>NW_027181689.1:2965833-4447500 GCF_028537555.1 Battus philenor
TACTTCATTGGACTTGATACTGAAGCGATTTAAAACAATATTTGAAACAAATAATGATTTTTGTTAGTCAGATATAGAGCATACAATTCTTATAAGAATTTTTAGACAATTTTGCTTATTACGTATATGTGATAGTCGTAACTAACATAGCTATCAAAGACTTTGATATTTTCAAAGTCAGAGACTGCATTTTAAAATAAAGGAAGGACAAGTAATACATAAGTAAGTAGAAACATTAAACAACAAGGAAGTCATAACGAATGCTATGCAAACACTATTTTAATAATAAGTGATACTCGAAAAGCCAAGCTGTATTTGGCAGCACGCTTGAGTACTCTCGAGTATGAGGAATAAAATTGAAATTCAAATGTATTTAAGTAGGTACGTATGTATTACATTAGACTTCGACACTAAAAGACAACACGGTGGAGCAATGAAAGATTCAAACAAATCAAACCGACTCGAGGTCGTTAGTAGATAAATGGTACGCGGAACATAAACCGAGTCGTGATTTTTAACAATGTGCTGTAACAAATATTACTTGAGAACTTCAGATGATCACAACTTCCGAAGTGTTCAAGGATTAGTTCACTTAATAATTGAAGGATCTAACCTTTTCTTCGGGGAGACTTTGCCCGCCGTTTTCGGAGAGAGGGGTCGATGGCGCGCTGTATCCTTTGGGTCCGTCGTCCTGAGGCGTCATTTGTCTTTGCACGTCGTTCTCCTGATCGTTGTGTACCCTGATGTCTTGCAGGCCGTTTTTGAATTCCGAAAGTCTGAGTACTGAAGGTTTGATTTCTGGTATGTCGTCCGGATGCTCGTATCTTCTTAAATCCGTAAGATTCGTTGCTAAATGTCTATGGTGGTCCAGCGGAGGCGGCACTCCTATTGATCTCAGATGCTCTATGCTTCTGTGTATATGAGAATAATTGTCTACTGGTATTTCTGCCATTAAAGGCGAGTTATGATAGTCCAGACCGCCGCCATCAGGCCTGTAGTCGATAGTCCTTCCTTCCATCATTTTGATTGAATTAATTAAATGTTCTATCTAATTTGTATAACAGTATCTAATATGTATTTGGCACTATCTTATAAAAATATATGATTTTTGTCTTATGTATCTGGCGTCCAATATTTTATTATTTGTCATGGAATTATTCGAGATCTTTCGTTTTCAATGCGCTGCAAAAAATATTTTTCATTTCTTAATTTTCTTCCTCCAAGAACTCATAATACGTTTAAAATATGTTCAAAATGTTGTCTATCGAAAAATAAATTCTTGCGTAATTAAAATCTATTAAAACTTAAATACAATTACGTAAAAAATGCTTAAGTATTTTAATACCTCTTGTTATTACATTCAGAACTTGATTTAGAATATAAAAAAAGAATGTTTTTTTGTGTACATAGCAGGTGACGACTGAACTGTCGCGTAGGTTGTGTCAATGATCTAGCCCCTAGCCCACATGCCGCCGTGAATAAGGCTCTGCTAATCGCGTTTCTGTACAGGCGGGTATTGTAAATTACATTAACGATCCGTGAATAATTATGTTATTTTCTACTATACATAACCTTAAAGGCTTTAGACATTAACAATATCACATTACAGTCGGTTTTAGAATATATTTTTTGGTTAAGCATTATTTACCAACAATGAACATAGAAAAAATATATATATCCATATGTATACACATAAATTAAAACAAAAGATTTTTATATTAATTATATGTCATAACATTTAAATAAATAATTCAAATTAACTAAGTTCAAGTGTAATAATTTATTAAATATATTTCTTTGAATAAATAATTTATTCGTATCATAATTATGTTACCGACTGTACTTTAGTCATACACGGCTGTCAAAGATAATAATTGCGCGTACAAAGTAGACAACAAACATTTAATGCGTTTGTAAAAATATTGTTTATTGAAAAATGATTCCTATATATAATAAGTTAAGACTTATAGAGTATTTGTGTAGAAGCGATTCGGTACTTTAATTTGGTGATGGATATTACTTGGACCTCACGAAAGATTGAGTTTAAGATTTGTAATCATATACAAGTTTAGAAGAGGGAAGTAGCTTTGGGCATGTAATTAGATGTGTATAAAATTACAGTTGTAGTTTATATCAAAACAAATTCATAGATATCAATATTGTCAGAATATATAATACTACATAACACAGGAGGTACAAATTTATTCGTAATTAACCATTTTTTGTTAAAACTAATTTAATGAGATTTATTACGTAAATCCGAAGTATTTGATCAAGTTAATACCGAAGATTTATCTGTTCAATACTCCAGGTATTTTATAATTATAAAATACATGAAAAATTTAAATTCACAATTATCACATCACATTATCCCACTTTTTAAGATAGGCAACATTTTGAACTTACATATGTTTAAACAATGTTTGAGTTTTATAATTAAATAATTAATATTTATTATTATATAATTAATTTATAATTGGCTTAAATAATAAAATTAAAGACAGTTTTGTAAATTAAAAAGATTTCGTTTGGAAAAAGGTTCAAAGATACAAGACAAGAGAAACGATAGACATTAAAAATAATTTAGAAGCAAGCATCACTAAGACTGCACGAAAATATTTCCGTATTTATAGTCTGGGCATAATTCAAGGTCGACTTTGACAGTCGCACGCCCAGTCGTCTCCCAATTACAACATTAATCTTGGAAGGGTAAACTTACATAAATTTAACTCCTCCCCCGTCTCGCAAGGGCACTCTGCCTCCGAATGTCAATAAATATAAAACTGCCTTTAAATTTACTTGCATAATTAAAATTATTATCGACATACCTGACACTATCCAATATTCTTGAAACCCACCAACAATATCACCATAATAAATCACAGTTTGTTCCTATCTAAATGTCACTAAAAATATATCACATAATAAGGTAACACTAGTGTCACAACACGACCGAAAGGCAGTCCGCGGCTATCCCGCAAAAATCTCTCAAAAAATCCACGTGCGTCGCGAAAATAAACATTTAAAAAAGCCGGCGAGGAAAAAACACTGGAGCCGTACAGTTGACCCTGAGGTAAAATTATGAATGCCGGTCGCCGTTACTAGGATCAAAATTATCAGATTTTTTGTGCTCAATATTTTAGTGTGCTATACAATTATAATGTAGTTGTGGTACAACAAGCACACGTGACGGGGCGCTTCGTCCTTTTCGCACTCGGCGATTCGCGCGTGCACCGTGCAGGAGCGCGAGGATGTCTCGAGACATGTGCCAGTACAAGATGCCGGCCTCCGGATCCAGCCAAGTGTCGCCCGGCCGCTCGAGTCGACAACAAAATGCAATACAAAACCCCGCTCGCCCGCCTTTAGAGCGACGCGGCAAAAACGAGACTGAAATTCAGATCTATAGTAGAAAAAGTGAACTACGCCGGCCGAGGGTACACCAACACATAAAATGAAAAAAATCACACGGACGCCAACATCCATGCCGGAGCTTAAAAAATCGGAGTGGGGAGCCTTCCTCGCCGCTCGCTGCCATAGCCGCGTCTCGCTCTGGCGGCGTGAGGCCGCACGCACACATCAGAACGGCGGTTAAGCGAAAAAAATGTGTACACATTTTTTTATTATTCACGATTTTTATGTGTGTAAGTGGGCTCGGTGCGAGTGAGACAGCGCAAGCCGATCTCGCACAGCCCCCGCAGCGCGAGCGAGACGGAGCGCGTCGCCACGTGCTCGTCCCTCGGTATTAAATAATAATTAAAATGGCTACAAGACCGGCGATACGAGATATTGTTCGGTAGACGATTTTTTGGCCGAGCTTTTGCCTTTTTTGTGGAGCTTTTTGCGGAATCGACGAGAATGAGGTAACATTCGATAGATGCGTTGCGATGATGAAAAAAACCGCGAAAACGATTGACACACAACAAACGAAATGCGCGCAGAAAAAGTTGCGCCGGGGAAAAAAACCAAGGACGCCGCGCGAAAAGAAGTTATTGATTAAAACAGGGCTGTCAGTGACCAGACGCAAATGAGGGTGCTTAATGGCATGCAGCGATGGATCCGACGGGGGCGACGGCGCTCCAGGACTTTGTTCACGTGAAGAACTTCATGCATTATGTTAATCAAACTAAAACTCATTCAAAACATTTTCCATCTAATTAGGGCTATTAAAATCGCCCTTAAAATTAATAAAATATTCTTTATTAAAAACCTTTAACTATATTGTATAACGAACTAGAAATTAAAAAAAATATGTATCGATACAGTATCACACAGTTGGCAACTTGTTACAAATAACGCGTTGGAAGAATGCATCAAGTGTGATTTATGCTGCAGTTGGACTTAGCTTTGACGGTAGCATGCAAACTTAAATTATTGAAATGATTTTTTAGTAATTATTTGATTCTGTACATTTTTTTTGTTACAAGCTATTAATTATTTACTGTAAATGCATCAGAATTTTTTGACCTATGTTGATTCTTGTCAAACAATAATGTTGCTATTGCGTCTGAGGGCGTTTATGTGGAAAAAAATAAATGATACAATAATAAAGTAACGGAAGTTAAATATTAATATTAGAGATGTTTAACTAAACCCTTTTTTTAACTAACAGCCCTGTATATATATAGATATTTATATAAGTTATGGCCACGGCTGTGTACACTGTCAATAACTTAAAACGTAGAACGTCAAAAACTTAATACGATTTCCAGTTGTAGTGTCTAATTAAAAATAAAGAAATTAATTGCCTATGATACATTAGAATAACGCCACTGGACGCCTTGCTGAGGAATCCATTGAGCTTCGCTACGTAAAACCAGGTTTATGTTAAGCTCCATAAACATGATACCTCGAATCGGGGAAACTACAAAAACCACTTGGACAGTGGTTCAAAGAGTAAAGTAAAAATAAAAACAACCAGTGGAGCTGTCTGCCAGCCATTGATACACACCCCCATTTCGATGCTAAGCGCGGGGTAGCAGCCCAAGTTGTTCCTCTTCCAGCTGTCCTTGTGCTCGGTGATGAAGCTTCTGCCTAGACAACCTAAGTGCTCTTGGTAATCTATTTCACCAGATTGTCTCCATGCCATCCTATGTCTGTGTCTACAGTCCATGCTGAGACTCCTTCGGAAATCCCCGAGCTTAGAGGTTGCCAACCTTCAACGATCTACCACCTTAAACTAGATGAACCTATGAATGTATAAGGTCAAATAGTATAAATCCGTCAATGACCAAAAAAGACCATTAATTGACGTTATTCCATTTTTTAAAATATTTAGAAAAAATAATTTCATAACATATTTCCAAATATATACCGACTCCACACGATATCTACAAGACCATAAGGATTAGAGACTTGAAATTTTGATAGGAATACTACATTTTCCAAATTTAGATCGGCTCAGAACGGATTTTACGAATTTCCTGCTACTGGGAGGGGTAGGAGAGTGTCTAGGGACTTTCTATAGAATGCATATCTTATATCACTTATATGTAAGCGGTTTATTTGTACAAAATATAAAACCAACAATTCATTTCCACTTCAAACTAATTCGTTCATGAATTTATGAACAAACACACAGTATAATGTTAGTCGAGAATAAAGCAAACATGCATATATTACTCGCGTGTATGCAGTTTATTGTATAGGCAGATGTTACCGGACGGTCCGTTACTAGGGGCTTTGAAACGACCGCCACAGATAATTATACAAATTATTTAAATAAAACATTTCACTTTGATTCATTGACATGTTACATTAAATCGGATTGAAATAAATAAAAATGTTTTGGACAGCCCTGTCCTAAAAATACATTTGACGTTTATCTTATAATCAATTTACGAATTATTTTAAATTAGTAATATTAGCGTATATTTTTGATATAAATCAATTTTTATGTAATATTGTATAAAAATAATTTTGAGGTACAGTCAAATATTTTATTTCGCTTAACAAGCCATTTCAATGGTTATGTTAGTTTTTCTGTGTCCATGATATGTCTCCTGGTTCCATGATAAAATTTAGGAACAAAAGTAACTGAAATAACCCAGCTAATTAGCAACTTGGAGTAGCAGTGATCAGGCGACACGGCGCGCGAAACAGTTTGTCGTCTTGAGGTTTTAGAGCAGAAACCACGGACCCTCACGAGTTGCGTAGAACATCCACCCACAAGTTGGAGAGAAGTTCTTGTTGAGATCGACGGAAAACGATTTCTGTAGGCTTTCAATTGGTCCTTTTAGAAATCTATGGGGGGTGGTATATATCAAGCAGCGGATGACTTCCTGTATTACTAAGGCAAGCCCTAATAAAAGATTGAATAGACGAACATTAGAAAAAACAATACACTAACATCTTTATTAAGTACGTTCTATTTTTATAATAGCTCAACACGGATGTCTTTTTAACTATGTAATAGAAGCAATTGTTCAAAGCTTTCGGCAGCCAGCGACGACATAAAGTACGGTCACCATAAAATTAAATACTAATCATAAAACAATATAAAAATGGCGGCGCCTTTATTAACTTTCGGTTTTAACTTGAAAAGTCGTAAAGTTGACTATTAAAAGTTAAAACGCACTACCTACAAAGATCCTGTGTGCAGGCGAGCTTCTTTTTGAACATTATCAATTTTCAGTTTTATGTTCGTCTTTGTTTTAACAAAACAAACAAAAATCTGAAGGTCGAATGAAATAAAAATTTTTGACAATTAGAAAAGTAAAAGTGACCAGGGCTACGACGTGGGTAGGCCTCGCTTTTGGTGGACGCGGTAAGTCTTTAGATGTATGCAGCGCAAGACTGCTCATTGCGACGATCTTTGGTGATGGTTTATTGTTTTGCAGTGCGTGTCTATCGGCTGACATGACAACAATGATGGTGATGTCTGGGGTTTTTAAGTGACTTGTCATAAAACAGCTGCTTTGATTTGGAGCCAAGGTTTTCCTGCCCCCTAAAATCCACGAAATATGTAAATAGCATTAGGAGTAATAATTAACATTCGTCACATAAAATACGCAATATTATATTTTAATACCCTAAACCTTGTATTTAAAAACTAATCTCGAAGGCCAGTGGGTTGACTTAGCCCCTTAGGATTGGAACGTTGGAGTGACAATCAACAGGCTAAATAGCGCGCAGGACACCGCCAAGCACCAACCGAGTAATATATTTCATAGAAATTTAAAGCCTACCTACACTTATAAGAGGCTTATATATTTTTGCTTAAGAGTACTTACAACGTAGGTACATATTTCGATAATATTTTTAAATAATCGCGTACAGTAATTGGGATCCGATGATTTGTGTTTCAAATTTATAATAATTTAAATATAAAGTATGTTAATGTATGTAATAGATGTTACAGTATGTAATAGATTGCCTACTGTAATAAGTTCGCATTTGTACATTGGTAAAAATACTTATTTTTCTTTCTGATACACATAAATAAAAATAATATTGATCGCCATTACCATTAATTGAGCGCCCAACGTTGGGCATAGGCCTCCCCCACAGATTTCCTGAAACACTGATATAAAGCGGTCTAGATCCAATTTCTTCTTAACTTTAACAAGGTTGTCCTATGCTGCAAGTATCTTTCCGTGGTCAGCACTATAAAAACATAAGTCCATAGCGGTCGCCTGTTTAGTCTACATTGTGACTTGCCAACTACTATAATACAACTTACCAATCCGATAGGTTATTTAAGTTAAGCTTGATTCGGTTTTATAGAGAAATCTCGAATATAGCCATATATTTGTATCAGATAAATATTTATTAACATATAAAAACTACAAAACGTTTAATTAGATAGAAATATAAAAAAAGTTGGAACTCAAAGAATTTAGCAATAAAAACATACTGGCCGGCAAAATTAATTTTATGTACCCACAAAAACAGTGTTAAAAAAAAGATATTGATTTCAATTTCATTCGTCCTTGCGGTAACACGTTCTGAAGTTTTAACTTCCCATACATGAACTAAGACGTGATTTTTAAACATTGGGAACTAAAATGTTTGACAATTGAATGAATAGATTTTTCCCATTCGACTTGATCACCTGTTTCGGGTGCGGAAGCAGGATGTCGATCGGAGAGACGATTAAACGAAGCGTTCACGAATTCTTATTTTTATTCAAATGCAGCGTTCAGGTGTAATTTTATATACAGACAAGTGTTTCGAAAACCATCAGATTATGTTATTTTTTATCTACAACCTGTTAAATAATTTGTATACTATTTATTTCTTATTGTACACAAAAGTCAAAAATCCTCGATAGACATGTTATAGATATATATATAAAGTTTATAAATCATACATTAGTTACATAGGTTTCATTACTGTATTCGTCCAACTAGTTATAGAAGGGGCGGTTTTAGTCAGTAAGAGTCTGACACTGTCATTCCCAGGCGTCCTTTTGAGGATTCCCCCCCCCCCCGTCTAGAAATTGTAAATAGATATTAAGGCTCTGACTATGTTAGAGAAAATTTTGTAAAATTACTATTAAAAAAAAACAAGCTATAGAGATGACTATGATTTTGATATCTCTAAGAAATCAAATTAGAAATGAAATATATAGTACATAGATTAAATTTGGAAGTTGTAGTGACAGTGGGCAAACCATATAATGCTCAGAACAGATGGTCATAGGAGATCGGAAAGCACATTGTCGAACGCCTGTAAGTTGTACAGACGACCTTATTACAATCTCAACACGCTGGATACATGCCGCTTCCTACCAAGGTCTTCAGGATCTTTGTCCAACAATGGGCATCCTACGACTAAAATGATAACTCCAGAAAGCAACATACGAGAATTGACCTTGACTTTTACAGATTAATGGTTGTCTTTTTATAATTAGATTGGCATCAAATTTATCAAGGACGAAGATTCATTAGGAATTTGAACTTATAATTATAGTTTTTTCTCTCACTTTAAAAAAATACGTTTGTAGATTAAACATAAAATATATTTTAGAAAAATATTTGCAATGCCATATTTTATATTCCTAGCACAATGTATCAATTCAATTTCGCATGAGCTTGATAGGAAAAAAAATAATCTAGACGTTATATGTTTTATGCATTTTAATTAAAACTTATTTAAACCTACCGATAGCATTATCATCATCTTTAGCTTTTAGTTTTATTTCCACTGCTGGACTTTTGCCATAGATTTCGTTAAGACCGGTTGGAAGCATAGCTGCATAATTTCAAATTTTCTCGAATCGGTACAACATAATTAAATCGAAGGAGAATTTGGAAAAATCGGTATCGATATTTGGTTTTTTAGATCTTAAACGCGACGTCCCTTTACAATTAACAATGTCAGACTTCGATCAACTCCCCGATCTGAATATGAGTCCGACAGCCCGGGTCGACCGCCTTCCACTCATATAATTACATCGCAGCTAGCTTCAAACGTTTGTAACTAATTTCCTACGCTCCATCATCACGGAAACCTGTATTTTGGGAGACCGCCATTTTGATTTACACGACCTATTGCTCATCACTACGAATAACACAAGAACAGACACTAATTATAATTTCGCTTCCATTGCTGCACTTATTGGAAAGTCCTTATATGTGTGCTATGTGAGGCAAGCAATGTAAGATAAGTATAATTAACAATTGTGTTCGAGGTAGATAAAAAAGATTTTATTGGTAGGCTGCAACGCGTGCAAGTGCTCGATCATCCATCACGCGAACGTTCGGAACCGGATTCTAGTTTGAAGCGAGTTTTAAATCTCAAACACATTTTGATTTGCGTCTCCGCAAGCTTATAATTAAATAAAAGAAACTATTTATTCTAAAATTACATCTGAATATATTTGCTACAGTTCTAGTTTTAACTAAAAAGTGAATTTAAAAAGTTTCAAGTTCAGCCCCAAGAATGATAGCCGTACATTGTTTCACGCTACCTTTTAACAAAAAAACAAATAGACAATAGGCCAAAAGTTATTTCCTCTGTTTAAAACACTTAAAGCTTTCACTTTTCAAACTTACTTTTTTATGTTTTACAACCACTATAAAGGTTTCTTTTGCTACTGCATAAAAATATGATTTCTTGTTTCTACCGAAAAAAAGTTTTAGCGTAAAAACGAAAGGGTGCGGTCCGTCGATCGGATATAACAAAACAAATAAAAGAAGCTGAATTGACTAGAAAAACAAAACACTTATGCACCTGGTCTTTTACTTTTTATAAATCGAACGTCTAATGTTTATTATAATCAAATAAGTTCCTCTTCCTGTCGGAAGATGTGGGCGCCCGCTTTTTTTCTAGATTTAATAAAAAAAACGTATCGTTAATGTCATGTGGAAATACAACCCTACCTTGACGGAATAAGGACTATAAAGATATCAAATATGTAAATTGGACTTTTTTATTCGCGATTGAGGCTTTATTGCCGCAATGTGTTCGTTCGTTTTTTGAGACGCTGTTTAGTCGGTAGAGATTGTTTTACGCACATGTCGTTCTACCATTGAAAGGAATCAATAATTACGTGATTTTATATACAAAATTGAAATGACTGCAACTGGTTTTAATTATCAACATCATCGTCATGTGATAGACGTTCACTGCAAGGCCTGAGCCTCCGCTAAAGATCGCCAAATCTTAACTGCGTTGTCGGTGAACCTACTGATGCCGCGTCTACTGGCTCGTGGCCATTCGAGAACTTTCCACCTCCAAACGCACAAGCGTCGTGTCCTGTTCATTGCCACTTCACACGTGTAATTATTCAAGCTACGTTGGTGATCTTGGTGCTAAAAATAATTAAACCACACAGACGTAGTGCAACGGTTTGGCAATTTGAAGTTGCGATTGGCATGTCAGACAGATGGCCCTTGGTCCTAAGGTTTTGAAAAGGAGACGGAGAGACCCTGGACCGCTAGCCTATTACGCTCAAGTCAGGATCATCGGATGACTAGATGCAAGCCTCTTCCAACAGGTCTTTTTAGAAATCTATGGGTAAGGCCTATGTTCAGCAGTGGATAGTCCTTCAGTTGTTTCTTATTAAGATATTTTTTTATAAATTAAAATGAGTTTGGTATATGCTCTTCGCAGATCAGGGTGCGTTTGGAACCCTCGCAACTTTAAGTTAGAGGAACGAGTTCATTATGATTCCAGTTTCAATTTAAAAAGTTTAAAAAGTTTAAATTGTTCGTACATATATGGTCACTGTAAATGCTATAAATGATATAATAAATACGACACAAACTTGTAATAATTTTAGTGTAATTATTTTCTAAATACAGCAACTAATTCATGTGAAACAGGGAAGGTTTGGACGTGGTAAATAAGAAATACACTGTTATCAATTTTAGTTAGAAAGGCTGTGAGTTTTAATATATCTTTCGTTTATAAAATATACTGCCTCGTGTATCTAATTATTTATAATAATATAATATATGACAATATAGCGGAATTACACGTTTTGTGCACTTGTTCCGAGACTTAAAAATATTATGAGTAACGTAATTAACGATTGAGATGGATATGTGTATATATAATTTATTATATCGTCGTCGTTTCAGCATACATTTATAGATTTCTATGGGATTTACAATAATCGCCACGCTTGGCAGGCGGGTTGATGATCGCGGCGTGGTATTATGATACGCAGTGGACGCTGATGCCCATCCTCTAAAAACTCTTGTATAATTAATGCTCAAAGTGTGAATTATATAAGATTGTATCATGGGAATACGAGAAAACATACGATCGCAAGTTTCAGTCAGTTTATTATGTATATTATATTATTTATTTTTTTCTCTATGTAGTAAAATAAATTTTATACGTAACATATAATTTTATTATAATATAGATTTCTATTTTTATAGTCATCACGATATCTCTGGAACTATAAAGTTGAAAGACCTAAAATTTTATAGAAGTGTTCATTTTGGTAGCTAGAAGTTTGCTAAGAACGGATTTTACAAAATTCAACACATGAGGAGGTTTGAGAGGGTGGAGGACGGCAGGTTATCAATATAAACAATTTGTAAAGTCTTCATTCTTAAGTACACTGCAAATGTATGTATAAGTTAGCTGTAAGTTTTTTTATAATAAACAAAATAAAATAATTCCTAGTAGTGAAGCAATTGTTTAAACAGCAGGCCCATAGATTTGAAACTACTCATGCAATCTCCTTTGAGATCTTCTAAGTGGTCATATTCAATTAACTGTCTAAGATTCATTTCGGAGATCAACAGAGAAATATAAAACTGCATCCGTAGTCCATCTATCGCGCAGCGTGACGCCGACACCATCTTTTGTATCTTAAAACCGACCCTTGTTTTTTTTCATCATCCCTTAAAATGTTCAAATTTCTTTACCTGCTCTCGTCTCACCAATATTCCACCTAATTACTTCACCCGATTCTTGCCGAATATCAACCCTAGCCGACCATGATACAGTTTATTTTACAACAATATTTTTTCGATTTAAGACCTATTGAAGTCTTCTATCATACGCAACATCTTGAATACCATCCCCTAAGTCTCGACAGATTACTGCAACTTAATTATTCAAAGAAATTTAATTGTTACAGCCATGGTATTAAGACTATTTTTGTTTGTTTAAAGAAATTATTATGACGTTTTTAAATTGAATATAATAAGAAGCATTGAATTTTGCTATGCCATATGAAAATGTGTTTCCCGTATTTTGGAATTTATCAGATTTAGAGACATTGACTCAGCGCCGCGTTTAGTTTTAAAGACTTAACAAAAGAGCGGTTGGGATAATGAACGGGCAGATGTAGATGGAATTCTAATTTACATGCCCATCTACCCTCATATTATATTAGATGCTCAAATGTTAACTGTTGTATTTGTATTTCAATATTCAACATTTTAATATATCTATTTATAAGTTTATTACACAAAGTGTAAATGCGAACTTAATGCAAAAGGCATTTTCTACCTGTTAAACATTTCAGCGATAAGCGATAAATTAATAAAGGCAAGTGAAATAAGTAAATATAAGAGCAAAAAAAACCAGAATGAACAGGAAACAATAGGAACATAATAGTAAGTAGTAAAATTGTCCGAAATTAATATACTAAAGACTAGTCCTAATTAAAATAGTATAAGAATATAATTTAATGTAACGCAACTAAATATGAATTAAAAAAATTAAAAGTGCAAAATTTATTAGGTAAACAAATGGTTATAATTATGTATACATGTATTATTATTCATACCTGATAATATATATATATATATATTTATATATATATATATATTATATATATATATATATATATATATATATATATATATATATATATATATAATTATGTACGAAGTAAACTTAAAGTTTTACAATTAAATCGGAGAATGATAAAACAATATTACGTACGTACGTATTTATTTATTATTCAATTTTATAAAAAAAAATTAAATTCATAATATCAAACGCGTATTTTAAACAACGCATCAATTAATATGTTCGTAATGTGTAAACATCGGGGCAGCGTAGAATTGCCCTTTATAAAGAAAAAAAAATGAGAAAAAAAATCATTTTATACGCTACGCGAGCGTGGTCTTCTATTCAATAACGAAAAAGAACCACCTGAACGACGACAAAGGACCGAGTCCCCTTTTTTGAGAGAAAAAAAGAAATTTTTCGCTCGTAAAAAAAGTCTCCCACGATGCGCAATGCGGTTTTTTTTATTCCCTCCCGTTGTACGTCTGTCTACAGCACTTCGACGATCCTGATTAACCATCATTGTACTCGATCGACACTGTGTAAGATTTTGTATGGCTTTAAGTTAATAATTCTTTTTCTAGTTTACTTCAATTTATTAGGTTAGTGTAACATAGGGGATCGAAATTTGACAAAATTTTCTAGTTATCAAGGTCATATTTTATTGCTTTAAACGATATCTTCCACATCAATGCAACCAAGAGTTTCCAACATAACAGTGACACTGGTATATCTTGATGTCTTTGCATGTTTAACAATTGTACTTACTTTTGTAAAGAAATACATATTACATTATTGTATTTTTTAACATAGGTGGTTCTAGAAATGTAGTGTTATACAGGTTGATTGCTTATATATCTGAAAGCTTTAAAGGCTTGAATACCAGGGTGAATCAAAAAGTTCTTAGAAGTGCATATATATAAAATCTTTTTGGATCAAGTTCGATATTCAAAGTAAAGAGTGTCTATCACACTATATTTATGCAGACTGTCACTTGTTTTTGTTAGTTCGTTCGCATGTAATAATTTTTTTTGTGCAACGAGTTGCTAAAAAGTCAAAATTATGGATAAAAGTGAGTTACGTGCGGTGATAAAATATCTCAGTTTGAAAAAAATGTCTACGAAGGAAATTTTTTTGGACATTCAGCAGGCATTAGGGGGTGATGCTGTACCCTATTCTATGGTTGCGTACTGGGTGGCTGAATTTAAAAGAGGTAGATCAAGCTGTAAAGATGACCCGCGTTCTGGGCGGCCTTCAACCTCCGTTACAGAAGAAAATGTCAAAAAGATTGAGAATCTGGTTTTGGAAGACAGAAGAATGAATAAAACATATAGCTGAGATCCTAAAGATATCTTTTGGTAGCGTTCAATCCATTTTAATTGATTCACTTAGGTTCAAAAAAGTGTCTGCAAGATGGGTGCCACGAATGTTAACCGACGAAAACAAAAAGCGACGTTTGGAAATTTCCAAGCGTAATCTCGAAATGTTCCTGCGTGATTCGGATAATTTTTGCCATCGTCTTGTCACCATGGATGAAACGTGGATCCACCATTTTGATCCTGAAACTAAAAGACAAAGCATGTCTTGGAAACGACCATCCTCTCCATCCATTAAGAAATTTCGAGTTGCTCCTACCGCTGGCAAAGTTATGGCCTCTGTGTTCTGGGATAGTGAAGGAATCCTTTTTATTGATTACATGCCAAAAGGCCAGACGATTACTGGACCCTATTATGCAAATTTAATCCCGAAAGTGCGTGAAGCGATTAAAGAAAAACGTCGTGGAAAACTGTCGTTGGGCGTGTTGTTCCTTCAAGATAACGCTTCTGCTCATCGATCGGAAGTTGCGCTCAACGCAATCCGCTGTGCTGGCTTCAATCTCCTTGACCACCCACCATATTCTCCGGACTTAGCCCCAAGTGATTTTCACTTATTTCCAAAATTAAAAGAGGAAATTCGTGGAACAAAATTTCACGATAATGACGCGATTATAGCTGCCGTAGAGGACTTTTTCGAGAGTCAAGAAAATAATTTTTTTTCACAAGGAATAAGGAAGTTAGAAACGCGTTATTCTAAATGCATTGCATTGGAGTGAGATTATGTAGAAAAATAAAATATTATTATTTAAATCTTTGCATTTTTTAATATTGATTCCAAGAATTTTTTGATTCACCGTCGTATATCTCATTGACTGTTAATTTATATATGGTGAGTCTTATTCAAAAATGAATGGTTTCGGATTCCAATTACTGCATTATATTTTATTATTGTTTACTATCTGTTGCACACTTGCTAGTAGTAATTGCAAGGTTTAGATTGATTATACAAAATGATTGGAAATAGGTGTAAATGCTTTCATGTTTTTTGCTGAACCATAAGCTAAACTTTCACCTTATAAACCTTTTATACGTATAAGCAATCACACGGTAGACATTTTAACGCATCTCAGTAATATCCGTGTATTTACAGTACACAAAATGAAATTTATCTCATTAGTTCAGATAGATCTTAACTCGAGTCTCCATAACCTTGGCCGGAGCGCGCTGATCGATTCACAGAAGATGTTTTTTTAAACGCTACACTATAATTATAGTTTGTCGGTACCGAAACGTACGTATTTGTCAGTTACAATGCCAAATTGAAGCGGCCATTGTTATTTGGAAAAACCTAATTACCTTCAAATTTATAAACACCTGTAGAATTACTGAAGAACTTGATTTGAGAACTAATGCTTCTGTTCATCCAATTAGTGTCACATGATAAGGTTAAATATTTAAAAATTCATAAAGAAATTTGACTAAACATATCTGTTGCTATGCGAAAGTAACCTATGTGATATTACAAGTATTTGTTTTTAAGTCTCTTGTAGTCACTTTAATTTTAGTAAATTATATTCATACAATATGTTAGAGATATAACCTTGGTAGTTTACGAGTGATGAAAGCTTTGTCTCTTCACTATATATTAGTTTATTTTGGTGATTGTAACAAATATCCAGTTTAAAGCAGTTTTGAAGAATAAAAAGAAGACAGTAAGAAAAGGACCAATATATAGCTACTTCCGCCATGCAGCAGCAGTCGTGCAATAAAGTGCACCGTCCAACAGCCCGCTGATAAATGCGCATGCGGCAAACAATGCGAATTGCCCCTCCACGGGGCATCCTCAGGAGAAATGTTACACCAATTAGTACCAAACACGCCTAAATCCATTAGATAAAAAGAAGACGAAAGAAAGTAACCAATTTATACCAGCGGATAGGGAAGTGGAAGTAGGCAGGACAGATAGTGCTGGGAATAGGCACTAGGTTTTAAGGTTCTGGAGCGAAGGATAGGAGTTAGTCCCCCCACAATGTGAACAGTTGACCTTTAAAATCGTCAGAAATTGTCAGACTGAATGGATGTCTATGTCCAGCAGTAAACTTCCTAGATGATAATGATTCTCATGCTGCTCTAGCTATTAATATATCATACGAGCTGTATAAAAGACTAAGTGCATTTAAACTCCTATAGTTTTATCTCCGGCCTAGAATAATTAAAATAATATGTAATGACTTGCACACTGTCTTTTTTTTTCTTTTTCTTTTCAGCAGATCGACGTCCACTGCAAGGCATAGGCCTGCCTTAAAGATCGCCTCGAAGACCGGCAACGACTTCTCGAAACCTTAGCTATGACGTCATTCTATCTAGATCTAGATTCTCATCTACCCACGCCGCGTCTACCTTTGCACGAGCGATGGACCCCACCCACTCCTAGTTCGGACAAGCAATTCTAAGAGCTACGTCGGTGATCATGGTTGTTCTGGTTCTTCTGCTTCTTCTTCGACGCTATACCTTCTTATTAATCTAATTCTAGCCTCATAAATAACAGTGACTTTACGTGAAATAATATAAAACGACTTGGAAGTCTGTAAACAGGAGTTTAGCAAGCTAGACAATCCGTCATAGAAATAGAAATTACAAAACCTATACAATCCTTGCTTGGAGATATGAGTCGAGACATCTCATTAGGCAACTAATATTTCCACGCTATTGTTTTGCAGCTTTAATAAGCGCTATTCCTTTTTCAACATAGACGGTTTCTACGGGAAACTGCTAACAGCACGTCGCGGCGAATAGTGGCAAATGTATCGCTTTAGTTCAACAAATGTAACTAAAAAGGTAGTAAATGTAAATTGCATAATTAATATTGAAAATAACACAAGCACGATACATACCCGGCACATATCATCAGGTTCGGTAAGTCCAATTTCGAGAAAGAGATCACTCGATCGTCGAATCGAAATCGGATGAACAGCGTTCTAGAAGCTTCGAAAAATTTTCTCGTCCAAAATATCGCAATGCCTGAAGATGAAGAATTTTTGACCAGTGACTATCGTTGGTGATGACTTACGAATGTGACGAGTTATGCTGCAAGATCAGAAATGATAAGATTCACAGAAGAACTACAGTCATCGAAGTAGTTCGAAGAATTGCACGTCCAAAGTGGCAATGGGCGGTGCACGTCGATCGTGCAACATTGGGAGTTGAAAGGTTCTCAATTGCTAGCACCAGCCGGTGGGCGCAGTGTCGGTTAGGTTTTCTACTAAGAAAACCGATGATTTAGGTAAAGGTCGCGCGAAGTCGTAGCACGCTGGCTGCGTAAGATCGGTCGTCGTAGCGTTCTTTAAGGAAGACCTAGGCCTCGCAGAGGATGTCGGTATAAAACAAGAAGAACAAACTACAATCAAAATACCAGACATAGTCTAGCGAATTAGCAAGTGGAAGTGACAGTGACCAGGTCAAATGGCACGCAGAGCGCTGTTGGGGCCTTAAAGTTCTGGAGTGTAGACCACGGACCGGTAAACGCAGGACCTCCGCCTTTGAGGTGTACGTAAGGACCTTGTTAAGTTTGGAAGACAACATCGATCTAATATATTGCCACCTTTTTTATTTTACAAATGTTATGGTTTATATGGAAAGCAATTCATAGATGTGTATGCCTATGATAACCAACTATAAAGTGGATAGACGACCTTGTTAAGACCGTGGGAAGATGCAGGCTGTTTCCAACCGATCCTAGTGATAATCTGTGGTGGAGGTATGTGTGTATCCAGTTGTTGTATGTGTGATGTCTTATGGCTGTACTGAAGATGATGATGAAATAATTCAGTAAAAAGTATGCACGTATCAGAATAATATTAATGTTTGAGGTTCGTTAGTAAATAAAACATAAGTAAATCAGCGTAATATAACGTTCATTACATCGCGCCGAGATCAGGTGCTGCGCGGTGAGGTAGGTATCGTTTATTAGGCAATGGCCGTGACTTTCATGACGGCAAAAACAGCGCCGCGAACAGCTCAGTTGTTGCTACACGGCACGCATGTTGTAGGATTAAGTAATTATTTTTAAAGTATGATTTATACATACATGTTCAAATAGTTCAACTTAAAATTAGTTTTTCATTGACTTTTAATGGAACATCATGAAAACGGCTTATGGCTAGTATTACGACGGCTGTAACAGTGTCGTCTGTCCATCGTGTGGGCGAAGGTTTTATGCTGCACTTGCTGGTTCGTGGTCTCCACACCAGAAACTTGAGGCCCCAGCCACCATCAGTTCTGTTCGCCCAGACACTTTAAGCTGCCAATCCGCTGGGTTACGCATAAATACTCAATAATATATAATAAGTATAGTAATATAAAATAAAACAATACGAGTAATAGTGATATTAAATTTCACCCAGCTAAATGAATCATTATAAAAAATGTGAAATTAAAATTTTCAAAATAACTTTTACTATCTCGATCTTGAACTGTATTTAAGATAATATATTCAATTGTCTTACCTTGCAAACGTTGTTTGAATAGATTATTGTTGTATGGAGATTATTTAATATAACTACTAAGTACACTTTAATAATACGTAATATGTAAATCATACACCTTGGCTGAATAGATACTGTGTCTTAAGTAATAAGAAGAAATGATTTTTATCTTATAAACTGGAAATTTTTAACGAAAAATGCTACAATTATTGAAAAATCGTAGAGTTAATTTTAATTTTGTCTAATTTTTGTATAAAGATTTCTTCTAAATATTAATTATTGCAGTAAATTAGGCTAAATTATGGCCTTAAAATTAATCTGTGAAAGAACATTTTCAGTGACGAATAGATATATTTTAAAGAGATAACGAAGTTTTACAATTCAATTTATGATCACTATATACATACATAGTTCTACAATTCGTGTGCCGCGCAGCATTTGAAACTTTGTACTTCACTTGACACTGAATCGAGTGCTAGAAAACGAGTAATGACAACGCGTAGATTCTCTTACAACAATTGCCACCGAGGCCGCTTAACCGACTTGTGGATTAAAACTCACTCTGTTCGATTCGTACAACATCTGATAACATCGTATTCCTTCATCGGCGATCGGTTTCTTGTTCATATTCTTACTAATATAATATATATCTACTATTAAACATAAAAAGTTAGACAAACAGCTATAAATAAAGGCAAATTATTGCTCGTGTTATCATATCTATTTTATTCTCCTTTTTTCTTTTACTTGTACTGTACGTACTTCTTCTACTTCTATGTGTACTGTACTTTCTGTACAGCTTCTACTTATAGGAAAGTAGCAGTGTACGTTTTCGTACTTCTCGGTATCTTCATCGAAGTGAAAATGTTCGGCCATACTCCGAAACACAGTCCTTTCAAACATTTCATCATCTCTCCTTCTGCTAAATAAGGACTAGTCCATAGGCTTATAAAACTGGACAAAATAGGCTTGAATCCGGCGCTTTGAAACTACCTTCACAAGGTCATCTGTCCACGTTGTGGGTAAACGTCTTACGATGCGTTTGTTCGTGGTTGTCATTCCAGAAACTTAGAGTCACAATCTATTTAGAGACGGTGCGTGAAGAATGTTAATAAATCATTAAAGAGAGGAAGAAATATGACGTAAGAAAACAGAGGAATGGTTTACATTGTGAAGGATGGAAGAGAGGAAAATTATTTGAAACGAAGATCCCTGTCACAAAGTATGATAGAAGTATGAGTAGTCCTAGAAATAGGGCTTGTTAAAAAAATTATATATTCGAAAGTGCCTGGGTAGAAACCCGGTAGGATGTTATAGTCGAGTTAAAATAAATAATGCTTTATATCAACGGCATTGTATAGTTTTGCCTAAATCATGAGACTCGTCAAAACCAAATGTAATCGAGAGGTTGCTTCTAATATACCTTCTGAGATTGTCTGACAAAATCATTAAGTTATTTCCGGTTTTATACCGTTCATATATGTATTAATGGGACTGCATGCGTTCTTTTATGCTTCATCGAGATATTAAAACTTAGTTACGAATTTATTTTAAATTAAAGTTGATAATGAATTATTTAAATATATATTTCATATTAAATTAAACCAACAAGCATGATAAAATTGTTATTGAAAGGATTATAATTGTTTAAATGCATTAAAATAACGTGTAGCGTTATATATAAAATGTAAAATAATTAGCAAGAGGTAATGCATAAATTAATGTAATATATTCTGGGGGATATATTTGATGCGAACTTGTTTAATTTTGAAATAACGTTTTATAACAATTAAAAAATATATTCCTTTCTATAATTAATTGCAGCTAATTAGTTTTATAATTTTTGATTATTATTATTGAGTTTTATTTATCTCATTTAATGTTATGTTTCTGGTATCTTTTGTAATTTAACTGTCTACTGCTCGCTTCGTGAACTTATTCTACGTGCCCTAAACTCAACTTGCCGGTGGAATTACATGGATTCCATTTTTAACTATTTCTACCAAATTAAAGTCTTTAAACCTTATACCTTCAGATGAGTCAGTCTGTTTGTGAAAATCTTAGACATATTTAGATTACGTGTTTAAAGTTGTGAGGAATTAGTTCGTGATTCAATGTCAAAAATAACTCAGTGTGTACTGCTGTTTGATTATACATTGTTTTTTGTTGAAGAAATTATTCGTACGATATTAGTTTACCTAATCGGAATTGTATTGGGTAAAAAAAAACATGCGTAAAACCATTTAGTCACCCCTTTAAACGAATCAAAATAATGCAAAAAATATATATAAACACGACAAAAACACCGCAAACACCTTACATTCTAGAGCAAGTGAAATTCCTGTAAAAAATCTAGCAAAAACCCCCCTCACAATATTAAAACGGACTTGATACGAATTTTTTTTTCGAGACTCGAAATTTAAAACGTTAGAATCTGCGCGCTGGCGCAGGGTCAGGTAGAAATTTCGGGATCTCAGGTAGAAAAAATGTTTGGTGGATGTTGAAAAAAAAAGGTCCTTTTATGCGACCCACCCTGTGCATATACGCCTACGATTTGTTACTGCTTAGCTAGGATCTATACTTCTTGATCATTTTTAATGGTTTTATTCAGCATTTTAAAGTGAATGAATTTATGAAGTCAGCTACAGAACTTTTATCAACGAATCTCAAGTTATTTTCGCCACAACGTCCACAGATAACCGGATAAGTTCGAAAAACTACTAGTCGCCTTAGCACAAAAATATAAACTATCAGCGAATACATTCTAGAAATGTGCAGAAGATATAAATTTAGATAAATGCTGATACCTATTGTATTAGTTTAAAAATAATTTTAAATTAATTCTGTCGGTGCTTCTGTAAATAAACGAACGATTCCCACGTTTTTTTTTGTAATATTTTTTATAATAATCATGTATAAATATAGTCAGATCCGTATTACAATGTTTATAATGCAGAAACTTAAGAATTAAAATTTTAATGGTAGCAAAAATAATATTTATATAAATGTTATAACTATTTTAATAATTTAAATATCAAAATAAGTGAGTCCAATTCTAAGGCGGGGGTGGGAATGCAGCGTGCAACAGTGAAACAGTGCACATTGGTGCCTGTGCGCATATTAATAGACGCACACATCTAAACGCCTTGCACACAAACGCAAAGATTTATCGCTTCCAACAAAGTCTTGACTCGCAACATTTTAGTTTGTATCGCGTTTTGTGATTTTAGATTTTTTCAACGGTGATTTAAACGAGAGAACACGGCCAGGGTTTATAGGGCAATATTCGATACAACACTCTCAATAGCTTCTTATGTACCTCGATCAGATAAATTTACAATACATTTTTAACAATACTTAATTTATAAGTTATGTTTAGTAACTAATTATACATACTAAATAATTTTGATGACATATAAAATAAACAGTATTTACTTATCTGACAAAAAATAAGAAAATATATACTGTCACGAAGGCAGAAAATGTCAATATGGCCGTCACCCATAAAATGTTTTGAAAAGGTTCAAGAATTCTGTATGACTAAAGTCCATTAGAAGAAAATTGAAAATTGTCATTAATTTCAAACTTACAAATATCAAAATTATTACAAACTAGAATGCCGTTGATGACTATAAAAGCCGATACTGGGAGCATTCTATGTCAGTCTACATCCTGAAGGAAAGTAAAGAACAAGAAAACTCATAATAGTGAGAACCATGGGGAAGGAGCTGCCGTTAGTAGACAGAATCGCTTCCAGTTTCGATGCCAGAACCCTAGAAAGTTGATAGACGTATTTTTATTGAGTCTACGTTTCTTTATTTCCAACCCATAGCCGGTGACAGTATGTTTATCTCTTGAAACATCAGTTTTCCGACTACTATCTACTAATTTAGCTTCTAACACATCTAGGATACACTTAACTTGCCAGATTTATATTCAAACGACATAGTGTATTTTTATATTCCCATGGACCACGCGGGCCTGTTTCGACTTGGTGAATGTCCCATATCTAATTAATTCGGAGTCATTATAAAGTAGCATCCATTTACCGATGTTTTGATTAAAAAAAAAACATTCTTTTGTCCATATTTATGTAAAATATATATGGCTTGAGATTAAACTTCGTAAATTTCTACGTTTCCACCAAATGTGCACGCATCGTCGAATCCACACCGGATGTATCTCGGCGAATTGTTGAGTGCCACTTATGGCTTCTAAAAACTTTAGTAACGTGGAGTTTATCTTTCATTCGTCACCTACAAGTGTAGCAAAAACATCCCCCATCCGAAATTTCACTTTTGGCGCCAGCCGACGCCGTGCGAACGTTCCAGAACATTCCAAAATAATTGCAATATATGTACGTAATTAAACAAGTTTACATTTTTAACAACTATGAGTTTGATGATCAGTGATCAAATAAGCAAGACTTTTATTGAGATTCATTTGAATGTAGTTACAGTTTATACTTGAACAAGAATATCTTAGTGGAAAGATATCTACTAACAAATCTAAGAGACATTCTATTATTCTACACCATTTTACAATAATAAACTTATAAGCTAGAAGAACCCGTTAGTTCACGAGTCGAAGTCAAAGAATATAAGCTTAAGGAAGAACAAAAAGAATGTTGTAAGCTGGACATTAACAAGAACAAAAAGAATTCATAGAATCATCAAGACTAATAAATCTTTGAAACATGAGTAATTGTTGTTAAAATATCAAATTTTGATTAAAAATCTACAGTTAAGTAGAATGTGAGTATATTCTAAGTTAATAGAGAACAATTAGTAATATCCGTAAATGACCTAATTATGACGATTATTTATTTATTTACAGAAAGAGTATTATCAGTCTTGACAATAACAGTAAGCTAAGTTTACAGACTAAATAAAATAAAACTAAATTCCCCTGACATAAAATTATATTAGGCGAATTGATTTTTATTTTATCCTATATCCTGTAAATACGGGACTTCCCTGTATTTAAAAGCATAAGCGATTTGTTTACATAAAGGATTACAACAATTACATAATAGAAACAAAAAAACAGATTGAGACCGATCTGAATAAGTAACATATATAGCTTGATCACGCGTTCACACGATGTATAAAAAATACTTTTACTTGTTACAATAAGCAATGTTGTAGAGCGTGGAGCAAGGAAATAGTCCTGATTGCGTAGTATTTGAATGGGGTCAGATTTAATTAAGGATTTAACATCTGATCTGATCATCTTTCTAATTATAGAGTACATATCTAAAGACGAAGAAGTACTAGTAAATAAATGAAGACAATCACAGTTCAAAATAAAATAAATACTGCACTAATAATTGCAAACATATCCAGAACAATATGTTTAATAGCATTAGCTATATTACTTATCAATGTCATCAAACTTGAACACAGTAATGCCTACGCTATTATTAAAGTATATATAGACTAGATCGATTCTGGCAACAGAAACCTTACACATATAAAATGGATGATTCCAATTTCAAATATCGTTTCTAAGGCAGTATTCTATTGTACTGTGTTATTTATAACTTTTTCTGTGTAACTTCTCTAATATGATCTTCGTGGTTAATTTATGAAATGTTGTTAAGAGGCATAAGTAGTTGACCTAGTTTTACAATGTTAGATGACCTCTTGGAAGAGTACAAGAAGATTCTCCATAGAAAGTTAATTAATTCAGTCAGTAGTGACTTACTGGTTTTGATAAAATATAAGTAAAACCAGATAAATTGATAAGAGTGGCCGTTAACTGACTTCTTCAACAAGGAATATATATAGATGTTGACATAATAGATTACAGGTCCTGATGTGCTATGGATTTCTCGATAGGCCACAAAAGACATTGAGGTTCTTTTATGGGGACTAATAACCGGCAAGAGCAAAAATTAGATGATAAGACGTCGACTTACAAGGTGACCTGGTTTAGGTCGTCGCAAGTTGTTAGAGGCCACTTTTGACTGATCCTGTAGAAAATGAAGTCGGTCTATATGTAGCAGTACAATATGTTTGATAATAATTTCAAAACGAATGATTTTATGCAATTTTATAATGTAACCTCCGAAGCAAGTTCTTTTCAATTTTCGGATTGCATAAAGGATTGTTGTTTTATCAAAGAACCGAATGCAAATACGGGCACACCACGACCTAACCCAACGTTACATTGTCACAAAAACAAACAGGCACGCACAAAAACAGAGTTTAAAATTCGAACGCGTGCTATGGAAAAAGTTCTCGTATTTGCAAAAACGCTCATTGTGGACTTTTTGTTCGTACGTTTTTGCTCCTGTTTCGAAATGAAAAAAAGAAGTTGAAATTTTTTGGATGCGACCCGTTCGTACTAAAGAACCCGTTATAACTTTTTGCCCTTCCACGGGAGTGTTAAGTCATTGTTCCTTTTTTGTGATGTTTATTTTTCGTTCGGATTGCATAACGCCGGGTCAGTCGGTGGTCAGTGATCTCGGAACAGTCATTGGTTAGGTCACAGAAGAGTTGCTTTTGTTTTAATTTCGAGTATTTGTGTGGACATCGGTGCGTTCTCACCGATTCAACCTGTTCCTCGCACAGTTACGTCACTTTGTATTCATCGGACTATAACTGACCTCTCTTACTATGCTGACACATATCACATGTCATGTGTGATATCTAGAAAAATAGAGAACTTTGTAGTGCACGAGTCTTTCTTCATATTTTTAATCATTATCATTATCCTTTCAGCCGTACGACATCTACTGTTGACCATGGGCAAGTCAGAGATTTCTAATATGACCAGTTAAAGCAGCCTTGATCCAAAATCCAATTCATTTTTGCATTTTCATTTCTCTTTGATTTGAATAATTTCTTGTGTTGAGTCCGTACTGTTTTTCATTTACTAATTTTTAACTAAACAAAAGCAAAAGTGCATATCATTATGAATATCATCATTTAATACTTATCTAATATGTTAACTCCGTAATTTTATAGCCAACATTACGGATTCCCTACGATGATTGTTATATATATTCATTCTAATTATGACATTAGTATGAATCAAACATGAAATAACTGAACGCTTGTTCCAAAGTGTTGTGTTTTGTGTTCTTTATTTATCTTGGATTAGCAGGTGGCGAGCCTTTAGCCAGGTGTTATTGAAAGCCTACGAGTCTGCGGCAGATGGCGAAAACAGATTCTGTATAGAAGTGTAATCTGTCCAGTCTCACGGGAATCCAGATAAATGCTGTCTTGTTATTTGACCATCGCCATATTGTCGAGACGAAAGTGGAAGTAAATTGTTATATTAAAAGTAACTAAATAATGTCTTCGTGTGTGTATAGGTATGTGTGCGTGTGTGCGTGCGCATATGCGCGTGTGCCCGTGTGCCTGTGTGCGTGTGGGCGCGCGCGCGCCTTTGTGTATGTGTGTGTCATTATATTATTTACTACTTGTAAAACCATAGATTTTTGAAAAGGATTTACTTTATATTAATAAACCTTAAATGAGTACCTTTACCCTTTTAATGTTTTTACACATATAGGACTTTGTCTTCATGAGATTTCCATTTATTTACTGACACATCACGATCGCTCTGGAACCATAAAGCTTATGGCTTGAATTTTTGTAGATATATAGCTTTCACCGTGTAATATATTATAGCTCTTATAGGTATAAAACTTGGCCAGAATATTTTTTGGCATGTTAAATTTTACCCAGAAGATTTATATCCTCGCCGTGAACATCTTGCAACTGAAACGATGAAGAAGATAACACAAACGTATAGGAATCAAATTTACAAGTAAGAGTGAGAATTTTAACATTTGTGAAAGAGAGGAAATTCAATAAATTTCAATTTTTTTATATTTAAATTGGTTAATTTTTTATAAAGTGAATATAGTTTTTATGTCTTTACTATTATTACACGATATAAAACCATATCTTAGCCTTACATAAGCATATGGTAGGGGATCAGACCAGACCTTATTTTTCAAAATTTGAATTGTTCGCTATCTGCAAATAACTACGTATTTAAAATGAATGCACAAGCATGCAAATTATTCTTACTTATCTCAATCTAACACAATAATAAATCAATAATAACACAAAAATCTTTCAAATAGCTGCCTGTGGCTCGCGAGCCGCAGGTAGGCCCTTGGTAGTGTGTTAGAAGTATAATTTTTTGGCGCGAGGCGGATGTAAATTATTATTATTACATTGCTTAATGTAGCTGTTTGTGCTGTTTCGATTTGTGGCAGTCAATATTTATCTTCTCTCCTTAGTCGTTTTGCCATGACAAGGGCCGTGGCCAATTGCGTCGATCTTCTCTATCAGTATCAGTTATTAGTTTTGTAGAGCCGAGCACGGTGGTTTTGCAAGGTTTTGTAACTGTAGCCAGCGAGTAAGTTACAGTCCTATAGTATTTTAACTTCTACTTTGCCAACAACTATAAGCTTCTTCAGACTTGAACTCTTATGACTCATGTTCTATGGATTATTCGAAAATAAATTGTGAGTAGTCGAATCCTTATTTTTAGTTCCTTGAAGATGTACAACTTGGTGCAGCGCGCTTTGGTACATAAGCTGAAGCTAAATAGCTCACGACAGTAGACCTACTGTAATTTTTTTATTTAATTACCCAAAAGAGTTGTATTTACGTCTACACCAGTATTTTTCAAATTTTATGTGCCATGTGACTTCCTAAGTAACATATATGTTTTATTTGAAAATAAAAGGGTTATTCTCGTGCCGAATCGACTTCCGAACTGTCCTCCTTAACAGTCAAATTGCCCCACTGAAGGGAGCAGGCCCCACGTTGAGAAACCCTGCTGTCCGATCGTATTCTTCGATGCCACTAGGGAAGGCCCTCGTCTTCCCAGCGTCATCGAAGGGGTTTAGAATGAAGACCATAGATCACAGGTGAACTTCTGGTCACGAACTGGACAGACGACTTTGATAAGATCGTTGGAAGACGCTGGATGCAGGTCTTCCTACTTGTCTAATTAGAAATCTGTGGAGCTGGTCTATTTCCAGCTAAAAAGATGACAATGAAACATGACTAAAGATGTTAAGAAATTAAACGTCATAAAATACTATAAAAGGAAATTAGTCTGTACAAGATATTAATAATAAGGTTCAAATAAATGTTTAAGTTAATAAATAAAATAATTATTTTAACGTAATACAAAGTTTATTATTATGTTCAAATAATCCAAAATTTATAACACGTTTTATAACTTTTTTGTGCAGCGTCCCTGAAATTTTAATTATATATTATTGAAATGAATATGAAGTAATTGCTCAAAGTAATAACTAATTACCTTCAATTTAAAGATCGTGGCGGAAAAATACGTGTACGCTTTTATATTTTGAATTCAGCGGAGACCTCCAATTGCAGAGATTAAGATCTACGCAACTTCCTCGAGTTTAAATGTTTATTAGTAATGGTAATCCAGTGTTAATTATAAATTCCGTGTTCAGTCACTGATTTCATTTTCCGCCGCTATAATGAGTACGAAATGTTCATTTTGACAGATGGCCAAAGACATGTTGCGCGCGAAAGAGACCGGTGCCTTTACCATAGAGTATATAATTTCACAGAGTTCTTGCTTACTATGTTTTTCGGTTACATAAATAGATTAAAACTAGGAAAAAATTATTACCATAACATGTATCTATTAGATTTGTCATCTCGACTTTTAAAGGGTAGGTTATGTTAGTAATTGAAATGTATTATCGTAGTGGTGCTACTTATCCTTGTGCGTTAAGGTACTTGGACCAGGTTCTAGCTCAAATGTTAACGGGTCATGGAGGATTCGTTGACCTATATAGACACGTAGATTTAAGCTCAAGGAAAATCCTTCGTGCCTCTGTGACCAGACTAGGGTGTACGCAATTACGAGCTGTCACGTGTTTTCAAGGAATAAATTGGAGTGCGAAGTGGAGCTGGGGGACTCAAAGTGGCACCATCGCTTATATAATTGAAGTTAAAGAAAGCCGCCTCAATTTTTTAAAATACAGTTATAAAATAATAAAGCTACAGATCAAAATAAAAAAAACAATAATTAAATATAAAGTTAAGTAACAAAAGAATTGTAAAATAAGAAGAAAGTACAAGAAAATGTAAAGAGTGAAAGAAGATATAGTAAGAAAACTTGTGAATGAAAACAGAAGAGAACTCTAAGAAAAAAATAAAAAAAAAATTATTTGAAAAAAATCTCTGTTATAGATTTATAGGGGAACGAAAGTCTCCACAAAGGGAGCCTTTATAGAGAAGTAATAAAACCTTGTACGTTGAAACAAAATTATGAGTAGTAATTTTTCAATGTTTGTTTACCGCTGTCCTATTTTGTTCAAATCTAATTTTAGGTATTTTAACGAGTTTTGAACTCGTTAAAATACTTAAAAATAGACATTAAATCATATTAATATTTAAATTTTATTCACTATATTTCACTGTCGGACATACAATATCGATTTACAATACCGCCCGTTATTAGCATAAATTGCATTTACAATGAGATATACCATTGACTCGTCTTAACAATTAATTACAAATATACCAAAGTGCTTTAAGAAACAGTTAGCGAGCCCGAAAAGTAGCGTGGTTTAGTTGTCCTATAATATAAAGTCGCTTTAAGAACGTAGATATTTAGTTCCTTCTTTTATTGAAAATTAATTATTGGTAGTTAACACGCAGTGTATAACGGCACTGGAATGACAAATCTACAGAAATACCTAAAAATGCCATCATCAACATTTTATAGGGCGATCATTGCTGGTCATCACCTCTCCCAAATTTCCAACAGAACCAGTTGTGTTAGGATGTCTGTGTTAGGACTACCCACAAGTTAGTCATGAAGTCATTTATAGTGTAACCCTTGGCACAGAGACGTTCTTTAATAAATATTTTAAATCCAACAGAAGCTTTTTGAATATTATCTGGGATCCTATTGTAAAAGCGTACAGGGTGGCCTCTGACTATTGTTAGGTCTGTGGTAGCAACGGATGCGGAGGAGTAACAGGTGGTTCTATAACCTTTTTTACTTTCCCGGGGGATCGGCGATACGGTTATTGAGAGTCTATGGGAAACTTTTTGAAAGATTTTGAGAAGTCATGCCACTATTGTAAAATAGGACTTGATTTTTCATCTTTAAATTCTTTTAAAGAGTAAGTACTAGTTGTTGTTGAAAAGTATTCCTGTATGTGTATTTCACTTAAATTTATCTATGTAAATAATAATACATATATATAAAGTAAAGCACACCGGAAACAAATACATTAAAATGGTACAATTATACGTTACAACAATTAAAAATCCTGATGCACCTGCATATTTGAAATATGTACAACAATACGGCGAACTGCGAACGGTGTACGGCGAATCCCTAGAATCGTAATAAGTTATGTCTTAATATCTTTCCCTATTAATATACACACACACACACACATATGTATATATATATATATATATTAATATATATAAATTGATTATCATAAATCTTAATAAAAACACTTGACAGAATCACCGATACAACCCCTTTAACAATCATGAAGTAGTTTTTAAGTAAAATAACTTGAGTCACGATGGGATTATTCCAGTAAAACTGTAGTATGTAGCACCTCGAGCAGAGGCTCCCTGGGGAATCCCCGAGCTTCGATATCTTTAAAGAGCACCCGCGATATCTGAGTGCCAGTTGGGCATCAGTGTAAACCAGGAAAAAAATACAGAGGACGATTTGAAAATATCATACGTCGGGCGTCACATCTGATGTAGATTTTTTTTTATTTATTAACTCACGTATTTCGGACCCATGAGGTCTGAGTATGAATAAGATGAAAAAGCCAAAATGATCATGAACAATGACAGCGTCCTGCACCAATAGAATATATCCAGCTTATAATCTAAAGATTTCTATTTCAATTTAACATTGTAGTCTATAATGGTTATATCTATAAATCTAATATATAAAATTCTCGTGTCACGGTGTTCGAACTTGAACTCCTCCGAAGCGGCTTGACCGATTTTTACCAAATTTTACATGCGTATTCAGTATGTCTGAGAATCGGCTACTATCTATTTTCCATACCCCTAAGTGATAAGGGTGGTCCACCCCTAAATTTTATTTTTAATTTTTTAGACAATTTTTTTGGTTTTTATTTTATTATGATACAGCATACAAAAATACATACAAACCTAAATTTTCACCCCTCTACGATCAACCCTTATCTTACATTTGTTAATTAAAAACTTTAATTTTTTTTGCAAAACAGCGTTTGCGGGATTAGCTAGTATATATATAAGAAAATGAAGTTAAAGAGATGGCCAGGTTATTACGTGGATGCGGAATAACATGACAGGCGTCTTCAAGTCGCGTAGCAAATAATTAGGCGCGGGGAACACGCATCTGCTGAACACTTGTCTAGCCCGGCACGTCGCACGACTGTATTTCATTTATTGATGTATCGGAGCGAAAGATTAGTATGGATGTTCTTAATAAAATAAAAATTTTAACATTTCTTTTGCGCTCTCTCTTCTCCAATAAAGACAAAAATAAGTTTATTTATGATACATTGTAAGCACTCGTAGTTTTAAACACCATTAGATTTTTTAAATAAATATTAGAATCTACCACAATTAATACAAATTATGAATTTCGAATGTAACGTAATTAATATTTAATAATCACAATAAAAATAATATATTTATTGCACACATTAGTTCAATGATTTACTTACTTACTCCGCTGGCTCAGTGACCCAAAGTGGGTCTTGGCCTCCGATGCGAGAGACTTCCACTTTCCTCTATCTTGCGCCATCGTCTGCCATTGATAGACATTCAATTCGCGCAAGTCTGCCTCAACGCGATCGATCCAGCGATACCTGGGTCTACCCACTGGTCTTCGACCCCTCGGTTTTTCCAGGTACGCTACCTTCACGTTCCGATCCGATCCCATTCGCTCCAAGTGACCAAGCCAGCGGATTCGTTGAGCTTTATATTCGCCAATGATACAATGATTCAATGATTTAACTTAACACAAACATAAACTAAGAAATAACAAAAAAGCTATATTAATGTGTAGACACACACATGAAAACATTTCGTAACTGTTCCAATGATTGATGTTTGATCGATTACCTCCATCACATCTGATTGACGCATATTAAGGTATGGGGGAGGGGATTTTCCTTGGTCAGCTAAAGATCCTGCGCTTCCTGCAGCCAGCGACTACTCGCGATCTTGACTACGTCGTCGGATCACCTAATGGTGGGCTTACGCACGCCCATAATTCTTATGTAATATCCTTATAATTATTGTAATATTAAGCATATTAGTGAATTATTTAAATAATATTAATACACATTACAAAAAAGGTTTTAGTTTATGAATGAATGATAAATACAATTATATTCATTCATTTAAAATTAAAACGACATATCTTTAAGTTGCAAGCGTACAGATGCATGGAAATAGTAAATCAACGCATATAATCAACAAAGCACTTGTTATTTTTAAATATTTTTCCTTTTTGAAATATTCCGTATAAAGTAAATTTATTTCGTTAATTACTACTGTATACAATACTAAATCATCTTAGCGATTCGTATATGACTGAAGGTAAAATATAATTACATTTGGACGTAATAAACAAACCTTTATTGCAACTCACGATCTTTGGGATACAATGTGAATTATAAATTTACTGGAATTGTTGAAAATAGATATTTTAAATCTTTAAGTAAGTAATACTTAAATAAAAAGGTCTTAAATATTTAATGGAATCAGGCGTTACTTTGCGGAAGTCCATCCTCAGTAAGAAAAGGACCAATATTTAGCCACTTCCGCAAATGCAGTGGTAGTCGTGTAAAAACTCGCTGAAACTCTGTGTTTAGCACTAGTCGGTGTAACATAACTCCTGAAGATGCCCCGTGGAGGGGTGAAACACGTGTTGAGTGATTTGACGATGGCAGTTGTGTAATTCGCATTGTTTGCCGCATATGCATTTATCAACGGGCTGGCGGGTGGTGTACTTTGTTACACGACTACCACTGTATATGCGGAAGTGGTCTAATAGGTCTTTTCGTCATCTACATGTCAGACTTAGGATGTGAACTACTAGACATAGGCTTCTCTCATGGACCTCCAATAGAACCGGTAGAGAAGTGAACATTCCGCGCCTTCCGAGCTTGTCCAGGTTGCTTGTTCACCATATGAGACCAGCGCTTAGCGGTATGCAATCTCTACTCCAGTTTATACAGCATGGGAAGAATGCGAGACGATTCAAATGTGATGGAAAGGACCATGATTGATCTTCAATGTAATAGCGTCCTTCTACTTAAAGGCTATGAAGGTTCAAAACGCGCCCAGATCTTAGAAGAGCCCATTACAAACACAAACGGATTTTTTTGTGGTCAAATTTACAAAATCTTTAATACAGCAGTAAAGTATTAAATTAGTAAGTACTATCACTTTAAAATACACTTTAGATGGTTTTTAATTTTTTTGAGTGTATTGTAATATTATGTATAGTTTTAAGTCGAATGAACTTTAACAACGTATCTTATTAAGATGACAATTAAAAGGATTTATGTATCTATCTATAAATAATAAAACTTTAAGGTTATTTTAAAAAACGAAAATAATAAATATTCCTTCCAATACCTACAAGTTAAAACATTAATTCAAAACCGTCGACCTTCTCAAACGCGCGGGTTCTGAAAATACAGATGTCGGTCTTCTAAGATAAATTGTGTTTTTGTTAGACGTACGTAAAGATGGTTAATTAATATTTTTAATATACGACTTTCGTATTATTGTCTATAACACTTGAATCTTGCAAATGAAATTATACTCAAAGCGTTATAAATTTAAGAGCAAGTTTTGCATATGTATTTGAAGTACATGTTACCTTTAGAATGAAGCGACAGCGAAACGTACAGAACAAGCGTTGATTCGTGTATGGTATGTTTTTAATTTAATATGGTTTGTCTTTCAGCCCATGGTGGTAAGACAAAACACCTAAACAAATGAACAGGATTAGTACGGCGACGAGAAATTAATTTGAATGTCAACTTTTTTGATTCTTAATTTTTGTTTTTATACAAAGTTTATCAAAATATAGCATGAGCTTAAAAGGATGGAAGAGGACAAAACCATAGATAAACATAGAGTCGTCTGTTATTTAATATCTCGTGTGCGTCTTGTCAATGTCGTTATCCCGTCTTCACAATCAGCCTTTATGTGATAGTCTTCTGCCTTAGATTTCCAATAGAACTGGTTAGAAGCGGTCTCACACCGGTGATCATCTGTACATCTTATGGCTGAAGGTTCTACGCTGCTCTCACAGATGTAGTCTGCACTTCAGAACCTCAACTACCGCCTTATCGTTCACATACTATGGGTGGTGACTATCATTTTCACATTATTATTTATAATCCAATAATAGCCGGTTAAATCAAAACTCGGCAGTCTCAGCCAAGCAAGAATAGGTATAATATATATAACTATTGAGTGACAGTCCAGACAGGTAAAGAAGAACCTCGAGAGGATCGAAAAATGGTAAGCTTAGCTTGGATTTGCTGTAAATGCTAAAATAGCATTAACCATTAAATGCATGACTTTTATTTTTACTTTAAATAAATATATATCTTGCAGATACAGATGTAAACTACAATGCAGGGAGAAAGAATATGTATACACACACACACCTTTATATATATATATATATATATATATATATATATATATATATATAAATATATATAATATTTCTTATACTTTTTTAATAAAAAACCTTATGTTGCCGATATACAACACTATGCATTTACTTTTAAGTGTTACAACTCATTTTACTCATTCTATGTCAAAGTGGTATGTTGCATTTTTTCAACATTATGCGTTTAAGGGTTAATATGCTACTATTTATATTTTATATATCTGTATATTAGGGAGACCGGAAAGTAATGTCGTTTCTGTCGATTTATTTAACAGAAAAACGGAATGATTTTTACTGCTTCAGCATTGAAAATTTGTACACTGGCAAAAGGTTGTTGATAACGAATGTGAATTTATTTATTATTTAGAATATCAAAAATAAAAACTTGTCAAAAATTTAGTCGTGTGATTTTAACTAAAAGATACGACATTACTTTCCGGTCCCCCTATAAGAGATTTTATCTATATACCTTCTCATCGTGATATCTCTTGAACCATTAGGCTTAGACATTTTAAATATAGGTAGAAATATTCCGTTTTCCTTTCAAAAGTAAGTTTAGACCTTATATTGTCAAATATCATCCTCACTTATTATATAAGTACTGATTTATTCGATTTTCAATTTGTTATTGACATCCGTTTACAGATCAAATCTTTCCTGTCTGTCGCGTTCATTGACATTCAGTTTTTTTTTTTAAATAAAGTAACGACGATGTCTTGAGTCTAGGCCAGTGATAAAAATATATTCGGAAAATATAGTTTATATGAGCTTAAGATGTTTATAAGATTTTAATTTAAATTATTATATCCGTTTGTCATTGAGCTACATTTAGATTTGTAATAAACGTCTCATTATTATTATGAAACAATATAAATAAACATATATTATCATACATTATAACTACATTTAATCCATCTGACCTTTTTTATTTTAGATTGGATAAATATTATACATAGTGATTAATTGAAACTAAACTTCCTGGAGTAATAATTAAAGAGATATTAATTATTTCATTATATATTTCTAATATTTAATACATTCATTATTTTTATTTAAATTCATTTATTATTATACTGATTATTAAAGAAAAGAAAGAAAGTTGTCGGCTAAAAGTTTTAGAGCCTTTACAACTGTTTACAATCACTTTATACAAAGTGATCACTTTCAAATTTAACAGTAATGCAATGGGTCAATAAATTCTGGCAATACAAAGCTGCAGGGACGTATAGTAAAAAATAATTAATTTTATTATGTAGTAAACCGAATTTTAAAATCGCTTTTTCTTTATCTTTGGCCAGAATAAAAATAAAAATATGTACCTAATACCTTTTAATATATATATAAATTAACTATAAGAAAAATAACTGTATAATGCGACCGAGCCTTTGAGAGCCACCATCCACTTGTTGTGAAGGTGTCTAAACTAAATATTTTTTCAGCAACGTTTATAAATTTCATTCACTTTCTGCCTTTTATCTAATTTTTATCTAATTTAGTACTATAAGTCGTTTCAGTCCATAGAAGCCCTCTGCAATGCATAGGCTCTAAAGATATATATGGGAGATATACCATAATCGCCACGGTTGTCTTGTGGGTTGGCGATTGCAGTGTGGTATTATGGTACGCACAGGACGCTGCTACCAATCCTCTGGAAACTCATTTGAGAGCAGTGGCAGTCATATATAAGATTGTATCCAAGGAATCGAACCAGTGATAAACAATCGCGAATCTCAAATCTTCACCTCGGGAATACCACTATTCAATATTATAAGTGAAGACAAAACTGTTTACATTATTACTAATGTATTTCAGTATTCCTTTTTTGTTATTAAGATATTAAATTAAAATTATAACAATTACTTTAAAATACGTATTATTTTATTTTGAAACGTGACAGATAAATATATTTTAACTATACGAAATATATCAAAGCACCTACCGCTTCGTTGAAATATAATAAAACAGATCAAAACACGCATGATTAAAATGTATAGTTTAATAATGAAGTACGTATGACGTAAATATTGTGCAAGGCGATACCCTGCCAAGATGTCACGTGACCTATTATACGTGATGTAACTGTCTTTGAAATCTTTACTATGACATACATCATATTATCTATATGAAGTGAGTACTTTAAAATATGTTATATCAATTTATTTATTTTTCATTAAAATGCGACAGACTAATATCTTCTGTCAGTATAACGTCTGCACAGACAGATAGTAAACATTAATTTTAATATTTAGTAATCTGAATTACGAAAACGATTTTTCTTACTGTGTTACTATTACGATATATGTTATTTCTGAAATCATTATTAGGGAATATGCTGTCCATAAAAGTGTTTTAAATTTATGCATTTTTAATGTCTAATATATAGGAATAAATCGTATTTAATCTCTGGCTTAACCAAATTTGAGAACTTCATCGATTTCGTTCGTTTCGTTCCTCTTTTATGTATAAGTTCTTCAATACTCTGTAGAAGGGTTGAAGTTTTAGCCTACAGCTGCCCACTACAAGGCATAGAACTACACTAAAGTTTCATGTTTTACAATGAAACATTTATTGAGAATATACAGTATTAAATTCCAGATTGAATCTTTGAATTGATTTGGTGTTCCTGTATTTATTAAATAAATATGTAATAAATTCTTTACAGAACTAGATATATTGGTCACGTGTCTTCATATTCTCTTCTTTTTTCAGCCGATAGAGGCTTCAAAGTATAAGAATAATAAGGTTTCCTACAAAGATATCTATGGCTGGGGGTGGAGGGGGGGGGGTGCGATATATCATAATCGCCACGCTTGGTAGGGAGGTATGAGATCGCAGTGTGGAATTATGGTACGCAGAGGACGCAGCTGCTCGTCCTCTGGAAATTCGTTTGTGAACAGTCGCAATCCTATGTCATTAGTGCATAGTGTGAATTATATAGGATTGTATCCCTGAAATCGAATCCGCGGTATTACGATTGCAAGTTTTAGTCCTTTACCCCTGAGCTACCACTGCTCAATTCTGCTTTCGCTTTGTTTATGTACTACGTTAATTTCTTTCCGCGGTCTATATTTATAATTTTTTTATTAATTTACTTCAAATTAAATCAATTAATAAAGTGCTTATACCAAAACATGTAATAATAATTTATTTCTTGTATTGGAATTCGGCAGTTCAATAACTGCTTGCAGTACGAAGTCTGGCAACAGCTAGTTACTCATACAAATATGTCAATTATTAATAATAGACTATTAAAAATTAAGTGTAGTAAAAAGTGATAAATTAAGGTTTAACTTTAAAAATAAGCGATGAGTGATAGTTGGTTTCAACTTAAAATTTTGTGACAATCACGTTATATCGTACAGCGCTGATTATCATCGAATATGAAGAAACATTATTATACCGAATTCTGGTATAAATGTCCTTGTCTTATTTACTTTTTTGTTAAAATAAAGTTATAATTTTTATATTACTTTATATATATTTAGCCTCACACAAACAGTATTCGCGAAGAAGTGGATGGCTCATAATGACCGCTCGAAAAGCTTTCAGCCACAAGAGCCGTCATATGCACGAGCGATGTGCTCCGCCAACTTCAAACGAGCAATTCTTCGGGCTACATCGATGACCTTGGTTCTTCTTTCAATGCTCTATGGACGCCTCTAAAAATTGACGTAAATTAATTCGTATCAAGTATCGACGCCCGTCATCTATTGGCATGGAAGACTGAGCAATTATGATTATCTATATTAAATGATATTAATGTATATCTGTTCGTCATTTATCCAATGATGTCATAACACCGAACTACAGCCGAACCCGGGCAACTTGTTTATATTTAAAGGCGGGACTTAACTGTGGAAATGTTTGGAGAACTATTTCAAAGGCCGACAATCACACCGAATCGTTGTTTAAATTTAATCAATAAACATTTCGATGGAACTTATCAATATTTATTGGTTCGTTATTCCTGTTCCAAGCTGATGTACGTATGAAGGTATCGGACTGTACGTGGTACTGTACTGGTACTGTACGTGTAGGTAGAAGTCAATGTGAGTGTGCGATTAGGGATAGCAGCGTGGAGTACTTGGCGATTGAAGGTGTGATCCGGTTCCTACCACGGATCGTCCTCGCTGTAGGCGGTCGTAGAAGCGGCAAAACGAAAAAAAAAATGGATGTTTACAGAAAATGATTACCCAAATAGGTACTGCCGTAAATTTTTAAAATTCGAAGTAACAGTTAAAAATTGATTATTGTTATATATTTTTTTAAGTAATATTTTTATTGCTGCAAAGGACGGCCATAAGGTGAAAAAAGGTGAACAAATGGTCTTGTTAAGATGGTCGGAAAATACTGTATGTAAGCTGCGTCAAGGAACGAAGCCTATGAATAGCAATGGCTGAAATTAAGATGGTGATGAAAAAGTAATGGTAATTGTAGTGACATGTAATACGAAGCGTTTTCGCTAGAATACTTCACACATAAATTATTTAGTTAGTGCATCATTCTAGATTTTCTATTGAATTACTTCTCTTTGATCATCTATTAAATTCATCATTAGCTTTTTTATTTTCTATACTTCAAGGTTATTAATATTATAATATGATATGACAAGGAAACTGCTCATTTGGTATGGGATGATACAAGATACAATGAAACCCAAATTTCCTATCGACCAATGATTTTACGATATACTAAATAATTTCGGAGCGTACTGGATAAAATATTCAGTAGTAAATGAGTTATTTTAATTAGTAACTATTTCATTTCATATAGCTTCAAGGCAGAAGACAATTTTTAAAGAGCTTGTGTGTATTAAAAGTAGTCAATACATTTCAAGCGAACGAACAAAGATTCTTCGCTTGCTGCCTGTAACGCTACGGTGTGACATGCAGCCAGCTGATGATGACAGATGCTTGACGGCTGAGAGTATTATTTTGAATGATTTTCCTGCACAGGTACCAGCATAGATCGTGAGGTCAGGCCCGACCTGTGCTTGGCCAAAAACGTGTTGATAGGGCGACCACATTAATATAACTTCTGTAATAGAAAACGTCACGATGTATCTAGAATTTTATAGACTTTTACTAAGGGTAAATATATTTTAAGCATGCTCTATCTCTAATATATTCATTAATATTAAATTTCATAGATAATTATTTAAATTACTTGCTTAATAATATATGTGAATTAAAACAGTAAAAATAAAATAATTCATATAATTAAAGTAATATAAGTGGCGGTGAAGATCCACGTGTCTACTTCGATGCCGAGGGAAATGTAAGCCAGTTGTCATATAGTCATCGTCGCTTTAGTCCATAGACGTCCACTGCATAGGCCTCCTCCTAATATATCTATGTGGGATATAATATGATCGCCAAGTTTTGGTAGACGTGTTTGCGATAACCGTGTGGTATTACGGCACGCAGAGGGTTTATTTGTTAGAAATAGAAATCCAATATAATCAATGCACAAAGTGTGAATTACAAAAATTTTATCAAAGGAATTGAATCTGCGACCTACGATCGCAAATTAGTACTAGGCCGCTGGGCATCTACCGTGTGTTGTGATCTATGTGTTGTATATTACATATGTAACTATTCTCGCACAAAATTTAAGACATCGGCTAACTTTCTGATGGCGTTCAAATTCAAATACAAACGCGCATTGACAATTTAGTTTTTTTTTTTTAATTTAAAAAGTATTGTTGACAAAGTGGCCGATACGGAGCGTTCTCATATGAAAGCTACGAAGTTCTTATGTGATCCGTATGAATAGAGGCAATCCGAGGCCATCGCTCTAAGCAGGTGACGTACGACTCATACAGAAGATCATAGGTACGTCTGTCACTTCCATGAGGCAGGCAGGGTAGCAGAATACTTCGTTTATGTATATAACTCGAGGTAATTGATGAAATTAGTAATCTAATGTTAAATAAATTATAGATAATGAAATAGGCCCCCCGATAGATTTACAATAAGCCTGATAAGAATCGGCTTGTGTCCAACGTTTTACAAAGAACTTAGCAGTCTCTCTACATTGTGTGTGGAACTATTGCGCTTGCTGGTCTGTGGTCTCCAGTTCATAAATATTAAGGCTCCAGTGACATTTGTTACAATTACTTTACAATATAAACATTACGTATTCACAATTATTTTGAAATGATTGTACTAAAATATATCTTAAACAGAAAAATTATATTTTAATTATTCAGAACGTACCAATTTATTTTTGGAATTTTATATTTTCTTACGTAAGTTAATTCGTTATAGGCGTAAAAGATTAAAGACGGGCATATTGGCTGCAAAAAGCTCTAAATGCTTTATACTGATTTACAATCACTGCGTAAAGTGATGACTCTGAAATATGTTATATTAATATTTTTTTAAATTGGAATGTAACAGTCCAGTAACTTCTGACAGTACAAAGTTTTCAGGGATAGTTTGTAAATATTAATTGTTTTTTAATAAATAAAATGCTTTTTGTTAATATTTTATCACTACGTAATTATTTTTTCCTTATGTTATTGATTTTCGGATAAGGTTTATTATACATTAATAGACAGCAAATGAGTTATAAATTTAACATTTGAAACTTTAACACATAACCAATCATCCTGTATATGATCTTCGATAGTAATCTAGAGCAAAGCTGGCACATAGGCACATGCGCAGCAAATTAACTTCGTCACCCTTACCATTGGGTACGGTAAAAATCTGTCTCAGTAATCAGAGGAAGTATGGACACCTCATCTTACCTAGCATGGAAGCACATATTACTACTAATGCCTACGCGTCAATCACTTTGATTGAACCGACAAAAACTTTGATTCATATTCATAACGCTTGTGTTAGGTACAGTCGGGGTAAAAAATGCTTATGTGATTTTATTTTGGTGATTTTTTCAGATTAAATTATCCTTTAAGGGATTTACAATATTTGAAGACCTGAGAAAAAGACGTTCAACAAAAACATAAGAAATATACTGAAGAAATCTAAATTTTTTAAAAGGATTGATTTATACATCAACTTTTATTGCACTTATTCGAATGATTAGGTCCACAAAACGAGCATTTCTTATCAAAAGTACTACAGGCATGGTATATTCATTGACAAAATGGTTATTGGCAAAATTTACATACGTACTTTTTTGGTGATAAGGCATTTTAAGCGACTTGTAAGACTGGCACCAGTTTCGTCGTGACTTACCGACTTAGGTGCGTACTATCACTAAATTGTTAGCTTACAATTAGTTTGTATCACTGTCTCCGATCATACTAGATAGAAGCGTTGCTGGAGTTTCTTCCGCCACTTCTTCTTTCAGCGCTAAAGCTTGCTGAAGAAGTAGTAACGTAAGCCAAGTATAGCTTCCGACCAAGTCGAGGGTCGGTCCACACGGACGCCGTGAGTGACAGCTCAAGCCGGGGTCCCCTCGTGGGTGCCCTTGGCCCTAATCACTCCATGGGGTGTTCATCGCAGCGATCTAAAAGCTCCGCGGCCTCCCAATCCAGTAAAACAGTAGCATGCAAGGGCTCGAGCCAATATTACCCCAGTAGCCTTCGTTACTTTAAAAGAGGTCTAGGCTAGGCCCACTCTGCGCTGTGGCTCCTTAAATCTGTAGAAACTGCTAATGTCATTTGGGCAGCGGTGAGAGTCATGCTGAAAATAAGTATATATAATCTGGTTTGAATATCGCCGCTTCTAGTAATGACATTAAGCTTCACAAAACAATTCGTTTCATGTGAAGGGGTAAAATTAAGTGTCATTATTTATAGACTTTGATTATTTTAAGATCTACAAAAAATCGAAACCCTAGATACCATAGCACTGTTTTACAGGCTGCCTTTATCTATCCAGTAAATGATTTTTTTAATTTTTAGTTTAATGGTAAAAAACACTTCAATAGGTACATTGTCAGATGAAATAGGTTGAAAGAAGATAAAAGAAATATAAAACTTATTAGTCGATCTGTCTATAATGCAAAAAATCTACTTAAAATATAATTTATGCTTTTGATAGAATACTTATTTATAATTATGTGCTATTATTATGACTTTTGGTACCAGGTATAAGACGAATTTTATTTCTGTAAAATCTCAGAACGTACACGATGAGAAGAAAGATCAAGATAGGTCTAATGATAGAAAACTTTCAGTAACAGACGGCATTGTAATGGTTAGTCTATCGACGCTAGGGAGCTACTTGTGAAATATTTATTACTTTTAAAAAAGAACAAAAATTCTTTTTTGTATTCTTATTTTAAAAATAATAGTGTATTTTTTTCCATAGTTTTACCAGTTTCCAGTTTTCACTCGTCGATAATACCCGCTTAGCACTAAGACACTGGGGCGCCCGAAAGCGCCTGACCACGGCTTGGTCGGATGCTATTTTTTGGTCAATATCACTACTACCACTTCCGAAAGCGTTAGCGCTAGGAGAAGTGGCGGAAGGAACCCCAGTCTATTCTAGTATGATATTAGGTTCCCGTCCCAGGTCAAAGTTATCGAATAGCAAATTATTTTATTAATGATAGATGCTGGAAGTCTATAGTAAAGCGTGTTCATATTTAACAAACCTTCCAGAAAGTTCTCTATCGAGTCTTATACCGACTGTTCATTATAACTTGTGTGCTTTTTGCCTCAATAGTACACAGTTAAATGTCCATATTCGCTAATACGATGTATTCGATTTGTTGCCGACGCGAGGCGCGAACAAAAAACCGCCTGTTTTCAAACGCGTTGGCAAATTAAAGAAAACATTATTGAATTTTTTTTTCTATTCACATACAAGACGTGTTACAGAAGTGGCACGGTGAGTTATGTGATCATCACGTAATTTATAAGATCGATTTGAGAATTGAATTCGTATATCGATTATTGATAATTCTAATCGATTTTTCAATTCGCATTGGTTTGTAAATTTGCAAATATACGTTTAAATAAGGTATTTAGTGAATAAATTTTTTGCGCTGAGCGTCCGTGAGTGTAGTGGTTTTCTTAATGGTTAATAAGCAAGTCGGAGGCAATTATTTCAAAAACCTGATCCAGGTTGTGGCTTTCGCTATCTCATTAGGGATCCCACCTTTCTCGCTGGTGTCACTGCTTGGCTTCGCCTCTCTCCCCGCGACTTATCTGTAATAACTGCATGTGTAGATTGCTTTATTATATAATAAAACTAGTCCCTGTGCTCTGCCTGCTTCGTGTGGCCCGTATTGCCTTTTTAGGTTGTTATTTCATAAAATCCATTCTTGGTTGGTAATTTTAATATGCCCAAAAAATATCCTGGAAAAGTTTTATGCCTGTAAGAGCTAAAGTTTTAAAATGTACTTTTATTAATGAACGACTGTTCAACCTCTCTTGTGGGTAAAATTTCGTAAAATTCAATCTTAGATGATCTCAACTCGCAATTTTCCTATAAAATTTCAAGTGTACCCCATACTTCCACAGATATCAGGAAAGTGTAAAAGCTTTATAGGGGTAAATGTATCTAATGAAGTTAGTATGAATCATTCACGAAAAGGTAAAACAATTCTGTTATCATTGTTTTTCCTCACAAACGGTGTTTTTCATAGAAAACGAAGCCTTTGTCATCTCTGAAACTATTGATTTTTTTGATTAGGTATATTATACGTTATAAAACAGCAAATGATACATTCACTTCTTTTTAGTTTTTACACCTATTTTCAATCACCATGTACATGGATCATTCGTTCAATGCAGTATTAATATTTGTAGAGAACTTGATTAACTCATTTAAATCGTTAAAAAAAAACTTAAAAATGTTATTGTTAAACTTTATCACTATACGATGTAAAAGTTTTAATACTAAACGCGATCACTACGTTTTGCTACTATTATTTTTCCTATTGTATACATACCATATATAAATTAAACAAAAAAAAAACATTCGCGCCATCTTACAACAATCAAATTAACCGTGCACAGATAAAAAAGTCCAGAAAAAAAATTAAAAACAAACCATAAAGTCAAACAGAGCTTTAATCGTTGTCAAACGAAAAAAAAACACGAATAAATTAAACGTCATAATAATAAAAAAAACATGTATATAACTGTCACCGTGACTCAGAAAAGATGGATTCCAATAAAAATCGTCCACAGAACACAAATATAGACACAATGACCCACTGTTATACGTAATAACCGAATTGGCATCGCGTTTTTTCGCTGCGTTTTAAAACAAAAAAACATGGCGGATTAGTAGAATGCGCGCAACGTAAGGAATTGTTACTTTTTGTCGAGTTGCGTGAATATGATAACGAAAGTTTCTTTATTTAATTTTTTTTGTGACATGTTACGACTAGGGTCACCATGTTTTATGAAGACGCGTTACTTTTATTTTGTCACTATATTTTAAATTCTTCGAAAATTATTACAAGAGAAATAATTAGAAGCTAAAATTGAAAATATGGTACAAAGATACGGATCATATTTTGTTTGTAGTAAAAATAAAAGAAAGCTTAAATAAATGATCTTTAATTATTAGTAGCAATTTTGTAAAACTATATACAAATAAGGATAAATAAAAAAGGATATATAAGATAAGATATAGGATAAGATTAACATTCGAAAAATATCTGGGTGTGTGATGTCGCTCGTTTAAAACGTAATAAATTTAAAAAGTTCGTTAAAAAACTTTCAAAAAATCTTGTAACAATGTCAAGAATTTTTGTGTGGTAGTCAAGATTGGAAACGAAACTTTTTGCTATTTATTTATTTTTATTTATTTAATTAATTCATTTACGTACACCAGCAGTAAAAACAAGTTAAAAGAACATTGTAAGTCGCTGTATAAATAAAGGTTGTTGTATGTGTTTCTTTATAGGTTCAATTAAAAATTTACTTCATACAATATTGTAACAAAGAAGTCAGACTACGTCAAAACAATAATAAAAAAAGATTGATGACTACAGTGTTCACACGTAAGAGGAAACCTCTGGCCTGCGACTTTAGACACCAAAAGACTCTTAATTTAAAAATGTTTCCACCAGCGCGCAATTTTCTTAAAGACTTTATGCGTAAAAATAGTCAATTAAAAATCTGTTATGGATGCAGTAAATTATTAGGATGATCTCTAAACATTATAAAAGAAGATGAGAAAGGTATAAAATAATACATAATATACATAACTTTTATATGTTTATCTCCATGTTTTTATAAACATGGTCACCCTAATATTCGAATAAAACCGATGTACGTAATCTGGTGCAAGTTATTTTTTTTGCTTTTACCGCAAAAAAATGAATTATAATTAGTTGTGTTGATTTATTGCAAGAGTTTCAAGTTCGAAATGTAATTTATAAGGTCATCCGGTCAACCTATGTTTATATTCTGTAGTCTTACGTTCGTGAATATTAAACTGGTTTTGTTTTTGAATATTTTTTTTACAACTTGAGACAAATTGATTAAATGACGAAGTTTAAGAAAAAAACGTCGATTTAGATGTTTCTATTTAATCATAAAAAATAACATAATCGAAAAATACGTGAACGAAAGAGATTTAAACACGTTTTTTTGAAACTAAGATAAATGAATGTTTCGTACATTTAAAAATCACCAAACGCTTTTGTCTACATATAACGCCATCGTTATTTCTGCCATAGATCGACGGCTACTGGACATATACTTCCATCAAAGTATTCCAATAACACTGGTTAGACTAGCATCACATGTTTCGGTGTCTTTCGACCAAGGTTGTGTTTCCACCTTGGTGAACATGATGCACTAATCTGTGATCACTCAAGTCGCTAGCGGCTATCAGCGTTATAGGCTTTCTCTCTGCCACTTCAACTTCTGGATCCGCTGGGTAGAGTCGGTCACATTCGTCTATAGATCTCTTTATTCCTGATTCAATTCCTTGGGAAATCCCGATCATGGTCCGTTGAGTGAACGTGAGTTTGTCAATGGGTTCGGTTTAGTCAGTCTTGTTTGTATTGGACTTGACGCCAATTTAGATCAGCTTAGCCAGACAGGATTTAACCCGAGACACTAGGAACCCTGTCAATGGGGTTAGAGTGATAGACGACGTTTCCTTGCCATAAGTCATTACTAGTAACACATACATATTAATAGTAGACTTTTATTTTAGTACACTGAGGAATATTGGGCGAAAATATGTTACGTAGTTTACCGAACGCTATTTAGCCGAGTTGAATTTGACAATGCAATGCTATACAATCCTGTTTTATATATTTAACAAGTCATTGTCATCATTTCAGCATTAGAACCTCATCTGTTGGACATCGGCCATCACCATAGATTTTTAATAGGACCGTTTGATAGATACCAAGAAGTAACAAGAATTTTTGTATTTTTTGAAACACGGCTTCAATTAACAAGTGATTATTACTATTTCAGCCGTGGGACTTCAACTGCAGGACATTGGCTTTCATCGTAGATTTCCTAAAGCACCGGTTAGAAGAATCTAGAGTCTTTCGACGACCTTAAAAAGGCCGTTTGTTCAATTAACAAGTATTTATTTAAGTAAGACCAGCACAAAGGCCCCTCGTCCCCGGCGACTATTTGTAGTGATGCTGTCGCGCATTTAGTAAACGCAGAAGCATTGCTATTAACGTGTTTTAGTCGTAATTCTAAGGCGCTTCAGTAGCGGTGTCAACGCGGTACTGTATCGACGAGTACTGTAGCAACGAGGACATAACAGGAATGACTAAACCGCGACTGAAGCGCGATTGTATCGTGTTTGCATTGCAACTAAATCGTTCGCCACTACACACACCTAACGACCGCTTCACGTTGCAACTGCATACAAAAAGTCGCCGGGGCGAAGGAGCCAAAGAAATAATAAAAATAATTGAATTAAAATCATATAAAAATCCTAAATGTACATATTTACGAATGGTCAATAAATCAAATTGTATTGAACGGCTAATATTAATTTGTGTAAAATAAATCATGCATGGAACAGGTAATGCTGTGTTTAATTTGATTGCATCCTAGCAAAGATTCAAGTTATAAAATAAAAAATAATAATTTGTGACCAGTTTTGACGTAATTACATCGCGAATTATCTGCGTCCACAGTTTCATTCGGCCGTGACGAAATTATTTTGGTTAGTTTGTGATTTGATTCAATTCATATGTGCGCACGCTTCCTTGTGTGGGTGAACTCGTAATATACGACATGTGTTTGTGTTGACGGATAAGTTTTGATTAAAAGAAACGATTTATATGAAATATATTTGCTTAATTTTTTTTGATTTAATAGCTTTCATAGCTAGAAGATCGCCGGAAGCTGGTCGCCATAGACAGAAATACAAAAGATTTTCTTAAGATCTTAAAAAATTTAGCGTAATTACATTTAGTTTGGGGTGTTTATATGAGATCTGTGACCAAAAAAGCACAGTGTATTAACAAGTTAGCAGGCCACAGATATCTGCTGGGATCAGTTAAGGATTGGAGACCACAGGCCGGCAATCAGAAGATTATGAGACGTAAGATGTTCATCCAAAAGGAGGACAGACAATATTGTTAATGTCTTCAGAATTCGCTGGATGCAGTTTACAATTCATCTATTTTGTTATTTGTAGCTGAACTTTTAACAAGCAGTGAACATTCTGCAGCTAAAATCATGATGTAAAATAAATGATAATCACAAAAAGGATTAAAATTATATCCGTTGTACTACATACATGAAACTTTTTGATTTCGTAGGAATAAAGAATGAACGTATTAAAGTGAAACTAATATAAAAAAATGTAACACATTGTGGTGTCTTGAAAAGTGTGATGTACGTTTTGTGACGGCATTTTTAATTTACTTATAACAATTTACATAAAAATTCGGGCGTATATATGAGTTATAAATTTTCAGGTTTATTGATAATTATTGTTTTGAATGTTTTTATACTAAAAAGCGTAGAGACGATTATGTTCATTGTTATATGTAATGTGATATGTATAACGATTTCAATATGAATTAAATAATTTTTTATCAGAGGTGTTTACTACTATTGTTAACCTTTTATTGGCGTTGATTCCGGGTTAAAAGCACCAGTTAAGGTAGGTCGGAGGCCTTGAGTTTAAAATCGGCTTATGGTACGCTTCGACTAATCGCCTCTGGTACGGCTTAGCGGAACCGATTACATCTGCCGTGGTCTTCTGGAATTCGTGTCTACAATATGATAATTTTTGGTAAATAGGTATTTTCATTTTTAATTAAAACATCTTTATTTACTTAAGAGTCTTTTCGTTTCAGCCTATAGACTCACTGTAAGGCATAGGTTTTCCTCAAAGTTATCTTTGGAGATATACCATAACCTCCACGAATGAAACTTGTTTGTGAGCAGTGGCAATTCAATATAATTAAAGCAAAAATAGAGAGTCGAACCTGCAACCTACGATTTAATATCTCAGTCTTCGACGGCTGAGCTACCATTTGTCTAGAGGTCTTTATGCTTAGCAAACTATTGTCATTACCTTTAAAAACCCATTTCAGTATTTTTAAATATTTAATCATAGAGTATTTGTGAATTATTCATTATATTAGAGACTAAATCACAATTAAACTGTTTCAAACATTCCAGCGCATCTTAAGTGAAATGTCTTTTACTTAAGTGCGATTTTAACGTAAGTTATATATTTGTTTTGTATTTATGGGAAACATACAATATTTTAACTTTTATAAGCTTTATGTCTAAGTTAAATTAAAATGTTTACATTTTTTATTCATAGATTTAAATTTGTATAAGTTAAACATGACAACACTCTTCTCTTGTGTCCTGTTTTCGCGGCCTGGCCTCCGCACCAAGTTTATTTTGCTTGATGATATTCTTACTATGAAATCAAACGATATATTGATGGTAATAATTTATGCATTTACAATAATTATAATAAATTAAAATGAAAATTGGGAACGAGAATGGCTATACTAAAATTGTAAAAATCTCTAATTTATTATTAAATTCAAAACATTAAAAATAAATTAACCAAAAAAGGTAGATAAATCTATAAAAGAATATTTAGATGACAACAATCTTTGGCAATGATGTCGCTTGATTATTTTGTTTTTATTAAGGCTATATGTAACGGCTTTCCTTTCGATATAACCTAGTTCTGAGGCTGTGATGATGACAAGGATGGGGTCATGTGTGGGACAGAGTCAAGGATATTACGGTGGTATCGTGGATGGTGTGCTTTTAGTGAGCTTTTGGCTCTTCTGAAAACTCCACAATTATTGCCTTTAGGAAGATTGAAACAACCTACCGGCGTGTTTCCAGAAAAAGGTTTCTTCTGGACAAGCGTGTACCATGTTAGACTTTGTTATCGCTTAAGATCAGGCGAGACAAAAAGCAAATGCTTCGCTTATAAAGTATAAAAGAAGGTATATAAAAGTATGGCGTGACATGATAGTAGTGTACATTTCTGTCTAATCAACTGCTCTTATATATAATCATCAACGAGAAATTAAATAACCTTGAGATTTAAAGTAAAACCAATTAACCTAAGCTATTTTTAAGTAACCATGCTTAAATAGATTGATTAAAATTAATTTTCATTTGACGCAGATTATAATAAATTTAATTTTATTTAATATTCAATTTCTACCCTGATTTAAAATCAATGTCCATCATAAATCAGACTATCGCATTATATAGGATACCTAGCAATAATTGCTTTCACTAAAAATCAGGTTTAGTAAATATAGTTTGACTTTTGATATTTGAGATACGAGGAGATGCAAATTAAAGCATGTTTGAAATATGGCACAAGATTATAATTTTGGTTTTGATGAATTAAAACTTAATTTAAGTTATGCAGATACCTTACCATTTAAAACTATTTTTGCTATGAGCTTTGGAATGAATTATACTCTGAATTTTATTATGAGATCAAACCCGAAATGAAGAGATTCGTAGAGGAACGATAGTGGTTGACATAGTTCACGTAACTTTATTTACACCAGTGTTTCCCAACGCAATGCCCACGCCCCACAGTAGGGAAATTGGATTATTAAGTGGTTCAATTCGAAAGTTGACTCGACACTAGTTTGACCGTTTCGCTTTAATATAAAAATATTTATGTTACGTAGGGGGTGTAAAATTTTTAGCAAGGTTTTTCATTGATCTAAGCTGTCATTTCAGCTGTAGAACGATCACAGCTGGACTAAGCTCATCCCCATAAATTCTCAATAGTGGGAAGCGGCTTGAATACAGTATTTTCCGAGGAGCTTAACAATGTTTGCCCACCTTGTGGGTGGACGTGTCACGCTGGACTTGCTGGACCATCTGTTCTATGCACAATATGTGCTGCAAATTGCCACTTCGAATTGTTATCCACTGATTTATATCGGTAATTTATATTTGTTTACCTCTCTTCATTCCTGCTTCGACTTCGTAAAGTAATCCTAGGTATAGCCGTGTCAATGACTCTCTGAACGACCGTGGGCTTGCTGATGAATCCCAGACGTGGTGAGGTATCACCATCATAATTAAAAAAATAATAATGATTTTAAAACGTATTTTTGTTACAATAAGATAATTTATTTGTAATTCTTCGCAGCTATGGTCATAAAACTATGAAATTCATGAAAAATATGTATATATATTTCTCTTTTAATTTACGCCAGACATTATATTCAGAATATTAAACACTTTAATAATTAATGTGCATAATAAATTTTGGTCGGTATACGTATAAGATAAGATAATCCGCATATATTTGTGACACGATGTTGAACACAGAATTTTATATTGCGAGTGTATGATAATTATTGCAACGTTCCATCATATTCCATTTACGTCTATGTAAGACTAGTGGCGAGCAAACATAAGAACAGCAGCGGGAACAGTGCTGCCAGTTGAATCAAACAAAAACAAACAAATGAAAACTTAACACCGCAGAGCTAAAGCAAACGCGGAAAGGCATAGCCGGAAAAACCTCCGAAGTAGGTAGCGATACTCGACGTCTAGAACGCGTCAGACTTTAAACTCGACAACAAAACGTTGCAAGCGCCACAATAACGCAACAATGTAATATCAATCTAACTATAACTGCGTATGGTTTAAAATTGCGCTTTGCTATACACAAAATAAGGCATTATAAAACATTGTGATGTAATACGTGTCCGCCACAAGGTCAACATAGACCGAAAATCAGGTTTCTCCCCCCCTCGCCTCCTCCCTTCCGTACGGCTCGGCAACTGTGCGCAAGCGCAGCGTCATGGGAGGCGCCGATGTGCGTGTCTGCGGCAACACCAAAATTAGAAATCTCTTATTGTTATTTTTATCTATTATATTTATTGTTTTATAATAGATGATTTAATGAGTATTTTAATATTTGTTATACCGAATACATAAGTAAAGGTCACGGAAAGTCGTTGAATGCAGGTAGCGCAAGACCTGTCATTGTCGTGATATTTGGAGGAGGTCTATACCTTATGCTTCTATCGACTGAAACGGTGATGATAATGACTTCTAGATGAGTTTTAATGCAGCACCTGTATCATGTCAAGCTATAACAAATGCACAGATGATATAATAATCGTGTTGGTTTAGTACGTCAGTGCACAAATATCTTTGATCTTTATATATGCAGCCATGGTAGGAGCATGCTGCTCGAGTCTGACTCTGTCAGAGGAGGTTAAAGACCGTTACATTACCAGAACTAGCACGGTGGTATAGGCAAGATATTAGACATTTAGTACTCCCTAAAGATATTTCTAATATCAAATGATTTTATCTAATATAAATTATAATCGCATCAGTATCCCTTTTCCTCCTTAAAATATTCGTTATTTTAGACTTGAATGGAATTTAGCATTTTAGAACATGCGTCGGATTTCCGTGTAGCAGAATTTCGATTTTTAAGTCATTAGATAACATCGTAAGCAATTTTTTTTCATCATTTAGTTTAAAAAACTTATATTACCACATTTAAGTATCACAATATTATTTATGCAGTATTTTAAAATGTATATATTTTTTTATGAAATATCATTTTTAATATTATAGCAATTCAGATCAATATATCAGATTTTATTTAAACACGTAAACAACTATACTATAGTAGTAAGGTACTTTCAATAATAATGTTTAATACCGTATTAAATCTCCAACAACTTGGCCGTTGGCGCCAAAAAAATACTTATCAGTCGTTCTATTAATTTTTTGAATCTTTTAATATAATGAGAGACTTGCCGGTGTAACGCACACTCGCCTATTCGGAATTCGTCAAAATACTCTTTGTCGACTGCCACATGGCTCGCGAGTCATTCTTCATACCTTCCCGTCGGTGTGGGTGTCCCGTCTGTGTTCAACACAATAGAGAAGATGCTGTATGAGCATGTGTGCGTTTCTGCGTCTGCGGCGCGGCGAACAAACTTTTTGTGTCGGTTTTTATTTTGGAATGCTATCAGTAAAATTAAGTAGCGATTGGAGTGTTTTATGTATTAATTTGCACTATAAATTTAACTATAAAGAATGCGTATCTCTTTTTTATATTTCTACAATAAATTATTTGGAAACGCAAAACATTAGTGGATAATAATATGGTTTCTAAATAATACAGTTAAAAAACAATACCACAATAAACTATATTTCAAAGATTAACTTCCAAATATCCATTATATTATTATACTCGATTCAGTCATATATAATATAAATGATCTGTAATTAATTTAAAAAAAAGAATTAAATCGAATAACTTTTCAATCAAATATGAATTGCAATGCTATGGCCATCTATCTAAATATGGAGGAACTAAGTTCAAGTTTCTAAAATTTGTCAACAGATGTCAGTGAGCGCGTTATAAATCAATAAGAATAAATATCATCGAACTTTTACGGTTCTATTGTGAGATATATTAATGTTTAAGCAGATAAATGAAATTTTAAAATTATTTCTACTTTACTTACTGAAAGATATGTCAGATTTCTGGTAGCTTACCTGAAATATAACAAACAAATAAATCAATTTTCAAATGTATATTCTAATGTCTTTTACGTATTTATTGAGTGATTTTTTGCAAACTTTTTTTTATTGCAATTATTTACGTTTACCCATAAGTTTTAATAAACTTGATGTAAAATATACATTAAACAATTAAAATGAAGCACCGAATATTGAATCCTAAAAAACTGGACTAATTTCATTATTAATTCATTGATAACTAGTTCTAAGTCGGATCTAAAGGGATGAAGTTTTATTTTTTTAATAAAATTTAATACAATATAATAGGCGAAGAAGAACTTTCACCTATAAACTTTATTTATCATTATAAAGAACGTATAAAGTTGATGACAAATTTGTTTATATGAAAGATATCTTTTAAATACACATGGTGTTTTAATAAAGTGTTCAGAAAATTCATCTAGCAAGGACATATTTTTATCTCGTTAATATTTCACCTTCGATCTTTATGTGGGCAGTTATAAAAATCGTAAAGATTGATAGCATCGAGCTACAAAAGATATTATTAAAAAAGTGTTATAGATCAGAGGATAAATAATGCTGAAAGGCGACTTGAAACATTACTTTTATTACTGAAAGCAAATGTCCAGTGTTAGACAAATTGCAACAGCTCTTGGTATCTGGTTTTTAACTTTAATTTTTAAAACGTATGTCATAGATACGGCGTTAAGTCATTGTGTTTCTTCAAAGAAATCGACGTTTCAGCCAATAGACGCCTATTGCGAGGCATAGACTTCTCGCAAATGTATCCTTGAAGGTATTTAATGGAATCAGGCGTTACCTTACGGAAGTCCATCCTAAGTAAGAAAAGGACTAATATTTAGCCACCTCCGCACATGCAGTGGTAGTTGTGCAACAAAGTGCACCGCCCGCCAGTCCCCTGATAAATGCGTATGCGGCAAACAATGCGAATTACACAACTGCCACCGTCAAATCACTCAACACGTGTTTCACCCCTCCACGGGGCATCTTCAGGAGTTATGTTACACCGATTAGTGCCAAACAGCACTAATCGGTGTAGCACGACTACCACTGCATGTGCGGAGGTGGCTAAATATTGGTCCTTTTCTTACATCTTTGAAAGGATTTATCATAATCGATATGCTTGGCAAGCGATTTGGCGCTTGCAGTGTGGTATAATGGTATGCAAAGGACGCTGCTGCCCATTCTTTGTAAACTTGTTTGTGAGCTGTGACAATCCTATACAATTAATGCAGAAAGTGTGAATTATATAATATCCCGGGAATCGGACGCTGGGCTACCACTGTTCATTGTAATAGCCTATTAGTATATAATTATTTTGTATAAAAATTACATTTTTAAATTTTATCGTTATATTTCTATACTGTGTCATTTATAATAAAATATGTTCTGTGCATACAATTGAAACAATAGTCTATAGACTACACGAATGTTTCTATAGCTTTTGGACGAATACAGCCTACCTATGTCATGATAATAATAAAAGCAAACATTAATTGAGGGCTCAGAACATACAAACACTCTTAAGGAACTTCTTTTCTTCGCGTGTAAAATGTCTAACCGGCATTCCCACCATATAGTTTAAAGAAGTCCATTTGCATACGCCGAATTATTAATTTCTTTGCTTTCCGTCTTTCTCAGCCCATTCACCCTACAAAACTTTGAATAGATTTAATACAATAAGATGCCATTAAAATAAAAGATTACGCTGTATCGTCAATTTGCATACCGTACATAGATTGTGAGAAAGGTGTCTCCCAAATAACGGCATTGGCCCTACATTTTTTTTTAATATATGAAAGCAGATCTAGACAATGCAAAAATTGTTTTTATGTTTATCGCTCTCCCATACAGGCGGTTTTTTACGTATTTGTTTTTTGCTTTTAACTTCGCACGGAGATTTGCATAGCCAGTTTGGTCGCCCTTCCTTATTTAGTTCGGCACGGTACTTTGCATATTAAAGTCTAAGACTGTCTTTTTGAGTATGTGTGTTTACTTTGGCCTTTATCTTTAAGACACCGGAATTTTTAATTTCGCTTATAAATTCTTGTGGGGTCAGGTTTTTTTTCTATGGGCATTGTATGAGAATTGTTAGTATCATTAGTGCCGCTTTTGCAATAGTGTGAGAGGATAGCATCGGGTCGGGAGAATTCGTAAGGTGAATAATTAAAGTTGTTCGGAACAAGAACTTTGTCCCCACAAACAATTTCTTTTGTATCTCTAATTGAATTCCGGTTTTGGTGCTCGTCATCGTTGATTATTCTTTGTTTGATGAATATTTAGGAGTGGATTTTTTTTATCTTCCCATTATATCAGTGTATGGAACAAAACATCTGCTTGGGTGCAATTAAAAAAAAATCGTGAGAACCCAGGGTAGAGAACGTTATAAATAATTAGCTGTATTGTTATTAATAAATTATTACACAGTGTTCGCAAAGTCATTTCTGATTTTTTTATCCAGGTTTTACAGCCCAAGTGGCACTTGCAGATTCGGAAGGTTTGAAGAGCAAAGCGTAAGCGCTTAAACCTCTGGTATCGAAGCACGAGAACTACTTAGGGAGCTTCGCCCTGAGTTGTTACATACTAGTTTCACTAACTCTCTTCATAGACTGGCTGGGCTCAAAGGTCAACTTAGACTGTCACTCGTTGACAATACACTTCTAGCATTCCGACTCCAGAGCGCCCGAGAACCTCAATTTGTTTTGTTGTTATTACCTGGCTAACATTATCACCGCTTTGAAAAGCGTTAGTCCTAAGAGAAGTTGCTGATAAAACAGCAACGCTTCTATTTAGCACGATCGTCGGTTGACGATCCCTGAGATACACGATCCTATCTTTATTCTGATAAGCTTGCTTGAATCAAACAAAATAGACAGCATTTTTTTTAATCTTGCGAAGTATAAAAATGATCTACATAATACTTAATTGCCAGTGATCAAATTTTGAGTGGGTTCCATAGTAGGTAACGGAAAGTTCCTGGTAGCACAAAACCGGAAATCGTCGTGATATTTGAGGAAGGCCTTGCACATCCGTCGGCTGACATGTTGATGAAAAAGTCATCGAGTGTTAAATAAAAACACATCAATGCGAATAAAAATATGATTGGGTTCATATTATGATAATGCAACAATAAACCAATTGCTCTTTTTGATCGCGCATGCATACCCTAACCCTTTGAAATATAATATTGTATTTCATCAATGGCAATAGTAGTGAGGGCTGTGTGGTGAAAATCATAACAGCTATTGATTTTTTATCGATAACAATAGTTGACTTTGACGCGTGCCCGATAATGATCTATACAATGGCTTAGTTTGAAACTGGATATATTTTTTTGCGACAACCACCGTTACGGTCGGCAACTCGCAGAAAAACTCTCTCGGTAATTGTCGCGTTTAGATTTAATAATTCGCTTCTCATTTTCTAGTTATTTTTTTATTAAACATCTATTTTACCACGGTAAACGGTTTGTTGAATGGTTTTATATTGAAGTGTCGTGTTAAGAGTTAGAATTCCATTTATTCTCTGTTATTAATTTATTCAGATCGCTTTGTATTATGATTATATAGCTTAATGTCACGTTAGATTGCAATTTGCGCAATCCTTTTTTTTTTCTAAAGTTGTATCTCTTTAGTTTCAATTGACTTTATTCTCTTCTTATATATTGTAGTTGTAAAAACAATATACACTATATGAATTATTTAGAAATTTCACAAATATGACTTTCATAACTAGTTCTACTTTACTTGTACTTTTAAAAAGTTTGCTATACCTATATTTTTATTACTCATCCGTGGTCTTTATAAAAGATAAACGATTTGTCTAATTTTAAACATTAAAAACTAAACGTGTTAGTTACAAACTAATGGTAAAATGATAAAAGAGCACTTCCTTGGTCTCTAAAATATTGTGTAGCATTTATTTATTCGTATTTATGTATTTCTGTATTTATATATAAGTATTTCGTATATATGTACGTGTGTATAGTAATGTATATATTTGTATGTATGTACATCCTAAACTGCCCTTTCATTCATGTCTCTCATCTCCATTCAAAGGTTATCTGGTGTAGATCGCCTTGAGCAATAAGACCGCCTTTTGTACCTCTTTATAAAATGTTTCTATTATCTTTTAGGTATTATTTATGGTGTACAAAAAAGTGTGAATAATAAAGCTCTCAAAAGTCCTCCCAATCCAGTAATATTGTAGCATATATATCTGAGCTGACGCTACCTAAGGAGACAAGAGATATTAGGCTAAGCATAGGAGGGCTACAAGAGATATTAGGCTAAGCATCCTCACCGCCCTGCCTCCTCGCACTCGCGTAATCTGCTAATGCCTTTTAGGCGGTGCAAGTCAGGTAAAAGAACTCTTAATAATTTAATAGAGAAGGCTGTATTAGGTTATCTCTATGAAAGCGAATCAGGAATGAGGAGCTCCGTAGACGAATGAAAGTAGCCTCATAGCCGAGTAGGCGGGCAAGTTGACACATCAACTGGCGAAATGATATGATAATGCAGTAGGCAGGTCATATGGCACGCAGAATTGATGTCTGAAAGGGTTTCTGCAGAAACCATGGACCAGCAAACGTAGCATTGAACGTCCACCCTAAAGACGGTAGATGGTAGGTGACCAGGAGTGGATGTTCTATGGCTGAAATAATGAAGATGATGATCCACCAAAATTGAAATCCATCACAAAGTTATCAATAAAAGCATAAACAGAGCCAACTGTCAAAGCTTCTACACATGCCAACGTTGGACGAAATATACGAGGGGATCGTACAATATACTTCGAGTACAGTGTAATGACGCTTTTCGTATAATTATGAGAAAAAAATCAGATACTCCAGCGCCAAGGGCGTGTTTGCCGACGCCAAGGTTTCTGATTACTGCGCAATCTTACGTTGTTGAGCAGCTAGTGCCTGAAATAGGCTATATAACATTATAACTGTGGTCGCGTGGGATGTGTACGAAAGTGGTGCTTTCTATCACCATATACCTACACAAGAGTGTAAACGGCAATAAACTACAACTATTTATGTTATTTATTCAATGATGTAGCATTATTTGTATTTGTATTAACTAGACCAATTTTTATTTTAATTATAATTATAATTCTGATAATAATTTAGTTAATAATATGGATTACAGTTGTATCACAAATATGGGAAGCTTCCTAAAATAAAAATAATTTAATTTATAAAAAAAAATGACTTACTTTTACTCATTTCTAGGTAAAATGAAAAAGCTTTAAATATTTCTTAATTAAAACCATTCGTTTGTTAATTTCAATCGAATGATTACACGAAATCGGATTTGCGATAATCCTTAAAAAGGAAATGTTAACCCTTCGATTGGCTTCAATGTGCCGTTTTGTCCGCCGCATTTGCCCTTCGATAATTCAATATATTATACGATTATTGGGTATTGATGCTTTGTATTCGGCGCCAAAGGGTTTAAGTGCCTCTTGTTATGGTTTCTTTGCATTATATCTAAATGTACTGTTTACTCGGGGCGTGTCGTCATATTCCTATGCTAATAGTTGGATCTATCCTATAGTTAAGATTTCTCATCTTAATCTTGTGTTTGGCCTTATGTATTGACGAAAAGATAGTCATCTTTGACGAACTAACATTTGCCATGTCAATATTTTGGATATATAATCTGATATGTTAGAATAAATCATAACTTGTTCACTCAAAAATTATCCCATTTTCCGTAAGTGCAAACTTTTGTAGGTTTTACAAACTCTTCACAACCGTTTAACTCAATGTTTCTTAAAATTTAAAAGCAGAAAATGAATGTCACCATGAATACTTGGTAATATCAATGTAGATGTTTCGCCGGCAACTAACAACAAAAGTTTTTAGTATCCAGAAACACAAAACCAACCTCGAACTATAGGTAACCGATTTGCAGAATGCAACAACAATCCATTTGATGGAAAAATATCCGAGTAGTTCATATTTTGGAAACTCTGGAAGTGCTTCCAAAAAGGATCCTTATATTCTTTTGTTAATATACTTAAATAAATTAAATATTGGTATTTACATAATAAGTAATGTAAGTATAAAATGCTGTTGCCTTACATGATCTTGTCTATTAATATTTTAAAATATGTTATTAGTTAGGTAATATACGTTATTAGTTAGGAAGGCCGTTTATTATAATTTTTTTATTAATATACCAAAGTCTAGTTAAAAGCTAGTATAACAATAGCCAGGCTGTGTGCGCATACAATAGTAAAACATATTTAAATTTGTACAATGTTATAAGAAACTTTAAGCAGTAGTAGCACAGCGGTAGAGCACTGTGACTTGCGATCATAGGTCGCGTGTTCGACTCCGATATATTTCTATCGATAAAATTTAATAATGTTTTTAATATAAAATAATTATTCGTTAATACGCCATGACAGTGAGTAGTGGTATTCCCATGTCCGATCCCCGAGATACAATCTTACATAATTCAAAATTTATTCATTAATTACATTGGATTGCCACTGCTCACAAATAAGTTTCCAGAGGATGGACACCAGCGTTCATTGGATAGTATAATACCGATTACGGTATCCAGAGAAATCACAATAATGGTAAATTTCCAATAGATATCTTAACGAGAGACCTATGCCTTGCAGTGAGCGATTCTGGAATGAAGCGACAAAGTGAAACTCTTAAAAATTTATGTTTTATCGTAAAAAATGTATACACATGCGTGAAAGTAAATTTGGGAATATTTATCCATCATTGATAAATTTATCTTCTTCCAACAAATGATTCTCACGGCATCTATTAGTTCAAACACATCCGTTTGCTAATCCCAACAATTTCCATAAACCTACATTCAGTTGGACCAAAATTTAGCAATGACAAATTACTTTAAGTGCCGCTTAGGTTCCTATTTGCGTTCTCACATACAAATTCTATCAGCCATCTGCCCTTATTACGGCCTTATGTTTTATTCAATAATTGACAGGCATTAGAATTATTATGCAAAGTAATCTACGGATACATTGTGATAGGCTATGTTGATGTAATACCATCAATCTGGAATTTTGATTTATGCCTAGATGCGGAAGGGTTGTGGGCAACATTAGTTTTGTCGATATCGATACATTTACTTTCTAAAATATTAATTACCAGTGCGATATTATTAGCTCCTCTAAATAAAAGTTTATATTTGTGTACTTATCAATCAATGTTTTATTTAATATTTAGGTAATATGATAAATAATTAAACACATTGCTAGGTAAAAATTATCGATTTTTCTTAAGGAATATATTTTTGATTTTTAATCGCACATCACTTTCTACCGGTTGGAAATTTGTGAGGGGTGTGTTAACGAATTTTAATATGTAATCATAGAAAAAAAAATTATAATTGAATATTTTAATTTGGGGCAATTTAAGTTTGCTATCAAAAAAATTGTCGATTTTATCGACGAATGTAGAAAAGAGTTGATCGTTCTTTCGTAATTTTTATCGAAAAGACGAGGTCATCACTAAATTGTATCATCATGATGGATTATCTCCCTTAAGACGTCATCACAATACCCGCTTCGCACCGCAACGCTTATTACCGAACAAATGCATTGTCATTCGTACGCTGTTTAACCTGCATGCACCCTTTACTATTTTTTGCACGTTCTCAAAGGGTTCGGCTTTGGTTTTTGGTGCGTGTCCGGAATCAAATATGGAGAATTATAGAATCTATATATCAAGGAGAATCATTTATTATATTACATTTATTTTGTGTACAAGACCACGGTGCACATATTCACCGGATATCCCAGTTTGTCAGTTTCAGTTGTAGGAAAGGATAGAGGATATTAATATTCCTTCGCTAGTTAGTCAAGAGAGACGACGCCAGATCTTTCTGGAGTACTACAGGAGGATAAACGGAACAGTAATAAAAAGGAATAAGACTTAAGTAAATAGAATAGAGATAAATATTTCATATAAATTGAAAACACGAAATGAAATTTGTGATATAAAAATATTACAGTATTCCGGAAGAAAGGCGAAGAAAGATAGAGGTTGTATAAAAGAAGGAGAACAGAGAAACGAATGAAAGATATCAAGAAAAGACAAAAGAGAGTTTTGAGAGCAAAATTTTTTAAGTAATAATCGTAAATAATGTCCTTGTTTACACATGGCAGGTAAGCACGAGAGGTTTCCAAAAACAAAACAAAATTTTTTTAATCTGTGAGACTTCCACAGCTGAACACGCCACTATAGATTTCGCAGAGAATTCTCTTGGAAGTCTAAGGTTGGTAGTTATCTGTACCCAGCAACTTTTGACGACCGCAACAAGGTGGTCTGTCTGTGGTCTCCACCCTAAGACACTAAAGCCCTGGCAGCCAATAGTCCCGTACCGCTGTCATGTAATGAGATACACGATACTGGCAATATATTTCTATTTCATGAGAATAAAAAAAATAATTTCCTCTAAGTACCTTGTCATATTATTTGTGGCTTTGAGTTCGACTTTTGATTAAATTGTAATTTATTTTAAAACAACTAATGTATCTTCAAGAATGACTTTTAAAGGGTCCTCTCGTTTGGACATTCGATTTTCTTTCCCTACTTACATTAACTGTTCTTGAAAACTGCTTCCACACTGCCTCTTGTCAGGTCAGTATAAAAGGTTTACTAACTTCTCGTTAACTGGTTTAGTTAAGTTTGTTGTTTATGTCATTGTCAAAAATATATTACAAAGACTACATATCTTTTTATAATACAGACAATCATATTTGACATATTGAAAGGGTATACACAACAAAATTGTTGACGTTGAGAATAAGCATCAAGACGATGGCCGGGTCTTCCCCTTTTTCTCGGCAACCGCAAAGCGCCTTATACTTCATCAAAACGATACTTCGAAAGGATTAAACAGACAACTTTTGTGTTTCAAGAAACCACATATAAACGGTTTGAAGCGACGAACCGCTTCAGAGATATTATTTTTGAACATCCTACAAATTTCTGTATTACAACCTTCATTTGTGAAACCAATAACAGGCGCCATACTTTCATATACCACCAGGAAATTTAATGAGATTTCCTCTTATTTAGATACGAACTTACTCTGCACGAGTTTTGTGATGAAAAGTAAACTAAGTCAAAAAAAATTATGTCCTTAAAATCATTTCTAATTCTTGTCATGTTATATGACATGCTATGAATTTACTATCTATAGCATTTGGCTAGGCGTTTGTTTCAACCCAAATTATTTTGAAGGAGGTTTTATGGCTCAAACTCGTCACGACTCGGTGCAAATTTATGAAAAAATAGCCCAAAAACTCGACTCATATCGTTCGCCAACCACCGTATTCGCCTGATTAGGGTCCGCGCAACTTCTTGTATTCAGCAAACTCAAAAGTCTAAAGTGGGGTCGCCATATTGATACAAATAAGGAGATAAAAACCCAATTGAGAAGGTTTTGAAGGTTATACCCGAAAAAGGCTATTCCGACAGTTTCGGGGACTGGAAAAAACGTTGGCAAAAGTGCATTTTATTGAACGGAGATTTCTTCAAAGGGGATGAAATTGTTTTGGAAGAATCAATAATGAATTTACATTTAATGTAACAACTTTTCCTGGTTTTTTGATCACATTATGAAGCTGTTTTTGGTGCAAATGAAGTAAAAATATCCGTGAAAATTTGTAATAAAGTGCTACCGAAACTATTGTACCGCGTCTTAGGTATGTACGCGGCGAGACGGGGGGATTATCGGCCGCTCCGTTCAATCAATCTGCCGGTAACGCTCGCTGTAGCGGCACATGCTCTATATTCTTCGGATCCTACCGCCGTGCTTTCCTAGGGCTTGAAACAGCGATTTCGGTAGCACTTTAGCTAATTATTGTTTTCTAATAATAGAAACACATAAATCTATCCTAGATTTAGGATTAAGTTAAGAATAACTATCTTCTAAGCATAGAATTGATAACGTAACTACTGTTCACAAATGGTGATACATATCACAAGACAACATATATAGAGATTAAAAATAAGAAATAACAAATCCGAATTTTTTGGATGGATTTTGATAAGACATTTCTTAGTATTTAGAACTATTAAGTGCTAATACAATAATTAATGTTATGTATATATTATTTATAACATTCAGCATTTTACACCTCTTTTTGAACAAAAAAACAGTTGAACTGCCTAATGCGGGTTTTCATGTACTTTAATTAATCGTTATGTAGCATTTTTATCTGTTTCACACATATTTGCTTTTCAATACATATTTAGTAAATTATTATTTATGCGTTAAAATTTAAATTCTTGAAAAAAAATTGTGACAGAAATAAGTACGTGTATATAATAAAATCCTATTTCTTAGTTTTACATCTATAATTAAAAGAAAATTATTAAATAAATTTTATTAAAGCGTTAAAGAGTTTTTAAATAATTAAAATATGTGGAACTTGGCTTGTTGATTCATTTACATGATTTTTATTATATTGTACGCATCAAAAATTGCTGAATTGAATTTGAAATTTACAACTATTGAGTTTCTAGCCTTCTACTCAGCAGGTAAACATTCAGAGGTGATAGCTTATTATTTATAATATTAAAATATTCGATAATTCAAAAGCGTTTGTATATGCCTACTTAAACAAACTTTTTTTTAATTTTAAATAAACTGAATCCCTGGATTCTTGCGCATTGAATCTGTGGTGGTTCCAAAAATGTTTTGATCTAAGCGTTCAGATCAAAATAGGTCAATTTTTTTTGTGACCATTTTTAAGTGTAATGTAGTTGTAAGAACAATAACTAAAACCAATACATGACAATTTGTATTAAAATATTGATAATTAAAAGCCTAACCATATGCGTGTAGGTTCGATAATTCAAAACAAATATGATATATGAAAACAGTGCGGGTTAATTTGAGTCAAGACGTTGCGGTCTGCGGTCGGAAAGGCACCCCGACCGACCCGAATTCGTTCTATGACAGAGGTCTTAACCAAAATTAAATTCGTAAGTAATGAATATGTTTACAAAGCTATCACAATGTAACTTTAAGTGTAGGCTGCCTTTACCGTTACAAAGTGTGTAGTAACATTTTCTTTTAAACCAATTATTATCTTTATACAGTTTACTTGATGCAGTTGTAGTGGGAATTTATTGGGTAACATAAAATACTTATACAAAATCGATAAATTAATAAATAAAATAAAGTTGATATGTACTAGTTATCTATTTGTGTGTGTGTGTTGTAATAGACCAATCATGTTATATTTTCCGATAGTGACTTGTTACTTCGCGGATGGCACTGTTTATATGCAGATATTAAAAATTTTCCAGCGCTTGCCCCAACGATCACCTTTTCGCATTAACATAATAAAGTACGTTATCCGTCACGATTCTCGAACACTAACTACACAATTGCACACTTCCGTTTTATAAATTCATTGTATTTATTGCGTTAAATTCTCGTTTCTTTTTTTTTTTGTTTCTCGCCCGTCAGTTTAATAAAGCGTTTTAAATTAACCACAAAGCTTGTCTTGATAAGCTGCGCTGTTTAACGGTCATAAGGGAAGATTAAATATGAAAACGTTGTTGCACGCTTGGTCTTACGTTCGGCCGCACGGTGGGGCCATTAAGTTAGATCCAAAAACCTTATATATCACGGTTTAACTACGATTTAAAATAGTGTAATTATTAAATAGATTATGATAGATCATTTTTTTTTAAAATGCAATTATTTACTATAGTCAAATAAACTGCTTGTTCTCTTTCTATTTTTTAGACGATCGCGACGATAACTGTTTCTGCGCTGTCTGCATCTAGCGGCTTCTCGTTACCTTTAACCATGTCGTGTCCTGTTATCTGATAAGGGGCCTATCAACGCTGCATCTACAGGATCGTGGCGATATGTCCCGCCTTCTGCCATATCATACCAGCAATTGTTTAAGATACGTCAGTGACATTTGTTTTATTTAGTGTATTTCCTAATTTGTGATACGATCTTGCAGCGAAACTCCGAGAATAAGTATCTCCAATGCTCCCTGGATGAGCCTGATGATTATGAATTTCATCGTAAGCGACCACGTCTCAAATCTGAATGACATCATTGGCAACAAATATTGGTAACAGACCTTCGGCCTTCACATATGGTGGTAATACTTGTTGGTGAGTATAAGTAATGACCTTTTTACGCAGTTGAATGTAAAAATATTTTAAAAGTGTGTTTGATGTATTTAAAATGTGCTGTTAAATATAGGTAATATTATATTCTATGCGAGAAATTTTTAATTAAGCTGGTATTCTTATGGTTGCGTTGCAATATATCTGTAATAATGTTTTGTTTGTCCGCAGAAACATTCAAAATTACTTAAAAAACAGTGATAGACACGGTGTTATTAAACAAAATAATAAAAGAATAAGCAAACATAAAACAACAAGTAATAAAAATAAGCCGTTTGCTCCTAATTTTCATCTCCAAATTAAAGAAATCGTTTATGACACAAGGTATACGCATGTACAGTAAAATTCCACAATCAATTTCGGATCTGCCACTGGAGATATTTAAAACCATTATTTTTTTTAAATGGCATATTATTATATTAAAGAACTATACTGATGTTAATGCGTGGAATTAAATGTTGTCGATGCTCATTCAGGAAGCTAATTATTGATAAGCACTGTTCATAAAACTATTTGTAAAGAGCAACTGTTGAGTTTCTCGCCGGTTCTTCTCAACAGAACTGCCTTCCGAGCCGGTGTAAGCTTTCTATAGGGATAACAATGCTGAACTTTTATATTAATTGATGATTCGGAATTGTAATAGCCTATTCGAATAAATAATATTTTGATTTTTGATTTATATTAGTGATATCAGCAAGACAGTAGTGGCGCACTCTTAAAAACCAAACGCGCTACTTAGGCTATTTCTTTGATATATAAATAAATAAAATTAAAAATTAATATTAACGAAATTCCTCTCGGAGGAATGCTGAGGAGGTGTTTATTAAAAAATAATGAATGTTTTCTAACTATTGCTCTTTTAGGTATAAAAGTTAGTAATTTTTTTTTTTGGCAAAGATATTAGTAATAATGGATTTTATGAAAATACACAAAAGACTGCGAGTAACGCGAAGCGGGTAAGAAGGTCCCTTTTCTAATTTTAAATAATTTATAAAAATGATTACATTTTAGTGGCCTCAATTATAATGCTTATTGTTCGGTGTCAACTTTTAATTGCAAGGAAGCGCGTGTGCGCAGGTACCACCTGCCACCGAGCAGTCGCATGCGTCGCTTCATTAAATGCATTTTTAATATCCTAACGGCGACAAAATTTGACGCGGCAAATATATTTAGCGTTGTTATTGAAGTGTTACCTAGTGTTAAAGTTTCATTCATAGTAATGTAGTGCAATGGTTGTCTAGAATACTTTCTATTTCATCTTTTGCATAGTTCATCCTATTTATTTTTCTATATTATAGTAATATACATTAAATAATAAATAAAAACTAGGTGGTAAGTTTAATATCCGGTTGGCGATATTTTTTGTGTATTGTAAAGTTTTAAAACATCGAGAGGAAACTGACTTATCGAAGAAGATAAATCTAAAACCAATCATCAATATTATAGATCAATCGGCAATACCTCTACGGAATTGGTTACTGCTTGTATATTATTTTTGAGAGGATATTTATGTCCCAGTGGAAAATTTACGGATGGATACTTTACGTGTGAGGTATGTATGAATGTATGTCATCGAAAGACGCAAGATTTCGTCCACGATATATACATATATAACTAGCATTTACTTCTTATTAATAGAGAAATAAATAAATAAAAAATGTTAGCCATTTCGCAAATTTGCCGCGCCGACTGTCCGCGGCGACGAGACGTACGACCGGAAGTGGACGTGATTTTCGTTTCGTGAAAAATTGACGACCATAAGTGCCCATCCAACTCACCGTCATACCAAAAACAAGCCAACCAAATTTTCGACTCTATTCCGAGAGCAATAAAATAGATTATACAACGCTTCAAATTGGACTATTCGAATACATTACTGATTTTCATAGAGCGCCTACAATTTTATATTTGCTAACGGCATGTTCGTTACCGCGTTGACTTAAGGTTCATTTTCAATTGATTTTGTTAATCATTCGGAGTTGAGTGCAAATGCAGGGTGCTTCATATAATGATAGGAATTTGCTTGATCGTTTGCGGAGTAGTGTGTGTTATTGAGCACATTTAGACTCTACAAAGTAGTCGGGGTGTTGATATAAGGGGTGAATACACCGGAAATTGTCACGTAATAACATTTGTCTATACTTTAATAAAGGACTGGCTAAACGCCATGGGTCGAAAAAGGTAAGGAAGGATAGGAACGTTAAAAAAATAAATGCGTAGAAGATTGTTAAAACTGCTTTTTTGTCTAAGCCGCCGCGACATGTATGCCGAAATATAATGACAGTAGACGCGTTGATGATTTCGAAATGTAGTGTTATAGAAAAATGCTGGGTTTTCCTAAACGTATTTAAAGTGACTATGTGCCCATCATCTACTAGTCTATAAAGTACACCTTCAGTATTTTGGTCACATTGCCCGCAAAGTGTTAAGAGTCTTATTCTCTCCCTACTCTCCCATATTCCACAATTTCTTCAATTTTTTTTTCTATTAGGCTTCATTTTAATCATCACACTTTCCGCAATTTTACATATACATTATTAATTTTCGTTTTACATAATTTCTATATTCAATTTACCATTGTTACATTTTTTTATGCAATACAAGCTTAAGTACAGTTAAAATCTTTAGTTATTATACTTATAACAATTGTTTTCACCACTATGTTGCTTAAATGTTACAATGTGTTATCCTATGGGAGGTACCTATCACTTTGTGAGAATAAAATGTAGTAAAGAAATATTAATACACCAACTATAACTACAGAATTTTTTTTTATATATTTATCTATCTGCCTCGTAACTTAATAATTTATTTAAGTATTTATTAGTCTGTTTTTTTTCTATATTTATTTATTAACAATCTTAGTAGTAGCGGACTTAACACCTTTAGCCTCTACCAGCCAACCCAAAGTTTTATTGTTGTAGCGAGCTATATCTTTCAGCGTCTGATAGTAGCTTCCTTTTTCGGACCGTTCCTTGGATAGACGGTAAACAACAAACGTATAAGAAAGATAATTGTAATTCCATTGCGGAGAAAATAGATAAATATAAACTTTTATCGACTTTAATGACGATAAGAAAAGTCTTGGTGTTTATTTAAGTCCGCGAATTCCGATTCGCGAGCCTAGAGTTCGGCGAAGCTGTAAAACCCATAAAGGTTAACAGCACATCACGGAATATAAAGAAAATCTTGTAATATACTGTTAAGAAGCTTTGACTTCGTACAATGGTGGCTGTGTTTTTTTTTTCGTCAAACATTTTGGCGTCGGGCGGCCATTTCAAACGGAAGACGCGCGGTCCAGGCGGGACTAAAAACTTTTTGTCGGTCAGGATCAATAGTATGACAATTTTTGGTATTTTTATGTATTAATTATTATATAAATACTATCTGATCCCGTAAACGTTGTTTTGTCATGTATGTTATTTCTAGGAAACATTTAAAAACAAATAAAAAATAGGGGTTGATCATATGGGGGTGAAAAGTTAGGGTTGTATGTATTTTTGTATGTTGTATCATAAAAAAAAAATTGTCAAAAAAAAATTAGAGGTGGAACACCCTTAACATTTAGGGGGATGGAAAATAGATGTCCGATTTTCCGCCCTGGCCGATATGGGCGCAAAGATTCACGAAAATCGGTCGAGCCGTTTCGGAGGAGTTCAATCACGCACACCGTAACACGAGAATTTTATATATTAGATCAATTAGTTTTGTTGATTCTTAAGAAACTATGGCGATAAACACGCGTTAAATCATAATAAGTATTTTTAGTAGTGCCAACTGAAAGCGGTCTGCTTTCTTGCCATCTATCCACCTTGTAGGGTGACTTCCTTTGCTACGCTTGTCTGCGGTTTCCATTCCAGAACTGTCCACTGCCACAACAACAAACAATATCGGGGCCTCGGTGGGCACAATGCACCACACAACCATCACTCGCCTACGTTCGATGGGCAGGAGAGGTCGGTGTCGCTCGCGACCACCGAGTAGTTCTTCGTAAATTCTGCATTACACTTTATTCATTACACTATACACCTATACGGACATCGTCCCTCATCGTGCGAACGTCTTCGATGTAACTAGAACAAAATCCACCAGGTCCACTGTTTCCGCGAGCTTAATATCAATGTATGACTCATTACATCAAATGCACTGCCAATTCAACTTGCTAGGCCACGGGCCTGGGCCACGTTGGTTACTTTCGTTCCTTATTCGATTTTGTAAAGAAATATCATGTAAAATTTTCATTTCTGGACTTCTGTTAGTTACGTCTACATCTAGTACAGAATGTAGGAGATTTAAAAAAAATATGAGAATAGTACTTTTGAGTAATAATAATTATATCATATATGCTAGAGATAAAAATGTAATATTTTTCTAAAACGAAATGTTTACGACATCTGTCCTGTCGGCGGTGCTCTAAAGCGTAGCATGCCGGCGGGGGAATGCGAAAATTTACACAATCGCAATAAGTATTAGCCGATAGGACTTTTTGTTCCGTCGTCTGTCCGTCCGGCAGCGACGTCCAAGATTTTTGCGATGACATTCCGCAGCTCCCGGTTTTGATTAGAAAGCCATGTGCCATCTCGTAGTAAGCGGTAGGACCGTTCGATTCAGGACTCTCGATTTTAGGTCGTAAAATTTTATTTCACTTATAAATTTACCTCGTTCTTTTTATTTTTTAATTAGAAAGGGACGGTTGCGGTATGGCCGGCGTCCGTTTTTATCTGGTTCTGGAAGCATCCGAGTGTTTTCGTGGAATTTCGGTATTCGCTGCCGCATCAGAATCGCTTTTAAATGCGACCTAGTTCCGATGTAGTGGATCTGGAGTATTTTTAATCGATCGTCAGCGATACTTTCTTTTTACAGGCCGATATGTGGACCTGCATCATTAGACTGCTACCGGTAATGTCTCTATGCTTCTCTTTTACCATTGTTTAAATAATATCTAACACGGTATAGTATTGAAAATATTTTAGAAATCACATTAGTTATTTTATTCAAATGGTGATTTTAATTTACATCGCATACATAGTTGATACGCAAATGCTAATGCTAAAACAGTAAAAAAGACATATTTCATGCATAAATTCAATTTAAAACCAACAAACCTTTACTAACCCAAATTATTACAGATGCATTTAAATATTTAAAAATGTAACTATCTCCAAAAAACAATAAAGGGTAATTTTTAGTTAAGGCGCCAAAATAGAATAATTAAGAGTTTATGTTAAATAAAATTAATAAATTTATGAAATAACTTCAATAATATAAGTTCTAGAATATAATATATCGTATATAGTAATCTTAATAGGAAAAGGGAATCTAGAGGCTGTCTGTTAGTTTTAACCATATTGCAGGTTGAATCCACATTACATGAAGATCAGAACACGTCATCACTTCACACAATTATCATCATCATTTCATCCGGAGTATGCCCACAGCTGGGCATATGCTTCGCTCATAGATTTAAAAAAGTACCAGTTGGAAGCAGTCTATATTTACGTTTCAAGACGACTCTAACAGAATAGTCTGTTCACCTTATAGATGTCCAGCGTTGGGCTTGCCGGTTCGCGAGCTCCATTCTAGAATCGGCCATCTGTTTTGCGTGCTCTTTGGCACGGCCACTGACACCTTAACTTGCCAATCCACTGGGCTATATTGGTTAATTTCGTTCTTCTATGGATTTTATCATTGTTGTTTCGATTGCATAAACGAATCACGACCATAGCTCTCTTTGTGGATCCTTGAGAGAATCCAAACTCGTTAATGAGGTCCTACATACAAACGATAGAGAAAAACATTTTAAAGAAAATGCATTGTTGTATGTACATACAGTAACAGACACTGAACTCTGGTGGTTGACCGCAGAACAGACCTCTCTGATAGGACTATGATTCGTTATTTTTAAATGTATATTTACCAATAGCGTTGAATTATTACTAAAAGCACATTGGAAAAGCATTCTACTAGAGTGAGACGTAACTATACTTGCACATGAGAGTAAGAGTGACGAACTTATTTTGTCATGAACAAGTGCTATTTCCAAATGACATGTAACTTTCGAGTCAGATTTTAACAATAGCTCATGTATCCTCTGGAAACTTGACTGATAAAACTCTTTGAAACGCCGTATTTTTAAATATAATAACTCCAGGCAAATATAATTACGTAAGAAATATACAAAGCGTTTAAAAAGCTAATAAACGTAATATATTACTTTGAATCAATTAAATACATATCTGGTGACTAATAAAACAAATAAAAAGGTAAACTTAAATTAAGAACAGGATACGATATCAAGTCGAGTGAAACTTCTCGAAGGTGTAAAAGCACATCAGTACACCTTACAAGGCGTTGCGAAGCGCTTAGCGAGTGAAGAATAAAATTAAAAAGGTAATATGTTAATGTTTAAGTTTTAATTAGACAATGCGTTAGTCCGCTAAACGTATTACGGTCGGCAAAAAAAAAACTAACGATAGAGAAATAATTGCGTTTTGTTCAGTGCACGCGAACTGTACGGTAGACAAAAAAATATCAGAAGATTTAATGCGTATTCAATTGTTTTATTGCAATAAATTATGTTTAGGTAAAAGATTGAACTTTTTATTGGATTCATTTTGTAAAAAAAGACTTATGTAAGAACACGTGAGTTGCACTATTTAAAGCAAGAAATAAGAAAATAGTAATTCCATTATCAGTTCTATTACAATTGGCAGGACAAAGAAACATGGCATGCCTTAGGGAGGCTCTTACCTGAAAGTTGTCTGTACATTAAATAAATAATTAAAATTCAAATTAAATAAAGCTTTATAATTATTATCAGAGCTATAACTAAAATAAAATTTTATTAAAAGGAAAAGAAATATGTCCTGGCTATGTGACAAATAAGAGTGGAAATTATAAGGGAAGATCTTAGTATAGTATTGTTCGAGAGAATATGAATGAGTACAATTTCTAGTAAATGAAGGGATAATCTCTTGATCACTGGAAAGAAAAATAGACAGCGACCACGAGGCCGTAGACCCATGCTGGTCCGAATCCTGCTGGATAACATAGTTGCCGAAGAAATACTAACCGCGGAAGAGTGGGACAGATAGCGTGATATAGAGCGCCACAAACATTTCAAAAAGCGTCACGTTCCTCAGCAGCGAGGGATATGGTTTATTTAGAAGGAAGAGATGATACTGCAACTTTATGAGAAAACAAGAAGACGGAAGAAAAGAATTCCAAACCTTTTTTCTAACGAGGTCAAGATTATAATAACGAGAGTGCTATTTGCATATTTACTTGAAGCGAATATTATAGAAAAGGCTTTTAAAAAACATTTTGCTAATCGTCCAATAAGACCGATCGAGCAAAAAGCCACTGAGGTCTTTAAGTCCAAGGTCGTTTATGAACATACTCTAGGAATGAAATAGACTTGGCTCCGAGAGACCTTGGCATGGGTTTACGTTTAGCATGATAGTTATGGTGTCCGTGAGTGCAAAGCTTGATCCGATCGTTTGCTAGTATTCCAGTCGGATTATCGGCAGAAATTCTTGATGATACCTTAATATAAGTTCAGTCGTTAACGTGGGTGAAAGAGACGGGAAAATACACGCACATCGCAATACTTTAAATCTTATAACTACCTACAAGTAACTTAAAGAAGCCGTCTCCATAATTTCTTAGCTTAAAAACACTAGTCAAATATGATACCGGTTATTCTATCTTTGATCATAATTGATAAAGTGGTTAGAACAAAAATAGAAAATAGCATTATTTCGTATAAAAATGTTTGTTTTTTAGTCCAATTCATGTACTTATAGTGGGTAATGCGTTCAAAAGTTATAAAACTTCAGTCGATATAATTAGAAGTTAAATGATTCCAACAAAAGGTTAAACATAAAAATGCTATAATATTAACGGTAATGAAGATGGAGTCATCAGTAGAAGGTTAGTCGTCATTAAACATAGGTAGTATAAAAAAGTCAATAATCAACATATAAGGTTTGAATGGAGGTTTTTAATTGCTTATATTTTAAATAAGCACGTCTGATAAATATGTATATAAATATATGTAATTATGAAGTATTTTCGTAATTAAGAAGTCCAAATTAATAAGTGGTAAGTAAATTAGGGAATAATTATGAACTACTAAATTTTTAACCTGGCGTTTGTTGTGGTTGCTTCTCATTGAAATCGCAAATTAATAATAATTACAAAAATATATTACTAAGTATGTAATGTTGGTAATTTTGTCGACAATCCTTAATAAAGATTATAAATTAAAATAAGAATTATTCTTTACATTTGAACCAATTACACATTTTATTTCTAATATAAATAATACAAGCTTGTGAAGTTTTTCTCGGAATATAATAAACTTTTGCACATGTAAAGAAACGCGCTGAATATGAAACTGTGAATTATTTTTTTTGTAGACCCTACATGACACAGTTGACGAATTGAATTTTGATGAGTGACAGCCGGAGTCGGCGTTCATTATCATTTTGCCGTCGGTCCGTTCGAGCGGCCATCTTTGGTTTTTGAGTCAGATTTTTGCCGCGCTTTTGTAAGCCACTTTTGGCGTCTATGATTGGCGATTTTTTTTTAAGAAATTTACACTTTATGTCGATAAATTCGGTATAACAAACCAAACCTTCAAACAGAAAAAATATTAAAGAAGGATTTGTATTTGATAGCGATTGGTGGTAGAAAGTAACTTATCAGCATTTGATGGCTAGTCCAAGTCCTCAGTGAGGCAAGGTGTGATGCTCGTGCCTGTCAACCAGTACAGCAAGTTGAAGGAGGTCTGCTTGCAATGCTTTTGCATTCATCTTCACTGAGTGGGCACCTTTTTTTGCTATCGGGAGGATGGGGAGGAGAAATCTTCCGGATGGACAGAATACCCTGCCCTCTAAGGGCAGGACAGGGTTTTGTCGGATTCCTACCCACTAAAACTCGACCTCTGTTCGATGCGGGAGACCGCGGTATCTCCTAGTTAGGATTCACCACGATGGGTTCGTCACGATGGCTGCAGACCTCATCGATCCAGCGTCCACCTTAGAAGCACAGACATCTCTTCCAACCTAACTTTTTGACCAATTTTAACCAATTTCATAAATAAACTGTTCGCTTTTGACAGTCCTAAATCCATAAAATTAGAGGTTATAAAAATTTCGCTATTACATCACTTGTGTAATCATTATTTCTATGACTAGGTCGTAGTAAATAATCATCATAGTTGTAAGATCAATAGATATATTTCTTAACCAGAGAACATAAGTTTCATACTGCACATATAAATAAAGAAGAAGATATAAGAGGAGTATCGGCCCAAATAAAACCGTGAACAAAAGAAGATAAATGTTTAAACATGAACTATTGGAGATAACGAGTTCGATTCTCGAAATGAGCATGCATAATGTCACGAGTTACACTAGATGAATGAAAGCATCAAGGGAAGACATGGCATATCCTTTAATTTAAAATCGTAAAGATGAATTTGTTTGTTTTTCTCATGTGAATTTTATTCATTGTAAATTTTTTTCTGTCTATTTCAGAGCAAACTCGTTTTCTATTTTCCATTGACATTGAAAATACTAACAAACAAGTTCTGGAATGGTCACTATTGTACTCCGCGAGCTGGAGAAGATAGGGAGCAAACAGCTTTTTGGCCTGAACCACTTTTTTGGTTTACAAGTTTGAAAACTCCATCAGGAGCCTTTGGACGAACTGCTATATCCTACTTAATTAGAGGATTTGGCTTGGCAAATCTACGTGAAGAATGTAGTTTACTGTAAATGTATATAAATTATTGCTTTTACTCTTATAGAACATTTGTGACATAGAGCATTCAAGAAGAAGGTGATGGATATTGCCGAATTAGTATTCTTTTATTTAAAACGTAAATGCCTCGTGCGTTTCCTTCCTAATAGATTATAGTTCTTTTTAATTACATCTTAGTAAGGAGTAAACAATCAGTAAATTTTTCAAATAATTAAGGACTTTGTTGATCCTCTATTACTTAATGTATGAATAAAAATTATTTTTACTAAAGAACTTAAATTAAACTAAGCGTACCTGAGGGCACATCTTGCAGTGATACTTCCTCGCGTGGGCATGTAGCGGCTGCAGCTTCGTGGGACCTTTGCCCAACGGCTGTGGGACCACCAGCAAGCCACTTCCAGCGTTGGTACCGCCCACTGGGGACGAAGACGATGACCCTGAAAGGAACGGGCCAGTTGGAAATGTTTGGTGATACTGAGTACATAAAAACAATTATTTCTTAATATGAATATAGTTAACGCATTTTTGTTCTAAATATACCGTTCATAGAAAAGAAGTTATTGTACATGAAAATCAGAGAAGCGCAGAGTTCAGACATTTCGAAAGTCTTGTATTCGGTTTTTAGTTCAGTTGATATGCTTATATTAATTTGGAAATTCATCAAATAAAGAGAAAAGTTAGACAGTTTTTCTTATGCAATTTGATGTTAATGTAAAACGAATACATGTTTATTCAATATACTCGTATACATATATATTATATTTGCAACATGAAACAGCTATATCGCTTACAGTTGTTAAGGTAATCTGGTAAAGAAAAATAATTTGAATCATCGTCATTCCAGCCGTAAGACGTCCACTATACGACGTAAGCCTCCCCCATACATTTAGAAACGGCTTGCATACAGCGTTTCCCTATAACAATGACAAGGTTCTCTGGATACTTCGTGTGTGAATGCTTTACAGTAAGTGAATATTATGCCAGCTGACAGCTGCTCATTGTAAGATCGCCACTATGAGCAGTCTGCTCGCATCTTTACACTTCCCGTGTCTATGACTACCATCGATCCACCTAAGGAGCCTTCTCACGTCACGTCGTTGAATAATGTTCCGAAACATAGATCTTTAAATGTGACACGGATATTTAAAAAGTATTAAATTGTAAGACCTACGTTACAACGAACTTACTATGCCTTCAAAATACTGACCTGACCGCCCCGGACCCAGCCCGGCGCCGTACAGCATCTGACTCATGGACTGATGGTGACCAAGACGGTCGTCCGTCTTCTGGTGACCACTGACCGTGCCGTCTCCCGTGCTCATCTTGGCCTGGAACACGGAATTTCATTATAAATCAAAGGTGCAAAGTACATCTCTCAATCTCAAGTATATCTGTGTGTATTAAATACAATTATAAATTAAAATAATCACTTCTACACCCATAAGTGACAGCTAGACATAGGTCTCCTAATAGATTTTCATAGGACCTGTATGAACCTCTCCATCTTGACGTGTATTCTGAACTGCGCTTGGCAATCCGTGGTCTCCATTTCAAAACCTTAAGGCCCCATTACCTATCTGCCAATTCTACGTGCCAATCCGCTGGAGCTTTGCCGATCACGTTCATCTACACATCTCCTCATTCCAGCTTCGATCGCTAAGATAAATCCTGCGCTTAGACCGTGGCTTGTTAAGTGACTGTGACTTTGCCAATGAGGTGCAGAGTGAATGATCACATACAATATCCTAGATTATGTATTTCAAGTTACTTCCTTTTTTGAGTTACAGTTACACCATATTAATTAACTATTGTAAATATGTCGTATGCCTGCGACAATAGTTTTTGAATACTAAAGTTATTAAGTTTTATATACACAATAGTTTTTACGTAGTTTTATATTCATTGTAGCATAATATTGTATCATACTAAACATTGTATTATAATAACCTTATTAGTAAGCGGAAATAACTGATAATGCGTTTACATTCTCAAGCATTATAATAGTACACCAGCACGAGATATGTACTGAATATTATAACTTTGTAACATAAGTGAGAGAAAGGTCATTGAGCTCTGAGCTACCTCTCAAGTACTTTTAATCACCCTAAACTGTTGGAATTGGGATGAAGAAGTGTTCGCCTGAATCGTAATTTTAAAATCTGGACGATGTTAGGGCGCCATTAAAAACAAACAAGACTTGAACGTATAAAAAAATAATCATAATAAATAGTTGACTTCAACTTAGTGAATAGTTTACGGTCTAAGTTACAAGCACCGTAACAAGCTAAAATAAAATTCGGATATATTAAACGTAAATTAAAAAAAAAAGGTACAGACAATAAAGTCTGTAGAACATAGATTCTAACAATAATAATAACAAAATATCCTAAGCCGTTGTTCGTCGGAAAATGTCATAAGATATTAATAATTATACGAAAGATACATTTGCGAAGCCTCAGGGAGTGGGCTTCGCTTTGATTTTCACCCGACATAAGCGAAAGGAAAAAATGTTAATAAATGGACTTAGAACAGGAATACTGTTGTGTGTAGTTGTGCGTGTTTATTATAAATATTAATACTAGTTAATAAGGAAATTAGTTTATATTATATATAGTTTATATTATATTTCATTTATTGCTTCTTTTAGAAAATATATCTCTATCTTCTATTATAAGCTTACCATGTTTATTATTATATACTTTGGAAGTTCCTTGATAACAGTTCGAATGTAGTTTTGAACCCGGAGCTGTGGTTGTAAGTTTACAGTCTTTAACCATTGTAAAAAGACCGACATTGCCCAGCGAATTGGCAAGTTGAAATCGCAATGAGTAAACTACATGGTGCATAGGAATGATAGCTTAGAAGCCTTAAGGTTCTGGAGTTAAGATCACGGAACTGCAATCTAGGATAAAGGATGTCAAGAAATGGTGATGATATCGATGAATCATTACAACACTTTGTAATTCGTACATTTTTAAATGCATATTAATTAGAATAATATTGAACAAAAATATCGATACTAAAATCCGTTACAAGTTTGACACTGGTAAAGAATCAACGCATGGGGCTGCAACTCGCAAATAACGAATGGGAGTTGAATAAAGGGTTGATTAACAGTAGTGGTCAGTTCGCCAACGCGGTGGAGATAAGAGCGGCTAAATCATCCGGAAGGATGCTGCCGAGTTATCTTAATAAGCGTCCCTAAGTAATGGGAAGGGCTGAGATTTATCTCGTCGCCGTTTAGCTAATTCCTTACAAGGTTTTTGATGCACTATTTTTTTAGTATACTTTGCTTACGTTTGTTGTTATGTTACCTATTTTTAAATTAAGATCATCAAACAAGCTTATGATAATGTTTTTTTTCTTGCAGCCAGTACTGTAGGTATAGGCCTCCTTCAAAGATCCAGTGACTTTCAGAGACTTTAATAATGTCGTCGGTCTACCTGGGGGGGGGGGGGGGGGCTGCCCACGCTGCGATGTGCACCGCCTACTGCCACTTAAGACGAACAATTCTTCAAGTCAGTGATCTATAAGGTATGAGACTCACGCGACTTCAAAAACTGGTTGATTGGTTGTATGTATAAGAGCTTTAAAAGGGTGTATAGTACGCCTTGTTTTAAAATCAATGTTATCACAAATAATAAATAACGTAATAATAATATAGTTAAAAAACCCTTAAATCGAATACTACATATTGAATTTATTTATTGTTTACTATCTACTCCTGGAAACTTTGTACAGCCAGAATTTGTTGCCTTAACGCAATGCAAGACAAAAAATGACTGTATTATGTTTCAGTGTAACTATTTTATACAGGTTGATGGAAAATAAGTTGAAAAGTATTAAAGTTTTTTGAGCTATAACATTTATCTCTTCAAAGCTATTGAACTTGTGAGTATATCTGTGAGGAATAAGACAAAAAAAAAACAAATTAAGGACTTTATTTCAAATCCTATTTTTTACATAAATAAAACAACAATTTAGTATTATTGAACTATCTCAAGTGGTAACTATCCTTAGTGGTGATGCATATGATACGAAGGAGGAGGAAGGAGGTATGTCATGGCTATGCTCTCGTCACGAATACTTTAAAGATATAGGTTATATAACATTTAATGTTAACATAAATATGGAATCCTCGGGAACGTGTTAACTCTAAACTGCGGAAGCGATGGTTTAAATTAAATTTCACATCCCGTCGCCAGAGGTCGCTATCTGCGCGAAATTAATTCGCAACGAGATCGGCATCGGGGGGTTGAAATAGTTTGTGATTTATCGCGTACTCTTCATTCGTTACATTAGTTTGTGAAATGGGTACCACGTTCACACGCAAATGTACCGAATTTCTATATGAAAATATTTCGTTAACTGATTAATATTGTAATAGACTATGGTCTTCGGAATTATAGTGGTGGGTACGTGAAACAAAGTCTAAGTCATCTGGTAGTTTTTTATTGTTAGAAAAAACTACTAGTATAGATCGATTCAAAGTTTTGATGTCAAATTAAAAAAGCGAGTTAAGAAATTAATGCCAAATTATCAAAAGACTGCAGTAACAGAATTTTATTGCTTTTTAGCCGAGAGACACCGAAGACCGTTCTTTCTCTACCGTATGGTGCGACTTCGCTACCTTATGTTGTTAGTCTACCTAGTGGCCAGTCTACTTACGAGGACGTAACGTACATTAGGAGCTACGGCTCTACCTTAGTAGTTATCTAACAACCTAGAAACGGCTAGATTAGGGCTTTGAATCTCTTAATCTTGAAACGAGTAACTTCAAACAGGTATGACACTCTTGAATCAAATGAATATCGTTTAGTCGTTACAAGTCCGGCATAATATTTTCATTAACACGAAATGGGATGGTAAATACTATATAAGATTTAAGTATGAGAAAAAAGGTGTTAAAAATTTACAATGTAACAGTATAAAAGTGTCTATAGGTTTTAATAAACACAAATGAAAAAAGTACATAAAAAACTATTGCTTATAGCATTAAATAAGTTGTACTAGTTTTACTATGATATATAATATTTGTATAATATTGATTTATAAAATAACAATACATTAAAACGTAACAAGGAGTCATGGCAAAAACCGCATTAAAGTTAGGGTGACAATAATTTAGTTAAGGAGGTCCGAGATAAATTAATAACGCACGGTTGGTCCGGGCAGCGTGGTCACTGAGTTATGACTGTTTCTCCTTTGGTCACATTAAAATATCGGTATTGAACTGCCCTTTGACTCGAACTGATTTCAGGCGGTGGATATATAGAACTGTAAGATTTATGGTGGCTGAGAGTTTATTTGATATGTGGTTCGTACGATCGTCTAGCGAATTTAGTTTTGAATATTTATAGCGTTTTACGTTTTATTAAAATTGAATGTGAAAATTTCTGTACCGAAGTACAAGTTTCGATCGCAACTTTGTAAAATGATTTAAATTAAATATATATATATATATATATATATATATAAATATATATATGTGTGTGTGTGTATGAATATTACAAGAAGTTACAGGTGTAAAAGCTTTAAAAGAATAAATATACCTAGGTAACATCATTTCTATCAATTAATGTATGGTATTGTTTTGCTGGCAGATCAGAAATGATGAGATCTACACAAAAACTAAGGTGACCGACTTGAAGTATTGGTCGTCTGAAATAGCTGAAGGTTTCTCGAGTGGCTACCAGGAGCCGGTAGACGCGACGTGGGATGGCCTCCCACTCGGTGGACCGAAGATATATTTAAGGTTCTGGGGAAGTCACTGCATGCGGGCATTGATTCTTTCCAAATTTATAATTCAATTATAAGAATTATGTCATCTATGTGACTACCATTTTGATTGCAATCTTCTAAGCAAGTGCGAAATTTTCAAACACTCGACGAAAAAGTGATGTTTTGGAGAGGCTGTGCATTGTAGTGGGTGTAATAAAGATAAATTAATAAATAAAAGAATAACATTTTTTTCCATATTAATGGTAATCTTGTGACTTTCAGCGCAGTATTATATATTTAATACGTAATAAAATCGTCGTTAGCCGCGGCTAAATCCGTAGGTATGTACCAATAAAGAGATTTCCAACCTAAAGCATTACGTAATAAACTGTAAATCTTGCGATATTCGACGAAATACTTTTATACTGTGTCGTAAAAGAAAAATATCTTGCGTCGACGTCTCGGCGTTGAGGAGAAATTCTTTAATACAGCGCCATCTATCGTGGCTAATGGCGAATTTTGACATAAACTACCGGGAACTTAGATGGACGTGTTTTGCTGTTTCAGTTTAAAGATTTAGGGGTGAAAGCGTTAGATGAAAGCACTTTTTAGTATTTTTACTTGCATAATCACGGTGCTTCGGTTAATATGTACGGAAATTTTGTATTTACACGAATTGCAAAGGGAATACAGTTGAAACATTTCAGTAGAAAGCATTGTATAAACATAGTTTCGTCAAATATGCTATTATATGAATCAGTCATTGAGCAGTAATTGATGCAGAGTATATTTATGTATATATCTTCATAGCCTTTGTACGTTTTGCTTTGCACGCACTGCTTTTTGTGGGTGCTATTTAAATTAGTTTTATTTTTTAAATCTGGTTGGACTAATGTCCGTCCGATCGTTCTTACTATTTGAAATAATTGAATTATTTTTAATTTTTTTCTTAATAGAATAAATCGAATAGATTACGGCTTTTGAACATAATATTCAAGATTATGGTATCGCCATTTTGCAAAAATGTGAACGAATATTTTGAAAAAAGAATCGACTTCTGTACATGTGGCCGAGATTGAATATACGGATATTTTTCTCTACAATTATTAAATCCCATTATTTAAAAGATTACTAGGGTGATTGGTTATAATTTTAAAAGATTTATAGTTGTATATGTCTACCACATATGGTAAGTTACAGTATGGTACGCTCTATCCGAAAATCAATATACGCAAAAATAATAAGTAACATTATGATAATGTAGTAAGATAGCATTTATAAGCTTACTATTAGTACATAGTAAAATTAATTATTATTTACTATCTAATCCTGCATACTTTGTACTACCAGAAATAATTGATCTATTACAATAGAAAAATCAATGCGAAATATTTCAGAGTAATCGCTTTATATAGGATGATCGGAAAATGGGTGTAAAAGTTTAAAGATTTTTGTTAATGAGCTATGTAGCCCTTTAAAGTTTTTATAACTGTAACCAATTATCATGTATAAAGAAAATAATTTTCGTACATTTTTTGTATTAATTTGATTTCAAAATGAAAAGATTTTATTACAAAATCAGCGAAGATGTTTTATTAGTAATATGTGTTCTAATCTAATATTTAATAATAAATTTTATATAATGATTAACTTAAGTTTATTGAAAATTAAAATTTTATACGAGATCCCATACCTTGCTATACATTCCGCAGACGATCGTAAAAAATTCCGAAAGTTATATCGTCGGAGTTAGAACTTGCCAATAAAACTACATTTATTACTTTTCTTTTAAAAAGTTTTCGCCCGTGTTATAATATTACGTATACACAACCTTCTAAGATATAGGTAAAAGCTAGCCTTCAAGTCTCGACTTAAATTATGGAGATACATGTATTTGCATACAGTTATATATGTTGAAGTTAAAGCAAGTTTTTCGTTAAAAAGAGTTTAGGATTTATATTTTTAGTAGACGTCTTTTTTAAAACTAACAATATCTAATCTCAAAATGTAACACCAGTTAAAACTGGTTGTTACTAGACATAACGAGTTGATCTAAAAAGAATGAGTTAAAACTGTTTCGATAGTTCATGCATAGAATCTTTCTCGTCTCTGGACACCTGTATAATCATGTTCTCGTATCGGCCATTGGACGTCCACAGTTGGACAAAGGACTCTTCCATAGAATTTTTCAATAGCAGCAGTTGTAGTCAAAGAGGTTATAGCTAAGAATAAACCATAAGCTTAAATACTCTTGGATAAGAAATGCAAATAACAATTATCAAAATAAGGAAATAAAATTTAATGAAAATAAAAAAATTGAAATAAAAAAATAAAATTATATAATTGTAATAAACATGAGTATATAATGTAATATTAAGCTATATAAAATTTGTGATTCATTGTAAATAGCGTGACTCACTGATAATAAAGATAATAAAGATACATAGACTGTAGTGATTGATGTTGTGATGAAAAGTGATGCGAAAAAGAAATGCGAAGAAAAAACGAAAATTATATAATGGTGTAAATGTTAAGGAATGAAAATGTAAAAAGAAAAATGTTAATAAAAAATAAAAACCCCTGTTCCCAACCAAATAGGGGTGAAAGCAGAGGTCTCCAGGAGGAATCGGAAGTTAGATATATAAACAAAAAGGGGCTGATTAAAAGCGGTCTGAATTCAGCGTCTCATAACTTTAACAAGAACCTTAAAGCTGCATAGGCTTTCTATTAGGCTGTTAGGATATGTATGCATACTGTAACTTAATCTTGGCAAACCGCTGGACTGGGGCAGTTACTGTCGTTCGTCTATGTATCTCATCAATCCTGATTCTTAGAAATCCATTAATAGGAACGAGGTTTAGACTAACCGCTCTTTACACTGGATCTCCTTAAAAGAACCTTCCGTCAAGGAAAAACCTTTTTAGTTAATACTTGCGACTTACCACTATTTTTAATGAAACTGTATATAGAACAGGTTCCAGTTATAACATACGTTAAATATATGCAACAAATAATAATAAAAAAGCTATTTAATAAACTATAGTAAAACATAATCTAAAGTATAATATACAAACAATTAACTGTGTTCATCAACTAAATCTATTTGCATTACAATCTATAGTGAATTGATAGTTATTATGCATAATAAAGGATAACTACAATCATCTTTACTATGGTCATTTTTATGTGAAGGATATCTCTGATCATGTTTCTTGAAATCTAAAGATTGATTACTCATTTTTGCGTTTCTCTCTTTAAAGAAACTGTGTATAGATGAACTGTGACCTTTCATATTAGAAATCTTGCATATTGATGACAATGCGATATTTTGTCTGCAGTATAAACCTCTCAGTATTCAACTTTAGGAATTGTCTTAAAAGATCTTAATTACAGTCAAGTTTATCTTGAACATTATGTTATTTGGAGATAGATGTTGGTTCGTTACACTATCAACGGGTTTCTCAAAAGAACTTTATTGATTTAATAAAAAATTACTATTCTATAGGAAACATATACCTAAAAAAAAAGAAATAATTAGGAATAAATGCGTAGTGAATTCATCTACGGTGTGGGAAGGCGTGCGAGTTAAAACAGCGAAATCTATCTACACGATGGGTTTAAACTTCTTTAAACCTGGCCAAGAGCCCCAAGCACCATATTCAGCCTGTCTTCCTATAACGCGGTGATCCCGCATTCGCGCTATATCTTTGGAATACTAAGAAGTTAAGTTTCTGTAATATTTATGTTGATCCTTAAATATATAACTAACATTGAAGATGTCTTTAATATATTTTTAAACATTATGTTAACAAATTAAGTTTAGCTATTTATAATATTTATACTTTTGACTGAAGATACCTTTTAAGTTCACTTTGTATGAAATAACTTTCACAGAAGAATTTATAAAATATATCATTTAATCATATACAATATCAGGAATTTGAATATAGCACGCAGTTAACAAAATAAAGATGCAGGTATAGAAATGTCTATCGCAGTTACGTGAGATATACTAAGCTTTCAGATTTATTATTACTTTTCTGTTAGATATGCTAAATCAATTGCCGTGTAGTATTAAAGAAATCTGTATAAATTTATCTTTCTAATATGAAATAGTAGGGTGTAAAACAGAGTGTATAAAAGACTTGTTTATAATAATACGGTGATATAGGGTTCTTTTATACAATATTCTATTTTACACCATATCTTTTTTCACCTTGTCATTACATGACTCATAATTCTAGTTATTAAACTGGCTATGCTATATAATTATGCCTTATTATGACGGCATAGGACTTTAAGATTCTGGAATAAAAATAGCGGACAGGCAAACGCGGCATTCGCAAACAAGGTGAATAGGAGACTCGGCGAAAGTCGATATTATTGTCCAAACTGCAACGTGTTCTTCTGTTTTAAACCATGTTTTAAGATTTATCACACAAAGTTGAATTATTAATTCTTTTTTTAAATTAACGATTCTCTTTTTTATTTTTCTTTGAAGTTTAAATTATGATTCATATTTGATTTATATTATAAATAAAAAACTTAAAAATAATTTGCTTTTTTGACCTAATTTTATAGAAAAACCGTTATATTAAGTGGTTGTCGGAAGACGCTGTTTGCATGTCGCTTCCAGCCAGTCCCATGGCAATTATCTAGGGTAGGCTTTAGTTCAGTAGTGGACGCCTTACACTAGAAATTATGATGGTGATGATATATAGAAAGTTTACAGCAAAAGGAACTAACCGCAATTTGTTTTAAAATTAGAAAAATGCAACAAAAAAATACCAACTAATCTATTGACTACGAAATTGAAAAAAAGCATAAGAAATGTGTAACAAATATGTATACAGTGTGCAACAAAAGTTTCGATCGCTACGACATACTAATGTACATCGCTCACCTCGTAACCTTGTTTGATGGCCATGGCGCCCCGTGGTCGAGACCACGCGGCGTATTCCAGGCCATCTTTCTGTTGGCAGTGCTGTTGAAGAAACACATTATTTACTTCTATTTTCACTTTAAAACACATTACACTAATTGGAACTATTTTATTTACAAGTCTTTAATTATGGATGTTTGGTTATAAAAGCTATAAATTTCTCAACAAGTGAGCTATACATTCAACCCTTTAAGGTTATATATTCTATATTTAACTGTCAATTAATTGTCCCGCATTTTATATTTATATACATTTTATATATCTTACTTAAAGATGTTTTATGTGAATGTACATAAAATTTAAACTTAGCTTAAATATAACCTTGAATATTGAAAATCTTTATTTAAAAAAAATCTTTAAAAAGAGTGAAAAGATCAAGTTTGTTAGGAGATACTGGGGCTTCTCCATAACACTAAAACGGTTCAAAAAAAGCATTAAGGCAGTTACATAAGGTTGGTTGTCTTAGCGTTTTGTATTCCCTCATAATCCTATGTGTTAGTGTACCAATTTTGGGAGGAGACGGAAATATATGTATACAATGTTTTGACCCGTATACATTTGTATTCAACCAAAAACCTGCGCCTTTAGTGTTGGTGAGTTATTTATATATGAAACTACTATTTCTAGTTTTCGTAGAAATACCAAAGTTTTTATTTAAAAACCCATCTGCAATATACACGTAATGTTTGTGAAGCTAACACAATAGCAATAATTCTCCATTATTGAAGATTCCTAATGCCCTATACGGGGCCGTTACAGTGGTATGGCGCATATATATATGTACGTATACTCATATATATGTCGGGAAAACGATTTTTATATCCATGACCCGGACAACATATAAAATGTTAGTCCTAAACTTATCCGCCATCCTTTTCCGACGTGAGATGAGTGAGCGAGAGGGTGTTATACACGTGTGACGCAGATACGTGCATGTATGTGGTACGTCGGCGTGCGAGAGGCGTGGAGACGACGTTATCTAATAAATCTGTTAATATTTTTAATTAAAATATTAAAACCTGATTAGTAAACCAGTGGTTACATATATCAAAAAGTTCATTCGTTATGCTTCTGTAAGTTTAAGGGGGTAGATATGTATATATCATTATTTATAGTTCAATTTATGACATTCACCTCAATAAAAAAAATCAAATAATTTTGTAGAACCTCATTATAATTTAAACGTAAATAATTTGAAGTTAAGAGGAACTTTATGAAGAATTGAAAAAAATAGACATGCACAATGTATTCATATCGAATAGATATTAATAATTGTATAAATAATTTAAGACATTTAACCAGTCAGCAAATATCATATTTTACATTTTACATGAGCTTTGCGAATTTAAATGAATAATAAAAAATTGTAAAGAAATAGAATTTTTTACTAAAGAAGATTTTTTTTATTTTTTGTATTTAAAGCAATATTTGGATTTTGTTTGTTCTTTATTTCAAAAAACTTTTTCATATAATTCAGATTTTTAAATACAAAATTTTTATCCACCTGTTATTCTTACTTCTCTTCATTTTCGTATTGTTGTTAAATCAATCTTATTATAAATAGCTTTCATAAAAAATTATATTTAAAATAAATATGTCTAAATCTTTCATATAATGTATAGACTCCACAGCGTTCTAGTTTCCAAGAAAAACTCGCGACGCCGTGTATTTTTCTTACGTCGCACGTGTGTGCGTCAACGTGTTCGTGTGTGTGGACGGGCGTGCATGTGTGCGTCCCACGTCTTCGGTAGTAAAATATTATGCTGTCGGGTCTAGAAATAACATTGTATAGGTAATCAATAACAGAACAATTTTTATGTTAGAACCTGAGTTTTCCGAGCGTCTGTGTGGTTACGAATTTAACTATAATACATCTTTACTTTAAATTTTAAGTGGATTTGCGTGCAATTGCCGATAGCACTTGTATTATTATCATAATTTCAACCGGACATACGATTCTTCCATATATTTCCAACAGCGTGGGTTGGAAGGTGCATCCAGGGTCCTCTGTACCACTTGCAGGTGGAAATACTACGTTGCGCTTGCCAATTCGTGGTCTCCTACCTACTGCCACTTGAACTTATTAATCCGCTGACTTATTTTCATTTGTCTACATGTACCCATATTTATAAAATTATATAGTAGAGAGAAATATATATAATAAAGTAACAGGATAAGACGTCACGAAACATAAAACGCGTGTTAACCAACCTAATTCCCATCGCTTACTAACTTGGGGCATAGTAAAGGGGTGGCAGTCTCTTTTACTTAATTATCACTAAAATAATATAAATTAATTTATTTTTTCTTTTTCAATGCGACCGGCCAATAACAGCTGCAGTGACAGATAATGAATATTAATTAATTTTTACATGCCATAATTCGAAATTTGAAAACTTCTTTTATTGATTATATTGTCATCACACTATTTATTATTTCTGAAATTATTGATTTTTGTACCAAGTACCATACATTAACCGCCAGCAAATGAGCTATATATCCAATAATTAAACCTTATAATTCTTTATTCAATCACCCTGTATAACACACGGAGAAAAAGAATGTTTTGACTGTTGAAAGCTAAGATTTTAATCATATAAATATATAGGTTTTGTTATGACATAACCCACTGCAGTGGTCGAAATAGCAATTACAATAATAACTTCTAATTAAGATTTTTCTTCTTAGCTGTATGTTTTTGGTAGAGCGGTTGTCAATACGCGGGTTGTTTCACATATTTTCCTACGTTCTCTACCGTTTCGATCTGTTGTCTTTCGCCACAATCACACTTGTTATAAGTCCGTTTAACTATCCGTCTGTTTATTAACTACTATCAGTATTATATCAGGAGATGCTTAAACTTACATATATTGCAATTGTCTCTAACAATATCTGTTTTAAAAAAAATAAGACGCATTATGAAGCAATTGGCACAGTTGTTTCATGCCATAGGCACCCATTGTAAGGCATTTCCCTCCCCTAAATAGATCCTGGGGGGTTATACCATAATCGCCACGATTGGCAGGAAGATTGACGATTGCAGTTTAGTATTATGGTACGCAGAAGATGCTGCTGTATCCCCTGGATACTTGTGAACAGTGACAATCCTATATAATTAATATATTCCAGGAATAGAATCCGCGACCTACGAAGTCTCAGTCATCCACCGCTAAGCTACCACTGCTCGTTCCATATGTATTGAGCTATATATAAAATTGTCAATACACTTTATTACGGTATTTAACTTGTAATTGATAAAGTTTCCTATAATTTGTAGTTATTCAAGTCACTAACATAGTTTACTGACAACATTATTTGTTTATATTTATTTTATTGTAACTAATGTACGTCTCACTGTACTTTTACTTCATTAAAATGTCTTATACTTATTTTTTAATATCGAATGACTAGCTGTTTGTGTGTTCTTCATAAAAAATATTAATGTAAAAAAAGAGTTTAACTAGAAGGACAAAGTTATGAATAAATCAATTTTAACATATTTATTTAGAAAAAAAAAATATTTTATTTGCAATCCAGCATTTTCACTAGAGTTTAAGAAATCAGTGTTAAGATAAGGCTCAGCTTGCGTCGTCACTAAGCCTCGATCAATCGCATACCGATGTTGCTATAAGTGATTAATATAAACGTATTAATATACGTAATGCGTATTAATGCAAAAATATAGTATTAATTTTAAAACGTAATTAAAGTTGTAAATAAAATTTATCACCTATAAATTGTAGTATATTATTTTTAAAAGTCAAATGTGACGAGAGAATTTTGTTTTTTAGTTTCAAAAATTTTAGTTCCTAGCCAATGCACACGAAAATACACTGCGCTCCTCGAGCAACATTATACTGAGATATCCGACCCTTAGTACCGACTTTATCCAATTCTTCTTTTCAATACAAGCTATTCTTCTCTGGAAGGAGTGCGTTCCCTTGATATTAGGATGATTAAGAATCGTTGCGCATTTAAAACGAAGCTTCAAGCTGACGGAGTCATCACGGTAGCTGGATTTTACTAAATATATATATTTATATATATATATACATATATATGTGTGTGTTTATATATAACTATGTTATGTAGTAGCCATTAGCATATTTATATGTGTTTTTATGTGATTCTCTTCCTTCTCAATTTGATTTTACTTTATTATTCTATTTCTAGTAGTTTCATCTTCCTTTATCAATTTATTTCTGAACCGCTCAAACTGTTAACTAGCAGAGAATGCGTGTAAAAAGTTATTAAATAATAATGATAAAGACGTTCGGTGAATCATACATCCTGCGCTCTATATGGCTTGTCTGCTCTCAATTCAAATTGCATGTGTCCCGAAGAGAGAGACCAAGTTTAAGTAATTCAAACTATCACTGTTATCACACATAGGTTGTAGCTTCATCTTAACTTATAAGGGATACTTATGTTTTGACTTCACGTATTAAATTAATTTTAATATGTATTACTTATAAAAGGATTTATAAGTCGTTAGTTGTACCACGAGCGCGTTGTTACGCCAACAATTAAAAAGAAAGAAAAGACTTTACAAAGATATTCAATATATTTTTCTATTCAATTTCTTCGTCTTCCCTCCAGCGTTCTACAATTTTACGATTATTATTTTTATCATTTTAACAATTTATTTATTATTGATTCTTATTTTTTTACTATTTATACCGCACTTAATTTACTTTTATTATATCTCAGCTATTTTAACACTCTTAAACGAATAAAGGTTGGTAGACTTTCGTTCTTTGAAACTAAGGGATATTGGACAAGAAGATGTATTATTAAAATGTATACACACAAAAATATCGTGTACAGAAAAAAATATAATGAAATTTTTACTAGCTTTGATTGTGGTGTTCGAAATTTAAAATATAGTTTAATAAATAACCGTTATTTTTGATTATGTTTATTAATTATTTTTGTTATTTCGATGTCTATAGGTGTAGAAAGTAAAAAAATGGACTCTGTGTTTGGCACTAATCGGTGTAACATAACTCCTGAAGATGCCCCGTGGAGGGTTGAAACACGTGTTGAGTAATTTGGCGGTGGTGGTTGTGTGATTCGCATTGTTTGGCGCATACGCATTTATCAGCGGGCTGGCGGGCGGTGCATTTTATTGCACGACTACCACTGCATGTGCGGAAGTGGCTAAATATTGGTCCTTTTCTTACTTAGGATGGACCTTCGCGGGGTAACGCCTGGTGCCATAAAAAATAGATAATAAATGTATTTAATGGTATTAAAATGAGATCATGTAAATTTCTGTAATATTTAATTAATACATAACTAAATATCATATTGCTTTGTCGCAAGTGTGACGCTTTGTTACTATGTAGCGAGTACAAACACTTAGATAATTCCACACTTCCGCCCCACTCGCAGCGTACCCGGGTGACAAATGGACGGTCACCGTAAATTGAGTTTGGATGCCTTGCAACGTTTAATCATCGTTTCCCCGCGCATCTTGCATCGATGTTCAGAGTAAAGACTTATTTATAAATTTTCACTGAAATCTACAAAAAGAAGAATTACAAAACGATTGTACATTATAGCTATGCTGTTTTATTCATATACAGTTTCTTGTATATTATAATAAAAAAAAATATAAATAATATTTAAAATAGTTTATATAGCAGGGTTTACCTCCAGGCGAAGTCATCGGTTGAAGTAATTTCTACTAGACAATGTTAGTTGAAGATAGATATAAAGGAAGGAGCATCTTAGGACGTAAAAAGGTACTGCTTACTTCAGAAAATTATTCACTTAGTATATACACATAGATGGTGAGCAATGGTAGCCTGGTAGTAAAGAATAATAATAAAGTAATAATTAAATATATAATAATAAATATATAATAATAAAATAGATAAAAATAAAATAGTAATAAAGTAAAGGAAGAAAGAAGACTTGCGATCATCGGTTACGGGTTTGATTCTCCGGATAAATAGATATGAATCACACTTTGTTCATTGGTTAAATAGGATTGCCATTGCTCACACACAAGTCAGAGGATGAGCAGCAATGTCCTGTGGATACTGTAATACCACACTGCGATCGTGATTAGATTAAAACAAATCTGATTTGCTATAAGTTTATTGGATTCTAATATTAATAACAAAATATTATTGCCAATGGAAACTATTCAACGTGTCATTTAAAATTTTTATTGCCTAGATATTTTCAGTGATTATTTTAAATGTAATAAATATATTCTTTTAAGGAATAAGCTCTAAATTGGTTAATAATAAATCACAGTTTTCGGTATTCAGAATTTAAAAACTAGTTTGAGCCATCGTCAATGTCTAAAAGTTTGTTTATTGATTAATTGATCATTACTTTCTTATATAGTCCACTTCATGACCACGGATCATACATAAGAAATTTACGAGCATATTTGCAAACTTTGCTATTTATATTATTTGCAATATATCTGCGAACTCATTTGCGAATGCTACACGCGTATAAAGAGGAGAATGTAAAGCTTAAAAAATGCCAATTAACATAATCCAAAAATAAATTGTTTTAAAAAATAATAATTAACTTAATAATAATATAGTTAGAAAGGCGTTTACAAAATTGAGTTTACTACAAATTAAAATTAATTATTATTTACTGTCCCCTGTCGCATTCTATTTACTTATAATATTGTAATTTAAAATATTTTAGAAAGATCACATTATACACTACAAAGATAAGATAAAACATAAAATTTGTTTATTCAACATTGAAACTTTAAATAGAACTCCTATAGATTGTCAACTTTTCTTTTAATCTATTTGATTTTTGACATAATAAAAGCCGCCTTTTGTGAGGATATTTAAGGACGTATAAGGAGAAATAGTCACTGATAACCCTAGGTTAGAGTCACTGTAGTTTCTTCTGTCATTTCTTCTGCCGGGACTCCATAAAGATAAAATTCAATTATTCAACTTGGATTTTTTGGAATTTTTAACAGAACTATGACTCTGCCCTGGTTCAAAAAGAGTTACACTTGTGGAGAAGAAGCAGGAAGAAACTCCGAAATAACAGATTTTTTGGTAAAATTTAATACAGATTTATTTATACATATATACTTAATTAGATATAGCCTAAATGAAATCAAAATAATCATGCGATATCACTGAAAAAGTTTCTTATCATTTAAATATTCGTTTATCAAAAAATAGGTTTTTTTCGTCCGACGATACCAAATAATTTTATTTAAAGCTTTTTTTGATAAATATGCAATCATAATTTTAAATCTTTTGCACCTATATTCATCTTGTATCACTCTTAAAGCTTTCTTTAGTGAGAGACTTTTGTGGTATGGAATCTACACTCCCTTAGCGCCTAAAAGTATCCCCTTCAAGTCTCTACGCCTTGGCATCACTGGCACACATCTGTCAGCGTCACTGGCAGGGTGACGCCTCTCGCCCCAACTCAGATGCCATTAATGTTAAAACGGGGCGCAAATCCTCTTCGCACTGCATCATCATTCCTTATTTTCTCGTCTCCGAATACACATGCAACATTGGCACTTAATTTCTAAATTGTTTCATTATTAAACCTTATACACATAAGTACTACCAATAGATGGTATGCATTCTGTAATAAAATTTAGTTTGATAACAGTTAGTGAATCCCGAAACGTCCTCGACAACCCACATCAGAAGAAGACGTAAATCAAAAGCAAAGTTATTATGGAAATTAAATTATCGATTGTTAAAAAGAATTATGGTACAATTTAAAATATATTGCTGTTTTAGTTATACACTATACAACATATATTGCATAAATATAAGCAATGTATCGTACTCAAATGATAATTGTCGTATTGGGTTTTGTGTTGGAATACTGGCATTCCGTCATTTTAGTAATTCTATATTAAAAAATGAACACTGATGCTAACAACATAGTTACGCATACTGACCCAGAAGAGCCAAAGACATATATATAAAAGGGTGTAATTTCATCAAATCAATTCTTGGTAGTTTTTAATATCTCAAAAAATCCTCGGCAAACTTATTTATAGCAAGTATTGAATAAAAAGTTAATATTATCACTCGAAAATATTCAATATTTTAATGAACGCCTCTTAACGCTCTTGCGGATTGAATTTCCCAAAATCTTCTTAGTTGTCCTCCAACGAGAGAAATGAATCTACTAATTGTAAGTCTCTAATAATGAGTCAGTACATATCCAAATCTCCTTCATATATATCTAAACATATACACATACATAGATACTCTAGAACTATGTTCTTCCGTCCCTTGCGAAAACACCCACAATATATTTTCAAAAACTATTTTCATTTATTTTTAAGTAACTATAAATTTTGTTCTCTACTTTTCTCTAATCATTTCATAAAGCGATCTCGAAAAAGAATTCAAAGAGCCACACACACTTCGCAAGCTACAATCGACCTCTGATCTAACCTGCTATTTGCGAAATTTTCAAACGAAGGAAAATGTAGTTCAAGCTGTGATCTATGTATATTATATTGCTAGTTGTATATTGTAGAAAGAAGCTCTAAGAATCACTTAAAATCAGGTGAATTGTACACTTCATTTCACTATTTGAGTTATGTCTCTAACTTGAGACGGCGCCAGTATGTCTGCTTCGTTCGATAACTTAGAAACACTATTCCTCAATCGTTTACATCGATAGAATATTCTAGAAAAAGATAACTTCTCGTTTTGATAAAATATATTAGATACAATAATGTTTCAATTCGCATTTTACACGAATCATTCCAAAATTTAAACTATTTATCTTAAGGTTTTATTTATATATTTACGAGCTTATTTGACATTTTGTAAGCGAAAAAAAAATTGATTAGATTTTTATACATTTGCAAATGGCATATTATTTAGTCAAGTTAAATAACTATTTATTTAACATTCTCTGAATTAGGTCTTTTGATCGTGAGTCTACCTACTGGTTGGTTGACAATTGCGTGAAACATGAGATGAAGAAGGGAAAGCTAACTTTAAGTTAGAGTTTATATGATTTCCCAGATGTGTTGCTATTTTCTATTAAGATGAGAGTGTAGTACCATTTTTTTAAAATTGAGCAATAGAAGCTTTCTAAACATTATCTGTGATCCTGTTAAAATGTGTACCTTGCCTATAGATGACGTAAAGACAAGTGTGTCCTAAGTTTAAAAGTTCACAGATTGAGTCAGGATATTTCAAAAATAAAATGACTTAAAGTTCGATGCATTCGCGAGTAAATCACACGCGTTCCAACCTGATAACGATCGTATATAGCGGTCGCTGCGCGTGACATTGACGGATATCCCGGTTAGAGATTATACCCGGCTTTTGTGACGGATGCCGCCGAGTCCGGATTATCTGGGGGTGACGACGCAGGGATAAGGATGGGAACTTAAAAAAATGTCGTCGTTAGCGTCCACGAACCGCCATTTTACGTTCTCAGATTTTTTTTTAATTTATTTATCAGTTTAAATTTACGGATGTGATTTTAGCGTTTTGTTGGCTGTTACAGTCTTCAGCGTCCTTCTCCTTCTTAGAAATAAGAAATAAATTGTACATTAAAATGTCTTTCATTTATTCCTATATCCCCAAAATGGGGCAGAAGGCGTCCACAGAACGTCGCTATCATCATTCATTCCAACTGCCTTCACTTCTGCAGTGATCGTCCGTCGCTCGGTTTGCTTTTGGCGGCCACGTCTTAGCTTTCCTTGAGGATTTTATTCTAGGGATTGCCTCGGTATGTGGTCAGGGTCCCTTCGGAGCGTGTGGCCTATCCAGTTTAAATGTCTTTTGTATACTTTAATAAAAAAAGGTAAAGTTAAGTTAAAAATTGTTCCACTAAATACGCATTTAATAGTTATTTATTCATTAATGTTTGGAAATTTGGACACAATTTGCATAGTAATTTTAATTATAAACTTAATTATCATGAGTTATCACGGGCAGTGCGGATAAAATATTCGATCACTAGGTTTATTTAATTAATGGATTGTTAGTAGTGTAATACACCCTGTGTAAGAGTGACATAGACGTCCTTAGAGACAAGGTAAATGTAGTAATGAACCCAGTTTGAATTAGCGATTGTCATATACAGGGTGATAAGTTTTAACTACAAATTCTTTAAAAGGGTAATAACGGTAAGCTTTTTAGTTACCAATGCTATTTTGAATGGTGTATCACAAATATAACAAATATGGTTTCAGGAATAATAAAAAATGTATTCATATTAGAGTAAAAATTAAAACATGTAATGTTTAATTTTAATGTGCAGTTATTCGAAATGTGAACCTGTACACTTTGTACTGTCAGAAGTTTAAAAGTAATTATTTCATATCGACCTATATATAAAAGTACTTAAATATAATAATTCGTTCTGTTTTAGTAATATTATAAAAAAATACATCAATATATTGCAAGATCTGTGTGAAATAAATGAATAAATATGTATGTTTGATTTTTAATACTGCGATTGTCGGATTCCTCACGATGTACAGCTTCTCCTTTTGTGAACGGTGTTTTGTGATAAAGTTTACAAAATAAGCAGCGGGAATCAAACCGGAAACCTACGATTTTATGTCTTCATCTTTAACTACTGTGTAACCACGTTTTTAAATTGATCTTTTCAAAGATTAAATTATGTGTGTATTGAAGATATATATGGGAGGCGCATATGCAGCAGTGAACGTCCGTTAATTATGAAAAATATAGAGAATTCAATTTCGTGTCCAATGGTAAAGAAAATTAGCCAGAGTGATTTGTTTAATGCGTATTACAATGTAAGATAGTGACATTTAGTATAGAACTAAATGGATATGTCTCTAAGGTTGTTCCACAAACGCACGTCTCATCAAGCTAGGTAAAGCCGAGTATACACAGAAATAAATTAACGCGATGAGTCGCCGAGCGTGAGGCGGTCTGTCTTAGCCTAAAGATGGATGGCTGCGTGGGAGACAAAACGGCGGTCTCGCTACACCGAAATTCGCATTTAATATACTTTTGTTCAGATTTTAGTTTTGTATGTATATTTTTTCTTTATTAATCAAGAATTTACAGTTTTAAAGCTACTTTGGAAACTGTTATGTATACATTGTTTTATTTTATCAACAGCAGTTTTTCATATTTATTGTCTATTTCAAAAAAAGTAAAACTTTTTGAAATCAATAAATAGTCATTATATTAAATGAACCTTTAGTTAGAAGAATTAAGTAATAATTATGTACTTTAAGAGGAATATTTAATTATAGCTTTTAGACTAAAAAAAACTAAAATAAATATAATATAAATAAATTTCTTGGAAAACGAATAAGAACAATTTTTCAGTCAGAATTTATATACTTATTATTAGAAAAATATGCCTGTCGTCCTTTACCAAAATATTACTAAAATTGATAAATAACATATTAAAATAAACACTTTAATATTTATCACAAAGGTTTGTGGAAAAAGAAAAACAAAATCATGATTTAACAAAATTTGAATAACATTTTTATATTTTAAATTGTTAAAAGCATTTTTAATGCTAAATGATACACTTTATGGCAAATATATAAATACATCCCTTTTGACTCCAAGAAGTATACGATCATTAATTGGAAACAAAAATTTATATTTGTAGGATTACGAATTCGATGTAGACGAACGGCACCTTTCCTGTCTGTCTTGGGGTAATTATTAGGTAGCATTTTCTAAGCAATTGGCTGTTCACTTGCCTCATACCGTTTGTACACAATATACAGATATTCGCTCGAATGGTTTTTATTTTGAGATGGCTTCTAAATGTAACATAATTTTGCCTTTGTTTCGACGTTAAAGACATTTTGTTTAGTCACATAAGTACAGTATTAACTTGACATTTCTGTTTAACGAACATTTTTCATTTTAATATTTCTTTAGGTATTAAAAGCGAGATTCGAAGTAGTTGAAGTGTATATTTACAGGCTTTTACAATGCTTATGGAAAGTAGGTCGTAATAAAGTTTTTAAAAACAAAGTAATAGAGAATATTGTAATTGAAATTCGTAATTTATTGGTTTATGTTTTAAGCTCAATTTGATTCTAGGTTGTATAAAATGGGATGTTTAGATATTCTTCCAATTGTGTATACATATGATAAAGTACTAAAACAGACAATAATATGTATTACTTAATTTTTAATAAGAAAATCTTGTTAGATATCATTTCTTAAGTTACGACACTTTGAGACTGAAATATGGCAATTTTTTTAGTTATAAAATTTAATAACGGAAACCGCTGTTACAAATGATGTTTGGTTTAGCCTAGGTGATGATGATATGGTCACTTTTAAACATATAGACGAGTATGGCAAGGTTATTTAAATGCAAATCAGTCGAAATTCAAAATACCTTTATTTAAATAGGTATTTACATGCGCTTTTGGATCGTCGATTATTTTAACTATAAATAGTAAGCTACCAGCGGCTCAAAACGCTAATCTTTTGAGATGTGCCGGCAGAAACTCAACAGTTGGTCTTTTAATTTTTTTCATGTGTACATTATAATATCAAATAATGTAAATGAGTCAACAAACCAAGTACCAATCATTTTATTTATTGAAAACTTTTGAATGCTATTATAGGATTTATTTCATACTAATTTTTACACTATTAAACGGAAGGTCTTAGATATTTTGTGAACTTTATTACACCCATACCTTTTTAGGATTTTTTTACTTTTTGAAGACAAATTAAAAATTATTCATTGCAATACAAGTTTTGGTAATTAAATCTACAATAGATGTGACAATGTTTACTTTTATCAATTTGAAATGTAAGATTTATAGCAAATTCCATTTAAAGCAGCGATATATAGGTGTTTATATCGGACGTACGGTTACAAATAATAAACGTTGAAGTAACATATCGCATCTTAAACCTTTTGAATATGTATTTATCATCTATGGAGGTATTGGGATCAGTTACCGCAAGACCATTAATCGTCGCGATCTTCAGGTGTGCCTATTTCTTGCACTGGACATCTATCGGCTGATATGATCACTAAGATGATGATCTCTTACTGGATAGAACTCTTATTAATCGCACACTTACTCATATCATTCCTAACTTAACTTAGCCGTTGACCAGCACTTCCACGTTTTACAAATTTTGACTAACATCTATACGTTGGAAGAGAGCTCAGTGTTATGACTTTTGGGAAAGTCATGAGATATTTTATTACGGTTTACATATACATTACCCTATTAGAATTACATCCATTATAATACCAACAAAAGTAATTTATTTGTGCAGTTTTATGAAAATTATTTTTAATGTTCTATTGAAACCGTTGTCGATAATACCTGGTTTAATAGTTTTAAATATATAAGTGTTGGTTTTTTAAGTAAGAAAAGGACCAATATTTAGCCACTTCCGCACATGCAGTGATAGTCGTGCAACAAAGTACACTGCCCGCCAGCCCGCTGATAAATGCGTATGCGGCAAACAATGTGAATCACACAACCGCTACCGCCAAATTACTCAACACGTGTTACACCCCTCCACGGGGCATGTTCAGGAGTTATGTTACACCGATTAGTGCCGAACACAGAGTAAGCTCAGTTCGTCGCCGCTTGTTTTTTTATAAATTTTCCATACAAAGTTAAAAAAAATAGCGATCTCAAAAGGATTGCTCAGATTTTACTACCGAGAGACGAGTGTATTCCTGACACTTCAACTATAGGCGTGAAGTGGTTTTGGCACTCCGGAGTGAACTTTGAGACGAATGAGGTTCTCAGACATAAGTACTTTGAATAACTTGTAGTTTTCAAAAACCTTTAAGTTCTTTGGTTATTTAGTAATTATATTGCTTTTGTACCAGTTACTAATCAATATATATGAAGTTATCTAAGTAAGTAATAACTTCTTGCTGTACAATGTTTTCAGGGATAGATAGTAAAAGTTAATTAATTTGAATAAATAGTAACCCACCCTTTAATCGCTGCATATATGTGACTGTAATTAAATATTTTAACATGCAAGTGAAAATATTAAAGAAGGTAGCAATGAAAACAAAGTATCAAAATCCCTTGTAATTACTATCCTTTGTAATATTCGCTACCATACCACGATGTTGAATTCTTAATCCGCAACAACACAAAAAACCTCTCACTATTCAAGACACGGCTTTATCTTTGGCCGACAAAAGTAACGCTGACAAAGGTTAAGCAAGTAAATCTTCTTAATTAAAAAAAAATCTCCACGAGAAGTTTCCTTTGACGACAGACACTGTTAGAAAAAAATGTAGCGGTTAAATAACCCTTCGATATTCGAAATTATGTTGTCGTCGTATGGAAGCCCAATGACAGCCGGGGTTATTTACGAGTTTATACTCCGTAGCATAGATTTTGATACTTTAGTAATCTACAGAAGGTTTAAATAATTTATCGAAATTTTTTACAGTTATTTTTTAAAGTATTTAATCACAAATTAAATCTTTGAATTCATTTGGTGTTCTAGTATTTATTAGGTAAATGTCTGTCTAACTTTACAGAACAAGATATATTTGTAATTTTTTCTTCTCTTTTATTTTTTCTGCCAACAGTCGCCCATTTGAAGGCATAGGCTTCCTAAAAAGACATCTTTGGGAGAATATATCATAATCGCCACGTTTAGTAGACGGGTTTGCGATCGCAATGAGGTATTATGGTATCCATAGGACGCTGCTGTCCATCTGTTTGTGAGCAGTGGCAAAGTCAAAGGAATCGAATCTGCGACCTACGATCGCAAGTCTCAGACCTCTACCGCTGGACTAACATTGCGTATGCCACGTGTTTTGGGTAACATTAAAAATTGTCAATACATTTATTCCATAGTCTTCAAATGATGATAATATGATTAACAATGGTTTCTATAATTTGTTGTTATTGGCTAGAATTTTATTTATTTCAATTTAAACATATTCATAACTCAATGTTATAACCCGATTTAATGTTCTTTACTTATTTTTTAAATTGTCATGTAAACGTCTTGTACTTATTTTTTTTTAATTTAATGATTGGCTGTTTGTTGTTCCTCATATAAAAAGATAAACGTAAGGAAAAAAGTTTAATATAAGTACTCAAATAGAAATATAACAATGATAACATTCCAATTTAAAATATAAGGAACGATAAACTTAAAGAAATACACTGCAAAAAATATTTGACCTCAAATTTTTATTTATCATAGAAAAGTTGATTTTTTTAAATGATTACTTAACATGATAATAACAGTCGAGATTAACTTTACATAACAATATAAAGTTGTGTAAATTTAAAAAAATCTTTTAATTTCTTAAAAGGATCAAGAAGGTGTGTAATTCTAGAAAGTGTGTGTTCGAGTGTTTAACCCTGCGAGATCAGATGCAATGCACCTTACCCTCTCACCCCTTAACAAATAATTCTTTAGGAAGAATTTATTTCCCCAATAATACGGCGCGTTATGTAGTCCCGCTTTGTGTGGAACATCATAATATTGCATTGACACGTTATTTATAATGTCCTTAAATAAATCGCACAAAGGACCTTCTGTAATCAATGGATCAGAAGTTATATAATGATTTAATATTTATAAAATTTATTAAACTGTCTTTAGATTTATAACAGGTATTATTAATTTTCAATGGTATCGGTTGGAAGCGGGCTGCGTCCAGCGTGTTTCTGGGACTTTAAAAAGGTTGTTAGTCCAAAGTAAGAAAAGGACCAATATTTAGCCACTTCCGCACATGCAGTAGTAGTCATGCAACAAAAAACTTAATGATGAGTGATTTGACGGTGGCGGTTGTGTAATTCGCATTGTTTGCCGCATACGTATTTATCAGCGGGCTAGCGGGCGGTGCACTTTGTTGCATGACTACCACTGCATGTCTACTAAATATTAGTCCTTTTCTTACTTAGGATGGACTTCCGCAAGTTAACGCCTGATTCCATTAAATAGTTATTAGTCCACCTTGTAGATGAACATACCCTGTGCATGCCGACTCGTGGTCCACTATTAAGGTTCTGGGCACTAATGGCCATCAGTTCTGCGCGCAATATAGCCTGTGCACAGCCACTTTATCTAGGACTTCGCTATATTTCTTTTAAGGCAGCGAAACTCGAAGGCTCGCGTAGCCTCGACTCGGGCTCCTACACCTTACTATTTAACGATTTGGGAGGCCGTTGAGCCTTTACGTTCCGTGGATTGGCATAAGGGCCCTCATGAAGGGACCTCGGCTTGAGCTGTCACTCGATGTCGATAATACCGTCTTAGCACTTTGATACGAGCGCGCACGAGAGGGTTGATCTATGTCGGTTACTTCAAGTCTATGGTTAAGGCTTATATTCAGTGTTGGTCCCATGTCTTAAATTCTTATTTCAGATATTTTATGATGTTTATTGTAGGCTGTTAAAATTTCCTGAAGAACTAAGCTCAATCAAGGTCTGGAAAGAGGATAGAATTGTATATAAGCCTAAGTGTCTTTGTCAGTTACATTTTAATTTTACTCACCACTATGTTTCCGAGATTTTTTTTAATGTTATTAATGAGTTCTTTATTAAAACAAAATTTCGACTAAAAATTATTTAACGAATAATTTAGCATTATTTTAATTATTATTTTATGGAAAGGCCTATGTCTGGCAGTGAACGTGTTGAGGCTTATATAATGATTTCACCGTCGTTTTCGTTTCCTATATATGCATATTGCAAGGCATCGGCCCCACCTCAAGATGCCTATGAAGGAATATACCATAATCGCCACGTTTGGCAGGCGCAGTGTGGTATTATGATACGCAGAGAACGCCGTTTCCCATCCTCTGAAAGCTTGTTTGTAAACAAATGTTTGTAAAAAAAAATATCCCGGAAATTGAACCTACGACGTACGATCGTAAGTCTCAATACTCTACCGCTGTGCTGAGCAGTAGGCTCAATTATGTTCAAAAATAATAATTTTCTCCAATTTGTTTAACTTCTTCGTATCGTATTTAATTAATGTTGTTATACATTTCGGATATTAATGTATACAATATTTTAAAAATTTACTGTAATGTTTTTTGTATACATGCGTTGTTAATATGCCTTTACTGGTAAAATTAAAAAATAAACATGAAATCTTTTTATTAATTTTACACGCGTGTCAGTTCCAACGCTAAAATTTTTTACAACCATTTTGCAGCTGTATTGGTCAGTATTTATCAATCACAAAATAATTTACTTATTTCACATTTATTCAATCAATCGAGAACTCTATTAAAGGCCAAACTTGGCATTACAAACTCTGAAAAGCAAAAAATAAAACGTATAAAGTGATTTCTTACTTCAGTCAGTCACATAAGTATCAAATATTTTTATTGATGTATCCAAGTAAATATTGAAATGTTTGGTAATCTGTACAAAATTTTCTTTTTTAAAAAGAATTTTCTTTTTGAAATGTTCAGAGTTCTATTCTCAACGGTGTTATGCGAGAGGTAAACAAGAATTAGATTTTCGAAGGCTAGTTAACAAGAACATGTCGCGTGGTATTTGACTGCCATAAACCAAATAAACTTTACCACTGTTGTATAAACTTTTTCTACGCAAACTTCGGTGGTAAATAAAAGGAGTTGTATGATCACAGCAATGGGAATACCGGACGACAGTTGAAGAATGTTTTTATGACTACTACCTGACAATAACAGTAAACACCTGTCATGAAAACGGGAGAAGAACACGTCATAATATACTTTTTTATATTTTAAAAGTAGGTTTATCTCACTTTGGTATTTATTGGCACGTTGATAGTTGCTCAGGAAATCATGAGTGCTATCAAGCTAGGGATTTCTCTGCGATCGAACTAGGATTAAAAGGATTTGTAGACAAATAAAAGTAACGGATATAGACTATCCGATTGGCAAGTTGAATTGTCAGGCCATATAGTCCGCAGAACAGAGCTGCTGGAGCCTTAAAGTTCTGGAGTGGAGACCAAAGACTGGCAAGCATGGCATTGGATGTCAACGTCGTCGCGTCCAACTGTTCCTACCGGAAATCTATGAGTGGTGTTATGCCTAGCAGTGGTGGAGAAGGTAGTAGCGATGATGGAGTAGAAATTTACATTTTATTTTAATATTTCAATTACAATTGTGTACTACTTAAATTGTAAATGTGTAATATTTTTTAATAAACATACAAAAAATTAATACGTTTTAAGAATAGGAATAGAGTCATACTGTGTCAAAAAGTATATTGAAATTGTCATATAAATTTATCTGCATTAGAAAGGAAAATATCAATTAAAGTAACATATTTTAGAATAATCACTTTAAACAATATTATTGGAAATAGCTTCAAGCTTTTCACACAAATGTGGTTTACATTCAACCCTTTAAAACTTTTGCAACTATAATAAATAGGCTTGTTGATAATTTTAATTAATTGAGTTTATTCACAGATTGCCTTTAATTCTTAATTACGTATACGAATTGGCAGCGCTATAAAAAGTACGGCATTAAGGCGCGGGAACAAAGCGTGGCCGGTACGATAAACAATGAAATTAGCAGTGCGCTAGGGTGTTCGCGATTAATCCGCCAAATTAGACGGGCCCGGAGTGAAATCGATTAGGGCCGAAACACACGGGGGCAGACGATTCGCAACGACGCTGCCTCTCGCCCAAGATAAACATGCCCGCCTTTTTTTTCGCCACGGCAAAGACATTAAGCAAGGATGCTTTTAGGGTGACCAAACATAATGTACATGTTTTAAGACATGTGTAGAAAGCGTGTTTATTTTAAGATATTTTTTATTTAAAGCTTTATAATTTACTGTACTGTCTTTATACACATTAGAGACAAAAAGTAAAACATGTAAAGGGATTCAGGAAAATTATTTTATCAATTCCTCATCATCATGTCAGCAATGGGATGTCGAATACTGGACATATGCTCCCTCTCCTATAGATTTCCAATAGGACTGTTTATAAGACGCCTGCATCCAGGGTCTTCCGATTGTCCAAACAGGATCGTTTGCTCACCACGCCTTACGCTGCGTTTGCTGGTCGGTGGTCACGACTACAGAACCTTAAGGTCCTGGCAGTCACCTATTGTATATTGCCTCATGTGAAGTTTTTGCTTTTAGCCTTGCAGCTTTTACAGCTTCATCGGAAACGAGTTCACTAAAAGGAGGGGTCCGTGAATTATATAAAATTACAGGATTCGAGTTTCCGAACCCGTATCACTCGGCGGGAAAACGAGGAATTCACGTAGGTAGTGGCCGCGAGATAGTAGCAGCGGGGCTCATCCAGCCAGCCCTCGAGGATACAAAACCAGCGCGACCAGTAGGCCGGCAGAAGCAGTCACCTGTTTTGATGCTGATCAAAACAGTCTAATGCTTTTCGCAACTTACCTATCATAATTACTATGAAAAAATCATTGAATGACAATTTCTGGCAAATTAGTGTTTTAATTAGTGAATATCACTTAATTTTTGATTTGTCGTTCCAGATATCAAAACGTATAATATGTTTCCTAAGCAATCCTGATAGGCAATTCGTTTTTATGTCTGCTTTAAAATCGTACTTGTACTGTACTCGTATTATAGTTTTAAGAAGTCATAGAAAATGAAACTCCTTGAAACTTAAAAAAACTCGTATAAGTGTACAGGTACAAACAATATATGCTACTCAATTTTGCGTCGCATAATTTGAAAGAAACTAGAATTAGAAGAAGCCTCTTTGTAATCTTCCGCTCTGTTTTGATAAAAGTTGTTGATGGCTGATACTCTTTGTCGTTGCGTAGCGCTATTTATATCAATGTCTTTTTTAAAGTATCAATAAACATATACATTAAAAAACCTATGTTGATTTTTTTATTAGCAAATAATGAAAATAAATTATAACACTGGAGACGATTGGTAATGTGTATTTAAAAAAAAAACTTTTCGTTATCACATAGATTATCATTACCTGTATTTAAAAAGCGAGTCAAAGAGCACTATTTATCGCTAGTTGTCTAGTATATATAATATTTTTAGTTGTATATGTTATATATGCATTTATGCTTATATTATGTATATATAATATTTATTATGCTTATTTATGTAAGTATATAATATGTAAGTATACATTTATGTTCATGTTAAGTATGTAATTATGGTCAAAAGTCGTATCTATTGTAAATATTTCAATTTAATTATTGTGCACGTTGTGTCTGCCTTACTTTTTATGAATCTCCTTCCGTAGGCCTACTGGAAGAAATTTCTGGTTAGAAATAAGTAGTGCCTGTTGTGTCAGTTATATTTGTATTGTTACTTTAGTGTTTTTATTGTGTACAATAAACTGTTAAATAAATAAATAAATAAAAATAGAACGTCTTAAGGAAAAGTCCTGACTAATATACGCCAGTTTCCGTAGTCACCCTACACTGGATGTCATTAGACGGAGCGGAGGGGGCGTCATTACGGCGATGAGTAGACCAACCATTAATCTTCTCGGACCGGTCTCCCGGCTGTCAAAATTGTGGCTACCGTCACCCGCACGTAGGCGCGTAGATGTGTACGTAGCGCTGTCCGCTATTGTGGCCGACGATTGTTTTCGGTGAATGAGGCGAAAATGTTGGCGCCCCGATGTATCAGATCGAGTTAATAATTCAATGCGCGAGTTATCTCGACTTGACTCCGAGTGGCGATAGTTAAGACGGTTTGTTGTTGTATTTTGATATTATTCTAATTATGTGGAGTTGATTTTCTCTAATTAAATTTTAAAACCGACGGAATTTATTTTAAAATACTAACATTGAAAGATGTATATTCCTGTATATCCTGAAAGATTTTAAAATTAATATTTTATTTTTAATTCGTTATTAGGCTTTTATTGCAACAGGGACGATATAGCTGTGACGTCAACCGATCAGCATAAAAGTCTGTGGGTTTTTAAAATACGGATAATCTGCATATGGTGGAAAACTGTGGACTTTGGCTTGCGCTATGGATTGTATCTTTTTATCCGTTAATTACACTGGAAAGAGTAGTAAGATATTCAAAATAAATTCTTTGTTAATATACACCTTTCTTATTTGTTCCCCAAGCTATGTGTGGATGTTTCATTTCTGTTGTATGGATTTTTCCAGATTTTATTTTGTTGGTTCTTATTCCTTTTTTTCCTCACAAACTATTTCTCTTTTCCTCACATCTTACACATAGTCTGATATATATTTTATGCATAAATTGCGTAATGATGGACCTAAAGCATTCTCTACAATTCTATAACGACCCATAGATATCCAGTACGTAGCTTATAAACTCCCAAAAAACAAAGTAATGCTATACAAAATAAATACCAACCGTTTTATCTAATTATTAACAAATAATTATTTAAATAGGTTGATGGAATATGAATATGTATTACACATATATACTAAACTACATGATATACATTTAAAGTGAATATAATTTTGTTAATAATTCCGCTCGTAACCTTCCAACAACTGCGCATTGTCTGTCGACTCATCATATTATAGTAGATGATTAAAAAAAAACATATCGCCAATATGTTTCTTATTTTTAAACATGGATCGATTCGAAGTTGGTTTATTCCATATTTAAAAAAATTCAAGAGGATGGAAGCAAAAAGGAGATAAGTATGTTATGTGTTATGTTATTAGATCAAATCAGGAATGAACAGTTCATTAGAAGAAAAAAAGTACCCATATATTGGTCACTTTTGATCAAAGGATTAGTAGATTGAAATGGCACTGGACAGGTCAATTAGCGTGTAGAACCAATGGCCATTGAAGTCGAAAGGTTCTAGAGGAGAATCCGGACTAGCAAGCGCAGTTGGGGGGGTCCTTGGGGGAAGAAGGTTGCTTCTGACCGGTTTTATTATAAATCTATGGTGAAGGCTTGTCTATGTGTGGACGTACTGCGGCAGAAATGATGGTGAAGAATGATGATCTACGCTTTGATATAATCGGTTTAGTACATATAACCTAAATGTATCATATAGTGTAAAATATTTTTTATCAAAGATATATTGTAGGGAATAAATTTTACTTAATAAATTGCCTCCAGCTACCTTCAAATCAGAGAGGCGTGAATATTCAAAATCCGATGCAACCCTTCGCCTCACCTGGCTCAAAATATAATTAATATCGAATATAAAGCATCAAATTCATGCGAGATCAACCGTAAAATCTCTCAACCCTGGCAAATGGATTCCTAAAACGTAACCCTAACAAAAACTTCAATAACTCATTCACCATTGCTGCGTTACTCCTGTAATATTATTCAACTATTACCATTGACCCAGCAATGGATAGTTACATGTATTTTTTATAAACAGTTAATAATGAAAAAACGCGTAGGGCTAGCGAAACAATGGAGGATTTTGTTTCTCAGAGAGATTGTGACAAATGATTCGTACATTCGTCTTATTCAAATATGGCGATGTGCATAATTGATTTTGACGTCGTGCAATTAAGTCGTAACAGATTTTTGAAGGTTAATCTGTATTGTGGAGTTATTAATACGTTTATGTCGCTTCAATGAAATCGTTTGCGTTCTGTGAGAAAAATTTAAATAGACCTCGCGGTTTAAAAAGTAATAACGGCCAGTAGTAAAAATAAAATAATTAATATGAAACCTTTGTGATCATATTATCATATTTAGACTTTTTTATTTTGATTACTACTTTAACCATATAGTGATATTACTTCGTAATAGTTGTAAGTGTAATTCATATTCTATGACATTAAATAATTTATAAATTAGGTTAGTTTTAAATTTGATTCTTAAATTTAAATTGCTAACATATTCCTTAATTTCAACTGACTCTTAGTCCTTTCAATACGAACTATCAACTTTTTATACAATTGAAATTGTTTTTAATAAATTTGCACGTTTTGCAATTTTACTTAAAAACTTGGAAGCATATATCCTAGAGTTTCATTGGGCAATTTTTACTTTGTAGCAGATCATAGGACTCATTTGCAATTATTAGGCGGGTACTACGTATATATAGACATATACATATAACGATAAAATTTAAAAAAAGGGTCATATACTGGTTTTGCATTTTAAAAGCACGCATAAAACAGAAAATATTCTTATTTGTACAGCAAATTAGATAAAGCAGCCGCAGAGGACTGAAGTCGCAGTATCGATCCCCGGGGTACAATCTTATATAATTAATAATTTGTGCATTAATTCTATAGGATTGCCACTGCTCACATACAAGTTTCCGAGAATGGTCAGGTTTTCTCTGCGTACCATAATACCACACAGGGATTGTCATCACGCCTGCTTAGCTTGGCTTCCATGGGTCGAAACGATAACTTCAACAAAAACAATGGATATAGATTAAAAACAAAAAGTTTATCAAATATAAACAGTGAGAATAATTAATATAAATATATTTTTAATAAATGTATTAATATATTTTGAAATTAGAACTTAAACGAGTTTCTTTTCTATATTATTATTTTTTTTACTACAAGAAATATATTTTTAAATAACATTTATGAATAATTGTGAACCGAATAATAAAATTGGGATTTCTTATATACGCAGGTCGGTGAAGGCAGGCATTGACTTCGGTTAAGTATGGCACTTAGTGTTAAGAGAGCTTTAATAAACTCTTTAAGTAATAAAATAAATGTGGGAGTATATGTGTATTTATTTATTTGAATTCAGAACGAAATGACTACATGAGATGAATACAATAAAATAACATTTTATGTAATTTATATTATGACTTTCGTATAAACAGTCCACAAAGAAAAGTATTGATTCTAGAAATTAATTTGAATTGAGATATAAAAATGTTATCGACGAGCAGTGTCGTTAGTTCTAATGATTAAAAACTGCGACTTACAATTGAAAGGCGCGGGTTTGGTTCGCAAGAATCGAACATTTTTGTATAAAATCTCCGATGTTCGCAAAACTAAAAAAATATTATGACTAAAGCATGTCAGGGAACGAAAAATACGAAAATAATTACTTGTTCTAGTTGATTAAGTGCCACTCACCTACTAGGTAACGTAAAACAAAATATATGATGTGAAAATTACACAAGATAGGTTTATACATATAATAATAAGCATTTAAAAAAATTAGCCTTTCCTTTGCCTTTAAGATAGGATTTTGTGTAGCATCTCTTAATTATTCGTATTTATATAGTACCTTTCCCACGTAAATATTCATATATTTACACAAATACATACATACATATATATAAATATAAATATATATATATATATATATATATATATATATATATATATATATATATATATATATATATATATATATGTATGTATATTAATGTATGTATGTATACTCTAAACTGCACATTCCTTCATGTCTCTCATCTCCATCCAAAGGTTGTCGTTAAAATTAGAGTTTGTATGGTAGTGCTTATAAAAGTGAATTTTCTAAATGTTTATCACTTTGAATAAAGAAAATAATCGATGTAACCCGCAAATTGAATTGGCAATAGGCAGATCAATTAGCGTAGAACAGGCCTCTTTGACCTTAGTGTTATGGAACCACGGATCAGTAAGCGCAACCGACCTTATTAAAGTCATCGGAAACACTATTACATAAATAATTGAATGTAATAGTCTCTTCCGACACATGAAAGAGGTTTGATGAGAGGCAAGATAAAATCGTCGGAAGATACTGGATGCAGGCTTCGTCATACCGAGCCTATTGGAAATAGCCCAGGTTCAGCAATGGAATACCTACGGCTAAAATGATGATGTATATGATGAGCAATTATCTGTTATATTACGTACTATATATTTCCGATAAATCTATTAATGATGCAAAAATTCGAGCTTTAGTAAGCAGCTTTCAACCGTATTTTTTGGAATTGTATGAAAGAGGCATACGTCAGTGGACGTCAGGTAAAAGAAATGGTGACGGTGATGCAATTTACAATAAGAACGACTCTTACATAAAGTTGATAGAAATCTATTTTTGGTAATGTAGTGAGGGATAGCAGATAAATTAGTAAGCAGCATTCGCTTTAGCCGATGATCAATGAAGTGAACCTATCCTACAATTGGATCGCCTTTTGTTTTCACTACAAAAACATTTAAGATTCCAAAGCCGCTCGAGAAGGACCATACCAAACCACAGCGCGATCGGATTTTGTAATAACGATAAACATTTGCACTGTTACTATATCTCTACCATTTTAGAAAACATGTCGTGAAAAACAGCGTAATAAATTCGTACGATTCAGTCATTTAAAGGGAAACTTATCTGTACGTGGCAATATCGCAAATATACATTGGTAACACGATCAATGGTACACACGTGGCCAAGAGGTGATGGACCTGAATATCTTTCCTTTTCAACCTCATGTATGTTCAACGAGGTATTAAAACATCCGATTCCTTCAGAGAATAATAAAACAACGATACAATGTGATTGAGACCTAGGTTCTTGATTTTCCTCAATTACTTTCAAAAAAATTCCAAAAAAAAAAAAATGGCTGAATATACATGGAGATGAAATGGATGGGTATTCAGGTTCCCCACCCCTGGGTCATGTTTGACCAAACGATGATGTTACAATCGGTATAGTTGGTCATCTTTGACTTTACTTAGCTCGCGAGTGTGTGGACAAATTCGATTAAACCGAGTCTCAAGTTTGGTCGAATTCCTCGTAGAGTTTTTGTCGGTCGGATCTCCGTTCCCGCGGTCCCGCTCCCCCCGTAGTAGCTGTGAGTTTTTTTTTTCTTTGTCTTTTTTATTATTTCATTACTGTATGGGATCTCGGCAGACATCAAAATATCATTAGCAGGGTTCTGTACAGTGGGTTATATTGCCAATTTTTTTCTCGTAACTCAGAAAAAAAAAGTCGACTCCTGCCGGCACCTATGTCGCTCTTATTGTGTTTTGATATATCAATGCGGTATTGTAATCGGATGTAACTTTATTTTTTCATTCTCTTGCGAATGAGATGTATCTTTGTTGTGACGCAATGGGGCTATTTATCTAATTCAAATATCTTAGTTGAGATTGTATTTTTTTATACTTGCAATCAATAACCTGAGATATATCACATTGTAGTTTTCCTCTTATACGATTTCTCCTCGTACTAACGTTAACTAAAGGTAAATTCAAACATTAAAATATACTGTTTTGTTTATCTCCTTCGTAAGCATTATATCATGGTAATTTGAAGTAGCAGTGAGCAGGCTTCATAGTACGTAGAACAGATGGCTGCTAGTCTTATTGCTAGTATTATTCCCACTTTGTGCACTAGATATGTATGACTGTCACAGCTCAAACACAAGTTTCCAGATGATGGGAGCAGCATCTTCTGCGTACTATAATATCACACTGAGGTCGCCAACTGTCCTGCCAGGCGTGGCGATTATGGTATTTCCCCCCGTAGATAGCTCTGGGGAAGATCTATGTCTTTTAGTTGGCTTTTGTGGATTGAAATGATGACAAGATTTTCTTCGATAAATCTCTCAACGACGCTAAAACTAGCGTGACTAAATAAATCCGCAAAAAACTGTTAATTAATCATTAGGATTAGTGAAATTTAATTAAATCAATGATAAATCGTTTTAATGAGCCACTTTAGATGCACCGATATCGTTTGCAATTGTAACGAACTATGTTTCCTACTTTTACGTTTTTGTATACATTTCTTTGTGATTTTTCAGAATTGATTTATACACATTATAGGTTAAAAAATAAAGTGTATTTTCCTAATGAAGAATAACATGAATAGTGTCTATAAGTAACATGACATTGACTATTTTGCGATCATCGTTCGTCCGGTGTGGAGGTGTTTTGCTGTCGTCGTTTCCGCCCATAGATGCCCACTGTATTGCATATGCCTCTTCCAAATATATCTATGAGGGATATACTATAATCGCTACGCTTGGCAGGCTGGTTGGTGATCGGAGTGTTGTATTATGTTACGCAGAGGACGTTACTGCCCACACTCTGGAAATTTGTTTGCGAGCAATGGCAATCATAAATATAAAAACAGTTAATGCTAAAAAAGTGAATTATATATAAGACTATATACCGGGAATGGAATCCGCGACCTGCGATCGCAAATCTCAGTCCTCTACCGCTGAGCTACTACTGCACAGGAAGGTGTTAAACCCTTAACTTATTTTAGTCAACGTTTATAAATTGTTTTTTTGAAAAAAATTTGACTTGTACAATTGGAAAACTATCTATATATATAGCATATATATATCGGGCGCGGAGGTTTTAAAGATCTAAAATGTGACTTAAATACAATTAATAAATACATATTAAACAAAATAGTGTTTGTTTGTGATTATTATATAGCTAGATAACAAACAGCCGTATGACACCCACAGTTGGACATAGCCATTCATCACAGATTCCTAATAAGACCAGCCGAAGGCGGATACAAAGCGGTCTTTTGACGACCTTAATAAGGTCATCGGTCCGTCTTTTTTGTGGGCTGGAACGCTCACCTGTGCCTGCCGCTCTGTGGTCTCCACTATATAACCTTAAGGCACTAGCGACCATATGTTCTGCATAATAAATGTCCTCCCTACTGCTACTGCAACTGCAACTAGCTAATTCACTGTCTCTCCTTATTCTTGATTCATAATCTATTTACCCATTGTCAATCTCACAGATTCAAATCATGTCCATATTTAAATATGATCTAAATCTATACAGCGGTGGTTTTTCTCAAGAAATTATGTTAATTTTATCTCTGAGAACAAAACTAAACGATCACGTACACACTTAAGGATATATTGGAAATGATTAATCAAAACATACCGAGGCATCTTGCCTAATTTACCTAATCCATCAATCCGTGCAAGTGCCGTAACGGCAAGAAATTTTGCACTCTATTATTTATGCAGGATGCTTTACATTGTAACAGAGCTTCAAGGAAATAGATTGTTAAATCAATTTGAATCTTGCGTAATACCAAATTAGGTGCAATTTAGAATGACGTAAAGATGCGTTAGAATAGGGTTGTCCAAAAGATATTTGCATATTTTTGCAACGCCGCGGGCGTTTCGTCTATTGAATCGAGTGTCCTGGGAATATACAATAGAATAACCAAGGATAATGATATTATAAAAATAAATTATAATGCTTATGATTATAGTCATAAGGTTGAAATAAATGTTTTTGACGGGTAAATAAAAACCGATTTGATAGTTGGTAATGACGCGTACCGAATCGCTAAACAGGTTTTGTCTATTTAGTATACGACTCGCGAATTCTTTCTTTTCTCTTTCGTCTAGTTATAAATGATCTAGTTCGGAATCGGGATGCGCATGCAAATTTTAAAATTTTCGTGGGAAGGTTATCGGAGGAGACCATTTCTCTTGCATGCAGTGAATTATTCATGTTACATTCAATATAATGATATTATGGAATATTTTTAATCATACGCGGTTATTAATCAAATTTATACCAGGAAACTAACTGACAGAAATCTCTTTAAAATTGGTATACTTATATAACTTAAATAAAACAAACTTAAGACTCGACTTCGAGTTAATAACGAACTTATAATCTAATTTGTACTCAAATACAATGAAAATGAAAATAGTAACACCTCGAAATTTTTGATGCTTGTTTCTTAATATTTACAAGTGTTTCAATAGCCTCTTTTTTGACACGTTCTAAGAATTTATTTTCTTTTTTTATTTTGAAATAAAAAAAATGTAAATATGAATTTTTGGCAGTACATACAAATATTTCATTTTTAGCGTAAGTTATATAAAATAATATACCTTAATCCCTATTTTCCTTGGAGCCATAAATTTAGAAAAAGTTTACCGATTTCATTGTCTTTTTTTAATACGTTTTTAATATCTCGTAGATTGTTCTAATGGAAAAAAAAATAATCATTGAAATTACTTTCGATTTGAATATTCATCGTTAAAATAAAATACTATCTGTCTAGTCAGCTAGTATACGAGTACAATAAAATAACTTAACCTGTAAGAAGTTCAGTAACTGCGTTGTGACATAGTAAAATATAAATAAATTTAACACTGGTGTCAATATATCATAACTCGTACGTAAGTAATTTAAAAAATTAGGAGGCATTTACATGTGCATTGAGAAAAGCTATTCAACCAAATAGAACAAATAAATAGGTAAACCGAAGATAAATTGAAGATCCGTGGTACACCTTTTCGTTGGCTGTCCTGTGTTTGGAGGACTCCGCTCTGATTTCGAGGTGAAGATGGGGAAGAAGATAGAAGGTAACATTGCTTTTCATATGGACGACGACTACTTGAGATCAACATTCGTACAGTTCTGCAGAAAAGTGGTGCAGTCTCCAATAAACAGAAATAGGTTATAGTGCCGTTTAAGACTCCGAGAAAACAGGAAGTAACCTATGAAGCCTCTAGAGACAAAGTAAGTTGTAAGCAAAACAAATTGCAACTAAGGTTCTTCTGTTAGTCTAACCTAAAAATGGTAATATGAATATTAATATAATCATATTAGAAATATTTAAAATGTAAATAGTTCAAACAAATGAGTCAGTTAATGTGATAACTAATAAAACTGTAATCTGGGAAGTAAAAACGGAAGGAAGTCGAAGCAACGAAGATATAAGTGAGAAAAAATAAATTTAATGATGAAAGAATAGTACAAAAGAAAATAATAAAGAAGGAAGAAGAATGTAACACACAAACAGTTAACACGATATACTTGTTTACTCGAATCTGTAACGTTTCGTTCACAAACATGACAAGGGGCATTCCCCCTTCCCCCTAGAGGTCAAAAAAATCCCGACCGTAGCCATTTCCATGGCTCTTGTGAACTTGTCAATGGTCATCATTATCGCTTCTAATCTCAAGATATAAATAATATATATAATTGTTAAAAAAACTTCGTCACTAGTGCATAATGATGTCTAAGCTGTACCATCACAAACTTAGTAATACGAAGTTGATATTCAAGACTTAGATATCAAAACTCTCAAATAAAACCGTGGTAATTGAACAATCTCTTTTTACTTTTAATTAAATAATATATCAATATTTTAAATAAGAATGAGTGTAGATCAAATCAAAACATTTTAGACATGTTTCAAAATCCACAGAAGCATGAGGCTTGATTTAGACATAAATTCTATACAGTGTAATTAATAACACAGATATTTAATATATCTTTATGACGTCTTAGTCAGAAAAAAAAACATTATTGAACTGCATTCTTTGTGGTACGATAAGAAACTGTGACAAATATCTTGTCTAGAGTAATTATACCTGTATTGTACTATTTAGAATAAAAAGTAGAGTGAATTAGTTAATAATTAATAAAATATAAATCCTTTATTTGTTCTTCCAAATCAATTTCAGCTCCTTCTTTTTTTTCTGTTCTTTGCTCAACAAAATCACCAATTCCAAAATCGAAATATTCGCTTTTAGTTGTTAACAAAAGCACGTGTAGCTCTGAGATAATTAAACCTTTTGAAACATACGCTCGGCAAATATACAGTCCTACCAACTTAAGAAAAAATAGAACTGCCTTTCTAATACCCGGGAGCTTAAAATGAAATTTCACCTTACTTATTGGTAAATATAGCATGTGTGCAAATCAAGAGTTCAAACGGGGAATAGATATACATGCTTATGGTTGATTATATTATTATTTTGGTTTACCTATAAGTTGGACATACAAAGTTGTTAAGATCGCTTATGTTTAATAGTGGACGTTCTGTGATTGAAATTATGATAATGATTAGGCCACCAGGCAGTAATGTCAACAAAAAACTTTAAAGTTTTTTCAATACTTTCCTATTAACATGTATAAAGTGATCACTTTGAAGTATGTTTCATTGATTTACATTTTCTAATCTGTTAATTTCTAGCTTTACGAAATCTGTAAGTATAGACTGTATAAAATATAATTTTATAACATTGTAATCTGGTGGAGAACTTATTTTATGTTTTCTATCGTGTACAATAAAGAATATTAAACAAATAGACAAAATTACCCGAATTTTAAAAACACTTTTTCTCATTATATTATTATTACGTTATTTATTATTTCTGAAAACATTAATTTTTGGATAGGGCGTAACATATATTATTTGACACCAAATGAGCTATACATTCACCCCTTTAAAACTTTTATCCTTGTACTATTACATGACTTGAATGCCATGATATTGGATGAGGGTTTGTTTCTAGATTTTTTTTACTACATTGTAGTGCAAACTCATTACGCTAAGTAAAAACAAAGTAGACAGGTGTAACATACAAAGGTCAGGTTATTTACTATAGATCGTTGACTATCTTTAATAGCTCTTTTTAAATAATATTTTCCATTTGTTTTTAATAAAAGATAACCTATCACCGAGCATTTAATAAGAATGTTTATCGGTTAACGGTTTAACAAAAGCATATTCACGAATCGAATATCTTGAATTAAATGAGTCGTATGAAAGCAAAAACTACAAATATGTACTGCCAGAAGCTATTCGCCTGATGCAATCCAATATAAATACTAAATTAATGTACCATATTTTAGAGTGATCACTTTATATAAAAACTTTGTGATTTATTAATACTGACCCGTGAAACTTTTAAACGATAACATAGCTTTTCCCTGTGGTAGAGGACTGAGACTTGCGAACATAGTTCACGGGTTTGATTCTCGGGATTCAATCTGACATAAATCATATTGTGTGTATTATGTATGATTTCCTCTACTCGCAAAGAAGTTTCCAGAGGATGAGCAGGGACGTCCTCTGCGTACCATAATACGGGAGGTGGGCTGGCGATAGCAATATTATAGTATACAGAAGACGCTGCTGCCCATCCTCTGGAAACTTCTTTGTGAGTAGAGGGAATCCTATATAGTTATCAGACAAAGTGACAATTATATATAAAAACTGTATTACGGGTATGGAACCCATAACCTAAGTAAGAAAAGGACCAATATTTAGCCACTTCCGCACATGCAGTGGTAGTCGTGCAACAAAGTGCACCGCCCGCCAGCCCGCTGATAAATGCGTATGCGGCAAACAATGCTTTGGCTTGAGGAAGTGGCTAAATATTGGTCCTTTTCTTACTTAGGATAGACTTCCGCAAGGTAATGCCTGATTCCATTAAATACCATAACCTACGATCACAAGTTTCAGTCCTCACAACGAAAGCTTTGTAATTTTTTTTTCAAGCATCGCTTACTTTTGTTTTCTTTCTCATTTTTGAAATAACTTATATATCTTTTAATTTATGTTGTAAAACGTATAGCATACTTCTCTTCATGTTGCGTTGACAAATTGCAAGTTTTTTTATTGTTTTTACTAGCGGCAACACCGCCTTTTTTTCTTTAAGTACAATAAGGTCGGTAAATGAATAAAGAACTCTGCAATATTAAGATCGTATAAATTGACATATAAATTATAGATGTCTGTAAAAAGATATATTATGTGACCATAAAATCAATTACATGTGTTTTTTATATAGAAAACTCAGCTACATAATATGTTTAATAATTTATGTCTTCATGTGTAATAACATATGTGATAATATTATTGTACGTTTAACATTAAATTAACATTTATTAGTAATAGCTTGTCTCATGTAAGCATATGAATATTGTTGGGCATTGTTGGCCTTCCTTGTTTTTACAACTTCATTATTCTCAGTGTCCTAAGTAAGAAAAGGACCAATATTTAGCCACTTCCGCACATGCAGTGGTAGTCGTGTAACAAATGCACCGCCTGCCAGCCCGCTGATAAATGCGTATGCAGATTTAGACTCTGTGTTTGGCACTAATCGGTGTAACATAACTCCTGAAGATGCCCCGTGGAGGGGTGAAACACGTGTTGAGCAATTTGGCGGTGGCGGTTGTGTGATTCGCATTGGTAGCCGCAAGGTAACGCCTAATTCCATTATATATCAGGGTCCTGTTTGTGTCGGACTACGACGTTAGTGTGATCAACACAAGCGTGACCATATTACTGGGCCAGTGTATCACAAAAAGGTAAATTTCATCGCTGTATATTTTTAATAAGTCTTAAATATTGTTACAGTTGGAAAATAAATATGTTTTCAAAGCTATCAGATTCAAATAATCTTTGTTCATACATGGATTATATCAGTTATTGGTTAAGGTATGAAGTTGAGTGCACTTAGTTCGAATGATGAATTCACTAGATCTGAGAACAGGTGAAATAAATATGACTAGACTATTATTTAAATGATTGGAAATTACATACTCTGTGATTAAAATTTCAGATGAATTGTCATTTAATATTCCCGGAAATTGGAAAGGTATGTTTTATTCCCTAAGTTGGTAGATCAGTCTATAGCTTTTGCAAAGTGTCTGTATTTCAAACGTTGGAATATCATTTGGATCAGCCCAAACCATTTTGATGGATGTTCTATTGCAAAATCTGAAAAAGCAATAAAAATTGGGCTCGTGTCATTCCAAAACTACCGTATTCACATGATCTGCCGCCGTGCGATTTCTGGTTATTCAGCAAACTCAAAAGGTCAATGCGAGGACGCCGTTTTGACATGATTGAGAAGATATGTATAAACCGAATCGAAGTTTTTAAAGGCTGTATCGAAAAAAGGCTATTCAGACTGTTTCGATGACTAGAAACGGCATTGGCAAAAGTGCGGTTTATCAGACAAAGATTACGTGAAAGGAGATAAAATTGATTTAGAACAAATAATAAAGAATTAACATTTTATTAACAATTTCACCTTACTTTTCGATCAGAGTATTTAATAAAAATTTAAATAGCCTTGAGACGTACATATCATTCATGATGTGTGCTATCTTCTATGAAATTATTTACAGTGTAGTAACCCTTAGTACTGATGCCAGTATAATAATTATGTTTTTTTTAAGCTGTTAGCCAGCCATAATCGATAATTTCTGAACGTTTTTTCAGATCGATGAAGTCGTGTCTTTTCAAACGATAGACACTCATAGGCCTTCATCAAAGTTCGCCACGATGACCGCTTTGCTCTACCGTTTCCAGAGACATCCGCGACTTTGCCTAAGACGTCGGTTCTCTCAGTAGAGGCCTATCCACGTCGCAAAATGAGTAGTTGACGCACGAGGTTACACGGGCAATATTCCTTGTCCACTGCCACTACAAACGAGCAATTCTTCGAGCTGCCGATCTCGCAGTGAAACTCTGAGATTAGCTCTTTCCATTGGTCTCTAGGTGACTTTGTGCCTTCTTATCAGGCTGTAAGTTATGTTAGGTACACTAAATTAGTATTGTATACCTTGTGAATCGACCTTGTGTATCATACTAAGTATATTGACACAAATTTAACACACAGACATAGAAATGTATGAAAGGAATATAAGATCATACGTCTAATAAGAATGCGTTGTTTCGTCAGCATTCGACTTCATTCCTATCAAATAAGAAATCGCTTATAAAGTTCTCATTGAATTGAATTTTATTTACTTATATATGAGTAAGTATTTCATGATAGAAACTAAATTTTTAAAAACTAACGGGTGTTCTCAATGATACTAATTGTAATAAACAAATTAACACATTTAAATCAAAAAGATGTAAATGTAAGTTTATTTTTAAATATTAGTATAAATTGAAAATAAAAAAAGCATTTTATGCTTGTGTCGCTTTGTTAAAGTTTATAGGAAACATTTTACGTTGCTTTCGAAGAAAGTTCGAAAAATAAATGATGATTTAATTAATATTTAACTTCAAGGGAACTCAATACCACCTTACATATTATAAGTTAATAAATTCAAATGGCTTTAGATATTATAGAGATGATCTGTACAAAGAATTATCGGTATTTGGTCGCTTAATTATTCCTAATAATTTATGATTTAAAAACCGTAGTATATTTTAGATTTAGTTTATTTCTATCGGCATATAATTAACAATATAAAGTACACTCTTCATGGGCAACCTTTTGTGATTAGAGTCAGTGACACTATCATTATAAGTTTAAAAAGAATAATAACTTCAATCAGAATAATATTTCGTTGTACCAAAATTGAAATAAAATATTATGCACGTCTGCTTATCAACGGTTTTAATCGTCGCTTCGGTCCATAAATGCCCATTACAAAGCACGTTCAAAAATATCTATGAGGATAAACCACAATGGCCACGCTTAGCAAGCAGGTTGGTGCTTGCAATGTGGTACGCAGACGTGTCTGCCCATCATCTGAAAACTTATTGTGTGAGCAGTGGCAATCCTATATGATTAATGCACAAAGTGTGAATTATATAAGATTGTATGTCGGGGATCGAACCCGCGACCTACGATTGCAAGTCTGCTCTCTACCGCTGCTTGTTTTAATTTATGCACTAATTTTAATATTTGCTGTATGTTTTTCAAGTTACGTATAAAGATATATCGATTTCTCAGAACACTTAAAGAAAATGCTCCGTATGACTCGATGCTATACCGTCATTCATACTGATCCCTAAATTTGTAAGAAAAAGAAAAGAATTTTCTGAGTATTAAGTGTTTTAATCAAAACTAAATTCACTTATCGAACGTAGTTACAAAGTTTGAGACAAGACGTTAGATGTAATATTTTTTGGGATATTGTATAGGTTAGCTAGATTTGTAAAACACTAAAAAATTGAATAAAATCGTTATTTATCTTAAAAATAAAATAAATAATAAAATGACATAGTCCTGTCATCAAAATACGAGGTAGCCTGTGTTTATATTACTCTCTAAATCTAGAAAGGTGATAAAAGAATAGTCAAATGTACTCACATCCATGCCTCCGTTGTTCCATGGTGGCAGGGCGTAGTGGGAGGGGTCGTGGTGGCCCCCTCCCATGTGCTCCGCCATTACTGACATCCAGTGCACGAGGCCCTGCGCGCCGCCGCCGCCAGTCGTGCCTGTGGGAGAATACCATTAATACCACCAAGACATGACTGCACCTAAATTGTTCACCAAGAGTATTGTTGTTATGAGACTAGCAGAATAAACGATATAGCCAAACAGATCAACAAGTTGAAGTAGAAGTGGTTAAGCTACGTAGCGCACTTAATAGGTAGCCGCTAGGGTGTTGTAGTTCTGGAGTAACCACGAATTGACAAGCTCAGAGTACGAAGTCCGCCTACAAAAGAAAGAGTTAGTATAGTTAAAAAAAGAGAGTAAATAAGACTTAGGGCGCAGGCTGTTTCCAACTGGTCCTTGGTATTGTAAACTCAAAATGTGATAATATAAGAAATACATAAAAACTGAAACCAAAACTGTACTGTGATATACCAAAAGGGTGCGTCGAAGGAAGAGAGGCGAGGTGTGGATGGAATGTATATTAATGGTAAGAGAATAATAGAAGTAAGAAAAGGACCAATATTTAGCCACTTCCGCACATGCAGTGGTAGTCGTGCAATAAAATGCACAGCTCGCCAGCCCGCTGATAAATGCGTATGCGGCAAACAATGCGAATCACACAACCACCACCGCCAAATAACTCAACACGTATTTCACCTCCCCACGGGGCATCTTTATAGTTTAGAGTTATGTAACACCGATTAGTGACAAACACAGAGTGAATTAAACACTTTGTGTTTGGCACAACTACCACTGCATGTGCGGAAGTGGCTAAATATTGGTCCTTTTCTTACTTAGGATGGACTTTCGCGAGGTAACGCCTGATTCCATTAAAAAGTATAATAGAAAATGTGAATAATAGTAGAAGAAGAGTAATAGAGATTGTGACGAAAAGAAAAGAGGATTGATAAGAAAACAAAATATAGAAAATATTTAAAAATAAAAAAGTCAGTGTCCTCAATAATATAAGAGATACAAAAACTAAAAAAAAAAACTGATCCTTGGCGAAATGACGAAGGTCTATATTCAGTCGTGAACGTCCTAATTATGACCTATAATTTAAAATGCTATTCCGCTGTGTTAATAACTAGTACTTTTAAAACATCATATTGTTACACTTGTTTGCTTACTATTTGTTTGAAATTAGATTCAAGATTGACCCATTAAAAATCTACATTTGGTGCGTCTACTTAAATGATCTTAGAGCGCTTCTTGATCCGGTGGAACGTCTAATATAACGTAACATAGCCAAAACCAAGGCTGTCGAGGTGTTTCCCAGGCTTAGTTACGGTAAAGGTCAAAGTTAAACTCACTTAGTATTTTATCATCTACCATCGATGAAGCTATAAATGCCAACGGTCAAACGGCATTTTCAATGACTAAAATAATACTCGTTTTATATTTTTAAATATAAAATAATATGCGCATTTGTCTGAAGCATACATGGTTACCAGATTATGATGGACTTATTTGAAAAGTAACACTAAAGTAAATTGAAATGGGATGCACTTCTTACAGATAGATTGCTAAGACGGATGCTTAACAAGAGATTGTCTAGTTTGAAAAAAATCCCAACTAGAAAAAACTGATCCAAATATTTGATTAGAACTTTTCTAATCAGAGTAAATGTATGTGAAAGCACTAAAAACCACCTGGTTTTGTATTTGTAACAACAAAGTAGTCACTAAACAAAATAAAATATTTTAAAATTAAATTAAAAGTGCCACTACTAGTAGTAATGTTTATGTACCTTACTCGTACTTATATGACAGCGTCAAATATGTTATTATTGAAGTAGTAAATCATAACAATTCCTATTCTTTTTTATTTTTTTCAGCCTATAGACGCCCATTGCTAGCCATTGGCATCACACAAAAATATCCAACGGGGGATACTCTATAATCGCCACGCTTGGCAATAGGAATGGCGATGGCAATGTAGTATTATGGTAAGCAGAGAACATTACTTCCAATTCACTAGAAATTGAATTGTGAACAGTGGCAATCCTATATAATTAATGCACAAGTGTGAATTATATAAGAATGTATGCCGGAAAACAAGTTGCAAATAAGTTCTCTACCACTGTGCTACTTCCCTAAAACCAACTAAAAGTATGACAAAATATTACATAAACAATTTCGACTTGAAATTACTGTTTTGATCTTTTAATGCAGTTGTAACATTAGCCATACAAACTACACTGTATTGAGCAATGAAATATATACGTATGTTTGAATTAGAATTATTCTTATTGGTAGGTTTTTCTAACAAGACGTCTGTTTAACATCTTAGCATCTGTCTATCACTAGGCAGTGCATTCCGTTTCAATTTGTTATTATAATAGTATTACTTTACCAGTTAGACTAACAAATAAGTATTTTTTAATTATCTGTATATAAAGTATTTTTCCACCCGCCAAGTCATAGTCAAAATAATAAGATAAGCAAACGAAAGGCTTCCTCCAAAATGGCGACCAAAAATAATGTTTTAATGAGTGTGCCAGAGCCAAAATACGCCCAACAATTTTTACACAATTTTGAAATATCGCGGTTTATTAGTTCTAATACGAATCCTTATAGAATTTATTTGAATTCTAGAAACTTATTTACACAGCGACAAAATATAATTTGGAGAATAGGAAGTTATGCAAACCCAACAGTTTAATTAGACATTTGAATATCTGACATATCTATTCATAATAGTATTTTTGATCCAGTTCATAATAAATGTGCACTCTTATTATCAAACAGTAATGAATGACAAAATAGATTTTTTTATTATTAATTTTAATTTTTATACCTTTTGTATTTATTCGTATTTTGACAATACACTAATATAATTTTTTTTTACAAAGATATTTGCACGTTTTTTTAAGGAACGCATCTAATGTGATAAAAAAGAGTTTAGTTTATTTTACCACGATTTTTGTATTTCTTAGTATGTTGTAAATGGATCACTACAGAGCAGTCTCGTTTTCTTATGAATCATCTGTTACAATCCTTCCTCTTTTACTTTTTAGCCGATTAACGTCCATTACAGACACTACAGAGGCCTCCACCAAAGTTCACCACGATGTCTGGTCCTGCGCAGCCTGTAACCAGCGACTTCTCACCTTAACTATTACGTCGGTCTACCTAGTGGGAGGCTAACTCACAATATTTAAAGATATTAAGTTAGTAAATCCTTACCAGTAGGCACGGCGGCTGGCTGCGCGGCTGTCTGATCCTGCCCCCCACCACTGGACACCCCTCCACCGCTCCACACAAACGCTGACGACGCACCCGCCTTCTGGAACAAGAGCTCGTGTTACTTCGAGTCACCGAAACCTCACCATAGTCCACTTTCAAGGTTAACATTGCATTTGTCTCTATAAGGTGATTGGTTATAGGAACAAAAGTTTTAAATTGTTGAATATATAGTTTATTTACGTTATTTAAATTATACACTACATCCAAAATTAGTTTATTATTTCAGAAATAATAAACAAAGTAATGATAGCATAGTAAGAAAAAGCGTAATTAAAATTCGGATTACCATATATTAAAATCAATCACCGTTTACTAAGTGTCCCTGTAGAATATGTACTGCTATATGTTATGGGTCTGATGCATTATAATAGTGTCAGAGTGATCGCTTTATACAGGTGATTGGAAATAGGTAATAAACCTATGAAGACCATTCACCCCTTTGTTAGTTTTTACACCTTAGTATAGCCAATCACTTTGTATATAACATGAGCTCATGGTAATTCATCTTTTAAATTTACAAAACTATGTTTTAGCTCAAAAGCCATAAAGAAGGCTATGCTCATTTTTCCAGGAGATCTAATCAGGAATGAATAGATCCATAGACGAATATAATCGATATAGGTCAGAGGATTAGCAAATAAAAGTGGCAATGTATAAGCCACATTCTTTCAGAACTAATAGCCGCAGGGTCTCGAGGTTCTGGGGTGAAGACTGGCAAGCAAAGCGTAATCTGCCCTCAATGTAGACAGAACACCTTGTTAAGTTTGTCGGAAGACGCTGGATGTAATGTGTTTCTCATTCCAATTAGAAATCTGTTAGATGGCTGTTAAGTTCTATATAGAGCCGTATGTGGCTGCGGTGATGATAATATTTTAAATTTAATAAAAAGTTCGAAACTCAGGGACCTCACGATGTCTAGTCGGTAAGAGCCAAGATCTCTTCTATGATAAATCTTGGCTCTACTCTGAATCTTCTTAATGTAAATCTACAGGCGAATGTGACGCACTAGGCGTGGTTTTTATAAATTAACAATTCACAAAACATCGTATTCGCGGAGCTTGAGTTTATCAAACTGTAAAAGTACAACACCGAACACTAAAAAAATATTTGATACTTTACCAATTTTCTCAAATATTAAATAATACGATTATTACGACTTTAACAATTATATGTAATTAGTTTTAACATTTTTACTTTTTAATATTGATAGATTGATGCATGGCTGTGATTCTAATGATGTTTCGTAGTTATAGCATGCTATGATAAACACATTAACCTGATAATAGTCTATTCATTCTTCTCCTAAAGGCACCCATGTATTATTTAAACACTTTTTTCTATCTAAGTATTGAATACCTTCCCCGTAGCCATTTGAAATGACGAATAGAAATGCTTTGTTCGCATGGAAGCGTATATAACAAATGTTTTACTTGGTGATTGGAATTGGTTCGTACAGTTCCTGTACATACTTCTATAAATTAAAAACTCTAATGCTATAATAAGATTTATTTAATAGTATAATTTTTATTTTAGATTTAAAACTACGTAAAGGAAGGTGCTATGATATTTTGTGGAACATTGTTTGTTATAAATGCGTACACCCAGACTGATGTGATTGTCGCTATTTTTAATATAAGATTTTAAACTATTGCGAATTATGTAATCAAACAAGTATTGAGAAGCCACCGTAAGAATACCAATTTTTTTAAAAACATGTTCCAGAGTATCTTAAATTTTTAATTAAATAGCCGGCTCAGCTTGTTTTGTAAAATAAATATAGCATTAATTTTGGCGGCTTTGTCTCCTAATAAAATACCGAGAGACAAAGTGCTATGAAAGTAGCTAAAATATATAACTGGCTATAGATAGCTGTGATAATAGGTTTTAGATCCGCGAATAATTCAAGAAATTTGCATTAATATAAGTTACTTTGTTACACGTCCACAATTGTAATGGTAATAGTAAGGGAGATGTAACATCGTAATATTTCACGATTCACCGTGATGCCAGGTCCGTATCGTTGTAAGAAGAGAGGTCCCATATGGCACCCAGAGCTGACGACCTCCATAGCATGTTCTAGGAGACCTCCTTCCACCTTCATTGACTACTCTCCCTAACTAACCAAATTTGAAATTTGGACGCCTGTTACAGAAATGATTTTATTTTCGCTTTTAAGGAGACTTCTTCAAAGATAGATAGAAATTTCGCTAATATACCTCTTCTACTTCCATCGCATACAAATTCAAGACGATTTTATTTCTCATTATTTCGTTGACTAGGTCCTAGCACTTTTTCATCCCACATTAAATAAATAAACTGTTTTATTTTGGAACATAAAATTAATTATTTTTAATTTCAAACACTATCAACCATTTCTGAAAACTTTGGTTTATATTGTAGCAAAGTCGCAACGAATTCATTTCACGATGTTACCATCGACCCATTGTGTCCAAGGAAACCTATTAGTTGCATTGTATTCTGTTATTGCTCGTGTCTTAATTCTGATTGGTTTTTATTATTATTGAAATAAAACTGAGAATGTTTCTGCTTTCTCTACCAAATAACATATTTTAACAGACAATATACAGTGGTGATTAATATATGATATATCTTATGCAAAATCAATAATTTACGAAATAATAAAAAATTTAATAATAAAAAGCGTTTTTTAAATACCGGTTTCTATATATCTCTGCATAGTCTCTGCAGACTTTGAACTGCTAGAAGTTATTGGCTTGTTGCATTCCGATAAAAAGTAAACTGATAGTAATATATTTTATAATGATTAGAAACAAGTGTGAAAACTTCATGGCATATGAACTATATTTTCATACTTTTAAAGCTTTAACCAATCATCTTGTAGTAGTTAGGGCATTTTGTGACTATCAGGAAGGGTAGCGCAATGGCGTATATAGGTCTATATCTACCATCGTGAATTGTGTATTAAAACCTCAACTATTTTGAACACATGTTTACTAAAACGAAATATCAATATTATAAAACACATAAATACTTGTAGCATTTTTAACCTATAAGAATATTATTCTTATTAGAAATCAGGAAACCAGAAATTTGTTAATTTTATATTAAATATTACAGTACATAGCAATATAAAACCGCACCTCATCTGCGTTCATTTGAAATATGAAACATTACTGTAATTTCACATGTTACGCAAATCTTTTATCAATATGGAGTAGTATGTAAATCTGTTGTTCTCAAGATGGGGAAGCTCTTACTCTCACTCACTAAAATCTCAGATAATGAAAAGTAACTAGGAGATCTCCGATAGAAGACATGTCATGGACCAAGATCCAAACTTCTCAGTAACATGAGATTCCTTCGCGCTGTCGCTAGATGTCCCGTCTGAATTAGTGTTCGTAAATGAGGAAAATCGATACCCTTAATGTTACGATAGATAATCGATACGTTAACCCTGTTTTCAATAATCTCAGACAAATTAAAAGGTGTAGATGTAATACCAATACTAATTTATCATTGTTTCAGTCTGATAACTAAATACAAACCTCATCCGGCGTGTCAATAGTTCCATCAGCGTTATTTTCATCATCCGAAGTCTCCGTTGGAAAGCCATTCGTGAACAGCATATTCCTCGGGTAAAAAGAGTAGCAGTCGGCTACATTTCTTCTCCTCTTACCCAGACTAGCTAGGAAACTCTTGTACAGCTGCGTTGGCAATAGGAACGGAGATCGGGCGTTTTGGAAGCCATCCTTGAATGCCAAATTCTGATTTCTAAAAGGATTACTAAAGTCAAAGTCGGGTAGGAACTCTTTCTTAATGAAATCAGCGACTGGATGCAAGGAAAGTGCATTCTCTGTGTAATCTAGAGCAACGTTTGCCGTTTCATCGCTGGGACTGTTCTCGAGGTCGCTGGTCTCGGAGTTTCCGTCGCTGGAACCGTTACTATCGATCGGTTCCTTATTGTCGTTCTCGTTAAAATCGTCATACTCCCTCTTCATTGCGTAGTTAGTTTGTTTCTTCACGAAAAGATTGGAGTTTGACAGTTTGACGGACATAATTGGCACTAAGTTAATCACTTTACAAATATATATCGCTAACGTTTAACACTACTTCTCTAAAATATATTTTAGAACAATAAATATTTCTTCATGGCTAAAGTTATGTAGGTATTGTTAGGAACTATCGTTGGGTTAGGAGGTGGCTGGACCGTAACTGCAAAATAAATTTGACGTCGAGTTAAAGTTTGCGTAAAATTTTTATCTTATTCATTTAACTTCACCCGTTTCGCGGTACTTTTTAACGCGGAGATTTATTCCCGTTTTATACAGCGGAATGCGCTTAGTAGTTACGACAGAAACTTTTTATTTATAATATTTTATTAATTTATGTTATTTTTTATTTATTTATTTATGACTCTTGAGAGATCGAATCAGAAAAGTACTAAGGTCACCGACGCAACTCGAAGAATTGCTCGTCTGAAATTCTGAGTGTTTGACGGCCGTTGTGTCCGAAAGGTCTCGACGTAGGTAGCTCGACTTCTAAGTTGACCGACGACATATTCAAGATCACGGGAAATGACTAAACGCTGACATCGCAAGACCTATCACCGTGACGCGTTTCGGCTGATATGATGATGGTTTCTCTGCCTTTCGTATCATTTTCAAAATACGCGGCCAGGTTTTTTCTTACACCACCTAACGTCGTTTTAGCAAATAGATGCCTATTACAAGACATCGGCTTCCTCAGATATGACACTTAGCAAGCGGGTAGACGATCGCAATGTGGTATTATGGTACGCAGAGGACGCTGCTACCTATCCTCCGGAAACTTGTTTATAAACAGTGGCAATCCTATATAATTATTGCAAAACGTATGAATTGTGTACAAGATTATATCCCTCTAATCGAAACCGATCGCAAGGAGATTTTATCCGCGTATTAAATCATACTGGTTGTGATTTCTTATTTAGTTCATTTTATTTTCGAATAGAAAATAAATCTTCGTAAGTTGAAACATTGATAATTATTTATACGTAGTATTAATAAAATAATGGATTTAAAATTATGTTAATATGGAAGCAGTCCGTGCCAAATGTTCGTGCCGTTAAGAAATGTTAAAGTTTCAATACTGTTTTCTCAAATACAAATATAAATGGTTACAAGTATCCATGCTTTTAAGTGCTTATGTGAAGATTCTAATGCTAAACACGTAGGTCAATATTTGAAATAGTATATTATGCAATAAGATTTTATATTATCTGTCTCTTTCTTATAACCTTACCTAAATGCTAAAGACCGTACACTTCTTTTAAAAGATTGTCTAGATATCATTGTGACGTTAGTATTATCTATCTAAAATGTGTCTAAAATAAACAACAAATTTGAACTAAAAAGTTGTATATTATAATATAAAGCCAAAATCGTAAGCACCTTCCGATTCAGAACAATGTATTTATAAAGTTAAAAGTAAAATTTGACGGAGTAAACATAGTAATAAACGAAGGTTATCTACACGCGTCATATTCGTTTAGTGACTTTGAGATGAGCAACATGTTTAGTGCAGATATTTGTAAAGGAAATTTAATACTCAATTCTTCAGTTCAATAAACGATTATTTTATGAAAATGTTTCATACTTTGCAATTACTTCAAGTGTACATGTTATGCTATAACTTGAGTAAGATACTACCACAAACATTGTACGTGAACCGCAAACTACATCTTTATAACATTTTATCGGATGAAAAACATAGCAATATCGGAAGTACATTACGAAATATCTTGGAGCCATTCCAATTTCAAGGCGAATGGTTAAAATTTTTATAAGAAATAGACGAAGGCTTCCTACCTCAGATTTTTATGAGGCTGGGAGGTTTTCCGTTCGTATGGTATACGATTTAAAATGATTCGGCGAAAATGAATTAAAATCAATAGATCGGTATATTCGCGGATATAGGTCGATGCGACGGAAATATTCCACGACCTCTCATATTTTCAGATCGGTTGGGAAATATCGAAATAGATTATCGGCCAGACGAGGCTTGCATTGCGTCAAATAGCTTTATAAGGTATTCACAAATCGATACTGAAAGAAGGAAAACTTTTATTTTTAAATATTCGTTACTGACCCGAAATACTTCCTGTTTAAGTAAAACAATCAACTCGAACCTTTATAAATTTAATAAAGTACATGAGAACGTTGTCTTTATTATAATGCTTTTTGATTCACAACTTTGCAAGTTATTTTTTCTGATGCATAAATAAGTAAGTAAATTTAATGCGTTTTCAACACTGGTACAGGCGACTTGATACTGTGATCAAAAAGTAAGATGAATTTATTTATAAAGATATTTATTCTTTCAAATCAATTTCACTCCCTTCACAGTAATCCACGACTGATAAAAGTACTTTTGCCAACGCTTTTTCCAGGTGGAGAAATTGACGGAATTTTTTTTTGGTATAATCTTCAACACCTTCATTTCGTTTTTTATATATCTTATTAAACGACATCGCATTGACTTTTTGAGTTTTCTAAATATTCAGAAGTCACATGGAGCCAAATCAGACAAACACAGTGGTTGCGGAACGCTTTGAGTAGAGATTTTGGAAAAAAAATCGCAAAGAACCAATGCAGTATGACATCGACCAATCAAGATTAGACGCGTTTAAAACACAAAACATGCTTCAAAATGTCTTGGACTGAGCCAAATGATATTCCAACGCTATCGGTGAGGTCTCTAATTGGCAATCGACGATTTGCAAGGACCAAAAATCAAAGATTTGGTTCTTGCAAATCGTCCATTGACATTTTAAACCAACAATGGCTCCTTAGGTCCTTTTGGACCTAGCCAATTTCACCTTAGTATTTGATCACATTATACATGCGAAAAACATGGATTTTAAAAATGGAAGCATGGAACAATAAACGACTGCCTTTGATTTTTTTCTACAAAGTACCATTACATATTATAATTTAGAAAAAAGATTAATGAAATCGGTAAGTCATTAACAAATTTAAATGCGATTAAGAGAAATAGTGATTCATTGAGAACAGTGACGAGTTTGGGTGTTTTACTAATTTCCTTGCAATTAATGCGTACATTAACAATTGATTTCTGGATAGTGTGTACTATAGTATATACTATCCAGAAATCAATTGTTTCAAAAATAATAAATATAGTAATAATAATGTATACATATAGTACTAAAAGTTTTAAATATATATCAATACATATTAAAAATAATTATTGTTTATTATTTGTCCCTGCAGAGTTTTTACTGCCAGAAGTTTTTTGGCCGTCGCAATCCAATAGAGTTAATGTGTTCACTATGTACAATATCATTGGTAATAGGTGTGAAAGCTTGAAAGCTTTTTGCTGACAAATGAGCTATACATTCACCACTTTAAAACTTTTACACTTGTATCCAAATCAACATATATATATATATATATACATATATATATATATATATATATATATATATATATATACATATACATATTTAATTTTTAGTTAAGTACTTTCATAATATTCATTTAGCTAAACATATTTATGTAACGAAACCAAAACTTGTCTTTTAAGTGTGGAATACATTAATTATTGCGACATTTTCTAACTTACCCAGATACTAATGAACGTTGTATTGTATTTTATATTTATATTATACTGTACTGTATTGTAAATTGAATCGGTTCATATAAGCTATGTGTAAAAATGGTGACAAAAATAGTAATTGTATAATTGTTTCCTATCTCTCCGCCGTCAAATAAATCTGTTCAACGAATCAGAGTACATATACATATTGCTTTATATTTATTTGAAATGATATTAGAATACATAAACATAGGCTAGAACTATTGAACCTTTAATCGGGTTAGAAACGGTTTCCACAGATATATAGGATGGTTGATTATAGATATGGTTACAGGTATTCTAAAATAAATATATAATTCACCCCTGATTTTAATTAAAGAAATATTTAAAGTTTAATTAAAATTAAATTATTTGAATTAGAAAGATTTTTATTTATCAAATTTTTATTCTAATTTTCTTTAACATTATTTTCAAAATATATTCGTATATGTACGTACATAAGCTTAACGTTATATACAAAAATTTGGTTATCGGAGTTGCTGTGTGTGACTTGATACTGTGATCAAAAAGTAAGATGAATTTATTTATAAAGATATTTATTCTTTCAAATCAATTTCACTCCCTTCACAGTAATCCACGACTGATAAAAGTACTTTTGCCAACGCTTTTTCCAGGTGGAGAAATTGACGGAATTTTTTTTTGGTATAATCTTCAACACCTTCATTTCGTTTTTTATATATCTTATTAAACGACATCGCATTGACTTTTTGAGTTTTCTAAATATTCAGAAGTCACATGGAGCCAAATCAGACAAACACAGTGGTTGCGGAACGCTTTGAGTAGAGATTTTGGAAAAAAAATCGCAAAGAACCAATGCAGTATGACATCGACCAATCAAGATTAGACGCGTTTAAAACACAAAACATGCTTCAAAATGTCTTGGACTGAGCCAAATGATATTCCAACGCTATCGGTGAGGTCTCTAATTGGCAATCGACGATTTGCAAGGACCAAAAATCAAAGATTTGGTTCTTGCAAATCGTCCATTGACATTTTAAACCAACAATGGCTCCTTAGGTCCTTTTGGACCTAGCCAATTTCACCTTAGTATTTGATCACATTATACATGCGAAAAACATGGATTTTAAAAATGGAAGCATGGAACAATAAACGACTGCCTTTGATTTTTTTCTACAAAGTACCATTACATATTATAATTTAGAAAAAAGATTAATGAAATCGGTAAGTCATTAACAAATTTAAATGCGATTAAGAGAAATAGTGATTCATTGAGAACAGTGACGAGTTTGGGTGTTTTACTAATTTCCTTGCAATTAATGCGTACATTAACAATTGATTTCTGGATAGTGTGTACTATAGTATATACTATCCAGAAATCAATTGTTTCAAAAATAATAAATATAGTAATAATAATGTATACATATAGTACTAAAAGTTTTAAATATATATCAATACATATTAAAAATAATTATTGTTTATTATTTGTCCCTGCAGAGTTTTTACTGCCAGAAGTTTTTTGGCCGTCGCAATCCAATAGAGTTAATGTGTTCACTATGTACAATATCATTGGTAATAGGTGTGAAAGCTTGAAAGCTTTTTGCTGACAAATGAGCTATACATTCACCACTTTAAAACTTTTACACTTGTATCCAAATCAACATATATATATATATATATACATATATATATATATATATATATATATATATATATATACATATACATATTTAATTTTTAGTTAAGTACTTTCATAATATTCATTTAGCTAAACATATTTATGTAACGAAACCAAAACTTGTCTTTTAAGTGTGGAATACATTAATTATTGCGACATTTTCTAACTTACCCAGATACTAATGAACGTTGTATTGTATTTTATATTTATATTATACTGTACTGTATTGTAAATTGAATCGGTTCATATAAGCTATGTGTAAAAATGGTGACAAAAATAGTAATTGTATAATTGTTTCCTATCTCTCCGCCGTCAAATAAATCTGTTCAACGAATCAGAGTACATATACATATTGCTTTATATTTATTTGAAATGATATTAGAATACATAAACATAGGCTAGAACTATTGAACCTTTAATCGGGTTAGAAACGGTTTCCACAGATATATAGGATGGTTGATTATAGATATGGTTACAGGTATTCTAAAATAAATATATAATTCACCCCTGATTTTAATTAAAGAAATATTTAAAGTTTAATTAAAATTAAATTATTTGAATTAGAAAGATTTTTATTTATCAAATTTTTATTCTAATTTTCTTTAACATTATTTTCAAAATATATTCGTATATGTACGTACATAAGCTTAACGTTATATACAAAAATTTGGTTATCGGAGTTGCTGTCACTTTGTGATTATAATATATAACAAAGTCGCTTCCATAATGGAAAATAAAGAAAACCGTCACAATTTTTAAAAAATATTAAAGGTAACATATATAAATAAACTAAATTAAATATGGAACGAAAATTAAAGATAAGGTTGAGTAAGAAAATTATTGTAAAATAATATAAAATAACAAAAGGATAACCGTTATAAATGGTGATGGTAAAAGAATGTAACGAAGAAAAAGAGGCGATGTGTGTAAGGATTTTAAATGAAAGAAAAGAGTGTAGAAGAAAATTTCAAGAATAATTGAAGATACCGTAAAAAAAACTTGTGAAGCACCATCCTTCTTTTACTATAGAATAGAACGCTAATATAAAGTTATAATACTGAAAAATTATAATATTTGAAACATAAGTCCCTGCCTTAGAATTAAAATACGGGAACAAGAGGGCACCAATATATATATATATATATATATATATATATATATATATATATATGTATATGTATGTAATAAATACAATATTTGTATATAATATATTGTACGAGCGAGTAACTTCAATAATTTTTGTAAGCAATGTGCCTTTGATACTTTTTCGACCATCGTTGCTTCAACGAGGAGGTATTTTAACATTAATTTTTTTGTTCTAATATATATAAATTAAAATTAAAAAAATATGTTATATATAATTTTTTAATTTTAATTTCTATTCATCTAAAACATTATAGAAAGGTGTCCTGTCTACAGCTGTTGATATGAATACTTTTAAACTGTTGAAGTAAGAATGGTAACATATAAGAAAGAAATTTTAATAGGCACTGATTTTAACAGTAATATTGCTATATATAATTACTTACAGCTATCCTGCCATATTGTCATCATTTCAGCCGTACAACGTCACCTGCTGAATATAGGCCCCCTACATAGATTTCCAATAAGAACAGTTGGCAGCCTGGTCAAGCGTTTTCAGGCGGAATTAACCTATCCGCTTCCATTTAAATAAACTAGTTAGGCTTGCGACATGTTCCGCGTTATAAAGTTTTTTTTCGTATAATAATTTTTAAAAGTTGCCTAAGTGATTAGTCGAAACAAACATACAGATAGAGAAACAAACATATAAAACAATGTAATTTTGGTATATGTACCAATTTATATTTATATGAATAGTATAAAGCAATAATTTTAATAACACAAACAGATATTCCAATTTTATTTATTTGTATAGATAACATAAGGTAATAATAATTTAGAAATATTAATGAATAAGGTCGTTAAAAGACACTAGATGCAGGCCGCTTTCCCCCGTTTTTATTGAAAATCTATTTGGGAAGCCTAGGGTTGAAATGAATCATAATATTGAATGCATTGATGGAACTATCTCATCATGTTTGTAAGTGAATATCATAATGCATTGGTTAGACACGGTTACACATATAATTAGGTTAAGATTCAATTAATTTCTTGTTACTATTTATCCTCGTATTTACGTTGAAGTGAAATGCTGACATATATAATTACTGATGGACAGATAGATAAGCTAACGCGACCGATATATATATATAATTAGAACTACATAAGAATTACATATCTGGTTCTTCTTGTTTCACATGAAACGCACGTTTACTCGTTGTAATTGAAATTACTAGAATAATAAGAGGTATACGTTACTCTATAAAGTGAAACAAAATGATGTTAAATATAATTTTGTGATTTAATTTCAGTAATTATTCAGTATTTTTAAGGACTTAACTTTCTCTGCTGTCTAAGTGACATTTGCAATTTCAGCAAGTTCGAGGCGGCAGGGCTAAGAGGGTTTCTATCCTATGACCTCTTTTAAGGTAGCCAAAATAGAGGGCCCGTAGTTTCCTCCGTTCAGGCCGCTAAATACTACTATTTCAACGGATTCGGAATTTCTAAGGTAGCACCAAACTGTACTAGACTTCGTATTACTTATATTTTACTTCTAGCTATGCTAATGTATATTCTTTTAAAGGTGGAATACATGCAGTATTAACTTATGAGATAACTTTTAAATAGGATCAAATATTGTAACTTACGTTTTCCTCCGTAAAAGGCATACTAAAATAATATATGGTACAAAAGTAATCCTGAAATTCATTTTTGGTTTCATCATATTTTTTAAAGTTTAATTTTTTTTAAGAAAAATTTTACTCGTCTTATTATTATGGTTACAATAAGTATGCGTCATTGAATGTTTTAATATTGGCAAATTATATAGAAAATGTTAAAATTATTAAGTAAAAGAAATGAAAAATAATGTTGTTTCAAATGGAAAAATGTTATTTTAAAATTAAATTATTCATGAACTTAACGGAGTATATCCTCAATATAAACATTATTTATAATAACCACAATAAATAACCAAGTCGACAATTTAAATTGAAACGTGCACAATTTAATAAATTGGCGTAAATAACTCCGCGGTGAATTGCATTATTTGAATGTCGCCGCCGTAAAAAACACAATATTAAAGCCACTGTGAAATGTGAATGGAGTTTCGTAATCACGAGTATTTGGTACTCGGCACGCAATCGTGGCGTCACACACAATATGCCCGGCAGCGGACGCACACAGACGCGCCTTCATTAACGCACACATTTAAATCACAAACGGTCGCAGGCACGTGTCCCGGTCATTAACAATAACAGTCGACTGCAATCAAAACTTTCAATTACGAATTAGCGCCCGAGCGGACGGTCACCGTCTCATGCCGCCGTAAAATCGTCACCGTCGGTACCGCAACTCTATTTTACCGCTTTTTTTGTACACCACGGGTCCCTGAGCGCGTTTTTTACAACGCGAAACGGGTGAAGAATTCCTTTTGAATCTCATTCGGCGTGTTCGATCGATTAGTAAACTATTTTCGGTTTTTAAATTTTCCGATCGGCCCTTTGTGGAGCCGAAATTGTTTTTTTTATATGTTATATTGAAACCCGGAATTTTTAGAGGAACGTCTAGATGTCTTTACCGCGAGGTATTCGCTATGAAACTCTTCCCGAGAGGTTGCTGCAAGGAAAAGCATTTTCGCAACACATAGAAACTTTTCTTCGAGCGGGCGCGTGTGTGAGTGCTCTACGATAGAGTCACACGTGTCGGTGTACATCGCGAGACGTCGCGCGCATGTGTGAGTGCATGCTGTCGCTGTGAGCGTATTTTATGACTCTGAGTGCATCCCTTTCGAACTGCATGCAATTTATATGTGTGCGCTTTATTTTTTTTCTAAACGACGCGGTTCCATGTGTACGCGGGTGGTACTCACATGTATGTGTGCGATGTTTTTTTGTAACACCCCCAAGGATTTTGAGCCGTGTGTGGAGCGCATACGGGTTGTTTTGGATCGGTTGAATTTAATGTATTTTTCAGTTTTATATCGGCGATATGAGAATCGCGGATGGAAAAGAAAATGTAAGAGGAATAAAAAAATGCATGCATCGTACGTTTTCAGGTAGACACATTTTTCTTTAACCCATTTATAGATGTTTTTCGGTGTGTGTGTGAGCTTGCATCTAGAGGGTGAAGGGGGGTTTCTTAAAAGGGTTGAGGGGGTAGGGGTGAACATATAAAAATGATAACGCATCGCAAGACGGCTGCTTTTATGGTTTTTCTTTATTTTTAAAGTTTTTTTTATATTGAAGCATAAAGGACCGTACGTGTTCTGAAAATTTACTCGCCACTATTTTTCTTTAATAAATTATAGTAGATACAGAATGATTCGTTATATATATAAAAGCTAGAAGTGGAAAATGTACAGCTCATTTAAAAGCAATTTCAAAAGCTTTTATATCTATTTTCATTCAGCCTGTATAAATTAAGTTCGCCGTCATACATTGTATAGGTGTGATAAAATAATTACGAGTACATATATTCACTTCAAAATATTTTACACCGATATAACTATTCTAATAAAATGTGACATATTGTAACTTTACGCAGTGCAGTTTAGAGCAGATAATTGACAATAATTAATTTTAATAAGTAGTCCGAATATAACAACCGCTTTTATTATTATATGTTTGAATCGCTTGATCTAGAAAGCTTTTACATCTATAACGAAAGAACTTGCATATGTAGAAATAAAGAGGTTGAAGTTAAGCAACTGTTCGTGATTTTTTCGCGAATTTCAACTCAAAACGTGTTTAATGATATATATTTTTTTAAATCAATAGTGGCTGTAAATGTTATAACCAGTTACCAAACTAAAAATATAAAGTTATTCTAAACAAAATGATAAAATATAAAGACGAGACAGACTATAAATTCGGTTATATTTTATATTCATGAAAAATGTAACTGTATGAATAAAATATATGAAAAAAACTTTTTTATTTTTGCATAGAATAACAAAGATTAAATCATATAAATCTGTTTACCTGTCTAATATGAACGTCAATCAAAATAAAAAAGCGTATAAAGATGTAATCAAACGAATTATAGTGTACTATAAAGCATTACAATTAAACCATAATCGCGTTATTACTGAAGTTTTGCAGATTAAACAGAAAACTTAATATTGTTAGTCATTGATGTAGTAAAGTAAAAGATCAATAATAAAAGTGATTACTTTAACATCATCGTCCTTGCAGCCGCAGAACGTCTATTTCTGGATACAGGCCCCATAGATTTCCAATAGGATCGATTGGATGCGAGTAACTCCCGTTTTCCGATAATATACACAGTCGTCCGCCCTTGTATATGCTAAGCTCGGGATATCTCGACGAACGTAACCGATGGCTCTGCCGAATTGCAGCTTCAAGTGGCAACGAGCAGGCCACAAAGATTTAAGTTCACTAACCCTTTCGCTCCGTAAACTCAGTTCAGATGAAGCTGTAAAAACCTTAGGGCAGCAACAACATCTGCAGAGAAAATGCAATGCAGGCAACAAAACGCGCAGAATAGATAGCCTCTGGACCTTTTAGGTTCTGTGGTAGAGACCACGGAACTACAAACACAGAGTAGAATAATAACCATAACTAGAATACTGTTAATATGATCATCATTTATTCCTATATCACCAAGAGGGAGCAGAAGGCATTCACAGTACGTCGCCATCCCGAGCGGTCTTGAGCCTCGCGCTTTACTTCGCTCCACGTCATCCCAACTGCCTTCACTTCTGCAGTGATGAAGCCGCTAGGTTTGCTTTGGGCGGCCACGTCTTCGTGTTAATATGATAGTATACATTAAAAACAAGTGCGTGTATAAAGTATTAAACCTGCAACTAAAGATTCTAAGTCCATGTCTTTTCTTATTCTTGATTCGTTCCTTATTACTTATGAGATAATATTCATCTGTAAGCTTTTTGAAATATTGCTTGAAAGAAAAAAGTTAGTAATTTTAATCATTTGGCAGGAAACTGCAATTAATATGTTATCAAATTTAATTTAGACTAGGGGCCGTCAACATTTTTCAAAATAAGTATAATAATAAAATAACAGCGCGGTACGCGTATGTATAAAGTAGGAAAGATAATAAAAAATAAACATATATTAGCGATAAAATCACCATATGAGTTCATATACGCTCGCTGTAAGGTACAGGCCTCCCCCAAAAATCGATACGCTACCTGCAACCAGCGATTACGAGCTATAATATAATATCGACATAGTAATATCATTGATTTATTATAAAATTTTGATAAAATTACTATAGTCACTTTAAAGTGGATGGTAAAAGATAAAGATAATAGTTAAGAAATTGTAACAAAAATATGAGTAATTTTGAAAATATCGCAGAGGCTTCAGGTTGGCTGCCAATGCTCTAAATAAGTTTTTTCCAACTTGGGGCCCACGCCCAATAGGGGCCCATTCGAAAGTGGACTCGACACAAGTTTAACCCTTTCGCTTTAATATAAAAATATGTATGTTACATAGGGGGCGCAAGAATTTTAGAAAGGTTAAGCTGGGGCATGGCACATAAAATGTTAAAACATACTGCTCTAGATTATAACATAAATTAACATATAGCATGTATTCCTTATTTAAAGAGTAGAGCTAACAAGTGTTTAATTTCTCTTTGTAAAAGTTCAGGCAAAACTATTGCCCCAGGTGAGGATCGAACTCACGACCTTAAGATTATGAGACTTACGCGCTGCCTACTGCGCCACTGAGGCTTATATATGGCTGTGCGAAATTTCATCTAATATACTATATTTGTACTCAAGGTTAGCCTTCATATGATAAATCAATAACTAAAACATATTTAAAAAAGCAGTGTTTTCTTTATAAAAGGTGGGATATGATAAAGTAATTTTTTTAAATTATTCTTAGAACCAAACTTAAGTAAAACCGAATCAAGAATGAAGAGGTCCAAAATTAAACCAAAGTAACGGCGTAATTCAACGAATTGGCAAGTTGAAAAAACAGAACTAAAGGTTCTGGAGTGGGAAGTAAAGAGCGGCAAGCCTTTCCAGCCATTCTGGTTTATTTATTAATTTACTTCTATGAACTCGGAGGCTTCCTTGCTCTAAGGTTGCATGAACGCTCCATAGATTGAATAGGCATATTGGCCTGAAGCAGAATTTAGCTATGGGCGGTCAACATATGGTCAGTAAAAAGCCTTATTCTATTTTTAAAAAAGGACTCTTATTAATATAACGTAGTGCGTCGTAGAAGCGAAAAGCGTAACAGCGAAACTTCTGTATAACTTTCTGAAGGATTTAGGGCTGTCAAGAGCGAATATCGGCTCATTTCTGGAACAGGCATCTAAAGCAGCATTGATAGAAATATTTAAAACTTAGTATGTGAAGGAGTCTGGTCGGTGAAGATGAACATCTAATATATTGCAAGGAGGTTTCTCTAAACCTTCTACGCGGGAATACAGTTACAAGCGTCGTACCCGGCAACGTGATGGACTTGGCATTCGCAAACTGAACCCATGGAATGCTCAGAAATTACGTCTTTAATTTAAAAACGCAGTGAGTATGCAAATTTTAAAAGTTAATATCGCTAATAAGTTGTAGCCATCATTCAAAAAATTTCTTTTTGATATTTTCCATTCCGAAAGCTTTTTTTGGTTATTAAAAAGTATTTACATAATACAGTAATACCCCGCTTTACGCGACCCCGTTATACGCGGTTTCACTATAACGCGAATTGCAAATTTCGCGCTCAAATGCCTCAAATTACGCGAAAGAGTGCGTATAAATATAATGAGTCATCAACTTCTCTATGGTGTCTTGAACATCTGTCAAACATTTAAAAACAGTGTTGGGTGTTATGAACGTATTTTACAAGAACGTAAACAAAACGTTACCCAAAAGACAATAGATGTATTTTTCCGTAAAAAACAAAGAGTATGTATTGCATAAAGTGTTCCTAGAATTAAACTGATTGATTAAAATGATTTGTATTTTTTTGTAATAATTTTTGACTATGTTTAATCATAAACCTCGTTATACGCGAATTTCAGTTAACGCGATTTTTTTGGAACGTATCCCTCGCGTAAAGTGGGGTATTACTGTATGTGTAAAATGTTTGGATATGTAACCTCGAAATAACAATGCGATACGTAATAAGCGAGATGACATAGGGAGAGAAAATAAAAAAGAACTTTCTGGAACAAAACCGCCATTACTGTACATTTGACTTCCGGTAATTCGGAGATATATGTGTGGATATGCGTGCGTTGTGATAGACACGCCTGTAGCGTATGCCAATTTTCTTTACACGCTTCAATAATGTCAGTTCGAGACCCATGGCTGTGAGATTGCTTGTGCCGTTATAAACAGCACTGAAGGTTGAAAGCACATACATACATGATGATTTGTTAAAGGGTAAAAACTGTTCATACTACAAAAATCACTGGTTTCAGAAATAACTAACTTATTAGACTGTTGCATCCCAACATAAAATATAATTATGTAACATATAGAGTGATACAGGTTGATCAGAAATACGTGCGAAAATTTGAAAGCTTTTTGCTGACAAATGAACTATACATTCATACTTTACCTTTTGCACCTATTTCTAATTACAGCGTAAATATGTGCTTCACATACATTTGGAAAGTACTTTAATCAAAGTTATCAGTATATGCTTAATTATTAAAAATGTTACTAATTTTGTCGGGGTGGTAATCATAATGTTTGGTTCTCGTTTTCTAATATCATCTTGGATCAGTATATTTCAATCTTTTACATGCCATGTCACACCTTAGCATTTTTAAAATTCTTATGCCTCCTGTAAGATATATTGAAACACTGTCTTAGATGCTCACAAACGAAAAACCGTCTGTTAGGGCTCTGGCATGTGCTATCTTTTGGTTTAACTTAGTTTCTCTACTTAATTATGTTTCTCTATCGCGGGGTTGCTTATCCACTTATAATATAAGACTTCAAGGAATCCGAATGCACTCTGATCTGAGAAAAGGTGACAACGGAGGCAGACGGATTTTTTTGTGATTACTTCCATAAATATCCTTAATTCAGTCATCATTGTCGTTTCAGCCCTTAGACTTACACGGAGACCCACTACATGATATAGGCTTTACAGGAGTATTTTCCTTACAGGAGATACACCATAACCATCACATGTGATATTTTGGTACGCAGACGACGCTGTTGCCCATCCTCTTGAAACTTGTTTGTGAACACTGGCTATTGCTTATAATTAATGCACAAAGTGCGAATTTTCTGTAATTGCATCCAGGGAATCGCAACCATCACCTGCGATTGCAAGTCTGTTTTGTATAGTTGGGCTACCGCTGATTAATCCAGTAGTTATAATAATTCACACATTCCTACATTCCCAAGTTTTCTCAAAAATCATTTAGACATGAGATTTAGTTAAATAAATTTTAGAATTTTTTACATAACAATTCAAAGGCATTACATTGGTCGTGTATTACAAAACCCTACACAGCAACCTGCAATGAGTTTCTAATTTTATTGCCCAGAAATAAAGACATAGTAAGGCTTGTTGTCTATGAATATTTCAATTGCATTTGTAATACTATATTATTCTCTTCAAGACAAAAATGTCTACAAAATAAATTTGTGTCTGTTTGTTATATTATGTTTTGTATATTGTATTGTCTGTTTGTTATATTAACATAAGCGCTTCTTATGACATGTTTAATAACTGTCGATCCTCTTTACAGGAGGATAAGAAATGATCTAGAAACAGAATGAAATAAACAGATAAATAAGTTAAATATACACAAACTGATTAACAACAAAGAAAATATAATAAAATAAAAACATAAAATTTTAAAAATTAAAAAATAAAATTTTAATTGCTTAGTAAGTAATTAAGATAAAGAAATAAGTATATATTATACTTATATTTGCAACATGTCAGGAATAATTATGATGGTTTTACTTTTAAACATTAGATATAGCAGCTGAGTTATGTTCTGCAAACTAGTTCTGTAATCAAATTTATTTCAATAAAAATTTGTACATCCAGGAATGTCCCTGACCACCCACATCAGGGGAACATGCAAGGAAAATAATTTTCGGGGGTTTCTGAATATCAAGAACCTGATTTGTAAACCAATATCTGTGGGGGTTTGAGTTCTCGGGGTAAATCCAGTCCGGCCAAGCTGATCTAAGTTGGCGTCATGTTCAATACAATCAAGACTGATCAAACCAAGTTCTGTGTTCATATATAATTAGTTTTAATGATACTATAATACTTACTTTACATTCCGGTAAACCTTGATTTGAGATACTTATCTATTGCTTGTTTTATATTCAAAGTTACTATAAATTGAGGTAATTTAAAACAGTAGTGCTTCTTTACGTATGGTCAATTAAGTAAATTTAAATTACAATATTATTTAACAGTGTATCATGTAAGACAGAAGAAGTAAGGAATAAAAAAGAAGCCATTTTTATATTTCTAAAATTTAATACTTTTATTAAGTATGAAACACCTCGTTCAATATCTTTCAGTGCCTAAAGACGAAGATCTATCACCAATGTGTTTTAGAAGTGATCTCTTACTGTAGAAAAAACCTGATCATCTACTACAAACCTCATTGATAAGGAGTTTCTCTACGATATCGAATCATAATAAAGATATCTGAAGACTGACGAAAGTAATAGACATTGTCCAGTGGATTAGCAAGTTGAACTGCAAGTGGGTAGGCTACGTAGCGCACAGAACAGATTATCGTTGGCTGCTTAATGTTCTAAAGACCATGGACGTCCCCACAAAATTGACAGATGACCTGGGTGAGGGCGTCAGAAGATGCTGGATGTAGACCGCATCTACCCACGCTTAATAGAAATCTATGGAGGAGCCCTATGTCCAGCACTGGACGTCGGCAGAAATGATGATCATGATCGGACAGCGTGTCGAAGTCCTCTTTCAAAGGCCTCTACGTCAAGTCTACGATACAAAATAGCCCTTCATAGACCCTAAGAGCATAACATCTGCATCTGCTCAAGTTCAGGTTTCCGAGACGACAATACCGCTTAGTTAAAGAACTATGGTTGAAATGATGATGATAGCTACGATAAATGTTTAAAGAAATGTTTTTTTTTTAAATAATTTAAAGCAAAATCAAAAAAGCATAAAGTTGGTAATAAAAGAAGCGACAAAATCCAAAAGCGCCAAATTAATTGCCCTTTACGCGATAATAATGTGTGAAGTGTGCGAAAAAAAAATTTAAACTTGGCCGGGCGTGCACTTTAAGAGTACAGTTGTAAGCAAAAACGCTGCCAAAAAACTAGACAAGCGATGTATGCTGAATTGACGTATAGGCAAATGCAACGACAGAGCCGCACTTGGCAACTGGCTTTATTCGCGAAGAAATTGAATGTCATTATCTAAATTAATATTTACTTTACGCAGATTAGTTTTACACTTAAGATTATTGAAATACATTTTTTTTTATTTCATGAAAATGTAGTTGTTTTAACATTTTACGTTATAATTTGTGTCCGATATAGTTTATTTATGATTATAAGGAATAGTACACATTGAGTTGATGTTACGAGATGAAAATTTGAAAATGGAAATGTATTATAACAGATTATTCGAGTTAGATCTATACCTATCTAAATTGTTGAAATTGTTGCTAAAACAAACATTGGACGGTAATCTTTAGTATGTGTCTAAATAGGCATGACTAGGGTATGCCTTTGTTATTTATGTATTTATATATTAATGATAACAGAACACATTATTGTACATCTAAGCAACATCTTCGGAATTCTTTGGCAAACTAAAAATCAAGGAGCCAAAGAGAATATTATACGTGGGCTTTCTAAGCGAGAGAATTAGGAATGAGGGATTCCATAGATGAACGCAGGTAACCAATATCATCCAAATAGCGTTCAGAACAGACGACCACGGTGGGCCTTATGGTTCTATGGAGAAGACCATGAAACGGCAAGAAGACGGCATAGCGTAAGACGTCCACCCACAAGGTGGACATACGATGTGTTGGAGTTTCATTTCCAAGTGACCGTGGTTAGGCTTCATAGTGCGGACAACAGATAACCGCTGGTACACTGCTCCTGATTCGCAAAAGAGGTAACCACGTGACCTTATATGAAAACCTTAATATACCTCCGTTCAACTTACCGGATCTTCTCGAGAAAAAATTTACAGAAGAATCTTTTGATGAGTTGTCCCGGCACATTGTCCTAAATCTCAAGGCATTTAACGGTCTGTAGCGCTTGGGCAGCGACTTGAAATAAAATAATTTAGCAACTAATATATAATTGAGTATTCCAAATTGTGTTGTTAATATGTATAAATTTTAGCTGTATTTACCCATAAGAGAAAATTGTGTAAGGAAAATTGTAAAAAATTATAAAACGCTGTCGTGCCTCGCAGCTGGGAGAAGAAAGATCCGTATCAAATAGCGGCAACCCTCTCCCAACTGTCTGCGTTTAGTTTAAGTGAAAAATAAATATTGTAAAAAAAAACACTAGCAACTTAGAATTAATAAAAAAAGCTTCAGGTTATGTAGCCCAAGGATGGGCAATTTCAAAGTAAGATATCCCCTACAAGGTTAAGAGACAACCTGGTTAAGATCGACAGAAAATGTTGGATAATGACCGCATTCAACCGATCTTATTGGAAATTTATAATGGAAGCCTTTGTTTAGCAGAGGACGTCCGATGGCGCCTATGTTTAACAAAGAATGTCATACGATATGATAGTGATAAAAGCAACAATTAATAGAAACAATACAATAACAATAAATAAGTAAAGTCGTCGATCTTATTTAATTCCGCAATTTCTTACGTACAAGTTGGGATATGTTTGACGAGCTGCTAGCCATTTTTGGTATGTACACCTTCATTGAAATCGAACTCGAGGAAATAGAGGTCCGAGAGGTAGAAATTTAACTCCGGCAGATCGTATCCCAGTTACAACAATGCCGTTTGCGTGAAGAGGGACTACACCCGGGTAGGTGTACAGTGTTGTTACTGTTGGAATATAATGGGTAAAAAGTCTACTAAAGTACTGTCAAATTTATTCGCCTGTAGCAGTGTAATAAAAAATAAGACGTATTTCAGTTTGACCATTTTCTTGATTTAATAAATCTTTTTGTAACAAACAAAGATTATTTACAAAAATAAGCTATTATTTTTTTATATTCTTTATATATAATTATTAAGATTTACAGAAGATGATGTTTTTGATGTATTTATATTTTCATAGCTTTTTTGTATTTGTTTCAAAGTCAAATTATTGATAGCTACGAGTGAATGTTTTGATTTATTCAGTGGTTTGTATGGGAAATAAAAATATATTTTGGTCTTTTTTATTTTTTTCTAGTACTACTCACCTTTATAGAGCCTAAATGAATATTTTAGAAAATTAAATTGTAATTAAATAAAATAGATTGCGAATTATTATGCATATAGTATATTAGAGTTAATTCCTTCTAGAGTTATGACGCTCGCACACATTTATCCTTAGAAATCATATAATTGTGTTTGCTCGTAATAGTAATGCATATATTCAATAACATTTTAGATATATGAATACCATATTTTACGCAATCAATTACTGTAAACCTGGCGTCTCATTTTTATACAAATATTTTAATTTTTATTTATGTATTAATTTAAATTATTGGTCACATGTAAAAGCTTTAAAGCGATGTATGTATTGCTCATTAGTTAAATAGGCCAGTAATTTCTGAGAGTAGGAGTGCAAAGTCAGTGGTGATAGATTGTATATAATAATTAATTAGAATTTTCTTATTGTATTATCATCCCTAATTTATTATTCCTAACAACATTGATGTGGATGAGGTGAACAATACATTACTTGACTGTAAATATGCTGAAATGTACTCAAGTGGCCGCGAGCCGATAACACCCCCCCCCCTCCCTAGTGGTGGGCCCCCCACTAAGTGGATCGACGACATAGTCATGGTAGCGGGATGTCGCTGCATACATGCAACTAAAGACCTGTCATCGTGGCGGTCTTTGATTGACCCTGATTCCTTGCAATAGAGCTCTATGAGCTGAAAAGAAGAAGAAAAATATTGCTGTACATTCTCTCCCGTAATGCTTTGACACTGTATAGGTGTATATGTATATATACATAACGCCCTGTTTTAATTTTGTGTGAAATAATATCAAATAAAACAGAATGTTTGTCTGATAGTAACAAAGGACTATATATTAGGATAGTGGGTCATAGGAAAGGCTGGTAGCTGATAGCAGCATTAAATACACCTTGAAGGCTTTTCATAGTATCCTGTTTATGATCTACAAAGACATATATCATAAGGATTAATACCTTGACAAAATATAAATGCTGTTAATAAATATGCTAGATTTTTTTATAAAAATAAACGATAATTTTAATATATACTTCGAAAACATATAAAACCTTTTCTCGGCTCATAGATTACATTTTAATATTTCCTAAACATCTTTTTGGCACCGAAGCGAACAAATATTCTTCCGACTTCAGATACTTTCGTTTCATTTTTATAGTATTTCTATAGTTTGACCCTGTTCAAAATGTAAGTCAGCGATGACTTTTCTTCGAGTTATATCACCGTTTTTGTTTCACTTCTTACGACTGAATTTGTTTAACATTCCGTATATGATATTCTAAAGTATAATAAACACAAGTAGCAATCTATGAACATCTTTACTGGTGTGAAGAGTAGTGTCCTATTGCGTTCAGGATGATGGACTTCATAGCCAGTTCAATTATAGGAATAATAATAAATACTTTTCGGTCTGGAGAGATATGTCCTAGATGCTCTGTCCAGTTTTTCACTTTAAAATCTTTCTCATCGTCTTAAACATAGCTCTGTACTTCTCCCATCAAATTCTGATATAGAAGTAATAAATGACGTTATACTAACATTAGGTTTTAATTTTTCCTTAAAAATGCCTATATTATTGTTGTGAATAGAAGCATTTCTTTTTGAAGCAAGCAAAGCAAAATGAAATATTTATTACGGAAACAAGTTTTTTTTACGTATTGGCAACTATAAAATATTTAATGTCATTAAAATAAAAAAGTTATTAATGTAGAATTCCTTTTTCGATTTCAAGGATTTTTAAAGATAGTATAGCTTGAAAATGAGTTGCACCAGTGCATAAAGGATATTTGTGATTTGATCCCAAAATATCGCGCCGAGTTTGCCATGGATTTTCCTCGGATCATGGTGGGTTTGGAATCTTCATAAATTTGAAGGAATTTTTTAAAAGGTGCAGAAGAGCACGTTAATTTATTTATTTAACTCTATTGCATTAAGAGTATATCTTGCGAGTGAACGTTTACCAACTGACATGATGATAAAGATGTCTTTGTGTGTGAAATAAACATTTTTAACATAAAATTCGCGTTTCCTAGTTCTCTATTCCGCTATTAGTGATCGTATAATATTACTCGGTACAAAATCTAACTCAAAGGTCACATATGAATTATGAAGCGAGAGACGTCTCGATTTTTCGTTTCCAGAAATATAATCCGTACAAAAACTTGAAAAAGCCCGCAACGGGCGAGGCGAAGGAAAAGCAAAAAACTGTCCAAACTGCACCTACATACACGTACACTAGCGTACATACGTGTACACATAGGAAAAATATAAAATACGCCGAGTAAAAAATATATAAAAGCAACAAAAATATATTATTCTCAAGACGAGACTGCACACAGGTGGGCCTCGCGTGTGTGCGTGACCTGCTATTGTGTGTTCGAAGCTTGTGGATCAGATGGAGTATCATGCATACTAATTATTTTTAAAATATTCATATTTAAACAGAATGTAAAAAGACGTTTTTCTTTACTTCCTTTTATTTTAATTTTAATATATCTTATAGACGCCCGATGCAAAGCGACTTTTACGACTATGTTGTCCATCCGTCGAACGGGGGGCCGAACTTAGCCGCTTCTACCAGCTTGAGTACCACCATGGTGGTCATCTTACATTGCGCTTAAAACAAAGCGATGCAAAGAATATACTGTTCTTATATTTTTTGTTAAGATATTATTATGCAATGAACATGAATCATATAATATAGTTATATCTTTGTTTATGCCCCTTACATTTTAAAACAATACTTTATATGTTAGGTATATAACTAAACTAAGATAAGTTAAACAAGCAACAAATAGCAAGTTATCGGTGGTAGTGGTCTCTTGCAAGAAGCCTTCGGAGTAAATATTAGTTACAACACTTGGTCGGTGTGTTATGAAATAAAAATGTTAGTTTTTAAATAATCTGAGTGATTGGTAATATACGTAAAAGATTTATATATATAGCTTATTTGTGAGCAAAAAATTAACAAACAGATACCAAAAAATAATTAATTTTAATATGTTGCAATACGAATTCTGTACACGTTTTTTCTTACTATATTATTATTATTTTGCTCATTATTTCTGAAACCATTAATTTTAGAATAGTGTGTACCATACGTTAATTGACGTTAAAGGAACTATAGATTCACTCCTTGAAAGCTTTTACGCGTATAACAAATTACACTGCATTAATTGATAAAGTACTTTAAGAGGACATTGTAATTACAATTGGTGTAATTCTTCAACTAACTAATATTACCATCTGATTGTTCCAGGTGTTAAATGTTTATATGGTGAACTCCATGATTTTGAATTAAAAATTGTACGTCATTGTACTGTTGTAGGCATAATGTATTAGTTACCATCTCTTAGGTAAGTAAGTTTTATTTAATTAATTAATATCATTTGAAATTTTATTTGTTTCATCAATGACATGTGCATGCATCCTTCAATATAATCGAAAAGCAAAGAGTATTTCTAAAAACATTAAAATTAAAAATGTTTAATGTCTACTCGACAGATTTCTCTGTGAACTATTTCTAGACCGAATCTATAGACGATGTTTTCTTAGTGTGCGCGTATGCACCTTCTCGTATGAAGAATTGTCAGCGATGCTAGAAATCAGAGCTACACTAGAAGAGGCCGACTATTTTTAACCAAGCTTTTTGCTCGTGAAGCCAGCAGTTAAAAGAATATTAACTTTACCAGTAAAAACTATGATATATTCATATTAAGAACATTTCTTTTCAAAGAGTAAATGGCACTAGACCCGTTGTATATATAATATATACTATAGACTATATACTATATAGTCATAGATACGTAGTCGCCTCTTTATAAATGTAGATAATGTATAGTGATTGTTTATACCATAAAACATACGACACAAGAGTCTTATTTGATAGAAATTTGAAACCAATTGAACTCTGCTATAATGGCATTATTCAACTTAATATACGAGACTATTAGTTTCAAACACGCTCTAATTTAAGAAGAGGCGACAAAAAATTCAGATTTTTATTTTGTTTTAATTTAAAATTCTTTATCTAACTTTATTATCACAAACACTGTAATAACGATTTTAAATTTAATAACATAAAAATTCTCAGGGATTACCCGGGAATGTATATTGAATCCGCTTACAATTGCCTACAAGAGAATTATTATTATAATTTTATATAGCTCAGAAAAAATATAAAAACTTAATTTAAATAATGGTGTAAAAAAAGCCAAATAGTCAATTTAAATATGAAAGGTAACAAAATGACAACCCACAAGGCGAACAGATGAACAGATGACATTGTCAAGGTCTTCGGAAGATGTTAGCTGTAGACCGAATGTTACAGGTCGTATTCGAAATCTTTTAAAGAGGTGAATGTCCAGAGGTAGACATCTTACGGCTGAAACTATGATGATAATGACAGATAAAAATAATCAAATGGTTTACGTTCCCGGTTAACAATTAAAAGTAATGCATTTTAACATTTTCATTTTGTTTCTTTTGGTCACAAAATGACTTTAACTACGGGAAATAAATTACGTGAAAAATTTCTCTTGTTTTTGTACATGTTATGTTAAACCCATGTTTTAATTGAAAAAACGTCATTTCCAGAAAAGTATATTTATTCTGATATCATCGGAGCCTCCCACACACGAAACTAGTACATATACGGCGTGGCAAGCCGAGCTCATATCGTACTTACGCCCTTACGATACGAAAGCATGAAGATACACTTGCTTGCCAGTATAAAAATAGCATTGGTAAATAAATTAAAATTATAAATATGTTATTCAAGTATTCATCTCTTTATGTTACTATAATAGAACATGCAACCTGGTCCGGAGCAACAATATCTTAATGCTCTATGGTCGTCTATTCACGCTGTGCTTTTCAGTTCGTTGTCCTCACTTTAGAAACTTAAGCTCCCAGCGGCCATCTCTTTTGCGCCTTTTTATATATTATATTATCTAGTAGATTCAGGCGTTACTTTGCAGAAGTCCATCCTAAGTAAGAAAGAGACATATATATAGCTACTTCCGCTATGTAGCAGTAGTCGTGCAATGAAATGCACCGCCGGCCAATGACAAATGATCACTCGATGTTTGGAACTAGTCGGTGTAACATTACTCCTGAGGATGCCCAATGGAGGGGTAAAACACGTGTAGAGTAGATTAACGGTGGTAGTTGTGTTTCGCATTGTTTACCGCATGCGTATTTATCAGTGGGCTGGCGAGCGGTGCATTTCATTGCACGACTACTGCTACATAGCGGAATTAGCTATTTATTAGTCTCTGTCTTACATATATTATATTCCCACAACCGCTTTAACTTGCTAATCTACTGGGTTACGTGTTACCTTCGTTCTACGGAGTTCTTTATGGTAGCTTACTAATTAGGTGGACGTCGTCGATAGATGCTGAAAGCAGGTGGTTTTCAGTATATTAAACCTTCCATATCAATTATTAGACGTAGCATATTTTACATGACCTCTAGGATTGATGCTTGCTTATCCAAGTTCTACTAACTCGATATTAGAACTATGAACATGTAGTAAGCAAATAATGAATTGCACATTGACGAAAGTTATTATTGATAACTCCCGTTATTCTGGCCCGTACTGTAAATGGAATGTCTTGTACAGTCAGAAAGTAAAATATTCCATGAATTTATCTCACATGATTGCCAGAACTGATAAGTTGATATACTTGACTCATATTTTTTTTTGGAGAAACTGTTATGGTGTTTTTCATTAAAACATTTTGAGATGTTTGTATTTTAATTAATTAATTAATTATTTATTTATTTATTACCTCGATTAATATTTCAAAAAAGATAAAAGCCTGGAACAAAAGGGTAGTGGAGAATGCGTTAAGACTTTTGGTCAATGTTATAAGATCTTTTTAAGCATTTTATTTACTTCTTCGGAATTTTGTTTAAATATTTAAGTAAGAAATTTGTAATTTAATTAAATTTTACGTTTCAGATATAATAGCTCCAACAAGATAATGCGCAGGATTTTATTTTATAAACCTGTGGCCATAGGTATCTATCATAAAACTAGCGTCATACTCATCTTTTTAAATTATAGTAAAAAAAAAGTTTTATTTCAATTTTAGCAAAAAAAAAAATTTACTTCTTTTTATTATAAGGTTGTGAATATACACGTCAGACAGTAGTAAACATTAAAGAAAAATAGTCTGCCAGTAATAAGTAATAAACGCGCGCTATAGCACTACCGGAACCGCGGTACCGCGCCTTAGGGAAGCGCGGAGAGATGCCGGGAAAAGGAGCAATAAGACTGCCTGAACATTGACGGCGTATTGATGGAACGGAGCGGCCGATAAACTCCCGTCTTGCCGCGAGTATACCTATAGAGCGTCACAACACCAAAAAGCCTGTACTATTTATGTGAGGCTTTCTTTCCAACAGCGGGTAAGTTATAAAGATAACAAAACCAACGAATTTTAGTAAGCATTTCTTGTTGACGCTACCAGCTATCTCTTGCTATAACTTACAGTTTGGGATAATGCATTAGAGAAGTTCTTTATGGAATAGAATATTCTCATATCTAAGTAGAAAAGGTATTTCATACTCGCTCGTTCATTACAAAATTTATTCTGTAACGTTTCCTGTACGTGTTTTAGAGTTATTCGTATGAATATCACTTACTACATGCTTACTTATAATTCATAGTAACTATCTTACCTTTATCTATGCTGAAATATTGGATATCAATATTTGTAACAAAATTAGTAATTTTTTTGTGGTCAGATCTGTACTTAAAAGAACTGTTTAATTTTTTTTAAATAATTTTAATATAGTATAAAAAATTATTATGTGGTAATAATTGTAAGTGTAGTTAAAAAAAGGCGAGTCTGTATTCGATGTGGGCTTTTTCAATTTAGATTACGTTTCGAACCACCATAGGTTAAGTTACATACATTAAGTTGAAAGACGCCACTGTAAGCGAATACAACTTGATTGTAGATTTTTCAACATGGGTCTCTACTAGGATTCTGTTAATGAAGTGATTCTGTTATGTGTTCACTGTAAATGATCAAATAAGAACAATAGCTTGAATTAATAAATACCAACTTGGTTAGAGTCTAAAACTGAGTTGAGTTTCAATCCTCTCAGTGACCACCGAATCGAAACACAGACCTTGGTCTAGGAAGGTCCCTCAAGTCAGCTTAGTGGCTTTCCACAAGAAATATACAAGATGATTATAGATATAAAAATGTTGAAGGGGTGAATGTATAATTCACTTATCAGTTCAAGCTATAAAGCTTTTACATCTATTTCCAATCATCCTGTATAAAGTGATTAGTCTTGGAATGCAACAGGCCATATATATAGTAAATATATATATATATAGTAATACGAATTTTGAAAATGTTTTTTTACTATATTATTAACATGTTATTTATTATTACTGAAATCATTGATTTATGGATAGGGTGTACTATACATTAACTGACAGCAAATGAGTTATTTATATATTAATAGTTATTATTTATATAGTTATATAAATATTTATATATATAGTTAGTATATTCTTTATAGTGATTTAATAATGTTTAAAGGATTTGCAATGCTAACTTACATAAAACAGTGACTTATTTATAATTTATTAGGTACAAAAAAATATTACAAAGTAAACACAATCAAGGAATAATTATGAATGTGAATAAGGATTTTTTGCTGCACTTAAATATATCCGAACGAGTAAACCGCGTAATATTACATCGTGGCTGCATTAAAAAATAAACGAAAAATATAAAACGGTTCAATTACTTTAGCTTTGACCACATCCGATGCAATATGTTAATAAAAATTAAATCATGACCGCGGATATATTTTTGGCTGTATGAACACGATTTCTTTGACTTAATGAAAGCAATTATAATATTGGGTCTGTTTCATCAAAAACATATTCCACTCAAACTCAACGTAAATACTCTGTACATTATCATCACCATATCAACCGAATGACGCAATGATTTTAATTCAAAAATGAGTTTCGATCCTCTCAGTGATCACCGAATCGAAATACTCAATAAAAAGACAGACCTTGGTCTTTGCTTCCACTTCTAGAAAAGTCCGCTGATGATAGCTTGGTTGCTTCCCATTCTAGTGATATATACAGTATGATTAGTTATAGATAGAAAAGTTTTAAAGGGGTGAATGTACAGCCATTTATCATTTCAAAGCTTTAAGTATTTTACACCTATTTACAATCATCCTGTATAAAGTCTTCTTACTCTATTTCAGCCGATGGACGCCCACTGCAATAGGCTACCCCAAAGATCGTCACAATGACTGTGATTTTAACTATGTCATCCATCTACCTACTCCGCGTCTCCTAGCTCTTGCTTGCCACACTAGAACCTTTCGGCCCCGAAACTCGCACAAACTTTTATAATACACTATCCTATGTTTCTTTTTCTATTAAGTCTAATGTTATAATTTAATTTGAACATCATAATGTGTGCATCATAATTAGCTTATTCTATCCATTAATATTTAATGGAATCAGGCGTTATTTTGCGGAAGTCCATCCTAAGTAAAAAAGGACCAATATTTAGCCACTTCCGCACATGCAGTGGTAGTCGTGCCACAAAGTGCACCGTCCGCCAGCCCGCTGATAAATGCGCATGCGGCTAACAATGCGAATTACACAACTACCACCGTTAAATCACTCAACACGTATTCCACCCCTCCACGTGGCATCCTCAGAAGTATTGTTACACCGATTAGTGCCAAACCCAGAGCCTTTGACTTTGACTTTGTGTTTGGCACTAATCGGTGCTACTACCACTACCACTGCGGAAGTGGCCAAATATTGGTCCTTTTCTTACTATCTATTAATGTTCATACTCATGAGTAAAAGCTATGAAGGATTTATAATAAAAAAAATAAATAACCACAAGGCTTCTATTATCATAACTTAGTCATAGATAGGCTGTATCATTTTATACTAGTTGAACATTATATGAAATAAATTTTCTTAAATGCAGTAATATGGATTTAGATATCTTCAATGATCTAAGTATTTAAACCAAGCCGCCGACACTGTGTTTGCACTGTCAAAAGTAATTGGCTGGTCGTTGACAGATAGAAAAAAATTATAAAACGTGTTTCAAAATGATCTCTTTATCCATTTAATGTCTTATTAAAAATATATGATTACTTACTAAAATAAGTTTTCTAGTTCGCACGCTGCAAGATTGCTTTTGATTGACGTCAAATGTTTGGTAATGAAGCACAAATAGTTTACTCTGTGGCTTAAACGAGAAAAGAAATGTATTATTTTTAATATTAAACGTGCAAGTTTTTCCTATTTTTCTCTCCATAAGAACCTTTTTTGTGATTTAACGAAAATGTGAGAAAAAAAAAGTTAGAAATTCTGCAGTTCTTGAGTTTTATGCGCATTATCATATTTTTCGTTGTTTTTTTTTTAAATATATATAAGGTTGATTGTGTTAAATCTTTAACGGGGTGAATGCATAGCTCATTGTCTGTCAAATGATGTATAGTAATATTTTTTTCAGAATTCGTTTCAAAAATAAATCACATAATGATAATGAAGTTAGAAAAAACCTTTTATTATTAGGATTATTTGTTCACTATCTGTCCTTGCAGACTTTGTACTGCTAGAAGTTATAACCCTGTCGCATTCCATTAGAGCTTCGAAATGATCACTTACAGGGTGTTTGGAAATAAATGTCAAAACTTAAAAGCTTTTTGTTGACAAATGATCTATAGGTTTACCCTATTAAGGCTTTTACACCCATCACTAATAATTTTGTAGAGTTTAGAATAACAGTTATAATTTCAATTACTTTGTTTATATTACGATGTTAGAGCAAAACGAAGTAGAGAACAAAGAGAGTAATGAACGAAAAAAAACGGTAAACAAATCTCGTTACCATCGGATGGCGGTCTCGAAGCAATATCGTTATAGCCGGAGGACGGTGACCACAGGCTAGTTGGCGGCCGGATGGTGGTTCGCTACGCCCAGCAATCAGAAGATAGCAAATGAAAAAAAAAAACAAAAACAAGTGGCCTTATTTGATAGCTTCCTCAATTCCAACAGAGTGTGAAAATTTAACACAAATTTTATAGGTAAGTTAGAATTATTCAAAAATATCTAATTGTATTTAAAGTCGCGGAAATTCGCTGAATGTTGAACGCCCCTAACTATCTTATAGGAAGTTTCTTGTGATTGCAAGATGGGTTATCTATGTATCGTGTAATAAAGGCTGATCGGTAAAAGCTGTAAAGAGGTGAACATTTACTTCTAACTACTCTGTATAATGTGATCACTTTGAAACTCTTGTAGAATGCGATAGGCCAATAAATTCTAGCAGTACAAGATTTGCAGTGCAGATAATAAATCATAATTTTAATATGCAATAATCAAACTTTTGAAACGTTTTTTTTAACTTATTATCATCATGTTATTTATTATTGCTGAAACCATTGAAATTGGATAAAAGAAGACCTATATAATCAACTTTAAAAAGCTTTTATACTTATAACCTATATATAAATAAAAATTAATTGAAAAATTTGTTAATACGCGTAAAAATCAGGAATTCCACAATATTTAAAATTTTCTTTCACAATTTCGTTAAAGCAACCGAAAGATTCTTATGGAGAAAAAAAGAAAAAAATCTTGCGAGTATAATGTTGAAAACAACATTTTTCTTTTACCGTTTAAACCGCAGAGTAAATAAACTATTTCTAGTTGTCAAGCACTTGACGTGAATCAAAAGCATAAGCTTATTAAGCCGTTATTTTGACATAATAACTTAAATCATACAGAGTGCGAACTAGAAAACTTATTTAATCTTAAATGAACTATACATTAATTCTTTTAAAGTTTTTGCACCTACGACTAATCATCCTGTGTATTCTATTACATATTCGTGTTTATGCTACGGGGACGATACTTTAGGCCATTAGCTTTACAGTATACCTATGAGTTTTTTTTTTGACAACCTTCATTCTTTTTATTTCCAAACTCTTCTTTAGTCCTTTATAAGATCGTTCATTACTCTGTTGTCCTTCCCATTCTCTTCTATTCCTTTCCATAGCTTACCTATCATACATCGTCTCTATTCCTACGCCTTCCCTAAAAAATACTGTAACAATTCTAAATTTTAATTGTTGATCTTCATTTTAAATTTTTTAATTCTAAGGACTGGCCATAGCGCGTGTTTCTTTCGCATAACAATGGATAGGTGTACTTTAAAATTTGGTGGTGAACGATAAACTAAAGGTGTTACTTGATCTGATGCTCCTAGAGGATTGAGACATTAGTGCATAAGGTCATATGTGTTATATGAACTCAATAACAAATTATAGTAATATTTTTTTGCTATACCCTTCGAAACGAATGACTTTTATTATATTTTAGAAGTATTAAATTAATTCCCACAGATTCAATATTCTAACAAAACGCACACGCCTCCAGTCTCCTAATGCGCGAGAAAAAAAAAACCGTTTCGCAACGAATCGACGGCGAAACGAAAGACCAATTCATTATCCGTGCACCGTATTACGCCGGACAATCATCATTAGCTCTCATAAGTTCCGAAAACAATAACGTTGGCCGCAGAAAAAAACATCAACAACAACAACAAAACACAAAAACCATTACTGGCTGAAAAAAGGAGAACGCGCGCCCGACACGAGAGGAGGAAAAAAAAAGAGATTCGAAATTCAAATCTCGGGCGGAAGCCGCCTCGTATCGGAGGCGGAACGAATCTCGGTATCATTAAGGTGCTTCTTTTGTACGTATAATTTGAAGGCGGCCGATCTTTATTAGAATATTTGTTTTGTCGCCGCTTCAATGATGTTGTTACTGGAGTAACGCCACCGCTGTCGTGTGGGAGAGCGTTAATCAGTTTACGTACAGGAGATTAATGTTTTCATTATAATGCTTTCGTTAATTAAAATAATTATACTAATAATGATTACTGTAGACAATGATATAAGCACGGCCCCTGGTAACCTATATTGGTTAAATAGTACTTCGGAAATTCATGCGATTTAATTATTGATTTTAAGCGTAAAATTCTAAAATTACTGAAACACAAACCGCATGTTTGTGTACGTTTAATTGTTACAATTCTAAATTGATCTAACAGTTACAATACAAAGTTTATTTCAGAGACCTTTACTTTCGCATTCCTAGAGTATACTAGTTTTCGTGCAGTTTTTTTTTCACTGATTAGAAATTCACGAAAAATGTTTCAACTTCCTGGAAATCGAACCCGCTATTTACGATCGTGACTGTGATTTATGTTATTAACAACTTGGCTATGACCTCAAGTTACCTATGGAAGTTTAGCACTCACATGAGAACGTTTGGGATTATAAGCCACTACGGCTACAATACGTTTTAGATTTTAAATATTTTTGTACGTTCAAATTCAAATTGGAACCCGATTTATATTCGAATGTCGTCAATGAGATAGTCTCTTCCGTCGTATTTTGGTTAAAATCGGATATAGTACACGATTTTAAATAGTATCTGTATATATGTAATATAAATATAAAAACCAGGAGTGATCGAAGTGGTACTTCGCTTTTTATTTTGCTCAACATTAAGATGGAACGAGTACGTTCACGGGTGGGTTCTTACCTCCACCCGTAAAATGCGTATTTTACACATTTCGTAAGATGTTAATGTCTTCAGTGATTCTGTATATAAATAACACATATTCCTGAGGATATGGTAGTAAGGCCTATGGCTGAAATTTTGACGATGATATCTTCTAGAACGGTCTTATTTCTATTAAGGGGACCAGAAAATAATGTCGCTTTCTTAAGTTAAATTCACACAACTATATGTTTTACAGGTTTTTTTTTCTTTTCTACAATATATTATCTTTTGTTATCAACAACCTTTTACTATCTAGCTTACAAATTTTCATAGCGGGAGCGGTAAAAATCAATCAGTTATTCTTTATATGTCGACAGAAATGACATTATTTTCCAGTTCCCCTAATATTTTCAAAAATACAGATATGTTGTCCCACAAGAATTTACTATTCTTTGAGAAATAAATACATTTAAAGCCATCACATGGTAAAGAAGTACTATGACATTGTTAACGTAATAAATAGGATTAAATTCATAGGATTTTTTTACATGGTAGAGATAGATGCTTTAGAGAGAGAAAGCATTCTTTAATCTGTGGGAGTATTTAGGCCTGCTAAGAACGAAGCTCATTCATGGAACAGGCTTTCGAAGCAGCACTGTTGCAATAATTTTAAAACTTTTACTATGAATCCATCGAATGGTGAGGTATAAAGTTTTTTAATTTCTAATAATATTTAGACATTAAAAATTGAATTATTTGTAATTTATTTAGAAGAGATAAAAGTTACTGGTAATTTTTACCAGTAATTTCTATTATACATACCTTCCCATTATATATGTCATAGACGACTATGTGAATGACTATGACAGTCGGTAATATGTAGTTATCTAATGTTACCTTTCTAATGTTTACGCTAATACGACAGAAGCCTCTTAATAAAGAGTAGACGATTGATTCACATAATTCATTATTTACTGATGTCAAAATTTTAGATTTTTCTGCCTGATTATATAACACTGCTTAACAAAATTTAAATATGACATTTTTCCTATGAATTTTTACAAGCGTAGTTTCTTTAATTCGACCTCGCATCGACTCTGAGGGCCTAGTACTTTTTAATTCGTATGTTAGGTAACTGTCAAAACCAAAAAGGTTTTACAATGTTATTTACCTGTCATGTATTGTTTATAATTTGATGGTAACTAATATAATTACGGAAAATATGGTCATTATTTTAATAGTATGTCGTGTTTAACATAGACCATGTCCACTTGTGGACGTCTTGTAGTTCCCTATACAAGGACCGATAGAAAGCAGCCCGTTGAAAGGAAAAATAAATACCAATGTTGCGTTCGAGGTAATATGATACCCATATCTCAGTATTTCACTACGTAGTGACTGCTCTCGAACTGGAATGCGATAATACAGAGAATAATTTTAGTACAGTAGAGGTATACGCCACAGCAGTTCATAAAGATCATACTTTCATTATCATATAAGTTTAATTATGACATAATTTTTTACTGTCAAAAGTTAAGTCTCTTGCAATTCAATAAATAAATAAAACGTAATACAAAATGAAAACTTTACTTGTTAGTTAAATGTATTAATAATAAAAGACGATTAAATGTTAAATAAAAAATATTTAAAACAACAATTTTTTCTTTTCTCGTTCAAACCACAGATTAAATTAGAACACCTAATAAGTACTTCCCGTCCAAAATAAAAGAAGATTATATATGTTATAGAAAATATTGTTAACAATAAAGGATTGCTAAAATTTAATCATTGTACGGATCTTGCAACATACGAAATATAAAGTGTACTAAATAGCTTGATATAGTACCAATGACCTTTACAAGGTCTGTTCAGTTAGCGTTAGGTAATTCCCCCGCGTCTCACCCCTTTTTATAAAAAAATTAACACAAAAGCCATTAGTAAGAATAAGAAATCTGTATTCCGTTTGCTTCGTTCATATTCCATGTACGCATTCTGATGAGCTCATATAAATTGATCCGCTTCGTAAATTACAACGGTCGGTTGTAAATTTTACTCGCCTCATTAATTTAATAATCGGAAAACATTTGAATTTTGATACTAGTATTACTTAGTTTACTGTATTACTACTATTAACGGTTATTAAAGCCTAATTAATCAAACTATTTAGAAGCGTCTACAGCGCAAATATTTTTTAAATTTCTTTGGCATAATGAAAAACGCGAAATGACGAAGAAAACGAAAAGTCTAGATAGTCCTAGACTATAGAGATATCTGAAAAATCATTTAAATATTAACTAAGCCTGATATTTCTGAAGGGGAGACTACAAACTGGTAAGCGTACGACATCCTCCTACAAGCGAAGGGAGTAGTGAAGAATTCCTCAAAGTTGTCAAAAGACGTCAAATCTTCGCTTCCAACCGAACCTTTTAAAAATCTGTTGGAGAGACTTTTTTCGCTCGGTATTAATGCAGACAGAAATCATAATCAGTGATCCATGCAAAACTAGGAGATATATAGCTAGTAATATACCTAATCTAGCCATAAACTTTGTTATTGGGTGTTTACATATATTTAAAAAAAAAAACATTACTTTGAATTACAAACATTAGCTTCTACTATAAAAAAAAATAGAATTCTTGCCGCCATTACTATGTGTTTTTTATTTAGAAATTATTTGTTTTGAAAATGAAGTGATGGCATAAAGAGAATAGGATTGCAGTAATTGCACTGTAAAAAGTAGGTAAGTAGCCAGACATTAGATTAGCCGAATGTTTGTGTACCGTACCATCCAAAGGTACACAGAAATGTATACTATGTATGTATACCATGCCCGTTGATGACCGTGAGAGATCAGGCCGACCGCGGTCTATTCGAACAAATCAAGCCGTTAATGCGATCAAGGCCACAATTTATCAAAATCCCATAAGGAAGCAGATCCAAATCCTTTCCAGAGAAATGAGAATACCACCGAGGACACTTTCTCGGATTATCAAACAAGACTTAGGACTAGGGGATTACAGGAGATACACAGGACTTACCTTAAATCAAGCACTAAAACAAAGAGAGTCGAAAGATCAAAATAGCTATTACTTCGATACGCGGATAAAAACACAGAAAATTATTTTTACCGATAAAATTTTTTTTACAATCGACTAGCACTACAACAGACAACACGATCGAGTGTATGCACATAGCTCTAAAGAAGCTTCCGAGGTAGTGGTCAAAGTTCAGCAAGGTTATCATCCAGCATACATCATGGTTTGGTGGGGTGTCTCCTACCAAGAGGTTACAAAACTCCACTATTGCAAAAAAGGAGTGAAAACTTGAGCCAAAGTGTATTAAGATACAGTGTTAGAAGTTATAGTTAAGACTCTCAACAACACTTTATTCAAAAATGAATTGTGGACATTCAACATACATTGCACTACTCAAATTTGGCTTGAGCAAAATGTAAACAACTTCATAAAGGCTGTTGAATGGCCTTCCTCTAGTTTGGAATTAAACCTTTTGGACTATAAACTGTGGTCAGTGCTAGAGGACATGACCTGCTCTAAGCGTCACTCAAATACTGAGTCGCTCAAGAAAACTGCCGAGGCAGCAGTGACCTAGTTTCCAATGGAAACTATTCGTAAATCCATAGACCAATGGTCCGTCAGTTTTAAAGCGTGCATAAAAGCTAAGAGTGGACACTTTGAATAATTAGTTTAGAACATTAAAATATCTTTTTCACTCTACATAATCACATATAAAACTTTAAAATATATATTTTTTAGAAATGATCGTATATTTACTTTGTAAAAGAACTTATTTCTAGACTAGGTATAAAGGAAATATAGATTACTAATAAATAACGCATCTAATTCCGGTTGCAATGCTAATTAAATCACAATCAATTATACAATACATTTGTATTTTTCTACGCTCAATAAACTCGTTAAATATAAAACAATTTAATTTATTTAACATGTATATACTTGTTTTTATAAAACTGTCATTAAACAAAAGATTAAATGTATAATATTAATTGTGTACGTTAGAAAATTGCACGAGGTGATTGATCAAAGGTGTAAAATGCTTAAAAGAAATAAATAGTTTGATTTGGATATAAAATACGGTAACTTAATGGAAAATGGTGAATTTAAAGATTCGTAGGACATTTTTAATAACAACATTATTAATGCTCTATAACTTAAAATATTTTATAAAAAATAGTGACAATGAACATGAATAAAAATAAAACAAGAAATAAATATAAACACGGAACGCCTAAATTTCGTCTTCAAAAACTTAATATATCCTTCACGTATCTAATTGTACGCAAATATAATAAAATTCCAAAAGATATATTACGCTATTATTACTTATAACGTTAAAATAATCGAAGATTCAAAAGCGCTTGCAAATGACTAGTTGAATAAAGGTATTTTGAATTTTGATTTTTTGTAAAGTCCTTGGAAATTATTTTACAGCTTATGGAGTTTTCATAGTTCTCAATTCGCATTTTAATAATGTTCGCTTGCTTAGATCGTGCGTTAAGATTTTTGATTTTCTCAAGTCAATACTAAGGGTCGGTTCTTGGTATGTCACCAACCATCAGCTTTTTTAATATCAGGTGTGATACGTGGTCGAGCTTTTTAACCACAGATTTCCCTAGAATATAGTATATAGAAATATGAGGTAAGCAATATCTTATTATCTAAAATGATAAGTAAAGATAAAATTCATTCATTTAAAATTAGATCTTTCATAAGAATTGTTTTGGACTGTCAACTTTTTTAATCTATTTTATTTTTGACTCTTCTCTGCTTTTCAAGGTGTTATAATTGTGGAGCAGAAGTAAGAAGACTCTCCATAACAAGACATTTTCTAGTAAAGTTTATCGAAACAAATTTATACATATATATATATATATACAATTTCCTGAACAATTTTAGTACTATAATTGTACATATACATACGCTTCCATCCGTGATATTTCTGGAATAAAATAATCAGTTTTTTGATTACCGATATTAAGCGGTAATTTTTTAAAATTTCTGTTTATCTTCTGTGTCTTCTTTCCAACTGGAAGACACCCACTGAAAAGTATAGGCCTTCCTTGCTACCTGAATCGAGCAACTTTCCGCAACCTTATTTATATCATAGGTCCTAGTGGGGGGCCCACCGACTCCGGGAACCCCGCTACTACTACCCGCTCCTACTTGCCACTACAAAACCTTGTGGCCCCAACGGCTGTATAAACGATATGCCCCGCCAACTGCTAATTCAGACAATTTTTATAGTTAATACATATTAGATAGTATAAAAAGGATCCACAATTATTTTATAAAGTCATAACCACTTATAATATTTATCCATATATTATCTATAACATAAGTAAGATGTTATTAAATTAGAATAAGATAAATTACATTTAGACGAGTTTTTAATTTAGTTAGATATAATGTAAAAAAATTTTGGATCCACATCAGCCAATAAAATTTTATTCTCAACATTCCGCGGGCTTGAGAAACCAAAAAGAGTGTAGAGAACACGACATTAAGGACCACTGTTCATCATTATTTTTGATTGTTGACATTTGTTGATCATTATAATATCAACAATTATTAAATTTATATTATTAACATTAAAATCCGTTACAAGCCGTGAGAATCACAAAGTACCCGACGAGGCCGTACCAACAGTCAGACCGATGTGACTTATGACCCGCCACAAAGCAAAGAAACAAAACGGTCAGTTGTTTGTTTAAATTGTAAAGGCCAGTCTCGGCCCAGTCCCGCCCACTTCGGCTGGTCGATATGATAGTTGATGCATTTACGATGTCTACAGACCTCAGACCTCAAAGACTTAGCAAGAGATAGAGCTGTCCAAATTTAAACATAACAAAATATTGATTTAAAAAAAAAACTTGTCTAGTCATTCTATGAACCATCCGGTGAATTTGATGTATCCATCCGAGCCGAAATTCATAAGGAAGCTTTCGAGGACGGTAACTGTAAAAAGGTTAATGCTATGTTACCGGAGAATCTGTAAACTAAATGGTAATCAGCATTATTCGTGACTAAAAAATTTGTGCCTTAAAAGTATGAATACATAGCTCATTTTATGTCAATTAATGTGTTAAATATACACTCTATCCAAAACAATCGAAGGTTTCAATTACAATAAATAACTTAATTATAATAAAGTACGAAAAAGCGTTTTTATAATTCAACTGACTACTTATTAATAACAATTATTTTTTACTCTTGGTCTCTGCAGACTTGGTACTACAACAAGTTTTTGGAATGTCGCATTCCAATAAAAGATTGTTACATATTTCAGAGCTTTATACAGGATTATGGTTAGAGGTATAAAAGTTTTAAAAGGTTGAATATATAGCTCATTCACTGTTAATTCATTCATGTTAATCCTTTCCAAAAATAAATGGTTTCAGTTATAATGAATAACGTAGGATAAATTCGTATTAATTATCTAATTAATGTACATAAAATTAATCATTTTTTCTGTGTCTGCAGACTTTCCACTACCTGAAGTTATTTACCGTCACATTCCAATAGAAACATTAAATAAATGCAACAAATTATAGAGTGACCACTGTATTCAGAATGATTGGAAAAAAATTAATAAAATTAAAACTAAGAATAAGCTATACATTCATTCCTTTGAAGCTTTCACATTTATAACCTTTAAACTTTAACCTGAAGCTTTTACCATTTCTATTCAAATCATAAAAAGAAAAAAAATGTCTATAAGTTCTTACTTTTCATTGTATTTTTTTGAATGATTCAATGTTATTTATTATAGTAAACGACTGCTTTAAATAAAATTATATTTTACGTATGAATTTATAACAAAATCATGTAACTAACATTGATTAATTACAAAATTAGGTAGAGTTACATCATCGACGTTCATCATCATTTCACTTGCCTTTTCAATAATACCAGGTGAAAATGGCATTTACGCAGTATTCTTCTACGACCTGCACATGGTAGTTTTCGTTCAGCTCTACGATCCGTGGTCTCCAATCCGGAATTATAAGGCTCTGGCCTGTTCTGTTCTGCGCTCTATGTGGCATGTCAATTGTCACTTCAACCTGCTAATCCATTTGGCTATGTTAATTAACCTCGTAAGTCTACGGATCCCTACAATTAAGAGTATACTTGAAGTTGAAGTCGAAGAGTAGAAGTTTCAGTGCAGTAAATCTTCACTGGTAACTATTAACGGGTTAAATGCAAATATGAAATTGAGCAATCATCGAACATAATCTGTACATGAATAGTATGTTATTAAAAGTGCTCTTTAAATTTTTTAGTACATGCGATTTTTCACAATGCTCCAAGGTGCAAATAATAAGAGTCACAAAAGATTTATTAATGGTTATGCGTTCGTAACAAAGCCCTATAACGCATCGAGTGGCCCGCATCGAAACATCGCCAGTCAACCCTTGAATGGCCAAGTATTTTTACAATCGTGGGCGTGGGCACGTAAAATACACTGTTGGTCACAAAACGAACCATTTATTGCATTGTTAAGTTGCCAGTTCGTTACATTGGCAATAAATTACCTCTCGCTTCGTGGGATACCGATATGTAAATAAATGTTTGATGAACGATCCATTCCTTAAATTGTAAATTTTGGATAATCAAAAGAAATTAACTCTTTGCATGTAAAGTAAAATTACAAGAGTTAAAATACTTATTTACTGTTGCTTATCAATAAGTTAAAATGTTTAAAAAACTTTTTAACACGATAATATGTATATAAAAAAATCGTTTTTGTAAAAAATATCATCATCATGAAAGCCGATAGATAGCCACTGCAATGCAAAGGCTTCTCTCAAAAATCGCGACAAGAAAAAAGAAGAAGAGATACTTGCGATTAAATAATGACCATTTTTTAAGTCAATAAATTAAAAATCCCATCTAGTTATTGAAGAAACTTGAACGGCTTCTTTGAGATATAGCAGTATCAGCTAATAAAAACAATCAAAACATCAGCAACAGCAACTGCAAGCAGAAGTTCTTCAACCAACTAGAACTAACTGTTCTTCTCACCTGAAATCTCTGCCGCTACATTACATATTACATTTATTTACATTTCAATTTTATAATTTTTCCTTTCTGGTAATTCTCTGTTTAGTTTTTTCTTCATTTTCGGTTCTTAATAATTATTTCTTTCTTTTCTATTATTACTTCTATCTTTTATATTAAAGTATTAATATTTTTCTATTAATTGCATTATTATATTATATAATATTAATAATAATATTAACCACATTGAGTCTCTTGCGATCAGAAGATAATAACTCTAATATGAATACTCCTAGGATAGTGTATTATAGCTATTTCCATAGAATTATGTCATATAATTGATGATTTATGAGAGAGGTGCGGATTTTCATAGTATATTTGTTTTGAAAAAGAGAGCAAACGGAGAAATTTACGGCCTAGGACCGCGGATCTCCCAGAGAAAACAGTTGAAAGAAATCCTCACAATATGTTTAAGATAATACTTTGTATGTTTACAATAATTATATTAAAAATGTATAGGGGACGACTATAGAGTTGTAAATACAAGGCACCATGAAAAACTGAGTCTTCGATTATGAAAAATATCTAATTCATTTTGTAATAAACGATATCAGACTTATTATTCGTTTTAAAAGTAAATAGATGGAAAAGGCGTTTCGTTTAATAAACGAATATTTAAATGACAAGAATCCTTGGCAGCGATGTCGCTAATTATTTTGAATTTAGGCTATACCTGATAAAGTGTATATGTTCAAATCTGTATTGGTAAACTTTATTAAAAGATATTTTGTTGTGTAGTTTCTTTCTGCTTCTCCACAACAATAACACCTTGAAAAACAGAGTAGAGTCATAGCTAAAATAGATTTAAAAATGTTGTCGATCAAGAAAAGTCCTGTTAAAAGTTCCAACGTTAAATAAATGAATGTATTCCATGCTATGATGAAAATTTCTTCTTATTCACTCTTAATATTCTAGTTCTCGATGATGATGATTACTAAATCTAGATACCTAACATATCACACTATTGCCTTTGGATAGATATATTTATGATAGTTATCTTTGGTAACCTTGGACGGACAATTTAACTAGAGACACTCAGACCAACATTTTCCAAAATTTTGTAAATATAGTCTTAGATGTTTATTATTTACATGTACCTAATGTTGGTAAATAAAATAGTTTTTTTATTATCAATTGTGCACTATGCAATGTGTTTAGCCTACGTTTAAATAGAAGCTAGAAATATTGGTTTACTTATTCGTATAAGAAAAGAAAAAAATCCAATTGATTACACCGTCGTTTCAGTCAATAGATGCCTACAGCAAGGTATATCCCTCCTCCAAACATATTTATGGGGGGGATATACCATAATAGATATGCATGGCAGACGAGTTGACGATCGCAGTGTGGTATTATGGTACGCAGAGGATACTGCTGCCCATTCTCTATAAACTTGTTTGTGAGCAGTGCACAGTGAATTATATAAAATTGTATCCCGGGAACCGAACCTGCAACCTACGATTTCAAGTCTCCATCCTCTACCATTGCGCTACTACCGTTCAATTTATTTATACGTAAACTTTCATTCAATGATCATAGAGTAAATTTAACATTTTTTTGGTCTTAACACTATTTTTGAAACTTTTGTTATTGAAAAATATTTCACACATTTCAGCTAACATTAACTGATTTTAACCGCTCAGTTTATCAGCCAGAAAAGAGAGTAACTGACATAATCCAGCAGACAGGCAAGTTGAACTGGCAGTAAGCAAAATTTATAGCACGCGGAATGAACAATCGGTGGAACCTTAACTTCCTGGAGAGGAGACCACAAACAGGCTAGCGCGGCCTAGGATGTCCACCACAAGGTGGACATGGCCGCTTACATCCGATCTTATTGGAAATCTATAGAGGATGCCTTGATTATCCTTTATTTAAAAAAAAGCTTTACGAGCACTCAGTCGTAAAATCTAAGGGAAAATTAATATTAACGCCATCTATTAACAAATGCTATACACTAAATTAAGTCTAGATAAGTTATCAGGTTTTCGCGTACTTAGACATTTTGCCTAATGGCAATTGGCAATGGCCTTATCGCAATTTTTTATTATTTTAACACAATTATCGTTATGTTTATTGAAATATTTTATATGTCCAAAAACAAGGATTTGTTGTTATTGTTTTAAATTTTAATTGAATTACAATATTTTATATATTACAGATAATAAAAGAATTATTTTGATATATTTTTTTATCCTCATATACACATCATATTATTTAAGCACGTCACGATTAAGCAACAAGTTGCTATCACATGATTAGATTTTCCATATCACGTCAATAAGAAATCAAAAACGTAATTAAGAATCATTATCTATTCTCATTTAAAACAGCACCACTTACCTAAATCACATCTTGCGTCTCACGGGGATAATAATCTTATAAAATAACCAAAGAACGGAGCGTTATTAAATTTTCCCACCAAAATTCACAGCTAAGCTAAAACAAAACCGCAACATTAAGTGTTTACACACGCCACAGATATAAACATAACAGTAATCACACACACCATTTATATATTCTTCGAAGAACTAACTGGAAACATACCAGGGAACAGCGAGAGTCGCTGGCAAATTAAGTCGATACGTAATTAAAACTGGCACAGCGCACACACACAAAGGATCGACATAAAAATGCGAGAGTGAAAAAAAAGTATAGGTTTAAAATTTACCCGGTATAAATTTGTGTTTTTTTCCCTTCACCTACTTATGTATGGGGACATGCGCAGTAAAGGGTTAAGCTTTATAACCCTGAAAAATGGAATGGACGCTACTTAAAATCGTTTTCCTATTTTCTTACATTGCTTTTTAAAACGTTCAGGTTATCATGTAATTGTGTTCTCCCGCATACAATGTGGCGCTAGTGTAGCTATCGTCAATAAAATTATTTTCTAACCTAGACGTATGCTGGACAATACTTCCTTTCAATTGTGGATTCATTTGATATCACATTACAATTAAATGCAGTGACGTGAAATTACTCCACGTGATAGTGTAATGTTAAACTCATGATTAAATTTTGAACGTGTGCATATATTCGTAATGTTAAAAACATCGTTAACAAAAGTCTTGTTTTCTTTGTTTTATCAATATACATATATTCGTTATATATGTAATAGCTTTAAAAGGGTGAAAGTATACTTCATTTGTCAGGAAAAAGCTTTGAAATTTTTACACCTATTTCCAATCTCCCTAAAGTGATTACTATGAATTATATTAAAATAATTTATTTTGTCTAAAGAAATGCGACAGGCCAACGACTGCTGGCAAAACAAAGTCTACAAATATAGATAAAAACAATAACCTTTTTTTAATAAACACGTTTTTTCTAAATAAATTGTAATTACTATATTATTTTTTAACCTTTTTTGACACGGTGTACTATAAATTAATTAACAGCAAATGAGCTAAATACTTTAGATATGAATAATATTTAATAAAATAATAAATAATCATACATTTTATTTATAGTATCATCGGAAAAGATAAAACAAAGTTAGCAAAGACAACCAAGTAAATGTAAAACGCAATTGTTTTAAAAAAAAAGCTGGTTTACATTAAACAATTTCGTATTCCTTATTTTACGCTGCCTGCTATTAGATTTTAAACATGTAAACATTTATTTGTTAAACGAAAAATATTATTATGTAAAAAAAAATCTTTTTCTTTTATTTTGCCCAATATACTAGCAAGTAGCCGTAGACGGTTACCATCATCACCATTTCAACCATAGAATGTCCAGTGATGGACATAGACCTTTTTAACAGTTATAGACAATAAAAATGAACTTCATAAAAGCCTTTAAAAATTGTTCTCTCATTGTCTATAATTCAGGCCTCGTTGTTTCCAGCCAACTATAATTTGAAGTCTTCAAGTTAAGATTGAATAGGTTTCTTCTAAGTAAACAGAATCATAGACCTTGTTAGCGCTTAACATCAGGCGAAACAGACATCAAATGCTCTGCCTATAAAAATTAAAAAAATTTATTGCGACTTTAAATTGTATATTCTATTCAGACAGAATTCCAATAATGTAAAGGCATTAGTATTAAAAAATAAAGCTTTTTAAAATGGTAATACGTTATAACAATTTTTATTTAATGCTAATGTTTCCGCTGAAATTAAAAATGGCTGATTATTAACGCAAATGAAAATTCATTACATTCGTCGTGTTAATTTTAGATGGAATTTTTTATAACAGGGGTGTGTTACGCCCTCTTTCTGTTTTTTCAGTAGCGTTTCAGGAGAGGCTTCGTGAAAAATTCCACATGAAAAAATCGTTTGTGAAAATACTAACAGATGGCGCCGGCTCTAGATCACTTATTAATGTAGAGATGTCACCTTAATCATTTTGAAATAAGGAAAAATATCATTTCTTATTACTGTAATGATGTATTTCTGAACAATGAAAAAAATGAAAATTAAAACCTTTGACAACCGTGCATAATTGCAGTGCAGTTGATTTATGTACAAGATAATTCGATATTACTGTAAAATAAAAAAAACAATGGATTTATCATAAAATACTTGTGATTTAAAAAAAAAATTGTTAAATTTTAACTTGTTTTTTGATAATCGAAAACTACATAAGTAGTAAAAAAAACCTACAACAAGTCTGGAAACAAATTGCTTGATACCTTCAAGTTCACTCCCAGGAAGATGAAAAGTAATTAATAAAACCTACTCAGTTTGTAGGAGACCCCAACCAACTACTTTTCATTGAAAAAATACTTAAAGAGGCTCTGGCTAGGAACGACAGGACAGTACACCCTGTGTAACCATAGCGCCAGCCGCAATCGGACCGATTTCGGATAGCTAGAAGACTAAATGTGAAATAAAGGTGGAATTATGAAATGTTTATTATAGATTATAAAGAAAGAAGTTTGATTTAACATAGTGCCAAACTAAGTGTAAAATATACAGAGTCAACTTAAAATAAATACAATAGATGTAAAGAAATAATTACAATCAGACGTGAATAGTGTGTATAATGCATAAGCATATTTATTTTTCAATAATTGATCGCACGCACACATATTGTACATATACTTAGTCTTACCATAAAAATTGCGACAAAGAAAAGTAACATGCTCTTGTTATACATATAGAGTGTATTAGATACATTAATATTGGTCTTCATTATCTGCAAAATAGCCTTTTAAATGTAGAGGATAGTTATCAATAGTAGTAGCCCTATTTCTATTAAACAATTCTTCACTGCCAATCGTATGGATTATGGCTCCAAATTATCATGGCGTTTAGTGCAAGCCTAGCTCTAAATCTGACCATAAATCATAATCAAATGGAAGAACATCAGGACTAGATGACGACCAGTCTTTATCTCAGCTTCTTCTGCTTTATGATCCGGCGCCTAGTCTTGCTGATAGAATCATTCTTGGTTATTGAACAAGTTAAGGGGCTTAACTACCTTCTCCAGAATCTTGATACACCTGTGCGGATAATTTGATAACTTTTTCACAAAACTTTGGTTCACTCACCCCTACATAGCATCCCAACAAACCATCACTAAAGTCGGATAATCTCCACGTTGTACTCTGAAAAACTTTTTTTAATTTTTCAGCATAAATGCGCTCATTTCGTTTGTTAAAACTTTGCTCAATTATAAACATTTTATCGTTCGTAAAGAAAAATTTTCTGTGAGCACCCTTTGCTTACCGCTCAAGTTTTTTTACTTTAATTTTACGACCCTATGCTTTTTAAAATTATCATTTGAGAAGTGCCGAATGCTGCAAGTCCTACGTCATCTTTTAAAATACGCCACCTGATTCTAGGTGCAAGGTGCATCCATGTCCCGTGGTAAAAACCCAAATGTAAATAATTAAATGAGTGATATAAGTAAGATAGAAAAATAGGAAATTAATAAATAGAATAACATTTAGTAATGACCATTCTTGTCATAAAAAATTGTCTGATCACATAGACAAAAAGTTATAACGAATTGGCAGTTAGGAAAATGTAAATAAAAGTAGCAATTGAAAAAGTGTAACCAAATATAAAAAGTCTCTGCCAATAGGCGGCAGAGAAATTCAGATGACTAAAAAAAACTAGTTCTATTCAAATCAAAAAACGTTTGCAACCTTTGTTTTTTCTATCGATTTGATTCTAGATTCTGTTAACGATAAACTAGTGATCACTATGTATAATATAAAGTGAACAAATAAAGGTGGTGGTCTACGTCTAGCAGTAGATGTCGTGCTGAAATGATGATGAAATATAAGAGTTTCAACATGTATACGCCATATATCATCGTATTATAAATATAATAAAAAGATTTATATAAACATTAATCATATTAGGAAAATTATTATAGAAAGCACGCTACGACGATGTTACTTTCACATGCGATACGTAGATATAAGTTGCAAGATGTGACAAGGCGTGGCGCATTGAGCGAAAAAAACTTGGCAGCGATTTTTCACCGTCGTTGACATTCCCTGCGACTTCCACCCCCGAGAACTGTCTACTCGGATTGTTTTGATGGATATAGAGGTCAATGATCTGGATTTTTAAAACGAGGCCAACAGTTACGTAGTATTTCAAACCATCTTATATTTTTATTATTTATTTAAAATGAAATTTAACAAAAAAAATGTTATTAATCGATTTATTTATTTACACTAACAGGCGTTTTCTAAGAGTCAGAGGTAATTACTAGGCAGGTGTCTAAATGTTATGTTAAAGTTAATTAATTATATGAACATTTGCTATGTATTCGAGGTATATGTTACTATATAAGTACTTATAAGAACATACCTAAATAGGAGAATATAATATATACATAAATAACACATATATGTCCACATAAATATTCCTGTTATGGATTAGAAATAGGTAACAATACATCATCCACACAGCTGTACATATTTCAGTCACTTAAAGGTATATTATAATATATAATAATTAAAAGTTAAAGTTTTTGTGCAATATTTAAAAATATTTAATTGATTTATTCAAGGTATTTCCGCACTTACATATCACTCCGTGCCATCTTTGTTTAAATTACTTTGAAATATATAAATACTATATGGGTGGTGTCATCATCATTATTATTTCAGTTGTGGGATGTTCACGGGTGGACATAGATCGGATCATAGGAAGCGGTCAGCATCCAGTGTCTTTCAACGACAAGAAGGTCATCCGTCCACCATTGTGGGTTATAAAAAAATATAAAAGATGAAATAAATTTCTTCAACATTGGTTCTTTTAACATAACTCTTATTGATCGTCAACTTTTTTTTAATCTTTTTAATTTTTGCATTCTCCAGAGGTCGCATCTTTGAAGAGTAATATAGATTTATATACTTACACTTTACTAAATATAGCCTAAAAAAATAAAAATAATGAAGCGACATCATTGCCAAGGATTCTTGTCGTTTAAATATTCTATTATTGAATAATAAGCCTTTCTTTTCTGTTAATTTACTTTTAATATGCGCTTTGAATTTTGCTTATGATAGTCCAATAATATTTTGTGGAATATTATTTAAAATTTGATTCCGTTTATTACAAATGAACTAAAGAATTTTTTGCAGTCGAAACTTTGGTACAGTCAGTTTTTCAAGGTGCCTTGTAAATACATGATTCTAGTTATTATAATTAATAAATGTTACCATAAACACATATGCCATAAACTGTGATATAGTACGTTGTTGTTTGATGCTAGTTGCTTGTACGTTGGAATGAACCTATATATACACAGATCACCCGGTTGCCAAATGTGGCGATTATGGTATGTCCCCCCATAAATATTTTTGAGGGAGGTCTATGTTTTGCAATAGTCTATGGGCTGTAATGACAACGATACGTAGCTCGTAAAAATATAAAAGAACAATATGATTTGTAAAACTTATGTCATTTTTAATAGTTTAATATTTTCTTGTACATTTAATTCACCTTTTAAAACTATTTAAAGGTCTTTCTTGATTTTAGATCTTTTGTATGGAATTAGTATATTTGTTTATAAAATATTATAAACAAAAACAAAGTAAATAGCACTTGGTACAAAATAATGAGAACCATATGTGTCATATATTAATGATTTATTTGATAACTTTCAAGTTGCCGTCTAAACGAATGACATATCAATGAAAAAGCGATATAATAAAGTCTTTATAATTTTTACGAAGTCAAAGCACGCATCGCTTATATTTACCGCTTAGCACGTACGGCGTTTAGCGAGAATAACTTAATAAAAATTATAACCGGCGTTAGATCTTACTGGCTTTTGCTAATTAACTCAAACGTTTTTGTAGAACTCGCCTTAATTGGTGGCAAACGGTATCTGGAAAAGGTGCACGAACGTTTCGCATCGAACCTACCAACACCTTAAGATATCGGAACATAATTAAACGGTTATTTGTGTTAATAATAAACTATGATTTATGTTGACGAATTCGGAAAAAAATAATATCTATTGTCAATACTGAAAAACACAACTTATATGTAATTTCTCATTTCTGTACTAGATGGCACTGTTTGTATTTTACATCGCGCTAATGTTTTTACGCAGTCGGTATCATTAGATAAATATTGATTTGTATTCTTTGACTGGGGTTAGGCAGGCAATAGCAAGTGATCAAGTTAAACTCCGGTTCTCTCGGGCGCCCTTAAGTAGGAATGCTAAACGGGTGTCTAGGGTCGGCGTTAGCCGAAGTCCCTTCTCAGGGGCCCTTGGATCTCCAGATCGAGCGCCCGCCTATATGATACGTAATACTTAGCGGCCTCAGAATCAGGTAATACAGTAATATGCAACACACCGAGCCGAGGTTCTCGAAGAGAGCCTTCTAACTACGCTACCCATAAAAGAGGTTTAGTGTAAGCCCTGGACTAAGCCTTGGACTCTGCCCCCTACACATACTACTTGGGCAGTAGTGTGGTCCAGATATAAAAGCAATTCGTCTTAAATACTATCCTCTTGGGATGTATAGATGATCACGTTTATCTTCTGGAATCTGGCATTGTTATCAAACAAATTCATGGAAATGTTTTCTTTGAAAAATCGCGTAAAGGGTGATCTGCTAAAACAGTTTGTACCTAATCTAATAAATTCATACCTTTTAAAGTACTTAATAGGATGTTGAGTAAACTTTTTTAAAACTTTATAAAAGACAAGACATATAAGGAACACAATTATAAATTATTTGTGTCTTGTACTATATGGTTTGTTCTTTTTTCCAGACGATCTCTCACAGGGGAGGATCAATACCAGCAGAAACTATAGTTAGTAGCGGCCAAGGTAGAGCTACACTAAGTAAGAAAAGAACCAATATTTAGCCACTTCCGCACATGCAGTGGTAGTCGTGCAACAAAGTGTACCGTCCGCCAGCCCGCTGATGAATGCGGCAACTACTACCACTGCATGTGCGGAAGTGGCTAAATATTGGTCCTTTTCTTACTTAGGGTGGCCTTCCGCAAGGTAACGCCTGATTCCATTAAATAAAGTAGGGCTACACTACTTTAAAATAAGTTTTAGGCTCAGTGTCCTCTTCGCCACTTTGGAGTCGCAGAGTCTGCAAATATCACTAGAATATGACATATGACACTATCTAATGATATTTTTGGGACATCTTTAAAAGACATATTTACAACAGCCATAACTTGGTTTCTTTCCTCATCTATGATCCTCATATCTGCTGAGCAGAAAAAAGAGAAAAATCTCTTTCTTAACTATCGGAAAATTTATTTACGATGTTTTAGCGAATCAACTTAAAACCCCGAATAACTTTTAAAGTTGGGAGTCCTTTCACTCAAACTCTTTAACAACGTATGTTTTTGTATGAGAAGATTGTTACTTATAAAAATAGACATTACATAGACCACAATCATAAATCACTTATCATTAAAAGTCCTCGAGGACAATTACATGTCCGCTAGTCTGATCAAGTAAAGTCTGTAACAGAGATTCCTTTTACAACTGCCCTGAGGTAAGTAAAAGTAAGAATAGGATATTTAATGCTAAGTTGGCACAACTATCAATCAAAGCATACAGTAAAGAAAATAATTGTTATACAAAATCAAGCTTGGCCACACCTTCGCGTGCGTCACCTTGAGATATGATATTGTGTGGACCATTACCTGAATAATAACACTTGACACGGCATCATTAAAAACGTAGTAAGGTATTGTTAAATCTTTAGATTATTCCACAGATAGTAACATTACAAACATGTAAACACAATTAATTGAGTAAATTACCTTACTCGGCATGTTCCGTATTAAATAAAATTTACGAAGCAATAATTATGTTTACACGAACCTGATAATGTTTTTTCGTATATTAGTATCTAAATAGTAGAACGTGTTACTCTAATAACAATGATTAGTAATATAAGAAATAGTAAATAGAGAAGCCTTTGCATAAAAGTAAATCAATCTTAAGTAAGAAAAGGACCAGTTTTTAGCCACTTCCGCAGATGCAGTGGTAGTGGTAGCTGCACGACTACCACTGCAAGTGCGGAAGCGGCTAGAAAAGGGTCTTTTTCTTACTTAGGATGGACTTTAAGAACCAGTTAGATGCGGCTTACATCTAACGTCTTCTGGAACCTATTAACCAATGTCGATAATACATTGAACGATTGTTAGAAAAGTTTTTGGTTTTTTAAATTACATGATAATCTTTGTCGCCAATAGGCAGAGATTTTTACTATAAGTGAAATTTTTTTCATAGCTATTTTTATTTACATTCGCTTTACTGCTTATTCGTTATTATTTTTTATCTAAATTACCCGTTGTTGTTTATTAATTCCGTGTGATACTTATAAGATTGTTTTTATTAAATTTTACTCTATTTACATTAAATTTTCTACTATTCTATCTTAATTACATTATTCATTTCTTTTCTATGATTCTCTTAATGTTTTTATCTATCTATCATCTATCATCTATCATCAAAAATAGATAGCATTATGGTACATTATTCACCTTTGATTCTTTTTATTTTTGTTTCAATTCTTATAGTTATTCTATGTTTATCTCTTGGTTTGTGTGCCTGCCATCTATTGTAGAAATAGATGACATTTGGTGTACCAAATGTCATCAGTCAACAGTGTACTGTTAAACCAAATTTCTTTTTATATTATCTAACATCTATAATTTAAAAAGATGATCTATTTTTGTTGATTCTATGTTTATATTACGTTTCACGATATTTAGTTAGTCTCTATGGGTTAAATTAGACAGTAAAACGACACGAGGTGACGATTGACTGTGGTTGATTCATGTGATTGCATGGCAATCAAAATATGCAACATTCCCTATGTGTAGACCAAGCCGGATTGTCTTCCGGTCGAATCAAGATTTGAGAATTCTCCGCTGTACGACTTATAGAATAAACGTTATAAGAACATTGATAAAATTAATTTTAAAATATCATTTTCCTATCGATTATTATAATTGGTTACAGGTGTAGAAGCTTTAAAGGAATGTGAATAAGTAGCTAATTTGCTGTGAATTAATATATTTCACATTTAATCAGTACATAAAACGATTATTCTGAAATATATTAAAATAATTTATTTTTTTCTAATGCATCAGGCCGATAATTTCTGGCTGTAAAAATTCAAATGGGCAAGTTAGTATAATATAAAACATAACAACGTACCACACACACGCAAAACAGACTACGCAATTATAAGCCAATATATCTCGTATGTATACTGCTAGAGGGGCACCATCGCCTACCTAATTTGAGACATGAGTGTCGCCACATCTTTTTGAGGTATTTACGAAAAATTATAAAGAGTGTTGTAATAATTAATAATGCAACGTAGATAGGGTAAAGACAATATAGAAAATGGGATTAATATAAATAAAGTGTAAGAGGCCTGATATTAAATAAAATTGTAAAAATTCAAAATGTGATAGTAAAAAAAAGTAAAAATCGAAATTGAAACTGTACTGTGATATACCAAAAGAGTGTACCGAAGAAAGAGAGACGAGGTGTGAATGGAATGTAAATAAATGGTAAGAGAACGAAAGAAGAAGATTAATAGAGATAGTGAAGAACGGAAGAGGAGAGTGATAAGAAAACAAAGTGAAACGAAGATTCAAAATTAAAAAGTTCCTATCCTTAATATGATATGAGAGCCCACTAAACGGGACCAAAAAAATGCCGCTTCTAACTAATCGAATTAGAAATCTACCTGGGACGCCAAATTCCAGCAGTGGAAGACCTATAGCTGTAATGTTGATGATGATGAATATTCAAATTCGCTGATAACATTTTTTTTTCAACAAAATGTTTGTATGTGCGTAATTGAATTCAAATTCAAAATATTTTTGTTCGAGTTGGCATTTAGAGTCACTATTGAATAGTAAATTATGTTTCATATGTAAGCTGACGGCTCGGAATTCAAATCTGTTGGGAAGAACTTACCAGAAACGATACATATTCTCTTTTTAAATATTTTTATTTATTACCGCAAAGAAAACTTAGGTGAACAGCTCTCAACCCTCTGTCACTTCCAATACGCGAAAACTGAACTATGTGTAAACGCTTGTTGATATAGACTGAGTGCTTATTGTTTTATAATAAAACAACTTTAAATCATTTAGACATGTGCCGTTTTTGTTGGTTAAATTAGGATTTATGTATACTTTAATCATTTAGAATGCAATAGTTTCGCTGAAAAACGGTGTCGTGCGACATTTTTGTCATTTGGTTAGTCCATATTCATTTATGTATGTTAATATGATAGGAATTGTAGTTATTGATATGCCACAAATGAGTTTCGACTAGTGATTAGTCGTATTTGGTTAGTACGACCTGATTACACATTACGACCAACTTTTTTTTCTTTATTCTAGTACTGTTGTCTTAAAAGGCGCCACTTACAGTCCCACAAGTCACTTGACTGCGTGTCTAAAAACGTATCGAACGTAATTTATTTAGTAGAGTATAAATCTATATTAGCAAAACAATTAATCACTTATCGGTAAACTGTAAGAGAAAAAAAGGAGACAAGAAGCAAAAGTAGAAACAGATTTCAACTGTTATCACATATACATACTATGGTCATACATGTGAATTTGCTTATAAAATGTAAATAATTTATATATTTTTCGAGATTAATTTTTTCTACTTCAAAATAATCCCTGTTGGATAAAACGCACTTTTGTTAACGCTTTTTCCTGTCCTCGGAACAGTCGGTATAGTTTTTTTTTCGGGTAAATCCTTCCGAAGGATGTGAGTCGAGTTTTTGGCGCTTTTCAAAAGAATAAGCGATTTTGGCATCTATACAAAACACCTTCAAAATGGATTTTGGATTGAGCCTAATAATATTCTACTTTTAACAAACAGACGCTCGGTAAATATTATTGACAGTCCTAGAAACCTAGGAAAAAAAATTACCCGCCAAATGTCGGCTGGACTCGGTGTAATTTGTTGAATTTATTTTTGTATGTTTTTTCTTGTGATCATGTTATATATATTCTGGTAACAAATGTCGCATTAAAAATGTAAATTCTAATTAAGAATTTGAAGTTCAAGGATGATGTCATTTTAATATTAATTGTGTTTTAAACAACATGATAAAAGAGAAGTGATAACCACGGTACTGCAAAAGAAGTAGTAGTAGACAGAATAAAAAGTTGGAGGATGTCATTAGGAAAATATTTGGTGCAACATGGATTCGCATAACAAGAGATAGAACGGAATAGAAAGCTTCAAAGTAGGCTTTAGTCGGAAGACAAGCTGAAAGGATTTAACGACCGTTTGTCGATATTTATATAAACTTATTATTAAAGCGATTTTCATCAATAAAGGCTATTAAATAAAGCAAAGACCCCCTCCAAATATAGCCATAATGACAGATTTTTCTTTGCACGACCGGCTACTATCCGCGACTTTTATACTATATCTTCGGTACACCTATTCGGAGGCCTTACCACCACTGGAGAAACTTATGGGCGAACGGCCGGTGGTCTGGAGATTTATGTGTTGTTATGTATCTCGTGTGGGTCTAGCTATTCACGCCCTCCTTCATCTTTCATGCCACAAGCGCTGAATAGTCTCGGACTCGCCAATGTTACAATTTTTTTACGCTGTCATTTTATTGTATTGACATAAGAAATATTAAAATATCAAGTAAAGCTAATTCACTTTTAAAGAACTACGAGGAAAGTCCTCATGAGTACATCGGCGAAGTGAAGTGAATTTATCACTTGAGGAATGACAGCAACATTGCGACCCTGTAAGAAGTTTCACATATTAATGATGGAAGCGTGCGGTTGAAAGAACAGGGTTTGTCTTTTAAATTAATTGTCGGCGTTGCGTCTGCAAGGTGGGGGGGGGGTGACCGTGTAGGGAGGAGGTATGAGTAAGGGGGTATGGGGGGTGTTATGGGGTCGTAAGGGCGGTAAAGGGGCGTCCACGATTGCGTCTGACGTTAATAAGTAAGTTAAGTTGCGACACTTTCCATCGAAAATTATTGACGGTCAAAACCGTCATTTAGAGCGCTAAAATGTTGCAATTCTAATTTAAATAAGTAATTAGAATTTATGACGTATATTTTATCGAGAAAAGAATGAAAAGGCTATTATATTATAGGCAGAACAAAAGGCCGCAGATGCCTTAAGGTTCATAAACCTCTGACCAGCAAGCGCTGCGATGGACGTCTATCTCCAAGGTGGACAGATGATAAGAACGATCGGAAACCTCGGATTTTAATGTTGATGATACCATAAATATTTCCGAAGTCATCTCACCAACAAAAATATTTGTTTTCATTGTCAAAGTCAAATTAGCTTCATTATATAAGATCTTTACAATCGTCTATAAATATCAGCTTAAAATTATGTTTACCTTATTTCGTAATCTGCCGCCCATGAAGAAGAACTAACAAAAAATCCGATCGGGACTGTAATTTTTTTTGATGATTTATAACAAAAAAATTCCCTTAAAATTAGAGCAGTTTATTTCCAAATTTTTATCGCGAAGATACTCTGAAATGTGCCTTAAAAATTTCTTGAATTTGATAAAAGATAAATTCACCAAATCGCTTGGTAATTTATTATAGAATCTTATACATTAACCTACATGTAAACTGAATCGCAAATATTCAATCGAATTTTGAAATACGAAAGCAAATATATTTTTACTTCTTATTTCTAAAAAAACCCTCCAAGACAATTAGTTAGGACGTCACATTTAGGCTACCCCGCACAATTTCCCCGGGACATCGGAATCATTCGAGACGTTTGTCTTGATGTCTTTATCGCCGCTCTAAAGTATAACGTGGTAACTGATAAAATTAAAAAAATTGCGGAAACTTTTTTTGTTTAATTTTGTATTAATTATTATATAATATTTATGCAAAAAGATATAGTATATATTAATTTTAAAATCCTTAAAGGAAGCGTCTAACCAATTTGGTGTGAAGTGATTTAAACATCACATTATAAGAAAGAAGTTAAAAAAAACTTTTCTAATTTAAAATTACTTTTGCAATAAAAAAGCAAAACATTTAAATTCGTTCCAGATATTTTCTTTCGGTCGGATTAATCTATCTTTTTATTTCGAAATGCGACAGCCAATAACTTCTGGTAGTACAAAGTTTGCAGGGCAGATAATAAAAGATTATTTATTTATGTACTATTATAGCATATATTACTCTTAGGCGTAATAGTTCTCGCGGTCAGCCAGATTATTTTAAAAATATTGTCATATTATTAAATCGTGTTCAACTTAATTTAACGTAAACAAATCTCGTCGTATAACTGCAAAAATAATTACGTTTTAAAATCTTAAAGATTATATTTAATGCATAAAGTTTATTATAACTTTAATAATTATCATTTGGAAAAGTGAGTACCAGTTTTCGGTGCAAAATTTTCTTTTGGTATATTTTAAAGAATGTTACCTATGATCTATTTTTGTCAGTCAAACAAAATGTTTGCGGCATAAGCCAAAGAAATACAAATTGTTCTCGCTGGTGTTTATTCTTTTACTCGGTCTTGCGGTACCCACCCTCGTGAGCGTATCGTTTGATTAATGACGTCACAGCCCCGGGACGTCGTTACCCGGGCACTGTACCGATCATTTTCCCCGGATCATGATCATCCCCGGATAAATCGTCGCGCGGAATTGCTTTCGTCCACGTCTATAAATACGAAATTAATTACCTATACTTTAACTTTTACAATTTTAGTGTAATAAAATCACGTACTTACGTATTATTTTAGTAAAAAAAAAACTTCTTGTCTTTTGGTAAAAGTCTTGCTCGCCTATATATCTATATGACTTTAATTACCTTAAAACTAAAAGCCTAACTTCGCTAGAGGTACATCTTGCTTATTATATTACAGTGATGCATGTTATTGTAAAACTATGTACACAAAGCTGTGAACAACAAGTATAGAGGACGTTAACTTAAAACATAAAAATAGGTTGGGTAAAAACTTTTTTCGCATTTTATATGAAAATTCGAAACAAATTTTTAAAGTTTATTTACATTTAACTATAGTATACAGGTGTTATGTTGTTTAATGACATTTTGCTTTTATGATTTTTAATCAAAAAAAAAAATTGGATCGAGTGGTTTTTCAATTAGAAGTTAAAATATTTTTAATAGTTTATCGCTAGTTTATAGCAGGATTTTTTTAAAAAAATTATGAATGAAGAACTCTGTTATAAGATTTTCTTTATTTAAAGTGCTATACCTTATGGACATATTTTTTTATTTGTTAATGTTTTTATGCTACGTGTATGCACCAGTTTCATATCGATTACGTACTATCATATTTTTTTTTTAGTCTTTAAAGAAAATCAAAATGTAGAAGGCTCTCAAGGAAAAATTAAGAATGGCTATAGACAAAAAGCATGTGTCAAAATATAATGATTTTGACGAAGATATCTAACATGTTGTTTCTTAATCGATATCCTATAAGATTAAAGATTTTAATAAAAATACTTTTCATCCTATTTGTTACATTTTAACTTACAATAATCAATAAACATTCTCGGTATAATAAAATATATTTATACAGATATCTTTTCTTTTTAAGCTTTCATGTTCAAAGAGTCAATTTAAATACATAATATTAATTCACAAGTCGCATTAGGTTTGCTATCGCCTTGGTATAAGTGCATTGTTTTCCGGGTGTCATCGTGTAGTAGCCTTCGTCATGGACGCATGGAAGCTTCGCTTTGTTTTTGCATACAGTCATAGACGTAACACTTCGTCGTTCGTCATCGATACGACTACAATGATGTCATTATTCTGTTCGAAATCATAGTTTATCTGTCCATGTTAGTCTTTTATTTACAAAAAAGCGTTACCGGCAACATGTATGTTTTCTTTTTTTAACTCTGTCTACTACTTGCAAGTTCATTAGTAGACATAGTTTATTACTAACAGTAGAATTGGCTCTGTGGTTTACTAGGGACCGCATCAATGCTTCGTTTTATGTTTTTCTCCTATATTTTTGAATGAAAATCTTTCAAACAGTTTACGCCCCTACAATTTTTTTTTATTATAAAAAATAAAAACTAAAAAAAAACGTATATAAGTGGACTGTAGATGTAAAAGCTTTAAAGGGGTCCATGATACGTGATTACTTAGAATTATGTTGTAACATTTTTTTTTATTAGAATGCGACGGGCCAATAAATTCTGGCAGTAAAAAGTCTGCAGAGCAGATAATAAACAATAATTAATTTATACACTATTATAGTATATACAGTAATCTGAATTGTGAAAATGCTTTGTTTCTATGTAATCATTGCATTACTTATTATTTTTAAACTTAAATTGACAGCAAATGAGTTATGCATTTTAAAGCTTTTACACTAATAATTAATAATTAATAAGTCTGTATAAAATAATGAAATTTAACACGTTGACTTTTCATATTTCTTATTAAATCATACCATAACATAAATTCATAAAATTTTCATAAATTTAATATGACATTCACTAAGTCCGCGTGGTTCTATAGGATCCCAGAAACAAACAAGGAACAGGATTATTCTGAGGCTATAAACAAAACCATTCGATACAAATCTCTAGAATGTTCCGCTACATTGAAATTGCCAACGATCCATCTCACCCAGTTCTTGGAAGCGAACGGAAGTGTTACGTGTATCAGTACGACGTGATATCGAGGCGGCTAATATCACGTGATATAACAACATACAGAATCGACAAAGTTACGAGAATTTCTTTCCACGTTGTATTATTGCCCAGAATTTATAACATAGTGTTACATTCGTGTTAGAATGCTCCGTGTTACTGATCATCTCCACAATACTTATTAGAGATAAATTCATATGCGTTCGAATCTAAATTCAAACTCCAATTTAAATTCGGACACTAACAGTTAGACAGTCGCTGCCATTGTTTTTAAGTGAAAATTACAATTATACCACGATTGTAAATATACTCTGTATATATGTAAATACACAACCTTTATTACCCCTGGCTTTTAATTTCTTAGTCATCAAGTACAGGGATACATTTGGAATTAAGTTGTAAATAAAACACAGGGGTGTATTTCGATTATATTAAATTCACTCTCGACGTCCAACTATAGCAACGCGATGCTGTCGCAAGTTTCCATTAAACCCGCCATTGTCATAGCGCGGCTCGCTCAATATCGCCTGGAGACGAAGACGCACAAACTTTCAGTCTAAAACTCATGCGCTGTGCGGTGAATACTTTACCAGGTATTTACATTGTAGATGAGAGCGATAGATTGGGGTTGTGTTCTTCACTGCCCCCCGCATAGCGCGTATAATATTATAGTATCCTCATCTTTGTTTCAGCCCATAGACACCCACTGCAAGACATAGGCCTCCACAAAGGTTTCATTGGAGGAAGCAGCAGCGTGGGGTATTATGATACGCAGAGGACGCTGCTGCCCATACCCTGGAAACTTTTGTTGTGAGCAGTGGTAACCCTATATAATTAATGCACAAAGTGTGAATTGTATAAGAATGTATGATGGGAATAGAACGCAAGACCTACGATCACAAGTCTCATTTTTCCACCGCTGAACTATCACTGCTCTATTTTGTAAATTATATATCTATTCTAATTTCAAATAAGTGATGGTACTTTTATTCACTTAGTATCATATATTTATAACTTGTTTTGAGTGTATGTATTACATCAAGTATAGATGAGCCAAAATCAGCCCCATGCTCTGGGAAAAGCGTACACTAAAATCAGACTGGATTTGTGATCACCTTCACGACTTAATACAGTAGTAGAGTAATTCATTCCCAAGCTATATTATCACCTAAAACTCTGTAATGCAATTGAAGTTTTTCTAAAGGGTCTTGTTAAATGTGTTTAAATTTATTACTTGATAATTACATGGCATTGTACTGTCAAAACCGTACACAGTTACATCATAATAGCTCTGTGGTTAGAATATAGTTTATTCATTTCAATAATACAGGAGAGGCGTTTGTCTTTTAACACTGCTACTGGCCAATAACTCTTGTAGAAATCTATCAGAACAGGTAGTAAGTCTTATTGGAAATCAAAGGGAGGCTTTTATTCAGGTGTAGACGTCCCCCAATTGAAAAGATAATAAAACGAATCAATCACTCTTCACCACCATCAAGTCAGTCGATAGACGTCCCCAACAAAACATAAGCCTTAATAATTAATAAATATTTTTTTCTAATGCGCTATGATTGGCCAATAAGTTTTGTGGAAATCTGTCAGGGCTGGTACAAATTAAAAAAAAAATGTATTTGGTGACGTCATACTAATGAAACAGTTTTAACAATTTGTAACGTATCTATCGCGACGAAACGTAAATGTAAATACAGAATCAAAACGTAATTTATATCGGATAGTGTTGAAACAGAGTAAAGGTTGCGCGTGCTCAGTGGTTATCTTGAACAAAAAACCGAACAACCTGCTCCGACGTTTACGCACGGCTGGCCACAGCGAGCCATGGATAGCCGCAGCTAGCTATAGTTATCCATCTCTAGCCGCACTTTTTCGGACGCATCGCTTCTTGATTGACTTCCTCCCGATCATAAAAACGATCACGTCTACCGCACGTGAACAATCACCCAGTTATCTATTGACTTTGAACCGCTATTTTCATGAATGACTAACCGCTTGAATGATAAACATTTTAATGGACGATTGACGAAAACTGGTTTTTCAATTTAATATTATTTATTGCAATGTTATAAATATAGCCTGCTATAACACTAATAGCGCACTGTTATGTAAATTGCGATTTTGATTTCAATCGCTTGTAACGTTAATTACGATTTTACACGGTGGACCAGAAACACGACATTCAATTTTGGGAAAGTTTTTTTTTACACACAATCTGCTTCCAACAAGATGACGCAATATTTGGTATATTCAATGAGACTTTGGGAGTTGTAAATGAAATTTTGTGGAAAACTGATTTCGCGTCGAGAGTGCCTTCCGTGAGCCCTGATATCAGACCACTGGATTTTTTTCTCTGGAGGTGCCACAAGCCTTTACGCCAATAAACCAGCCCCAATTGTCCACTTCAAAAACATTGTTCACGAAGAAATTTCCGCTATGTCACCTGCGTTTATTCACTAATTTGCGGTCTAGACTAGAGGAGTGTGTACAATTAGCGTACCATATTTTATAAATACATAGTAAACTACCTTTAGATGTTATATTATGATATAACATTATGTTCCACGAATCTAAAACACAACTTAATATAAAAAAATTGTAAACATTTCTCCTCAATAACAGATTATTTACTGGGAAATAAATACAAGTTTGATAGGAATACTTTTAATGAGTAATTTAAAACGATAAAAAAAAAATTATCTTTGCAAAAATTATTTTTTAAATTTACTCGTAATTAAAAATAACTTTTTAACTTTTACTGTCTACATTTTTATAATTTGTAACATGATACCTAATGCCTAATGCTAATTTAAAGTAAGAATCATGTGTTTACCATCTCATAAATTTTCTTTCCCAAACTTTGTCTCTTTAATATTATTTTTTTTAATTCGTTCAATTTAATGATCCGACCGTTATATTAATAATTCTATCAGACTGTTTATATAAAGGTATTCGATTCTGTAAACCATTCTCCACCAAGGAAACCTACAAGATCCATTAAGAGACGTAACAGTTGGTATATCTCTATTATTTATATCACCGTCAAAGTATTACGTAAGAATAGATGTTTTCCGTTTTAAACTACGCCGCAGCTAGTAAAATTACCATCCTTTTAAGATTTATATCTGGGAAATTGTCGGTTACTGCTAAAGGCATATTTGATATAAAATTGTCTGGCATTTTCGTTAGGTATACTAAATTAAAATTTATTAATATTAGGACAATTTAAAATGGCAATGTGTACCACAGCGAGTAGAATAAATAGCCGCTTGCGCCACCACCAAGGGTAGCATAAAACGTCCAACCATAAGATGAACAGAATACCTTATTAAGATGCTCGACGCTGTTACGAGAATTTGTCGCTTTCCACGGGTCCTGATAGAAATATTCAATAGGCCTATATCCAATTACGACCTATGGCTAAATGGCAGTCATCCACTATCTTTAATAAGACGCTGGTTCTGTAGATTACCGTTGATAACTTCTTACAGGCAAAATAAAAAACGCAAATACCCAAAAGTAAACAATATAACACAAACTGACAATGTTTGTAAAAATAAATACATCATCTCGCTTCTATATTTATTTAACAAAAGATTTAACGAACTGCTTATCACAAATGCCATCATCATGTCAGGTGACACCCACTGCACGGCATTTGCCTCTCAAGCAATATCCCGCTACCTTTCCTATGCCGTCGGTCTACCAGCTTGTGGTCGCCACTTATCAAACCTCTTAATACTACTACTCAAATGATCACAAAATAAAACTACTGAGTTTGTAGTGCACTCTTCTTATATTATGATGCTTTTGGAACCCTTGTTGATTTAACAAGCATTCTATTCTAGAAATAGTAAGTACGCTTTTAACAGCCAATTATTTTAAAACTAAATGTCATGTCAATGTACTGGCTTTTTTAATTACTCTTACTACTGCATTATAGACATTTGGTCACAAAAAAACCCAGCTACGTATGTTTTAGACTCTTGGATGAGAATGTATTTGGAACCATTACTGCTTAATTTAAAGTTGAATGAGGTCCTTATATCACATTAGGCTCTTCGAGCATTCCTCTCTACACATACACAAGAAATATATGTATATAAGTGGAAAATCAATTGAATAAAAAAAGGTATTTAGTTATATTCCTTGTATTTACTTCCCGAGCTATTGTGAATTGTTCTGTGTTACTTATTTCTTACTTTTTTGGTCTTATTTTATGCCAGTTTCTGCATGATTAGTTATGATGTCATATATTTAAAAAAAATATTTGTATAAAAACGAATCATACCTTAATAGGCGGCGCATAGTCGACCGCCATCATGCAGTCACTATTAACACCGGCTTCAGTCTTTATCATGGGGGGCCCGTGGTGGTACAGCTGCCCCATCTGGTGATGGTGCATGCCGCTCTCACCGCGACTGTACCACGTGGTGTACATACCGCAGCTTTGTTCACAACAGTCACTCATAAATACCACATTTTAAACACAAAGTGTAATGCACACGACTGTACTTTAGTCACAATCACCTTTCACTTTTCATCGCAACTGTACCATTACATAGTCACCGTAATAAAATTATTAAAAGTTTTATCTTTTATATAGTCTTTATTTTGTTTTATCTGCACTTCAAATTAATTAAAGTGTATTTAATTTTCTATGTAAAAACAATTAAACATAAATTCAAGTGATTTAAACCTTTCGCTTCGCACTGGATAAATAAAACTTTATTCTTTTCCCAATAAATAATAAAGCACCAATACCTCAATTAAATTGAACCCGTTTTATGAAATAATTGATTTTGAATCGTCGATAAATTAATTATTGCACTAAGTACACTTAATTATAAATATATTTTTGTCTGAGTGATTATCGGCTGAGTCAGAATTAATCATGTTGCTCTGAAATTTATTCCCCTGCATCTGGAACAAGAGAAAATTTTAATTAGACAAAATGATGGTCACTTGATGCTAACCTAAACCTATTACATTTGACTTCATGAACAGATATGATAATCAGAGTATAGAAAAAGCAAATGATTAAAAATTATGTCAAATGTATATATTAATATGGATATGTCTAATTTCCGGAAATTAAAAACTTTAACACGATTATATCAAGGTGATAAAGTTTCTTCAAGGCATGTGTCAGTACAAGAAATGGTGTCAAATATGTATCATATGGACATGCCTGGATTCCGGAATTTCAAAATCTAAACACGAATATATTAAAGTGGCAATGTGTCTTAGGCGCATGAAGGGTACGGGAAATTATGTCATATGTTTATATAAATAAGGACACGCTTGGATTGAAAATAGAAACTCAAAGTAATCGTGCTAGAAATGTATGTAATGAAAAAAATGAAATGGATATTGTAATATGGACATGCCCAGAGTCGAGAATTTAAAAATAACATCTCGAAGTTATTAAACTGGCAAAGTTTCACTTAAGCGCGTACCTTCCGTCTATAGATTAAAAAATAAAGTTTGTAAGCATATTGCGAATTTTTACACTGATCCAAAAATGATGTATTGATTATAATTAATACGTTTCAATTGAAATATCAATACATTATTAATCAATTATTATTTTATAAATATAAATGAGCATTTTCAATATGTCTTTATTTTGGAATTTCGAAAACATTAAGGTTACAACTCGAAGAAATAAAAAAAAAACACATTTAACTTTATTATTTATAATAACAGTAAATAAAGTCATATCCACGCTATGACTTCACAATGTATGTAATAAAACTAGCAAATTATTATGATCATTGGTGATAAGGTATATATATGATAGTATCCGAAATCCCTTCACCTCAAGTCACTCTATGTAGTATGCCCCTAAGCAGTCTAAGAGCTCAACTCTGTCTCCCAATCAGGTCACTATATAAACCGTAAGACGTTCACTGCTGAACATAGGTTTCCCTTATAAATTTCCAATAGGATCGTACATAATCGTCTGTCCCCCTTATGGGTTGATTTTATACGCTTCACATGCCGGTATGAGGTCTGTATTCCAGAACCTTAAAGCTTGAGCGAACTATATGGCCTATCCAATTCCACTTCAACGGGTTAACCCGATGTGCCAGGTAAGTTTCTTTCATCATCTACAGCTCTTATTTATAACTCTAACTAGTAGAGAATTTCTAATAGAATTAGGCATTACCTCGCGGAAGTCCATCCTAAATAAGGAACGAAGGACTAATACATAGGTACTTCCGCTATGCAGCAGTAGTCGTGCAATAAAATGCACCGCCCGCCAGCCCGCTGATAAAAGCGCGTGCGGTAAACAATGCGAAACACAACTACTACCGTTAATCTACTCTACACGTGTTTCACCCCTCCACGGGGCATCATTAGAAAATGTTAGTCTGTGTACCTACTGCGCACGACTACTGCTGCATAGTGGAAGTAGCTATATATTTTTCCCTTTCTTGGTTAGTAGAGAATTCTCGAATATTCTTTCCATGGCTCATTGAACAACTGTGATCTTGCCAATAAAGTCCGAAATGAGACACCAATTTTCAGTGCCGAAAGTCACTTTATCTTGTGGAACATTAGACAAAAGTTTCAAATATTTTATCATTCGTAATTTAAATTCAGGTTTACACTTCTTGTGTTTTTTGCGATAATTCTAATGGCTGCAAAAAGTTTTTTATGCTAATAAACGACTAATTTTAATTTCTTACTCGTGTTGATTTCGCTTAAGGCTTTCGTGTTTAATAGTAACCTTAGGTAGGTGACGTGATGTAACAGAACGTAGCCTATCATTATAAATGCATTTAAAGATTAATGTCGGTTTGTTCTGAAGCCGATGTTGTGCTGAGTAAATGAGATTATGAAATATATTGCTTCCGCTTTGTACATGGATTGGCTTTATAGCTCGAGTTCGCTTGCAAAATGTGCAATCGAAATAAAGGCTAATTAATAAATATTCTTACAGGTATATTTTCCTTAATATCATACATGGTGATTGTAAATATTTATAAAAGCTTTAAAAGGAGGGGGGAAACTATAGCTCAATTTCTTTCATTCAATGTGTGGTACACCCTATCCAAAAATCAATGGTTTCAGATATAATATATATCGTAAAGATCATATAGTAAATAAGAAAGGACCAATATTTAGCCACTTCCGCACATGCAGTGGTTGTCGTGCAAGAAAGTGTTTCACCCCTCCACGGGGCATCTTCAGGAATTGTTACACAGATTAGTGCTAAACACCGAGTCCTGTGTGTACACTAATCTGTGTAACAACTCCTCCAAACACGTGTTGAGTGAATTTACGGTGGCGGTTGTGTAGTTGGCATTGTCTGTCGCATTCGCATTTACGAGCGGGCTGGCGGGCGGTGCACTTTCATGCACGACAACCACTGCATGTGCGGAAGTGGCTAAATATTGGTCCTTTCTTATTTAGGATGGACTTCCGCAATGTAACGCCTGAATCCATTAAATATTTAAGATCATATAGTAAGAAAAAAGGTTTTTAAAATTTAGATTACTATACATAAAAATCAATAACGATTTAATTCATATCTCTGCCGGCATTAGTAATGCCATAAGCTATTAGCCTGTCGTATTATCTTAAAAGAATAATAATCTATTTCGAGTGAACATTTAATACAATATATTTAAAAGTAAGTGTAAAGGTTTTGGAGTTACTTGTTGAAAATTGACTTATACAATCAAACCGTTAATATTTTCCATGCTTACGAATCACCATATAAAAGCTACGGCTCAACCAAAACCGCTGTACCTCGTCTTAGTAAAGCGCGGTGAAGTGGAGGCCGTGAAATAAGGACGGCGGCTGACGGAATGTAACGGCCGATACTACCCCCCCGTCTCGCCGCGTGCATAACTAAGGCCCGGTACAGCTAATTCTGTAGCATTCTAATTCACGGACATGATCATTTCAAGCATCAATTTGTATCAAATAACAGGCCAAGTTGGGTACGAAAGGGGTTTAGAAACTCCAAAAAATTTCCTCCTACACAAAGCATAACGTTTTCAAATACAATTGAATTTAATCTAATGAGTCGAGAGCTTTGGCAGGCTAAATAGTTCAAGATGATAACACCACTATCACTCTTCCACTTTATGCTCGGTAAAGCTGTATATGCCGATTCCAATTTCATAGTTGAAAATCAAAATTTATTTATTCAAATAGGTATTTACATGTACTTTTAATTCGTCGATTATTTTAACATTATAAGTAGTAAGCTACCACTTAGAACGCTGATTTGTTGAGAAGAGCCGACTGAAAACACAATAATGGCTCTTTTAAAACAAAATTTAACAATTTTTGATGTATACTTTATGATATCAACCATGTTAGCATGTCTACAAAATAAGTTCCTCAAATTTCGAACATCTGAAACTCTTGAATACTATAATAACATTTATTTAAAAACATATCTAAGGTTTTAAATTTAACTGAGAAGGAAGGTCTAAGATATCTTGTGACGCTTTATTATATATGTGTACACTTCTTTTATTGCTCCAGTTATTGGGAGCCTGTCTTTTTGTCCTATATTTATCTCTTTTTTATCTTATCTCCTTCTGTTATGGAAAAGGGAACTTCACAACCTTCTTTTTATTTCTTTACTCCTCTATCAGTCTTCTTAAGTTCGTTTATTCGGTCTTCTAACTTACTTCACGTGATCTTACATACTCATCCATTTTTAGTTTCCTCCTATTCATCACCTTTCACTCTTCACCTCACTTCTCAAGTTTCTTAGCTTTTTTCAAAACTATTATACCATTTTTACAAATTAAATTTACGGATATTATCACAATTCTTCTTCTCTTTGTTTGTTTACATTTTTAATTTCTTTCTATCTTTACTATTTTACCATACTCTTATTTTCAATTTTTTAACTTTTATTTTTAATTTTTATCAATTGTCACTTTTACATACCTGTACACTTAAACACATAAAGGATTTTGCTAACTTTTTCGAGACAAAATTTAGACGTTAAGAGTTTATTATTATTTCTTGTATTTAGCATGTCTGCAACTATTTGTTTTATAAAAGATTTAAAATTTTGGGAGATAAATAATTAAACATGTATAGAGTAGCGACCTTTAGAATACTAATTTCTTTATAAACATCTTGTTGCACAGCACATTTTTGTAAAAAAAAATATAATTAGTATAAACTGCAGTACACCTAATTGACATATATTTTTATATACATTTATAATCGATGATGGGATAAATCGGTAAAAGCTTTAAAATAGTCAATGTATCGTTCATTTATTTTCAATTAATAAATGGTGTACTCTATCCATAAATCAATGATTGTAGAAATAATTAATGACGTTATGATAATATAGCACTAAAACCGTTTTCAAATTACGAACTGCTTTATAAAATTTATTACTGTTTACTGTCTATCACTGACTGACTTTGTTCTGCCAGAATTTATTGGATTACAGTCCATTGGAAAAAAATAATTAACGTTACATGTTTCAGAGTACTCACTTTATACAGGATGGTTGGAAAGAAGCATAAAAGCTTTAAAGCTCTTATATCTACAACCAATCACCTGTATATAATAGATTGCCACCTGTATACTGAATTATCAAGATATCTTTATAACCATAACACATGAGATTCAATATTTGGCTGAAAATTTTCTCTTTTCGCCTGTTAGAGATTATAGTTGAATTTGAATTTTGTGAAATTTAATTATTTATTCATTTTATAATCTTTGTAAAACTACAAGGCTTTAATAAATATAAAATTCACATTTTTTTATTGATTTTCAATAAAATTTTTAATAATACTTGACCATTTCTTTGAGCAGTGGTAGCCTTGCGCTAGAACACTGAGACTAGTGATAGTAGATCATGGGTTCGATTCCAGATACACTCTTATATTCAACTCACATTCAGTTCATTAATTATATGAGTTATCTACTGCTCACAAATAAGTTCCCAGAAGTTAGGCAGCTGCGCCCTCTGCGTACCATAGTACCACGCAGGGATCGCCAACACGTCTGCTAAGCTTGGCGATTAAAATACATATATTCCCCCAAAAATATATTTCGGGGAAGTCCATGTTTTTCAGTGGGCGATTATGAGCTGAAACGAAGAATGAACGAGATATTTTTTGGCATGTTAAAAATGACCAAGAATCAATTTAATGATATTACACTCATAAAAGACAGTACGAGTCACGAGAAGCGTGCGGAGGACAGGTAGTGTTAACATATATTGTATATTTTATTCTATAACAATATTATAGCATTTTAATTCATGACACGAGACGTATAGTATATGTAGTAATTGTTGTATTAAGTGATTATATGTCAACAGTTGTACTATATTAATATTCAATCATGTAATGACATATGGCAAGAGATATTAATTGAAAAACGATTCATTTAAAATTATAATTTTGAAATAATGTTAACGGAAACGTTAGAGAATCAAAATTCCATTTCTATTGCAAGCCTTTAAATGTACACGAGCTGAATTTATTTTGTTTAAAGATAAACTAGTGTTAATATTTAATTTGATTTAATTAATATCGTAGTGCTCTGTTCAAGATACTTTGTGTATTTTGTGAACTGTTTTAATAATAAACAAACCACACTATTATGCAATTAAACGTAAGACAATTCTCGCGGTTCGCGTGGCCAAATAGGACTGGTAGTCGAGTGCAGTTAGATACAAGGCTGCTTTCTCTACGCTGCCAGCGACACACATCTGTACCTTTAACAATAAAGTCCCACATCTATCTTTCTATCTCTATTTAACCCTTAGAAGCCTGATTTACGAAAGTGATTTTTTTATTACTGTGTTTGCTTGAGGGTCTAGATGAAGGGAAAAATAGATTTTTTTTTTAATTTCGTTGGAAAGAATATTATACAACAGTAAAACACGTACAACCAACCTATAAAAAAACTAATAGTAATGTAAACATTCGGTTTAAAAGATTGGTATCAAAATTGAAACTCTATTATTAAGGGTTAAATTATTATACTGTAAGTAAAATACAGGATGATTGTTTATACCTGTAAAAGCTTTGTAGTGATGAATGCGTAGTTCATTTGCTAGCAAAAAGCGTTAAAACTTTTACCATTTCCATGCCTTTTGCCCATTTCTATGGTCATTATAAAGTAATCACATATGAAATATTTGTAAATAATGTAATAATGTTGCAAAACTTGCAGTCATATAAAGGTCACACTCAAAAGTTATATTAATCATATTTTAATTTAACAACGACAGTTATAGTGCTACCGATACCGCTGTACCGCGCCTTGGATATTCGCGCGGTGAGACGAAGGGGGAGTATCGTACGCTTCGTTTTGTTAGTCCGCTGTGACGCTATTGGTCTTTTTTCCTAGGCCCGCACTTCGCCCTGCTTTCTTTGTCACGCCTTTATTCAGGCTTCATAAAATAATAATTCCTTTGTGGGTAACTGTGTACAGCACCTAAGAACTTTATTAAAACTAAAATTTAAAAAAAAAACTTTTTTTTTAGCAAGAAGGATTTTTTAAGTTAAAATGGTGCGTACTCGAATAATTATTAAAGATGATGTAAGTGTCCACGGGAAAAAACTTGTCTGAGCTTGTTGTGGGTTCTTTTCATATTAGGTCGCGTTTGGAGCCCTAGTAGCTAAGCTAAGTTGAAGAATGTCTTTAAAAGAGTACAATTTGATTCAAAATTGAAAGAAAAACAAACAAATCGTCGCTGTAAATTCTGTATGAATAATAATTTTAATAGATAAATAATATTCTAATTAATATATATGTACACATCTTAAAATTATCTATATCAATATTAAATATCTGCCAGTCAAGAAATAAACAAAAAATCGTGAAGTTTAAAGAGGTAACTTCCCTAAAACTTAACCGCATAATCAAGTTGAAACACAGCCAACTACATACACGTCGTTGAATTGCAAATCAGTGTACTAAGGCACCATAACCGGTGTTAACGTGTATATGCCATAGTCATACATATCATACAGTCGGGGTTCAATGACCGGTTCGCCACGCCCCTAAGGCACGCCCACTGGATGCTCCGCCCACTCGCATTTTCGTTGGAAATTTCGGTTGGTCGGCCATTCATTTCGGATGCCTACTTTTCGGACGTCATTAAAGTAACAAGGGAGTGTGTGTAACAAACTATTAATGGATTCGGATAATTAGAAGATACGGTCACTTCATAATTAAATTACGTTCTTCAAATGCCTCAAATAATTTGTATTAATATAACAGCAACAACGAGAACATATTTAATTCTGTTTTCAAATGAAAAATTACATTTAAAATATAAATATGAATTAGTCATATAGAAAAACTTACAACGTTGATAAACTATATCGAATTTAAATATACATTTATCTATATTTTTATCCTTTTCAACTAAATTATATGTTTGCAAATTGTCTTTTAGATTTTTTTTAGACAAAAGTCACATCGTGGCGTGGTGTTATTAACAAAAAATCATTAAAAACTTTTGAAATTCTTCCTTAAATGTGTCTTCTGTAAAGGCATTACACAAAGTAATTGGTTATATATATCAAACACTTTGCAGTCGCGAATATATATCTCTTTTGTCAACAAATATATAAAGTAATTAGTTTATCTTTTTCTATCAAAATGCACCTGATTTTTAGGGCGTTTAAACTTATTTCCAACCACGCTGTATAACCTGAGATGTAAATATCTTAGTTTTAGACCATAGACTGCAAGGCATGTTTCTCCTCCAAAAATATGTATGGGATATAGCATAATCGCCATGCTTGGCATGCGTGTTGACCACTGCAGTGTCGCTGAAGACACTGCACCTCATCCTCTGGAAATATGTTTGTAAGCAACAATACTATATAATTGATTGCACAAAGTGCACAAAGCGTAAATTATATAGGATTGAATCTTCAAATCAAAAAAGAAAGTCGAACCTGCAACTTACATTCGTAAATCTCAGTCCTCTAACGCTAGGCTAACATTTTTTATTTATAGTCGCCAGCCTATAATGGCAGAGACCTAGTACTGCCTCATTTATAGTTTTTTTTTAATTTCCTATTTATTATTTTAAATTACTTAATTTTACTTTTAATAATTATATGTGCAACTCAATTTTACTACCTGCTACCGTTGCTCTCTCAGTAGATATAGATAACATAATTTATGTCAGTGTGATCGCGTTATAAAATCAATCAAGAGGTCAGGGTATCTTGAGGTAAGTTAGTACGGCTAACTTGATTTAAATTGCCCTTCATAAATATGTACTCAGAAGGCTGGCTATTGAAGGTTAAGTTTGACTTAAGTTTCTAAACTTAAAAACATCGTCATCGAGAACTGGAGTAATTAAGAGAATTGAGTTGGGGTTGTGAATAACAACGCGTCTATGGAACCGTTGGCCCAATACTGTAATACAATACAAGGTAGTGGCCAGAGCAGAAGCCTCTGATCGAGGCAAATGTAATGTCTGAGTGAAGTAAATGTGATTTAATCCTAAACAAAAACAGTTACTAAATTGATTTAATTCACGTATTTATATCTGCACAATTCTTATAATAATAGCTATTATTATATTTACGAACACACAATATACTTACTCGTACATATTGAAAGATTCCATTCTTAACAAATCGTAATGTAAATGTAACAAATATTTATGTGTAAATGTAAATTTAACTAAGAAATTTTCACTGAAATTGATTAGCTAATGGAGAAATAGTCACAGTTGATTTTGTGCAAATGATAAATCAACAAACATATAGTTTTAGGCATAGTGTTTTATAATACAAAATCTTGATTAGATAATATATTAACCTGATAATGTGTCTTGTGACAAAATATATGTAATGATTTATGCTAGAGCTAATAAAAAAGTGGTTTTAAAGTAATTTTTGATCCTTTAATTAATATGTAAAATTAGATTAAATATGAATTATTAAGTCCAACTCTTCGAGTATATATACATTAGATATTAATGACATGTGAAAATATGGACTAATAATGATAAAAGAACACGTTTTGAGAGAGTCTACGACAGTAATAATAAATTCAAAATTTGTGACGTCATCAACATGCACTGAGCATGGAAAACTATACGCGTTTGCAAATGGTAGTGAGAAAATAATCTTACAACCTATTTATATTTTCTTTGTTAGTGACGTAAATGAAAGCCTTTCGTGGTCTATCTAGTGTATATTACAGAGGCAATTTACAAAGAAGGTTGACCAAACAACAATGATGTACAGGGACTATCTCTGTCAGCTTCCTAATTCAAATCGTCGTAAAAATTTGTATTAGAATGAGAAATTATCTATATATATATTTTAAATAGAAGACATTCCACTCTAGATGTGCTGAAAGATTTGAAAGATTTTACCTGTGATCTGGTCACCAATATTATAAATAATTCACAAATACTCTAGGATAAAAATAGTAATAATTTTCAAAGGTAATGAAAATAGTTTGCTAAGCACAAAGTCCTCTAGAACAGCGGTAAAGGACTGAGATTTGCGATAGTAGGTCGCAAGTTCGATTCCCGGGATACCAAGTTATTTAATTCACGCTTTGTGCAGTAGTTATATATGATGGCCACCGTTCACTAATAAGTTTCCAGAGGGTGGGTAACAGCTTCCTCTGAGTACCATGATACTACATTGCGATAGCAAACCCGCCTGCCAAGCGAATCGATTGTAGTATATCCCTCCATAGATACTTTTGGGAGAGGTTTATACCTTGCAATGGGCGTACGCACTGAAAAGATGTGTATCCAGGTGTTTCCTTTTTCTTATTACAATAAAATTTCTATTGATAGGAGTCTGTTAACATTTTTACTTTTAAATATGAATAGATTTTGACAGTTTGTGATTGTATGAAAATAAACGGAGATACGAAATGTTTATTTTACAACTTATTTACTCTAGACGACTTACTATTATTGACCAGGTGTCAGTAACAGGTTGTTCGTGTATTAATTAACGTAGTTGATTAAAGTACTTTGATATTAATTTTTATTTTAAATATATATTGCAATACCTAATCCACTATGCATATTTTTAATTTCTGCTCTTATGCGTTTATGGTATAACGTCCTATAAACATCGTTGATGCGGCATATTTTGCAATAGGCATTTATAGTCTGAAATGACGATGATATCAAATTAAAATGAGCAATTTTAAATTAACTCTAAAAATTATTGACTGCCAGTAATATGCGGCGGTTCCTATTGCTATCTTTTTGTATTCAATATCTAAGAAGTAGTAACGTTCGATATTTAAATCTTCTTTTGTTCATCTAGTATGTAGTACAGCATATCTTTTACCTTTGCCTTTATAGTTGAAGTCTCCTATCTTTTGTCGTTCTTTTTGATCCCCGCTAAGGGGACCTCTTGTACCCCTATCCATCGAGGGACAGGGACTTTGTTTTTATTTAATATTTTTTTCAAGTAATAATTTTATTTTCACGCTCTTCTATCTTTCCTCCTATGATCATTCATTCCTTAATTTTCTTTTTTATTACAATTCTTCTATCTTACCATTTCATATCCATTTTACCTTTTATTCCATACCATTCTTTCTTCTCCTCATACCCTAACTGTATCAATTTCTTTGTTTTTATTCCATACCACATTTTTTATCTATTCTAGGTATACATTTTTATATAATCTTTTGTCGTTATGTGCGTAATGATTTATTTATTTTTATAATGCAAATATTTATTTTATATTATTCGTCTCTTTCATTTCGTTAACACAAGGAAACTTCTCTTATAGAAACAATAGATACCTTTGTAAACGTATTTGTTTACAATTTACCTTTGATATTGAATTTTGTCATCATATTTACTTTAAACCGTTAAGTAAATGACACACTTAAAGTATCTATCTAGAAGTATCAAAACTCTAGTTAATTGTTATATTTAAAAATGATTAAACCATATGAAATTGTTGTATGTATTATCGTTATTATTGAATTGCTTGAATATCTAACTATAAATGATATAATCAAGTCACTTTCAGATATGTTTTATATTTTCAAGATCAATTATACTTTTATTGAGATACCAAAAAATATGACTCATGAAATAAACAACATACAGTTCTTGAAGTAAAACGTGTAAGAAAAATAGATAGGCATAATAAATATGATACAAAAAATAATAGATAGCTTGGTAGATATAATTAATATTTATAATTAAATCCAAAGCGAATTGCACAAAACGATTATTGTGAAATCAACAAATGAATTACACAAAAGACGACGAGAAATTGTTAAATGTTTTTCAACCGTGCAGTTTTTAAACGAACATTTAAATGCGGTTTTTATTTGATTTCCTTCTGCTAAACGGTGGTAAACGTTTCGCGTGCAGCTATTTGAATGTGAGCGTAATGAAAAACAAAACGTTTATAAATATCATTCTCACTTTTCACAATTCGACGTTGAATATTCATCGGGGATGTCAGAACATTCACCTAAGGATTCATGTTTCAAGCCTATGTTGCCACACGATCTAGTTTCTATTCATACGTTGATATATTGCTATATCATTTCACTAATATTTACTGCATTGTTTATAGCCAGTATTTTAAAATCATTTATGAATCTTTTACAAACACACGTGTTGTACGAATCTCATATGTTTTTTTTTTTTTTTTTTTTTAATTCTAATCTAATGTTTTATTCCCGAGTGGACAAATTGTTTTGAATTGTTTCATCACATTATCTGATTCGTAGTCGTTAGTTCCCTCTTTGTTGACTACACTATACTACCTCTCGACCAAAAATTGCGTAGTGGAAAACGATACATGGGAAGGTATGTCATGATAGTTGTATGTATTAAAGTTTTTTATAATTATTTTGTAAAAATAGTGGACGTCCATAATGTATTTACAACGCAACGTGAAAAACTGACTGTACCAAAGTTTTGACTGATGTAAGTCTCTAATTAATTTATAATAAACGAAATCAAAAAATATTACTAGACTTGTATTAACAAAATTAAAAACGCACATTAAATATAAACTGACGGATAAGGCTTATTACACAATAATCGAATATTTAAAAGATAGGAATCCTTGGCAATGATGTCGCTTGATTTCATTTAGGCTATATCTGATGAAATGTATATTCATAAATCTCTTTTGTTAAATTTTATTAAAAGACGAGTTGTAGTGAAGTTTTAACACTTTCAAAAGGAGATAAGAGTAAAAAGTAAATAGATAATAAGTTGACGATCAGTAAGATTTCTGATAAAAGTTCCAATATTGAATATGGATTATATAAGCGTTTTTACCTGTATTACTCTTTAAACCAAATTTAGTTTTATACATTGACTATATTTTCGGGGTTTACCAAAAAAAAATGTTATTTATAATACTAAGCAGAACTAAAGATCTAATCTTCACATACATATAATTAACAAATAATTTTAACACGAAATTATCAAAACATTGGGAACCACTAAAGATATACCTTAACGTTATAACCTTTGTTATTCATAAATAGAACACTAAAAACATTAATAAAAAAAATAAACGAATTTGATCTTTACCTTCAACTCTATTCAACTATATCACCCTTATATAATCACTTTTTATAATATTCTAATAATACATAGACCTAATATTAATTAACAATAATTTATACACGCATTAAATTGTGTATAGATTTAGCTGTCAAATTTTTACAGTTCAATATGTAGTCGAATACCGTTTTCTAATGCGTGCTAATTATTATTTTTTTAAGTCATTTAATGTCTCACCGAAATCGTGCTTAATTAACAACATATGTCAACGTTAATCAGAACTTTATCATAGTTTTATCTGGTTAAATAAAGTGCCTATGACAGACTGTCATTAGTAATATTACACGAATAAATAACTGCAAATAAATATGTAACTTTTTAAATACCTACGCCGCCCTCGTTTCGTCGTATCCCTCTTTACTGAGGATCGTGATCATTAAATGTGTTCTTCTAGTCTCCTTTTCCATCATCCGGAAACCAGATGACAAAAGAGTAAGGATGAATAAAGTCTACTCAGTCGTAAAACAGCAACTCACCCAAAGATATCTATGGCAGGATATACCATAATTGTCACGCTTGGCAGGGGGATTAGCAATCGCAGTGTGATATTATAGTATGCAGAGGATGCTGCTGTACATCCTCTGAAAACTTCTTTTTAAGCTGTGGCAATTAATACACCAAGTGCAAATTATATAAATGATTGTGTCCGAAAATTGAACCCGCGATCGTTGGTCAGTAAGTGTCAGTCCGTTACCACTGGGCTACCACTCAGTCAGTGCACAAATCGATATTGTTAAACTTTTTTAAGAGAGTGTTGTCTTTGAGTATTTCCTGCTTCTTCTCCGCAACTATATTGCGGAGCAGAGTAAAGAATAAAATAGATTTAAAAAAAACGTTGGCGAACAATAAGAGTACTGTCAAAAGTTTGCATCTTGATAAATAAGTTTTATCTTATCTTTATCAATTAACGTGTAATTTTGTTTCAGTGACCAAGACGGACAAAGTCCCGTAAAAACGTATAGTGTTCACGTTCCGTATTACTACGGTCAAAATACTATTGCATTAAGTCATTCTTACGATTTAAATTCGGACGCCACCAGTGAGTAGTTGCTGTCGTTGTGTTAGTCGTGTAAATTGTTAACTGTAAAGTCTCTTTGTAAATGTAAACACACTGCCCAATAACATCTCCATCAAATATTTAATGGAATCAGGCGTTACCTCGCGGAAGTCCATCCTAAGTAAGAAAAGGACCAATACAACACGACCACTCGACTCTGTGTTTGGCACTAATCGGTGTAACATAACTCCTGAAGATGCCCCGTGGAGGAGTGAAACACGTGTTGAGTGGTTTAACAGTGGCAGTTCTGTAATTCGCATTGTTTGCCGCATACACATTTACCAGCGGGCTGGCGGGCGGTGCACTTTGTTGCACGACTACCACTGCATGTGCGGAAATCGGTAAATATTGGTCTTTTTCTCACTTATCTCTATCAAAGTTGTCGCTTTTATGTGCTATGATGGTAGCTTACGCTAATATTGAAAATCTGCTGTGGAAGGAGATGAAAACCCATCACCAATCATTTCCCGGGAATACCCTACGGAATGTTGGATAAATAACTACATCAGTATAGTGCAATTTATATTAAACTTTTGATGAGATCTTAGCCGCGATACCAGTAAGCATTTAATTCAATTAAATAGATCACTACCTATATATGGATTATAATACTCGAGAGTGTTTTTTTATTATTTTTAAAACAGTAATTGCCACTAAGCTAATTAAGTCCCTGTACATCTCTCACGGGTTGTCTCTGATCAGGAATGTTTGAGTTGAGTCATAAATTGTCGGCACTTTTATATCTACGTACAGACTGATCTGAAACTTCTTGGCTTATTAAGTTTATTATTAAATAACACAGCCTTAATTCTAACAACGAGGTATTGGGCATTAAGTTTGATATTTTGCCGTTTCAGCCCACAGACGACAACTGCAAGGAACAGGCCTCCCCCAAATGTACTACTACTACTGATATACTGTAATCGCCACGGTTGGCGATCGCAGTGTGGTATTATGGTACGTAGAGGACGTTGCAGCCTATCTTCTGGAAACTTGTTTCAGCACAGCAAAGTGTTAATTATTCCATTGTATTCTGAGAATCAAAGCTATGGCCTAAGATCGCAAGTCTTGCCCTCTACCACTGGGCTACAACTGCTTCATGCCATCCAAATGCATGCTAAATCAAAGCTAATCCTTTGCAATAATAGAGGATAGATTTTCATGCCCATTTAGCCAAAAAATAACTTTAAGTTATTTCTAAATTCAACTATAACCCAACGTGTTTATGAATAATTACTATTACATAAATTAAATTTTAAAAAATTAAATAAACCACTACCAGCAGCTTGCTGTATTCAGTTTGGCGTTGATTTGTGGGACATAGTCCTTTTTGTTCGGAATTAAACCAATAACAATAATTCACAGTTTTTAACCAAGATTCCCCGAATGTTGATTGCTTTCTAACACGAAAATATATTTAACGCTTTAATAAGCAGTTAATATAAACTGTAACCGTTTTCACAGGCGATTTGAACCTACCAGCTCTGTAACGGAAAATGAAAAACCAAATGAGAATGATCCGTATATCACTCTCTAATAACGTTTCAAATATTTTCAAATAAAAAGATTTATAAATAGAATCCTACGATACCCTAATGTAAACGACGAAAAATTGTGCTAAAAAGTTCGTCTAACTTATATTTTATAAATACACAATAAATGTATGTGTATCAATATTTAATTAAATCAGAGTATATTTTTTTTATTTTAAATAAGCACGCCATCTGAAAAAATGCACAAAAAACCATTGTTCAAATTTGAATATGTTTGCCTGTTGTAGACGTACATAACCCTAGCAATAATCATATTGTTTTGTAGATAAGCCTCAATAAAACAAAAAAAAAACAGAAAACATAACGGCTTCCTAAATATCAATAATATATTTTTAGTGATATTTATAGTGATATTATAGAAAAAAAGGTAGTAAATTTACGAAAAGTTTTTAGCATTCTATCCCTAAATATACTCGTACATAAATATATTACTGTATTAATTCGATTGCAAATGTTGCACGTTCTCAAAATCGGATTGTGTAGTCTGAGGTTCGAATTGTGTCGTGGAATAACAAAAGCTTTTATTCTTGGAAGAAGAGATTTTTTTTATATTCTCTAGTAAAAAGTGACGTATATTATCTGTTTAAACTTTTGCGCAAGGTTTAATAATTATATTAAAAAAGAACGTAACTCATATATATTTTTATTTACCTTACTTGTTCTATATAAATCGATTGGTGCGTGAAACGAGACCGCAATAGCTATAGCGGCTATTTACGTACTAAGCCATTTTTGTTATCTACAGACACGAATATTTTTCCAAAATATTTTCACGAAAATCTCTCTATTTGGATAAACTGTGGTTATTGTCTTATTGTTACAGATTAATCGTTATAATCTTTTTAAATATAATTGCACTAAGTAGAATGATTTAAGTTTTTTTAAGAAAAAATACCTTAATTTATTCCTAGAAGTAAAACAGATGTAGTATTGCTAAAATATTTATATTTATTCGGTTCATTAATATAGAAAAGGTAAATTAATGTTTAGAAAATCTATTTTTCTTATATAACACGAAAGTTACGGATATAACCTAGTGTATTGACTAGTTAAAATGGTAGTTAGCAGGCCACAAATTGAAGCAAACAGAGTGTGAACACCACGTAACGGCAAATGCAGCATATGACTTCCGCCCGCTAGATGTCAACTAGTTCAATAGAAAATCTATGAAAGAGGCCTATGTACAGAAGTGGACGGACGTCCTGCAAATGACGTTGAAATTTTAATTTCGCTCTTTTATCAATTATCTAAATGTCTGTCAAAATTAACGAAGGCATAATATCAGGGTACGATTCGTGACATGTCTGAAACTTTGACAAAAATTATATTTCCTTGTTTTCCCTAAGTTATAATATTGAAAAACTATTCATAAAATTATAAGACATTATTGTGAAAAAATATAAGTTATATATTTCCTTTAATAGTAAAACGCTGTCGAATAAAGATAAAACTCTGAAAAAAATATGTGTAAATAAAGTCCCTGTCCCAAACTAGATAGGGGGTACGAGAGGCTCCCAATAGCGGGGGTCATAAAACAAAAAAAAAAAAGAAAACAGTAGAAAGTTAGGTCTAACCTAATTGCATTGATAGAGAATGGATGAATGGTTTAAAAAGCGAAGAGAAAGATAGTATGAATTATGGAATGAAAGAGACGGAAACATAGATATTGTGAGATATAAAAAGATAATAAAAATTATTAAAGGAAGTGAAAAATTTAATAAAGAAAATAAAATCCATGTTCCCACATAAACAGGGGTGAAACGAGAGGTCCGTACATAAAAATAAACAGTAGTACGCATCATAAACTAATTTATTTTTTCTGAAGTTCATTTGTTAGAAAAAAATATGTGTTTGTAAACTGGGTATAAATATTAATGCTCCGATAGATGTCTAGAATCTAAATGAACATCTGTTTATTATAATATTAATCTAATAATGTATTCTTAATGATAGTCCTGGAAGCATATGCAATTGTACAACAGCCTTAGATGCTTCGTGAACTGAGAAATTCAGAAAATTCAATTCAAGATATCTTTATTCATGTAGACTTACATGCGATTTTGAATCGTCGATTATTTTAACATTATAAGTAGTAAGCTACCACCGGCTCGGAATACTAATCTGTTGATCTGACCAGAAACTTAAAAGTTGCTATTTTAACACGTTCACTGCGGGCAATATTTTGAAGAACTTTCTGCTGGTGCGGCTGAGGTCGAATCAGCCTCATGCTGAACTTCCTAGTAGTGTGGTTGAGGCCTTTTCTGCCCCATGTTCATTAATATTTTTTTACAATATTGAGTCAATGCTTCGCAGACATAAAGAAAGCTATATTTGTCTTTGTCATACCTCATACGGTTGAGTGTAAACAGCCGCCGCACTAGAGAGAAAACACGAGTTTTACGCGCCGCACCAGTGCAAAGTTTACCATGAGGCTGAATCGACCTCAAGCCGTAGTGAACGTGTTAAATGAAATTTAAAAATTTCAATGTTTACATTTAATCTTTACTATAGATTCCTATGTATAATACTATAGTTTCCGCCGAAATATAACTTATACAATTTATTGTAAATTATGTAATTAATTTTATTTATTTATCCGCTAAATAAAATAGCAGCTGTTAAATGATTAAATGAGCACACACATGTACAAGTTAATAACCTATACACATATTACAGGTGCAAAACAGCATTTAAATAATAATTTAAACAAATATACAAACATAATGATGTACTAGTTGTGCCTGCGGCTTCGTCTGCGTGGAATTCAACAATTTTTTTTTTAGTTTTGTTTTCGCTTAATAATGTTTTTAAAATAAAAGAAGCCTAGGTTACTCATTATATCAGCTACCTGCCAGTATTAATCCCGTCAAAATCGGTTTAGCCATTTCAGATATTAACCGGTACGAACAAACAGATAGACATGCAGACGAAAATTAAAAAAATATATTCTCGTATATATACCGTATATATATTTATAAGCTTGTAATTAAAAGCGGTTATTTTAATATTACAAATAGACATTCCAATATTATTTATTTGTATATATATGATAACAACATGTATTCTTTTTTAAACAAAGAATTAATCACTAAAATAATTTAAACAAAATAAAAATATTGTTTATTGGTTATAGGTGTACAGGCTTTAAAGGGGTGAATGCATAGTTCATACGCTGTCAATTAATGTATCTTATGGTATATCCTGCTCAAAAATCATTGGTTTCATAAATAATAAATAACCTAATAATAATCAAGTAAGAATATATATATATATCAAAATTATTAATTTGATAAGTATATATATATATATATATATATATATATATATATATATATATATATGTCTGTTTGTACTGTCAGAAGTTATTATTCTGTCGCATTCCTAAATAAAAAAATAAATCAACGTAATATAATTCAAAGTGATCAGTTTATAGAGGGTGATTGGAAATAGGTGTAAAAGCTATAAGCTTTTTGTGAGACTAATGACCTATACGTTTATACCTTTAAATGTGCAAAAGTCTTAAAATCGGTCTGTATACGAAAATTAATACTTTATATCTTTTAATATATCTTTATTTAATTTCTTTAAAGTTGCATAGAGGAACAAGTTTAATTTAATTTATTATAAAACTATTTTAAAAATACAGATATAGGTTGATCGTAAGAGATAGCATTAAATCATTTACATACACAAAATACCGTTTGTCTGATCATTTGATTTCAAATTTGTTCACGTCTTCCAGCCGCTCTTACTAGATATCTATGGTGGAGATCTTTGTCCACAAGTGGACGTCCTGTGAACCTGATCATAATGAAAACGAACCATATTGCGCTAAAGATAAAAGATAAAATTTATTCAATATTGAAACTTTTCATAGAATTGAATTCATAAAGTTGAACAATACATATAAATTTTATCAGATACAAACTTAATGAAATCGAAACAATCAAATAACATTATTGCCAAGAATTCTTGTCATGTAAATATTCGTTTATTGAATAATAAGCCTTTTCCGTTAATTTATTTTTAAAAAAACGTATTTATAAGTTTAACTAAATTATCTCAATAATATGAATAATTTTAATGATTACTTTTTGTTATAATATAGTTTTAAAATTCAAATATATTCCGGGTAAATAAACGAGATCGATTGTATTTAAATGTTGATTATAAATTATCTTAAATAAACGAATAGTCCAAACTGGATTTACAGAATGTTTCACTACAAAACCATACATTACTTCTATCAAGTTTTAAGCCGAGCTCCGTTCAATATTCATCAAAATAATTAAATTATGTATCACGATATATGATCTCGTCTAACTGAGATCAATTACAAAATTATTACATAAATTTATTGTAACCATATTTAATGTCATTTCACAATTAATTTTTCATTTCAGATTAGATATTTTGTAGTTTCCGTGTTTATGAAGATTTGAATGCACTAAATTCAAATTGATTGTTAATTTTTATTTGTCCAATGTTTTTTTTTTCAGCCAATACACACCTACTGCAAGGTTTAGGCCACCCCCAAAGATTGCGACTTCCCTATTCCCTTAATTAAGTATAACTAGGTCTGCCTAGTGGAAGGCTTGCCCACGCCTCATCCACTGAGCTGTGATCATCACTCGAAAACCCTTAGGTCCCAACGACCATCAGTTGCACGAGCGATGTTTCCCGTCCACTGGCGCTTCAGACGAACAATTCTTCGAGCTACGTCGATGACCTAGGTTCTTTTGCGAAACTCCTCATTTTTAATTCGGTCTCGCAGCGAAATGCCTACCATGGCCATCTTCATTGCTCTCTTGGTGATCTAGTGACTTCTAATGCGGCTCATTACATAAACGACGTCTCGGATCCGTATATCATCACTGGCAACACACAAGTACTGACTCTATCATCAGACATTGCGGTATTTTGGACTTTGAGATGATTTAGAGCTTTCTGAACGAATCCGAGTTGTGTTCGGTGATTCGTGTTTTTTTATTATTGTGCAATTATTTTTTAGCCAGTATTAAACCAATTGAAACATTTTTTTAATATTTATGAATTATCTGTAACGTTTTATCCGAAAGATATTTTATTAATTCAAATAAAAAATAACAAATTTTTATCTTAGAGAATGGTTATCGTATGTGAAAACCTTTTTGTGGTTTATATATATCCAAAAATAAAAAGTTTAACTTTTGAGTCTCTATTTTAAAAAAAAAATATATAAGGAAGAAGCGAAACTGAACGAGCCTTGTAAAATGATAGAAACAATTTTGTTTACTAGGAAACTGTTATTCATTTATCATTAATCTAGACTTTTCTAGAATCTTCGGAATCTAGAATTTTCGGGTTAAATGTCGTCCGTCGCTGCCGCATTAATGCCTTGTGAAAATCCTAAAAAATGTATCATTATTAATCTATCTAGGATATGCGGCTAGTGTTTATTTAATTCTATAGAAGTTTTCGTGTAGATTCGTCTTATGTCTGAAGTTTAACCTAGTAGGTCTTTTTACAACCTTTGAAATAAAATGTTCAATATACCAGTCCACCGTCTAAGGCGCGTAAAATATTTTAAGTTCAAATAAGTAAGGAGGAAATTATTTATATTTAAATGTTGTGTTATCATAGAGGGAGTTATAAAGTTTCTTTCTGCTTCTTCTCTACAGCTATAACACCTTGCGAAGCAGAGTATAGACAAAAAAAAATAGATTAAAAAAGTTGACGATCAATAAGTGTTTTGTAAAAAAGTCTTATTTCAATGTTGATAAAATGAATTTTATCTTTTATCTTTACCTTGTCATATAATAAATTCCCAAAATATTTACTTTAATTACTAAACAATTTTATCAATACAGTCTATATATTTTTAATCTATTCGCCAAATATATATTTTTTTTGAGTACATTTTCTGTAACCTATCTGAATTTTGATTCACGCACACAAGTCTTGTTCTATAAAAACATGCTTGTTAATGACTTTACTTAATGATAATTTTATTTTCACTAATGTAATAAAAATATTTTAAAGTTAACATAATTTTTTAATAAATAATACACTCTGAGGTAATATATTTGAATGAACACGTAATAAATTTAGAAACTTTATTAAGTAACCTTTTGTAAAAAAAGAATTTTTAGCGATAATAAAGCTTAGGTTTGAACAACTCTACTACTATATGTAGGATATGCAAAAAAATGTTTGAAAAAAATCACTAAATTTGTTATAGGCTCTTTTCAGATCAGAACACGTTAAAGTCTTTTGGCAAGCTTTAAGTTTGAACAAACTATTATAAATGAGTTCAATTTTATTCTAGTTTCTACTATCATAGACTCTTCTGGAAGTTTTCCAATTGTTAACTCGTCGTTACTTCATTTCAACCCATACACGCCTACCACAAGTCATAGGCCTCTCCCAAAGATATCTAAAGGGGATATACCATAATCGCCACGCTAGAAAGGCGATTACAGTGTCCAGACGCTATTGAACATCCTATGTAAATTTGTATATGAGGCGAAACCCAATAAAATTAATTCACAAATTGTTAATTAAATGACACTGTATCCCTGGAATCGAACCCATCACCTACGATCGCAAGTCACAGTCCTCTACCGCTGTACTACCACTGCTAATTATCGATGACTCACGATTATAAATAAATTTTAATTATCTCATGTAATAAAGCTATTTTACTTTGACTTGTATTTATATGAGTGATCACTTCATATAGAAAATATTTATTACATATATGAAGATATATCGTGTCATATGATTGTAATAAATATTAACAGGTTACTGTTTAAGATTTTACATTTCAAACTAATAATAAATAAAATAAAGTGCATGCTTTTCTCAAGGAACTTTACATGTACGTCTTTACTTTTTAAAAGCTCATTTAATTTTTTTAAAGGATTACATACTTAACACATTTTTATTACTTTATTTTATTGTACACTCTAGAATATATATATATGTTGTTGCATAAAAGTTGCATAATAGTAAAGAAAATTGTACAAAGGGCGGTCTTATCGCATGAAAAATTTTTTTTCCAGACAATTAAAATAGAGAAATATTAGAGGAATAAATGACGGTCAACTAATATGTATAGACAAAACATACATACATAAATATAGTTTAAATTTATACATAAATACTTATAATAGATACACTATAAATACAATAATAGATAAAAACATCGAACTTACTTGGATCGCACTTGCCTCAGAAATATAAATATAAAAAAAATTAATTACAGGATAAATAATCAATGATGTAGTAAATATTTCCTAGCCATAATATATTCTCTTTTACTATATCACAATATGAAATACGTTATATAAGTGTTAATTATTTATTATCAAAGTTTAATTTAATATATTTTAGATGTTTCGATTGTTTATTATTAAAGGCTACAGTTACACAAAATAGGCCAAAATGTACACATTTAAAATATGCAACCAATCGTACAATATTATGAATAATAAAAATATATAGTATGTTTTTTTTTTGCTAGAAATAAATACATGTCGAACACATAACTTGCTTTACTTATAAGAATGCCATTCCGTTAGGTTATTCACAGTTTATTTAAGCGTGTTGCTCTTTCAGACATTTGCAGGTCGAAGTTGTTTCAGTACATAAAAGCCTACTCCGAGGCATAAGCCTCGCTCAAAGATATATATGTAGAGATATACCATAATTGCCATGTTCGGCAGGCGGTTTGGCGACCGCAGTGTGGTATTACAGTACGCAGAGGACACTACTGGCCATCCCCTGGAAACTAGTTTGAGCAATAGTATTCCTGTTTAGTTAATAGACTAAGTGTAAATTATATATAAGACTTTATTCCAGGAATCGAACTCGCGATCTACGGACGCAAGTCTCAGTCCTCTACCGCTGAGCTACCACTGCTCTACATATTGTATATATATGTATATGTTACAATTTGAATTTACATAAATATACAGGTTGATTGGTTTTAGATGTGAAAGCTTTAAAGGGATGAATCATAGCTAATTTGCTGTTGAAAAATGATAATTTTGTAAGGAAAATCATTTTTAAAATTTGTATTACTGTACACTGCAAACTATACCGCCAAAAATGTAACATATTTCAGAGTGATCACTTTATACAGGATGGTTGAAAATAGATGTAAAGCTTTAAAGCTATTTGTTTACAAATGAGCTTTATACCTATGATCAATCACCTTTTGTACTTATCTAACATATGTGTTAACAATTACTTTTATAAATTAAATCTTTTGTTTATTGAATTTATGTACATATTAAATAAATTAAATTGTTTTATGTTTAACAAGTGTATTGAGCGTAGAAAGAGTAAAATACAAATTTGTTTTATATTTTATTGTGATTTATTTAGTATTGCAAACAGCGTCATGCGCTGTTTATTGGTAATCTATATTTTCTTTACATACTACCAGCTGTCCCCCGCCTGGTATACGAGGCCTTTTTTTGGGTGTAATTAACAAAATCTATTATCGGTAATATTTAAAAGGCTAAAGGAAATATTCTTGCCAAGTTTAATACCTATATGATCTAGGGAGACGACCAACAATCGTTACGTATTCCAAGCGACAGTTCGAAAGCTAACTTGTTTACATCACCGCTAGATAAACGCTTTTCCTGCAGTGGGACTATATTTCTAATAAGACTTGTCGGAAGCGGCCTGCATCCTGGGTCCTGTCCACCTTACGGATGGACTTCGCTTGTGAGTCCGCGATCTTCACTCAAAGAATTTAGATCTCAGCGGCTATCTGCGTGCTATGTGGCCTCACTGCTACTTCAAATTACAATAGTTACTTTCGTTCGCCTATGGAACTCATTATTTCTAATTCGAACACGTAAATAATAGCCCTCTGCATGGGTCGTTGAGCAACTGTGATCATACCGATAAAACCCGTTGGATATTATTGTATTAAATACATATATTTATTTAAGATAGGAATTTTTATATATTTGAGAAATCATTTACATTCTTAAATATTCTTTGCTTATTATATATTTCAGCATAGACATAACATATATTAAACATATTTATTTCGTTATATCTTTATTTATCGTTAGTTTCCTTGGCCATAATCAATATATTTTTGCACATCTAAAAATTTTAATTGTTAGATAATTTAATACGGATACGTATGTAGTACAAGAATAAATGAAATTAATTCTTTCTTGTAAGCCATAATTTGTACAATCCATTTTGTACGAAATTTAATTTTAAAAAAGTTAAAACTGTTTCAATAAATAACGTTAACATTATTTTCAAAGATTAATAATATTTAAAAATGGAACAAAAAGTGAAAAAACGTTAAGATTATTTTTAAATGAAAGACCTTTAATTTCGAAACATACAACGACAATTAAAACAACAAGAAATTAATTGATTATTTCTTTAAAAGGCTGTTTGATTTGACAGATAATAAACGAGGATTAAAAAAAACTTTCATTATTTACTCGCTGTCTTCAGCCACAGCTCCCTTGTGCGTAGTTTTAAAAAAAACATTCTGCATTCTGTCATAATGTTTAAATTTGCCGAGAAAATTTTGCGATTGCATAAAACCTTTATATTAATTTTGTAAATTAAATCAAAAGGAATTTCTTTTTTATATCTGAAGTACGTTACGTAATTTGCACGTTTATTTTTTAATTTTGCTGTCCAATTAAGTTAAAACCAATTCGCGAATGTATCTGTGGATTCTTTGTTCCATATACGGACTTAAAAATGTTTTGTTTTTATCACATCGCAAAATTTATTGCGGGATATAACAAAACGGGTCCTGTTGGTACGAGCTTACGTTTAAAATTAACGAATGACAAATTGTATTCCGTGAAAACAGATTATATTGTGGAATGATTTAAAAGTATGCAGATTCCATAAATGATTGATCAGTCTTGATTCATGGCGGCGTTTCTGTGATTTTTGATAAACACTCAAACTTTTCGTTAGTGGTTTAATTTTCTTAAATCCATTGCTTATAAATTAATCAATTTGCCATATCGATAATTACCTTCACAGAACAAAACAAATATGGTCACTGCACAAGCACATCACAAGAAAAACGAACCGTTAAAAAAAATGGTTATCGTGCAAGCGAGACGGATATACCGCTACGGTGGTTACGTGTCATTAGCACCACTGATAAGGTTATCGTCTGGGACCGTTGCCAAAAAACGTCACCGGCACTCATAGCAACGGTCAAAAAAATCGAGCGGTTTTTTTTGTGCGTTTTTTTACCCGCCGCGTTCGATCGCACCGGTGTGTACGACCCGACGACCGCGCACGATGTCTTTGCGGCGACTAAAAACTTGGGACTGAAAACTCGTAGGCGTTCTGCATTCGCACGAGACGGGCTTACGGTGTTCAGTACGATAGACAGGGATGTCAGACCGTGGGCGTGGGCCGTGGGTGTGGCCTAAGTTAGCTTAAGCACCGACTCGCGGTACATATCGGAGCCGGCCGTATATTATGCGATCCTGCCGCTTTTTGCGCCGAGTGCATTGTCTCCGATGCATTTTTTTCTCGCAGCATGATCTATAGAACGGTACGCGGTTAAATTCGCCTCACCATCTCGTATGTTTGAGATTGTTTAAAGGATGAATTTAGCGAAACATGTTGTTTTTCTTTTTTGTGGATTTCATTACGCCGACGCAATGACAATCAATTCGCGCTTATTAAATTTTCGGCTGCTCTATATTGCGCAACATTATTTGTTAACCAATTAAATTATTAAATCATATTTTCAGCGTAATTACGAACACGCACATAAAATCCGGTGCATGTCGAAATTCAAAAGAGACACAGTACTTATTTCAGAAAAATAGCTTACGGTAGGAATTTTAAATTTTTGTCGCTATAGATTTTACATATCTAATGCTAATTGATAATCAATGTATACATAATGTACAAAAATAATCTGTTTTGTTAGTATTTAATAATACATAATTATTTATTTATTGAAAATGTATTTCATTATCATCATTTCAGTCGTATGACGTCCACTGTTAGGTCCAGTTTCTCTCATAAATCACCAGCTGGTCCAGTTGGCAGCGATCTGCATTCAGTGTCTTCTATCGAACTTACTAATATGATTCAGTAAATGCAAATGGCAAAATAAAAATTATGTTTATACATAATCTTTCTTTTTCACTTAAAATTATTTTGTTCATACGTAATAAATCTATATTTTTTTTAATAATTAAGTATAATAAAAATTTATGGATCTATATTTATAATAATTTATTATGTTTTAATTTCTTATATATTGGATACTTATCTTCAATGAATGTTTAGTAAAGATATTTACTTGAAACGAAATGTTCAATTTTAATTTACATTTAAAATGAAAAAATGCACTTATGGCCACATTTGTGTCTGGATCCATCAGCCAATAAATGGTATACAGGATGATTGAAAATAGCAGTAAATGTTTTAAAGGGGTTAATGTATACCCCATTTTTCAATTACGCCCTATTCGAAAATCATTGGTTTCTTAGATATCAAACATTGAGGTTTTTTGACCAATAACTCCGTTTATGCCGATATGAAAAAAATACTTAGAAAACTCAACTGATTTGTATTGGTAAATCATATTTAATTACACAAAATTATTAAAAACAAACTGTCATTAAGTTGTTCAAAAGGCAAGTTATAAAAATAATGTTTTTGTTTAATTGTTCTAATGATAAAATAAAACGTTTGTATAAAAAGTGTACAAATCACATAGATGAATTTCCAGTTTTGATAGCTTTAAAATTCTCTAAAATTTTGCATTACATGTTCTAAAAAAACTTTTGTTTTGTGATGTATTTATTAAAATTGTTTACATTTATAACTTCTGAATAAATTGACCTATGTCCATCATTTTTTTAATCATTTTCTTTGATATGCCGTTTAAAGTAGGCGTGCGAATGGAAAAAAAATATTTTCGCAAAACGCATACGCCATTTACAGTTTTACCGAGATTGACAGGCCAGGGAGCAAGGATACAGCCAAGATCTCTTTTCAATAACAAAACACTAGTAATTCCCGGAAGTTCTGGGTCTGGACATGATATTTAAATTTCGTATTTCGAATATCTGCCGAACACAGAGCAACATGGCGACGCAAAGCGAGAACAGCGGGACCACCAGAACAGTCCGAGGCATAACCACGATCACACAGACAAGAGTGCACGACTGAAAAGACTTGCAACCAACAAAACGCTGTCTAGTACATTGGACTATTTTTAGCATTAGTCGAAAAACCTTCATTTTGATTATGTTCTGTTAAATGTTTATCTGTTATAATGACAACACAAAAATAAAATACAAAAACATTTGAAAAATAACGAACCTGGAAAATTATTCAATCTAGCTAAATACACAAGGCAATATTAAAAAAGTAATAAGTCACCAACATCAACCTTTAGTAAATATTTTTTTTAAATTATATCCGTTCATTTGAAATCTTGTATAATTAACACTTAGCGCATAAAATATATAAGATTTCCATTGCTCACAAACAAGTTTCCAGAGGATGGGCAGCACCTTCTTCTGCATACCATAATACCACACTGCGATTGCCAACCCACCTGCCAAGCGTGGCGATTAAGCTATATCCCCCTATAGATATTTTTGGGGAAGACTTATGTCATGCAGTGGGCTTGTTTGAACTGAAATTACGACGAAACTAAATATTGAAATCACAAGATTCGTTAACGCTAGAAAAAATAAATCATCACTTATTCTAGCAAATGAATATTATAATAAGGATTTATCTCCTAACATATAATACACCTATTACTGTAATGTGGGTGAATCTAATTTACATATATAGGTTTAGGGTTTCATAAATTTTAAGGCTAAGTGCCCTCTACGCCATGCCCCATCGAAACCTCAAATTTAAATGGTAAACCAGGACAAGAAAAACAAATACATAAATTCAAATCAAATACTATTATAAAAAACGACACAGCTGGTAAAATATGTGACGGGATTTTGCTTCGGTAACTTCACGATGCAAGAATTAAAAAGGTATGTAAATATTTATTAACAGTTACTACTGCAGAAAACTTTATTGTTAGTAAAATAATAGTTTCACAATAATTATAAGTGTAAAGTATATCCTGGTTGCGACGTTACACTACATAAACTCAAAATAACTGTGCATATTCCGCACGCTTTATTAATAACATTTTTCAAATCGGAAATAACTTGGGAAAATGCTGTTTGTAAAATCTATATTTTAAGCTGATCAAAAATCGCCGCGATAATAGGTCTTTCGCTAACCACAGCCTGCGATTTCCCACGACCTTAACTATGATATCAGTTCACCCAGTGGGAAGCCTACCCACGCCACGTCTACCTGCTCATTGTTGCTACTCGAGAACCTTTCAGCACCAACCGCCATCGGTTGCACGAGCTATGTACCCCCCACACTAGTGTTAAGTTACCTTAAGGTCTAACATATGGACTGGCAAGATATTAAAAGACGCTGAATTCCGGCTAGTTCCAACTTGTCCGATTACAAAAATCTGAAGAAGGCCTATATCCGTTAGTAAATGTCTTGTAGCTGAAATTATTATCATAGTGATAGCTTTGTGGAATATTCGATTTATTCTTCACGGTATAAAACCTGCAATTTTTGTGCATATTCTATTCTAGTAATGTAATTACGACGTCCTTCAAGTCAGAAACTACTATAGAAACCGCCATGTTATTATAATTCCAAAATAATTATAAGGTACTGGAAACTTCGTGTTGTGATTTCTCAACGCAAGAATCAAAAATTTCTTTATATTACGATCATCAATAATGTACGTAATACGTCTTTCAAAGTCGTAGCTATAAAAACTATTAAGTAATTAGGTCCCCCTATTAAATATTTTTACATGTCGTGCAGAGGCAGTGATACACAAACAAAATAATTCTTTTTTTATTACTCATAACCGACGCAATTTCCACGTGGTAGCTTCAATAAGTTCGAAGTAGTAGACGGCTAAACGCGTTTAACATAAATTTAATTTAAATTAATAATTTTTAATTGTGCTAGAGAATTATATACATTTGCATAATAGTAAAGTAAAAAGTACAACAGGCGGTCTTATCATACGACGCAATTTCTCTCAGATAACCATAGTATAGAAACAGTGGAAATATAAATATAATACAGATATAAATCGTGAAATACTACCAAAAAAAAAAACCGTATGAGTTTTGAAGGCTCTTTTCAGGTTGGTCAGCTCTAAAAATAAAGAATAGCTCGTAACGTTATTCTTTGAGATTTTTCTTGTGCTTTTAACTTTTTGGTAGGAAACTGTGTATTTCAGCCCATAGACGCCAGCTATAAAGCACAGGCGACCTCCAAAGATATCTTTGAAGGGATACACCATAACAGCCATGCTTGACAGGCGGGTTGACGATCGCACTCTGATATTATAGTAAGCAGATGACGCTGCTACTCATCTACTGAAAATTTGTTTTTGAAGAATGACTATCCTATATATAAAAAGCTCGAATTCTGAATTATATAAGATTGTATTCCGGGAATCGAACTCGCGACCTTTGGGGGAGGCCTGTGACTTGCAGTGGGCGTCTATGGGCTGAAACAAAAAATCAATGGTATACCTTTCCATAAAATAAATAGTTTCAGAAATAATGGATAACATTGTAAAGATACAATAAAAAAGAGTTTTTAAAATCACCAGATGCATATTAACATTGACTATAGTTTACTATTTGTCCCTGCAGACGTTGAAATGCCAGAAGTTATTGACCAGTTTCATTTTCAATAGTAAAAATAGAATAATAAGACGTTCTTCAGAGCCATCAATTACTTAGAAATAGATATAGAATCTTTAAAAACATTGTTAACAAATTAGCTATATATTCACATACTTAAAAGCACATACTTTAAAGCTTTTATACGTGTAACAATTACCAATTACCAAATATTGTGATAAGTTTTTCATTTTGTTAAGTTACCGTTCGAACCTTCGCTTTAAACTTACAAAGATTCTTACCCATCCTGTTTATAAACACTTACATGTATATTGCGTAATGGTAGACTACAAACGCTTAACGCCTTACAGACATTCTTTACCAATCAACCCTCTATAGTGCGGAAATAACCAATAGACAGGTGTGTTGAAATAGACGGGAATATTTGTGGTTGAATGTTTTTGTACAAGCGTAAATGTATAGCTCATTTACTCTCAATTAGTGTATGGTACACCTTATCTAAAAATTTATAGTTACGGAAGTAATAAACAGCGTAAAAATAATATGATAAAAATATGCATACTTAAAATACGAATGACGAATGATAAATTACGAACTTAAATAACGAACGAGTACGAATAGCGATAGCCCAGTGCTAGAGGACGACGACTTGCTATCGTAGGTCTCAGGATCAATTCCCGGGATACAATGTTATATAATTTACACTATTTGCAGTAGAAAGGTTTGCCACAACTCATAAATAACATTTAAGAGCATGAATAGCAGCATCCACTGCGTACCATAATACCACACTGCCTCTATACATATCTTTGAGGGAAGCCTGTGCCATGTAGTGGGCGTCTGTCCGCTGAAACGACGACATCGATGTACTTAAGTAAGAGTGTATACTGTATACATATATAATACATATAAATATATGTGTAATGTACCAATAAATTAATAATAATCATGTTAATTTTTTCGTAAATACATCTCAGACCATTTATTCCAGATTAAGGATGAGGACGATATACGGAGTCGGATTTATAAGAAGAAATATCTAGTAAAATAATTATTTAGAGATCGTATTAATCTAATTATTAAGTTCTATTGCTTGGGAATCCCACATAATGTTATCTTACATAGGCAAGATTGCGAAGTCGCTGATTCGTTGCTCGCGATCTTCGGGAACAACCCATGTCTTGCAGTGAGCGTTTGATGACGATCATGATGATGCTTATAGACCCGAAGATTTAATCCTGGTCAAATAAAAAGGCTTTGATCTTCTCCATCGCTTCTCCACGACTGAGGATTCTTGCCAAGCATGTCAGTATCTGCTATCATCTTTTTCTAGACTGTTCTATTTTGCAAAAATATTAAGAAACAGTGCACAGTGGTCAATTCGTCGCGTCAATCCATCGTCTAGGATACTATCCTTTTACCCTCCACATTACCGACAACCATTAGCCTTTATTGACCGTGCTCCTTCGTGCAATGAAGCTGAAATAACAAAGCACTCTGAACAAGCAGATTGCGGATAGTCATGCCTTTATTCTGAGCTGAAAAAGACATTAGCATACCTTCAAAGAATACTAAGCTAACATATTTTTTAAAATGCAGTTAGTTAAACATATACTATGATAGGCAGCGTCTGCGACCGTCGATTCACATTTACTATGTATAAACAATTATTAAAGAAATATCCAGATGAAGTTGTTTATGTTTTTCTCTGTATATTTATTTGGAATGTTGACTTATTATTAATTAAATTTATTTATTATAAATACATATTCGATATATGTTTCAGTAACAGTAACATTGTATATTTGTTTCTTTTTCTATATATGGGGTTAACGAAGTGGTTGATATAAATCCTTGTGAATCGAAAGTTTTTTTTCATCATCTTCATCATATCTGCAAATAGACGCTTACTGCAATGCATAAACCTTCGCCGGGTCGCCTCAATGACCCGTCTTACGCTGCTCGCATTCAACTTCACTTAGAGTAGGACCTACCAGTTTCAAGAATCAAGAAAAATGCTTCAAAACAAAGTTTAAAATAAGAAATGGACCAATATTTAGCCACTTCCGCACATGCAGTGGTAGTCGTGCAAACAACCGATTAATGCCAAAAAACAGAGTCAACTCAACAACAAGTCTCTGTGTTTGGCATTAATCGGTGTAAAATAACTCCTGAAGATGCCCCGTGGAGGGGTGAAACACGTGTTGAGTGATTTGGTGGTGGCGGTTGTGTAATTCGTAATGTTTGCCGCATACGAATTTATCGGCGGGCTGGCGGGCGGTGCACTTTGTTGCACGACTACCACTGCATGTGCGGAAGTGGCTAAATATTGGTCCTTTTCTTACTTAGGATGGACTTCCGCAAGGTAACGCCCGATTCCATTATTTATTTAAGGTTTAAAATATTTTAAGAAAACCTTTAAAACTATTTAGTAATCGAACGCAATTATTCTTGCCGATCACAGATTTTTAAACGGTTTTAACCAGAGAAACTAGATTAGTAAAAAGTACCTAAAAACACCTATCACACTAGTATTTTCATTACCTAAACAAATTAATTTCTGGACAAGTTTTCTTTTGTCCTAATAAAAGCGCAATAAGCACTCGACAATATGTTTACGTCCGACACATTCCAATCAACCGCAACGAATGATTCTATAGTTAAACTAAGCAGAATTACTACATTTATATCATTTGTCCTATTCGTTACTTGCTAATTTTTGTTTTAAACTGACTGCCAAACAAATTTAGTTTTATAAAAAGTTAAAAGCCTTTCGCAGTTAAACAGAAAACAAAACGTTTTAAAGTAATCATTTTATTCATTTACATAATGTTCTTATAATAACTGGCCCTTACTTTCAAAAAAAGTTTTCTATTTCGTGTTGCGAGACTTTAGTTATATTTATATGTGTCTATATGCAATAAGATACTTCGTTGTTTCAGCATATAAACGCCTACTGTAAGGCATATGCTCTACCAAAGGTATCTATATATCATAGTTGCCATGCTTAGCAGGCAAGTTGTCGAAAGCAGTATAGTATTATGATATGCAGAGGACGCTGCTGCAAATCCTCAGAAAACTTGTAAGTGAACAGTGGCGATCCTATATAATTAATGCATAAATATGAATTATTTAAGATTGTATTCCTGGAATCGAACTACCAGAGCTACACCACGAAAGCCTCCTAAAGGATCTCGCCTTGGACTGTCACTCGTTCATAACACACGCTTAGCATTCTGAAACAAAGGCACCAGAAAGGGCCGTAATACATTAGGTGATTATTTTCTATGTATATGTGTTAACACTATGGCTAAAACTAATAGAGTATTAGTGAAATGTCATCTAGTGTACTCCGTTGCACTTCTTTACAATCGTCTTTAAGTAAAATAGCGATCTTTTTAAAGCGCTAGTTTTGAAATTATTGGTTTATAAAATAATTTATGTTTTTTTTTTGTTTTCAAGGTTTTTAAATCTGTAGGGAATATAACTTAGTATAATATTAACGAAAAAAATAGTAAGAATTAATACAAACATATATCACATAAAAATATTGTAACGATCGACTATTCAGCCTGCGCCAACTACGCTACACTGACTACAGTTCAAATTTTACAACAAGTTTTCAGCTATTTCCTATGTAAAAAGGAAAATCTCCTAACAGTGGGAGTAGAAATAACTTTGTTCCTTAAAGATAATATTTTCATGCCGTAAGAGCAGATGCAGGGAAAAATATTCTCGGAGGATTGGCAGCAGAATCTCCCTTACATACGTGAAGTAAAAATGAAAATATGAATAAAATCTATAGACGAGAACTACGTCCAGCATACGTGCACCTGCACTGATGATAAAGTAAAAATTTCTGCATTATAAAATAGGGAGGTTGATTAATATTCAGTTCTATAGCAACGCGTCATATTAATCCACAGCTTAATCATTCCAATAGCAACGACAAATATTTCTCTTTAGGTTTCTATGGAATGAAATATTCTATGAAATCTGTCGTAAGGCAACTTATAATCTCGGAGAAATACCGAGTTTTGTAAGATTGGCCACAAAACTTCTTAATGGTCTTCTTTAATAACAGGTTGTCAAATATCTCCCTTTCGCTTTTTTGCTCTTTATTCAATGCTTTATAAAAAGTGTTACAGTGATCGGATTTAGTTCAAATATGCGCCGTTTTGTTCGATAATCTGTTTCCATCTAGACGGCAACTTCATAATACCTCCCTCGTAAAAGCCCCCCTCCTTATTTGCGAAGAACTCGGACAGCCACTTTTCACAAACCTCTTTTGAGTTCAACTTTACACCACCAAGGGCGTTCGCCATGGACAGGAACAGGTGGTAATCACTTGGCGCTATGTCCGGGCTATATGGTGGATGTGATAAAACCTCCCATCCGAGCTCCCGTAGCTTCTGACGAGTCATCAACGAAGTGTGTGGTCTGGCGTTGTCCTGGTGGAACACTACACCCTTCCTGTTGGCCAATTCGGGACGCTTCTGGTCGATCGCCTGCTTCAAGCGGTCCAGTTGTTCGCAGTAGATGGTAGAATTAAGCGTCTGGCCATATGGGAGCAGCTCATAGTGGATGATTCCCTTCCAATCCCACCAAACACACAGCAAAACCTTCCTGGCCGTCAATCCCGGCTTGGCCACTGTTTGGGACGATTCACCGGCGTTCGACCACGACCGTTTTCGCTTGATATTGTCGTATGTGATCCATTTTTCGTCGCCAGTCACCATCCGCTTCAAGAATGGGTCGAGTTCGTTCCGTTTCAGCAACATATCGCAGGCGTTGATTCGGTCCAGAAGGTTTTTTTGCGTCAAATCATGCAGCACCCAAACATCAAGCTTTTTTTTGTATCCAGCCTTCTGCAGATGGTTTAAAATGGTTTGGTGACTAACTCCCATCTCCTGGGCGATGTCACAAGATGCCACATGCCGGTCTACTCGATGTAGTCCATGATTTGATCGGTATTTGTCGTCACAGGTCTTTCGCCGGCTTTCTTATCCATGGTGTCGTTTTCGCCGGCTCTGAATCGTCGAAACCATTCCTCCGCAGTTCGAAGTGATAGAATACCATCCCCCAAAACACCATTAATCTCACGGAACGTTTCTCTAGCGGATTTGCCTTTAACGAAGGAAAACTTTAAAATAGTGCGAATTTCGGCGTTAGTGAACTCCATGTTTACACATCTACAACTGTTGAACGCAATATCCAAACTAATCAACTTGCCAGATACGAGCTCTGTAGCGCTTTGTACATAGCCGCGAAATTCAAAAGACAAAAAGGCGGAAGGGAGATATTTGACAACCCTTTATTTCAAAGGAACCTCAAGACTTCATACGAAACCCATTAGTATAGCAACCTGAACAAGGCAACATTTGTAACGGTAGCGAAAGTAGCTTAACAATGGCGTTATTTTTTTTCACACAATATTTCCTTTCAGGGTTCTTTTTGGTTAGTAGGAATCCCACATAACAGAGTTATTCTTCCCTTGGTGGGTAGGATGACACCTAGGTGATCGATCTCCGTACCTATGATATGGCACCTATATCCCACATCGAGCACGCAGGTGCCCATCAATACTTAGCCGAGGCATATTTCGGTTGCAACCTGTACTTCTCCTGACATCCTTGAAATGCCATAGCAACACTTAGTGTTGATACCTTCCGCGAGTAGCCCTTACATATCAGTAATGACACTTGGACTTTGCCAAATAGATTTTTTTACTAGTAATTACACCCAGCAATAATGGTATGTAGTTAAATTTAAAAATAAAAAAATAAGTACATTATTTTTTTAAAACAGCTATGATTTTTAAGTCGAAGATTTTCGATGGTCATAGATTTTTTTAATTAAGTTAGCACATAATCCCTATTTAAAAGGTTATACACACTATTAATGTAGTAAGTGTAATAATAATTCCAAAAAAATACCACTAGGTACTTGAATAAGAACGAATAGACGAGATGTCAGTGTGGAGTACAAGTTCAAATTTTATCATTTACGAGTTTTATGATAATTTGTGAAAATAGCACATGTACATATTGAAAATAAAACATTATAAAAGTTAATTATAACTAGGTGTAAAAGCTTGAAAAGGGTAAACAGAAATCAATAGTAACAGAAACAATTAACCCTTTCCACTCCAATGTCGAGTGTCACTCGACACTGATTTTGTTCCACAAGCTCCACTGTTGAGTGATACTCGACATGGCGTAATACTTCTTTTTGCGGAAAATTTTAAAACAGAGAAGATTTTTGTTACTAAAATGTTTGAATCACGAATGAATGAAACATATTCTAGAATAGCAAGGTACTATAATTCAATTAAATTTTATCGATTCTACATAATAGCCTTGGAGTGGAAAGGGTTAATAATATAATGATATTATAGTAAGAAAAAACGTTTTCGAAATTTAAATTACTACATATGAAAATTAAATGTTGTTTACTATCTGTCTCTGTAGACTTTATTCTGCCCGAAGATAAAGCCTATCGCATTCCGATAGAAAAAATAAATTAATGTGATATTTATATAATACTATAGAGTGATAACTTTATATGCGATTATTAGTAATGAATGTATTTTACATTTTTATTCGCATATTAAATGTGTTAATATTATTAACACATTTAATATGCGAATCATATTAATTGTTGACTTTAATAATTACTATATAAACAGATACAGAACTTTTCAATATTTTTATTTTCATTTATTTCATATACAGTGTAAGTGAAAGTGTTAACCACATCGTGTATACGAATCAAATAGTCAAACGTCGAGTCTTTTGTTCATAGATCTCATGTGCGTCATGTTACGTCCCATCCGCAACTCATAGCCCTCATACATTAGGAGACGGCTTTCGCTTGTACGTGTACTGTGGAAGCAGTGAAGTGTTATTAATCAAAGATATGTCCTGCAAGTAGATTAGCTCTTTGCTCCTCATCAGGTGAACCGATGACGTAGTCAAGATAGCGTGAAGTAGCTGAATACAGGCTGCGCAAGACCTGACATCGTGAAGATCCTTGGAGGATGGATGCTATGCAGTAGGCGTCTATCAGCTGAAAAGAAGACGTGAAACGTACATATATGTTAATATTCACAATTTCTTAACAATCCGGGATATCAATGTTATAAATATAGAGCCATTATAGATATATACAGAAATTAACTTGAAAAACAATACGACTATTCCGTCAAATAATAATACAACAGTTTAAATGCCAGTTAGCAATGACCGCAATAACTGAAGCCATTTAAGGAATTTATTGCTAAATATATTAGTCAGTAATGATGTGCGAGTTTAAAGACAATATAGTATCCCTGAGGATTTGGCGGTGATGTCTCCTACACTCTTATTACTATTTTAGACTTATGTTACTGGCTTGCTTCACAGATAACTAACTGTTCTTTGTGAATCAATTGTACGAGAAATGAGGATATACGCAGAAGCACCAAAGTCACGGATGTAGCGTGAAGAATTATTTGTCTAGTGTGCCAGCGCGGGTAGGGGGTACATCGCAGGTTTAGCTGACTGCCACTGGGTCCGAAAGGTTTTTCTGAGGTAATCTGACTAGAGCAGGTTTCTACAAGGTTGAGTGACGACTTGGTCAAGGTCCCGGCACGTCGCTTTTCAGAACAAGACCGGGATCATTAGGGTGTTCTTGGGCGTTCGTTGGGGAGACCTAAGCCGTGCAGTGAGCATTTTATCAACTGAAAATAAGAACAAAAAGCTTCAAAATCTAAAGCATCTAAAACTTTTACACCTATTTCTAATCAATCAATATACTCCACAAAAATGTGTAGTTAGTTATATTACATTTCGCATACCAACCTTTCCTGCACAAAAATTACACGCCAGGAAAATTAATATATTAAGTAAGGCGTCGAAATGTTTAACTACTTTTTATATTATAAAGGCGAGCACTTGTTTAACTTTAGATATACTGGTACTGCAAATTTTGAGAACGATCGTCGACTATATTGAAGACTACAGTACCAATGGGTCTCTAATAATTATTAATAAGGAGGCATTTTATGCTTATGCAACTTCTATACAAATTTTCTACAAAAAAAAAACACCAAGCGTTTCAATGTTCAGCGTATGTATTATTTATACATATAGTTAAAAGCTACGCGAAATATTTGGTCACTTGTGTGTGTAAAGAGGATTAAACCAGAAGACAGAAATAATAATTAATGGAATCAAAATGGGCTCCACAATGATGACATATTTAAATGTAAAGTACGTGTCTATAAGGATTACATATGCGCTTCGATTTAAAAATAATACAACCTCCGTCCAGTTTCGTTATTACTTTCACAAATAACTTTATACAGTGGTAACAATTATTTTTTTAAGATATTAGAAATTTAAAGTTTTTAATTTTTACTCGATTTACATTTGTATCATATTTTAATGAATTTTATACACAAATTTATCATAGTATAATAGTTTTGTAAATAAGAGAGTTTATTATACAAATATATACAATTGCTTATAATCATTAATATGATCATTCAGCCGCAGCTCGTCTAGAGCTGAAATTAGGCTTCCAGTAGTTCGGTTGGAAGCGGCCTATGCAGATGCCTTACGGTGTCCACTCCATAAACTTTCCTTCTGTCTATCGATAGCCCCTTCAACTCGCTAATCCTCTGAAATATGTCGGTTGCTTTCCTTCGTCAACAGATCTCCTCATTTATGATTCGATCTCCAAAAGAAAATTGGAGCACAGCCCGTTGAGTCACTGTGACCTTGCAAATGAGATTCAGAGAGTTGCTAATAAATAAAAATTCAAAATATCTTTATTTGAGTAGAAATTTACACTTTTGAATTGTGAATTATTTCAAGATTATATGTATTAAGTTACCACCGACTCGGATCTGCTGAGAAGAGCCGGCCAGAATTTCAACATTTGCTCTTTTTAAAAGAAATTTAACTATATTTTATGTGTATATTATTATACCTTGTAAATTATTTCCTCAACAAGCCAAGTTCCACATATTTCGATCAACTTAAAAACTCTTTATTCATATTAAAGATATTTCTTAGAACTTTATAACATATGCGTACACTTAGTTCATTTGCTTGAGCGGGATTTCCGATCCGTGTTATAAAATTGAATATAAAAATAAATCGTCTCTTGGGTGTTTAGGTCGAATATGGTGGTGGTGGTGGTGGTGGTATAAATACCGCTGTGTGAGTGTGAATATACCTTTACTTGGTCATCGGATGGAGATTCAGGTCTACTCATTAGCTATTTTTTTTCGTGATTAATGTTTCCTATTCTCAACTCTAAGTACTGTATTCGATATTTTGAGGGACCATCGTGTATTTAATATACTATTTTGCATTACTATCAGTCCTTTTATCGTATTACTTTCATGTGTGTATTTAAATTTATTTTTACTTATTCAATATGAATACATTACTGTTTAAATTTATATTTTTTATATTATTATTTGTCTTATATCTGTATCTTAAAAGTGGCAGACATCTTATGCTACCTTATTTACAGTAATTTTTTTTTCTTTCCTAATTTTCATGTTGGTATATCAAGTGGCCTTAACTTGTTATATGTCGTAATTATTTATGCGTGCTATTTTAGTTATATATGTATATATATATATATGTATGTATATATATATATATATATATATATATATATATATATATATATATATATATATATACTACTATTTCATTTCATTATTACTAATTTATTTTTCATAATAGTATTCTAATAGATGGCATTAGGATGATGGGATTATTTATATTAACAACACAGAATTTTTTATTGGTTTATTTTCAATTATTAACATAGTAAGATGAACGAAAGCAACCGAAACAGCCCATCGGATCGATCGATTGTACTTCATAAATCATAGAACGTTTTTAATACTCAGGATGCAATATAACCCTACTCAAGTACACAACTTTCTGGCGACTTCCTAAAACTCTATGACGTATGTTCTTATCGGTTTCAAGATGGAACACAATTAAACACAACAATAGTTGGAAAAGGTAAAGAAAAATATGATATAGAAAACAAGCAATGAATATTGTGTTATAGATATGAGTTATAATAACAAAAGGGAATAAGGGTTATTAAGCATATGAGGTAATATATGAATGGTAATGGAATGAAAAACAATGAAAGATTCTGTGAGGGAAAAAAGAAAGGAGTGAGAGAAATTGAAAAAGAAGAAGGAACAGCGTGGAAATAAAATTAGAAAGTAAATAATTTTTTTTTTAAATTGTCTCAGCGTACCCAAGATATAATGGCTTCCAATAACGGAGGCCATTATAAAAAGTATGCTTTTTTGTAAAACGAATATAAATAATCATAACAAAAAATATTTCGTTTCTAATTTGTTAATAACTTTTCCCACATTTTACGATGCTACGAAACTCAACATTTGTATAATATATAATGCGGCTACCAGCAATGGTTACATATCTCAACATATTCTGGCGGTAAATAATTATGGAGAAATAATATTGTACCACTTAATAAAGGAAGCCATATCTTTTTATTCTTTTCAGTCGGTGGACGCCCGGTGCAAAACTTAGTCCTCCCCCAAAAAGCTCCACGATGCCCGATCCTGCGCTGCTTGCATCCATTGACTTCCCATCATCTTAACATATACTATTTGTGATACTACTACGGTTCAAAAAATTCAATCTTACATAATGTTATACTAAGAGCTTATTCAAATCATTAAAAATTGAACTTACTCGACGCAGCCTACAACTGAATTAACCTATGGATTACTGCAATAAAATAAGGTAATTAATTGTAAACAATGATTTTTACTTTAGTGTTATTTTATTTGAAATTAATATTTAAATTTTTTTTTTTTTGATTATAGAAACATGGTTGCAAGCAAATTCTAGTATATAGAATTCTCGTGTCACGGTGTGCGTGAATGAACTCCTCCGAAACAGCTCTACCTATTTTCGTGAATCTTAGCACGCATATCGGCAAAGGTGGAGAATCAGACAACATCTATTTTTCATCCCACCAAATGTTAAGAGTGGTCCTCCTCTAAATTTTTTATTTATTTTTAGACATATTATTTATAATACAGCATACTAAAATACATACAACCCTAAATTGTCACCCCTCTACCATTAACCCCTATTTCTTATTTGTTAATTAGAAACTTTTTTTTTTTTGCAAAACAACGTTAGCGGGATCAGCTAGTGTTAATATAAAATTAGTTTAAAGTAACTCTGAAAGATTGATCTGATTGAGGTTGATGAAATTGGTCTGCCGTTGAAACTAAAGTTTACTGTGACTCGTTATAAAGGCAGTTTTCATAACCGACTGATTTTAAACTTGCAAGTACATCGAAACAATTATGGCAATGCGTTACGTCAATGAATTCCCCCATCATCTTTCCATTGGGCAACAAGGCACATGGATTCACGACATCTATTCACGGTCGAAATCTCTTCAACCTGCGAACAGCTAAAGTATGGAAAACCTACCAGCGTCATTGTTTCCAGCAGACCATAACTTGGGAGTCTCAAAGTCAAGAGTGAATAGGTTTTTTCTAAATATGTAACATCGTAGACTTCATCATCACTTACGTTCAGGAGAGACAGAGGTTAAGTGCTTTGCCTATAATCGATAAAAAAGTTTAAGAAAAAGAATGTTAGTGTCAGTTAACTTCTGCACACATTGTTATAATTCTTACTCAAACAAAAATATATATAGATATTGTTTGGAATAACTGTAATAAAAATTTTTGTTACTAGTTACTAAATTACTATGACAGAGACTATATAAAAGTGTTAATGATTTAACACGTAGTGAAGGTTGCAAGATGTCGCATCCTTGGGTTCCCCCCTATGCCTTGCAATGAACATCTGTCGGCTGATATGAACATGAATTAAATAAATAAAGTAGTCGTATAATATTTCGATTTGTTATCTTTCCCTGTAGATTGAGACATTACATTATTTAACAATCGTGTTCGTCATACACTCACTTGCAAATACGTTAATCCGAATCTGAAAAAGTGATCGTCCTAGTTTATACCGTTTATACCGGTACCGGTGATAAGCGTTCCTATAGTTTTAACATAAGGCGTTCAAGAAGACCGTATGGTGTTAGCCTATAGGAGTTCGGCATAACCTGTCGTTGCCCCAGCAACAGAAGAGTATCCCATGCAGGATTTCTCGACAAGAAAAAAAAGGAGATGAAGTTTTCGTCAACCTATCTTCTGTTCCAGTCCTTATACATATCTTAATTATAAGTCTCTTACAGTCATCGGTTATGTATTTTTTAAGTTTGACATCTTATCGTCAAATATCCGGTCCAGAGAGACAAAAGTCTAAAACCAATGATGACATAAGACATAGAAATGAGGTCTCTTATTCTGAGCTGAATTTGCAAGCTCAAAATCGCTCAGCTGTCTATTGAGAAAGCTGTGCATAGAATTTAATTATGAGATCAAAATGAGGAAACCGTAAATCAATGAAAGAAGACGACATAGCCCAATGTATTGGGAAGTTGAATAGGCAGTAGGTAGCCCATATAGCACGTAGAACAGATGGCATCTGGAGCCTTAAAGTTTTGGAGTGGAAACCAAAGATGAGTAAGTGCTAAGTAAGATATTCGCCCATAAACAGAACATACAGTCTTATAAAGCCGTAGGAAGACATCGCCTCACTAGTGAGTAAAGAGAAGTGTCACCACACCTTTTTGGATCAACTAACCTACCCTAATAAAGGTTATAGAAAAACAGTAAAAAGCACTTAATAAAAGGAAGACCAAAAAAATTATAATAAAAAAAGTCAGTGATAAAATAGTTGATAATAATAACGTAAAAAAGTGTGATATAGATAGACAAAATTAAAAAGAATAAAAAATAGATAAACTATTAAATGAATGATAAAAATACCAAACGTAAGTTTTTAAAATCAAGGGGAAAGGCGAAGGAAGTGAGGCAATGTACGGAAGGAAAGTAAAGAATATATATATGAACCACGTGAAAATTATAATGTCAATAAAAATCCTGTCCACCTGTGATAGGGGTTGAACGAAAGACCCCCTAAAACGGGGCAATTAAAACTTGAAAAGGTCGTCGGAAGACGCTAGATGTATCCAACTAGTCCGATTAGGAATCTATAGGGATTGCTTTTGTTTAGCAGTTAACGTCCTGTATCTAAAATAATGATGATGAAGCTTATCAAACATTAATCATTAAAATGACAAGTTTACGTAATAAGATTAAAATCGAAAATTCTAATATCAAAGTGGTAATAGTTCTAAATGAATCCTGGGTAGATTTAATGGTAATCTCTTACGCCAGGTCAATTCATAAAAAGCCAGTTCAAGCGATATAAAAGCTTGAGGATCTTTCAATAATAATATAGTATCATATACCGGCCCAAGTCGAGACTTCCGAAGAATTTATTGAGATTTACTGCCAGAAATGAGGTCTGGTCTACACCATCTGTGCCCTACAACTCTCAAACCCGCAGAACCAATGACAATAGGGCAACAGTGATCAACCGCCAGAAAAGAAAAGAATTAGTTATTCATTAAAGCTTTAGTTAGAGCTCCATGCTAGGATAGGTAGAATCTGTTCGAACGAGGAGCGTCCAGTAATAGATCAATAACTTCACACAGTACAAAATCTGCAGGTACAAATAGTAAATAATAATTAATTATAATTTGATGATATTCGAATTAGAAAACCCTTTTTCTTTAAGTACTAATTATCATTATGTTATTTTTAACATATGAAACCATTTATTTTTAGATAGCGTGTACTCTACATTAATACACAGCAAGTGAGCTATATATTTACCTCTACAAAGCCTTTACATCTATAACCAATCACTCTGTGTAAAATCCTGTTGATTATGCATTATTATCGACTTATAATAATCCAATCTAAAATTATATTATGTAGTTATACAAATTTGAACACGCTTTTTATGATTATATTATCATTGTGTTATATAATTTTTCGGAAATAATTGACAGAAAAGAAGATTTACTCTATAATAATAATAATAGAAGCGCTTTATTTCATTACATTAGTAGTACTAATTTTTAAGTCATTTGTGACTTAAAAATTAGTACTTAATTTTAAATAATAGTTTGATGATTTTGAATTAAATTAGTATGGACCCCCTCAGAGTAAAAGCGTCCTTCAAAGCTTTCCATTTTACTCTATCCTTGGCAACTTGGAGCCACACGTGACCAGCCGTGGCCACGATCTCGTCGGTTTACTCGTACATCCCCTCTCTATAAAAGAAATATAGTACTCTTTAAAAGCATATACACCTAACCAATCAGCCTTGTATAACTCTAGCTACGGCTGTATTTGATGGTTGCTGGGCGGTTTTAGCCTTTCTGTTTTTTATAGCTTCTTTGAACTATATATATATAAATATAAATATATAGACACCAACATTTACATTATAAACTATAGTTCACGGACCTATGCGAGCTCCATTTCGACAAAGCTGCACAAAGCCAATAAACTAATCAAAAACTTATGTATACAGATATGTCTACCTATTTAGTTACAAACAATATATAGGTTGATTGTTCATACTCCCCACTCTTACTACACGGTAATTACGTGCCTTAGAAAAGCGGACTAAAATTACACGTGACATGAACAAGTACATAAAATCATGTGAGATGAAAAAATTACCAAAAGATGAATATATTACCAAAAGACCATGCAAAAGAATTAATAGTAGATAATAGTAAAGAAATTCATATTACATAAATGTTTATAACACATTAACAATTTATTTTATAACAAAACTACATACTGTTGTATACAGACAAAATTTATTCCATAAAACATTTTAAAATACAAATTTAAATGAGGAACAAAAATAGCTTTTGCAACTATTCATCTGCTATTTGATTACAAGCGTCCACATTTACGAACTGGACCAAGATTGCTATCATTAGTAGTTACGTCATATATGTCTAGCACGACTGTTAAGTTTGAACGTTACAGTCTGTTATTAGCAGCAAAATAGTTTCACAAAGCGTAAGAAAACAAATAAAAGTTTACAGCACATTTCACCATAATTTTAAATATTTAAATGAAATATTTTTTACTGAAGTTTTTCTTTTTAATATTCATTATTGTATACGTATAAATTTAAACAATCACATAATAATTAAGAAAAAAGTGCAATGGGCGGTCTTATTACACAAGGCAATTTCTTTATGTTTAGACTATCAATAAATATATTTACTCTGATAAAGAATTTTTATTAACATCCATGAACCGTGTTATTTCAAAATTTTGTAAAAAGAGTCTGAGAGCCTGGTGAGCCTGATGTTCAATACCTGTTAATTATTCTAAGGTACACTCTTTCCCAACGTCGACGGATTCAGAATTAACAAATAACGTAATATGGTAAGAAAAGCGTTTACAAAATTGAGATAGTTAAAAATACTACGATAGACTTGTACTGTCAGAAGAAATTCGCCGCATTTAAATAAAAAAAAAAAAACAGTAACGTTCTTCAGATTGATTACTTTATACAGTGTGGTTAGAAATAGATGTAAAAATTTTAAAAGTGTGAATGCACAGTTCATTTGTTAACAAATGAGGTAAACATAAACATTTGCAATGAATCACCATTCATATACTAACAAATTTTCTCACATACAATATAAGTAAACTTTAAGTTTAAAATAGTAAGTAAAGCCGAACTTGACAACTGAAAACAAATAATTTTCTTTTTGTAACAATGGTACCAATTGCCTATGTTATCAACTGCCCGTCTAGATAATATATTATATTCATTAACTATTCTGTCACAAAATGATTAAAGACTTCAATTAATTATAATTGAATTATAGTTTAAATACGATGCAAGAGATTTTGAACTGTACGTAAAATTGGTAATATTTTCTTACGTTTTATGATTTTTAATATTTCAGATCGTTTATTTATATTTGATTTATGTTAATATTGTTTAACTATCACCATAATTATTTCAGCGATTAAACGTCTGCTGCATAATATAGAGCTCCCAGTTAAATCTACATTCGGAATATGGGAAGCAACTTGCACCCAGTGTCTTCTTTTTGTTAAGGTCGTCTAGACTCCAGAATCTTAAAGCCTCAACAGCTATTTGTTCTCCGTGACACTACCACCTCAACTTACCGGTTCAGTGGCCTATGTCTGTTATGATCGTTCGTCTACGAATTGTTCACTCCTCAGTGCTGATTCGACATCGAATAGAATTGCATAGCATAGCTCTCTCCTTAGCGCATTGAACGGCTCTGACTTTGCCAATGAGTGAGATATCAATTTCCAATGTCGTAAGTGACTACGAATACCATACATTAATAGTAGACTTTCGTCTTAGGCACCGTAAAATATTTGACGAAACGATGTTTCGTATAACACTAGTTTGAGTTAATACAGAGATGTGTACAAAAATATAAAATACCTAAACGAGACGCTGCAAACAGTGGACAAATAAAGTGTAAACAAATCATCGTGTATTTGCAAAGCCATCACGAAGATAACTCACGAAGGAAAGGTTTAAATCATTGGACAGTGGCAACAATGTATATCCCTCACCTCTAAGTCGATTTAAAATAAAAAAACGTACATTTTGTACAGACGTACAATTTACCATACTTATATGGTTAGTATTACCTGGCTTCAGTGTTTAATCCTCACAATTCATGTAAAACCAACAAGTTATTTATTTAATCAAAAAAATATATATTTTACTATAGTCTATAGTCTAATTGGTTATAGGTGTAGAAGATTTGAAGGGGTGAATATATTGCTAATAGCTCTAAAACTTTTACACCGATTTCCAATAATAAGACAATATAAAGTAATCACTCTAAAGTTACATTTTTTTAAAGAGGAGAAAGTTCTGACCCGAAAGTTAATTTCGTTGTAGTCCATCTCTTGCAAATGGGTCATGACTTCTACTATATGTTATACTATATTATTAGGGAAAGGAATGTCGTTTTTGTCGACATATTTTACAGAAAAACCGTTAGATTTTTACCGTTCCGGCATTGAAAATTTTTATACTAGATGTCAAAGAGTTGTTGATAACAAAGGTGAATATATTGTTGATTAGAACTAAAAACTTGTTAAAAATGTAGTCGTGTGAATGTAACTTAAGAAAGCGACATTACTTTCCGGTCCCCCTAATATATTAGGAAAAGTGTACTTTCTTATAAATTTTCTTATGTGTGTATATTTCAGGGTGTACTATACATTAAATGATAGCAATTAAGCTATACATACCAACTAATGCTTTACACCTATATCCAATAGACAGTACCACCTGTGTATATACACCCTTAGAAACTGAAAACAAAGCAGTAGATATGTCTTTAGACATTCATTCACTTTGTTCCTGATCTTGATGGAGCCTTTTTTAACCATATAACCTAATATTACGTTCGAAGAATTGACTATTCTTTATAAATTATCAACACTCTATTCTCTTTAAAGAAAAAGTTTCTACTGTCATTTGCTATGAAAATGACTAGCGTACAGGATGTTCCAGGACTAATGGATAATTTGTTAGACGGTGGATTTTACAGGAAAAGCAACACCGCAGGCAAAAAATATAAGCTCATAGAATACGTTTATAAATAAAAACTTTAATTATTTTAAATGACAAGTTCATCGCCTTCGTAATATTACCTATAAGACGTCTACAGCTGTATACAGGCGTTCCTAATAGATTTCCAATAGAGCTATTTTGTAACAGCCTGAGTTCAACATATTTTGACGACTTTAACACGATCGCCTGTCCACCTTGTAAGTGGATATTGTACGCTGCGCTTGCTGTTATAGACTAAACCTATAGTAACTATAATCCTACAAAAAGCATACGTTCATAACTAAAAGCAGCATTTATTTTTTAATTATTTTCGTTGAAATGAGTCTCTTCAACAGTACATGTCTTGTTTAAGACACATTCTATTTAAGTCCCAAAGTATTTTTTTATTGTATTTAAATTATTTCAACAGGGGACATTTCTTTTCAAAACAATGAAAAGTTTAATTGATTTATTTACTTAGTCTTACATCAAAATGTTTGAAAATACATACAAAATTATTTAGCCAAGCTTTAAAATTTAACAAGACAACCATCGGATGACATGCTTAATAAAAAAAATAGAGTGACTAATCATCAAGTGAATAACTTGCGTATAATTTTTTCTTCTTAGCTTTAATTGACTACAAATGCAATGTACTTTACTTTGTCCTTTTCTCATGAATGGTTGTTGCCAATTATGTTAGTTTTCGTTACCAATTTTCCCGACTTGTCTGTTGTTGCACACTTTTAAAATTTAAAAGTAATTCAAAATAATTATATTCGAAATTCAATGTAGGTCTCTTACATCTCTCTCTCTCTCTCTCTCTCTCTCTCTCACGCACTCACTCACTCTCTCTCTTATTTTCGCTGGTATAGGCAACAAGGTTCCAGGTATTGCCACTACTTTCATGATACCTTTTCTTAGCATTTGTGGTTTTCTGGTACCATTGTATCCACTCTAACAAGCGCTTGTACCAGGAATCTTGGTTTTCAATACTGTCGGCCCATTTCCTTTTGACTTTTACCCCTCTATGGTCGATATCTGTAATTTTACTCGATTTTTGACTCACTTATGGTCCCTTAGAGTTATACTGCTTTCTATCTATCGGCCATTTCCAGCCGTCTTCGGTGGTATATACATAAAAATACAGGGTGAAAAATGCAATCTCTCTTAAATATTTTTTTTAATATAGTGAAATGACTCATTATTGTAATACAATAATCATTGAAATTGTTTTCACATAAATTCATTGTTAAATTATGATTAGAAAAACAAAATTGTAGGTGAAAAACATAAATTTCCACATAACAAAATATAAAATCACAAGTAAGACGAAGTACTTTTCATTGTGAAATGAAAATTTCTATAGCCCTTTAATAGATGCGTTCGTGTCGATACGTCGAGCTCTGTGCCTTTTAAGTTATTAAATACAAGCCATTAATATCACGTGATAAAATGTATTTTAACGTCTTACTCCAACGCCATACCCGCGAAATACATTCGCTGGGATACCTCGCGGTCTACTCTGGCCTTTTTATTCCGCATTTATTTTGGCTCAATAATTAAATTAACAAACAATCAAAGCCTCAGATTCCCGAAGGCCGGAATTTTATGCTAAATTTTAAATTTCAAATATCGAAGAGACCGAGTTCCAATTTTCAAATTTGAACTTGGGATGTCCAGTTCGGATGATGGGCAAAAACTGACCGCGCGTTGCCGCCCGTCATCTGCGTAGCACAGTAGCGTACATGGAGAGGCTAACTTATATAGAAATTTTAAATAAAACTGTTAATTTACTATATGACGTGGCATCAAAATGGCAATCTTTTTATTTTAAAATCAATTATTAATGCTATGAGTGTACAGTTATGAAAATTTCCAAAATGAATAAACATCTTTCCGAATTGTGGTCACTATAACAATAATTACATTATTTTTATGAATCGATACATATTATTATAATTAACGTAACAATATATTATAATTATTTTTTTTTAGTAAAATGATATTGATGAATAAAATAAGTTCTGCAAAATGTATTTGACGATTGTAATCTTTAATAATTATGAGTTTTATACTGAATATGATGATGGTCATCTTTTACTGGTCATCTTCTAACCAAGTGTAACATTATTGTGTACGAAATAACAACTCATCGAATTATAAAATGTAACTACGTATATCTTCAATGAAAACTAATGTTATAAATAAAGTAATTTATATTAAAGCATCTCCACAGACGCCTTTGTGCAACTGAAATATGCCGCCTAGCCGCGCAGACTATCAGCAAAAAGAGCCTCCTCACCAAACGCTCATTTCATTACATACGTTCCAAGATAGAAAGAGACGAAGCTCGATTAACCAGCACAAAGAGACCTACTTTATCCAGCGCAACACTTTAAAATACTTTACATATAAGATCCCAAAGAGTTCACCTCCAACTGGTTATTGTTATAAGAAAGCTCGCAGAAAGCTTTTTGTCTTTGTTTATTATTGTGTTGCTGGAAAGAGAAAGGTAGATCTGCAGAAGGGCTAATGACAATTCACAATATTTATGCACAGAGCATGTGCTGAATAATTTCAGAATGGACGCGGTTGTGAGAAAACATATTTTAGTCGAGAATCCTCAACGCGTACAATTTTGATGGGTCGTTTTCTTGTTTTTCATAGGTATAATCCTACCGATTACAAAACATATATTTTTATTATGAACCTATAATAAGATTATCACTTTTGAATTCGTACGTATACGTTAATTTGTAATTTGCTACTTAAGAAGTATAACAATTTATAACATAATTTATTTTTAAAAAAATATTTACGATATCGACAAATTATACGATTTTTTGTGTTATTTTTTCTATCCAGATAAATCTATTTTAACTGAATCAGTAACAATATACCGGCGAACACTACAGACGACGAAATGCGATGTTGCAGATCGAGACTAACCTCGGTTAATGTGAGCTTCTAGAAGCTCATCAACTTTTATATTTGATTTGTGTATGATGGGGCCTCCACTAGATGGTCCGAAAATATAGCGTAATACCAGTCATCTGGGTGATCATTGAGGGGAGGCCTATGCCTTGCTGGACATATGCTACTCCCCATCCTTATCATTCCTGCTGAAAACAGTTGGAACCGCGTCCAACGTCTTCTAAAAACCTTAACAAAGTCATCTGCTAAATTTGCGGGCATATTTCCTACGCTGCGCTTGCCAGCCCGCCTTCTCCACTATAGAACCTTAACGCTTTATTAGCTATTAATAAGTAACAAGCATTAAATATAGCAATATTCAATCTAGCTGAGCTTTAGCCAATAGAACTACGTAACGAATTTCGAATTACTGACGCGAGTAAGATAAACAGATCCGGTGAAATAAGTATCAACCTATAAGTGTGAACTAAACGCACACGAGATAGAATCAGAAAATACGATATCCGTAGATGAAAGAAAGAAACCGATATTACCCACCGGATTTGCAAATTGAAGTTGCGGTGAACACGTCATAGAACACATGGAAGGTGAGTCTTTAAGCTTCTGGAATAAACAGCAAACGTAGCTCAAGATGTCCGCCCACAAGGTGAATAAAAGACCACGTTAAGATCTTAACAATGCCCTTGGATACAGGCAACCTTCAATCGGTACTATTGAAATCTATGAGAAGGCCTATTTACAGTAGACGTCCTGACAGAAACTATGAAGCTCCTTCAATGTTCTACCAACCACATTTAGATCAGGTTAAATGCCAACACGTAAACAGTATTAATAAATGATAACTATAAAGGTATTTTTAGTTCAATTTTATAGCTTAGTGGCTTACTCGATGATCATTAATCGATTTTAACTGAATAACTATATTAAATAAACATACTATTTAACTGATAATTCACATTTCTTCATCTTGTGTGGTATTTAAATCGTTATAATTCTCGCAATGTTTTATTATGGTTTCATTGGATGACAGAACAAGTTTAATTACTCGTCCCTTATGTCGTTTCTCTTTATAATTACAAATATAAAACATAATTACTGTCCAATTCTAATTATTTATTCACTAGTTTGTATGCTAGAGGAATATTTCTCGTGAGCTTTTTTTATAAAAGACTACAAAATGTATGCACAAAATAAGTCGCCAAAGTTGTTGCTATATGCAAAAGTAGACAAAGAAACAGAACATTCTAATGCATTAGGAAGATTTTTATGTATAGATAAAGTGGGAAATTAAAAGTTAAATAATGAAAAAATACTTTTCAATACTCTTACGTTTGACGTCAATCAAAACAATAAAAAAGACTTTCACTTGTTAATCGCGTTATTATAAGTCTTGTAATTTACAAAATAGAGAAATAATTTTATTAATAATTGAATGGAACAATAATATAAATATAGTTATCACTCTGAAAAACTATTTATTTAAATAATTTTATATCAAATTGTGACATGCCAATTACTTTTAACAGTACGGTACATCATAATTAAAATTAAAATTGTCTATTGTTTTTTTTTTTAAATTAAGACGCACATTTGTATCGTCAATTATTTTAACATTAAAAGTAATATGCTACCACCAGCTCTCAATGCTGGTTTGTTGACAACAAGAAACTAAACAGTTCTCCTTTTATTAAATCAACATTATGTCATTGCAATAAGTATTTTAAAAAGTAATGGTATTATAACGTATAAAAATCTTTTTTATTCAGCTCCAACATGCGTTTCCAAAGATATATGTGAAGATACATTTTAATTGTCAAGCCCATCTCATCCTCTGGGAAACTTGTTTATAAGTAGTAGCAACACTATGTAATTAACGCATAAAGTGTGATATATATAATATGTTATTCCAGGAATCGAATCCGTGACGTACGGTCGCAAGTCTCGGTCTTTTATCGCTGAGCTATCAACAAACAGAACACAATATTTGCACAATATTAATCAAAATCTGGTAGAAACTTAATCGAAGTGTTGTTTTTTAAGCCAGCTTCGAATTAAAATACTAAGCGCTTAATAAGAAGTACGTTCTAGTAGCCCTTGCATCTTATCATCCTATTAAACGTTCATCCTAGAAATTAAGACCTTTGCGACTTCCCTATTGGTTGATATATGTAATATGCCGACTCGTGTCGGATTCCTCTAGTATTCCTGAGACTTGGTTGCTAGAGAGGAAGTTTATAACTCCGAGAAGTCAAACCCAGTACAGCTTTGAATGTAAACAAGCTAACAGATTTAATTTGTTCCGAGAAAGTGTCTAACGATCTTCATTAATTTATTAGCAATTTAATGAAGAAGTAATTTCTTTTAGTAGTAAGTAATTTCAAAGGCTTCAAGAAAGAGTCAATTATATACTGATAACATATTATCATCATTTTAGTTTTAAGACCTCCACTAGTGGACAAGACTAACAAACTAAAACTCTCTTGTAAATTTCTATCGAGACTGATTGGAAGCGACTCGCATTTAGCATGGTCCACTTTATGGTAGAACCTTAAAAGTCCAGCCTATGTGTGCTCTATGGCCAAACCCCTGTAACTTCAACTTGTCAAACCGCTGGTCTGTGACGGTTACCTTCGATCGTCTGCTTACGTATACATACTCCTCGTAGAGCTAATTATTATTGTTTCTAAATCCAAAATCTTGTGTTACGGTAAAAACGATTAATTTATAAATATGAAAAAAAAAACATAGTTTTACATAAGTTTAGGTAAACATAGATTTTTTTATTAAAAAAAATAAATAAAACGATTAGAAAAATAACCGGAGTGAATAATTTTCATTACTACGATTTAGGATTTCATAAGCTTACCTTATATGTGATAAATATTCAATAATTAAATCATTTTCTAAGTATAGATATGATTATTAATTGCCAGTAATTATATAAAATCAACAGCTTTTAGTATTGACCGTAATATATGTTACACAGGGTGATTACATTTTTGTATATGAGAGCATTGTAGAGGTGAATATATAACTAATTTGCTGTTAATAACATAAAGTATATGCCATCCAAAAATAAATGGTTTCAGATATAAAAATTCTATTCATTAATTATTAAAATTAATTATCGTTTTTTATCAATCACTGCAGACTTTTTACTGGAAGTTATAGGCCCGTCGCATTCTTATACAAAAATAAATAAATGTAATGTAATTGGAAATAAATGTACAAGCTTCAAAAGAGCTGTCAAACGAGTTATGCGTTTATACATTTTTCACACCTATAATCAAACATCCTGTATAACATATATGGTACAGTCAGCATGGCATTGATCCACATTACAGCTGTTCACGTCTGTTTGTTTACGTGTACAGATAGGTAGTGTCTTACAAATATTTCTTATGACAAAGTTCAAATACACTATAACACAGTTTAATTTTGATAAAAGCTACAATTTGTATTGTTAGGTATATATTCCTTAATAATTTATTTTTATTATTATTTGTCTAGATTCATAAACAGTGACCACTTTTGTACGTAATAAGATAGAAGAGATAGAATAAGGTAGATAAATCATATTTTATAGAAAGAGATTGACTTAAACTTAAAGCCACAAAAATCTCAGATGTGTTTTTCCTTTGTCACAATATTATCAATAAAAATCTTTTAAACCAGTATTTCCCAACGTTTTTTGTACCATACCTCACCATAAAATTCTTATTTCTTTCTACATATCATATATAATTGTTTTTTATATTAAAGCAAATCAAAATACCCCTCTGTGGGGCGTGGACCACAAGTTTAAAAACAATGCTTTACATTACAAGAGGACTAAGTACTCAAGCCTTTGTTCCGTAAACTTTTCAAATTTATTAAATGATAACACCTTAATAAGCTCGAGCTTAACCGCTGCAAATTTCATTTAACCTAATTTACTATAAGTGACTAGTGTAATGTTTTGTTAAGCAGCAAGCACTTGTGGGGCAGCGGTAGCCTAGCGATCGAGGACTAAGACTTGCGATCATAAATCGCGGGTTCAATTCCCGGGATATAATTTCAAACAGTTCTTAGTGCATTTTTTAATAACACTTTGTGCAAAGGATTGCCACTGCTCATAAACAAATTTCCAAAAGATGGCCAACCCGCCTGCCAAGCGTGGCGAGTATGGAGCATGGATATATTTAGGAGAGGCCTACGCCTTGCAGCGAGCGTCTATAGACTGAAACAAATCAAAGCTTTAATGTGATGTCTGATAACAACAATAACAAGAAAATAAAAATTATAATAATCTAATATTTTTTGGTTTTTTCATATTTTTATTTTGGTTCTGTTTTTGCGTGGTTAATTTCAAAACCCGTAGAGGCGTCACAAGGGTGATAAATGAAAATCAGAAGTGTGATGTGGTTTCCACCACATCACAAAGGTATGCCATCCACCACAATCATAGTCGCAACCAGCCGTTTGGTTTTTTTTTTTGATCGTTTCATACTTATGTTGAGACTGTGAATAAATCGTTTTTCTTTTGTTTTTCTTAAATGTCGTGTTAGACCAAACTAATGACACAAAAAATAAGTAAAACCATTCATTGATTCAATAAAAACATTGATTGATAATTGCACCATTCATAACAATGTACTTCTGTTACTTAGGGAATACGTAATTGATTCTTTTAGGAATGAATTTTAAATAACTATAATTGTAATCGTAAAATCGATTGAAGATAATTTAGGTCAACTTTGACCTAATTTTCTTTTTATTTTTTATTATTTTTCTGGTTTAGAGACCACAAACCGACAAGCGTAGGGTAGGTCGGAAGATGCTGAATGCTGGTTGCTCCCAACCAATCCTATTGGAAACTTCTAGAAAAGGCCTATGTCCGACAGTGGATGTCTTATAGCCAAAATGATAACGCTGATTATCTTTTGACTATGATTTTTTCGAAATAAAGATTTTTTTTTGATGAAGACTCGATACAGCGTTTGCTGGTGCAAGGAAAAGTGGAAGGCAAGTGATTTCGAGGACGCTCTACACCGAGATGGGTAGAAATTTTCAAAACTATCACTAATACAAAGTAAATACAAATTAACACCGAGATACATGCATGACGCCGCTTAGCGAGGGCAGCGGGGGCACCAGAACATACAGGAGCATGACCACAACCACTCTGACCAGAGTGCACGAATGAGAAAATTCAAAATGTCATTTTTCTTTAAATATTTTTTTAATGCAATATTCTTTAGTCTTTTTACTTCCGCGCTAAGTGTTCTACAGAAAGGGGCTGATACAAGGACAAAATTTTAATTTTCAATTTGCCTTCCAAAAGAAAATCAAATATAACAAAAATCCAAATTTTAATCATGACACATTTTAGGTCTAAACAGTTTTTGTTAAAACTTTATTTACACAAAAAAAGCAATTTTTTTACTATATTAATAGATTATCTAATAAATTTTTCCGACAAACGTTATCGTGTCTCAACTATGAATAATCCATACATATCTAATTAGGATTTTTATTAAATGTTACATCCTGTAGTTGACATACTTCATAGATCCATTTTAGGCCCGGCAGATTACCTTTCATACCCTCTTTTTAAAAGGCTTGTGTCATAACAGATGGATTAAGGCTTAAAACTCTGTTACAAATAATTATTATTACTACGCAAAAGCATAGCATACAGGGTGATTAGTTATAAGAGTAAAATAATGTATGTCCAATAACGTATGGTTCAACTAATTCCTATGCGGCGTGGGTAGACACCTTACTAAGTAAACCGACGGCATATTTCAGGTCGCTGGAAATCGATGGAAGGCGAAACAAAAATCCAATCATCGTGGTGATCTTTGTAGGAGGTCTTTGGGCGTTTGTCGGCTGATATGATGATGATAATAATTATGAAACCCTATCCAAAAATAGTAGTAAACAGTAATGATAATATATTATGGGGAACGGAAAGCAATGTGGTATCAGCGCTTGTCGATATTGATTGTCATTTGGTAACTTACCAGCTTACTAACTTACTAGCGCAAAAGGTTGTTGATAACGAAGGTGAATATATTGTTGATAAGAAATAAAAACTTAATTATAATGTAGTCGTGTGATTATAATTTAAAAAAAAAATTCCGGTCCCCCTAATAGTAAGAAAAAGTGTTTTCAAAATCCGGATTACTACATATTACAATTGTTTATTGTTTACAATCCGTCACTGCAGTTTTATTTCTTGAAGCTATAGATCTGTCGCATTACAATATAAAAAAAATAATAGTAATAATAAAAAATTATATTCGGAAGTGACTACTTTATATAGGACAATTGAAAATTAGAGTCTAAAGCTTATTGATGACAAAGACTGTTTGATGTATATACCTTATATAATGTATATGTATAACCGTACATCCTGTATACTGTGTTGTGAGGTTGAACAAGAAAAGTTTACACTGTCTCATGCAAGCCCACCTCGTACAAACGCCCCAATAGATTGCCGTTGACGCGAAAGTTCGCCGTTTTGTGGGAATCGATGGTTTTTCTCATTTCCATTGTAACACCACGTGGGAATTGTGTCCCCGCCAACTATGTTTATGAGCTTGTTATAGAATTTATTGCACCACTCGGAACGGCTTGTGGTAACACTGACGTTAAAATAGAAGCACACACTTTCGTTGTAAACGTAACTTGATATTGCTGCAATGGTATTAGTGGCTACTTTCGTTTACTCAGATGTAATGTATATAAAAATATCATTCCATTGAAATAAAAATCAAAACAAGATTGTGATGGTAATGGTCAACAACAATTTTGTTTGTTTATTTTTGGTACAACTATTACTTCTAAGCGTTTAGCGTGCGAAAATGAGCCACCATCCCTGAACGTAATTGTTCCATCTTCGACGCCGAGATGTATTTATTTATTTGAAGAAACTATATAAAATCGTGTACTATTTACAATTTTTACCACTGCCACACGACTGTTTCACAGATGGCTTCGAAATTCAAATCGGCATTCAAATATGAATTCTACCGCTCAAGAATAATTTAACACTAAAAAATATTATGAACCTAGTAGCCCATACAGAACGTTCTTACTTGAACGCTACACATGCTTTATTTGAAAAAACAATTTACTGCACTGTAGAATCTAGAACAATTTATATATATATTTATAAGCGCTTACAACGCTTTACTAAGTCCAACTCAAATAATTTCTCTCGACAACGGACTATGGTAAACAACGTTTGAAAATGACGAAGAAAATTGGTTTGGATGTAATTTATAGGTAAGACATAACTACAGCTACTTGAGCCAAACTAACTTAGGCAGTGTGGGTAAGCTCTCCGCTGGATGGATCGACTTCATAGCTAGGTTTACGGGAAGTCGCGTGATGCGGGGAGCATAAGACTGGACATCGTGGCGAACTTTGGGAAAGATCGGTGCTTTGCAATGGGCGTCAATTACCTAACAGAAAAGAAGTGGAGTTGCTACAAGAGTATTAAGTTTTATTAAGCTGTAAAAGTTATGGTTTATACGGCTTCCACATCTGTGCTTGTCTCTGTCAAACATTTTTATTTACAAATATACTCTAGGCTTAATACCTCTGACGCAGCGAAGAATTATTTGTCTGAAATGGCAGTGTACCGACGACATGGTCAAGGTCTATCATTGTGCTGATCCTTGGACGACGCCTATGTTTTGCAGAAAGCGTCTATCGCCTGATGATGAACAAGCGCCTTCAGGGCTTTGCCACCTCAAACGCGGTAAACGCCTACGAATAAACTACGTTAGATAAAAAAGTTGATTTCTTTAAATCCATTCCTGACATTCAAGAATCTAAAGGCCCTCGTGTGATGTACATTTTAAAAGGTTTAGGTAGGAAATATCATCATAGTAGAAAATTTGGAAATTTTTGCGGTATTTCCGTATAATGATTACTTAGATGACATGAATCGTTACCTTTCAGATTTTTCATCCGTATGACGTATAACAGTGTCAGTTGAATTTAAACCATCAGTGGCAGACTTGTAATAATACCAATAATAATGTAAGAAATAGAACTTCTGTGTAACTCTCTTTAACACTTCTTACCAGGCATACGAGTATGAAAATAATTGTAAATTGAGGTATCGTTGTTGAAGCAATGTTTTTCATCGAATTGTTATTCGTGGATTCATTTGACGCGCTTATTTTTCGCGCACGCGACTCGACTATTTTCAACACGATCTGTCTCTTTATGTGCAAATTACAATGATAATGTAAACACTTTTAATGTAATCGGATATCGATTCTAGTTTTTTTTGGTAAATGCTTACCATTGTCTATTGGACATCGGACATCTATAATTGTCGTTTCATGACGGCGTTGTGTTCAAAATGGTTTTAACATTACTGTTGGGATTCAAACTTTCTATTTGGAAAATGATAAGGGACATTGTCCACAAAGCGTTTCTTTGATGTCACATATGTAAGGAATTTCTGATACTAAGCTATAATTTTCTACTTCTATTTTCTTTTATTTATTTATTTGAGTATAAATAAATAAATATTGCACACTAAAACACTACATAAAAAAACGAAAACGAAACGTAAGAAAATAACAGAGATAATAACGAAAAAATCCATTTATATACAGTTACAAGAGGTTGTATTATTGCTCGAGGCGATCTCTACCAAACAACCTTTGGAAGGAGATGAAAGAGTGGACAGTTTAGTGTGTACATAATAAATATATATATATATATGTGTGTGTGTGTGTGTGTGTGTGTGTATTACGTGGAAAAGGTAATACATAAATACGAATAAATAACAAATGCTACACAGTATCGTATTTTAGAGGCCAAGGAATTTCATTATTTCTGGGATCGAACCTACGATTCCTAAGTACTTAGTGGCTACTTATTTTTATCTCAACTTATTTTAATTTTTTTACATTTTTCCACGCAACGCAGCATAGTACTGGTAATGCTTAAGAAGACAAGTTTGTAAAGGAAATAATTAATTAATTTATCTATTTATTTTAAAGAAACTTATAATAAACTAGTACCAACCTCTGACTCAGCATTACGGTGTCAATTTCTTATCGAAATATTTATATATTTTTCTGTTGTGAAATGCAAAGATCGCCAATTAAACAGGTGGTAGGATAATATTTGGCCTTACCGACAACCGCTCGTATCACCTCCGGCGCAACATGCAATATGATATACGTTTAAGATGTGCGATAGTGATGGGCTATTAATAAAATGCTTCACGGGCGTTCTTGTAGCGTAGATAAGTACAATGATCAGTGCCCACGTTAGACATTTCCAGCGGTTAGCGCTAAAAGCGTCGGTCGACAGCACCTGACCTTTCTCGTGACTTGAACACCTGTTTTTTTACACTATCAACGGAATTAAAACTGCATAACTTTTATAACAAATGTCACCGTTTCCGCTTCGCCCTTGTGATAGCGTCAGACTATAGACGGTGTGGAGTAGTCATTGAAATTTTTTTTCTCCTATACTCTATACTCCTATAGTGTTTTGTGAAGTTGGTTAATTAAAAAAAGTATGTGATAAACGTTTATTCTTCACATATATTTTAGTACTTAAATTCATATATACATGAGAAGATTATCAGAAGAATACTATAACAAATTGAACTCTCAGAAGGGATCTTCTGGATCTAAGAAGGACTCCGGAAAAATTTACAGTTTTTAATTTGAAAATTAGAGCAGGATAAAAACATACAATTTAACATATAGAAAGGAACAGGAAATTAAAAAATATATATATTATCATTATTCATTTAAACGTCGTATCTAAAATAGAAAAAGGACTAAAAGAGATCAACAAATCAATTTATAATAGCTATAATATTTTAATTCTATTACATATTATATTTATTTATTTACACTTTAGAAAACAACTTAAAAAAGAAATAATTCACATAGAGGTACAAGAGGTGGTCGTATCGCTCGAGGCGATCTTTACGGGACACCATTTGGAGAGAGATGAGAGAAATGCAGGAGAAGGCAGTTTAGGGTGTACATACATACATAGACAATTATCCAAATACAGTAATATTATGTTGCAATAAAGCCCGAAACACAATTTTCACGTTAAAAGTGAATGTAATTAATTACAAAACCCCCCTAAAGATTTTAGTTTTGACATTTTCAATGATGTATTTTGTGATTTAAAAAAATGCCTCAAAAATAAGCTAAATATGTTCATAGACAGCTCCATTCTCTCTATGCCCGATCTATCCCTTCCATGGATCATAACGCAGAACGTTACGAATAAAAACCCTGCAAAGCACGCCACCGCATTATGCAAGCTGACAACGATTGCATATGTATGTACTTCGGCATCGTTCGACCGAGGACCAATGTGCTTATGACCTCAGGTCTCCAGTTCAATTCCGAATACCTACTATTAGAAAGATATTATTATATTTCTCCCACAAAAAATGACGAAAGATATCGGTAAAATAATAGAGAGCTCCCTGGTCGTTGATTTTTGCCACCAAAAACAAGATTATATGTTAATACACCATCTGCTCCCTGCCGCCTCAAATCCGCGATATCTATAAATGTCAATAGAGCAACAGTAATGCACATCCATCATAAAAAATGAAATATTATTTGACTGAAGGGATTGTTAACTTGACTGATATATATAACAAAAAATATTCAAACGTATCGTAGTACATTAAAAACCTGTAACAGAACTGTGATATAATGTTAATAAAATTAAAATAAAGAAATAAGAAATGAACTAGATAAACAGAATGTACCTATAGTTATTCGTAGAGGCGACGTAAGTGAAGCGAGGAATGAAATAAAATGCAAGAATTTGTGACGAACAAAAAAGGGATGATATGAAATTAATATGGAATGAACGATGCATCAGGTATTATTAAACTTCACTAATGACGACTACTACCAACTGTGTGTCTGTTTTTAAAATGATAAACTTTTAATTTAATGGATATTTAATGGAATCAGGCGTTACCTTGCGGAAGTCCATCCTAAGTAAAAAAGGACCAATATTTAGCCATTTCCGCACATGCAGTGGTAGTCGTGCAACAAAGTGCACCGCCCGCCAGCCCGCTGATAAATGCGTATGCGGCAAACAATGCGAATAACACAACTGCCACCGTTAAACCACTCAACACGTGTTTCACCCCTCCACGGGGCATCTTCAGGAGTTATGTTACACCGATAAGTGCCAAACACAGAGTCAAATTAATCCAAGTCAAATTATAGTAGTAATTAGAACTTTTATTCATTTATTTTATTTTACATTCATCTCATTCAGATTAAAATTGCTGGTTTGGTCACCGTGATATATAAAGAGATTGTGCGAATTTATAAAAGGGAAGAGATCATGTAAATAATAATACTTACATGATACAGAGTGCACTCTGTTAAACTTTTAATTGTTACATAGAACTGTTACGTCATTTCATCGACGATAATTCATATTTTTGAATTAGATTTTTTCTATGATGGAATGTCACTTTTATCCTATTGGCATTTATAGATTTCGTAGGTTTGAGGCGGTAGCAGATGGCATATAGCGTAAATCTCGTTTTTGGTGACTAAACTCACAAGACAGATAACCGTGAACTGTTCTCCACACTATTTTATTACCGAATTGGGTCATGTGTGGATATAAATACGTACTTACGTAGTACTTTTATACCTTTCGTAAATTTTAGTGGGGCAAACACATCGATATCTTTGCTTTGATAGGTAGTCGGAATTGAACTAAAGTCCTGCCGTCATAAGCACATTGACCCTCCGTCGAGCAATGTAGTGAGCAAGTAACTTATTTGAAACCTGTTTAAAAGAAAAGATTTATTGAGATGCAATTAACACTATAAACAACACATTGAAATTAATACATGGGTAAAAGGAATACTATGAGAAATAGATCACTCGTCGAAGCCTCGGATCGACAGTCTTCGGAAAGCTCCGTAATATCTCTTTACAAAATACCGCAATGCCTTTGAAAGTCTTTGATAAGTGTTTGTTCCCGGCGGTGACTTGTGGATCCTAAAGGTAGTCGCTGACAAAGGACCTTAGAAGTCTCGAGATCACCCAGAGAGCAATGGAAATAGCTATGCTCGGAATTTCACTGCCAGATCAAAGCAGAAATGAGGAGATCCGCAAAAGGACTAAGGTCACCAACGTAACTTTAGGAATAGATCGTCTGAAGTGGTATTGGGTGGGCTACATTGCTCTTGCCACCTGTGGCCGTTGAGGCCGAAAGGTTCTCGAGTGGTGGACAGAGTGGCGACCACGGGCTAGTAGACGCTACGTGGGCAGACCAACCACTAGGTAGACCAACGACGTAGTCAAGATCGCAAGAAATTGCTGTTGTGATCGATCGGATATCGTGACGATCTTCGGGGGACTTCTATAGCTATGACGTGTTTTCTTTGTCACTCCTAAATCCTCTTCCGTGTAACTAAAGAAAACCTCGCATTCTATTTTACAATGTTTAGATTGTTTTCAATATATATATTTAATATGTTAAGAAAAGGACCAATATTTAGCCACAACCGCACATGCAGTGGTCATACCGATTAGTGCTCTGTGTTTGGCACTAATCGGTGTAACATAACTCCTGAAGATGCCCCGTGGAGGGATGAAACACGTGTTGAGTAATTTGGCGGTGGCGGTTGTGTGATTCGCATTGTTTGTCGCATACACATTTATCAGCGGGCTGGCGGGCGGTGCACTTTATTGCACGACTACCACTGCTTGTGCGGAAGTGGCTAAATATTGGTCCTTTTCTTACTTAGGATGGACTTCCGCGAGGTGACGCCTGATTCCATTAAATATTTAATATGGTATTTTATTTCATCCAATTGTGCAGTCTATTACATTTCCTCGTTTGTTTTGAGTGTGTAGTGTTGCCCTTAGGATTATTGTTAATGATAACATCAACATTCAAAGTTATTGTATTAGTAAGTATATGCTAGAAATAATGTAATGTGAGATTTTCGAGTGTTGGTATTATTAGGTGTTCTAACACATTACCATAGGTTATATCATCATTACCATCACCATCAATACTTTAGACTGGAGATGATCGATTGTAAAGGTTTTTAAATATAATTAAGGTGCTAGTGCACGACGTTGGAGTGAAGGGATAAAGCGTTGAGATAGCACACAGTCTTACTAAAAGAGAGGTTTATAATCACACGAGAAGGTAATAACTGATAAATCAGTATTATGTTTATTTACATTACATTTCGTAATGAAACATCTTGTTACACATTCAAGCACGTAGAAGTTGTGCAAATTGTGATTTTGTTAATAAAAGAAAATAAATATGAAAGTAATAAACTAAGATGTTCATGGTACAACAAGTACATGGCTAAAAGCTGTTCCGATACGGTCTTAATGAAACTTAATTTCTAAATGCAGCGTAATGTCTCGGCCGATATTATTTTTAAATTACGACGTAACATACAAATGTAATTTTCAAATAACTTCGCGGTTTTTTCATTTACTCACGCTCGCGCTATTACCCATAGAGCACAGAGTATAAATGCACAGAGGTAGCGGTAAATGTAATAAAATTGTCAAACAAAATATTATAATTATTGCAAAATATCATGATCATACAACACACAACTTTGGACGTGAAACTTTTAACCTAGTGTTACAAACATTAAATAGCAGTGAGTTTCTAAATATCGTTTAGATGTTTGTGACTGTAGGCCTGGAATAATGTATACGTATGAAAGGAATAATGTATATATATACATATATGTATGTGTGTGTGTGTGTGTGTGTGTGTGTGTGTGTGTGTGTATGTGTGTGTGTGTGTGAGGGATGTAGTTTGCAAACAAAATTCGTAGAAAATCTCATTTAAATATTTATTAAATGATCATTCTTTTTTACACTAATTTGTCATCTTCAACCAAAAGTTACCAAAATCAAAAATATGCTTAAATAAAATATAATCTAAACCACAAACACACACACATATATATGATAAATTTCCACATACGTACTGGGTATATCGACATCTCTAGTATACTATGAAAGCTCTGCAACGCTTAGAGATTTGAAATTTATTAAAAATATATTCTTCACCAAGTACATGTTATCTAAAAACATATTCTACAAAATTCTGCCCACAACACAATTCAACACATAACAAAAAAACCTTTGTATATTTAAAACTTGCTTAGAATTTTTTTCTTGCATTCACTTATTTACTGAATTATGACGATATCTCTGAAAATGTAACACTTAAAATTTTGGAAAAATTTTCCTTCCATCAGCAAAAGATTTGAGAAAAGTTCATATAGTCGCGAAACAGGCGTGGTATATCTAGATAAGAGTAAAAAGAATATAATCTCATCGTAAAATTTTTCCCTCTTAAAATCATCACTTGTCTCTTCTTCGACATTACTTCTATGACGAAAATAAATTTTCCTCCGGTTTCTATCAATACTCTTCTGTCGTTTCATTTTATAAATAAATAAATTAATTGGTAAATTTAATATAAGATAAATTACTTGCACGTATCTTTACGCTATAATATATATATATATATATATATATATATATATATATATATATATATATATATATATATATATAATACTTCTAACATATCCATAAACAATATATTCTTTAAGCTCTGTCTGTTAATTACTCTGTGCTCTATTAACCACATTACTAATAAACAATAGGCGAAGTACTAGAAACCTGGGCTAGTATGAGAAAATCAACTTTCTAAGAAGTGTAATTATAGTTGAAGCACATACATTAGACCCTATCGTCTATACATTGGTTTCACAGACGTAATTTCCCATTGCCGGGGCTCGTTGCATACATTCGCAACGGCGTCTGTCGCTTAGTGTTTATAATATCACTGGCAATGTTAAAAACGGATGTACATAAATTGAAAAAAAAAAAATAAACCAGCATGTAACGTCACGATAAAAGCTTCAAATGATATTCCATGTATTTTTTTTCCAATCGTATGTATTTTAAATTAGCTAATTTTATGAAAAAAAAAAAAAAAACATTTTTTTTCTCTTTTTTTCCGATGACTGCCAGGAACTGTTGAAGGAATTTTTAAATATATGTATATTTAAGTATATTGCATTACTTTATATTTACGATACCGATATCTTAACTTCGTATTGTTTTTATTTGTGAAAACTTTTAAATTGCTTTCTTATATTTAAGTTCTCTTATTATTATTTAAAATATATTTAAATTTATAAAGATAATAAATTAATAATCTTACCAATCCTGGATACAAGAAGTTTTATTCTTCTAGTATATTCACCACGTGCTTCTTTTTACGTACTTTATTCACGAAATAAATTATAAGTTATGCGAAGTAATGTTTCTAATCGCGCAGCTACAAAGTACAATTGGAAACAACGCTTGTCCTTGGTACTTCAAAAGTTTATTTATTTATAATCATTATAATAAAAATATAAGGAATATTTTATTTAAGACTATTCGTCCTAATAGATATTATATACTGCTAGAAGTTATTGACCTGCCGTTTCTCTATAGAAAAAACTAAATTAATTAACATATTTCAGAACGTAATATGTTCTCTTTCGACGGACCTCATAAGAATGCTCTAGGACACCCAGCATTGAAGAGGGATATGTTTGGAGTATCGCTGCGAGGTCGAATCAGCAATGAGGAGATTCTTAGAAGAACCAAGGTCATCGAAGTTGCACAAAAATTGCTCGTTTAAAGTGGCAGTAGAGGGGATGAGGGCACATGGCTCGTGCATCCGAGGGTCGTTGGGGCCAAAATCCAAGACCGGACATCGTGGTAATCTTTGCTGATCTAACGGCTGAAAAGAAAGAAGTAAGTTTGTTTACTTTTTATGTTATAAATTTAGATGTAAATAAACTTTGCGATAAATTTTGTGATCAATCAATAATGACCTCATGCGGCTTTTAAAGGACAATTTTTTTTAGGTTTTTAAAGCTCGAATTTCACGGAGAACTCAAATGCGCAGTTTCAAAAATCATTATATTTTGATGAAGATATAGATTGATATGAAGGAATTATGAAATATAGGGCTTCATTTTCATAAATGCAGATTATATTTAACTTTATAACGTTATTAAATAATTACGTGACATCATCTACTGTTTTCATATAGCAAACATACGCATATTCCTTCAGAGAAAACCTTATCACTCCGTTGTCATTGTTGAAGTGATTTCTTTAACCAAAAAAAAAAACCTAATTAAACTACTGTATTATTCCATTACAAATGGTCGAACTGTACCGTTTGTCCTGCAACCTCAAATGCGATTTGAGCACTAATCTAGATCTAGACAAAAAAAAACAGAGAGAGTCGCTCGACCCGCCGGAAACTTCTGGTATTTAAGAAATTATGAATAGGTCCAATATTTAGCCACTTCTACACAAGCAGTGGTAGTCGTGCAAAAAATGCACCGCCCGCCAGCCCGCTAATAAATGCGTATGCGGCAAACAATGCGAATCACACAACCGCCACCGCCAAATTACTCAACACGTGTTTCACCCCTCCACGGGGCATCTTCAGGAGTTATGTTACACCGATTAGTGCCAAACATAGAGTGTTTAAGATCAACATTAAATATTTAAGAAATTGTTACGTTTTTAGTCGAATATAAAAAGATTCTTCCAGTATATTATGTTATATTTGTCATTTCGGCAAAGTTGACTCTAATAAAAGAAACACTACAGAGGTCATTTCTCCAATGTACAGGATGATTGGTTATAGGTTTTAAAGCTTTAATAGTTAATGTATAGAAAAATCTTTAAATCTTTAACTCCTATTTCGAATCACCTTGTATATAGTAATCATTCGAAATTTGTTACATTAATTTATTTTTTGCATTGGAATGCGATTGGCAAAGAACTTACGAACTGGCAGTTAAAAGGCTTCACAGACGGATAGTAAATAAAAATAAATTTTAATAAATAGTTGTTCGAATTTTGAAAAATTCTCTTTTTGATTATAATATCATCACTTTAATCAATTATTTCTGTCGTAATTGTTTTTGGATATAGTGTAGTACACATTAATTGGACCCTTTAAAGCTTTTACACCTAAAAACAATTACTATAACAAATAATATAATACTTTTACACAGTTTGTAAAATTTTAATTACAAACATCGTGTCGAATGATATGTTGCATAACAATAAATGTAATTATTACGATGATTTTAATTGATAAAGAACTGTCTGCGCTGGTGAGAGAGATCAAAATGCAAATTTCCGATTACAGAAGCTGGAAGTGAGTGTTTATTATTACATATACCCTAAATATAGGTGCGAATTGTTTAAAGCTCTTTTTATTATTATTAACTATTATATGGCTATGCTTTTAAACTGTCGTTTCGGTTTGAATTAAATATATAATTCGAATAATTATTTTGTATTTATTAATGAATATATACCAGAGTTTCAGACTCTGGACCTTATTGGTAAGTTCAGAGTAACTTGAATTATCTCTACAAGATTGAATGTGCACATTGCAAGACAAGAACATTGTCCGAAATGGCAAATTGAAGTGATAGTCGGTAGACCACGTGGCCCATGATACCATGATGAGACCATGGATCGCGCAGCATTTTAAGTCCCCTCACAATGTGTATATACGACCTTTTAAAAGTAGTCGGAAGATGCTAGATACAGGCTGTTTCCGGCCAGTACTATAGGGAATCTATGTGGAAGCCCTATATGCATTAGTGGACGTCTTAAAGTTGAAATGCTGTTGATGATAAAAAATATAGTTATAATAGTTAAATGTAGTTTAGGTTTAACATTTTATAATATTTACTGTAGAGCGATTGACGAAAGTTCTCTAAAATATACGTACATATATATACATAAAAAGTAAAAATATTTTGAAATGATAAAGTTTTTATTTTTCTTTAAAAAAAATGTAGCAATTAGTCGGCTATTGGTTGCAAAATTTCCACAGCAATAAAAGATACTTTTTTTATTAAATCTTGAAAGAATCCCTAACCTGTTTACATGATATACTCGGGCCGTAGTGGTAAAGACAGTAGCCGATCATCTGTCATGTCATATCCCGAGACTTATCCCGGGTTAAATCTTCCGTGTGTATGTCGCAGTGACAAAAACACTGCATTTTTAAAAATTGCTAAATTTTAATGTTTTCAAAACAGTCATTAATTTATTAAATTTAAAATAATATCATAATTTTATTTTAAATTCATTAAAGAACGTTTTCGTCGATAAATCTTTTCACTATCGTTTGCCGGCGGTTACAAAAGTAATAACATTAATAAATTATTTAAAAGATAGTACTTCATTAGTGAAGGATATCGATTTAAGATGTTTATTAATCAGCAACCATTTAAGCAAACTAGATGATAAAAAATTATAAAAAAGGTTTACAATACAAAGCGGTTATAACGAAGACTGCATAGAGGTAACGGCGCGTGAATGGTAGGTAACCTTTTCTTTTTTCAGTCGTTCGTGGATCATGAGCCGCTCCGCTCGGTTGAACGAAGCCGCTGGTTTCTTGACGGGCCAATTAATTTCATATACTAACTTACTATCTACTGTACATTATTCCGACGAACATTTCTTTGACGAAAATTCAAAGTGCGTACGTGTAAACACCTGTTTACATACACTTTTGAATTGTATATTACTTTAATATGTAGTAGTATGCTAGTATCGGTTTGGAATGCTGATCTGCTGGGAAGAGTCGGCTTGAATTTTAACAGTTGCTTTTTTTTTTTAAATCAATTAATAATGTATAACGAACACATTATAATATCAACTCTTTACAAACATTATTTTAAAACCTGCTTTTTTCTGCTAAATAGCAGAGATATTTTATATACGTTACACTTATTATCTTTGCTTTTTTTACATTTTTTTCTTACTGTTAATTCGTTATTTAATTTTTTCTGGTCAAAACGATACCTAATCATAACTTCTTTATTATTTACCTAGACTTATAAACCTAATTGAACACTTTCCGCTCGATTAAAAATTCTTGAATGCTATAATAAGATTCATTTAATAATATACTGTTAATTTAAGATTAAAAACTAAAAAAAGGTGAGTCATATCTTGTGGAACTTTATTATGAACGCGTATACTCAGACCAATGAAGGATTTTTTATCTTTCTGATGACGAAATTCAGGCGTTATGTACGAATTTATTTTTATTTTTAGTCACAGATGTAGACAAGTTTATAACTTTAATTATTACTAAGTAATTATAGTTTTTCTCACATTTATACAACCAAAAAAATTACATATTAAATACGGGTTAGCTATTACAGTACAAACAACCATTTTTTTTAATTCGTGGTATATTTTATCAATTTTATAGTTACCATGTCTCTGGGCGGTGAACTAGACTAGACTAGACGACTGTAGCCATGTCGTCTTGACTAGAAGTAGTGATTACGATACCACAATTCCCTCGAAGAGCGTCATTATTATTTTATTGTTATTATTTACTTTATTGGAGATAAACAGTAACAAAAGGCAGTTAGGAAATAAAAACTTAGAAGCTTAGAAATATAAAATTAGTTACAACTGATTTATAGTCAAACAATGACAAAACAAATAAAAACATTGCTAAACAGGGATCAAAGATACAGCACATTCTACATATCACACCGCAATAATTACGAGTCACAGCAAGCCGTCACGTTCCAATAATAATAATGTCATATACGCTGATGTAAGGCCAGTAAGTCCAAAAGGGATATTAATGTTCTCTAAAGGGAGATTTTCGGTAAAAATTCTATTCGACCTGTTGTCCATTGCAATATTATGAGTGGATGGCTTACGCAACACGTGCTTATTATTTCAGGTTAACAAAAAAAATTTTCATTAATGCACTTCAAGTCATGGGCATGTTTTTTTTGGTGGTCACAAAAGGTTTATAATTAAGTTTACGGAGACGGGTAAACATTGTGTGTCCTTAGCTCAAACCTTTGGACAGCGACTAAAATAAAGGGTTTCCTTCAGAGCCATGGCTCGGGTCAAACTTTTTATAGAAAGTCTATGTCAGGCATTAGACGTCCTGCGGCTGAAATGATAATGATGGCGATGCTTTTCTGTGTCTAAGACGGAAGACCCATGACAGACAGACATGTAGTTGAAAGTGAAAGTATGTATGCGTTAATGTCTTCACATAGTGTTGGCTCTGTAACAACCGTAAGCAAAATTGTTGTATTATTACAAGAAGAGATCATGTAAGTATTATTACTTACATGATCTCTTCCCTTTTATAAATTCGCACAATCTCTTTATATATCATGGTGGCCAAACCAGCAGTTTTTATCTGGATGATATAAATGCAAATTAAAATAAATGAATAAAAGTTCTAATTACTACTATAATTTGACTTTGATTGATTTGACTCTGTGTTTGGCACTTATCGGTGTAACATAACTCCTGAAAATGCCCCGTGGAGGGGTGAAACACGTGTTGAGTGGTTTAACGGTGGCAGTTGTGTTATTCGCATTGTTTGCTGCATGCGCATTTACTCGTATCAGCGGTCTGGCGGGCGGTGCACTTTGTTGCACGACTACCACTGAATGTGCGAAAGTGGCTAAATATTGGTCCTTTTCTTACTTAGGATGGACTTCCGCAAGGTAACGCCTGATTCCATTAAATATAACTATAATAAGCACATAATATAAACATAAACAATTTTTAATCTATTTATATAAAATGTCGCAGCACAAATGGTCGTACCATTTGTAATCGTTGGCATCTTGTTAGGGAAACAAGAACAGTTAGATATGCGTTGCAATAAAAATGCATATTACATATTTCGTTACACAGATAATAAATATGACTTCATACATTGTAACGGTTATTTTGATATTTACATTTGTTTTTTTTAGTTTAATTTAACATAGCTTTAAATATTATCTCGAAGTTTTCTACAAAATCTTTTTTTCATCATATTTTCAGTCGTGGGAAGTCTACATCTGGAAACGGAAACCTTATAGCCAAGCAAACATTGCCAGGCTTGTGCGCCAACGTCGTGGTTAGACATTCTATGCTGTGTTCGCCAGTCCGTAGACACTACTCCAGAACCTTCAGGACCCAGCGCTGATCAGTTCTGGGTCACTTTGTGATCTGCTTACCGCAATATAAAACCACAATATACATTTTATTAAATCAAAAGTAAATTCCTCAGTCTTCTCCATATTCAGCTACCAGTCTTAAACATGGATATTTGAGAAGGATGATCAAAAACGTATCGATGAGAGAAAATGCTTAATTGTTTATTTCTTTCACTATTACCCAATGCCAAAAACTTTCGTATAAACATTATTGAAGTTTTTTGGTCACATGTCCATAAAGAAAGAACATAGTTGCGAACAACTGCTTGAAATTGGAATGAAGTCGATGGTAAACATTCGAAAGATCGTAGTCCAATCAGATAATCGAATCAAATCGTTAAGACTTTTAACACCCAATTTTATGTTGCGGTCTATGGTAAAAAAATAGGAACAAATGGCGTAGCATAATCAACATAAAAAATTACTTCAATGATCCCGTTCTTTGGTCATCATGAAAACGATTCGTGGAGGAAAATAAATTTAGTTATACAAATATCAATTGAAATCAAATCAAATTGTTTCTATGGTAAGGTATCATTTTATAGGGGAAAAACATCTGTACTATTAATAGGATGTTTAAGAAGATTCGACCTTTTTCGTTGTCCTCTAGAGAAAAAATAAAGGCTACGTAGAATTTTTATTTATCAAAACGCACCTAGTGTTCCACTGTAAAAGGAGGATCTCAGGAAAGACACAAATAAGTACCTCTTCGGGGAAGGCTTAACCTCACTGTACCTCTACACGATATCGCTTTGTATTAATCGCCTTTCCTAGTTTGCGATATTTATATATTTAATATTATGTACGGTAAAGTAGAACTTCCGCTACAAGCAAAAAACTAAACGAGTATTAACCCAATTTTCAAAATCAATTTAAATGACGACCACTATCAACACCAAATAGAAGGTAATCAAAAATAAAACGTAAATCGAAATGAAGATTTATTATTACTAGGATTATTGAGTCTATAATAAAGTCGTACTTCGTATAAACACTGCTGCCATCTGTAGGACAGTTCGGCAAAATACCAGCTGGAGGCCCATAACTCGGTAGAACGAAGTGCTGTCCTACTAATAGGTGATAATAAGTTAGTTTCTAAGAGACGTCTTGTGGTCTTAAACACCACCCGCAAGTTGCAAGTCTTTGAATTTTTTTACAGGATTCATTTTAGGGAATATCCTGCCGAACTTAACGGCCTTATCCCACCATCCCCGTTTCTCTATGGAACGACTAAGGAGTCGGTCCACTATTCCACTATCATAGTATAACTATACTGTGATAGGGGAATAGTGGACCGGCGAAGGAAACTTCCTTGGAGTCATACTGTTTCTTTTTTCCATAGAATAATAAGCTAGGTTTCTTCAGACTCTGAGTGAATACCTATTGAGGCCGTGTATTTAATCTTGGATCACGTTGTCAATTTCCATCAGGCGAGTTGGTGATCAAACCTGGACAAGTATGCGCTTAAAAAACCTTATTTTCTCAAATGCTGTACAAGAAATTTAGTTAATATAAAACCAGTGTATACAATAACAATAGATGTTCACAACATTTTTGACTGTATTAAGTAAATTAAAAACTGTTTCTCCTAATTGAATCTATATAACTTATATAATATAAGTTTAAAAAAAAGATGACTTCTATTACTGCATTGTACTATTACTACATTATACTAGTACAATTGTTTGTCTATGCGTGGGTATTGATATGTAATGATGTCATTAATAGTTTTTCAAATTTAACATTGAACGAGTCGGTCACTATAATTGTTAAAGCGAAACAAAATAGTTAATGATTTATACTGTTACTTTATTGTATACACAATTAACTGCTAAAAGCTCATGCAAATGTAACCACCGACAAAACTGTTGCAAAAATTATAATTATCTATTTATAACACTTCGCTGTACAACCCCTTCGCCGTCGAGCGATAAAGATGCCCTCTTATCTGATAATAGCCACGCGAACATTCTACGTACTTTACATATTAATGAAAAATAATACGCTTTTTTTAATTAACTGATAAAATGCTAATAGCAGAGCTTAAATTAACAAAAAAAAGCTATAAAAAGCAGCTTCTCCCCGCGACCTTTCGTTGTTACGTGATATGTCGATATGGTCTCGACTCGAACTCACGAAGCGTGGACAACAAGGTGGCTTCAAAAAAAATTTTCGCGCGCAATTACCTATACGAGGACTGTGAGCTAGTAGCATTTTTTCCTTTTTTTTAGCCTCCTGTTCGCTGTTGATGCTTCTTGAAAGACATGGACAAGAAGTAATTTTTTTGTGTATTTATCGGTTCGCTGATGAAAACATGCAGAAAGAAACTTTGAAACAAGAAATTAATATATAACTACTATGTTACTTGTTTCTTTCTACTTTTACTTTTTTGGTTTTGATTAAAGAGTTCTACCCTTCAAGATGGTATCTTTTGAAATAAGTACTTGTAAATACAAATCTAGTAAGCACTTGTTCCATATATAAATTGTTAGTTCTCAAAAGATTCGGTTTCCTCCCAATGTTTTCCTTCACCAGTTGTGGACATATATGATACAATACGTCAGCGTGGTCATTCGAAAGTCCCATGATTGTTGGGAAATAATTATAGTGAACAATATTTTGTAACCACCATGTTGTTAAAAACTAATTGTTGACGTTCACATGAAAGTTTTGTTGGTGTAAAATAAATGAAACTGGGCCGAAGGACAACTCGTATATATAAGAGTACATCTCTTGTCTCTCTCCGTATGTAGTGATTTATTACGATATCTCTAGAAGTATCAGATTTAGAGACATGAATGAAACTTGGTAGGAAAAATTATTTTGTTAAAAAGAGATCAGCTAAGAAAAGATTTTCAACGAAATTATACACACAAAGGGAATTACATTAAAAGATATGCATATTTTCAAACTATGGCTCCGATAGATATAAAACTTGGCCAGAATAATTTTTTGGGACGTCAACAGTTACGCAGAATAGATTTCACGAATTAAATCCTTTGTGGATTCGAGGCAGTGCGAGCTTTGTGTATTTATTTATTTTAAAGAAACTTACAGTAATAATACTACAGTTAAAAAATAAAAATAAATAACGTAAAAAGCATAATGTAACAAAGGGCCTTCTTATTTTTTTAGTATATACATACCATATAATTCAAAAGAGAACCTCATTATCTTACAGCTAGAGAACCAATCACCAACCAAAAACCTTTTAATTTAAAAAAGAAATGGTTGACTAAACAGGTTACTATCAAAAGATTCAACCGCAGCGTTTGGCTTCCTTACAGCTATTATGAAAAATGCATTATAATTGCGTTGTTTTGTACTAAAATTACCGTTGTACTTCAGCACGTGTCAAAAGCATGTGACCTGCATTTGACAGCTGCGTGCGCCATTTTGATTTCTAGTTTTCACTGTATTTTTAAGCGGCCATTATTGCGACGCTATGGGACAATTTAATCGCGAATTCTGACAAGCGCCCGCGAGAGCGTCGCATGTCTGTCAAGCTGTCAGAGGATCGAAGATTTTAGCGACGCGCGGACGTCCCGGCCGTGTTCATCTGTGCTAAAAACAGAATTGATAAATTATTAAAACGATCGATTAGAATTTAAAATTTTCATTTCAACGAACGACATATTAGAAAATCTCGATTGAAGTTATCGACGTTGTGACTTTTTTTATTATAATTTCGGATTCCAGAGTCGTTAAGTTTTCTGTATACAATGATTTGTATTTCTTTATTTATATGTTAATCTCTCGGTGCCTAAATATGAAGGCCTATAACTATGAAAAGGGTTATGCTCGTGATTTATCAACATGATCGAATTTGAAATAGAAAGAGAAAGAAAGATAGAATAAAGAAAAAGAAAACCCAGTGGATTGGCAAGTTGGAGTAGCAATGTGCAGGCCACATAGCCCAGAATAGATGGCCGTTGAGGACTTACATAGCAACCATAGTGTAGAACATTTACTCACAAGGTATACTACAGACCTTGTGAGTAAACTTTGTTGAGGTCGTTGTAAGGCGTAGGACATAGACTGCTTCCATTCTTCTAATACAAGTCAATGGGTATTGCCTGTGTCTAGCATAGAACTGAAATGATGGTTATGATGTATTTATAATAATAAATCTTTATGTTTTCTTGCTTTAGAAACACGTTACAGAAATGAGACGATGTTCGCTCTTAACAAAAATCATTCATCGCATTATAGAGAGATTTCACTGTCACACCCATCGCTTCCTCGTCGTGGATCAAAGATTATATTTGTGTGGTCTTTGGATAATTTTTTTTCTAAGGAAACGGTATGTTTTTTTTAATATTACTGGTTTCAATTTTTTTGGCAGAACATAAACGTCACCGGTCTCTGTCACCATTCTAAGGGATTCTATACTTTTTCTCATATGTCTTAATTACGTGTTCAATAATGAGCTGATTCTATAGTAGGTAGAGGTTTTATTAATGTTTTTATTTTAATTAAAAAAATATTATTCCATTCGTCCTTCGACCGCGTTTTAAATCTCTCGCGGAATCTATACGAACTTAGTGCCACGACTGAAAGGTATGATAGTATAACAATTATATTAATTTATATACGCGATGTGCGGTTGGTGATAAGAAGACCACCCATGCACGTATTTGTTCGTTCTTCTATGGCGAGGGAAATAAAAGCCAGGTGTATTCGATGTAATGTGTATTATAAATAGTAAACGACTATTTAAAATCTTTTGCTATTTACAATTATGACCCTAACACACTGGCATCTTACTGATAGCGTCTAAATATTTATCTTTTAATTTGAATTTGAAATAGCAAGACTAATTTAGTTCTAAATAATATTGTAACCTTATTGGCCAGTGGCACGAAACTTTTTCACATCGATACAGTTCTATTATTATGACTCTTGCAACAAAATCAACATTCTCAAATAGTACAGTACCCGGCGGTAAATATTGCACATCGAACTTTGGAAAGAAATGAATGGCTTATTTTGGCATCGTAGAGCGTTATCTCTGTCGCATGAAATACAACGACTAACAAAACGTCACATTGGTAGTGTGGGACAGAGATAGTGCTCTACGAAACCGAAATTTACTGATTATCTCTTTCTAATGGTCGATGTACAATTTTATAGCCGGGTACTGTACACGAGCCTTAATCCAGTGGCTGAATGCGGACTAGCGAGTGTCACTTGTCTTTTAAATTTTTAATCCTACGTCAAACCGATTTAATCACGACATCTTCCTTTGTCGTTCTTCATAACGGTAAATTAATTTTAGATAAACAGCATTTACTGATTTCCTACTGTCTAATATTACTGGCCTATAAAAATCCAGTAGGTAAATAAAATTAATAAAACTTGATATTCTTTTTATAAATTACAATTTGTTGCAAATATTAAAAAGCGCTGTTTTTTAGTATTGCATTGTAACACATGTAGAGAATTATTACATTTTTATATATATTTCTTAGTGTAAAACACTTAGCAATACTTATAGAGTTTTACTAAAATTAGCATAAGGTCCTCTTAATTCATTGGATGATTTTTCTGTTTGTTTTAAGGTCCTTTAAAAGGGATAATTCATAATAGAATATATACATTAATAATATACTCCACGCCTATTACATTTACAATTTATAAATACTTAAAATTGAATTGCTATTAAATAAAACAATAACACAAAAATAAAGTTTCAAATTATTCATCGTTCGTACAAAATATTAAAATCCGCTCTCCACAAGCCCCCATTTTGGTTAAAAATAATTAATTAATATATTTTTCATATCATCAGCAAAATCTGCAATAGAGTAGACAGAAATTAATATATTTTATATTCTAGTTTAAAATTATAATTACAAAGTTTCAGTTTTTGACAAATCTTGATAATTATTTATGTTACATACATGTTGTTAGATGTATAATTATTATTATTGCTATTTTAACCTATAGATACCTACTGCATAGCATAGTCTTCGCCCCAAAAATATCTGTAGGGGTATATACCATAATTATACCATAATAAAAGAAGAGCGATCACAATGTGGTGTTATGGTACCCAGAAGCTGCTGCCCATCCTCTGAGCACTTATTTTTGAGCAGTGGCAATCCTATATAATTTATGCACAAAGCGTGAATTACATAAGATCACATCCCGAAAAGCGAATCCGCGACCTACGAACGCAAGATACCGTCCTTACCGCTAAGCTACCGCAACTCAAGTAAAATATATACTTCCCTTCAATGCAACATTTCTAATTCTGTCTAAAATTCAATATTTCTATCGAAATTATGTATGATATATGGTGAAACATATACTTTTCCTTTCGAATAGGCTTTACTAACATTGATATCTATATAGATTTAAATATTTATGTGTACATTTGTTCATATTATTATTAGCTCTAATTTTCTCCATATAATTAAAACTGCCACGTTGGGAATATTGAATCTTTAGTAAAATATATTTTTTACATCCTTGCGGACATGTACTCCAAAACAACTTTTATCGTTATACTTCGTTTGTATGTTTATTGCAAATATAGGAATGCCCTTTGTTCAAGTCACACACTATTAAATAAAACCTTTTTCTACATAACCCCTACAAAGAAATGAAAAAAAAATAATGTCAATGCCCTATGTGAGTTCCCGCCAATTGAACAAATGTAACTTAAGCATCATACCATTTGTTATAGAATTTTGATACTTAATTTGTTTAGTAATAAAGAAGAATATCGCGTGCGTAAAGACAATGGGGTTGGGTTTTTTCTAGTGTTAATTAGCGTGGAGATTTTAATAGTCGATGGCAATACGCTTATTTGTTGGGAAGCAACGAGCGTGTTCGTCTGGGCGTGGATAAAAAAAACAGGGATATACAACATTTATTTTGCAACATTTATTATCTTTTTTTCATAACAGAAAAAAATGTAAAATTTAAGTTAAAAGGACAGTTTTCAAGATTCTTCACGATAGAATCAACGTTCCGAATCTGGGATTAGGCTATGTCTTTTTCAACCGATGAACGCCACCATCACATGATCCAACGACTTTCTGCCACCATAAATACGTTTTCGGATCAAATAAAGAATTAATTTATAAATGGAAAATATTATCTAATTTGATATTAGAATATAGAATAAAGATAATATTTTTAGCAAGTGTTGATTTTTAATCATGTCTGATTTGAAATTCGTTAAAAAATACACTTATTAAATTATATCAAAATCAATTTTACGCACATAGGTGTTTTTTAAACGACGGGTAGGGCCGCTATCTGTACTCAACAGATTTGAAGGCGACCGAGGTCTTGATCGTTTTGGTAGACGCTCCACGATGTGATTAGGCTTAACCTATATGAGGGTAGAGGGTGGGGGGTGCAATAATCAGAACTAATCCTATAGGTAATGTTAAGTATTTTATCAAGTAATTTTTATGTATACAATTCACACAAACACTTCTTTCCTCTCAATCAAAAAGTAGATGGGCAGAGCTTTACTGCCATGTTTAAAATAAAAAAGTAATGTATAGTTAATGTTTATTCTTAAAGTCAGTGACAACATTACAGTACTCATTATTATATTTCATTTCGTTAATTTACTGAATAGGTTTTTACGATGTAAAAGGTCATTGCTTATGTATAAACTTGTGTGAATGCATAGTTCATTTGTTGTCAATTAATGAATGGTACACTATGTCGAAAAATCCATAATTTCAGAAATTATAAATAACTTAACACGAGAAATGCTAATTTTAAAATAAATTATTATTTACTATCTAGGCGAAAGTTATAGGCCTGACGCATTCCTGTAAAAAAATACTTTTAATATATTTCAGAGGGATCATTTTATACAGTTTGATTGAATATAGGTTTGAAAGCTTTAATCTTTTTTGCTGACAAATATTTTCATCCCTCTAAGCTTTTGAACCTATAACCAATCACCCTGTATAAATAATCCTCGGATAATCCCTGGATTAATGTTTGAAATAAACATGTTTTTCAGTCCAAAATTAACCATCTTTCTACTTCACTAAAAAGTAAGTCAAGAATAAATTTTCGCGGCTACACTGCGACGTCATAGACTAAAAAAATATAAACATCATCAGTACACAAACAAAGCAAAAACACGCACGCGTTCACGAAATTCGATTCAGTGCAAAATACGAAGACCGGGGGAATTAAAAAAAAAAACTTAAAATTATAATACAAAAAATGGCGGAGTGTAGCGCCCCTGGGTTGTGAAAAAGCGGCAAAGTGGAATGAAAATTACATATGGACGATGAGAAAAAGCGAGAGAAAAAATTGCAGTTAACGTATTCTTAGTGATAAGCGCTGCACGCAAACGCCGCGCTTAAATTAAGCGTGGAGATGGCTTAAGAAATAAATCAATTACATTTCACATATTCACTACAACGCGACATCTTTTACTTATAACGAAAAACAAATTATTTTATTTAAGACAGTATAGTGAGTTGATGAAAAACATTATAAAATATAAAAAGTAATATATACCTTAACACTCATTCCAAAAACATCAAATTAACTTATTTATATCTATAACTTACACTTCCACATGCATAAAAATATCTCTTAGCTCTTCGAAACCTTTGAGAAAAATTTACATAAAAGAGGTTTTAAGCTTAGTACCTCAAGTCTATGGAACCTGTAAATGCTTATAATGCAACAGTATGAAAAGTAATATCTCACTTGCAGGCAAATAATTTAAAATATATTCAAAAAGTACTGTAAAATGAAAACTAATAAAACCATATGCCCAAACTATTACTTAAATAAATTTTTGAAATTATTTTTAACGACTTTTTCATAATTTTTTCATCCCTAGACTCACTGCTGATCATATGCCTCCTCATAGATTTTTAATAGGTGCCTGTTGGGTCTGCTTCTAGCGTATTCTGACGACCTTAAGAAAGTGGTCTATCCACCTTCTGGATGGAAGTCTATAAGCTGCGCTTGCTTGTGTGTACTTCAGAACCATGAGATACCAGCGGCTTTCTGTTCTGCGCACTATGGTCTACCCACTACTACCACTTTCTCCTCATTCCTGATTCAATTCTATCAAAAAATCCCGGGCATAGCCCCCCCTATAACTTGTTGAGTGATTGCAAATTTATTAATGAGGTCTACAGCAATACACCGCATTGTAAAATACAAAAATATTAAATATTTTAAATCCGGAATTAAAAATAAATAATCCTTTTCCATATAATGTTAGCTCTCGCGACGCAGCCGAGCTCGGCTTCTCAGCGCAACGTACGTATCGGCGTTTTTTCGTTCGAACCCGCCAAGCGATTTATTATAATATTATATTAATTATCGCATAGAGGGCGCTCTGCTAATGTGGCATCCGATAAGTATGGCCGCTTTGTTAATTGTCAAGCCGTTCCCTTTGGAGCGCCGGTTCGGACGCAGGACTGTTACTCGTAATTGCAGATATAAGTTGATAAATTTAATAATATTATATACGTCTAAATGATATATATATAGATATAACACATCGTAATTTAATTGTCGATTTGTGAAATAATTTATATATATAATTGTATCATTACCGTTATTCTTTGTACTAAACTCGCCGGCCTGTATTGCACATATAAGGTTACGATTGTTTGTTTATAATTTTTTTTCAGCACCCCACTACATGAACCGGCAACATAAGGACGTTGGTTGCAAGCAGGCGTAAGACCGGTCATCGTTACTAGTTTTGGAAGAAGATTAGGCATTGCAGTGGGCATTTATCACCTCACATGATGATGAGAAATGGTGGAAGAGGGAGTAGTGAACAAAAAGTACAATATTTACTTGTACATTATATCTAGATCTAATCTTCTTCAGTTTCTTTATAATTCAAGCTCAATATCAAAGTTTTTTTTTTTTCAAATTGTTATTTTGATTTTAAGTTTTAATACCTCAAGCTATATAAACATTGTTATAGATACTAGCGCCTTTGTAAATAAGAAGATACATTGAAAATATAATAACAACAAAATTCATAATTTTATTGACGAAAATCACAAAATTTAGTTATCGTATGATGTCTTCTAGACCGGACTTATTCCTTTTCTAAAGAACATTGAAACGTAGAGTATTTTAGAGGTATATTGAGTTTTGTTTATCTAAATCATAGTTGCACAGACTTATTAAGACTGGGGCCAATCGGGCAAATCATGAACTGATGGCGGGTCGGCCGCCAGAAGCTTAGGTAATTATAGACAATAAAGAATTGATAGCAATTTATTAAAATTATTCTGGAATAGAATCCAATATTTTTCTAATGTACGAGAGTATTATTTTTTCTGTCGGCGGGCCACCGGTATTCGACCGGCGGGCCGCGGTCTGTGCATCCATGATCTAAATAAAATGAATCACTTTTTAAGCAAACCGCATGACTTTTGTATGACGCTTATATGAAGTTTATATTGCCAGAAATACTTGGCTATATATACACCTGTAAGAATCATTCATGAAGGGTTCGCTGAGTCACGTGATGTATGAGTGGTTCATTGTTGCGACGTTTTTAATGCGGTTCAGGCGTTATTTGCAAAGGTGTGATAAAAGTCCTTTAGTTTCGATTCAATCCTATAAAATTGCAGTATATAGAGGTCCATGCCGAGGCTCAGGTCTTGAGATGTTGATGTTGAGTGGATTATATATTTAACCCTTAATAGCCTAATTTACGAAAGTGATTTTTTTAATATTACTGTGTTTGCTTGAGGGTCTAGATGAAGGGAAAAATAGATTTTTTTAATTTCTTGGAAAGAATATTATACAACAGTAAAATTCGTACAGCTAACCTATAAAAAAACTAATAGTAATGTGAACATTCGGTTTAAAAGATTGGTATCAAAATTGAAACTTTAGGCTATTAAGGGTTAAGTGCGAAGAGTGCGCTTAGCTTAGAATTGATTACAACTTAGATTTGCAGATTCCGGTCTGCAAATGCCATTTGGACTGCTGTGACTGTCCGGATCAAAAATAAAATTAACGTTCAGCTAGACCCCAGCCGATTGTTGTTTGTTGTTGAACCTGTTAATCTTAACCTCTGAACTTACGGACTAATCAAATCTTCAGTTGGAGCATCAAGTAACCGACGAATATTGTATCGAGAAATTGACGCGCATTTGCATAATAATCATTGGCGTTGAAATATGCGTCGATTTCGTTCGTTATCTTTCGAAATGCGACACTGATTAAATATTCCGCTTAGTTATCAAAACTAGTGATGCTCACTGCATGTTTTTTATTTAAGGGTAGTCGGGTAGTAGAAAAAATTTAAATTTGAAATTCGAATTCTGGCACCGGACAACATCAAGAAATCGACATTTCTCTCTTTAATTTTATTATCTTATTTAATTTTAATATGTCAATAACGAACATCAACTCGTTTTAGGCACGGGCTTATAGAGCAGCGTTAATAGGATTATTCCTTCAATGTGGTTATGTAGGGAGAGGAGTCTGGTCGATGAAGGTGAACGCCAATGTATTGCAATAAGGCCCCCTTTACCCTGCTACTGGTACACGACCCACAGATCGTCAGTACTGAAATCGGCACCTCTCACGGAATCCATGAAATTCTGAAAATTTACGTCCATTATCAATGCTTGTATTGATTAAGGCACAAATCGACAATTTTGTAAATTAAAATCTCTTGATCTACTTACTCACAAACAATAAAACTTTTTTGACTAACTCGTTGTGGGTTAAAAGATATCTTTTAAAATAATTTTCCATCAGTAAGTTCCGACAACTTTTTTTGGAATTATTTTCACTGTATCGTCATCGAGACCTCTGCCATATTTATTGTTTTAAATTTCCTAATAATTTTTTATTGAAAAATTCCGAACAGTTTTTAACTAAATTTTATTAACATGTCGATATATATTTTAACAAGGTAATTTGGTAAAGGTGTAAAAGCTTCTTAAAGGTCAATGCGTAGCTCATTTGAAGTCAATTATTAGATGATACAGCCTAACCAAAACATAATGGTTTCAGAAATAATAAATAACGTAAGGATAATATAGTAGGAATAGGAAACTAAAAAATCAGATATTTTCTTCGAAATCACGTTTTCTTAAAAAGCGCCATCTATTACTATTTGCATATATTTCCACCAAAATTATGTAGTTGATAATTAACGTTTCAGAAATAATTTTTAGTCTATAACATGCATAGCATTGTTTAAATTCTAAATTATAACGATAACATGGTTTTTAATAATATAGTCTGGTGAATAAAATGATGCGAGAGTGCAAAAAAGAGTGATTTTTATTACTATTTTTATTAGTAATTTATATTTATAATAATTTGTCAATAGTTAATAATGGTTATAGCATAAATTACCCATTTGTGTAACAATATTATTTTATAACAGAGAACAAAACATGTAATAATTATACAGCGCCATCTGTCAACTACTACCAATACTTTTCAAAGGCATGACGACAGCTAACACTGCAAAGGATATGTTCTTAATTTTCTTAAGATACACTAGATGGCGCTAAAATAATTTTAATACTATAGAAATATTAACTGCGTTTAGTTTTAATCTTGACTACGTTCATTCGTTTTGTCTGTCATCACTTATAACAGGAATAATACAAAACATTTTTTATGTTGCTATTATAGACATAGTTATACATTACATTGTTATATTTAATTTAAAACGAGGAACTATTCAGTTTCTGTTTAGCTTTTCTCAGCAGATTAGCATTCTAAGTCAGTGGTAACTTACTACTTTAAACTTAAAATAGTTGACCATTCAGAAGTATACGTTTACTTGAATAAAAATATTTTGTATTCGAATTTGAATAAAAACTAGTAGTAAAAGAATACTAATTAGTTTTTCTATTCCCCGGTAGAGGGGAGTAATGCACGTTTTTTGTTTCACTCTGGTGATCAATTATTATTTATATTCTTAATGTTTATCTACAATTTAAATAGAAAGGGATTTCTATTTTTCCGTATTTGTTATGGTACAGTACACTAAAATACGTTCTTTAATTGCGCATCAATATTGTTCACATAAACGACCTTAATGCCATACAGGAGTTGGTTTTGCTATAAATTTAGGTGGACAAGAAAAATTTATTTCGGATTTTATAACACACATCCATGTGTTGTCTAAATTACGATACTACTTTCATCACATGCATAGAAGTTATACATTAAGTTTCTAAATAAATTAATACTAGTACATTGATACTAATATATAGTTTTAAATATATACGAATGGAGTATTTAACTTTATTTAAATATTCAATTTGTATATATTTTAAGCCATGTGTTATTTTTCAACACATTATGTTATTTTTAAGTGATATCTGTACTCATACTTATACTACTGTATAACTATCGCTACGTTTCAGATTAAAGAGTGATGTATAAATGTTGAATTGTTGAGATTTTCACTAAGAACTTAATTTTCCAATAGATATAGATGGTCCTAGAATATAATAAAATGTAAGATACAAGAGTCTAAACATAAAACTATGAATGGAGAAGAAGGATAAAAGGCGGAGGTTGAATGATAATAATGCTTAAGGAGTGACAAAATTTTATGGTGGGTGAAGAAAGAAAAGGCATGAAAGATACTGTAAATGAAGAAAGAAGACAAATGTTGACTTAAAAATGTAAGTAAAAACCTATTAGAAATTGTAGCGTCCCTGTCTCACACCAAACACTGGGAAAGATAAAAAAAGATATAAGTACCATTGACTCGTGGTAAAACCAGAACTTTACCGTGCAATCCGTAACATGAAAGCTAATACTCTGTTCAATAATAAACAGATCTCATTCAAACCTAGATCGGATCTTATACTAAATAGAAACGTTACAGGAGTTTCTTCCGTCACCTATTCTAGCGCTAACGCTCTTCAAAGTGATAGTAGTGTTATGAGCGTAGCAATAGCAACCTACCAAGTCGAAGAAGTTGCAAAAGCCTTCGGAGTAGCATCATCTACATTAACAGAAACGATGCATGGATGACCTTAAATGGATGGAGACTTAAATAAATAAATGAAGAGAGATGCCCCAAACCATAATCAAACCAAATTTTCCGTTTGCAAAATTAATCAAATGCAAAATGGTTTTATGTAATAATCTTCAACGGCCATGACTTGACGCACCACGAAACTCATATTTCGTGAAATTATTCTTATAAAATGATTAATTTTTTATAATTTTCGAACCTTTATCTTTGTACATCATTAAAAAGTTAAATGCTTTTCACATTCCTTAATTTATTTTGGTTTTAAAACTAAAACTTTTTATTGAAAAGCACATTAATAAATAATAATTTTTGAATTAATAACGATATTAAAATTATACATATTTTACAGTATGACTCAGTTTTCACAAAAGTTTGCTTAATGGTGGTATAATAAATAGAGTTGCTCCATATATTGGCTTCGCTTAGCAAAGTAAATATTGATCCTTAACAAATAAATCCCTCAATGCTTATCCTTAGGCAGTGGTAGCCTTGCGATAGAAGGCTGACACTTTCGATCACCGGTCGCGGATTTGATTACCGCGGTAATCTTGTATAATTCACATTTTGTGTATTAATTATACAGGATTGCAACTGCTAACAAATAAATTTCCAGAGGAATGGCAGCGGCGTTTTCTACTTATCATAATACCATACTACGATCGCCAACCCGTCTGCTAAACGTGGCGATTATGGTTTAATTAAATTATTATGGCTTAAGGAAACATATTTTTTTAATTCTTTAAAAGAACTGTAATGTGTCAATGACGTTTAAAAAACTATGTTCAAGGTTGAAATAAAAACAAATACGTAAATCATCCTTTTTTATTTTTTAAAATAATTATAGCTAACCGTTTCGGCAATAATAGTTACTATTCTCGTTTTAATGACACAATAAGCATTTCCCGTTGTTATAACTAAAACTTTTAAAAATTAATGGGTTAATCTTTTGTTCGATAAACAGTTAAATTAGAAAAAGAATAATGAAATGACATCGTTTAAAATAATTCAACACTAAAACTTAACTATTATCTACACAGCAGTTCTTACGTTACATTGACTACGTATCAAGTACAAAAAAAAATAACTTTTATATAAAAAAATATAATATTCAATAAACACATTGCAGCATCTAACTCGGAAATAATTAGTAAAATAAAACATGGCATCAATTTATATCTAAACATTAAACATTAACTCATATTGCGTAAATAACTCTATACAAAAATACTAACTAAAACAAAAACGTTGAAATGTCAGGTTTCTGTTATCTAGTTTATTTTATTTCAAAACGTATTCACTTACAACAAGGCTCAATTTGCCTTAACATTGATTAGGTAGGTGCAGTTCACTCAAGCTGCCGTCACAAACTCGACCTTATTGCGTAGGTATTGAATCTATTTTAGAACGAATGCGACAACTTGAGCGCTCTCCCTGCGTATTAATAATATCACGTCACATCTCTAAAATTATATACAGAGTGTTTTATTTTCAATACGTTTATATAAGATTTGCCAAACACGAATTTTGACTTCTACCTAATCGTAATTCTTTAATCTATATTCCTAATACGAATTTTACAATTTTTACGCCGAAATAATTTAATTTTGAATGTATTTTTTTTTCTATACACTTAATCGTTTCCAAGGATTAATTTTTAATTTACATTTTCGAGTGTTCACATTTTTTTTTACAGTATTTTTCATATGAATCGAAACCATTCGCGACACTATCACAATTAGAATAAGAAATTTACAAAAGATTGATAAAGTAAAACAGAGACTAGAATACAACGATTCGAATAATTAATTCAAAAATTGTTTACGAAATTGTTTTAAAATATCATTTTTGTTTTACGAATAAACAAGTACGTAATGCATTTGAAAATACATGTAAAATAAATTACGATACAATTCAAAAGAGATTTTACGTGATTTATATGACAAAGGAAAATACGTAACAACGCAAATTGCCTTATGTGACATTATGGAGGCTAGGCATACAATAACGTAGAGGAAAAATAATGCGCTGTCGACCAATTTTAATTATAACCAAATGTGTTTTTCGAGATGAATTGTTTTCGTGATATCGAAATTATTGTAAATAGTGTTTTGTTTTTCGAAAAAAATCGATTTTCGCGGTTAGCTTTTTTTTTAAATCATGAAAAATGTTTCCGCTTCAAAATGGCTGTGACACGAATGAGGGACAGAAAGCGTCCGCATTAGAACAACAATATAGATCGCTTTATCTATGACATTTAAGTTACACAGACTTTTTTTTTGTATTTATTTATTTTTTATTTCGTTGTTTACTACTTACGTAACATAGACTAAGCAATCAAAGTGTATTTATCGATAAAAAAAACCTAGTCTATGTTTATCGTGGGCCCGTTTATAAAAAGTAAACAGACGTTCTTTATTTCTAGTAATTTTATAACCGAGCCCATGTATTACATTACATTAATTATACTAACTTACGGTACGAGATACATATGCTAAATACTACGTGAGTGATAAATCGAAAACCTGGCTATCCTGTCTACACTTAATATTACGAATAAATGTGTATATTTGACTAAATATTCAATGAAACAAGCCAATTCAAACAACAGAAACGACGAAGCGTTAAAATTAAAACTTTAACAGTCAATTAGGATGCTTAATTCAAATCAACGGCAAGTTATTTATTAAAAAACTTAACAATCAACTACTGTAACAACTTCTGCAAACGAATATTGCAGGGTGCGAAAAAGAAAGTTATTTGTCACATCTTGCAATGTTTCATAATTTGTAAAAGTTAATACAGCATTTATTAACTTGAAATAAAGAATGTAATGTAATCGCAAGAGTTTTACTGCGACATGATTTACAAATAGACAAATATACAACTGACTGTCTAAACTAAACAACATCAGTTGTATATGTTTCTATATATTTAGATTTAACTTCCTACATTAGGAAATGTAGGAAGGATAGAAGTTCCAACAATATATCTAGATTTGTAATTTTGTTGAATTTTTTTATTCATTTTCCATGTAACAAATTTTGATTTAATTTTACTAAATACATTAAAATAAATTGTTCATGTCACATCGAAGTGATGTAACTCAACTAACTTTCCGATTTAATAACACAACATGTAAAACAATTATCGATTATTGAATATAAACCGTAAATCGCCAATCAAACTACAACGTTAGGGGTGCCACAACCATTTCTAGGGGGAAACAAGCCGACAACGCATCGTGGTATGGAAACCGGTGGATTCGTTCTCCACGCGGTCATTCTGACAACAAAATCCATTACTATTGATACTAAACAAAACAGACCTGAAGGAAATTCTCACCGAACTCAAATTAGACTTTCCCTCAGACCCGTTTTCCAAGCGACGCTGTAATCGCAAATTTATCATTAGTTAGGCTTTATAATATTATTAAATGTACACAGCTTATCTAAGAAATTTTTTTATCATAAAATAAATGTAGAAAAAATTTTCCATTTTGTATCTTTTTTTTTCACTTCAACATTAAAAAATTTAACTGTCGAAAACTTAAAAGTAACCTCTGTCAAACTCTCAGACACGATCTGTTATTTTTTTTTTATTATTAACTATTCCATTTTCGATGATCACAGAATACGAAGCAACCGTGCAACCGATTCCGCGCTTCTATAATCCTATCTACAATTTTGGTTTAAATTCAAAAAATCCTATAGTAAAATTTCCGTTTCGTCGAAAATAGTTTGTTTTTCTATTTCACTTTTTACAAATATGTTTTTTTTTACAGCTACAAGAGCGCCGCGTCGGGTGCACGGATGGGTCGTCATGAACACTTTCTTGGAAACGTAACTTTCGCTCTAAACAACTAATGTAGGATACACGATCCGTGCTTTCATCTTTTGTACAAGGAGTGCGTCGCTGGCGCCGCCTCCTGGCGAGATGCTCCATTAATTATAACTTTAAAAATACCAAACGTCCATAAAATTTTCCTTCTACTATGACCTAAAGTAAAAACAATACCATTTATACAATATTCATAGGAACTTCTTTTGTTGTTATATTAATTTATTTATATATTAAATTTATGAGGAGATTATTTTTTTTACATAAATAGCAATCCGTTATTGTTTTGCGCGTAAAAAAACATCATCCGTTTGTGTGTGTGTGTTTTTTTTATTATTATTATCCTCTATTTCTGTCAGTCGAATTCGTATTATCGTGTAAAACCGGATATATTTCACGTTTCCTTGGAATAATCAATCTCCATTTGGGTCCGTCGCGTCGACAACTGGCCTTTCTCACACCAAATCATAAGAAAAATCCGCCGAAAAGTTTTGTATTTCAAAATTAAAATACGAACGTGTGAAATAAAAATCGATCGAATTAAAAACTCCCACCCGAAAATAAACGTCAAGAAGTTAAATTATAATGATTTTTTGGGCTATTGCATTGTTTTTTTACTCTATTTACATTGATATGCATTCGCAGTGTTTTCGCACGCGGCGATGTCCGCCTGCATTCCACACTGCTACTGCGATACCAATATTAATTGAAGAATAAAATAATTACGTACATTAAATCGTCTTACTATAAACCTTACCTACGTTATGATTATACGTATATCACAAACATCGCGTGTGAACCCGGTAAAGTCGTGTTCACACGCGATTCTTGCGTCTTATTTATAATACATGATGATAATATTAAAAGAATTAATATTCTGCAACACTTGACATTCTTAAACGGTAATTGCGAAATTGACCAGTTTTGGGGCAATTCCGCAATTTTGTGAACTATGGGACTATTGTAATGGCAACACTGAAAGCGTTGGACGCTGTGTATCGTTAAAAAAGCATGAAGCTTATATGTGACTATTAGTCACCCGGGCTATTGTATTTTGTCGTTTGGAAAATTAAAAATGTATTGTGGGCTGTATCAACATTCTGTTTACAAGTGTATGAATGTCTAGTGTTTGTTCCAAGTAGGTAATTCTTGAGTTGTCGAATCGTTTTCGACTGACGTCTGTGTGAATCGATATCGTGCGGATACCGATCAAAAATCGATTAGTGTCACTTCGTTTCGTCTAGATATTTTCAAACGAAACCAACGGCAGTCTTCTTTCAAAATAATTAAAAAAAATCAATATACATCCATTTACAACTCTACGTGTTTTGTAAATACTTACTTTATAAAAAAAAATATCTGTAAAATAATAAAATATATTATATGTTAAAAAACATAAGCTTCAATAATATGCCTAATGTATGTACAGATTTAGTACTAATATGGCGTTCATTTTTAATAATAACATAAAAATAATAGAATAGCAACTGGCAATCCGTGATAAAGAATAAAAAAATAATAATTTTGAATTTGTTTAAAAATAGAATATTTGTGCGTTCTAAATGTGACTAGCATAAGACGTGTTATTGCGTGAAATGTTAAAAGTAACGATTTTAAAAATTATATACAATAAAGATAACTATAGATAACTAAGTATTGCAAAGAACTCGCTAAATGCGATAAAAATAACGTGCTAAAAACAGTTTGGCACATCCAATAGTTTGTACTAAGCTAAGAAACACACCGCTCCGTGGTAAAAGCTAATAAAAATAAATATCTCAATAATAAACACTCGATAATAACCAAACGAATAAATCGAAGATTGCACTGAATTTATTTGTCACCGTCTTCTATCTCTAGTCACTTGTTCGGGCGAGTTTCTTGTTCCGATTTGTTCATTCAACTATTTTAAGGTATCAATTTTTTAAATTTATATATACAGACTAATGTCCTTGATATACGTTCCCTATGTACAACAGTTACTCCTATCTATAATATTAGTAGACAAACATTGTATAATTTCCGAACGGCTCGAGGAAAAACAAAAAAACAACAATTTTGAATGAATTCCGTAAAAGAACTGTTGCATGTAAAACAATTACCAATCAGAGGCGATTTCGCTTCGCTCTGCGGAAATGAAATTTTGTATCCGAAAATATAACTTATGTATTATAGATTTGTATACCTAAAGTTTAGTTTTTGTTTAACGCTGAAACGAAACGGCGTCGGATTAGTAATAAGTGAATTTTCACGGCTGAGGGTTTTGTTGGAGGTGGACAGCTTGCTGTGCGGCTTGCTGTGCTGCTTGCTGTGCGGCTTGGGCGGCTTGAGCCTGTGCGACGTGTAGTGAGGACTGCTGCATGTGTTGAGCTTGGACGGCCTGAGCTTGCGCAGCTTGCTGTGCTGCGACAGCTTGCTGCGCTGCCTGCTGTGCCGCTTGCTGAGCTGCTTGTTGGGCGACCTGCTGCGGTGACGGGATATTGAAACCGAGCATGCGTGGGTCGTGTAACCGCAGCGCCTGTTCCAAGCGTTGTTCCTGTGCGATCCGGAATGCCTCAACGAGTTCGGGCGAAAGTTGTCCGCTGGCGTCGCTGGGTTGTGCAGGGAAGCCACCGTTGTGTCGTAATGGGCTGGGAGGTTCTGTGCCGTGAGCAGCGGCGGCCTGCGATACGGCAAGTCTCAGCGCCTCCGCTTGACTCCTGAGAAGCGCCTCGGCCTGCTGCATGCGAAGTGTTGCTTCGTTGGGCGCTGGAGCCTCGGGTTGCGGCTCGCGGGCCAGCTGCTGTCGCATGGCGGAGACTAGGTTCGCGGCAGCGACTTGTACTGCGTTGGCGCCGTCGCCGGGCTGGGCCATCATGTTGGCGGCGGCGGCTGCGATGGCCGCGACTCGTTCATCGCCGTAAGCTTGATGTCCGTTGTTAGAGCGAAGAAGGTCGGTGAGTTTGCTGACGGCTGCGCCTGCTTCGGAGCCGGCTGACGAGGAGAGGCGGCCGTTGGAGGAGGAGTCGGAGTGTGCTGGCGACGGCGGCGCGAGGTTGAGCAGGCCCGAGCCGCCGGCCGACGCGGACACGGCCGCCAGGATGTCGCGCTCCCGCCGTTCAGCCGCCGCCCGCGACAGCACGTACTGCGCCGCGAACTGATGCTTCGGCTCCATACGCATGTGCTCCATGTGCGACAGTAATCCTGTAACATGGTGGACGCATTTTATCATTGTGCTAACGTGAATCGTGTCATGCCACCTTTTATCTAAAACTTAGTTTAATTATTAAATAACTAAACAACAAGTAGCGATGTAATGATTAAAAATTTCACATTAAAATATCCAAGTAAAAATTTAGAACTACAAAATCCACCACAGCTCCTTATTGCTATATGCAATCAGATGGCTATTAATAAAAAATAAGTAATATCTACTAAACAGCTGGCTGGTTATTTTAAGTAAATAGAAAGACGCTACAAAAAATAAGAAGGAACGTAGGCTTCTAACCAACTCTATTAGAAATGTATTGAAAAGGCTTGAAAATAGGCCTATCCCATAGATTTCAGCAGATGGTCCACAGCTTGTACGATGAATGTTGAAAGAATTTGAGATAATTGTATCGCGTAAGTTAACATTACAATAGAACTATAAATATAATACATAACAGTACTGGACGTCCTTCGGCTGAAATGGTGATAAGAAGAAAAAAGAACAGAAAAATAAGTTACCATTTTCATGTGTGAACACTGCCTGGCAGACGGAACAGGGCCACATACGCAGGCTGCTGGTGAGCTGAGTTTCCGGATGGCATGCCAGGTGTTTCCTCAAGGAGCCTTCATTGACGTAATGCTTCCCACAAACCGGGCACGGGTGGTTCGCGGTCCGCCGCTTCGCTATATAAGGATCAATTGGTTTAGCTTGCGCTGGGTATGGTGAAGTGGCGGGTGGGCCTACCATTTTCACCAGGAATGGGTAGGTTAGTGGGTTAGAGGAGGGAAGGAAAGAAAAAAAAATTCCGGTTAGTCATGTTAGTTAAAAATCATCGACTTAGAACTAACGGGAATGCTTTCAGAACTAAAATAGATGTTACTCCGCCGATAAACACGCTGGAAGGTATGAAAACCCTAGTATTTAAACCTTTGTCACGAATTTTGTTGTGATAGATAATTGAAATGATAATAAAAACAAATCGAACGAAGCAATTACATCAACAGGGCCTGTAGTTCGCGACAACGTCGAAAACATTAGCTTAAAGATAAACAAAACATGTTATGATAATAAAGTTTGAACGCCATCCGAGGAATCTGTCGTTGGAGGCAAGAAATGTTTGCAAAACACTCTACCCTACTAATTCCAGAACAATACGACGCTCCCTCGAATGGTTTCCTCGCTTACTCGATATACTTAAAACTAAGGTTTATGGAAACGATACTTTTGTGTTTTTATCGTTGATTTTAAAAACCAACACCCCTCATGGCTTTGCGCCAGCTGGAAGTTTCTTTACAAGGTAATTAATGCAAGTACTAGTGTCTCTGTCGCAATAATATTTAAAGTGCCGAAACTTCCAGTGACGCGACTTACGAACTAATAAATCTCATCTGTTTAGAGCGCTATTTAAAATCAAGATTGATTATTTACAAACAAAACGTGAAATTGGATAAGAAAGACGTCGCTCCGCACAAAAGAGATCGCTTACAGCTAAAATTAAAACTATAAACACCATCTAGATAAAACGAAAGAAACATTATCTATGTGAAATAGATGAAGCTCCTTTTGCGGAATTTTCCAAGTAGGTTGGCCGTTGCAAATGATGCCAGCGAGATCGTAAAAAGGTATCCGAACGTCTGGACACTTACTCGCAACGCCGGAAGCGTTGGGGTCCTTATGTGTGTTCTTCATGTGTTCCACAAGGGCTTCGCCCCCGAAAACCACTTTGTGACAAATTGGACAGGGGGTAGCCGTCGCACCTCCGATCATGAGCGCCGCGTGTTGCTGCAAAACACCAAGGTGCAGCTGAAGCTCCTGTTCAGCACCCGGTGGCGATGCGGATAGTCGAAAGATTAGCACACATTCATAGTAAAAACACAATTAAATAAAAAAAGAAAAAAAAAACGTTTGAATTTCGAAAAATTTTGAATTGTAATCGAATCGAAATCGATGTAATTTAAAGTTAAATCGGCTGCAGCGAAAAGATCGTCATTATCCAAAAGTTACGAGATCGATATGTATATTTAAGCTTAAAAAATCAAAATTTAGATCAGTTAATATTAAATATAACATACATTAGATATTGCCGCCGTGGTTCCGGCTAGCATTGTCTTCGATTTTCGTATTTCGCTCAGCTCCTTGATCATAGCATAATGAATTACAATCACTTAAAACTGATAGCCAAATGACACGGAAATAAACAGAACTGAGTCTATAACGCGCGGGCAAAATAAATTTTTCAACTAAATTTCATAATGCTATGGTGATGTCATGCAGATATACTTATATAACAGATCACAGAAGTGGAATGGTTCCTTGGTAGATTTTCGATCAATATCAAAATGTTACAAAAACCTTTGTAGATTATGTAATTCGAGATGTAGAGTGTTTTAATAATTATATTTATCCAAAATAAAAAAGGGAAATTTTATTTTATCCATCAATTTAATCAGTAAAAGCATATATTTTTCTATCAATGTATTTTAATTTATTCAATAAAATATAAGTAATCTAAAATTATTAGATGAAAATCAGAAAGTTTTCATATTAGATATGGTATTGGGTATATTCAGCAGTGGATTTTTTTAACGGTTTTAAATGTTTTTTGATGACATAGAATTTTGATGATGGCTGGATGATGTTGGTGATGTATTTTATCATGAGTTATTACTAACCTTTGCAGTGTGAGTGCGTAGGCTGCTTTCCGTTGCAAAACCTTTTCCACAGATGTTGCAATGGAAGGGACGGTTCTTTGCTCGCTCCACCTGGGCGTCATGGTTCCGAAGGTGTTGTTGGAGGTTCGATAGTTGGATAAACGCCCGTCCGCAGTCCGGTAGGTGGCATTTGTAAGGCCTTTCACCTGGAAATTAGTCATTATTATCATCATTATAATTTAAGTTGTAAGACGTCTGCTGGTGGCCAAAGTTCTACCCTTCATTACAGATTGCACCAGCAAGACGCGGCCTGAAACGAAGTTTTTTGGAAGGCTAAAAACAACGTCTTTGCCTCTTGCACTCCACGTCCTACGCTGTACTTGACGGCCCTTGGTTTACACTGCAGAACCTTAAAACTGTGGTCATCTATTCTACGCGCTACCCACTGACATTTCAACTTACTAATCCGGTGAGCTATGTTACTTTCGTTCTTCTACGGATCAACACACTTCTGATTCGAGCACGTAGAGAAATGCCAAGCATGGTTCATTTAGCGACTGAGAGTTTACCGAGAGTCAGGTAAAAAAGTCCCAGGCTATGGTAGTAGAATACAGGGAGCAGTAGTGACCTAGCAGGTAAGTATTGTGACAAAAGATAGAGAATATTGTGGGCGCAGATGTTTGATTCGACAAAAGAAAATGTCGAGAGACAACTAGCTTATACTTAAAGATATGGAACAACCATACAAATTGAACTGCGGACTCGTTGTGCACTATTTGAAGACCTATTCCAACTAATATTACCAATTAGAAAGTTAACAGAATAATATACGGCATGAACTTACATATGATTTGAAAGTTTTAAATCTTCCTCTATTTATATGACTAATTGATCATTGCTTCACATCTTTAGCAACATCAACTATTGACTTCAATATAAATAATTAGGGTTGCATATGCGCAATTTACATACGACGATATTATGATATGTCTAGTCTTATTAATTTAAAGTAATAATATATAAGATATATAACTAAACTCCGCTTGAAGGGACCATCGATATGTTTTAACACTTCTGTTCTTCCTTGTTTAAACTGATTAAAAATCTGCTAGTAAAAATGGCGAAATTATAACGTATTTAATGTTTATTTTTAGCTATTATAGTTCCCTATTTCCTGTTTATTTCCGTGAAGTTTTCAATTGCTGCAACTAGAAAGTTTAACTTTGAGTGTGTTGATATCATTTATAATGATATTAACTGTGTAGGATATTTTGTCGATGAACTCTATTGTTTTTTTTAATTTGACGAAACGTCCAATAATGGGATTCGATTTCAATATACACTTAGTAAAAATAATCTTCAAACTAGATAGTATACTATCACCTCTCTTTTAATGATTATAAAACAAAACGACTGAATCCAAAAGGTATTTCATTCCTATTTCGACAATCAGTTAAAATGTGACTAATACATATAAAACAAATTTTATTAGTTCATTACTGTTATAGTAAGAAAATGTAGGTGGCCGTACTAAAATAAAATATGCCTAAATGCAAAAACAACGTTTAGTCACTTTTATAGCCGAGTTTTCGAAATTTGAAAGACAAATGTCAAGTCATCGAATGTTCCAGAAACCTTATGACCCGCATGAGAGAGTGCCAAATCACAAATCCATGACCTAACCTAACACGAAAGAAAGCGTTGACCGGACTAACATTTTAAAAATAAAACCATAATAAAGTGAACGCATACTTTTAGCCTGTACTGCAAGCAAATGCATAGGTCAATGCACCTACGCACACGAGCAACGTAACCCACACAGGCGCGTATCGTATAGGCTATCTTTTCTGCATAGTCCTTCCGCGCGTATGTGTGAGTACATTTGCATGTGTGCGAAGAATGCGTATATACGCGTGCGTTTGTAAGGAAAGATATTGTAGAATTATTTCCTAGATTAGGGTTACCATTTAGGAAATCTTTTAAACGGATAGAGAAAGGGTTTACAGTTAAATGTTAATGAAGGAAAGTATACACATTAAATAAACGATACTATCTTTGTTGTTTGAATATAAATTGGCATTTTCTGTCCATTATGTTAGATTCATCTCCAATGTTCTTAAATTACTGTTAAGATTATTATTGTGTTGAAAATAAATTCTCGTTTCAAAACATACATAATTTTAATAACACAGTTTAATACATGATTGTTAATATGTGTAAAAACTTTAAAGGAGCGTAATGCTCATTTGTCAGCAAAAGACAAACATTCTGTATACTAATATATAAACTATATCTGGTATGCGTTTTATTAATTTATTTTTTCTATTGAAATGTGTCTATGTGGACAGAACTATGATTAATTTTAATATTTTGTGATTCGAATTTTGAAAACGATTTTTGTACTATATCTTCGCGTTATATATTATTTCTGAAAGCATTGATTTTTAGATAAGTTCTACTATCTTGGCAGCATATAAGCTATACATTCACATGTTTATATGTATACCCAACCAGTTTGCCAATTTAAGTGTATTTAAAAAATAATCTTTATTTTAGAATAAAGTATGGCCAGTTGGCATCTGATAAGAATATGTTATCTTATAAGAAGCCAATCGTATAAAAGAATGTGAGAGTGAGAAAGAATGCTGGTGGGTTAAGATAAAACAATTCGAATATTCAAGTAGGGATCCAAAGAATGAAATATAAATGGCGGCCCTATCTAGCAAGCAGATATATTGCCATCGCCGTCATTGACATAGCGAATCGCATAGAAATATTGCCATCCGAGTCCACTATAGCTAATCGGGCAGTAACGGTACCACTCTCATATTTATTGATACTAAATATCCCATGCGCTTTATTGGGCCAGTTCGGTAAAAGTGCGGGCTATATACTCCATGTTTTTATTATCTATATTTCGTTAATGATATTAAAATTACTAATTTATTAAGGGTTTTTAATTTCATACATTATAGTTTTACGGCCAGTTGTAAATATATGACATTGTTATTTTAAAAAGAGAATAAGTTTATAATAACAAATGTGGTGTAAATAAAAATAAAAAATATTTTTAATGCAAATAAACATGGCTTAAAATTAAGAAAAAACAATTGCTTCTGATTCATTTATTTCAGCAAAATTTAAAAATTTAAATAAATCAGAACGTAAAATAGAAGTTTATAATAATGAAAAAATTAAATAATCAAAATTTTAAATAGACGTAATTCATTAGAAAAAAATGTTTTGTATAACCTCAAAAATAAAATATATGCATTTTAATAATGTTACACAATTTTAAATATACATTATTTGTAATTGTTAAAGGTAAGTTTATAGGTATGGTGGAAAATTATTATTATAGTTTATTACTTAAGATTAGATATATTCAGATGACGTGGTAATTCGATTTTTAAAATGAATTTTTTGTTTTAAAAGAATTAACTTTTTTTGTGTAAATGGCCAGATAAACAACAGTAAGTTTTTTGATAACATTTTTAAAATGGTAATGTTTGATATAAATGGTAAATACACGGTGTAGTAAACATAAGTATTTTTTCTCTATGTGACATTAAAAAAAAATCATTTTTATATACTTACATCATCAACAATTGTAACAGTGCTACACACACTATTTTATTATAAATAATATAAATAAAAGCAATAATAGAATATTAAATTTAAAAAAAAGGTTAAAAAAATCGAAAACCAGACAAATTGTTTTGTATGTTGATATAGGCAAAGGTAGTTGACTAAAATAAACGATTTTTCCGTGAATTCTCTATAAAAATATCTTAACTGCGTTTTTGTAGCAATAACCGTAAATATTTAAAGTATTCCATATAGAATAGTTAACGACAATAGTGAATAGATTCGAACCCACGACCTCAGATTTTCATTCCGAGCGGTATACCGTTAGAGTATAGGCGGTTACAATATATAATGCAGACAGCAAACTAGACACATAACAAATTTATACAGGAAATATTATAATGTTATAACGAGAATAATATTGTTGAATATTATTAAAAAAATTCTCGGATAAATATTAACCATGTAACTCAAAAAGTATATTTTCGATATAGTTTAGATTAATTAACACTCGCAAAGTTCGGAACTTGTTAAATAAATTCCATTAAAAATATTGCATACAATAACTTGCAGACTATATTTTAAATACGTTTTTAATATTTAAACAAGTAAAATAAAAAATAAATAGTGTTATTTATGTGAAATATTTTACTAAAGTTAATTATTTTCAGTTTTGCTATAATTTCATTAAAATGTGAATCGATGGTATATTAAACATATACTTTATGGATTCTAATCTATATTTTAAACATATAAAATTAATTATCTGTAATTTCGACATTACCACTTCAATCATAGTTCGCTTACTGTTGGAAATAGACCTCCTCCATAAATTTCCAATTGGATCGGGTGAAAGTGGCCTGCATCTAGCGCCTTCCAAATACAATTTAAATAAAATTTAAAATAGGAATGTAAATACGCTTAAAATAATATAGTATGAGTAAGCGCATTATCTGTGAGATTCAACTGGACAACAGATTAAATCTTACCCATAGAAAATATTTCTTCCGGGTTCACCGTTCCTTATACTATTGTGGCCAGACAACCATTTTTCAACCTATACAACCTACGCGCTAAGTCGACCATTATAATTTGACCTCCCGCCTTTTGCTAAATTCCCCTCCGTGCTCACAAAAGCGCGGTGCTGGAGGGGGGAGGTGTGGTTTAACGTGAATTGGACGCTGTTGTATGGCTATTTTTGTTATTTCTCTATGAATAAATGTAGGGAAGGGAAAGGCGTTTGCCTTAGCACAGTTCGAACGATGTTCAACGGCTAAAGGATGCTATCTGAACGGATTCTGAGAACATTTATCGTGTGTTAATTTGCATTCTGTGCTGGAACAGGCTAATTTTATTCGTAATTATTTTATAAAATAAGAATTATTAATTTTTTAATTAAAATTATTAGTATCACAACGTAAATAAAAAAAATAACACAATACCATCCATAAATCATATTGCACTTCATTAATGCTAGTTATCAACAAAAAATAATACTTTAATATCTGTTAAAATTCAGATATACATATATTTGCAACAATTTTAAAAACCAATATTATTATTGATAAATTTACGAAAAAAAATTAGAATAATGTTTACTGACTAATTTTTATGACTTAATATTAAATTTTCACTTCAGATCATTTATAGTGTATCACTTGTATAATTTAAGAGAAAAATAGCAGAATTGTCTTTCTTCTTCTCATTTTTAGTCTATAAACGGCTACTGCAAGCTATAGGCCTCCTCCAAAGATCGCTAAGATGATCCGTCCGCCGACTTCACTATCCAACCTAGTGGAGGGTCTACTCGTGGTTTCCATTCGAGCTACTTCTTCTGTGGATCCTATCATTTCTGATTCGATCTCACAGCGAAACAGAGGATAGACCTCTTCATTCCTCTCCTGGTGACCCTAAGCCTTCTCATGAGGCATGTTAGCGACTACGTCTTAACTTACCCTTTTTGATAGATATTAGAATTAAATAGAATTTCCCTATAATGAAATCCTACAACATGAAATATTGTAGTGTTATTAAATTTGTCTTGATAGAAACAAAGATAAACTTATTATACCTTTTTCAAGGTTTCTTAAAATAAGAAACTATGTGGACAACTGTAACTCGTAAATATTTATTAAGGTTGTAAGTGACCACAAAAAAGCCTATCTCAGTTTGATGTAAGCTCTTCTCTGTTCAGTGCCGCTTAAAACTCTTGTCGCAAGATGGCATTGTGGAGAAACTCAATTTGATTCTAGCTACAATCAAATTGGGGTCCTTGGACCTTCTCTTTATAACGTACACGAGTGGCTACTATAAATGATCCTAAATGGATAATATAATAAATAAATGAAAATACTATGTATTAGTAGGCATAGTTTCAGCTAGTAGTTTGAAACCTATATGCAATGCACATATCTAAAAGTGGTGAGAGATTATCCTGGAAATGAATTGCTTTATTACTGTATTAAGGATGTTGTAAAAGTAACCACAAACCCTCCATGTTCCATGTGGGTTTTTCACGGATCACGGTGTGTTTGGAACCCTCGTGGATTTAAGTCGAAGAATGCCTTTATGAGGGAGTTCAATCTGATTCTAATTTCTATCAAATTGAGCTCTTCTGAAATTTTCTCCCTTCGGTTGTAAGGAGTACATTAAATGTTCCAACGTTGATAGTTATATCAACAAATGAATATACACAAAACTAAAGAAGTAAAATATTGTGTGGTCTTTAAAAAATATTCACGAAGTAAATGCAAAAATAGCAGCACAAAACATGGGAATATTTTAAAAGCAACCAACTGTATCTATCGAAAACTAGGTTCACTTACATAGACCCTAGTCCGGACTGAACCTACGCATTCGATTTACATACAAAAGTACTTCCCAGCTGTAACAGCGTTGGCTTTCGACTGCGCGTAGGCCTCTAGCATTCTTGAATTGTTGCAGCCCGATTCTCTACGCAGATTAAAAATATTTCCCGTTTCCTAACTACTTCATTTGTAATATTATGTATAAAAAAACAAAACTTCATAGTTTTTTTATGTAATCACGTATACAATTGTGACATAAAATATTTTTAATCTATGTTCTAATAATTAAATAAAAAAATATTGCATAATTGAATGTAACATTATATATTTTATGATAATATAAGACTAAACACCTAATATTTTTTTATTTCATCATGTAGGCCTGTCACTGACAAAATATTTTTAATCTGTATTATAGTTAATAATAACAACAAATAGTTGAATATTATACGCTATTTTCACTGATCATAATATAAGCTTCATCTCGAGTGTTTTTAAATTATTTTTAATACATTTCTAGCGTTTAAATTAAATTCTAATTTCGAAATATATACATAAGTGTTTTATTATTATATGTCACTTAAAATATCTTTTATAATTAATTAAACATTAATTTTATACAATCATTGACACTTATGTACATATGCTATGTCATTCGACAAAAATATTTAATAACTGATATCGCATTGGAGAATATCAGAGTGAGAAAGAATGGACGTGAAACAAAATAAGACAATTCGTATATTGCGTTATAAAAATGTTAAAGATTCGTTGCAAAAAAAAAAATCAAAATTATTTTAAAATGGCGCTGAAATGAAAATAAAATAAAACTGCAATTTCAGAACGCAGTACGCTCGTTGTCGATTTTAAAACACAACGATCCGACGGCGCGCGCGTGTTGCGAATTTATTTTTGAATTTGGAACGCAGACTTACGCCATTTTGACATGTATTCGGATATTTACCGCATGTTTTCCCAGTTAATAACGCATGTGATTTCACTTTGACGATGGACAATCGGCCTGTTGAGATATAAAAGATATGGCAAAATCGATCATCGGACTTTGAAATTGCGTATAACTTAAAAGCAAAACATACAGACATATTTTGTTTGGTAAAATAGTATCATTTTAAACCAGAATATTCATATTTGGAAGCAAAAGAAATAAATCAGAACTTATCCAGATATAATAAAAAAACATTCATTCACGTGCATTAATGATCAAATAACAAATTTTAATAGATGGTATATGTTTTAAAAAGATATATAATTTTGGTCAGAAAATGGCGCCGAATTTCGCACATGAAACACTATCTACCATAATGGCCGACTTATATCCGGGCCCGTAAACACATAACATTAATTTTGAATTAATCACACCAATCGGAAATTTAAATTATTGGGCATGAATTTGCGTGCACACATGGTAAGTGCATTCCCCCCTATCCACCCCCATCCACCTCGGCGGGGTGTAACGGGGTGGCATGTACAGGGTGGGGTTGAGGTCACGCATTCCCTCCCAACTATTCCCCCTCGCCTCCAACTATTTTGGGGTGGTCAGTGGGCATGAAAAAAATATAATAGTATTCCACCTGCATCGTTCGGGCGAAATTTGTCGGTATTGATGTATTCGTAAATGCACGCATATTCGGCGGCCATTTTGTTGAATTTAATAAATAACACGTTTAAAATGGCGTCCGGTTTAAAGCGTTCGTTTTTCGAATTTCCATTGCAGACTGCGCTATTCTATCGTTGTTAATAAAAAAAACTTTAGGTTTTCGTAGAGCGGAGTGTTACACTAAGTATTGCTCTCCGGGCGCCTTTGCCCCTTCCCACGTCGAGAACTTCTGTTCGGCCGCTTTATTTTATTTTTTCCCGAGCGTTTTTTTTTTAATTTTCACCGCGGCGCTATCTCGAGAATGCTTCAGTGGTCAAATAAAAACTTAAGGAGTTTTCACCGGCTAACGAAATGTTTGGAGTTTATTGTTAAATTTTATTCCTTCAATTTGCTAAAGATTTCTACAAGAATTTAAACGAAGACGAAAACGCTACCATAGCCTTTATCAAAGTACAATTTTCTGATATTTTATTTCTTATTTCTTTTATTCTAATATTTACCTGCCATCTACACTAACATAAATAATAATTACTAGATTCCTTGCTTATTTTACAACTTATTATAATGTATAGGATTGTATATCATCGTCATTCAATCTATTAGACGTTCACTTTTGGATTTTCTCCCATAGATTACCAAAAAGATCGTAGACAGATTATATTTATGTTATGTAATAGACTATAAATACTAACCAAATGAAAATTATGCGACTAAAATTCTGATAAGAGTAACTAATTTGAAACAATATGGCGGACTAAATTGTGATATACAGATCCGGTAAAAAGATTTTATTTTAAATATTAGATTAATTTTAAAAATAGAATGAGGTAATGCCGTTGTTTAGCAGTAGTAATGTATGTGTAGCATTCATGTGAGAATGCTCCGTGATACTGACAACAAAATTTTTGAAGTTAAATTATTCTTGCATTCAAATTTAAATTCGAACGCCGATTTGAATTCAGACGCCATTAGTGAGATAGTCGCTACAATTGCCTTCGGGCCGAAATTGTAAATACATGATTGCAAATAGTCCCTGTAAAGATCTAAAAATTCGATCGATCCTGGCTATCTTTCCCTCGCTATCGAAACAAATACGACTGGTAACTCACTTCCATTCACTTAACGTCAATATATATAAGTATAACAGAGTTAATATAAAAATTTTTATTAATGCTAATAAAGCCAGCTCCACTGCATCCGTGTCCGAAACAGTAAAGTAAAAGAAAAGATAGGTATCCGACTTCAGAAGAGGGTACAAGATTTCGAGTGGTGGAGCGAAAATATTCAGCGCGGGCGAGAGAAATGGGAGCAAAAAAAACCTCGTTTTCTGCAGGAGAAAAATGCAAGAAGAACAAAACTATAGTTGGCAAGTTTTCCCGAAGTTGGTGGCAAGCGTCTGGGAAGCAGTAGGGCTGTCGCTAACGACTTTCGTTTAGCATTTAACTCTTATCTATGCTATAATAGCTTGCAGCCTTTTTGTTTGGTTTTATTCAGTATTCAAGAAAATGTAGCTATAAGTTGGTCTGCTTTAAAAAGTAATGTAGATCACAAATGATTCTAGATGTAATAGCTTCAGAGGAGTGTATAATAACTAACCTAATCTAAAAATCAATGTTTTCAGAAATAATACATAAGGTATTGATGGCAGTAATAAAAAGCATTTTCAGCATTCAATTTACATCTTAAAATTAGTTATGATTTACTATCTGTTCTTGAAGACTTTGTACTACAACAAGTCAACAAGGCTTGTCGAATACTAATAGAACAAATAAAAAAAATGTTAAAATTTAAAGTGAACATTTTATGCAGAGTGGTTGGATATTAGTGTAAAATATTTAAATATTTTTGCGGACAAATAACCTACACCTTCAGTTCTTTGTAACTTTTACACCTATCACGTATACGTTTATTCATTTGAAACTTTCACACTTAGAACCGATCAACCTATAAACACGTTTTAATGAAGAGAATAGTTGAAGTCTGTGATTCTATTTGAAATTAAACTCGTATCTATATTGCTTATAAGAGTATCGTACCTAAGGTAGTGGTTTTGTAAATAGTTTAAACGTTGTCTCGTTGTTAAATTAATATAATTATTATATAGATAAATAAATAACTGTGGCAACCCTATAGGTAGCAAGACCGTGTGAACAGGAGGTTGGCGGAGGCATCAGTCCCGGCCCGACGATTATTTTTATTCATTCTTGTCTGACGTCGCAGTTTTAAATTCGGAAAAAAAAGGAATTTAAATTTATTTAAATGGAACGCTTTTCTTGCAATTTGTCAGAATAACTTTTTTCTATTGGTTGTTAAGATAATATATCGTATTTACATTATCAAATATTTGCACTTTATGGAACCAAACAGTATATATATAAATAATAAAATATATTATGTCAGTTGTAAAATACACGAGAATAATTCTTTTTATTTTAAATTTGAATAAAGAATATTAGTTTTATAAGGATGTTATTAAGACAATGTCATATTTAAAAACAAACAGATTAAATAAATGTTTTTGATCAATTGAAGACAGTTTACAATTTTTTTTAAAAAGAATTTTAAGTTAAAAAATGTTCTGATTCGTTTTTCAAAATCAAATTCTATTTCATATTTTAGTGCATCGCTGCAGCGTTCGCTCGTGTCCGTTACGTTCCGCTATGGCAATTAAAAACTTATTTATACTTGTTCTATTTTAAATCGTCCCCTCGTTTTTTGTCTTTCCTTTCATAAAGTATTATAAGTGACGTGAGCTTCAACCCTTTGATTACCTGTTGTTTTTTTCATACAGAGGGTCCGGTGTGACAGTATCTATTATTTTAATATCGTTTATTGTTTAACAAATAATTTTTGTTATTTGGATTGCTTAAAGGTTAAAAACTAACGTTTCGACTCCCGACAAAGATTAAATATGTATGAATAGGTATCTTCTAGGCAAGCATGTACAACCGTAGACCTTTTCTTCGCTGAACATCAGGCTAGACGGAAGTCAAATGTTTTAAAAAAATGTATAGGTAAAACCGTTTGTAATCAAGGAAAGATATTTATTTTTTAAAAAATTCATTTCTAACGCCAGCAGTATATTTTGTAAATAAACCTGTAAACTCACAGTTCTCATTATCCAAAGATACAACTAGGCCCGTTTTGAAATTTTTAAGATTCCCATGTCAATGACTGAAGTTTTGCCAATAAGGTAAACATATTATTCCGTTAAAACTAGTCAAGAAAATAAGTTTAACATTTTGTATGCCGAACAGAAGTCTGGAATGTTCTATCCGCCAAATACAGTGTAGTTAGATTGAATCTTAAGTCAATATTTATATCGTAGACACAAATCTCTTTTTAAAGAGAATATTGAATGAAATCTACCACAAGGGATCAGCTTAAATCACTAAGTTTCTTTTTCTTCTAGTGTTAATGCTCCAACAATTTGTAATGATAACTTTAGAATTACAAATAGTGATCCAATAACTAATTTAGCCAAGGTCCGGTTCTTTATGGTAGCCTCGAAGATTCTGAGGCTCGGCCCACCAGTCCGAATATGTGCCCAGAGCCAAGGTCTTAAATTTTGGTTAAGCACATTAAGATCTATGGCATCTGAAACACAGTGACGACGTAAATAATAACATATATTTGTTGTTTTCTATCTGCATGCAAACTTGTGACGTATGTAAAAAGATATATCGAAGTGATGATCGTGTGCTGTCCTTATTAATAATAATTTCGTATCCACAGTTGCAATACGAAAGGGTTGCGACCTATGATGTTAAACAAAGCGCATTCCGTTGGACAATGACCCCCCGAAAAAAAAGGTACGCAGCTGCCCTGCGTCCATTATGGGCATTTGTTAGCCAATACGCCAAAAATAATAGCAGTAACGTTATTATTATGCTAATATCACGCCGCGATATTGTTCGCAGGTATAAGGAAGGTATATCTTCCGGGATTCCTTTTGTGTTAACCCTATGTTTGGGAAGTCGTTCCGAAAAGTGGAACAGATTATTTTTTTTAATTTTTGATCGACACGCGTGTCTAATGTAGATTGATTTCACGGCCATTGTTTTCTTAAAATAATCATATTATATATCATTCGCTTTTGATTTTTTTTCTACTTGTAATTGTAACGGATAAAGTAACTGTTTTTTTTATTAAAATTCGACAGGCTAATTCCTTCTGGAAGTACAAAATTTAAAAAATAATTAATTTCAATAGAGGTAATCCGAATTTTGAAAAAGCTTTTTATTACTATACAATCATTATTTATTCATTATTACTAATACAATTGATATAGGGCGTAATGTACACAAAATGATACCTCTTCTAAACTTTTATACCTACTTCGAGTCTATGTAAAAACATCTTTTCTTTTTAAAAAAATACATGGCGTATATCTAGAATGTAGGAAATTAAATACGAACAATCACATTATCTCAAAAATTTCTATTGACTGGATATAGCTTACAGTATACGCATCTGCACTTTTGTAGTAAAATTTCAGTTAGGAATAAAATTTAGCAAAGTAAGTTTTTTTTATAATAAAATTTAAAAGCAGTAATATTGTTAATGAGAATAGCAATGAAGCTTGTTATTCAATTATTAAAAAAGGTTATTTTATAGGTGTTAGGTGTTTCACAGCACTGTCTAGAAATGTCAAAATGATTAGTGTTTTAACTTAATATGTTTGCAAGAGGTTACAGTTAAAATCACGATTTTGTTGTTTTCATTAACATGTAAATCTAAGTTGCAAAATATATTATAAGAGTAAGCTAATAGCTATATAAATTATATATTCTACTATATTATAGGTACATATCGTAAATGGTATAATTGTTATAAAAATATATAGATGGCATATAAATTTAATTATGTAAAAGTCACCCAATTAAAATGCACCACTGTCTCATTCCGTATAACGCGTTAATTGTTCGAAAATTGAATTTTAATCACCAATTCTTTACTCACAATGGTCGACGCGACCTTATGGTGAATGCCAAAAAATGGGGGCGAAAATGAAGAAAATTGCTTTCGTTCGGTAATGGGTTCGATTCTTGAGATCGTAGTGAAAGGAGCCCGCGCGAAGAGCAATTATCTCAAGTATCCTTTGAGTTTAAATTAAGTGAAAAAAAAAACTTTGGCAGGAAATTTTTCGGCCTTCGCTTTAGGGCAAAGGTTAATCTCAATCGGTAATTAGTGATAATTATCGATCTTTATAATATTAGAAAATTTAAATATGACGACATCGTTACGAAACTCTTAAAAAAAACTAACAAATTGGGTTTTAGTGTATGCACATAAAATCAAGTTACATAAGATATCTTAGACCTTCCATTTCTTAGTTTTATATCTAAAATTTAAAGTATATTATTAAATCAATTTTAATAAACTGTTCTAAAGTTTATATTTGATCGAATTATAGAAATGTGTGGAACTCAAATAACACATTAACATGGTTGTTATTATGCATATATACATAAAAATTATTAAATTTCCATTTAAAAAGAGCAACTTTTGAGTTTCTGACCGGCTAGCTCTTCACAGCATATTAATATTCCGAGCTGGTAGTAGGATTCTAGATTCTCTCGGATTGACTCCGTATTCATAATGATCAGAACAATTGACGATTTAAAAGTATATGTAAATGTCAACTTAAGTAAAGATATTTTGAATTTAGAAGTTGATTATGAATACCAAAAAAAATCAGAACGTTCGAAATTTATCGCTTAATAAAACTGGCGTTCTAAATTTGAAATTCTAAAGTTATAAAGTCGATAAACGGCGCAACTCTGGCTAGATACAAAGGTCAGAAATACTCGCACGCAACAGAAACTCAAACGCATTGTATATGTATATCTAGGTATTTTTACTGAAACAACCAGTTTGTGCGGTATTGCACAGCGGGTACCGTTAGCTCGCATCTGGTACCTCTGATGCAACTTTTGACGCCTATAATAACATAATAAAGCTAGATATCTAGGCATTGGGCGAGAAATAGCCTAGCGCTATAACACTGCTATTTTAGCGTTTAACAATTATTTTAATATTTGCTATATTATCAACATTTACTTGTATATATATACATTTTAAGATTCTTTAATTCATTTGCTGTGAACGTGTAAAGCCTGGATTGAAATTTAGTATGATATATTTCTTATAAATATCATTTTATGTCTTTTATTTATTTACTTTCATAAATACTTTTTAACTAGGAATTTATGTACATGGCAATTACTTCATTAAAAAAAAACTAATAAGTTATTTGGTTTTAATTTATTTTTGAATTATAAATCTATTAAACATAGTTTGTCTATTCATTTATAAGGATACAACTGTTGGACTGCAGTTTCGTAGATGAAATTTCGTATGTTGAATTTAAATAAATACTGTGAGTGGAATTAAAAAGAAAAATGTGATCAAGGAATAAAAGCGTGAATGTTTGTTAGATTTAATAAATATATTTCTGACTAAGACTTTTAGGGCAATATACTCTACATCCCGTTTTTAGAATTGACATAATCATTAATATTTTAGCTTATGTTTTAAAAATCCACGAGCTGAAATTTACAAAATAATTGGAAATTTAATCAAACAGTAACGTAAAACTTCTTTTGTTATTTTTACCTAAATTGTTAAAAGTGCCGTAAAAGATAAAAAAAATTAAAATACTCAAGATATATTTAAATTAAGTAAAAGACAATAATTTGTTAAGGAAATTTATGAAAGATATTTATTTGTTCTGAATATTTCGTTATTATTTATAACTTTTGTAAATCGAATTCAAAAACGTTTTTGCCGTAAAAAAGGTAACGCCATTACAATGATTAGTCTATTTTGCCTATTTCACGGAATAAATTTATGTTACGCGAATAATTTCAATTTTTAAAACAAGAAATTTAATCCTGCACCACAAACAATTCATAATGGCTTAACACATTATATCCTTTGTCTTTTGAAACAGAGACGTGATTAAATAAAAAAAGAAAGAGCGACACGCAAAGGCATTCTTTGTTACTAATCAAAGAAACGGCTTTTAGAAGAAAGAACAGCGATTAAGTGAAAAGTTTGGAAGTTTGAATAAATAAGAATAAATAAGGAACAAAAATGGCTCTTCGTGTTGGTAACTTTATAAAGTAATTATTTTTTTTTCTTTGTCGCAGACATACACTTTTAATTTAAAGTGACGCATTGATTTCACGTGATTTTCTGTTATGGTAATTTTATCCACTTCTGGACATAGATTCCTTCTGAGATTTCTCTTAGCATCCGTCGGAAGCGGCCTGCATTCCTCGTCTTCCGACAACCTAACAGGGTCATCTGTGGACCTAGTGGACGGATGTTTTGTGCTGCACTTACCGGTCCGTGGTCTTCACACTTGAGTCCTAAGACCCCAGTGTCCATCTGTTCTGTGCGCTATATGGCCAGCCTACTGGCACTTCTTGCCAATTCGCTGGGTCATGTCGCTTACTTTCATTTGTGTATGGAACTTCTGAATCCTGATTCGATGATGCTCAGAATGAGAGACCACGTGCCATAAGTCACCACCGAAATATTAAATACTCGTTTTTTGTAATAATAGAAAATGCTTTCTGATACTGATTCGTTTACATGGAAGCAATTTTTAACCTTTATTCGCCTTTATCACACCGAGGACCCGTTTTCTAGCAATTATGTTGATTATCAAAGTCTTCGCTACGAACTGGTCTGTGTTTAGGCCAAATAATTTTTAATATTGTATTACGCATTATGTTGAGGTCTACGAACCAAAATAAATGTGACAAAACATGGTAAAATTCATGATAAATATTTTAATAATATTCTTTTTAACAAAAGTGGCAATGTGTACACATATTTTGAATTACTATACAATTGTTACCTCCTACTAGCATCATTTATCTCTTTCAGATACAAAATTTCGTATGAAAAATCGTTGTATTCTCTCTGATGAAAGCGATGTTTCTATTACAAGTTTTCTATTATCATGACAAGATATTTTAACTTCGTATTCTTAGTCCTAAGTTGCAGTTTTACAAATATATGTTAACTTTTTTTTTTTTTGTAAGATGGCAATATTTATATAGATATAAAATATATAAAACGGCTACACAGTTTTTCATAAATATCAACGTGTTGTTAAGCGTATATATAAAATATAATATATTACAATTTAAAAAAAGAACGTATTCATTTAATATTTTAGTGATGCTAGCGGATTTATTTTTTGATTCGATATTCGAAATCGTTGCGAATGAATATTTGATGTACAGTGTATTATTTTCAAATGTAATTTTAATACTGGATTAATATAACTCATAAGACTAACGTCGGGTATATTTCCGATTTAATGTCCAATAAAGAGCTCACGCTATCCACCTGTTACGTTCAGATGTTCCCAAAAAACCGGTAAAAAATCACAACGATATTGATGGGCCCGTTCCGGTTTTTCGTTGATTGTGTAAAAAAACGGTTTTTATTGGGCGCGGCCAAACGTAAGGCATCTGTTGTCGGTATTTAACTTGATGTGTTATGTTTATTGCGTACTTCGGATAAAAAAGATTTAGGTCGGATGTATTATTTAGTCTTTTTTCTGACAAAAGCCTTACCTCGATACTAAATACTTTACAAGACTTACATACACTTACATACCTATAGAATGATTATGGTTATTATAGGTGTAAAAGTATTAAAAGTGTGAACGTATAGCACATTTTTCAGAAATACGCTTTCACTTAATTACAATCTTCCTGAATAAAGTGACCGTTGCAAAATATGTATTGGTCGTACTATGGCATATGACAGTACAAAGTCTGCAGAAATAGATTGTATACAATAAGTGATTTCAATATATAATCTGAGAATATAATCGCGCTATTTATTATTTTCATACACATATATAAATAAACGATAGCTAATGAGCTATAAATTCATCCCTTTTTGCTTTCATATCTGTGACCAATGGCCCTGTAGGTTATGATGCAAATCAACAGTGTGTCTAAAAATTGTTTTCAGAGCAAAAGAGTGCTATATTAAAAATACGATTTATTGTTGGCAACTTCTTCCTTGCCTTATATTGCTTGCCTATAATTTGCATAAATGCAAGGATTTTACTTTAGTAATATTATTTCACAACAATAATATTCAAATGATATAATAATATTACAAAAATAAAGCTTTATTCTGTATTTAAATATAATAATAATAATAAAAATAAAAATAAAATTGGAAAAATTTGCTTTAAATTAAGGATGTAACATGTGAATACCAGTGTCCTTTTTTAAAAAAATAAGTACTTCAATTTTTCCCGCGCGAATTGTTCCAAAAAACAAAAGAAAATAAAACATTTCCATCTAAATGGCACATGTAGCTATTCTTTATTTAAAACGAACGCTTTGAAAGCAGGAAACTTGTTTTTCTTCTACATCATTTGTCCCGGTCGTGCGTCCTTAGCAGACGATGTTGATTGTGATGTTAAATTCAAACTCTTTGTCTTACAAATGCAGCTCCCGATACGCATTACATACTTTATTGTGACAGATTAAAAATATTCACATATGTTTTCTCATATTCTAAAATATAATAACTTATTATATGATATGTATTAATGAATGCTCTGTTAGGTTATAAATTCATTATTATTATGCTCATGAAATCAATAGACGCTCACTATAAGTCATAGTCTTCTCTTAAATATTGCCATGATGAGCGGTCGTGCTGCCCGTATCTATAGTGCGAACTATAGTAACCCAGATGAGCGTTCCTCCGACGCTGCTTCTACTGGCTTGTGGTTACCACTCTAGAGCATTTCCAATAGCCATTGCTGGCTCTTTGCCACTTTCGACAAGCAATTCTTCGAGTTAGTGTCCTTGGTTCTGCAGATCTCTTCATTTCGAATTCAACCTCCATAATTTCAAGATTGGACAGTTGTAGTCCAGCGGTAGAGGACTGAGACTTGCGACCATAAGTCACGCGTACGATGTCCCGGGATACAATCTTATAAAAACACTTTGTGCATTATTTATATAGAGTTGCCACTACGCACAAATCAATTTCCAGAAGATGACCAGTAGCGATCGCCAACCTGTCTGCTAAGTGTGGCGATTATGATATATCACTCCATAGATATCTTTAGAGGGGAGGGGGGAGGGGCTATGCCTTCCAGTAAACGTCTTTGGCCTAATATGAAATTACGAGATATAAATAACTGTTTTTGTCATACCGTGATGAGTAATTTCAAACCAGCCATCTTTGATATTGATTAAATTATATTTAGAATGTAATCTGTTCAATAGGACTGTTTAACTATATTATTAGCAAAGCGTATTGCAATCGAGTCTCAGGCAGAAATATATAAAGTAAATTAAATCATCAGAAATGTATTTTATTGATTTGAACATTTGCCGTCGGCCCTTCAAAATATCTTAGAGCGATATCAACAATTAATTTTGGTGACGTCATAAGATTCGTTATTTAAATTTTTCGCTGTCAAAATCTCACTGAACCCTAAAATGAAGCATATGGCTGAACAATAGTTAGCAGGGGACCAGGGACGTATAGGCCTAAAAGAATAAAACAAAGTGGCATATAATTAATATCACCAATTAATTGTATTCTTTGTGATATTGTAATAAAAGTAAATTGGAGACGGTGAGTGCTTTCGTTCCTTTCTTTGCGACGCATCGCTTCCCTTTTGTTTTTTTTTTTGCTTTTCTTTTAATTACATTGTTTCAGTTTTTGTTCTCTCTCGCGGTTCGTTTGAGATTTTGTTTTGATCGAATTAACTTATATTGTTTTTTTTTTGTTTTACTCCGTTCTTTTAACGAATATTAAAATTCTATTGTTTTAATAATCATAGTTATTATAAAGTTATATTCAATTTATTGAAATTACGTTAAGTTGGTGTTGCTTCTAAGAAAAATATTAGATATGTAGATGATCATTATTATGGGAAGCATTTATATACCGATATAAAAATGTATTATCACAATCTTATATATATTTAAATATTATTCTTAACTCTTTGTATATTTTCTTATAAGAAAATTTTTCTAAAAATGAATAGTACTAAAATAATGAATACCCTAATTATATTTTTTAAAAACAAAGAACACTTATTTAATATCGTAACTGTATCATTATTTCAGCGATAGTATGTCCACTGTTGGCCAAATGCCTCCACATATTTCTAATATGACTGGTTAGAAGCGGCGTGGAGTAAGATTTTTAATATTCGTAGAACGAATTATTTTAAAAGTAGGAAAAAGTTTTGACACCTCACGTAAATTGAAATTGTTGAAGGGAGAAATAAAAAAAATCGTAAGACAATTAAAGGAAGGGAGACGTTAAGTCCGATTTAATAACCGATCGCTCCCTCCGCCCGGAGAAAAAATCTATGCAAGAAGAAATTCTGGTCCCCAATATAATTTCCTAATCACCGGCCCCAACGTCCGGTTCCGGGGCAAAAAACTGTAATACCTACGAAGAACATCGTCTTGTCAAATTTCGATTTGTATGGACATGACTATTGTATATATTCATTGATATTTTTTACTCATCATCTGATCATACACAGGTCTGCATCCAGTCTTTTATTGACCATAACCAAGTCTTCTGTCCACCTTATGGGCGGTCTTTACAGTACGTGGTCTCCACTCTAGAAACTTAAAGCCCCGACAGCAATCAGTTCTGAAGGTCATGTGGCATGTCCATTGCCACTTCAATTATTAAAAGCGGTTACGTCGATGACTTTCATTCGTCAATGGATCTCAACTTTTCTGTTTGAATCTCATAGAAAAATCCCGAACACAGCCCTTCCTTTTATTCATACAATTTTTATTATACATTAGTTTTATTTTAGCAAGGAGGATTCGTTTTTGACAAAGATTACAATAGGCAAACATATTTTTTTTACTATTTAACACGGAACTAATGTAATATTATAATATATGCTGCTATCTGTGTGCATACTTAAAAGAAATAAATTACACGAGGTATGTCCATATTTTACTGTCGTGACATGTCAATATTTACTCGGGGAAAAGAAGGCGGCAAAAAATAAATTAGGCAAAAGCTCATTTTGGCTCAAAAATCGTCGCAGCGACATCTGTGGCCCGGGGGCCTGTGGGAGGGTTGTGATTCCTTTCCCATTACTATTCGTAGAGTGGAGTGGTTAACACTTATAGGGTGCATTGGTGAGAAGATTTGCGATTTCTTTTGACGAACTGTTTACGGAGGAAGCCGATATATACAGCTTGATTGTAAATAAGTGCAAAGTGTTTCATGGTGAATATGACGCTTGTATACCAGATAAAATCTTTAAAGTTGTTACATCTATTTTTGATTACCCCGAATAAAACTGTTTCTCTGTAAAATGTTACAATATTTTTTTTTCTATTGGAATGCGACTGTCCAATAATTTTTGGCATTACAAAGACTTCTTTAATAATAATTCATTATAATATGTAATAATTCGAAATTTAAAAACGTTTATTCTTACTATATAGTCACTATTTTATTTATCTGAAACCGTTAATTTTTTGGGTATTTACTAAGTTGTTGCTTATACATCGTAGTTGTTTTTAAGTGTTTGCCAGAAAGAGATAGATGAAAACTGAACTATTATATATACCGTAAATAAATAAGAAAAATAATGTTATATATTAAATACGCAGGTGATCAGAAGATGGATGCTGACCGCTTCCAACCGTTCTATTGGTATATATTATGTATATAGTTCTGGACGTGCTTTACCAGAATTGAAGATGATATAAGATTTAATTATAATTAAAAAAAAACTAGCATAATAGTATCAATCTAGGTGATCATGACGTATACCTTGGATAAAGATTTATATCAAAAATTATGAAGGGCTGCTACCCAGTTAAGTTAAGTTAAGTTAATTGAAAGATAACTTGAGCCGCGACGAAACCCTTTCAGAAAAAGCAAGGGTTAACCTCATCGTTTACGGTAACTTTATCTAAAAACAATGAAAGTAATAGACGAAGAGATGAAGCGGTCAATATATACTAGACTTAATAACTTAGAATGCTTATTTACAGGTCGAGTTATGTCAAGTGAAAAAACATAGTTATTCAAAACTGAGCGACACATTTTACACATAGTATCGAGATATTCACGAATTTGAATAATCCATGGACCCCTTATACGTGCAGAAGATTAATTCTTTTTTATATTGTAGTAGTAGTACACCCTACATAAATATCAGTAGTCGTTTCAGCCCATAGACGCCCACTGCAAGCATAGGCCTCCGTGAAAGACATCTTTGGGGGGATATAACATAATCGCCACGCTTAGCAGACGGGTTGGCGATCGCAGTGTGGTATTATGGTATGCAGAGGACGTTGCTGCCCATCCTCTAGAAACTTGTTTGTGAGCAGTGGCAATCCTATATAATTAATGCACAAGGCGTGAATTATATGAAGACTCCCGGGAATCGCAGTCTTCTACTGCTGGGCGACCGTAAAATATCAATTGTTACAAAAATAATAAATGACATAATGAAAGATTTTTAAAATTTCGAATGACTGCATAACAATATTATTTTTTTACTGTTTGTTCCTACAGACTTTGTACAGTTAGAAATTATTGGACTGAAGCATTCCAATAAAAAAAAAACTTATGCAGGTTTGTTGGAAATAGTTGTACAAGCTATAAAGTTATTTGCTGACAAATCTGCTATACATACAACCTTTGAAAGCTTTTATACCTTTAAGCAATCACTATGTATAATCGTCATTTCGAAGAACCTCCGTGGTCGGACATAGACCTTCGTCATAGATTTCCATTGGGACCCTTTGGAAGAGACCTGCATACAGCATACAGTGCCGTTACATGAGTAGCTTATAGACAATCTTTGTATATCAAAACATAATTAAAAATAGTCATCATATGAATCTATAATCAAAATGTGTTATAATTTACTTGTTCATATATATTTGGTGAAATTTGTTGTCAGCTTTCACAGTTTTTGGCGAATCGAAATCGAATCCAAAGTGTTTCGTATCGGGTGATTAAACAATGTTTGGAATACGAAACGATAGCAATCTACCCACTACCGCCTAACCTTGTTGGAGAGGTAGCAGCGCGGACTAATTTAGACGCAAACACGGCGCAAATCAAATAAAAGCCGATCGCGCGAAACATCCTTTTTTCCATCTCGGCTTCTGTAAACAGGCTTCTTTGGAGTAGGTTTGATGTGTTTTGATACTTTCCTTTCTGTATTTTTTTTGTAGAACTTGTAGTTTTTACGTATTCGAAGCGGTAGACCACATAAGGCGCTTAGCCTAAACTTGTTTTAACATAGCAAAGCTCAAGGGATTTCAGGGGAGCGGCGGCCGCTACGTATTATTGTTCTTCATGAGTTTTTTTCGGTTTTAAATCTATAGATCTGAGGTCGAATAAAGATCCTAAGGTCCTAAGGTCTCCTTTTTAAATAAATTAATGTAAATACTAGAAACGAAAAAAAATTAAACTTAAGACTTGGCTTCACTTAATTATCAAATTTTTTAATGGACAGTGCTTTAAAATGGAACCGTAGAGATTGTTGTAAAAGTTTCCTTAATACTATATATATATAATAAAACTTTGAAAATTATTTCAATAGCACGCACATCTTGGGAATAATGTGTTCGCCTGTTACTGCCAGACACTATTATATGTAGTGCCGCTGATTTTCTGTCTATCCTCTAAGGCATTTATCATCTAAACGGCCTATGTTGAATAAAAAATCTTAAAATCTGAATTTGTAATTTACCAAAACTTCTATGTACATTAAAAACGGTATATCTACATCAGTTGAAGATTTACGATATTTAATATAAAATCGAAGCATATTTAATATTTATAGCAATTGTGTTATGATGTAAGCCTATGGTAAAAGATAAAACCTTAATAACAAAAATATATCTAAAAGCAAAAAAAAAAAACCATTAGTCACAAAATAAATTAAAAATTACGCAAATAGAAGAATATTATAAAATGGAAATTTAAAATTTCATAACACTTTAACGATCAAGAGTAAAGGTTCCAAGTATACTTTGCCCTCTTTTCTGGAGGGCGGCACAAAGACGCGATAGAAAATGAAAAAAGGTCAGAAAAAGATAACTGAAAGGGACTGCGAGTTGAACCAATCATGAAAATTACGTCTGTTTTCATTGGACGCGGCTTCTATTTGCTTTTCCATCAGAAAATACTTTAGCACTGTTTATTAGTTGTATACATTTTTAAAAAACTCCTGTGATTTAATTTTAAAATGTTATCATAAAAATGAGGCAAATAGAATTAAATGTTGCGTAAATGTCTCGTCCATTTTATATTTTTAATATATTATGTATAGAAGGAAAACGAGAACCTAAATCACTGACGTGGCTTGAATAACAGGTAGACAAGGCGTTGGAAGGTTCTCCATTAGCCGGATAAACGATAAAGCCAAAGTAGCTGACATCGAGACTATCTTTGGAGGATGATGTAGGTTGATATAGATTTAGAAAAAGCAAAACTGATCTTTTACCCAAAATTTATAAAAATATGAATTAATTTGTAAACTCAAATTAATAAAGTTAAAGGTAAGTTAGACGAACCGGCTGAGATATAATTTCCACGCCACCGTTCGTAGAGGTCAAGATAAAAAAGCGCAGGTGGACCCCGAAGTTTGCCGAGATCTCTTCCACTCGGCGGCGTCCGAACTCAATATCAAAGTGAGCGAAGTCGGGACGAGGTGAAAAATTCGAACGAACAAAGACAGGGTGTCCGATGGAAATATTTTACTAATTTACCTCGCCCCGTCTCCCTTTTGAAACTGCCGCTAACTTCCATTTTTAATAACCATCTTTAAACTGTCACCTTATTGAAATAGTATCTAAATTTCTTGTTTAACAATGAACTCTTGCCCTATTCATTCTTTGTATTGATTATTGAAATTATAAAAAGTAAAAGAAAAACTTCTTATATTATAAAGGCACATTTTTTGGTTTCATAGTTTCATATAAGGTAGACAGAGGACCTTGTTTAAATCATCAGAAGACGCAGGGTGCAGAGCGTCTGTATGAGTCTTTTCGGAAACCTACAGGATAGATACATGTCCATCAGTAAACGTCTTGTGACTAGGAATGAAATTCTGGAATAAATTCAATTATAGTGGCTGTTAATATACCAGCGCAAATCTAAGACATACTATTGTACGCTAATCTCTCTCTCTCTCTCTCTCTCTCTATATATATATATATATATATATATATATATATAGCACAAAGTTAATCTTAAAAATATAATGTTAGCTTAGCGGTAGAGTAGTCAGACTTGAGATCGTAGATCGCGGGTTCAATTCCCGGGATACAACCACATATAATTCTCACTTGGTGTAATAATTATACATTATCACAACTGTTCACAATCAAGTTTTCAGATGATGGATAACAGCGTCCTCTGCGTATCACAATATCACACTGTGATCGCTAGCCCCCCTGCCAAGTATGGTGATTACGGTATATTCATCATAAATATCATTGGGGAGGCATATTCCTTACAGAGGGCATCTATGGGTTGAAGCGACGGTGACGACAGAATTAATCGTTAAATACGATTATATGATTTCATGAGACTGGCATGTCGCAAATTTAATATATATATATATATATATATATATACATATATATATATATATATATATATATAAATCGATCAGCACAACAAACCGTCTACATACCACAATAACTACATGTGCCGAAACAGCGCTCTTTGGTTTCAGAGTTTCGTATCCAGTAAAATTATTGCTGCTATAAGACCCCACTTGTCACTTTGTTATTCACATGTAATATCACTCACAATACTATTTCGCCATACTATTCAAGTAAAAGATGTTTCTTAAAAGAGAAATAATGTTATACAAGCTGATAGGCTATAGGTGTGAAAGCATTAAAATGAGAATATATCTCATTTACTGTAATCATAAATAAAATAATGATAATATAGTAAATAAGGCGCACGTGTAGAAATTAGCTATTGTTGTATCTGCTCCTGTAGACTGTACTGTTAGAAGTTATTAGCTTGTCACATTTCAAGAGAAGAAATAAATTAATGTAACATTATTGTTACAAAATAATCACTTTATACAGATAGTAAATATTTACGTTTATACATTCATTCATTTAAAGCTTAAACACTTATTTACAATCAACCTATATAACAAGGTTTCAATTAATTTTATATACTATTGCTAGAAACGATTAAAAACAATGTTATATTCGAAAATTCAGCACCAATATTAGTTATGTCTGAGATAGTTATAAGTTTGAGCTATATTTTAGACATGGCCGTTCGATTTTATTATGCCTACGTTACTTTGATGTTTTTCTGCGTCTAGTTATATTTTATTCGTTAGAATAAGGAGCAATGAATTATGAATATCTTTTTAGTTATTTACGCTCATGTTTTTGATGATTTTCAGTCTGTGTGATTGTTTTTTTTAATTCTCGTTTTGTGTTCGGACTTTGCGTTTGTTCGGAACAATGTACAGACGTCATTATATCGCGCGTTGTGTGTGTGAGTGCGTTCGGTAGGCGAAGCGCGTTTATCAAATAGTTGTGCACCGTTTCCCGCCATTTAGGGGCTGATACGCGGCAAGTATTTACAGTATCGCGCACTTATGTGGGTATATAGGGGGTCGGGGTCCATCTCGTGGGTACAGGGGATGGGGCATCGGTGGGGTGAGGTACCCCCCTAGTGGAAATCAATAGAATCATTGCGACGCCGCGGTGCAAGGCCGATGATGCTGACGACCCGCGGGTAGCTTCATTTACATGTTCAAGCCGAGTATGAGTAGGTAGAGAGGTGGAAGTTTAAATGAAGTTTATGCGGGTAATGGGCATGCATCAGTGGTTAATGCGGAATGACTTACAGTCGCAACAAACATCATTGTGCCTCTTCTCGCGTCGTTACTTGCGGCGCAATGTATAGACTACATGCTTAAATTTCCATTATTTTCATGCCAACCATGTTATACGCATTTTTTTTTCAAATTAAAATTAACAATATCTTTATTTTACACACACTTTTGAATCGTCAAATATTTTAACATTATAAATAGTAAGTTACCACTTGTTCGGAATGCTGGGTTTAAAGTGGTTGATCGGTGAAAGCACTCAATCTAAACTAAACTCCGGGATTTCTTCAGGAAAATCACTCAGTATATTACATTCCATATTCTACTAGATAATGAAGCCGCTAGGTGCCTTGTTCGCTTAGATGGACGCTCCTTGTGACTGGACGCAAAGACTTCCGAAATGAGACCTTGGCTTGGGGTGTCTTTAATTATTCTATTTCGACCACTCGAAAGATCCGATCCTAGGTTATCTAGGAGGTACTTTTTCTATGATGCATGTATTGGCAGTAACATTATATAACTAAAGCATTGACCCCGGCCGTTTCGCGTTGTCTGCATTTTCAGCCTTTTATGGTTAATTTCATGGTAATTTTTAGTACACTAAAAATATATATTCTGGGTCAGTATTATACCTATAGAGCCAAGAGCTAAAGTTTGAAAATAAGTGTTTTTTTAACGAACGCACCCTTAATCTCTCTTGCCGGTGAATATTCCTATTCAATTTCAAGTTTCTATGCCTTATGGTTTCAGAGATATGGTGGTAAGTCAGAACTTATTTGAAAATGGCCTTTATATGTATATTTATGTATGTATATATATATAAAATTCGTCTAACTGTTTTTAGTAAACATCTGAAATGGTATGTACGTACTTAAAAACGATTTTAATGTATATACCAAAAGCGCTATAGTTTGTAAATATGCATTTTTAATCAACACCCTTCATACTGATGGTTACGCGACAAAAGAAATATTGAATTTTTAAGTTTCTAATTCTTTTTTTTTTCTAATTTTATAACAGCATCCGCCACCGCCTCTCTTGCAAATTTTATCAAAAGGTTGTATTCGATCAACTATTTCTGTATAATAAGTCTAATCGACATTATGTCTTTAAAAAATTCTTAATTTAAGTTACGTAATAATGCATAGCTGTTTAATAAATATATGTCCAGTTATGGACGTCCTTTGGCTGAAACTATTACAATGATATCTAATACGCAAAATAAATATTAGTGTAATATTTCTTTACACGTCATGGCTGAAATTTTAAACCATTATGTTCGGCAGCCGTATACTATAAAAAAAAAGGATAGAGTTTTTAAATTTCGAACGCCCGTCGACCGCGAGACCAACGTGAAATATTTTGGCAAATATTAAAACGTAGATAGAAATACGTAGTGGAAGGTTTCGCGTACGCAAAACCGCAGCGTTGCGGCTCGCAGCGGTCCAATGCATTTCCTTCAAATTAAACTAATGCAACATCGGTATGGATAAATGATATGGCTGAACACTAACGCCATCTATCGCGTGTACATAATAAATTATTAGTAATATCGTCGGTACATCGGTTTCATAACTAATCATTTCGATTTTAATAAACAACGTTTTTGATTATAATTAGACCGGCATTGAACGTTAATTTTAGACATTGAGTTTCATACCAATAACTCTAGTTACGGGTACATAATTAGATCAATTATTAATTAATATATTGAAAATATTAATAATATATTTATAGTAACACTCTTACTGTGAGTTTAAACACTTATTATATCACCACTTCAGCCGCAGGACATTCAGTTAAGTACATAGTCCTCAATAAATTGCCAATAAGACCAAGGTCCACTCTCCTGTTGTCTGCTGGTAAGTGACCACTATTCTAGGATGTTTAGGACCCTGCGGGCATCTTTTCGCTCTAAGGCCACTCTTGCTAGACCACTCTGCTAATCTTTTATTTGTATTGATAGAAACCAATTTTTCAAGTACTTTTATTAACAAACTTACATGTTTCATATGATAATTTAGACATTACATGGAAGTATGTTACAATACGGTACACAGTTGGCTACAAAAAAGTAAATAATTATTACTACATTATATTGTTTGATTATAAATGACTTTATTTACAATGAGGTAAAACCCAATATAAAAAAAGATGTTTTGTTTATTTTTTATTTATAAAGAATACTGTTAGGTATTTAGGTACAAAAGTATTGAACAATGAGTACAGCCATGCCAGTGGAAAAATCAACTTTACATTAGCCGTATTTCATCCCCATAAATAACCTCAGAAATGAAAGGGGATGATGAAATAACTCCTCGAGGGACGTGTAATTCGAGTACGTAATCCATCTTATCATTTTAGAAAAAAAAAATTAATGGAAAACTCTGTCCGGACGAAAGAAATCCCGATCCCTCTGGGACTTCGCGGTGGGGTGGTTTTACATTATATAATGCGTATATAGACTTGTTAATATCAGACCATAGGTACTTAGATGAACATTAGTTTATTTATTAAAAATAGCATTATATAATAAGTTACTACTATTCCGTTATCTTTAGGTAAGCTTGTTACAACTTGCTATAGGGTTTATAAAATTAGTAACTTCTTAGCGGGCAACTGTGTACGATATTACAATACACTACTACGTCTAGTGTCAATAAATTATTTTGTAATAAATTCAAGGTGATCCAAACTGTCGTCACGAATTGTGCTACAGACCAACATGGACCTAATTAAAACTTCTCGGTATTTTAATGTGTAGAAAAAAATCAAAATGAATTAGTCTTTACATAGATTAACCGAAAAAATAAACGCAGAGAAATAATTTATTTTACAATGTAATACCACAGATAAATACCCATTTACCTTTATTACAACTACTTAATATTTCATTTAAGTGTGTTAAACAAAAAAATATTGAATAGAGTTGAGAATGATTTGCTCTATTACAATATTTAAAATATTCTAAATATAATAACAAAAAAGCAATCCGCGTTTATTGTAAGCTTTCTTGTAGTTTTATGTTAAAGGATGTCGTTATAGATGAGATCAATCTGATTCTGATATCTACGCACTCTACTAATCTTATTTACTCATCGTGATATAAAAATCATGTTGCACAGATTAGCTATTTTAAATGTATAAAATAGAAAAGCAAAAGACGACACATTTCCTAAACTTACTAGCCGGTTAGAATATTAAAAAAAAACATAAAATTTGAAATAAAAAAATGTTCATATTTTACTACAGGTTATTTAAGCGTTCATTGATTTATTTTGAACATAGAATAAGCATCATCGGTTTATATTACGAAAGGTTTTGTATCTACTTTCGCCAGCTAACAAGAGATTGTCTTTTAACAGTGTCGAACAAAACACAAAATATTACATTTTTTGTAAATATTGGCGAAAGTAACGTAATAATTACGGGTGCAATAAATTACGTATTAAATTAAAATACTTTTGTATTATTTGTTCTTTTGAATTTCGAATTGATAATTTATAGTTAAGTCAAAGCATCTCTTGATGGTTTAAAAAAATAGAGTACTGTGATGTTGAGAAGGAAATAACATTTAAAATATTTATCTATAAACACATTTTATTTCTTTATACGTATGATTTAACTGTATAATAACATACAGGACAATTAAATTGCGTAATTAAGAAATCTAGTGCAATAAAATACTATAATATAAACTTAGCTTATAGAGTATGACAAGTAATTTTGTTGACCTTTAAATGTAATGTTATAAATATTTATATATGGTAGAGTAAAAAAGAGAATCAGATCTAGAGTTTTCTTTTTTAATTTAGGTTCGTATTTCAAATAAAAAATTCTTTATTACATACGGTAGGTTACATATCTTATAAAAGTCAAATTAAGTCTACCACCTGTTAGAATGATAAATGTTTCGGACCTAAGAAAAACGGGCGAAAAAAAATCCATATTTAAAAAAGTTAGAAAAATAACATTGAAATAACATAGAGGCGAAAACCATTCTCAAAATTGCGAATTCTTCTATCTTCTATGAAGTCAAAATAGGTATTTCATTAATTTTGTGGATATACAATATATTTTCAAATACAGAAGCATCGGTTATTTTTTTTTCTTTTACAGACACTCCACGATTTAAATGATAAATACGAACGTTTGTTTTTCTATTCGTCTATTTCGTATTTCATGAATACGTGTTCATGTATACGATTGTAGACAAAATAAGTATCCATTTCTCGGTTACTGAGAAGAGGTATAAAACATTTTCCGATTTATAGTTTCAAGTTAACTAAGAATATAACCGACTTTTAATATTTTAATTACCGGTAAGTTAACATTCCGAGCGGTAAATCCCTCTGTAATTGCGGTAATTATCATTGCTATTTTTAATACTTTATGTAATTTCCTTAAGCGATTAATTCGAAAATATAACATTATTTCATTTACTCATATTTCGTGTTCGTACGTAATATCTAAAGATATTTAACCGACACACGCTTCATCTAAGTAAAGTTTCGGCGAAGGACAGACCGAAAGTTTTAATAGGCTTATATCAGGTTTGTTTTTACAATGACATTTATTTATTTAAAAAAAAAGTCGCGAAATAGTCACATCAGTTTCATTTATATCGGCTCAACGTGGCTGTGGACATAGCATAATGATATATGGTATCCTAGTACGTGGTGACGTCCAATTATATGATTGTTACAGCTTCGTCGAACTCAAGCATAATTACATCGGGAATTAGCAAGTTTAACACTATTTCTTTTACATCACTCTATATTTTATTGGAAACTATTTACTTCTTTCTATATTTTTTTGAGTAATTATCAACGATATAAATAACACAATCCAATCAAAATCTTATAACGTCTACTTATAACTTATATATGCAAACCAGTGTATAATGATACATATAATCATTAAATATATTCTAGGCGTCTTAACTGTCTCCATAACCAAGGATTATGAACACTGAACTATACTGGTTCTGTAAGAAGTATTTGGGCGACCTTGAGTATTAAATATAAAGGTACATTTCAGCAGTAATTAATAGCTCATATCAATTTAAAAAATAAATTTACCGCTACTAAGGAAAATTAGAGCGAATAAATCATTAGTGATGAACCACAAATAAACCTCGCACCAGATAATAATATTTACCAGTAAGAAAACACTTCAACATTTATTAAATATGTTTATTTTACAACATTAAATTTTGTTACTAAAATAACAAGATAAATAAACTATGATCATGATAATACTGTATACACAATGATTGGAAAAAAGTGTAATGTCTAACACATTTGCTGACAGATGAGCTAAACATCAAAGCTGTTATGAAGAAAAAATTGTATGAATTATACTTTACAATTAAAATTTTTTTTATACTGGCAAGCATCAGGTTAATGAACTCTTGCAGTACAAATAATGCAGGCACAGATAATAAAAAAGTTAATAATTTGTATTTATTAATTCTGAAACCGTTGATTTTTGGATAGGGTGTACCACACATTAATTGACAGAACATGTGCTATACATTCTACCTTTAAAGCTTTTATAACAAATCATCCTGTATATGTGTAATATGAATAAAAAGATGGCGGCTTTGTCACGCTAAAAATTAGCATTTTCCCAACCGCTGTAAATAAAATAACTAAAACAATGAAAGTAACATTTCACGGGAAACACAGACCGTGTAGAAAACAAGACGATTGCTTGCTTTTATCGCATTTCCTATTCCACCGGTAAACAAATCGAGAATGGGCCGGGAAAAGGCCTTTGTAATCTAAGGTTTTTTGTCCCATTGTCATGCAAACTCGTCGAAATAATTGGCGGGAAAACAAAAACTCTCATCGATTCAAGTTTTTCCGTTCGTCCAGTCCTATTTACGCGAAGTTGCGTGAATCGAAATGGAATAAGTTGTTTCTATATTCAAATAAGGAAAGTTATTTTTCTTCTAAGAGCTTTCTCTTTTTGTTAATTAATTTAAAAGTGACAACTTATATTTCTTTAATTGAATGCCTTAATTAATTCTTATTTATTTTAGCAAAGACTTTCTTTACATTTCATTAGATTTTTCGCTAATTAAGTTGTTTTTTTTATTTCTCGTTTAATAATTTTTAACATTTATCATTTGAATTTAAGAATAAGCGTCCAAAACTAGTTGAAATTTTAGTAATAATATGTTAAAATATCACTTTAAAAGTGACTTCAACTAAGTATACCGTTTTAACATAAATTATACGATGTGTGGTTTTTCATAGAGGGGCGTTCAATGAAAGTCTGTGTTGCCAGTAATTATTGTATCCGCCTTTAATGGTGGGCTTACTTCATCGTGTATGTACTGTTAAATTCATTCTCTATACCATCACTTTATAAACGATCGGATTAAAAATATAAACCATGGTTTTCGTTTTTTTCTAGTAACCAAAATATTAGCTTTGACTCTTGTTTTTTTTTGAATTTTCGTTGTAGGTAATATAAAAATCTATACAAAAAAATCGTCTAAATCGTCATTATTTGTTTAGACTCAAAACGAGTAAATGAAAATAAACTCTTTTAATTTATCTACCACAGATTTAAGGTTATATTTTGAACCTATATAGCGGTTAACAAACAAAAAAGAATCTAAAATTTGATTCCCAAGACAGTAACAGAATGTTTATAAATAATTCGAAATGTCAATCTGTTGAACAAAAAGTGGAAACTTGACACGCAACCGAAGACGTTATGTGTAGATAGTGGCAGCCAGTAATAATGCAATTAAAAAATTCATTACATTGACAGGCCGTAATTACTCGCACAGATTATAAATATTTTAGTAGCTGCATTCATTCGTCTGTTAACCTATGTCATTTTGTTTAATTATCTTTTTCAAATTTTAAAATCAATATTTATGAATATAAATAAATGAATACTAAGAAAAATAATACATTTAAGGTAATAAATATGCAAATACGAATGTTTGTGTACCACCTTCCACAAGTCTAGCTGTGTGAGTGGGTAGGTGTGAATCACAGAGAAATAAAACAATGTTATAAATCTAAACGTTTGCTTGAATAAAACATCAACCAGATTAAACAGCTTGGAACCTCGTTTAACGAGCAGGAAGTACATAAAAGTGTTGTGTTGCCATAAGTAAAAAATTACGAGAATACGTTGGTATTACGATGCGCATAAGAATAAGCCGACGTCGCCGCCCATTGGCTAGATACAACGTGGAAAAAACACGTGAATTTTTTTTCTAAACCACGTATATTTACGTTCGTGTTGGGAGGCGCTTAGCGATTGGTCGCCGCCTGCCGTCCCACCGACCATTGGACGAATTTTTTTTCCCACTTTTCACGTGCACGGACCGACGATTTTTTCCCGTGGAAACTCGGACCAATGGTGTTACGTAGTTTTTAATTATAAAAGTTGCTCTAGCACGTTACGTTGCTAATTTCGAATTGCAACTATTCCACGCCGCGAATCCGTTTTATACCGCTTCGCTGGTTTTGAATTTGGAATTCTGTTGGAACACCGCGTGCGCGCGCTTTTAACTTTTTTTTTGTACAAACTGTGAAAACAAATGTTTGCTCTTGCGAGTAATAACGAAATATTAAATTTACCTTATAGGTCATGATTTAAACATTTAAAATAGATTTTATTTCATGTGAAATAAAACAGGAAAATTATTCATTTTAGCTAAAGTAAAATTGAAGGAAAAAATATTAATAATTTAATGCGCGTTATAACATCCATTTTGTTGTACTGCTATTCAATTTTTAGACATTTTATTCGTAATAAATGTATATTTATCGAGTTTTAATTCACTTATTCATTTCAAATTAAACTTTGAATCAATTATAATAATCATTATTGTATATGAAAACAATGCTAGAAGATCCCTATTTGACAGAAAAAAGTATCTGATTCAGCTCCCCCACAATAATATCTTGAACTTTAAATACCACAGCAAACTCGATTGTAATTTTTTCTGATCACTTTTACTTAATCTCCTTAATACAATTGTTAGAGCAATACATAGCCAAGCTGTATTATCACTTGATTATTTGAACTGTAGTACAATTTTAAAGATATTTGTTTGATGAACTTTTTAAATTTATTTCATTATAATTCTAAAACATTAAAATACACAATAAACTTTAAATTATTTATTACAGTTTTGTATTAATTAAAGCCGATATTATTTTTTATTTTTTCGATATTGATTTTTTATTCATTTAGATTAAAAAAAAATTAGGATATACTGTATAATACTAAGAAAGTAATCGAGTTTTTTCCCAGGTTCTTCTCATTAAACATTCTGAACCCAACAGTACTTAAATACTGACATATTTAAAAATAAGTTTTTATGTATATATTGACTTGTAAGGTAGGAAGAGCTTATTCGAGGAAATATTTCACTGGTTGAATAGCTTACATTAAGTATTAATATTACCATATAAGGTGATTGTTAAACCAACTTCAGTTAACAAATATGGGGCAATAAAATAAAGTCGTAAGTAATAAGCGATAATCATTAATAAAAAAATAAAGATTCCTGTAGTGTGATGATAGGGGACTTTCAGGTGTGTCTACCAAAAAACAGGTTGAACAGATGATGAATAAAAAATAGACAAACCTGTGTGGAGTCTTGTATGCTGCTGTACATGGCTGAGCTGCTTGAATCGTCGGTCACAGTATGAGCACTTGTATGGTTTCTCGCCGGTATGGACCCGTATGTGCTGGACGAGCTGGTGGTTCGAGCTGAACGACTTGAGGCACTGCTGGCACTGATGCGGCTTCACTTCTCCGCCAAGACCCCTTTGGAGCTCGCGGGCGTGCATTTGCATTGCGTTCTTGTGCATGAAGATCTGGAACAATCCAATATTTTGATGCCAGTGGTTTTACCAAGATGGAATAAATGATCAAGACCTCGTATTGTTTATAGCCTCAAGACCAAGCCCCTTGATTAACCAGATTATACTAAGTACGACTTTGTTAAGTTCATAGGAAGTCGCAGGATGGTAGGCCGATTTCATCGGGTACTATTGTAAATATATCAGTTAGGCTCATGTTCAGCAACGGACATTCTAATGATGATGAAGAAGCATAGATGAACAATCTTAAGGGCTTACCTCAACTGGTCAAGATATGCCTAAATTTTAGTACAAATGTCATCCACTTCTCGCAGTGGTAATGCTTTTCGAAGTAATAGTAATGTTCCGTTAAATAGTTTTCTAGATAATTCGACAGTACAACTAATCGAGCTACAAACAGTTGTTATGATATATACAAACTACGATGAAAAATTTAGCCAAAAACTACACATAATTCTTAAGATTAAGATGAAATATTTTTTTTTAATTTATCGAGTTTAAAACTTTAAAAAGTTATAGTACTATTTACGTAATTAAGCTTTCGTCGTCGTCACTTCAGGCTATAGACGCCCACTGAAAAGCAAGGACCTCTCCCAAAAATATCTATGAGGAAATAAACCATAATTACCACGCTTGGTAGACGGGTTAGCAACCAGTGTGGTATTATTATAGTAGTAGGTATTATTGTACGCAAAAGATACTGATGCTCATCCTCTGGTGGCTTGTTTTTTGGCAATCCTATTTATTGCACAAAGTGTGAATTATATAAGACTGTACATTGGGAATTGAACCCGCGACCTACAATCACAAGCCTGAGGGTTCGATGCTGATAAATCTTAATTGATATTAAACGTAAAAGGTAAACAACAATTGTCAGATGTTAATTAATATAATTATACCAACAAACTCACTTATTGGGATAATCTAAGTTAAGTGCTACCAGCATTGGAATACTTTCTTCAACTTAAAATGTAAGATTAAATAAAATCCTAATGAACATGTATATGTTGGAGGTAGGTGCGAGGGATGTAACAGCTAAATTTCTATCCTATTAAGAAGGCGCATCAAGAATATCTGCTCATTTATAGAACGGAATTACAAATATAATCAGAAGTAAGATTTCGAATTTAGGTAGCCTATTTAGTGAACGCCAATGCATTGCTAGAAGACCTCTTTATACTTGCAACGTGGGTCGTTGTTCCGTACCCAGCCTATGTCCCTACAACGAGATGGATCCAGCACCCGCACGCAATCCATTGAATGCTGAGCTTGATTCCTTTACTTATGTTACTATCTACTTTGGATAATTCATATTGTTAATTTCCTTTCGTCTCGATACAACAAAAGCCCAATTTGATTGGAATTGGAGTAAGATTAATTTGCCACACAACAGTATTTTTCGACATAAAGGTTTACAAGTGCCACTAACCCGAAAACAGCTCACAACGAATTCAGACGGAGACAATTTTATGATAAATAACTATATAAAATATAACATTGTATCCAGCATTTGATATGACACATCGGACAGTAGGGTAAGACTTATGAGCGATCAGCTAAGTTCGATTTTACGGGTTATTTTTATCGTTAATCGAGATAGAAAAAGACAATGCTTTAAAAAATTAAACTAGGTCGAATATTTGGATTTTATTTTCAAAGTGCCATATAATGGCGGATACAACACAATTATTATTTTTTATCATCTAATACTGGCTAGGGTGAGTAGGCTCTCCATTAGGTGTATCGACAATATAGTTAAGGTTGTGGTCAGTAGCTGCATGTGGGCAAAGTAAAACCGGTCATAGTGGCGATATTTGGGATAAGCCTTTGCCTTGCAGTGGGCGTTTATAGACCGACATGATGAAGTCTAGCTAATAAGATGCTTCTGTAATAAGGATCTGTACTTTAAACTTAACTGTCATTACATAAGTGATGTAAGATCCATTACAAGTACCTTGAAGGTAAAATATTTGCGAAAAGATCAAAGTAGCGTAGATAACACAATCCCGCAAATAAACTTCGTTGTTAATCTAACAGAAAAACACGTTAGAAGTGACAGTACATAAAGCCGTTTCACACAGGCCCACGCGCGATATCGCCAGCCCTCGCGGCGGTCGGTACGTGTGTAATCCACATTATATGTGCTAGATGGTGTTAAGTTTCGCGCCGGGCGTCCTATAATTTCGCCATGGTAAAGAAATTGCTTTCAAACCGTAAGTCAGATAAGGTGGAATTATAGGGACTTAATATTATTTATCGCATTAACGTTACATTTTCGATATACGGCCGGCGCGAATGCCTGCATGCGATGTTTGAGTTTTTGATAGTTTTCGGTTCTTGTTAGTGCTGTACATTTATATTGGTAACATTTTCTTGAAATCGGTACTATGTGATCTTCCACTAACGATGCCTTACGAAGCTCACAATCTCTTAATTTACAGACCCTTTGCCAAAGATTCCTCCATAAAACCAAATCAGGAAAAAGGACATTCGAACAGATGGCACAAAAACTTAGTCTCTTATTTCTGACCTCATTGGCAAGCTCAAATTAGCTCAACGAACTATAGAGATTAAGCTCAGGATTTCAATACGAGATTGAATTATGAATGAGAAGGTTCATAGACGAACAGATAGCCGCTATAGCCTTAAGGTTCTGGAAAAATACAGGGCGGTTAGCTCAATGTACGAGGTCTACTCATGATGTCGATAGATGCCCTTGTCAAGCTTGTCGAAAGACATAGCTTGCTGTCGATCCTATTGCATAGGTCTGGTAAGAAAACAAGCAAGTTTATAAAATAAGAAGTATCAATCGGAAAAGAAATAATAATTAAATATATAAAGAGTGATTGTAAAGTTAGAAAAGAAATAAATTAAACTAGATAATAAATCCAGTGATAATGTACTATGATAATATACAAACTGTGGTAGATGAGAGATGAAAAGCGATGTTTGAAAGGAACACAGAAGAACAATAAAAGGGATTAAGAAGTATGAAAGAAGAAAGTAAAATAAAAATATTTAAGCAAATAAAGTATCTATCTCATATGTAGGGGAAACGAGAAGTACCCAAAAACAGAGGCGATAAAGTAACCGATTGTATTGGAAATTTTTAAGTGCAGACTTTGTTTAGTTCTACAGCTGTTCTACGCTGCAATGATGATGATGTACTATTTTAACTTTTAATAGAATATATATAATGCTTAGTAATATATGAGATCTTTGTACCAAATAAAAAAAAAAACAATCTCTCGTCATCGGGAACAATTATTCTATCAGTCAATTTTTTTGTTTAGTTTTTATCCGTTTGCCATGATAATATTAATGATATAGAAATATCTGGAATATTTTAAATGTTTGTATTTCCTGTATTCACCTACTAGTATGACTATAGTATAGGCCTATGCCATGCAAACACCATCATCATCTTTTCAACCCTAGAACGTCCAATACTGGACATAAGCCGGGGAGCCTCATCTCTCCCATACATTTCCAATATTACCTATTTTATTAATTGCTATTTCCTGTATTCACCTACTAGTATGACTATGTAATATCTGCTGTGATTAAACAATTACAAATAAATATATAACTTTTTTTTTAATATGACGTTTTAATACTAGGAAAAAATTGTCTCATTCGTTCATTATAATGTATTGGTTAAACTTGATTATTTGTAAACCCGATATGTCCAGTTCTATGCGTTTATTAACTATAAATAGATTGTATAAATTCTGATATATATAGTAGTCGTATACGGCTTGTCATTTGCGTATAATTTAATCTTAGCGCGATCTGGAATCCGCGTAGTTTATATACACCCGTGTATTTATTGAAAACCCTTCGGTCTGTGCGATTGCAAAGAAACTGCTTTGGGCACGCAACTGTACATCGATGGCAAAAAAAACTGCACGCTACAATAACAATAAATAATTAAAAACCATTTTTAAATACATATCGTGAAAATATTTACATTATTTTGGAAGCTACAAATCAAACATTTATGTAATTTACATTCTTAAATCTGCCAGACACGAATAGTTTAATAAGTTGTCTCGTACAAGCAATATTTTAAGTTATTACAAGCATTTTGTTTGCTGTATTTATAAGAAATATTAATTATTAAAACGATATGTAAGTTTTACAGTTTACATCTGACCTTTAAAATAAATATCTTTAAGACTAAAATGTTACGCATTGAACGGCTGCCGTAAAAAGTATACATTTTAGATTCGTTAGGTTATTCATGCTTGACACGAACAGGTTATTAATATAAAAGATTATTGTTTATGTAATAAGAAATTATGTAAAATAAAAAAATGTTTATCAATAAAGCAATATAGTTGCGAAGGATCATAAAGACAACGTTATTTGTAACTATAAAAGTTACCACAAAAAAACTCGTCTGATTTTACTGCGGAATATTCTCAGAACAGATGGCGTTTGGAACTTTTGTATCCTTATCTTAGAGGATGCCATTATAGAGGAGAATTGGATTCTAGTTTCTATTAAATTGGCCTCTTTTAGCATTCTTCTCATAGTAAAATAAAATTAGTCACAGAAAATGATTACATCCAGATAATAAAATATAGTAATGAATATTGAACCACAAAAAACTGATGGTGACTGAAAAAGTCACATCAGATCATCATGATTATCATTTCAGCCGAAGAGGGTCCACAGCTGGGCATATGCCTGCCCCAATAGATTTTAATAAGGACCAGTTGTAAGACGATAGACGGAGATGTTGGATGCAGGCCGCTTAAAGACTGGTTTATTGAAAAGTGTGGCCTAAAGTGGACACCTACAGCTGATAAGTGATAATGATTCATCCAATCAGTTAAAAAAAATAGTTATCTATGGTGTTCTAATAACTGTGACTAAACACGTATAGTATGTATACTATTCTTAATTTAAAAAAACAGTGTTACCTCTGAAAAATATCTCGAATTAGGAGCCATGTTATAAGTCCACATGTTAAACAGCATTTCATTTGAAATCTCACAAACCGCACACGCGCGCCGACAGATACGTCCCGAAACATAATAAAATGGGAAGGATAAATATTAACAGAATTAATTATTGAAAAATAACATTATTATCAGTAGCGTTTAGAAATAATTAAGTTTATTTTTCAGTGAGACAACAGGAAAAAACAACCGAGATTTAAACAGCGGTGGATTATTACATGCTATATGCTAGATGCTACCGACGAATTTAACCTGTTAATTGTTAATAATTTTAACATTTTCCTGCTAAGCTGCTATCGCTTCCTGTTATTAAACATATTTATATTCGTTATGGATTATGATCCTAGATGCGAAGTCTCTACAACAACCACAATTTCACTAAAATAACCACAAACGTTACGTTTTAAAACTCACTTAAGTAAAACTGTTTAATAAATTTTTCCAGTACAAAAACATTTTTTGCTAACAATAGTTATAACTAGCAGTGTTGTAAAGTTAATACAAGAAAAATAATCTATTGGTGTACAGGAGACATCCACATATACTCATCACGATATGTCTGAATCCATAAAGTTTAAAAATTTCAAATTTGGAAGAAACGTTTCTTTTATCAAGTTAAGAGCTGATCTTAATCTAATAACGAGTTTTATAAAATTTCATCCACAATAAGGATTGAGAGGGCTGATAATTAGGCACCTAGACAATAACATTTAATATTTCTCCACATAGTTTTGACCACTCGAAGCGGGTGGGAGACTTTATAAAGATATATACAAATGGAATATTTATCTTTAAGTACCTTTGGATAGAGAATATCTCAACATCAATCACAGCCAAAGATTGGTATATAAAACTATGTAATAGTAGAAGTTCTCAAAATAAAGGATACCAATAATTCTTAAAGACATACTTTACGTGATTTTTAGATCGAATTTAAATTGATTATAGCAGTATATATCATGTAACGGAATATCGCTGGGAAATATCGCGGAAAGTCACTGAATGATGGTAGCGTAAGAAAGATCATCGTTGCTATCTTTGGGGGAGGTCGTGGGCGTCTGGCGGGCGTAGGCGATGGTAAATAAAACTTTTTTTATAACTAGTCGTTGTCGGCAACATACTAAAATATCAAACTCATTTTATTGAATTATATTAGAATTTAGAATATCATTTGATAGATAGTTAGTATACTACTAAATAAATACTAAAAATTTGTTAACATCTCTATTTCTGAATAGTATTATGTAAATTAAAATTTTAAATAATGTTATAAAAAAATTAAGTAAATAATTATATGTATTGGTCCGGTTATATTGCCCTCAAGTGTAAACCTTTCACGCGTGTTAGAAAGTGGAACTAGTCGTTTCGAACACGCAACGAAGAAATTGCAAAGAATTTATGCTTTTGATACGGCATGACGGCGGGGTCTAAGGTTTTAGTCCCGGAAGGCTTACGATCACGAGTATTGCTCGTCGATCAAATATGGACATATGTCGGGCTGGACACATTTCATTTCAAATTAGACGTCTATACTTAAATTTAAAAGGATTAATTAATAATAATATGACATAAACGTTTAATTATTTTCTATACGTTTTCGTAAGTCCTGGATACAGGCTGGTTAAAGCTGGTCTTATTAAAAATAAATTAAAGAGGCTAATGTCCAGCAAAAAAAGGTTCTATAGCTGAAATGATTTTGAACTGAATTTATACAAACGAAAATAACCGACATAGTCCAGGGTCAAGGTTAGTTGACGGAAGACGCTGTATGTAGAACTACCAACCGATGATATTCAAAATCCAGGAACCTATGCCATGCAAACACCATCATCATCTTTTCAACCTTTCTAGGGTTACCCGTCCAATTCTTGACATAAGACGGGGATCCTATCCCACTATCCATTTTCAATATTACCTATTACATTAATTGCCATTATTATTAACAAGGCTGTGAAGCAACAAAAAGACATTAAGTTTGTAAATAAATCGAAATCAATAAAAAAGTTCTGTCAATATAAAACGAATGTTTGCACATATTACAAAATTTTTAATTAATATTATTCGTTATTAAAATAATACGTGATAAGTTTGCACAGTTCAAAAATAGAACAAAAAAAAGAAGGAAAAAAGTCGAGTTGGCATCGCCGCTGAACGGAACACGTCCGCGCAACCCCTCTGGCTGTAATTAGCAATATAAAAAATGAAACGCTTTAGAGAAATAAAAAAGTGAATGAAAAATGCATAGTCCATAATTTTTCCTTAAATTGTTCCGGGAGAGGCCATTATCGCTCTATTAAGAAATATTACTCCAACCCTTTTATAAAAGATTTAACGTGATAAAGTAAGCGACATTTAAATGTAAAGAATAGTAAATAAAGTATTATATTATTATACTGATAGTGATTATTATCAACGTCGTCATCATCGTCGACCTCACCTATGTTCGTCGTTCGACCTAGGTGGCGGCCTACCAACGCCGCAATAGTACTAGGTAATATTTAATTTGTCATTAAATGAACGCATTATTAATTTAAATTTGGAATGTAAAAATATATCAAATATCCAGATACATAAATAGCCAAATATACATAACATAACACTTAGATTTTATTGCAATTAAAGATATAAATCAATGGTAGGACGATACACCGGAAGACTGTTTTATAAAGTTTTAGCACTACAGGTATGTACATACAGGGTGATTGATTATATGTGCGAAAGCTTTAAAAGGATAAATCTAAAATGTTTCCAATCAACATTTATAAAGCGGTTACTCTGAAATATGTTACATTAATTTATTTTTTCCACTGGAATGGGAGAGATCAATAAGTTCTGTCAATATGTCAAGCAAGAATAGGTATCCAATAATAGTCAATCTTAATACGTTTTAATCAGAATTTCGGAAAAAAAAATTATAATATAGTTTATTATTGAGTTATTTATTATTTGTAAAACAAGCAATGTTTAGATAGGGAGTACCAAGCATTATTTATTAGAAAATGAGCTATACATTCATCACTTTCAAACTTTTACGCCTATAAACAATCATACTGTATATATCGAACAGATTTTTATTATATGTATAACTAAAATTATATTGATATTGTTTAATGTATATTTTATAACCTATCCCTAAAACATTTTTACCTATTGACTTTCTTATAAATTTAATATCTGGTATAAACGAATAGACATTTTAGTAACCATAAATATAAATAAAATGTTTGAATGTCTTGTCAAACAGGCCACAGATGATAAATTCAATATTATATCAATTTGTATAGCATAATATAGCAATATAGCTTTATTAAAAATACACGTGATTGCCCCACGAGTAAATGCTCAATAACCCGTAACATGGGCATGCAGGAATAACTAACACAATAATGTTTGAGGTTAGACTTCAATGGACTTTTCTAGCTTAGTCTTCGTTATAGTTTTAAAATGGCGGCCGAAGGGCGGAGTTTAACGCATAAATAGCTTTAAGCCCCGTCATCCAAGCTTTATTATTTTTCCATATAAAACATTCTATTTATAAATTATATGAAACATATTACCTACAGAATATTTATAATAAAATATTCATTATGCTTTTAATATAATAACAATATTAAATTTATTTATTTAAATAAAGAACGCTTCTAATGAAATATTGACATACGATGCTACTACTTTTTATTTGTTTATTTACAAGGTTCAACGTCACACCGACAAACAATAGATGTATTCAAAATAGTTTTAAAAGTTCTAATAAATACTTTTTCTCTCAACACATAGGTTTTTAACAAAAATAAAAAAAAATAAACGAAATTTAAAGAGAGCAAGTTCACGTCCCAGTTTTTTTGGCGCGAGATTAAACATCCATAAAAAGAGCGGTAAAAAATCGAGACGCTGCCACAGATTATAAATAAACTTGGCCCAAAAAAAGAATCGAGTCAAGTTCGCGATATTGTGCTGCGAAAAACAAAGACGATATAGACATTATTAAAAAATTAAACACATCGATTTTGAATGATTTTCTGCATAAAAATAAGACTATAGCAGTTAATTATAAAATTGATTTTAGTTTTACTTTACTCAAATTTATTAAGCTCTGTGTTTATTTCTTATTGTCTCTTATTGCAGAAAACAATTCAGAAAAAGAAAAATCTGTTAATTAGTTGTTGAAAATAGCTGATTGTCGCTTATAATCTGTTAATCTATTCTCGCTCTTCGTTTACCAATTACTTCTATTGCTGTTCTCTTAAACCTGCCTCTCTACTCTGGGCGTAGTTGTAATTATGAAGTGAAGCGTCTCCTTAATCATATCTTTTTTATAGGTTTCATTTCATTAGGTAGGCTGTTGTTTTACTACCAGTTGCCAAGACTCTGACACTAAGACAACAATCCTCATGTGAAAGTCTTGGAATGCTCCTGTTGTTGAATGTTGCTCTTCATTCACAGGGTCTATTTTTCTCGTTTGCGTATTTTCTCTCTAATATTATACGAAAGAGACATATTATATTTAAATATCGAATCATCCAATTTATTTTTTTAAATAATTTAATCTAAAGTAATCGGCACAGCCCAGTGGATTAAGTTGGCCATACATCGCGCGGAACAGGTAGTCAGTAGCTTAGTACATCCACCAGAACAGACCACCTTGTCACGGCAGTCAGAAGATACTAGATGCAGCGCGCTTCCAACCAGTCCTTTTATTAATTTATGGAGGAGATTTACATCTAGCAGTGACCTTAGGTGGGAATAATCAAAATGATACGGAAATTTTTAATTGTTTATGGTTCCTTGATATTTTTTATTCTGTCTTAGAAACAACCGCTGTCGCTTCTAGTAAATATTGTAACTAAATAACCAAATCGACCAGCGATGTCTACACCTAATAAGTCTTTTCTAAGTTATATATTACTTCATTTATATACCGTAATAATCGATAATATTTTAATAAATCAATTATTAATTCAATTATATAATTATACCTTATCAGATACTGTCTGTGCGAAAAGTCATTGCCATTGCAAAGTTTCTCACGCAAATGCAAATGCAGTCCGTCAAGTGTTCAAAGTGTTTTATTAAATAAGCTCCAGCTGTAACAGGTGTCAAAGTGACAATTAGCAACTTATCACTTCCCGTTTACATGGTTATTTTGTGACGAACTGTATCATTAAAAAAAAGGGTCCGAATTCCCGTCATTATACGTGGACGTGTAAAGTAAAACATTTTTATCGAGTAATTTTGACAATAAGATTAAAATATTACAATTTTTTTAATTTCGTATACCGATGGCTCATACATATATATATATACTTTTTCGTAATTATACTTTATGTTTAACATGTACTATTCATAAATCATTATTAATAGTTTTAAAGTGTCGTATTTAGAATATTTGTAAGCGCTTCTGGATTGTCTTTTTAATATAACTGAATATCTTAATTATATAAAAATATTTTAAGAGACAATGTAACATAGTTTAAATTTGAGAATAACTCCAAAAAAAACTCAATCAATTTCATTGTGTGCACTTCTCATATCAGAACGCGCTTGGAACTTTTGTGTTTATTTTGAATGAAGTCATTATAGACTAGCTCAATTTAATACTAATTTTCATAAAATAGTTCACAAAATCTCCTTATAATACACTACTAATAACTATCATTGAAAAGTGGAAAATGAAGCGATTAATTTTAACCATTTATTGAGATAAAGAATAGATAACATTTTATTCGCAATTGTTTTCATCGAGGAAACAATAAAATACGACTTTTTAAAAACAAATATGTAAACAAACCTTTCACGTCGTGACATAAAAAAAATAGTTAACGTTATTAAAAAGTAATTGTTTATAATAGATATTTAAAAAAAAAACTAATCTACATATCCACTGAACACTTATAGAACTGGTTACCGCTATAGTAAAAGGCGCTGTTAATTGAAGTGGCAATGGTCCGGACTCGGTAGAACCGATAACCGTTGTGGGAGAAAGCTTCTCCAGTGACAAACATGTTCTTCGTGCAGTTTAGGATGACACACTAGATAGGGCGAACGGTAATTGATCAACATGTGTTGCATGCTCGTGTCTTTGATATATATTTCATAATGAATTAAATTTTAGTTTTAAAATCAACAATCGACGTTAAAGACAGGACGGTCAGTCTCCGAAATTCTCTAAAGTAGTCTAAGTTAGATAAAACTTTTTTGGTTCAGAACCTATACTCATAACAAAAATTAATCTGCAAAATCCAATTATACATTTTTCTTAATATATGTATAAATTATTATTCGAGTTTATTTTACTATTTTAATTTGATACAAATTATTTTAATTGTGCAACATAGTCAAATATAGTTACTTTAGTATGTTATAGTCCAGTAAAGGACTAATACTTGCGAACGTAGGTCGCCAAGTTCGATTTCACAGGATACAATCTTATATAATTCACACTGTGTGCATTAATTTTATAGGGTTGCCACCGCTCATAAACAAGTTTCCAGAGGATTGACACCAACGGCCTATGTGTACCATAATACAACACTGCTTTTGCTAACCCGCGTGCCAATTGTGGTATGGTATATCCTCCCATAGATATCTTTGGGGGCCTATACCTTGGGGTGGGCATCTATGGGCTGTAACGACGACGTCGATGACTTATTTATATATTTAAAAAAAAATTGTGTATTGAGTGCCATAAATCTTCTTGTTCGTTTATTTTTGATGATTTCAACGAATATAGTATAGTGTGCTAGAAAGAAATGTTAATAAGAGATTGCCGAATGTCAAAAATGTCGTCAACATCAAGGAAAAGTCCCGACTATTTCGACCACGTGGTGGTACTTATTAATAACATTTTTAAACAAAGCACTTGTCGATGCAAGGCTAACATTACTCATCCGATACAGTATCGCGTCTTTTCTTTATTTAAAACCAACCTTGGTGTTTAAAAACGTAAACAACGAGTGATACTGCGATCGTAATGTACGTGAATTTCCCTTTCTCACAAGCGTTTTTATTACGAAGTTTTATTGTATATATTACATTGAAACAATCCAAATGTTCTATGCATATATCAGGAAGTGGAAATCCTATAATTGACATTTTGATAATGATGACGTATAAACTAAATTAATAAAATAAATAAATTTCGGTACTGCACTATGAATATAGCTTAAGCATTTCGAAATTACGACTTTAATAACTAATTTCCTTACCACAATTTTGTGTTTTATTAAATAATTTATATTATTTACCTACCCCCAAAATATACAAGCGACCATCCAGCCGTGGATGTCCTGCGGCTAAAATGATGACGAATAAAAAACTAAAATCGTCATTTCTTTAATATAAAATATATAATACCACAAGGGTTCTAAATATGACCTAAATTAAAAAGACAAACCATAACACTGGAACTACAAGGCTGGATGACAGCAAACATTGATTTTATAAAAATAGATTAGCGAAGTGTATTGTTGATGCGGTCATAAAAACATATTTTATAACTATAACTCTAGTAGACGCAAAACTTTGCCAAAATTTTTTTTGGCAAGTTAAAAGCCACCAACAATGGATTTTACGAGATAACACCTATAAATTGCAGTGTAGCCCACGCGACGCGCGAGAACATCTAGTTTATATATTTCTTACCTTTTTGTATGTTAACTAAATTATTTTGAAAATAGAATAAGAAAGAATGTTTGTTTAAAGGCAAAGGTTCAAATATTTTAACGGCCAAATAAAACGTACATGCGTTACAATAACAAATCATTGCATTATTTAAGATTGTTTCCAACGTATTCTGTAACAGCTTGTTGTTTCATCAAATAAATCTTATTTACATGCTTTTCTTATCACAGGGAGCCTTGCATTGGCCTTGGAAAAAGAACGAGTTTATTCAAACATTTATCGCGACGGCTGTTTGATGTAATGATTTGTTATAATAAAAGATGGCGGATGAAAATGGCGGGAAGCGAGCTGTCATCGTGCCGTGTATTAAAACTGCGTTCGCTATGACGTAATACCTTTTTAAAAATGTTTCCAGTAATCTGATAACTTATCTGGTATTTGTTAGCGATAATATAGTATTTTTAACCCGTTTATTTATTGATACATCGTTTAGTATGAAAACTATTTTTATATCTATTCAACATTTACGTGAAAAAGCATAATAAAAATAGTTTAGTACATTTAAATACTAGTAATTGTACAAGTTATTCTGAAGACTTTATTTTTGCAAGCTACACATATGTAAAAGTAGGTTGTGATGTGTTGTAAAGAATGGGACTAAACTTTACCGGATCTTAAAAATAAATTAATATGAACCTAAGAAAAGACCAACCATTATTGAATAACATACACATCATTGTTTATTTTTATTCCTTTATGTATCAAAATTGAAGCATTGTTACAGTATCCGCCACTTGATTATCTTTACGGGAGACCTATGCCTTGCAGTAGGCGTCTATGGGCTAAATCAACGTAATAATACGAATTTTGAAAACGATCTTTCTTACTATATTTTCTTTATCCATTATTTCTGGAACCATTTATTTTTAAAGAGGGTGTAACATACATTTAGCGACCGCAAATGAGTTGTACATTCAATCATTTGAAGGTTTTGCACCTATAATTAATCCGATAAAGGATTTTCATTTCACTTAATACTCTTTAATTGTACATGCTGGAAAATATATACATAGTTGCATAATAGAAAAGAAAATGTAGAATGGGCGGTTTTATCACACTAGGCAATTTCTTCTAGACATCCATAGTATGGAAATAGAAGAGGGATATGTACCGGGTAGTTAACGTCTTGTTTTGTTAAGAACTAAGTTTTATTGTAATTCTAATGTTATAGAAACGATTATTAATATTATTAAGAAGTATATTAAGACATTCTAGGATTATAGATAAACATAAATTGTTGAATATCAAGGCGGTTAATACAATAGTAAATCGGTGTGCCTAACATGGGTAAAATAGACATAATTTAAGTACGCTAGGAATGTAGGCTAGATTGAGCAGAATACGGAATGTGCGAGCGAGACGGCGTAGTCTAGTTTAGATATCGCCGTCTCGATCTACCGCCTACGGGGAGCCATGCTTTAGACTTCCTACTTAGAAAAAAGCAAGCAGTATTCGCTAAATCTAATTAATTCAACTTCTACATATTCTATTTTTAAAATATTGATATTTTAATGCCATTTCTTTTTGAAATATATTTTCTGATTTCTCCTTTTTTATATATATTAAAGATTACCTCTAGAAAATCTTTGACTTGAATTAATTCAAAAAGTAAATACATTTACTTTATAAAATATTTTAAATATCTGACTTTTAAATAAATTGCAAATCTTTGATTTACATATATTAATCAAAAATATTTATGAAAAAAAATAATTATTTCAGACACATATTGTTTATTGTAATGCTTTTTTAATACACAACTTTATTAGTTATAATTTCTGGTGCATTAATAATTAATAAATAAAACTGTTATTTATCTATCGTCATTGTGCGCAATGAAAATTGTAATTATTTTTCTACAAAGAACTTCTGCAAAGTATTAGGAGATTAATTATTTATTATCTACTTTAATACAATAAAAAATTAAAACGATTAATATTTTTATTTTTTATTTTTTTTAATGTGGTTTTATCAAGTCAAGCAGAAATCCAATTTAAAGTTATAGCTTTAGACAAATGTTTAGCTCATTTCTTTAAGGTCTTAAATCGTTACACCTATGTACAATTAACCTGTATAAAGATAATTCTGAAATATTTTACATCAATTTATTTCTATTAAGATACGACAGGCGACTTTTTGGGCAGTACGATTTGAAGGAACAGATAATAAACTACTATTAATTTGTATATATGAGCACTTTCTTATAATATTATCATTTCGTTATTTATTTATTTTTTAATATATACTGTACATTATGTGAAGGAAAATGAGATATATATTCACCCCAAGCTTTTACACCTATAACTAATCAACCCCTGTATGTAAATATATATATGTATATATATATATATGGATTGAGATACGATAGCAATGCATGTATAAGAACTGGACTCGAAACATATTTGATCACCTGTAATCCGCATTAGAGAGTGGACTACGCTCCATCCGATTGCTATGCAAGATTGCCTAGGTTTGTATTTGTTTAGTTTAATTAATAATTATAATTTAAGCGGAATTATTGAGGACAAATGTAACAACACAATGTCTTCAAGTACATATACGTTTGGACAAAGTTAGAAGTAATAAAAAAATACGTGATAAACTAAATAGTGTAATGATTTTGCAAGCAGCTGTGATATTAAATCTATTTTTTTTTTCTCCGAAATGTGATAACGAAAGAAGATTCTAGATACAGTTTCTTGTGACTTATTGTTACTTTTGTGTGTGTTTCAACGTTTATGATCAAAAAGAGTCCCGTTAGAAGGTTTTATGTTAAATAAATTAATTTTACTTTTATCTTTAAGCTTTAGTACTTGCTTCTCAAACCTATTACTTTAACAATCTAGATATTTCCAACTGTGTACTGACTCATCATGATATATCAGGAACCATAAGCCTTAGAAATTGAGTTAAAATATTTATTTTTGTTAAATAGAGATCAGCTAAGAACGGAATTTAAGGAATTCTGCCAAGAAACATGTTTTGAGACGTTCCGTAAAAATTGCATTTTTCAAACTATAGCTTTTGTTTTAAACGCTTTTGGCTAGAATTTTTTATTCGACGTCGTCGTCGTTTCAGTCTATTGATGCCCACTGCAAATCATGGGCCTTCTCCAAAAATATCTATGAGGATCTATATCCAGAGGACGCTACTGTTCATCCTCTGGAAACTTAATTATGCGCAGATGTGTGAATTATATAAGAGAGTATCGCGGGAGTCGAAACCGCGACCTACGCAAGATCGCTGACCTGCTCTTGATATTTATATTTTTGGGCACGTTAAAAATTATCTAGAAAAGGTTTTATTAAAATATGGGTGTATTTTAAGGCTGTACCTACAACGTGAAAGAAGCTGGGGATAGCTAGTTATGTTATAAAGACGACATTATTAAAAATAACACTGGACAAGAGGAACGTAAATTAAAGGAAAATTCTTCTTTTTTGGTTAGCTTGTAATCTGCGAATAACAATACATTATTGCATTTCTTTTATTTCAAGTGTAAAGAGTCATAGGAAAGGAATTTCTTTCTCGTATAATCTTCGAGCAAAACTCCCAGAGAGAGCTCGGGAGAGAATAAAAAGTGTAATAAACGCGGGCAAAGCGTTCCGACACTGACCTATGTCAACAAAGTGTGCATGTGTGTGTGTCGCTGCGGTGTGCGTGTAGAGTTGCGAAATGCGTGGCGCTGATAAGTGGAGAAATAGAAATAATATGTAAAAAAAATAATATTCGTTAAAAAATAATACAAGTGAACAGAGCAGAGAAAAACTTATTCAAAATTAAGTAAAACTTAACACAAGCCTGTTTTTTACACTAGATAAAACTAACCATCCTGTGATTCACACTTGGAATATATTATAAAAGTTAAGTAAAAACTTAATTTACTTTTATATCGTTTCAACTGATTTCTACTTATGGATTGACATATCCTGCTAAAGCAGTACAACCAACAATTAAAGCAATGGAAATGACAAACTGGCACTGAATTAGATGTTACTGTGATAAGTAATAAAGTAAGTAGGTACTGGACCTTGTAAAAAGTAGTCCAGAGTAAAAGCATCTTTAGTTAACTTTACAATTGTTGACGCCTACTGCAATCATCTATCCCTTTCATTTTCATACAAAAGAGCGATTGTAAGGGCGCGATATGAACTCTTTTTAGCAAAAATTCACTCGAAAAAGGGAACCTTCAGTAAAGTGAAAAGTGATAAAAAGACTATTTTAGATTTTTTTGGAATTTAAAGTATTTTTTACTGTTAATGTAGACTCTAAAACATTTGAAACTCCTCTTTGAATCGAGCTTGTAGCGGCTATGACAACGCGTTCAGATAACCTCATTCCTTTGCGTGATATCACTCACACATGCACATACACACTAATACAAGACGGCACACACACTGTAACAACACGTACGCACTTTAAAAATTATCACAAGACACATTTTGATGACTCAGTACAACAAACCACGACAGTTTTATAAGGTAAAATTAAAAATAAATTGAAAATACTGGCATAACAAAATATTTACAACACAAAAACACATTTAAAAAAGATCAGAAAAAAAAACAAATAAATTAAAATAAAAACTGTTTCTATTACGCTTGTGTAACACACACACACACATGAGTCAACAATAAAAATTTATATGTGTGGTCTACTACAGCGACTAAGTTAATTGTATCAAACACAAAACAGTTCATACAAATTTGAGTCTAAAACATAAGTGGCAGAGTTCAAAATACAATAAATTTTGATGAAGAATGCATACGAAATCATTTGGCTTGCGGTACAAGTCGACGATGATGCAATATCGGACAATGTTTTATCGGAGAAATGACTGCGTGGTGTGCATTTTTATTACGTTATGCAATTTTGTTTCTAGCGTAGTATGGGATAGGTCCTTATTCGAACCGATATCGCTGATTGAGGCAGAATTAAACGACCATCTAATAATGTACTATAATATATAATGTATCTAGTTTAGTTCTTGTCAATTGTTTATACAAATGTTTATACACACTACCCAAAAATCAATGGATTCACTAATAATACATAAAGTAATGATATTATAGCAATATAAATCTTTTTTCAAATTCATATTAATACATATTAAAATAAGTCATTATTTATTATCTATCTCTGCAAACTGTACGGACAGAAATTCCCAATCGCATTCCACTAGAAAAAAATAATGTAACATAACAGAACGGTCATTTTATACAGGCAGGAAATGGGTGTAAATTTTATAATTTTTTTTCACAAAATTTTTATTTTTTTTTTCACCCTGTATATATGATGTGGTATTAAAATTACAAAGTGATACATAAAGTGTATGCTACAAATACTGCTGTGTCCAGGATTTAGTTTTAAAATAATACTGTAGATAATGTTTATTTTAATGTCATTTACTATTCGTTCTAGATAATTAGTGTTTTAAGTACTAAAATTACAAAGTATTTGGTCAAAGGCCAGCGTGGTTTTGACATGAATATTAAATCATTAGTTTCAAGATTTTCTAGTCATAAGTACTGTATATAGGCATCTTTCGTTTTAATGTCACATAATATTTATTCAACAAATAATTAGTATTTTTAATATTAAAATTTCTTTTTCATAGTTATCTATAAAAAAGAATATACAAATAAATATTATTAATATTGGTGCTCAAGATTTTGTGTTAAAAACTTACACAGATTATACAATAGCAATAAAAGCTTTTGCCAGTAAATTTTTGTTTAATATAGTATTTACTTACAAGCAAATGTTATTTCGTCTCATTAATATTATTGTTCAGTAATATAGATTTAATATAAGTGTCGAAGATTATAACATAATGAAAACGGGTCAAGCGAAGCATACACAGTAGTAGTAGCCATGCGGTTTAGAATTGAGACTTGGGACCGCTGGTTCGATTCCCGGGATACAGTGATATATAATTCATACTTTGTGCATTAATTATATAGGATTGCTAATGTTCACTAACAAGTTTCTAGAGGATCGGCAGCAGCGTTCTGCGTACCATAATCCCGCACTGCGATTATGGTATATTCCCCCATAGATATGTCTAGGCATATGCCTTGCTATAGGCGTCTACATACATATCTAATGATTTCTATGTAATAATTGCAAATATAGTTGCAAGGTAGAAGTATTCTATAATGCATTACTTGTAATATTTAAGGCTTTCTTAATCAACTCTGTTTAAAGCAATGCTACCAATACTAAAAATACTTGCTTAAATTTAATATTTAAGATATGTTTATACACATAATTGTTATTTCGAATTTTGTACTATCAACAATATCAGGTTTACTGGATGCTTACAAAACGGTTCTATTGGAAAAGCTATGGGAAAGTCATGTGGTCAGAAGTAGACATCCGACGGTTAAAATGATGAAGAATGAAGAGTGTAAATTATAAAATTAGAATGAAAACAAGGAGAGGCGACATAAATCTGATCGAAGCGACCCTGAACTTTGCAATAATGAATCGTTCACGTAGAGTAAACATCTCGGTCCTTAAAAATAAAGGGCGAACGCACCTTCAGGGCTACTAGATAAGAAAAACAAAGACGCAGTGATAACAGCGGTAGGTATTGCATCGACGCACAGTACAATGCCCCTTGATCTGATACTGTATTTATTTTTACTCCGGCACTTTCTTATGATCCTACAGAAACATCGCCACTTCAAGATTCATCTTTATTACTTATAGAACTACTTATAACAATTGTAATGCTTAGTATTGTTTGTATTCTAGGACACATAACTTGATTTTGGTATATATATAAAATTATCTGATATGTTATTCTAGTAATTTGGCTGTATTAGTACTGATGCAAAAATGTTACGTTTAATAATATCTATACTGTTTATTCCACACGTTTTGTAACCTATAACCTTCTGTGAGTACGTTGAATCGTTACAGTAAAAAGTATCGATTTTTGTTAATTATTCTATTTTTATTAAACAGTATTACATCTAGATATTTATTCTGGAGATTTAGATATATTATATATCGATCTTTTGCCACTGTAGAAATATCATTTATTTCACTTTATAGACGTCCACTGCAAGGCACAAGACTCCCCCAATGATATCTATGGGGGTATACCATAATCGACACGCTTGGCAGACAGGTTGGCAATCGCAGTTTGGTATTATGGTACGCAGACTACGCTGCTATCCATCTTCTGTAAAATTATTTGTGAACAGTGGCAATCCTATAATACATTTATGCAAATAATTTGAGTTACAATGTTAATCCTGAGAATCGAACTTGCGATTTATAATCGTACGTCTTAGTTCTCTATCACTGAGCTACCACTGCTCAACGATCAGCTCTTTTAAATTACTTTACGGTTGTTAAAGTCGTCGGAAGAAGCTGAATACAGGATGCTCCCTGCAGGTTCTATTATAAATCTGTAGGAGAGGCTTATGGCCAGCTGTGGGTATCCTACAACAGAAATGATGACGATATTGATGATTTATACTGCCTTATTAAGGCAGCCGTACGATAAGTATTATATTATTCTACACATGTATTTGGAGCTACAAATTCATTTTTGTTTCTATCACGAATAAATAAGTAAACTAAATTAATAAGTTTTTTATATTCAAGTATTTATTAGTATACCAGCAAATGTTTTATCTAAGCCATGTCGTATAGATTATCCACCGTATTATGTTCCCGTGGTATATCATGTCAGAGTATTAGCCAATATCTTTTTTCCTTCCACTCGTCCTGGCCGAGGCGCATTGTAATTTTAAAACAAAGTTACGTTCATACAGTATTCATGCGCGAGCGCAGGTCACGATCAAAGCCGACGAACTTGCATTTTTACATCGATTACGTTACACTACAGGGCGATGCGCAACATCGGCGCCCAGAGGTGGACATAATTTTCCTAGTTTTTTTAAAGGATCGATCTTTTGATTCTGCGATTGAGAGAAATTACATAATATCTTCGACCTAATATCTTTTATCATTCTTTAAACACTAACAAAATTTTAAATTTATCTTTTGTCTCTCTATTCCTTGTCTTCTCTCTAATATCAACTATTAATGCTTGTCTATTTTGTCTATTAGTCCTTTAGTTATCACATTATAATAACAAAACTATCGTGTATTAATCGATTCACCTTTTTTCCAATTTCATTTTTGATCAGAAACTGCATATTCGTAAGCCTATTTTACTCCTTTGTTGTTATTGTTTTGGTTTGTTCTAAATAAATACGTTCATCAATGTTGGACAATAAAATGTTAATAAATATATACCCAATGAAGATATAAAAGAACAGAAGTAAAATGGTTGCTTTATATGTTTATCATTTCTCACTAGTGTAAGTCCAGAGAAGAATCTAGAAGAGTCCATTTGATAGTCATCAAATTGATCTCTCAATTTAAAATAAAATTGTAATGGTTCAAACCGCGTCATGATTTACATAGAGTCAAAAATATATAATATAGTATTGAAAATAAAAAAAGGTTTCTTTCCTTAATTTTAAAACTAGAATTAAAATTATGTTATTAAATAAATTTTAATGTTGTTATTAAATAAGGTTATAATAAGGTTTCTTTCCTTAATTTTAAAACTAAAATTAAAATTATGTTATTAAATAAATTTTAATATAACAAAGTTATTTCAATGAACGAAATGTGTGAAATTTGGTTTGTTGATACATTTGCATGATTGATATTAAAACATACACTTCAAATATTGTTATATTTAGTTTTGTGGATCTGTTGTGTTTCTGACCAGTTCAGAGATGATGATTTCAAAATGCGTATAAATGTCTACCTGAATAACGATATTTTAAGTTTGAATTTTGATCCTTTCCTTCAAGTTAAGAACATTCAGTAGCTGTATATCCATTTTAACACCTCAACGTCGCACTTCGGATTAAAATTTTTGAAAAGTTTCAAGTAGTCGTGCCTAAGGACATTGTGTGCAAATTATTTATTCATGTGACAGTTATTTTTGGAACTAAATGAATCAGTAATAAGCATACACGTAGTTTATTTAGTTTTACACAAAGAACTTCGTTTATGTGTTAACAAAATGTGCCGGAAATGCATAAATTATTTGGAATATAAACAATTTAATTAATCAAGAGCAGGATATATATTTTATTGCGTATTTTATTTATAATACGATAGTGTTCTAGGTATGTTATTTATAGTAATGTACTTGTTTAAGTCAAACGAAGAATCCTAGAAGAGCCTAAATTAATAGAATCTAGAATCAGATTCAACACCTTCGTAAAGGAGCCTTTAAAGTTCCAAATACGCCCAGATCTGAGAGTAGATCACTTTTACAATGTTTTTATTACAGTAGTATTATAGAGAAATCCATTATCAAGTTTTATCAAAAATCCTAACGCGTTCTGATCTGAGAAACGCCCAAAACAAATTCCGGCAGGTTTTTTTAATGATCGCATTTACAATTTCTTTAATACGGGAGTAGAGTAATTAATTCACAATCACTTTACCACCTAGAAATATATTAAATAAGTCTAAAGTTTAGGGAATAATCAGATGATCTCTAGTTAATGTTACTTAAATATATTTTATTTCTCAACTTCAAACCCTATAAATTGCTTCAAAGAGGAAGATAATGCAATAAAAGCGCAGTATCTGTCGATGGCAGTCCACGTGTTTGGCCATAATAAAAATAAAATGGAGTCTGCGCAAAACGAGAGAAGAGGTCGCTCACCTCCCTAACCTAAGTCAAGAGTTTGTCCGTACGCATCACTCACACACGCGAGTTAGTAGGTCGCTACGTGTGTACGCGACGCGCTCACGCACACACGCGCCCAACGCCCACATTCAAAGCCGACGCGTGCGCAACGAGTTTAGACAAACGGAAGAAATATTATTCTCTTTTTAGGTTGAGCTTTCGCGAATCCTATTCTTGGTTTAGTTAAATAAAAAAGATAATATCTCATTAATACGCTCGCTTGGATAGTTAGCAGCGTTCAGTCTCTAAAGTAGGAAGGTGCCCCAATTAGAAAGAGAAAGGAAACGAGTGGTTTGTGTTACATAGGTACGTACGTATCGAAAAATTGTTATATTCGCGAAAACTGATACCGTAAGCTTCTGCGTGCATTGCTCTCTTCGTGTTTTTAAACTGCGTACGTGTGTGCGTGCGGAGTCTTGACCTACGACAACAACGTGTCTGTGTGCGTAGAGTCGAGTTACATAACTTATTTTTTTGTGTTCACTTCGATTTGTTATAACGTTCATTGAGTCATTAAAATACATATGGATATATTACACGGATTTACATTCTTTTTAAACGTCAAACAACATAGGTATATACGTTTATATGTTCCTTAGTTTGCATTAAAGTTACACATAATGTACTTAATATAATTAACAATTATATACGCAAAGGGAGCGATTTATAACGATGACATTATTTTATTTATAATATGATGACCTTAAATGCCGAGCCTTGAGAAATGAACTGACAGACAAAAGAAGTTTATTTTTAAAATACGAACAAAGTGCGCAATACGTTGTCAGTTATAAGTATAAAATGTAACTTTCTCCTTGTTGCGATATAATACGGTAACATATTAAAAAAATATAACAAATGCTTAGTTTAAAATGAAAAAATATTAATATATGACGAAAAAAAAAAAACGATTACAAATCGTTGGTGGAACCATGACGAAATCTTTGTCTTTTCGGTTGAAAATTAAAAAAAAATCAAAATGTGTGTTTTTCATTAATATTAATGAATGCATTTCTTAAATATTGGCCGTCGTACAATGTCCAATATTGCATGTTTTTGAGTAATAGTTTAAAATATTTTTTTTTAACGTTCTAAAAATATATGATTTATCATATAATAAAACGACACGCGAAACTATATGTGTGTTATTTATACGTATATATGTGTGTTATTTATACGTTTATGTTAATTTGATTTTCCATATTTTGTATATTTCTTTTTTTTGTCTTATAACATTAAATATTTACAACCAGTCACAGGGTTATTAATTATACATATAAAAGTTTTAAAGTTTTGAATGTATCCCTCATCTGCCCTTTACGCCTATTTACAGTCACTCTGTATAAAGTAGATATTGAAATACTTATTTCTTCTATTGAAATACGACAGGCAAATAACTTCTAGTATTAAAAAGTTAGATAGTAAACAATATACAATTTGATTATCAATAAGAATTTTGGAAACACTTTTTCGTATCATATTATCACAACGTTGTTTATTACGGTGGAAGCCACTGATTTTTGGTTAAATTTATAGCAAATAAGCTATACATAAACCCGTTTAAAGCCTTTACACATGTAACTAATGATCCCGCGTGTTGTTTTAACTTAATTAAAAAAAATACTGTGTAAACTTGAAAGTATTGATTAGAGTTTTATTTTTTTAAGTGATGAAATTAATTTTGTCATCACCGTTTTTTGTATTCGTTTTATTTTTCACGTGAATTACGTATTAGATGCTTCATAATTTTTTTTTTAAATTTGAACATAGATTATTGTGTCAATATATTATTATGTCAATATATATACAACCTATTCTTTACACAAGTCAAAGAAGCCATATGAAGTTGTAGAAAATGTTATTTAAAAATAATGAATTGTTTTGATAATTTATTCAAGATGTGTAAATATACATCATTTGAATGTTCCTAAATCTACTGATGCAAGTCGCTTACGTAATTTGTCTTACTTATGCATTTTTCATATCTAAAAACGATATTCAACATATAATTTAGCGAAACGCGGGAATAAATTGCGCCAAAATTTATTATAGTTAATCTGTGGTACATCTATTTCTAAAAGCATAAATTAAAATTAATTACTAACACAGTTTATATATATTTTATTCTTATTGACAAAATGTTTAAATTTGGAAGACAAGTATTTATTAAGTTATGTAAAATTTAATAACCGCTGTCTCATTTGAGAACGTAAAGATTATCCATTGATTGCAAAAATATGCAAATGCCATGGCATTTAGCATGCTGCCGTATTCTGATCACTTTCTCTACATTGCTTAAGAATATAATCTAACACTGCAATATTGTTTTATTTTCAAAATAAACTAACACTCGTTTACTATTGACCTATTTAAAATACTTATAGAATGTATTAATAATATAAGTAGTATAAAATGAATCAGAGAATAGGTGATATAAAAAAAAATCGTACAAAACCTGCATCGATATTCCACCGAAACAATTTCCGAACGAACTCTATTAATGTCACGCATCTCACTCGTTTAGAACTCGTAACACTTCACTTATACTTCGTTAAAAAAACGGCACAAGATCCCTTCGCACCAGTTCAGAAACTTTCTTATTACGTCACATTCGTAATGATGTTATTATATGTAAAATTAGTTTCAAGGACGCGTTTTAACTGCGCGAAAGCTGCCGGCAACAAAAAATGTGTCTGTTTTCGTCAAAATGTATTTTTCAAATGTCAGAGTGGTGCAAAAAATGGCTGTGCTCGAGACGTGGGTCGTAGGCGTTCTGTTTATAAGTACTATAGTTGTGGACTCGCAAGTACCATCGTAATGCACTTATGTGTGTACTCGCTAACTTTTTTTTATTATAGCCGGCTATATCCGCGAGGTTCCTTAGTTTGAGGCTCGCGCGTTGCGTCAACTCCATATCTCTTGATACTATTGTTTCGAAATTGTGCCCCGAAGAATTATAACTATTAACAAACGTTGTCTTTTTTATTTATAACCGTCTAGCTGGATCATGTAATATCTCACGTCTTTATAATATTTATAAATGTTAAGCACTATGAAAGACATTAAGAATTAAATATACAATATTAACTCATACATTCAGCGCTTGTGTTTATTACAAATGTAATGAGCATTAATTGAATAAATATTTTGATTAAAGAGTGACTAAGAGGAAAAATTTAATATGATTTAGGTACTTGACCATATCTTAAATATTAAGTGTGTGTGTATATGTATATATAGAAATATTTATATCTCGACTGTATGGATTGTATGACGGCTTCTGGAAGGTAGAATCCCATCTAGATGATGAGATTTCTCCGCTTTATTTTTATTTCCTTCTATATCATTGTCATCATTTCAGACGTAGAATATTCTTTGCTGGACTATATCCATGTATCTCCTTAACAGATTTCCAGTAGGATCCAGGGTCTTCCGAAGACGCTTCTTAATGGTTCCATAGGAAATTGATAATGTGCCTATCAGCCGCCTACGTTCTATGAATTTATAATTATGTATAAATAGTGTATATATAGATTACGCTTCCCCGTAGGTATATTATTAAATAAATAACAACGTATCGTGAAGTCTGTTTAAAAATGCATATAAATTTTTTGCAGTACGTACGGCGATTATTTAAATAAATTTTCGTAAACACGTGCTTGGGGCTTTAAACGAATATTTACGGTGTTTTAACTTTGTTGCTTAATGATCCGTTACAATATTAGCAGATATAAATATCGAAAATAGCTGTGACTGTTATAAATATTAATAGAAGTTATTAATATAGCTTGAGGACGAAACTAAACAATGTTTAAAATTTTAAAAGTATCAAGACACATGTTCGCGCTGTAAAGATAGCCTGAGTGTAAAAGAGATGGACGTATAGTAGTTTTTCATCGCTACTCTCACTGACGTGAGTTTTTTTGAGTTCTTGTGTTGCCGTATATGTCGATGCTTTCTTATAAAACTATTTTATTCCATAGGTTTTAGATTCGCGGTGATCCTTGATATTTTAAAATATTCCAGTATAAGTAATATGTCAAATACAATCTATTTTTGGTAAGAATTCGACTGTCAATTATATTTTTAAATTTATTTTTTTATTTTATTATCTATATCATCAGTTACAAGATTAAAGAAACAGAAGGTTACAAAATATTTTATAACAAAGAATATTTGTAAAGAAATAATGTAAACCTAATTGAGAGTAAAAAAAATACATCGTACAAGTAAATGCACAAAAAGTAATATGAAAATAAAATACATATCAATGCATTTGTGTGTAGTGTTTGCTATTTTGTAGGAATATATTTTTAATTTAGTAAGATTTAGTATCTCCTTGTTGTGAAATAATAAAATTGAAACTAATTAAAAAAGACAGCACAATTTTTTTACAATAATCGTAAAAAGGGGCTAGAAAGAGAGAGACGAAGGGGAGTAATGTAACGAGGGAGAACAAATTAGAAAGAGAGGGGAGATATAGAGAATGAAATATTAAATTTAGAATGTCAAAAAAATTATTAGTAATTTTATTATTTGATTATTTTCGTTTATTATAGTTTTTTCTTCAAGTAAAATCTATATTTATTAATTCATCTATAACCTTAAAAATAGTAGTCTGTACGGCAATGCTTGTAAAAAAGTTTTATTTTTAAAATATCCAACCGAGGTCAACAAAGCGTGAAACCGTATAATAACCAATTCATTATACTATTTTAAATAATGATTGCGTTACGTTTCTTCCTGCTTAGGTCTTATGTTCGGTACTTAGGATTCAGCCGTGCGGCAAATGCACTAAATGAAGTGCTGCTTAATGATGAGTTGTAAGGTTATTGCAAATGATATGACACGGGTATTTTCTTTCTTCCGTCTTTTGTAACGAACGTTTGCAAACAAAATGTTGTTTTTTAACTCAATATAATTACTTCAATTGAAATAGACATATTTAATGGGCATGCTTGCCTCTAGGTGACCGACGATATAGTTGACGACTCTTATATCTTGGCAATATTTGAGGTAGGCATATGCCTTGTAGTGGTCGTATATCGGCGGAAAAGAAGAATGAAAATAAAACTTACGATATCAATCAATTTTATCAAACCTCTTTCAAAAACTGCCTATTTGTTTATAATTACCTACTTTAATTTACAAAATTTTCTAAAGCGTCACGATCATCTGTAGTGTGGGATACGACACAAGGAGCAGAAATCATTATTAAGTCGTTTACTGTTGGATATGGATCTATCGTAGATTTCCATTGGGACCGACTTTATTTATTTTAATTTATTCACTTTATTGGAGATAAACAGTAACAAAAGGCAGTAAGAAAGTACAAACTTAGAAGCTTAGAAATATAAAATTAGTTACAATTGTTACTTTATTACTATCTCACTAAGAACATTTAATGATTTATAGTCAAACGATGACAAAACAAATAAAAATATTACTAAACAAGGATCAAAGATTATGGTTTATATATTTATTGAAAGCGCCTAGTGTCGTCCGACGACTCTAACAAGGTTTTCTGTCTCCCGCGCGGGTACAATACTGCCTGTCCGTGGTCACATAAAACCTTAAGGCTTCAGTGGTCATTTGTTTTGCGTGTTATGTGGTCTACCCACTGCCACCTTGCTAACCAGCTAGGCTAAAGAGGCTAATTTCGTTCGACTACGAATTTCTAATTCAATCACCCAGAGAAATCACCGTCATAGCCCACCTAAGGAGAGGAACTATCAGTGCCAAGAAGCAATTTTTCAGTCTCTCATAAGTTTAATATATTGAGGAGCTACCCTTTATACCAATAGTTACATCCAGTTTATAAACGAGTTAAAAAATGAGGTGAAAAACAATTTTTAGTAACATTTTTTTGTGCTTTAACTAATAAATATTGATATATTGTTTGTGGTATTTGTCTATATTACTTACGGCATTGATTATTTAATCTTTATCTTGTATTACTTTTTTACTATTGAGACTTTTTTAAATACCAAATAACTTTTATTAGTAAAATTAAAAATGTGAGAATATTAAGTGATATAACTATCAAAATGTAAAATATTTTAGCGCAAAATTATTTAACTCAGCGTTATATTTTTCACAGAGCTATTAAAAATAAATTATATAAAAACACGAGTCAAGATGTACTTCATATAAACTCAATGAAAATGGAGCACTTGCTAAAAGCAAGAAATAAGTCAAGAATTAGTTGACTCGGAGGCAAGGAGGTCTGGTAACAGAATGGCCTTCGTTAGACTGTTTTAATTTCAGCTAATTTTTATCTTCCACCGTCGTCGACGCCTTTTTTACTGTATAGCACGGCCCATTAGCTCGGAATATAGAGCGCTTTAAAATCTTGATATTTTAAATTATAAATTTTTTTTCATTAAATTTTCCCATTTTTTTTTCACTTAGCGATAATTTATACTAAAGATTTTTTTGTAAATTCTGGAACCATTATTACCCATTTTTATTAATAACAAATTTTGTTTGTCCGTTACCATTTCTAGCTTCAACGAGTTTGAGGTGGCAAAACCCTGAAGACGCTTAGCCTAGGTCTTGTTGCTACATTATCTTTATAGTGATAATTCAGGGTTTCCACAGTATCCAGGGTCCAAGATTACATTTGTTTTTTACCGGATTTGCCGGTGCTCCGTGCTTTGAAAGGAGTTTATAAATACGACAATAAGGCACAACTAACGCTTACATTTCAATTGGTTTCACTTGTGTGCTTTGCGTTTTAATAATTGTAATATTTTACTCTATGTCATATATGCACTATACACAAAATAGAAATCAAACTATTGGTTTATATGTGTTTTGTAATTTAGACATCAAGAACGGAACGTTATAACTTCGAGTTACAATTTCTTTCGTCATGGGATTATAGTTCTAAAGAAAATTTATTTATTTTAACAAATCCTTAATTCTGAAGAATTTAAAATTACTTACAAATGTTAAATTCAATTTTTTCAAATCATCGATTAGTTTATTTGAACTTCAAGTATCAAAACTATTAGGCGCTGTATATAGAAGAAATCTAATTTTTGTCGAGTTTTTCGCTTACACCGTCGGTCTCAGGAGGGCGCTGTTTTCCCGCCAATTTGTAGTGTTTGTGAAAATTCAACCTCCAACCGTTGTGACGTCGACATCGTGTTCCGCTAATCAACCATTTTTCATACTCTAAACGTTTTTCCTTTCAAATTATTATTCATGAATTATTCATTAATAAGCGAAATGTCGTAAAAATTAATGTTAGCTATTTATGTGAACAATTTATAAACGTAATCTATGTTAGTCGATTTAACTTTAGTAAGAATCCTAAATGCGCTATTTGTATGACGGATTTCGTTAGAGAACTCTAACATATATTATATATAGACTGTATACGAGTTGCCGGAAATAGGTAGATGAAACCGGGTAGAAACCGGAAAAAGGCAAAGAATAATACTTGTTATAACCAGCCGTGAAAAAATAACGGCTAATAATTTTTTTTAAATGAATGGCTGCAAATGTCTTGAAAAAAGGTTTTAACACCATCATTATTAACTTTATTTCGACCTGTATCTGTTTAATAAAACATATAAATATGAGAAGCAAAATATGAAAAGTAATTTTTGTAATATCATCCATTTTTTTATATGAAGAGTATTGTAAAGTAAAATAATCATCAATAATGATGGACAGACAATCATATCTCGCAACACTGAATTTGGTTTTTATTTCGTAACTCTCTTTACGTCTCTACGAGCATAAAGTATTCACGGCGTCGGGCAGGTGTCCGAAAAAACGATATTTTTACGAGTAATATTAAAGTTTTCTAATAATGTCGCGGTGTTAAGAGTGCCTCGCCGCTAATTACAAAATAAATTTACAACTTTCGCCCAAAAAACCGCTTCCTTCGCCGTGAGTTATGGCGGTGGAAAAAAGTACAAGCAAAGAAACGTCCGCGAACCGCTTAACAGGCCCCTATTCATAGTGTAATCTAACAAATTACTTAACATATTCCTTCATTTCAATTATGTAAAAAAACCTTATTAAAATCTATGGTCAAACAGTAGAGTTTAAGCGTTACTGTGTATTCACACTACAGGGTCAATACTAGCATGTGCATAAACTTTCGTCTCGGTAAAAACTAGATAAAGATGCGTTTACATGCATCTGTCATTTGCACGACGCAGACTTTTTCTCCTACTTTTAAATTGATTGTTTGTTCTTGTAATTTAGTATGTCCGTGCATTGGTAAATTTTGTGATTTTTTTGTGATAAGATTGTGATGACCTGCAAACCTAGCAACTTGGACCTATAGACGTTATTATTCGTCAACAAAAAAGACTTGTGAAAATAAAAATGTATAAGTGAAAATATTCACTAGCACAACTATAAAAAAGTGGCCGCGTGTAAACACATGTTTATATTTATTCACGTTCACTAATGTCATCTGTATTTTAGTCATGTTTGCAAAGGTGCGTTTTAAAGTGTACTTTGAATATTGGTGGTATTATAGTGTGATTACTAGGCTAAACTTAACTTAGACCTGAATGGTGAAGCTCTTTACTAACTTAGTCATTGTAAAGAGGTCTAGGTACCCTATCCTAGCCTAGTGGTACATGGCAGTTAAAAATTTTTTTCATGTCTATAAGTAAAATTTAAAAGTAAAACCACTTCCAGACACTTAACGGTATCAGGTCGAGAACTCGTTATAGAAGAGTATCAAGGCGCGGAGACAATCTTTCCAAACCTATTAACTTTAAAAGCCGTTCGGTCATTAAACCGGGTTTTTTTTTTTAAACGCTCTACTCCCGCAGAATTTTTCCTCCCGCTTCGGACACTTTTCATAATTACAACACCCCTTTTCTCTCACCCTACAAATGGTTTTGATACTTTTACAAGATGTTACAGTTAAAAATTGCAATTCGTTTAACTTTGTCGCAGTCCATGCGGAATTTTTAACAATTGTGATACAATTCAACCAGGCCTACTCTAAATGTACAGGGTAGGCCTATTTATAGCAGTTGACGTTTTTTAGTCGAAATAATCCTAACTAATAAATTTAAATTATATATTTCTCTACATTCCTAATTTTTATACACGGTACTGAACTTAAAATAAATGATACAACAGTAAAAGTTCTGTTATTTTTTTGCTATTAACTACAAACTATTAATTATTATAATTATAATTCTGATAATCTTGGAACCAGTACTGCAATCATTTTATCTATTATTACCAATGGAACACGTCACTGCAATGACATCTTTAAACTAACAGCGCGGGTTCCACACGCGCCCAAATTCAAGAAAAGCCCACGACAAACTCAGACGATTTTTATGACTGTTCCAATATCTTTAATATATTAATAGACAGATTTATGCCTAAGCTTTGTTCATCACTTCATTTAATGGAATTTTTTTACTTCTTTTGAATTCTACTTTCTCTTGTTTTCAGCCGATGGACGCCAACTGCAAGGTATAGCTTCCCCCAAAGATTGTCATGATGACCAGTTCTGCGTTGCCTGTATCCATCGACTTCTTGCAACTTTAACTATGTCGTCGGTCCATCTAGTAGAGCATGGATACACAGACCGCGGCCCGCCGGTCGAATACTGGTGGCTCGCCGACAACAAAAATAATACTCTCGTACATTCGAAAAATATTGAATTCTAATTATTATCAATTCTTTGTTGTCTTTAATTACCTATACTTCTGGCGGCCGGCCCGCCATAAGTTCATGATTTGCCCGAGTGGCCCCTAGTATTAATAAGTCTGTGCAACCATGTAGTAGAGGGACTATCCACGCAGTGTCTCTACTTCCGATTAATATATCACGGGAGTGTATTGTAGACACCTTCACAGTTGTGTCTAAACGGTTACTAATATTATAAAATACTAGCTGATCCCGCAAACGTTGCTTTGCAAAAAAAATAAAGTTTTTAATTAACAAATAAAAAATAAGGGTTTGATCGTAGAGGGGTGAAAATTTAGGGTTGTACGTATATTTGTATGCTGTATCATAAAAAAATAACAACAAAAAATTTTGTAAAAAAATATGATAAAAAATTTAGGGGTGGACCACCCTTATCACTTAGGGGTATGAAAAATAGATAGTAGCCGATTCTCAGACCTACTGAATACGCATGTAAAATTAGGTAAAAATCGGTCAAGCCGTTTCGGAGGAGTTCAAGTTCGAACACCGTGACACGAGAATTTTATATATTAGATAAAAGTATAACAACCTTATCTTATTGTTTAGTGTTAATCTAATGTAAATTGTATTTTTATACTACAAAAGTTGTTGTTTTTTTGAGAAATTCTGCTCGCGTGTTTTCATTAGCAGCTTCATCGGATGGTAGCAGAACCAGAGTGCGCTTAAATTAATATTTTATCAGCAACTAAGTATTTAGTTTTTTCTCGAGCCATGGTAGAGGTCACTAATAATAGTCGCTAGACAAATTAATTAATAAAAATACGAACAAACGAATAAATAAATCACCTCACGGTACGTTTGTTTTAGATTCCAGTATGTATATAATAAATTTATTAACATATGTCTAAATGAATGAAAGTAAAAATCAACTAAATAGTTCTTCTAAGGCGGTACGTTTGAATTACTTAGTAAAATTAAATAAATTCTAAATTTAAATCGACCAAAAGTACCGAACACTAGGCCCGACGTTCATTAAGTACGTTTTAAAAGCAATATTCGTAACAAAGATACCGACGGGCAAAAAGTAAGACAACGCAATTGATTTACTATCGCCGTACCAAAAAAATAGTATTAAAAATACGTCCAGATAAAGCGGCCGCATAGTGATGTTCACGTACCAGAAAATCGTTACTAGCTATTTATATTTTTTTAATAAAGTCAATAAATAAGAGCTATTTAGATTCTTGAGGCATTGTATACAGGGTGATTGGTTATATGTGTAATGAGCTTTAAAGCGATGAATCTAAAGCTCATTTGTTGTCAATTAATGTATAACACTCGATCCAAAAATCAATGGTTACAGAAATAATGACGTAATTATTCTATAGTAAGAAAATGCGTTTACAAAATTGGAAACACTATATATTAAAATTATTTTTAGTTTAATATTTCTCCCTGTAGAATTTATACTGTCAGAACTTATTATTCCGTCACATTTCAATAGAGAAAACGTAACATATTACAGATTAATCACGTTATACAAGGCGATTCTAAATCGTTGCAAAGGTTCAAAACTTTTTGCTGATAAATGAGTTATACATTCACCATTTACTATCAAAGCATTTACATAAACAATCATACTATATTTAGTTTTAAGTGAATTTTGGCGGTTTCAATTTTATTATAAATTTTTATTATTTTATGAAGCAGACAAGACAAAATGGTGTGCGCGATATTTTCATTAATATTTCATTTTTATATTGCCTTTCAAATGGTAGATTTTCAAGTGAATTTGTTTAAATTTGGTAGTTAAAAGGCTTAAGTCTATTTTTGAAATAAGACTGCATCAAAGCTAACTTAAATAACTATTTATTTATTCATTTTATTCACTAGAAAATACTATGTGGGTTTTAATTAACTTAGATAATAATCTATTAACTTGGTACCGGTTGTTTAGACTGTTCTAAAACAACGGATATACACAGACCATCACTAAACCTAACAGGCGTACCAGGAAAACGAAATAAATGACAAGAAGCTAAAAACACATGTCCCGGTCGGGCGGCGAACGTCAAAATTGTTTCAATTTCGGAACGAAAAAACAATCGCAATTTGAATTTTAAATTTCGAACGGCGGTCATTTTCCCGCGGTTACGTTTCGGAAAGCAACGCCGGCAATAAATCCCGCGGCAATAACTATAAATTCATTGCGGATCGACATGCAAATGTTAAAGATTTTTTTGGACCTGCATCAAGTGCTGTTGGTTAGAACATAAAGTATGAAGAGGTGCATTGCTTTTAAACTAAACATACAGAGTGATTGGTTATAGCAGTAAAAGCTTTGAAAGGGTTAGGGATATAGCTCATTCGTCAGCAAAAAGATTACACCTATTTCGAATTAACATGAAAAAAGGGATTGTCTTGAAAATTATTACATTAATTTGTTTTTTTCCATTAGAATGCGACAGGTCATTTACTTTTAGAAGCACAAAATCAGTGAGGACATATAATAACCAATAATTAATTATAATATGTAATAGTCCGAATTTTGAATTTAATACTTATTATCACTTTATAATAAGTTATTATGGTTACTTTTTTCAGATTTTACTATACCTAAGTTGTATAATAATAAATTCGCATTATTTTATTTATTTCTATACGAATGGCTAGTAAATTTGTTGAAATTTGAAAATTAAAAATATTTTAGTACAGATACGACTCTAATCACGTCACTTTTCCAGTTCACCGCCGAAAGATCAAGTGCTACGCCGTACGGACTACAGTTTTTATTTTACCAGAGTGCACTTTTCCGTTTAACGTCCAACGTACGTTGGGTGCTTGTTTTTTTTTAGGCACCTGTGCTTCAACGCGCCATATTAACAGTGTTAAAAGGCCTCTTTGCTGGTATACTCTTTGGTGAGCAAACATTGTTATAACGCCAGAAAAAATTGTGCACGAAAAATTGAAAGTCATGTTTTGGGACAAACAAGGCGTGAACCTGACGAGAGATTTAGTTTTACAGAGTATTATCACGTTGAAAAATAGATTATGGTGATAAACGTACTCCTAATTTATATTTACTTAAACAATTTCATTTGTAAGCGTGCACAAGAAAGATTACACCTGTTTAAATAAGATATAAGGTAAGAATAAATAGGCATGTACACGTATTACTATTTTATACCCAACGACCTTCCAAATTTAAAGAGTTTTATATAATTTTCATTTTTTTTAATATTTAGGGATCACCACTCCAGAGTTCGTTTGAAAGAAGGTCGTTATGATATATCAAGGCTGTAGTGCAAAATAGGCTCTACTGCAATACGTAACTCAGTGAGAATTTCCATTGTTGGTAATTTCAATAATATTATCATTTTATTACATTTTTATTTTAAATTTATTCAAGCAACAAAAATCTTCTTTCTTTCTTTTTTCCTCTCGTCTACAATATGTTCCATAAGCTTATTTTCATTACAAACAACGCTCGAATTATATAACACCATAATTCATAAATCAAAATATCTTTTCAGTCTTGTGTTATTATTAAAGTTGCCTTAGTAAAGTGTGCTGGTTCACGGTCATTTTTAATATCTCCTACCATTTTACTTTGACCATTTGAAATAGGGATACAGGGGGAGTGAAGACTCCGTGAAGGCTGTTATCGATCTATGTATTGTATAAGGAAGAATTCTCAATCTTTTTTGACGCGGATGTTGGATTGACGTGGTCTCGAACGAAAGTGATAACATTACTAGAGTTTCGGGGGTAGCGTGATATAGCCTGGGACGGACTATACAATGTAACACAGCGTGTGGGACTATGGCTTAAAAAAGGCTACTAATTGAGTTATCGGAATCCCTCACATCAGTATATCTATTTCGATCGAGTCATTGGTTTTTATTGGTTATAAAAACAGCAGCCGGATTTCACTTGATATGAGGGCTACTATTTGGACCTCTGTCTTACCTGATGTTAAGCGTGGACGAGTTTTACGAAAGTACATTCTTGCCTAGAAGATACCTATTCACTTTTGATTTGAAAACTCCCAGCTGGACAACGACCCCAGTAGGTTATTCTATTCCTTGACTGTTCGCACTATAATAGGAGTATAAAAAAACTAAGTCTTGGTTGAAGTGATTTCAACCGTGTATGACAGTTACGAATCCATGTGTTTTGATGTCCGACGGTATAAAGAAGGGGAAATTAATTCATGTAACTCCGACGCACTCTCTGCAAGCTCTGAAGCTTATATATAGCATTTAACCTCTTGGCTCGTCTCTGTATAGAGTCAAAAACGAACTGGTTTTTTTACCGTTCCATCCCGTTACGTTTAAATAATTATTGTAATAATTGATGTAATTCATTATCTACTTAAAAACTGTCATAGGTTTGAAATCATTAACCCTTAATAGCCTAGAGTTTCAATTTTGATACCAATCTTTTAAACCGAATGTTCACATTATTATTAGTTTTTTTTATAGGTTGACTGTACGAATTTTACTGTTGTATAATATTCTTTCCAACGAAATTAAAAAAAAAATCTATTTTTCCCTTCATCTAGACCCTCTAGCAAACACAGTAATATTAAAAAGAATCACTTTCGTATATCAGGCTATAAAGGGTTAAAAAATCTTGGCTATGTAATTTTAGATTTTATTCGCCTTCGTATTTTTTATCTAATTGAAATTTGTGCAAATCCATTATTAACGTAAGCCTTAGTTAAAAATTTGACTATGACAATGTTCGTATATGTTTTTGTTAATAATGCTCGCATGTCTAAATTTATAAAAAAGAATATCGTACATAAATAAAATATCTATATGAACATTTAAGAGATAAAATCAACTTTACTCTTGGGCGATCTATGTAAAGCATGCATTACTCGCACCTTGTAGACAAGGGTTTATGAAACGTATAAAGTTGAGATTACACCTTTATAAATATTGTACCACGCAACTAAGCGCAGATGTTTGGTGCGGGTACTTCCTGAACATGGCATACGGCACCTTGTACGCAGATGTATTTTGCCGCCAAAATAAAAGCAAAGAGGTGCGATCACAGATTAAATAAAATGTATCTCGCCCACGGCGGAACGGTCCGGTCTTTGCCTTCATATGTCCTATGAATTATTTTAGATGTAACCTATTCTTATAGTTTTAATTAATTTATCATAAAATAAATTATGATAATATCTATGCAATGTTATTAAGTAAATAAATATAAGTCATATTTTTAAAATTATCTGTGCTTTGAGTAAGTTATATAGTTATTAAAAAATTAATAGCGAAATTTAAAAACAAAGAAATAATTTTAGTTTTAAATATCTAAAAGCATATTCATATTTCTTTGATTTATTAAATTAAAATTACAAAATATTAAATTTAACTATGTAGTTGGCGGTTGTGTTAGCTATTAACTATGTTAAATACGAAGACTGACATTTGTCTTAAATAGTAAAATGTTTATGAAAAAACAAATAAAATCTCATGGTAAAAATTGTTAACACGTATTCAATTATTACATATTAATACGCTAGCGTGATTATGTTTACGTGTGTGATAATATACGTAATGTATATAACATAGATAGTACATTGTCTTACGTGAAGACTTTCATAATGAATTCTAAAATAAAACGTTTGAATTCCGCTATCGGTATAAAACGTAATGAATATTCAAGAAATAGATGAGACCTAGATACCTAATTTAAGTTTCGCCTTGCATCAAAAAGACCTAACAATGTTTCCTTTGCCACCCGCCGGTAAAGAGCCCGATAAAATCATTATACGCGCGAGGAATTCATTACTTTTAATGTTATCGGAATTGGAATATTTAAAAAGTTCAATCTGACAATTGTTGTTGCGGCACACTTAAATATATACTTATTCTAAATGTTACTAGTTAGTAACCAATACCCTTTGCGAGGTTATGCTTTGGCGCGGTATGTCGATTGCGTGAATATTCGAATCAAAATTTTTTAATCGCTGTTTGTATTTAAAATAAAAATAGCTTGTTTACTTCATGTTTTAATTTTAATAAACTGAAAGTAAATTTAATGATGGCCACACACAATAAGTATAAAAAATGAAATTTAAATTTGGAACACGAACGCATCGATATATCGACCGCCGCATATCCCCTACTCTTGGAAGATAACAATACGCATTGAAACAGGTGCCAACTCACTCGCTGCAGTGTCGACCAGCACTCCTCCAGGGTCCGCTCGCTAATGCTCTGCCCCGAGCGTGCCTGTTGCTGTACAAAATTGTGATATCGTTAATATCAAATCACAAACGTAAGTCAAAAACAAAATAAAAATATGTTTGAAAAAAAAAGTAGGAAAATGTAATTGGTTCATAGAAAAATTACTTAAAAATGTTGTTTCATTCTGTACTATACGTATATATGTACTAATATGTGTATCGAGTTTTTTAACCTCGTGTTACTATAGTAATATTTTATTTTGAGAAATAGTCTGAATCTGATTGTTATAGATATTATTTCTTCGACAATTTTCTAATTACTTTAATTGTAAATTGCTTTAGTTTCGGCTTTATGTAGTTTATATTTTGCGTCTAAACTTATTAAAAATAAAACTAAGATTTTTAAAAGGCACATGATGGGGCTATATTCAAATATACAATACTAATAATGTATAAACATTTATTTCAGAAATAAAAAAAAAACAGAGAACTGTGGTTAATTTGGTCACAGCAAAATAAACGATAAATAATATATGTTATATTACAAATTTTTGTCTCTTTTACAATTATAGAAAATAATAATATGAATACATAGATGACATTGAAATAAAAGATTATCAAACAATCTGCTGTAACTGCAAAAAAAACTAACAGTGAGCTTTATCGAAACTGGTTTGTCTATTGTCGATGGTTTTCAACAAAAGATCTCTTTGCGTCTATGCGACTACAATAGATGTTTTTTTTTTGGAGAGTTTTAAAATAAATTAATTCTACACTTGAATGAATGACTTAATTATTTTGAAATGATATTCGATTTGGCCACTATGAGCCTCGTGGTTCTTTAATGGTGACCACGGATTGACAAGCACAGCGTAGGATTTACATTTACAAGTTGGACAAGGTTGTTGGAAGGCACTGGGTGCTTCGTACCAATCCGATCTATTGGAAATCTATGAGACAGACCTATGTCCAACAGTAGACTTTCTACGGCTGAATTAATGATAATGATCTAATTTGAAGCCAGTCCTTTTTACATTGCTGTTGATACATCTAAGATTTACTTACATTGCCAATAGCATTAAGTGTTTTTGTTTACTTTATTTTGACTGTGGTTACACTACTGTTCAAGCGGAAATTTACAGATTTCGCAGTATCGAGAGGGCTTAACCTAAAAGCCCTTTAAAGGTAGCAAAGTTCAAGAACTCTCTGGAAAGCCTCGGGTCTTGTGAGGTCTTAGATTGCTTAGTTGGTTGCTCCATGGAGTGACTAATCACAAGGGCCCTCCATGAGAGGACCTCGGCTTGGGCTGTTGATAACAGGACTTATTTGTCCTTCTATTATTCTATATCCAACAATTTACAATCTGTTGTTAATCTATTGTCATAATTTTCCTTAAATAGGTTAGAACACAAAGCAAACAAAAATGTGTTTAATGTCTCATTACTATATTTGCCGTACAAACGTACTTTGAAAGATGTCACTAATTGTGAAAAAAGATACGATTACACGTGGCTAATTTTTTAAAAAGGGAAGCAGGTATCATTTTTTTAATCCAAATATTCGTTTGATTCACTGTTAGTTTCTGAGTCTATTATTAAAATATTCATCACTGTTTCCATTTTATTGCATATATTCTTGACTTCCATATTATTGACTTCCAAAACATGTGTTAGTTACATGTTAGTTATAAACTAGTACAAAAACATATTCATTCGTAGTATACATAATATTTAACGTTGCAAGTCAACGCGGCCGTGTCTAGCAAATGATAGATGTATACTGAAATTATTCCTTCGTGTAAACATATTCTTAACTCGTTACAATTTACCAAATACATACGTTGTACATTTTCTTATACAAACTTTATGTACTCCGGCGAATATAATAATATTTTAGAGTAAAATCAATATAAACTAAAACAGACCACAAATTGTGTATTCTTATATTCACACAAGTGAAATTACTTCAAGCGACAAATGACCAGTTTAAAAAGCTCACCGTTAAAATGAAGCGTTAAAATTAACTACGGGAACTCATTGGATTCCATCGAAATGATTAAATTTTTGTATTAATAGCTATAGTCTGCTTAACTGCAAAGTGTTAATAGCATGCTAAATCGCTGTAATTATAGCATGTTACATTTATAATTCTTAATTTAAAAATATTACGATAGTTATATAAATATTGTTCATTCAATTATATACTCGTACTTAAATTGAAGGTTTATTCTCTTTGAAATATTTAAACAACCTTACCGTCGGTAATTATACATGGCTGTGTTACAAAAAGCAGAGAAAAAATCGCTAGAGCCAAAATTGCTATTAAACGCCTATGTAACTAAGGTCATATAAAATTAAAAAAAAAAAGTTTTTTTTCTTGAATTTTAAATCTGGCCAGTGATGGTATACATAAAATGAGTTTCCGTAATCATGAGAAGAATTTAGAGAAAGAAAGATTAAAAATAATTACATCAATATTGAGGCTATTCAGGAAATTTACCAGTGCGAAGGGCAACATGGTGTTGCGTTCTCCAAGAGGAGCATCTCCGGTCGGCGACTGTTGTTGTGGCTGCATGTGGGAAAAACCGACTTCATCATTTATCGAAATTAAAAAAAATGCTGTAATATTGACATATAAGTTTTTTAATTGGTCAAGCTCATTGGCTAATTTGCAATTAGTAGATGGCAATACCACCAATGGGCAAGATTAAGCAAAGACTGGTTTACTAACTATTTTAATAATTCGAATCATTCACGAATTTATATATAGAGAATAATATAAAACTTTATCGCGTATTACTTATTGAGTTTTAATAAAATTAATGAATTTGTTTTAGCTTTAACAGCCGGCAAATACTGAGAATAAAACTGTAAAATCTTAAAAGGCAATCATCTAATAATAAAACAATTACTATTAAATTGTTATTTACATAAAGAACATTATAAATGATACTCGCTTGCCATACATTCGTGGAATATTAACATTATTTGATTATTTTACTAAACCACACAAAAAGCAACATAAATAAAATTTGATATCTATAATTGTAAGCAAAATAATTTAGGTCATGCAATAGCCCTCGCACCTTATACATCAAATTGCAAGTAATAAATTACGACATAATACTCACCTTTTAAAACTAACAAAACACACACTAATCCGATTTTTTAAAAATAAAATAAATACTGGCCGTTCGAATTACAAAAGCAAAAAATTAAAAAGAAAACACACACACAAGATGAAGAGAAAAAAAATTATTTACGTCGATATTATTGAGGGATGACAGTAAATTTACCAGTGCAAATGGTACGAGGGATCTCTCGCTCATAGTGGAGTCCGCTGATGGTGACTGTTGTTGTTGCTGTCCAGTCCAATAAAAGCGGCGGGCGTGAAAGGAATACACATATCATTAATTTATTTGACAAATAAAACCAAATTGAACGAAGTAAATCTGTAAAAAATAAATTTAAACATCCTAGGAATACTCTAAAATTGGCTCGCGTAATATCTACAGATTAAAAACAACATTGTTGTAAAAAGATATTCCTAAATATGACGAATGCGTGAATAATGTTACGTCGCAAAAAATCAAATAAATAAATTTTTAATTAACTATCTTTCAAAATTATTAAAACCACAATAGTACAGCCACTTCAAATTGTCGAACCGTTAAAAATTTATTTAGCAAAAATTACAAAAAAAAAAATCATGAATGCCGAACAGGATATCAAAACCGGTTTACGGTTTAACTGAATTTAAAAACAAAAAAAAATGTAACGAGAACAGATTCGCAACAAATAACTGTCAACACCCCTTCCGTGAAACAAAACGCGGCAAAAATTGAAAGAAAGAAAAAAATTAAAACACAATGAAACCCTAATCCTTTCCGTGGGAAAAAGACAAATGCAAGGTGAGCGAATCCGAAACTAATTTAAAAAGTAATATTCTTTCGTCTTCAATCCGTGCGTTTTAAATTTAAAAAAAAATGATTCCAGCGTTTTATTTTTGTGAATTCCTATCGTAGACATGCGATTTTAAATATCTCTATATTTACTACATTTATAAAGTTCATTTATTTATGCACTTTCCACACTATTTCTATTACGTATTTTATTAATTTACGTTAATATTTATTGTTAATAGTTACGATCATTTATTTTACACGCCTAGTATAATTTTCAATTTGCTTGTCAAAGTTGATAAATCTCAAACATGATGTGTTATTTTATAAAACCGGGCACTAATTTACGAAATTTTTAACACTTTTTAATTAAATAAAATTATTACAACTGTATAGAATGATGTAAAATTTATCGCGTATATAATATCTATTAAATGTCATAAATAGCTTAGATATGTATTAGTTTTGATGAAAGATCTAACAGCTTTTAATTTTGTAACTTCATAAAAGATTAAAAAACCATTTTTGATAATAATGTTTTTGGTATTTTATTTATAAATAATGGCTAACTTAAATCATAAATGTAAATGATGGTGTGTGATAGAAATAGTATCGGAAATCGTAAGACATATGGTCAAAACAAATATGAACGGTATTAAAACGTAATAAAAAGAAATGCGCCGACAAGTTGATATGACTAAAACCAAATAGAATTATCATCGATTATTGTAATTTACATATCCTTTGTAAGACCGGATGCGAAGTAAGGACAAAAACGATTTAATAATAAGTCCCGACGCGAGTCCCTTAACCCCTTTCTTTACTTAACAAAAGGTACACAATATGTTGTCTTGCTTTCTTGTATCTTTTTTAAGGAAGAAGGGATCGTTCCGTATTTGAAACAAGTTTCGTAAGACCTCTAGAGGGTCAGTCGGTTTATACAATCCGATCCATACACACGTTCGACTTCCTAAAGTCAAGAGTCTAATCAAAACTTTTGAGCCGGCACAAAAATATTTCAACCACGTAACGTATAGGTAAATTATTTTTCTTTTTTCTAATCTTTCTTTTTTTACAGATTATCGAAAAGTTTGAGTTTTGGTTTACAAGTGAATAATTTATTGCTGTCCGTCCGACGGAGATTTTTTAATTTAATTCTAACTGCTTTGATTATTATTGGTTACTATAATATCTGCGTATATTTAATTTTAATAAAACCTCTCGTGAAAATCGTCTGTCGATTTATAATTTATTTTTATATTTCTGACATTTAATTATAATATTTTTGTACGTGTAAATCACTTAAAGAATTACATGCGTGTGTATTAGAATGATAAAACGACTCACCTGAATTTCACTAACGAGTTTTTCTGCGATGATCTTGTGGTCGGGAGTAGCTGGTGGTTGCGGCGTTGGAGGCGCAGGGCCAGGTTGATGGAGTTCCGGTTGCTCCTGGGTTGGTGTGGCAGGGCGGCTGCGGTTCCAGAAGTCCTGCATTTTGAACTGCCGCTGCGCCTCGGCTTGCAGTGCCGGGATGTGCAGGGACAGCGGCGCGGCTCGCAGGTCGAGCGCGCTGCCGCCGGCCGAGGCCTCACTTCCATCAGCTGCTGTCATCTTAAAGGAGTTCTGCAGCCAGTTGGTGACAAAGTTGTCTTCCTCCTTCGGCGCCTCCAGGAGCCTGGGATACGGCGGCGCGGCGCCCGCCTCGTAAGCGCCTTCGCCGCCGACCGCTTCCCCTTCCTCCGCTATTTTCGGTACTTTCGCCTCCCTCGGTGATCCCTCTACCGGTTCCGTCTTCCGAAAATCATGGAGGTCCCTGTACCTCTCCTGGAGCGCTAGGGATATGTTCTCATTGAAGTATTTCAACATGAATTCCAGTTCGGGGCGTATGGTCACAAGAACATGCGTCGCTGTCCGCTGGATCTGCAAGCGAGGTGGTTTATTTACGAGCGGTTCGGGAAATAGGTAGACCTCCTTGAGACGCGGGCGGGCGACGACTAACTTCTTGGAAAACTTGCGCGTCGCGACGCTTTCTTGCGGGGAGGGGCGGACGCGCGCGTCTCGCGAAGACGCCGCTCCAACTAGCAAGACGCGGTGCCGCCCCCGCCTTAGACGTCGCCAAGAACATCCCCACCGGCGCTGGGCGCGTGCGCCCCGAGTTTTTTCCGCGGAAAAATGCGAGCGCCGAGGAAAAGACGGCCGGCACACAGCCGACCGTCCCGACGCCACGACACGCACGCTTTCGTCCAAAATTCGTCCGCCGGACCGCTCGGACCACGGCATAACAACTATTAAAGGGCGCGAAGGCTCACCCCTCTCGCTTAGCCTCACACGATCGCATCCCACCCCTATGCGTTAGAAAGGGACGAGTAGATCGTCCGATTTTTTTCTAAGCCCCTATTAGTGAGGGAGGAAATGAAAAAGAATTGCCTTTCTTTACAATTTTTTCTTAGTGTCTCCTGTCTCGCTCGCACTTGTGGTGTTCATATAACGCCATTTCGGTTTGACTTTTTAAATACTTCCGTAACGCCTCTTCACTATTGAATTTTTTTCTTGTTCAGGCGGAGCTTACCTCATGGGGTTAGCCAACGGTCTTTTCCGCCTCGATTTTTTTCTATTTTACCTAAACCCTGTATAAAGCCAGTACGATAACTTTTCTAACACGAAGTTTTTATGTAATATTTTGTATATATAGACCTCACTTTAAATGCAATATCTACTACGAATATTCATTATCGTTAAGGCTCTAAAATTCTAATATTTATATTAATGCTGTTTTAAGTATTCTAATTTTAAGACATTATTAAAATAATGGTTCGTATCTAATGCCGTATTTGAGTTTTCTTTGGAACTGACGCCCTCTTTTCTGTAATCAACCCCTACGCTACCCTCCGGCAGATGGCGTAGCGTGCTACGAAAGTCTACGATACTTCGACATACTAGAACAAAACTTATGGAATATGTTGTTAAGTTTCATTATAATTTCGATTAAAATTTTATCATATCTATTGTAGAATTTTATGATTATCTCTATAAATGTTGTTTTATAGTATTTTATTTAAAAAATAGACATTAATTCATAAATATTTTTTTTTGTGGGTGAGTATTTTTTATGCTGAAGCTATAGAATGGCGCTATTTTATATAAATAAAACTGACGTATTTCACTGAAATTCATGTATCTTAAATAATGTACGAGTACGTCTACAGTATCTCCTAACGACAAACCTACACGTGAAACAATGTATGAATTAGTCAAAGCCATCACTAGTCCATCCTGTCATTGAATAAATTCCTATCTATTTTTAATAGTCTCATATTATTTCCAGTACGGAAAAATTATCGTATTTAACTAACAATTGTATATGTAATAAGGGCCGAAGTTGCATGAACGGTCATGCCCAAGTCATTATCTAAAATCGCAAGTTAAACGCAAAGACAATTGTTAGGTACAATAATGAACAGGCGTGGTCTTCAGTATGGGAGTGAATAGGTGATATTTTTACGGTCTATGATCACACGTTTGCCACGTCAAGCCGCCAGGAGGCGCTAGGAGTTTTCTAGATTTTTCTTAGATATTTACTTGAAAGTCTAGGATATTATTGAAGAGTTTTAGTTATAATTTTTTAATTTAAGCTTTTTGTAAAGTAGCGGCCTCTATGACAAACAATTGAAACCAAATAACACTAATTTAAATTTTATATATAATTATAAATTTCTGTACAATTACGAAATGAATTACTAATTTTAACAAAGTCTTTTTGCTTATACCAATATTAGAAAATAATATGGAAAATGTTCATGCTGAAAGACCGTTTTTTAGGTAAATATTTATGAAAAATTAGAGAAAAAAAATTGACAGTTTTTGTTTATATTTTAAAGAAGTTTTTACATATAACAATAGGATTATAATATATTTAAAATAGACGTTGCAAAATGCTAGTTCCTTTTTAAAATTTTAATCGCCTATTAAAAAATATTAATCATCAGACATATTTCAGATGGTGATGTTATTACAGATTAAATAAAATCTAAAATACTTATTTAACTTTTTTTTTAAATTTAAAGCACTTCTCCGTTGAGTACTTGATTAAAGTTAACATGTCTACGAAATCAGGGATAGTGTATTTAAATCAAATGTAATAGCCTTCAACAAATTAATATTTGTTATTTGATTATATCACTATGCTACAAATTTATTTATTTGTATGAATACATGAAAAATTTCCGTTGAAACGCAACCCGTTTATTATCTTTACCGATTCAAAAACTAGATGTCTCCTGTGTCGCTTTTCGGCAGCATTTTCCTAGAATATCGACTTTGAATGCAATAAAATATCAATAAAAATATTTGTTAAAAAATATTTACGTCTGTGCTTTTACATATATTTCAAATTACTTCAGTTTTACACAGAATGACTGCTCATTTGACTGAGAAAAGCTTCAAAGATTTTTAATCACTCTATAATGGTGATGAAAAATTTAAATTGTTTTCAAAACATGATTTCGTGGTGAATCGGGTTTTGAAAACAATTTTAGTTTTTTCAATTGAAATGCAACAGTTCCATTACCTTTGGCAGTACATAGAATGAAGCGACTGATAATAAACAATAATTAAATATTATCATTACATTATTTATCAAATTTGTAACCATTGATTTATGGGTAGTGATGTTTGGGCATGAATTATTTGATGATATATTATCCATACATTTATTATCATCTATATCAATCACCCGTAAAAAAACTTATGATCAAAATCTATTGAACTTATGAAATGTATTATTTGAACTTTAATAATATCATTCTAAAATTCAACCAACCGCTTCCTATGAGTCTTATTGAAAATCTATGTGGTCGTATAGTAGTGGAAGTCCTGCGGCTGATAAAGGTGATAATGATAATTACCCGAATGTGATGTGTGTCTATCAACAATATTGTCATTTACGTAAAGGATTATTTTGTAACTTTACTTTTTCAGTTTAAAGACTCACTGTTTATTTACAATTTTTTCTAAAATTTGTAAACTTGGTGTCACTTTTTCAGGACCTTAATGTCACTACTGCCCAAATAGTGTTTGTGGATTCCGAAGTTTTGAGCTTACAGGCCTTACAGGGCGCCTAGCCTAACACCTCGTTTTAAGGTAGCATAGATTTAAATTTCCCGGTGGAGCCTCGGTCGAACCGCTATGTACTATGATTTTACTGAATTGACTGCAGAACTCTTGGATTGCTTCGGAGGATTCTAAATGGAGTAAGTTAGCAGGAGTAGGCTTAAGGACCTTTAGAAATCTCGGCTTGGAATGTCTCTCATCGATAACGTAATTGTATTTTTTTTTGAACTAGACAAAATATTTTGACACGAAACACTTTTTATTTTGATGTAGTATTGATCATATTAAATTAGGATAGGCTTTTAATTACGGTATTAATTACAAAAATAAATTGAAATGATAGACATTGGATTCGTAATTATTCCCTAATACGCACTTAAATGTTCAATTACAAGTAAATAACGAAAAAGATGAATATGGAAATATCTCAGCAAATAACAATAATTTGTTTTTGCACTACATATTAGCGATAAAATTAGTTTCATTTTGACTTTCTTCTCTCCGCTCTGCAGGGATACATCGAATTATTAGTAACTCTGTGCATAACAGACCGGGGAAATGTTTTTTAAGTCTTTCGAATTAGTATTTTTAATTACCTTCGGAGAGCAGTGGTAGTTCAGCGGTAGAAGACTGAGACTTGCCTTTGAATACAATCCTTTGCACAAACAAGTTTTCAGAGGACGGGCAGCAGTGTCTCCTGTGTGCCATATTACTACACTGTAATCAATATCGACCCCCCATAGATATTGTTGCGGAAGGCCCAGTGCAGTGGGCGTTTATGGGCTGAATTGACGAAACATCTTCAGAAGACGCTTAATCTTGGCCACTTCTAACAGATCCTTTTGCAATCGTATGCCCACACGTGAACATTCTACGGGAAATGATAATTAGGGTGATAACTACGAAACATCAAAATATTAATTTAATATAAATTTAATAATACGTATTATCGTTTTCAATTTTTTCTATATTACCTGACAGGGAATTCGATAGTTACTCTTACGTATACCGTCGAAAGCACCTTAAAAATATTAAAATATCTTGTACGAAGAAATTTATATGAAAGTATTAATTATCTTAAGTCGTTAAAAATCATGGTCACCATATCCTGACCGACCTGTGGACACGCGTGATGGTATAATAATAATGTCCGTCGCAAACAATGCGACGTTCCTGCCCTCATGAGGACCATATAATTTAAGGGTCATTTTCACTATCGTTTTAAACACACTTAATTTTTTTTGTAAAGTTTACGCAAATACCGGTACCATTTAATTTAGACGTTTTCGTAAAAATGTAATTTTAAAAAGTTTTGTATTTTACTAAACGAATCGTATATTTTTTTTAATTGACATGAATAAAGTTTACGATTTTTATTTCATTTGAAACATTTTAGTTCAAGCTATCGCAGGTCCAAGTTCTTTAACGCTGCTTATTAGTATTTTTATTATAATTTCAAATCTACGTATATATCCGTAAAGAAAGATAAAAACACACAATGGATTACAAAATATTGTATCCCGGGCATCGAAGCCTTGACCTGCGATCGCAAGTTTCAGTACTCTATTACGTGGCTTCCACTGCTCGTAGTAAACATTCATCATCAACACGATTTCGGCCATAAAACTTCCACTGATGGACAGAGGTTACCCCCAGAAAATTCCACTAGGACCTGTCGCAAACGGCTGCATTCAGCGCCTTCCTAAGACTTTGACAAGATCATCTGTCCATCATGTTTAGAATAAGATATATTCATTTCTTTAAATACATACATTTCTACGTTTATTTATAAACATTAAATAATATTTTCGTATTTCAAACTTCATGGGTTTTAGATATGTTCAATAGACGTGTAAATGTCATTAAATAAATCGCATGTATCGAAATGAAGCTTAGATAAAGTCTTATTATATGATAAATATTTTTTTAATTATATAAACATCACCTTTACTGGCAAAGAATCATTGGAGCAGCGTGAAAGACTACGCTCTAATAGCTTCGCACAATGGCCGGCGCCCGTGTCCCGTGGACGCGTGTAATATTATTATAACGTTGCGATAAAAAAAAAAAAGCAAAATGAAAGATGGCGCCGCGGCGGAACGTGTCCGCGCCGACAGCTGCCCGCTTATTGTGCTCGATATAATATCCGTTCCCGCCATAACGAGTATCATAATCAATTAATAAATATTATTTTTGTATTATATTTGAAATACAATGATTTTTTTTTAAATTAAAATATCATAATTATAAAAATTGCTTCCTTAAGTTTCGTAATAAAAATACAGTATCTGTTGCACCATATATCAATTACCAATTAATCAAAAAATACTTTTATAATATATTATTTGAGAGGCGACCACAAGGTCACAGCCCCATGCGATGGTCCAATCACGTCCAAACGTAATACACACAGCCGAAGACTGGCATAGAAAACGTAACATAGTGCGTGACAAACTTCAAAAATAGTCACAATCTTTCTTTTTTTCTTATATCCTTTATAAGAGAAGCATTTGACCTCTGTCTCGCCTAATCTTAAGCGATGACGAGGCCTACAATGGTACATGCTTGCCCAGAAGAAACCTATTTACTCTTGTCTTAAAGATATAATTGTCTGGAAATAATGAAGCTGGCAAATTATTCTACTTCTTGGCTGTTCGCACTATAAAAGTATTAGCAAAACGCTTAGTGTGGGTGGAAGGAACTTCAACCATGTACGGATGTCATGAATTCGTACGTCTTGTTGTACAATAGAAGAGGGGAGAGGGGGGCAATTATTTGGTGTAATTCAGACGTCGCTCTCCAAAATACAGTCAGAAGAGTACCGATGTATAAAAGAAGAAGTAATTTTTTTATGTAAAATCGATCGTGAAGTACACAAGTACGTTGTTGTCTTAATTTGCAACATTAACCATTTATTTAACTTATTATAAATAATTTAATGAAATTATTGCAAGTCGTTTCAACTTAACTAAAAGCTTAGAATTACAGTATTTCTCCTTTGAGAGAGCAAGACTTGGTTAATTGTTTTCGAATTCGATATTTCTTTTAAAACTTTAGTGATAATGAAGATTTCTAAATATCAAATATCAATTATGTTTATAAATTTTTATCTTAGTGCGTGTATTTTTTTTTTACCAGTTTCAGTGACTTACGGCAGTGGAACATCTCTCACTTCAGGCGCCATTTGCAAGTTCGCAGCTGCGAATCATCGACTCATGGAGATAAATATAATCGAGATTTCTCTATTAGATCGAATCAAGGATGCGAAAATTCGAAACCGAAGACAAACGAAAGTAACCGATATGCAGTGAAAATGGTCAGGAGACAGCGCGCAGCAAAGATGGTCGGTGGGGCCTATACATTCTGGAGAGGAGACCACTAACAGGCTAGAACAGCGTAGAATGTCTACCGATAAGGAGGATAGAGAACCTTTTTCTTAAGTCATCGAAAGATGCTTGATGCAGGCAGCTTTCAACTATTTCTTTTGGAAATATTTAGATGAGTCGTATGTTCGTAATGGACGCGCTATATGGCTAAAACTATGACTAGTGTATAAGATTAAAAAACTATGCATATATTGCATATTGAATTTAAATAAGTTCTTTAATTTTTTATAATAATAAACTAGCTATGCTCTTATACGTAACTTTTACGTTATAGTTTTTAATTATTACGTTTTGTAATAAAGATACAATAATAAATAAATAGAACCTATTTTCAAGTAGTAAGTCATTGGTACGAACATTGTTATGACTACGAAATGTTTAGTTCAGTGTTGAAGTCCAATCACTTGGCTATAGCTTTTGTTATATATTAAATGAAGTGTAATTGTAACAGGCAAATGATTTGTACACCATTAGTTTGGAATGTCGGCACAAATGCACCGTGTTCGTACATGGCGAGTGGAAATGTGTAGGTTTCGCCATGACAGATTAATGTTACTTTGAATGTAGGTCAATAAACGAAAAGGTAGTATGTGAAACGAAGAATAAAGTTTTTCATTAATGAATAAAAAAATATTTTTTGAATCTACAGTAAATTTAAATTTATTATAAAATAATTTTAACTGTCGCATGTTGGCCACACTGTTCAATGCCAACTTGATAATCTTAATGCTTATTTTTTTTATACCTTTTGTTAAATATAATTGAATACAGGTGTGTAACAATAATATTGTCATGAATTGCTAGTATCAAGACGCGCTAAATCGCTGTCAACATTTAAAAAGAAGATATTAAGCACATCCTTTGCTTCTGAAATTGGATCATTCATCATTTATCGCTTATTCTTATTAAAGTAATACCATTATTATGTAAAATGCATTTAAAATATTAAATGTGTACTATGTTTTTCTGCATACACCCTAAACTTCCTTCATGTCTCTCGTCTCTATCCAAAGGTTGACAGGTAGAGATCGCCTCGGGCGATAACGCCGCCTATTATACCACTGCATAAATTGTTTAACATTAATTATTATCTATATTTTTGTCATTTTCTTTAGATGTATTTTTTTTGTAGTTTTAGTAAACAATGAAGTGTAAATAAATATGTTTTCATATAACTGAACTAAAAGTGGTTATTGTAAAAACATTAATATTACGCAATAAACCAAATTGTTATATGAAGCTATAATGTTTCGATGTCGAATATCGAATTATATTATGCAAAATCAAAATGGTCCTAATATTAAAAAAATGGAATGGACACTTTATTTTTTATTCTATCATTATTATCATTTTAGCTGTAAGATGCCTACAGATGATCTTAGGCTTTCCCAGCTTTCAACAGGACGGTTTGACAGGCGGCCTGCGTAAAATAAGAGTCCTAACAAATAAATTTGTCCACCTCGTGGTATATCTTACGGCCATATTTTCTATACACTATGTGGGCGGCCTATTGACACTTCTACTTGCTACTCCGCTGGATTTTATACTTTCTTTCAGGAATATCCCTGATGTACAATTTTCCGACGGATATTAACTCATTTCTACCAAAAACTAAAAATATATTTCAGATTACATATGTTTTTACTATTACGATCAAATTTAAAGAGTTGCAATATTGTTATAAAACGTAAATTTTGGTGGAATGTCGATCATAATGACATCAGCCCCCACAGACTTCTTATAGAACGGTTTGTCATCGTCCACCGGGTATATGTCAGACATTTGTGTTGACTAGATCTCTGTATACAAAATTAGTAGGTAAAATGTAGGGTACATTGACTTGTCTAATTGTATAACGGGCTTATGTATGAATAGGAATTTACTGTTAAATGCCATTGTATAATGCCATTCCAGAATATCATAGCAAAGCTTAGTTAGCAAATCTGTATTAACTTTAGCATTTTACACAGGTATCTTTGTCGTGTTTTATAATTATAGATTACTTAAGTAGTCTTAATCCTTTGAATTTTTAGTAAAGAATATTAATAAAATTATGTTTTTATGTTTATCATTTTTTAGTGCTTGTTTATGAAGTAAGCAGGAAAAAAAATTGGTCACTTATGTTTAATTAATTTATTATATTTCTCAATAAAAATTAAATAAATGTTAAACTTTTCTCTGGGGAGATATATTATAAAAATAATACTAATATGGTGATGAATAAATTGAGCAGTGACAGCTCATAGATAAAGTACTTGGACCTGCGATCGTGACCTACGATCGCAGGTCCAAGTACGGGTTCGATTCTCGAAATATAACTTTATATAATTCACATTTTGTGCATTAATTATAAAGGATTGCCATCGCTTATAAACAAGTTTCTAAAGGATAGGTAGCAGCGTCCCTTGCGTACTATAATACCACACTGCCATCGCCAAATCACCTGTCAAGCGTGGTGATTATAGTGTATACCCACAGATATATCTTTGAGGGACCTAAGCCTTGAAGTGGGCGTCTTTGAGCTGAAACGACAAACTATCACCGAAGTTCAAGAAAATATTGCCCGGGTCTCTATTTCTAAGTTTTATTTGCGTTATTGTTTATATATGAATGAATAAATAAAGTTCGCATACGTCATAAAAATTAAAAAAAAAATTCTCGATCGTCCTAGTCTTTTAACATCGACTTAATCCGTGAAACGAATTCAAACGCGTCACAAATAAAACTGGATGTAACACAACACTTGACAAAAAGTTTATCAAAGAATCCGTTCCGCTATTGAGTGTCGCCAAAACCATACAAAAGGAGCGTTTGACCCTTCTGCAATATGCAAATTTCACATTTGACAGAACACCTAGAGGATATCTCCGCAAGGGTAATAACGGAATGCGTAACCTTTGTCCCGCTTCGACCGGTTTCGGGTATTTTTTTTTAAAAAACTTTTTTGTTCTAAAGCTTATTGTTGTCTATGGGAACTACTGCGATCCTTGTGTTGCGTTTGTTTGGATTATTATAGTTATTATTTCATTAAAATCAACTGTCCCTTGTTATTACTAACAGAAAATAAGTCACTTCAAAAATTTTTTTGACCTTACTCTGAAGTAGTATGGTGTCTAGGTAAGTCAGTCCTGTCAAGCTGATCTAGATTGGCTATCAGTGACAATAACATGAGACTCTAATCATTTGTTACATCATCATTGGTGAAAGCATCACCAAGCCAACTTATTGTTATTAAATCAATATTAAAATCAAAATATACCTATCAATATAAGATGTTGGTATTTTTATTCCTACAGGAAGCTACCACCGGCTCGGAAGATAGTCCTGCTGAGAACAGCTGTAGGTCTTTACTAATACAGATTTATGAAGAATGCTTGGACAATAATAAGCTTCTTATGTGAGCATCAATTACATTTATTTCCACGCACTAACATCAGTATATTATCCTTAGAGCAATATACTTTTTCCAATATAATATTAGTTTTAAATCTCTACAGATACAGATCTGTAATTAATTTTGGAATATTATTGTACTGATTTATTTAATTTTAAGCAAAAATTAGCCTTGTCTTAACCTCAAGCAACATGACATGAATTATACTGATGTCGCAAGTGGCAATTATTAAAAACATTTACCCAAAAAGAACAGAGAACTTAGATACATTTATCGAGAGAAAAGAGCTTTAAAGAGCCGCATGTAACTTCCGAGCCGCAGGTTGACCACCCCTGCTCTATGTTGTAAATTAACACATGATAGAAAGATAATGCCATCGCCTAATCGCAAACGGATATTTTTTTCTTGATTACTATTGGATGGATTTAGTTAGTAAGGACAAATAGAAGGAGCGATCGATAGAAGAGGTTGGTAATGGATATTCACACATATTACAGATTATATTATTTATTATAATACATATTCTAACAAGGTATCTAACGAGATATAATGCAAAATACACTTATTATGCAAACGCATTAAATTAACTGCATATTAATATAACACAAACGACACAATTAAAATACAACCTATATATATGCAAGTTGTATCTACCCCTGCCTGCTACGCGTGGCCCACACTGCATTTTTCCATTCTTGATAACTTTTTATCGAACCATAAAAATATTCAGCTAAATTATTACTTATTACCTTAGTGTGAAAATAAGCATATTTATTATGAACACCTTTCAAACCTATCGTTACCTCTACTGCGCGAAAGGAATATTCATGCTAAATTTCTCTATAAGTATATAGATCTCTAATATTATCTATAAACTTCAGAGATGACAGAGATAACGTGTTGAATTACTTGATGAATATATATATGTACATGTCATTTTTCAATATGCTATTTGCTTCTTTCAAAGGAAACGAATCATGGCATGCGTTATAAAGTTTAGCGGTAAATATAAACACCAGTGAAACAGTTTAAATGACCTTAAAAGTTGAGTGGGTTAGTAAGCTATATGAAATTTGTGGGGAGGAGCCATATTTCCAGCAGGAGGCGTCCTGTGGATAGAAGATGATGAAGCGATGATAGCCGTTAATAACAAGCAAATGTAAATAAATTTCAAAGTAATGTGGTAACGTATATTTATATAAAAGTACACGCTTATTAAATATTTAGATGACTGTGTATTAAAATATTCAATGACATGTAATCAAATGACTGTTGCTCGAAGACAATCAATATCATCCTGTGAAGAACGTACCTACTATTTCAATAGAACGACAATGTAGTGTTGCCATGTTAAAATCACTTGATTTATTTATAAATTATTTTAGAGCTTTTTTAATATTTTTAAATTTATCATTAAGAACTTTTTTCTATTTTATATCTAAATTTTTGGAAATCTTATTAATTTTTGTTTGATAAAAAAATAAAGTTACATTATTAGTTACAAATATTATGTTTACAGAGCTTCAGTCTCTTTTGGTAGAGATAGGCTAGAACATCAGGCAATATACATCGACCAGTATGTAAACAAACTACAAGTCTTACCTATAAAATATTTATACAGAAGTTGAAAAAAACGAAGACATGAATTTTTGAATCGTAAATCAAAAAAACCTATAATGTGTGATAAGAAGCCTTTTTAAAAATAAAAATCAGTAAATTAAAAAGTTTAATATATATTACATAAACAGTTTATAAATATATTTAATATTATGTATGAAAATTAGGTGACACAAATTATATAGCCTTCGCTTAAAGCAACCTTTATTATCATCCCGAACTATTAAAGACATTGATAAAATATAAAAAAAAATTATCGACCCAAGTAATAACCACTCTACCTGGCAACACCGAGAACCGAATAAAACGAGTTCGTCGTTGAAAAAGTTATAATAGAGGGTAGTAATGACCGGCGTTCACCAACCGCGACCTATTTTTAATGATTTTTGGGAACAAATTTAAAGGGTTAGCTAATTAGCAAGGAGTCCGCTTTTGTAATTTTACCGTGCAACCGAACCGAACTTGCATGCACATCTACTCCGTATGGATCAGTCTTATGTTATTTATTTGATTTGATCCTGGAAATATAATACGTTTTTGTAACAGATGTACAGATTGATAGTATGACGCGACAACAATAATAATACTCCCAAATGCTATAGACAGAAAAATTGCTCGAGTATCTTCCGCTACTTCTACCAGCGCTATCGCTGTCCAAAGTAGTGGTAATGCCAAGTAATTTCAAGGGACCAAGTTTAGTTTTCGTCCTCCCAGATGCCTTTGTGTCTAAATCCTAAATGAGTTCTTAGTGATAGTCTAATCCTATATCTCATATCGTCAGCCCTTGGACAAGCTCACTAAATATCTACTCAAGCAATCAGTTGATTCAGTGACTTCCTAATCCTTCGAGGTTGCTGCAGAAGAATATGAATTTAATAAAATGAAGTTAATATTATAATTGTAATTTTCACGTTCAATGGTACTTCGTGAACCTTCAATTTACTCATGAACGATCATCACAGGTTAAGGATCATTGGTGGACTCTCTTATCATAATCATAGGACTTCGAATGCCTGACATGTCTCCCTATATAAAATTAAAATATGACTGGTTGAACTCAACCTTAATACAGCATCTTCTGATAATCTTAATAAGTTCGTTGATTTCCTCGTGGATGGAAGTTCTACTTGCCGGTTCATGGTCTCCGTTCTAGAACCATAAAAACAAAACCGCCATCCTTTCTACGCGCTATGTGACTAACCCACTGCTATTTCAAAAAACTGTTACTAGTAGATATTTTTTGGTTTACGTAATACATACAGCATAAAATACTCAAATCAACGGCAGAGCGTTGTCATTTCAACCCATAGACGCCTTCCGCTAGACAAAGGCTTTTCTCAAAGATATATATTATAAATTTCCGTACATACGTTCACTATATATAGTAAAATAATTAATTAATTTTCTTGAGTTTTAAATAGAGCTTCTATATTTATTACATTTGCAGATGTCGAACGCAAAACAAATAAATTTATGGGTTTAAATGCATATTAATTACAGGTACGTTTGTAAAATCAATACACAAATGTAATATCGGCTTAAAGATGCCCGCTGAAAGGCTTACCTCCCTAAAGATAACTATGAGGGTATACACCATAATTGCCACGCTTGGCAGGCTGGATGGCGATCGCAGTGTGATATTATGGTACGCAGAAGACGATGTTGCCTATCCTCTGGAAACTATTTCGTGAATAGTGGTAATTGTATATAATTAATGAAGAAAGTGTGAATATGAAACTATCCCGGGGATCGAACTTGCGACCTGTGATCGCGAATATCAATCTTCTACCGCAGGAGTAACGTTGTATCAATATCAACAACAACAGAACGAAAGAACGAAGAACGAACAGAGAAAGACAACAGAATATCAATGTGGGGAGCTCATTTTGATTGATACGTGAATCAAATGAAACTCTTCTGGTATTATTATGATGACTTACACAAATTGGTATAATAATTGACTATTGAAGTAAAAATTATCGCGAATAAATAAACATAAAAACTAACTTGTATATTACCTTTAACACGTACATTGCGTTACGAGATCTAAAAGACCCCAAGACTTTTGTTATATACTACAAACAAAGTTTAAATATGCAATCTCGTTATTTTTATGAAATGTTAACGCAGTAAATGTGTCAACACATTGCAGTTGACGAAAAAAATGTAATATTTCATTAACGGCCTATAATCAATGGGATATACTATGACCGGTATATGTAGAGAAATGAATATTAAATTATATAGACTAGACTTCCTTTACAAAACCTTGTTTTTTATCTGCACGTTTCGCTCAATATACGCATTTCAAAATTAAGTTATTTATAGCGATAAGATATATTATCTTGACAGAGATAATTAATTAAATAGTGCCATATTGATTTTACTCTAATAAATTCAATTAAAGAGGTCATTATTGTACATAATTATAACATCTACAGGATGTTTGGATATAGTCGTTTAGGTTATGCATTAAAGGGAAGAACATCCATCCAAAAATTAATGGTTTCAGATATAACAGATAACATAATAATAATATAGTACTAAAAGCGTTTTTAAAATTAGAATTACTTCATATCGTACTCCGTACAGACCGTATTGCCAGGAAATATTTACATATCGCAATTTCATGACAAAAAATAGTTTTTCAGAGTTTTCAATATAACATATACAGAGTGATCGGATAATAGTATAAAGCTTCAGATTACTGACGAGTGAGCTATATTTATTCACCCTTTATAGCATTTACACATAGAGATACGTTAAAACAATGTGTATATAGCCTTTTTCACACACTTTTCGCTTAACTCATATAGCGTTAAAAAGTTTTTTATATTTATTCTAGTCATTTAGTTATTTTGGAGTTATTTAATGCGCTGGGATATTTTATATTAACATACATAACTACTTAAATAATAATAAGTTGACTCTGATGTTGTTTATAAATAATTCAATTAGAGATTATAAGAAAACGGAAGACGCTAGATGCAAAGCGCTTCCTATAGGTCTTATTGAAAAACTATGGACGTGGCCTTTGTGCAAAACCGTCTTACGGCTGAAATGAGGATAATGAAATAAAATTTGAAAGTAGGAATAACATTATATGTATGCAAAAAGATCTACTTATGTTATTTAAATTGAGTTGTTATAAGAATAATTGCGTCTATGATAAAACTTTCGAAAATGAATCTCACTCCATAGTTAGTTAGCTAGTTAACGTGGAACATTATTGATGGTACTATTCCGTGACAAGTGAACGATACGGGGCCGTGGAACAGAGCCGCGCTTGTCTGTCTGTTTGCGTTTGTGTGATCGATAACAACTGGCTGCGTGTTCTTGTAAGCATTCCACCACTTCTTAGATCCGCGATCGAGCGAGCTTTACGTTTAAACTGATATCTTAGAATTCTGAAACACCGTCATGAAAAACATGTTCAACCCCATTAAGAAACAGATAAATTATTTAATGATATAAATTCTTGTCGATGGTTAGAGCGAGTATAGATTTATAATCAATTACATCTAAAAAAACTAAGCCTAAATTAGAAACTTAACCGATTAATCAATGATTTAGAAATCACAAAAATATGTAACTAATAAAGAGTCACGGACGTAGTTCAAAGAATTGTTCGTCTGAAGGCAATGAGCGGGTCCCGTCGCTCGTGTGACGCCTTTTTGTGGCCGGAAGGTTCTCCGAGTGGGTTTGACAACTAGATGGACCGCTGGCATAGTCAAAAAGGTCGCTGGAAGTAACGGAATGCAAGCAATGCAAGTCTTGGGGGTGGCCGGTGGACAAAGAATAAAAAGTTAAAATAATATCAAACACATTATTCTTACTGTGTAAGAAAGAATATATACTAACCGTGTTCCACTAGGTTTAAATAAATGTATTTAAAAAAAAATTATTACTGAATGTTCAGTAATATTTTTTTAAAAATAATTAGCCCAGAGGATAGACAATTTGAAGTAGCAGTAGGCTTTTATACTCAGTAAAATGCGCACATATGTATAACTCTGATTTGTGACAACAGTGTAATAACAGTATTATCATCGTTTCTACCGTAAGATGTTCACTCCTTAGAATAGGCTTTTATTATTTATTTCCCATATGAAAGGATGGTCAGCATCTAACGTTTTCAACATCATACGATACGTTTACCAGAACAGTAAGCCTGGGCAGTCATCTGTTCTGCACGTAGCCTGACTACTGTCATATTAACAGCAGCAACATCGCCCGAAACAAAAAAACCTAACAGGGAAATATTTTCATTTCATGTTTTGAGCCGTTCGTGGATAAATAAAAAACAAATTATAAAAATTCCGACCATTTTAAATATTCAATTAATATTGATGTATGATAAACCGCATCGTTTGAATTAATAAACGAAACAAATCGTCCGTTTAACGGTAGTCGAATATCACATAAAAACATCACCCCATGTCAAGGAGATGTATAAAAAAGCATAAAAAAAACCAACCCTCAAACACCGCGTGTCAAAATCCAGCGATGTTTAAATGGGTAAAAAATACATGTTAATCTGCCTCCCGTGTGGCCAGTATTCGACGACAAGCGAACCCAGCTCGTATGAATAATTTTAAATCGACATTGGAGGTTTTGGTCGACGTTGGGCCGGTGTTCTTAGTCGCATTTGTTTACAAGCGTTTAAAAAAAGGATTGACGTAAAAAACCGCCCCTTTCCGTTAGACAGCGCCAATAAAAAAGAGAGAAAAAAAAAGCATGGCGTTTGAAAAAAGAACGAGTTAATTGGTGGTACGCGTGCCGCCCCACTTTTTTGGTGGCATCGACTTCTCATTGAGGACTCGTGTTTTTTTTTTTAATTCCGTGGGGTGCATTTTTTGCGGCAATTATTACGGCGTCGCTTTCTGCCCCGGACATATTATTTATGATTATAACATTTTAAGCCCTGTTAGCACTGTATAATTTTCTATTAAGGGAATTTAACTTTTTTCTTTATTATTTAATGGCGTGTCATATTCAATGTGTATTTGTTTTTTTGTGACAGAAATATTTTTAAATAATTTCAAATTTAAATATTATACAGCGCTGTGCAGTTTTAAAGCATTCTAACTTTATAAATGAAATTATAAAGTTTATTTTATTTTCGTTAATATTATGGTATTACTAATAAAGCAAGAACTATAATTATTACCAATAAATAGGAATAAATTAATATATAGCTAAGTATAACAGAAGTAGGAATAATTTTAAAAGTTTGAATTAATAGTAATATTAAAGAGATAGAATGATGCTATGAACGGCATCTATTGAAGCATTACAAAAAAGCAAAATTTTCTTATAAGAAAAAAAATTGTTATTTCTATTGAATAAAATGAAGAGAATATATTTTAAACATGAAGATATAATTTAAAATGAATATGTGTACTATGCAAGTGCAATCACAAAAAGAAACAAAAATTTCTATAATGATTTTAAGTTTAAAATTTGTTTGTGTATATACAGATATGACCATTCATGAAATTACTTACATAAGTATGACAATTTTGAACAAAAAACTGAATCACTTTTAAACAAACTGTTCTATGTTACTTCACTTTATATGAATTGTGGCAATTTTGGGACAGTCTTTACCGGGAATTTTTAAAAAGAAAAAAATGAACAACGAAAAAAAAAAAATGTATCATGAAAAATTTGACGTTACGCAACAGTGGAAAATTTTTACCTCGAACAAGCGAAAAAACAACCGCCTTGCACAGCGACTACTTATAAAATTTCCGTTTAAAACACATCGCTCATTATCTTTTTTCTAACGAAAAAATACATTTTTGCACAATCACAGACAGTCTTAAAGTCAAAACACATCAAGGAGATGAAAACTCTATCATAAATTATATAAAACACAAATTAAAATGCATTTATTAGCGATTTATACCTATTCGAAGTGACCAAAGAGTTCCTTGGTCTACTTTATTAGTTAATAGGGATGTGCCCTTTTGCACAGCGAAATGTCAACTCGAGTAACTCGACTAGACGTTCCAATAAAATATACGGTTCATGTTATGAATTTTATTAATTTAACGAAAATATATCTCAAATATAATTAAAGACGCGTATACGTGGTTAAAAAGTAACTTTGAATACGTTCCAACTCTTTTTAGATACACGATGTCTAATTTTTAATTTTAGTATTTTATTTCACATATTACAGATAGCATTTACATATCAGATAATTTGATATTTTTACGAAATATATAACGATAGGTAGAACACCTGTTTGTAAAAATCCCAGAGCAATGAATTCTCTAAATTCTTCAAAATATAACTTTAAGTTTTAAGAGATATAAATTCAATTTGCAAAGCTGATAAGACAAGTTAATACATGTCCAGTACAGTCATTTGAAATTTAAATTACTCCACCTTGTCAGATTTGACACAAATTTATCGGTATGAGTTTTCAATAGTTCGATGTAAAATAAACCTTTGATTTTATTTGTTAGAGTCACAAACGATGTAATTAATATCATCTGGAATACGACTAGTGTGATGAATTTGCATTTTTTAAATTTCCTCTACAATTCTACTTTAAGGCTAGCATGTAATTTCAAGAGTTTCGAACTATGTTTAGGTTTAATAAATACTTGGTCCAATAAACCCGTAAGGTAAGCCTATAGAACAACATGTGTATTTTAACTAAGCCCTATATTCTAAATATAAAAACATACATATTTCATATGTACTTGAAAATCATATTCAATAAATCTAACTCGAAATATCAAAGCAATAATTTCCAATAAGCTTGTAATAAGAAATATTCTTATTGGAAGTCTACATAAGTTACTTTAGCTGGATATAAAATAAATCATTAATTTTGTGTTTAAAAATAAAAAGTATATAATAAAATTTTTATTTATACATAGAAGGGCTGACGTACAAGTTAAACAGAAACTTTTCAGTATTTTAAGTAAGAGCAAGATGTTGTTGCAGCGTATTTCGTATGTAAGACAATTAGTAAAAAATATATTGTAACATATATCTTCTTCCCGCCTGACTAGACACAAAGATTATTAAACTATAAATAGTTAAAAACAGTTCAGGAATCTTTCTCTGATTCTTAAGCTAATTTGAAAGAAGAATCTTCGTAGAAAGATATTTACTGGAAAGTGTTCATTTTTTTATATGAAATAACCCAGTTTTAAAAGAGTATTCAAATCATACTTATTAACGACTACATCTATCGTTCACCTCCAGAATGAAAAATTACTCACTGTTTTATGTCTAACTAACCTGTAAATTGTTTAATCATAATATATATGACGCGAAACGGAGACGTCAACTTTTTTGGAAATTTTTTTTTTTTCATTTAGCTACATTTATAATAAATTTAATAATAATTAATAGAGAATAAGTAAAATACATTTCTTCATAAATACTAATCGAAAAGAAGTGAAAAAAAATTGTTATTTATATATATATTTGTATATAAATGAATACCATTTATTACTAAACATATTGGTTGTGACTTGGAATATGAAATGAAATTGGAATAAAAATATAAATTAAATAACAAAAAAAATATTATATACTATTATAAACTCTAAAAGGTAACACAATGTAATACGAAACCAAACGAAAACTCGCTATCATTAATTACAAAATTGTTGAAATCTAAACTTTAAAAAATTAAACTTGAAAAAGAAATAATTCATTTTTTTAATCTAAATGCATGGTCAAGTCATTTAGGTATTCACGTGTTCATCTGGTGCGAAGATCTATTTGATAAAAATCGTCATTTCAGCCATAGGACGTCCAATGCTTTATACATCCTCCAAAGATTTTCAATTCAGAACGTTTAATGCCACAGGTTTATTCTTTCATATCTTATTTCTTTTCATATTTTAAAATCGATTAAATTGACCACCAACCTTATTGTCACCACTGTTCTGGAGTCCTGAACTATTGGAAAGTAACCTTAGGTTGAACATAGAATGACAGTAGAAAGTTAAAAATGTTTCTATTCCATAGGTCCACTCAATATGTAGAGTAAAAGGTTTGGTGAAAGACGTATCCCTTGTGAATATTTAATCTTTTTAATTTGTACAAAAAAAAGTAATGACAACCTGATTGATATTGATCAAACTGATTTCTATACAAAAATATAAAAGAACAGAATATCAACATTTTCTCCTCAAGGCCGAACATATTCAAGCTACGAATGGCAAGAAAATATATTTGTTTTACCAAATTTATTCATAAATATGAAATATAAATGATAGCTAAGAATTTATACGCATTTGGTTACATTAAATTATAATAAAATAAATTTTATTAGTGAAACAGGCTTATTAATTAATATCTCGGTTCCGATATCCGTCAAACCGATGAATCGGTTTCGCTCTCTCACTAGAGGTACATCACTAGCTGCATTTATGCGCGCCTTATCAGCTGCACTGTGTACGTAGATAAAATTTTGAAAAATTCTCAACTTTTCCGCGATAACCCCGCCTTCGCGCACGGAAAAAAAAGCTCTTGCGACGTATTCATAGTTTGAACCACGACTTAAATATTAATAATATTTTTTTAAGAAATTTTTTAGTGAAGTAATTTGTACAAAATTTAAATTTTAATGACGTAGATATAATTTATAATTTTCGATTAACCATCAATTATCATTTTAAGCAAAGGATGTCTACTGCCGGGTATAAGCTTCCACCAGAGATTTCCAACAGAAACGGTAGGAAGCGACCTACATTCAAAGGCCTTCAACTGCCTTAACATGTCCTCTGTCCACCTTGTGCGAGGCCGTCCTGTGCTATGCTTGCTATACGTGGTCTCTACTCCAGAACCTTCGTGACCTGCCTACTGCTATAATCTGCTAGATTATATAGGTTACTGTCTTTCATCCACGCATCTCTTAATTTTAGATACTAACATTTAATTTTTTTTTTTATATTAATTGATATTTATATTAATTAAATTTATGTATGTGAATGTTTTGTGAATAATAAACATATCCTAGTTGATCGTGTATTATACAGGTTTAGTTTTAACCAAACAATTCTCGGAGACAATCTTATATAGACAAGAAAACGAAAACAATAGAATGTTATGTCGGATGTTTGGCTTTTAATATTTTGGAAATATATACTGTAATGATTTAATTGTTTTCTACTTGCTTAGCTTAGATTAAGCTGTAAGTTTGCATGCTTTGTATCATATTTATAGCGTAATTAAAATATAAATTATGCGTTGTTTTAGAAATTATTTATGATACTATTTGAATAAAATTACTTTGAATAATTTTATCATTATCATCATTTAAGTCGAAGGGTCTACACTGCTAGACATTGGTTAAAAGATTTATAACAGGACGGTGGAAGCGGTCCACAACCAGCGTTTCCCAACGATCCTAACAAGGTCATCCGTCCACCTAGTTGGATGTCCAACGTTGTCCTTACCAGTCTGTGATCTCCACTCTAAAACTTTAAGGACCCAGCGGCCTTCTATTGTACGTACTATGTGACCTGCTCTGTGCCACTTAAACTTGGAAACCGTCAAGGCTACTTTTGTTGGTCTACAATTCTCCTCATTCGTGATTCGATGAAATTTCAAGCAAGCCCTCTCCATGGCACGTCAACTGACTGTGAGTTTGTTAATAAGTCCCAGAGTGAGAGACAAAGTTTCAATTCCGTAAGTCATAACAAACAAAAATAACAAGTGCCGCCTTACAGTCATTACTATGAATACGTCACATCTTATAAATAAAGCGCATGACCGACAAGTATTTATTATTTGCAGTTGCGTTATCGTTGCCTCTTCACTTAGTATGAGTTTGGTACGTGTATTAATCATAGCGTTTCTTTGTGAGCGTCTAGATAGTGCACCGCGTCGGCTAGACACAACGAGGCACTGTGCATAGTCTGTGCTATAAGCTGGCTAGTTTTAATAGGTTGCGTGCGTCTATCCACACATATGTCGCCCGATGTACTTTACAATTCCACAGTCTTATCGAATTATTATTAATGTAAGTAATATAAAATTACATGTGAATATTTTTAAAGCTTAATTGAATATTTAATAATTAGAAACAATTAACAATTAAAGTCTAATGTGTTCAATTTTTATACGATTTATTTGCAGTCAATGAAAATTTATTCATTACAAAGGAATATTGTCATGTAATTAATTTTAAGAAGTTTATTAAATAGAAACTTATGAATAAAATCATATTAAAAAGTAAAGGATAAACCTTTAAATGAACCTTAGGAATAAATTGGAATCAAGGAGGATGTTACCTTAAGATACATCTGTCTGATTCTAGTTTTCACCAAATTGTTCTATTACGATTCTTCTCATATATAAAGTGACCACTTCGTCATTATTAATTATCCTAAGTCGATTATAATATGACTAAATAGCAGAGGCATTGCAGTGTAACATTATATTTCAGAACTTTGTTTAACCTCGCTTTTTGGGACGAAGTGACCAAGACAAAAGATATTAAGTAAACTAATTTCTTATAAAAAATAGTCCCCCAAACGGTTTCTTAACATAAGTTGCAAAATCAATAATAAATCGTTTATATTTTTCAGAGAACACTCATAAAACATATGCGCAATATAACACCGTGCGTGTTTTGTTGATATAAACGGATACATCCCAGCGAATAAATTTCTTATTTGCAAATATTTATAACATTAAGGTAAAAAAACTTTTTTTTTTAACTAGATTATTTTTAATTACTTTATTGGCCGCTGCGGCTTAAAAGGTATGATGTAGAGTCCACGGATCGATAAGTGCAGCCTTGGATATCCAAGCAGAAAGCGGAGAGAGATGTTAAAGTCGTCGGAAAACAGTAGATGCTTCCAACTGGTTCTATTGGGAATCAAAGAGTAGGCTTATGGTCTATGCCCAGAAGTGAACATCCTCTGATCAAAATAAAAACGTTATAAAGTTCAGCACTATAACACCTTACCCTTCAAATCTGTTAATATAGCATATGATGTAACTACTCGAGCCCATGTTTACGGAGGAGCCCTGGTGCTAAGATATATAAATTAATTTTAGGCTTAGCGCTTTCCGTGATCATCTACCTCAATCCCAAGGAATTTGTAAATGCCAATATGACAATAGTACAAGTAAAAAAAAAATGTTCGAATTATGAAAAAAGCAGTACAAAAACTTACTACTAGAGTTTCCGAGCTTTTAAATTAAGAATGTCAAGAGATGGTATCGGCAGTTTTATATATTTTTCTGTTATAGTTAACCATAGTATAATCTTGTAATAAAATCTCTTTAATTGTATAATGTTTTACATCGTTTCAGGCTATAGATGTCCACTGCTGCATTGGCCTTCTCGAAAGATATCTATGGAAGAATATACCTTAAGGTGGGGCCATCACTATGATCTGTAAACATAACGTCTGTTTGTTCACTAACTTATTATTTATAAATTCGATAGGTTGCAAATAAGTAGGCGAGAAGACAATGAACTCTCGCGTGAGGTAGGTGCGATCTTTTTAATCTAAAGGTCGCCACACTATCAATCTGTTCTACGTTCTATATAGCCTGTCCACTGTTACTTAAATTTGCAAATTTTATAAGATATGTCGTTTAATTCGTCTACAGATCTCCTTATTCTTCACCATGACTCGTTGAATGAATGTAAGCATGTTAATGAGAGTCGGGGTAAGAGACAAAACTTCAATTCAGTAAGTCACATGTTGATAACTATATATAAATATATCTATAGATATATAGTATAGTGTCAGAATTTTTAAATAATTTATTAAAAAAATAATTAAAATTTAATATCGTCAACAAAATAAACTTTTATTAATGCCATTACAGATAACTCTAAAATGAATATACAGTTTCTTTTATGAAGATTTATAATCTTAAAGGACATGTCATTTTACTATACAGGGTGATTGGTTATGGCTTTAAAAGCTGTAAATGGATGAAAGTATAGCTTATTGATCAGCAAAACTTCTTAAAGTTTTTATACCTGTTCCCAATCACCCTGTATGAAGTGATCACACTGAAAAATGTTACATTAATTTTTTTTTCTATTGGAATACGACAAGCGAATAATTTCCGGCAGTACAATTTCTACAGGGACAGATGGTAAACAAAACTTAATTTTAATATTTAGCCATTAAAATTATAATCAATAACTTTATTTAAAAAGATAATAGCCGTAAATATAGATGAGTATATTCGTCTTTATATTTTTAATTATCCTTGCATATTAACATTTAATTATTCATATAGAAATAAGATTATAATTAGCGACTGCAGTTTAAAATTCTAACCGTTACGCTACCTCATTTCATCGATACCCGGGTAGTCGGGTAGACCAATTACAGGCCGCTAGAGGTCGCTAACGGCGGGCCGCGGCCGGCGCAGATAAATCTTTTTACAACATTCGCTGATTAGAAAATTCCTTTATTAATTGACTAGTTTAATTAAACCTATTTCGTTGTGCCTTCCTTGAGATAAAACAACAGTTAACATACTGAAATTCATTAACAAATTGATTTAAGTAAGCGCAAGTTGCAACATATGTAACATTACGATATAAAAAATAAATTATTTTTAATTAATATAACTGCAATGTTTTTTTTTATTTTTTTAATTTCATAATGCTTTTTTGTAATGCTTTGAGAATTTGGAATACAAAGCCTTTTATAAAAACATGTTTACGTAACATTATTAATATTACAGTTTATTTATCTTTATATAGGTTTTGGTTCTTGTCGAAGGGGAAGGCCTTTATAAAGCTGCGGATATCCTAAGGTTGAAATGGTGATGATGATGAATGCAGGCAGTAATAGTAGGCTCCACTTCTCTATATGTAATAGCTTATCTTAGTTTCTTAATAAATGTTAAATATCTATTTAAAGAATTTTAAAGAGTTATTATGCCATGTTAAAGCACGTGTTTCTACGTGTATGTGTGTTTGTGTGTGTGTGTACAAATCATGTTTCATTAGATATATCTCGTGTAAAAAAATATATGTGAATTATTTATAGGAAGAAATAAATGCTGCGTTTATTTTCCACTGAAATTCTAACGCATGAAGACATTGTGTTTCGTATTAAATCACGAGCTAGACGCAAAGATGGCATTAAAACCGGGCGGTGCATTAGAAATCAGTGTACGGATCGTAGCGAGAAAAATAAATCAGCACCTACGCACGCGACCTAGCCCAACGGACACACAAGAAGGCAAAAGGACAAAAAGGGTTCCACTAAAAAAGTTCACGCAGGGCTGTCAGAATAGATCGTACACCTGGGAGAATTAAAATCAGGTATATCTTAAATTTGACAACCCTTATTAAAAAAACAAACTAAGTTATTCTATTTTTAAATCTAATTATCATCGTTATCATTTCAGTCATAGAACGTACTATGCTGGATATAGACCTCCCGCAAAAATGTTTTTCAGAATTATCATTTTATTAATAGAATATTGTTGAGATATATTTTCGCCAACCAGCTTATCAAGCGTGTTGATTATGATATATCTCCCATAGATATCTTTTGAGAAGGCCTATGTCTTAAAGAAGACCTTTTTGAGCTGAAACAACGACGAAATAAATAAATCCATGTGCCGTCAACAATGCATATGTACAAGACGAATTATCAACCCCATTATTCCTTGTACGTTATGTGTAGCAGTGGACAGACCATAGCGCATAGAAAACATAGCCATTGAAGCCTTAAGGTTCTGCAATGGAGACCACGGACTGAATGTCTATCTACACAGTTGAACAGACAACCTTATTAAAGTCGTCCAAAATCGCTGCGTGCATGCCGCTTCTAACCTGTCTTATTGGAAATGTAAGCTGGAAGCATATGATATATTAATAACGGTAATAATTAAGTCTGCTTCCTTATTTATATAAGAAAAAGTCAGGTTTCTTAATAAATATATTATTAAGAATAATATTAAAATAACAAAATGATTAAAAGTAAAACGCTAGTAAGATAAGTACAAATATCAAAGTTCATATCTTTATGATATTTGAATAGAATAATGTAATATTTTTAACAATTTATATTCTACTTTATACGATAAAAACTTAAATGTTGTTAGTAGGAAGATTATGATGAAGATGCAGGTCAAAATTACAACAGTTAACTCTATTTACTTTTATATTTTTTGTATATTTTATTTGTAAGACAGCTTAATTTACTTCAAAGTGTTTTTTAAGAAATCGGTTTAATAATTTAATATGACATTCTAATATTATTGTAATCAATTTCAGGTCTACGTCATGCAGAGCTTTAAAAATCTGCTTAACTTCTAAATGAGATGAAACATGGCACTAGAGGAGAATATTTTTAAAACAATTGAAGGTTTGTGAATTTATTACTTTTATATATAGAGAAAGGATTAATATGTATCTAACTATAGGATAAGCATGTACGTTATGTACGTAAATACCTTATAAAATTCAGAAATCGTCATATTAATTTTTATTCTTTTACTTTTCAGCCTATAGACATCCACTGCAAGGAATAGACTTCCTCCAAAGATATCTATGAGGCGATATACCACAATTGCCAAACTTGGGAGCCGGCTGGCAATACGTAGAGGGCGCTGCTGCTCACCCTCTAGAAACTTCTGAACAGTAGCAATTCAATAATCGACGCACAAAGTGTGAGTTACATAAAATTATATCCCGGGAATCGTCACAACTATCTACCTATGGGCTATCACTACTCAGATTATTACAACTTGACACCTAGTAATTACATAGGTAGTTTTTATTTTGTAACAAAATTCAACAGTAAAAGTTTTCATTTAACATTATGGAAAGTAAATTTAATCAAGTCTAATATTCAAAGATCGCAGAGATCAAACCTCGATAATAAGTTTCAGAACGCACCTTTAACGTTTTGTCCTAAAATTAATAATTTCAGCGAATTAAAAATATATCGGTACATGAAGGTTTTTTTCGATTTTTATCACATTATGTATTTTAAAAGTTTTTCTAATAAATTGTGTGGGCTATAAAAGTAAAAGTGATGAATTTTGAGTTCGCGAATATCTGTCAGCCCTATCCACACCGCGAATACACGGGGGGAACGAACTGCGAAAAGCAAGACGAAAAAGACCGCGCAAGCACATGTGCGTTCCGCCATTTTTTTCTCGCCGTCCCTTTCTCGCTCCCGAAAAAGGGCAGCGTACGCGCACGCCAGAGAGAGAGGGGGTGAAAAGAAAGCGCGCGGAAAGAGTTGGCGGTCGTTCGCGCTTTAGTTCCGTGCGTTGCCGCCAGGTTCGCTGCGGCCACTTGGAAAATTTCTTCCTGTGTCAACGATCACCCGTTTCCATTTATAATTTGGTACACGCGTTCGGTACAAGCTTGAATTCTTCGAAAAATCTAGTACTTACATTTTAAGCTAACAGTATTATTATAATTTTAAAAATAAAATATTACTTTGTTACAAAATATAAATTTATTCATTTACATATTTTATATATACACCAAGACATAGCCAAAGTGCTAAAAAGTTTTTTTACTATTAATAAGTTATGAATCTGGATTTTATCGTAAAGAATTTTAAACATTATACTATTTTACAGGGTTAAAGAATTAAAATATGATGTCTTTTCTTGTCTCAAAGGTCTGGTTTCCGCAACCAAGCGACATCGCTTATTTTGCGTGAGTAAATTGTAATGTATTTTTTTAAAGACACTAGGGTTCAGGTTAAAGAAATCAAATTCTATACTTTCATCTCTAATAAGGTTATTGTAAAGCTTACACATTATTGTAATAAGATTACAATAAGATATATTTTATTTATAAGCCTCTAACGATAAGATTTTATTTACATAGTAATAACTTGTTATATAATATTTAAACTTTTCTTTAAAATTATAGTGAATTTTATTATTTATCATATATTTTAACGCAAATGAAATTATATGCAATACATAAAGTTAATCAGAACTTATTATTAAAATAATAAAATTTAAGTATAAAAAATTGTATTACTAGAAAATAAAAATATAGCTATCGAATTTTTCAAAACGATATTTACATTAAAACTATTTACGAAAAAAAAACACAATCGTTTTTTAAAACAATCTAAACTATTTTAAACCGATTCTAAATCCAAATTAATTCATAATGTAAATGTGATTTCAATTATATTTATTTTATTCGTCGTTACAACCGGTCAGCTTATAGATCTATGATCCACGACCAGTACCCAATTAGTTGAAGAGTTAGGAAGCAATATCTAGAAGTGGCATCGTAAAAATTCGCCGATAGTAAAACTCAGCGGGATCCAGCGCTGACTGCAAACGTGTTAGTTAAAACAATATTTAAGGCGCAGTTATAACTAATACATCACCTTTTTAGAATCTTTTATTACATTAAAGTAATAGATTTATTACATTTGGCATACAATAGAATGATTGGTGATGTGAAAGCTTTATATACATCATATTTAATCAGCTTGTAAATAGTGAAGGAGGTTACATTAAATTATTTTTTCTATCTAAATGCGACAGGTCAATAACTTTTGATAGTCACAAAGTCTGTAAGGTCAGATAGTAAACAATAATTAATTTTAACATGTGATCATTCCATTTTTGAACCGATTTTTTTTTCCAGAATATCGATACGTCATTATTATTTCTATAAGAATCGATATTAGATAAAATGTACCATACATTAATTGACAGCAAGTATGCTATACATTCATCACTTTAAAGATTTTGCACATACAAATTTTATTATCATTGATCATCCTGAATTTGTTAAGAATCATCAATAAAGAAAGTTGTCGTATTTCTTATATATTACGTGTGGTATTTACCGTGTTTGGGTACGCTTTCAGATTCCAGGTATAATTATAGGTGGTTGAATAATAAAACATATTGATCTCCAGGTTTACAAGTGAAATTGTTTAGAGCATACCGTATTAGGATACAGAGTTATTCATGTTCTCTTTTGCGTTATTCCGTTTAGAAATGTTTTACATTACGTTTTAAAGTTTATCATGTGTAGTATAATTAACGCAGAGGTTATTCATAGCGAAGTTTTCGATTTTAAAATCTGGTGTGCACTGAAATGTCACGATCGTCCGCCCTTTCTCCACTTTATTGAAAAACAAAAAAAAAATTGTGCTTGTGCTATTATATCAGCTAGTTGACGCCCACTGCAAGGTAAAGGCTTTTTCTAAAGATCACTATTATAATTGGTATTGCGCTACCCGCATTCAGCTACTTTCCGCAACTAGAACTATGTCGTCGGCCTGCCCACGCTGCATCTACCGGCACGTGGTCGCTACTCTAGAACCTTCCGGCCCAACAGCCGTTATTTGCACGAGCAATGTGCCCGCCCACTGGTACCTCAGATAAGACTTTTTTAGATTTACGTCGGTGATCATGGTCAATTTTTTTAACATAATCATTTCGATATGACTAAACACAGACAAGTGCTAGATAGGTAGTGGCCATTGGGTGATAAATTGTTGAAGAAATCCGATTTTTTTGGAATTCCTTATTCTAATTTTCATTAATATAGAATTAAGAACTCTGTAATTTTTTGTTTAAACAGATTTTTTTTATTTTGGCAGAGACTACGCACCTGCAAGCGAAGAGAAGGAAGTCCATTCATAAGGTGGATATACAGTTCATTTAAGATTTTCAGAAGACAATTAATTTGATGCAACTTCCAAAGGAGAGAGAGGCTTATGTCTTGCAGTGAACGCTCTTCGGCTGAAATGATGATTATGGTAATATTTAGAAAACTCATGTAGTAACACGTGCTTGAAAAATGAAAGGCTTAGTAACGAAAACAAGGCTTCATAATATACGTCAGTTGAATTGTCAATTAAAATTTAATTTAACTGAACTTCTCCTTAACGGGCGCGCTATAAACATGCCAAGAAAAAGCATCAATTAAAAAGTCTCCACTACGGTTCTAAATCACGACTTGACAGATTCATTAGAATACTAGGCGGAACAGTGGCTTCTATTTCAGCGAGGTTAAATGTCATATTCGCTTAAACATCGGTAAATAAACTTAATGTATATAATGTGAGATAGAGAAGACGTTAGTTGGTGTAACAGTTTCTCGTTAACAAGTTTGTTGTGTTTTATTTACACAGGTAATTATTTATTTCAATATTGTAATTATTTCTTTTATTTTTTGTTATTATTAAAATTTTATTTTTCTCGGTTAATTTTCAGGCCTAGCATCTATTTGCAAGTTATTTGTGGCATAGACAACATTGTCAAAAAATGCTTCGTCTAATAATATTTACTGGAAATTTCTTTTATTACAACTTACGAGAAGTACAAATTAATTTTCATTTTATTTGAAAAACAAGCGTACTTGCTTAAAGCCTAGCTCTTCCAAAGTTGATACAAAAAGTTATAAAAATCTAAATAAGATAAATATAAATAAGTTTATTTCTTTACAACTATCAAGACCTATATCCTATACTATAAAGACCACATAGATATAATTGTAGACTAGACAGGTAACGGTAAACCTTTGCGCCCCTGGTAAAAGTTAAGTTGTGGTATTGGCATCTATGAAGGTAGAATGTGAGTCCAGAAAGTCGACAACCAATTCCACAACTTTTGACCAATAACTATTAGCCTTCACGACGAGAGCGAGACACCCTGAGCAGTTGTAGCCTAGGGATAGAGAACCGATACTTCGACAAAGACGTCGATTGGCATCTAGTGGAAACAGACGGAATCGCCACTTTATCTATGACTGCGACATACCTAGTAGTGAAAAAAAATATCAACAATTGTCTTATCCGCTATTTCCAAAATAAGATGAAAGCTTACGAGATGCAAAGCTTTAAGAATGTACACATCATCACTTTCACCGAACCCCGAGACTACAAAAAGCACTATATTTTATATAAAAAATGTATAATATATTTTAAATTTATATTTTTAAGAAATTGCACTATAAATCTAGATTTAGATTATAATTAGAAATACGCTGGTTTCTGTTATACAGCTAACATTATTTCAGAAGCCACGGAGCAACAGATTTGAAGCCAGCCACAAATCTGAATCGTTAATAATCTTCCGAGGAAGTTAGTTTATTTACCTAGATAGCAAACTATTGAAAGTAAAACAAATATGTAGTTAGAGCTGAAATAAAAATGTATAGGTTACGTATTTATTTACTTACTCTAAAGTCCTTCAAATCTATTCACACATAATACAACACAAACTTACTTTGTACCTCATTGGCTCCTGGTCGCTCAACGTGATATGAACAGGGCCATGTTCGAGATTTCTTCACGAGATCAAGTCAGAAGGAACGAAAGTAACCGCCATAGCCAGGCGGACCTGGTCGGTGAGTTGGAAGGTGGATAGAAGACCTGTTTAAGGTCGTTGGAAGATATTGTATTCAGGCCGCTTTCAACCGGTGTCATTGAAGACCTATGGGAATAGGATTCCATGCCCAGTTACGACTATGGCTATAATTATGATGATGATAAAAATACTGTAATTATGAAATCTATATATTAAAATACGACAATAGATAAAAAAATGAAAGAAATTATAGCTCATTATGAGTCCGTATGAAGTGTGTGGAGTATATGTTTCATATATAATTTTATTATATTCTAATGATAAAGCTGTCAAATAAACAATGCGAGCTTTGGTCTTTCGTTCATTGACTTATTAACTTTAATTATCGTTTGGCGACGTTTTATACAATTGCTCCATCAATTCCCAATGTATATAAAAAATCTATAAAAATTCAATGACTTCACACTATTACTTCGCTAAAAATATCATAATAAAAGAACGGTTAAATTGGTCCTATTTACAACCCCAACAACTTCAACTGACTATAATATTCAAACCATTTAAAATTTTCATTTTCTAATTTTTATTCGTAGTTTCAGTACACTCTGACGCTATACGCCAGTCTAAAGTGAAATTTCAAATATAATTCACTTTACGAGATAGACTGTGGTTAGTGTAGAGTATTTTTTAAACAGTAAGGTTTAACGTGATTTCGAATATTACGGAAGTAGAAATTGTTATAATTCTAATTTATTTATTTTTAAAAGAGTCCTTATTAAACGTTTTTTGGGCGGTCACATCGCTCGTGCATCTGATGGCCTTTCAAGTCAATAGGTTCTCTAGTGGAGGCTAAGAGTTGGTAGACACGGCCTGGGTAGATACCCCATTAGGTTGACCGATGATGGCCTATTCCTTGTAGTAGGAGTCTATCAGCTGCCATGAATCAGTGAATATGGTTTAGCAAAGTGTGTAAAGTCCCTGTCCCACAAATAGGGGGTACGAGAGGCCCCCAATAGCGGGGGTCATAAAAAAAATGGTTTTGTAGGAGTATCGAAGTGGTTCCCAAAGGTTCTGATATCCCCACCAGACGCTAAGCTTGATGTTAAACTTACGTATGTTATTACTGTATGGTATTATTTGAAGGTCGTTAATAAATAAATTAATTAATTACATATTAACGTAACGCAAGTAGGTGAGTCAAAAGAAATATAATAATGTTGCGCCGTGCCAAGTCTCAGCATTCAGCCTCGCCTAACCTGTTTTTTCTCTAACATATCGTGTTACTCGACCTACGTTGCGTCTTCCAAGTGAACTGTACATTGTTACCTCTTACAATTTTTGTATATTTTGCCATTTTCGCGTCATATTTTTCATTTCAAAATTTCCATGGAAGTTTTTTCTATACATTTTATCAACTTTATTTTCCACTTCATGTTATAGATAATAAAATAGCGATTGAATTGGGTTTAAGTAATTCAAGATTGATGTGAAAAATAAGTGTAAGCAAAAAGTTAATAACTGAACTTCTAGAAAAAAATAAAATAAGTAGCCAGTGATCAAATTCCTTTCAACTCTTTATATACTTAAATACACACATAAATAAAATTTTAGTTGCGTTTGTGGCAATACAATTTTTAACTCGTATTAAGTTTTTTATGTACTACAGTTGAATGTATCATTTAATTAAAAAATTAAGTAGAAGAACACTGACGACTATATCATGGTTCATAACAGCCAACTATTCTATAAATACATATAGTTATTTTAAATAAATAATCTATTGTAGAACAAATATGAATATTTTATACTAGTTATTTTTAAATCTCTAAAACGAAATTTACGAAGAAGTACACAATGAACATAAGCAGTCCAGCGGAACTTGCGAACTTAGTCGCGGGTTCAATCCCCTGATATACAGTCTTATATAATTCACACTTTGTGCATTAATTACATAAGATTGCCACTGCTCACAAACAAGTTTCCAGAGGATGGTCAGCAGAGTCCTCTAGGTACCATAACACCACACTGCGATCGCCAAACCGCCCGTCAAGCGTGGCGATTGTGGTATATCCCCCATAGATATTATTTGGGTGTCCTATGTTTTGAAGTGGGAGGTTATGGGTAGAAATGATGAGTAAATACATTATTAAGACTGAAAAAATATTATCAACTAATTAATTTAATCACCTCTATAACCATTCCTGTTGGAAATCTACGGGGGGTACGCCTCCTCAGCAGTGCCCCAGGCAGTGGATGACGGATGAAATAATATCGGTGATGATTTATTTTTCACGGGAAGTTAATAAGGATACCTTTTTAAACGAGCAGTGTTAGTCAAGCAATAGAGGATAGAGACTTGCATTCGTAGGTCGCGGGTTCGTTTTCCGGGATACTATCGTATATAGTTCACACTTTGTGCATTAATTAAATATTGCAGGATCGAAGTTTCCAGAGGTTGGGCAACAGCGTCCTTTGTGAACTATAATACGTACTGTCATCGCCAACCCACAAAAGGTACACAAATGATCTATATATATATATATATATATATATATATATATATATATTTGTGTACCTCAAAAGTTAGTTGTAATAGAAAAAATTCATATAAATGTAAATTAGAATCAAATTAAAATCTTTTGCAATTCAGTTTTTCATCGATTCATATTTAATCTCTGATAAATCATGATTTACAGTGACAAGAAGAAGCTACTAGCGTTCCAAGCACATTCTGATCTGAGAAGAACCCACAACAAAGGTAGACGGGTTTATTTTATGTGATAACTGTCACAATACTTACAATAGAAGTAGAACAGATAATATATTACATAGTTTTCTGTGACGTAATTGACGTCGCACAACTTAAAATACAGACACTTGTGTGTAGCGCGTGCATTTTGTGATCCCTTTTACAAATTTCTTAATAAATACTGTATTATTATTTTAAAGCAATAAAAAAGCTTAACAAATTCTCTACTTTTGTAGATATATTTTGTATAACTTTTTAATTCGCTATGTTTTTAATAAATCTTTGTATATAACACTATCGTATACTCTGTGACATTATATTCGTAGACTTTCATATTTATAACATTTCTCTTATAATTAAATCAGATTGGATTTTATATTTTGACAGAACACACTTTTTATTTACTCATTTGTTTTTCTGTTATTTATATATATGTGCATATTATATTTATTTTTTGTTTGTTAATATTAGATCGCATTACCGACACTTGTACATGATATAATTGGAAAGTATTTTTCTTAAACAGTGACGAGAAATGAACACGAAAAGTAAAGCAACTATAGACGGAAACGTGTTGCAATTTCAAGCCAGGATACAGTGATATCTATATTATAGATCTAATTGGAAACATCCTCTTGATATTATCTAAAATATTTTGTATCTTGTATTATAAAGAAGACTGAGTGATTTATTATTAAATCGAAACATAATCAAGTGTTTATAGAGACAAAAACTAAAATCTTGATTTTTTTGTTTTCTGCTCGGATTTTCTCTTACAGATGATTTAACATACACCCATGTAGTGTGTAATGAAATTTAAGGTTTTTTACATGGCCTATTGCATCTCGCCTGTTCCCATGGGGGAAGAGATTGACATAAAGCCTTAAAAATTGAACTGTTCTATTAAAAATTTGGCTCTCAAAAATCATTAAAACAAATACTGTATTTTTTAAATCACTTTTGTTGTATTTATTAAGTTTCAAATTGATTATTCATAGCTATTACTAGAGGATAACTGTCATCAGTGATCGTTGCTCAAAGGATTTATAGTGTATAAAAATGTTTATGCATTGCATTTATTTTTACATATTTAACTCATTTATTAATTTTATGACTAGATAACAACTGTTAACATTTACTATACAGTCTATAACATAAGCAAGAGTGTATATTAAAATGTGTGCAACAATATCTTACAAGCTGATTTCTCTTTTCGTCGTCGTTTCAGGCCATAGACGCCCACTGCAAAGCCTAGGTCTCTTCCAAAGATATCATAGGGGATATATTATAATCGCCACGGTTGGAAGGCGGATTGGCGATTACAGTATGGTATTAGTAGAGGACTCACTTTCTCTGAAAACGTATTTATGAGCAGTGGCAGTCTTATATATTAATGTACGAAGTTTGAATTATTTGTAACCCGTAATCTCACAAGTTTCAATCCTCTACGCCTGGACTATACTGTTCTTGGTTCCGTATATATGTATACGAAAAATACGCTTAATTTTGGAATAAAAAACAACGTGATAATTTAAAATATATTCATGATATTATTATAAATTGAATATAAAAAGTCGTCGAAAAAGCTTGATGCAATCCTACTGGTATTAAAAATTTATGGGGAAGGTATATATGTAGCTATAAAATTAAAAATAAAATGTTTATATATATTAATCATTATGTTAAATACATTTGTTCCAAAACGAAATTATTTTCCTAAAAACTAATTCAAAAACTACATAAAATAAATAAGTTAATGTGATACTTATTTAGCATTTTTATGTGTGAACCAAAATAATACTTTACATTTTAACGGTAAAGTAAACACAGCACCGTAAGTAAATAGCTTTAATGCTATAAAACCTAATGTTCTAACAGGTTTTCTAAGCGAACCTAATTCTAGTGCCACTTCCCCCACCTATCGAGTGACTCAGCCGGCGAAGGCGAATATTTTGCAACCGAAATTCTACCGGTTCTAGACAATGGCATTATTAGGCGTTGGAAGCCATTTTGTTTTGTATAAAATGCGTCAGTACTACTTGGTGCCTGTTCTGTATCATATGTAAAGAATTAGAACGATTCCGATGGTTGTTCCTAAGCTGTTTTTAGAACAAATTTATTCAAAGTTTCGATTATAGTTTAGAATTAATTTTATTATAAAACTAGTCACATACCGATGAAGTTATTCCGACATTAATATCTTTGGAAGTATTGCCATAATTTATTTCTCTCAAACTGAAAAATATCATTTTAAAATATTATTTTAATAACTTATAAAACCCCAAAGCTTTTACATGCTTGAAAATATGCATTTTTTCATTGAACCTTTGATAATTAAATTTCAGAAAATGAGTTCTAAGTTAATCTCTACTTGACAAAATAAATATTATTACAAAATTTCAAGCCTTTACGCCATAATTGGATATCTCTTTTCTATGGCTATGAAATAAGCCTAATAACTTTTTACCATTACAAAATTATGACACGTAAAATTTTCAGTTGAAGAAAAATAATACAGTCTGTTTATCACAAAATCCTTAATTTTATATTTTCCGCATCACGTTTTCCGCCTTGAGAAATGACTAACTATGTTTATTTAACCAAATATTTAAGCTAAACAGTAAATAATAATACTTGTTTAACTCTATAAAGAAGCAAGAAAAAAAAGATTTAAAGGGACGATAAATTTTTTTTTTCAATATTGCATAGTGCTTAAAATTACAGAAGATTGAACAGAAAAATGTCGAGAAACTATTGGCACATATTTAAGGTAATTGTATCAAAGTTCACAACCACGAAACATCATAAAAAATCAGTGTAATGTTCCAAATAAAAACTTTTAGCGGTGGATATTTTTAAAATATCTGTACGAATTTATTTCATTTTATTGAATTAGGTTCGCTTACTTCAATTCAATCGTGTTTTATGAAGGTTTCTCCATCATGAAACTTCTTAACGGAATCAATGACAGGCTTTTTCTTATACTATATAGTCCTCTGTTTTCCTCAGAGCAGTACTAATGTGGAGTCCAATAATTGACTTGACTTATATTGACTCGATAGAAAGGTACGCGATCAACCACGTGGTCTTACTTTACTGTATATTTATGGTAAAAATGTATAACTTACATTTATCTGGTAGAAGTATGCCACCGTCATTTATTTCAGTGAATGAATCAAGACGGAATTCAGTCAGATAGAAAGTTTACTCTTATTATTGCAACGAAAATAATGCGCAGAATCAACAAATATGTCAGTTTTATTACTGCATTCGTTCGAAATATATACACGTCCGTTGAGGTGTTCATGTATAATTTTTAATGCAATTCAATAAACAAGAAAACGTTATGCAATAATAAACATAACATATAAAAACCAATTACCATTTTCCACGTGCATTTACATACGTGTAACAGCGTTATTTAATAAATTAAAATAGTCGCCATTTTAAAATAATAAAATCCACTTTGAATTCAACGTCGGGTCTGCGCCTACGCAGGTTAAATTAATGACGTTCGTGACCGGCATCTCCTGAGGGAATCACATAAATATTGGCAGGTATTTAGGTCCTATCTGTCATTCTGTATCAGCTTTACGATAGAACAAAGTCTATAGCATAATATAACTTATTTCCTATACAGAGAATTGTTCATACGTTCAGCAGAGCATATATATTTAATATTAATATTATAATTTGATTAACTCTTAAATGCATAATGATGTAAAACTGCAACATACCACTTAAACGTAAAATGAGAGAGTAAATGCATAGTGTTGTATATATGCAACATAAGGTTTTTTAAATAGTAAGTTCAAAAAATATTATATACATTTTATTTTATTGCCCTGCATTATAGTGTACTTATCTACAAGATAAACATTTTTTTTAAAGTTTAAATAAAAGTCTTGCATTTAAGGGTTAATAATTCACGTTTCTTTTTTATAAATAATCGGTCTATATAAAAGGTATCTGATTATAGATGTAAAAACGTAAAAATTTAAAGGTATTATAAAGTTTGAAGTGGTAATGTAGTAAGAAAATTAGTTTTAAAATTCGGTTTACTATATATAAATTCGATTATTCTTCACTATCTGTCTGTTCTAACTTTGTTCTACCAGAATTTAAAGACTTGACACATTACGATGGAGTTTCAGAGTGAGTGAGTGTTCACTTTTTACAGAGTGATTGTAAATAGATGTAAAAGTTGCCTCTTAGTTAACTTATAACTTGTATATTCATCTCTTTAAAACTTTTATACCTATAGAAAAAAAAACACGATTTGATAAAATTATCATCATTTTTGGTAGTGACGTCTATATTTTACCTTTTTTTCTTTTTAGTCACGAATATACTTTCCTTTATCTTATACAGTAGAGACCAAAGGGTATAATAATTTTTAAAGTTATTTATATTTTATATAACTTTTTCTCTGTTTTGGTAATACTTACGTATAAATTTTTTATCTACTTAATACTTTTTTAAACTTTGCTTAACAACATTTGTTTATTCTGTTAATAATTCCTATTGACATATCGTCTATTAGTCTTATATTTATTTTACTTATGTTACTTATGTTAATAAGTTGCTTCTTATTATACTTTTTTAATCTTTTATTTAAGTTTACTATCCCAAAAAAAAAATAACTTTTAATAATTTTGTGTACATTTGAAGTCATCGACTGTTAAGCAGAACGAAGTCATCTGGTACCAGATACAAAGATTATATTTTTATCTTTGAATTTAACAAAATAAAATTTACAAATTTTTAACTTCTTTCCATTAATTGAATTTTTTGATTGACTATTAAATGCCCTTCAACTAGAGAAACACTTTTTTATAGTTTATAGACAAAGCAGTTGACTTTTTTCTACGTCTACGATAGTACACGCTTGCCTAGAAGATACCTTAATCACTCTTGTCTTGAAGACTCCTCAGTTATAGTTGGCTGGAAACAATGAGGCCGGCAGGTTGTTCTTGGTAATTCGCACTATAAAGGTATTAGCGAAACGCTTAGTGCGGGGTATGGAAAAGATTTCAACCATCTTATTGTCCGATGGAAGGAAGGAGATAGAGGAAGTATTTGGTCTAATTTCAAACATACTGCGATGTTTAAATTTACTCCGTGTCGTGTTAAACGTTGAGTGTTATACGGAACACAATTTTTTTTTCGCATTTACCTTCTCGATTAAAAAAAAATCTGAACTAGTCACCTTCTTCGACTTTTGCGCCAAGTATCAAATTTGCTAATTTTGTATAAATACAAATGCAGATAAAAATACCATTATTGTGGCATTACTCAAATTAACACAAAAATATTTACCCCTATCCGACTTTAAGCAGTTATAAACATTAAAGTTGTGGTGTAGAACTACGGAAACAAATGCATAAAGCGCAATGTATATATCAGCAGCCTAAGATCAAACATTGAACAATCGAAGTTCTTTGCGTAAACATTTCTTTGCATAATACGACGTAATCCATTAACGGTTATATAGAGTGCTGTGTGCAGTTCCCGCGAATTATAGAAGCAATCGTTTCGTTATTAATATATGTGTACGGTATCTGTAATATGGAATGTTTATTGCATTTGAATGTTTATATTCAAAACTAACACAAATTAAATTTATTTCTTACAGTTTATTTACTTGAATATTAACTATATCATGCTATATATAATCGTGGTGTTTCTTTCTGGGCCTAATTGGCAAGCTCACGGTTGCTCAATAAGCATTTTTATGAGATCTAACCAGTAACGAGGAGATACGTAGACGAACGAATAAGCCTCGGGCTATTAACGAACAAGCCGCTGGGGACTTAAAATCCTATTGTAGAGACCACTGACAATTGCAGCATTCGACCATCCACCACATGGACAGACAGACTCGTTAAGGCCATCGAAAGACTGGAAGCAGGCCGCTTCTAACCAGATCATTTGAAATCTAGAGAATATGGCTAAATCCAACAATTGATCAGCTAAACTTATGGAGGAAAGATAATTTATCAATTGAAATATCACATATTGTATAGCAATGGCTTACCATTAATAACATATTTATTATTAATTTAACAATCTTTGTTAAACTATAGTTGATAATACAGCTAGATGCGTTATTAATTTTATTAAACGCTTCGAATCTGACATTTTGCGCGCAAATTTGTTTTGAGTTTCGCGCCACTACAAACGCATAAACGTCTTCCAATGTAAAACTATACTAGAGTGCAACTGACGTAAAACATAGGATGCATTCAAAAGAGCTGCGTATTATCGCGAATGTTTATTTAAACTGGTTGAAAGAAGGCAATCTGGTGTACTAAGGATGCGTTCACACTGCTGTTAACAATTACGTAATTCCGCCTCTCACATTTACCCCTTACCATAAATTACGTAATTGGTTACGCACGAATTAACTGTACTAGTGTTATTAAATCTATTCCCGTGTCTTTTAAAACATATTGAATTACATAAAATGTTATCAAAACAAGATCTTTTTCCGTCCATTAGAGTGGATAGTTTAGTGCACCTACATTTTATCTTTAAAGACCGTATTAAATCAGAAAGATAGTAGCGAAATATATGATCTAAGCCGAAAAGACAGATGTTTGGTTATATGTGTCAAAGCTTTGAAGTGGTTTATTTATAGCTCATTTGTCAGCAAAAATCTTTAAACATTATACACCTGTTTCCAATTATGTTACGTTAATTATAATTTTTCTATTGTTATGTGATATGCCAATAATTTATAGCAATGCAAAGTCCACATGGATAGTAAACAGTTTTAATTTCAAAATAAATATTGTTTTTATCAATAAGTTATTTATTATTTCTAATACCATTGGTTTTGGATGCACGATACATTTATTAGCAGCAAAAGAGATATTCGCTCCTTTAAATCTTTTACGATCGTTTTAATATAAATTTTAAATTATATAAATACAATGTATTGCATTTTGTAACGAGTGCAGTCATTTTTTCAATGTAAAAATATTTTCAAATAAAGCTTCTACTATTCCATAGTAACGGTCAAAGACTGAAAAAGAATAATACATTCAAATAATTATGATTTTATATTATTATTTCTGTGCATTATGCTATAGGATAAGATGGAGTTTTTTGCATATATTTTTATTCTATTACGTGTATTGATTAATAAAGTTTTATATATTTAATACTTTGTGCATTAATTGTATAGGATTGCCACTGCTCACAAACAAGTTTATAGATGATGGGCGGCAGCGTCCTTGGATCCTCATCATCCTCATCCACCATAATACCACAATGCGATTGTCATCCCGCCTGCTAAGCATGGCTATTATGGTATATCATTGCAAAGATATCTTCGAGGAAGGCTAATATGCTATAATATGGCATAATGCCTATTTGTTCGCGTCTTTGGGGTGTATTGATTTAAGTAAATTACTATGATTATGAATGTAAAATAAATATAGTATCATATTAATTACAAAAATATATAAACATTTAAATTTGGAACTTTGATTTTTATTTGTTTTACGTTCGCCATCTACAGGTATAACATATAGAATGTTAAAACTTGTAGATAATAAATTCATTATTTTATTATCTTGCATGTACTTATACGAATAATAATTAATAGCTCTTTTGCTCTGCTTTTTGTCTGTAAGTTTCGTTTATTTCCTTAGTCTTTAATTCAATTTATTTGAAGGCTCGATACCGAAGCGACCAGGTGGTAAAGAAACAGTCTTCGTATATATGTATTAGATGTTCAGACCGACAGTATTATCTAACATTATTGTAAATTTGCAGTTCAAAAAGAAAAATGAATAACCTAAGAGGTTTTCAGAGTAAGCATTTTATATATTTCCTTTATTAATTATAAACATCTATGATTTTTAAAATATTGTTTACTAGTAGTAATGTGATTTAAGGTTATTAATATATTTATATAATATAAAATACATTTAAGATACATGATATATATTATGTAAATATATCTTTACATATTTTTTGTTTGTTGATGTAAAATTTTGCAATGTTGTTTATGCTGTCTAAAGGAACCTACCTCGTGCTTTGGTGATAAGGAAAACAAGACAACAAACCCTTCTAGCAATTATTCTTTACTTTAATAGACTGATTGGTTATAGATGTAAAAGCTCTAACGGTTTGAATGTATAGCACATTTGCAGTCAATAATGTGCGGTTCACCTTATTCAAAAAGCAGTGGTATTTAATAAATTACTAATCTTATGATTAAACGAATTTTCCTACTTATTATTGCAAAAACGTTTTTTTTTTTCAAAATTTCGATTACTGCATATGAAAATTATATATTGTTTACTATCTGTCCCTGCAGACTTTGTACTAATTTATTGACTTAATAGTGAATACTTTGTACAGGCTGATTAGATATGAATGGATGTAAAAGATTGAAAGTATTTTGCTTACAAATGAGCAAAACATTCACGCCTTAAAACTTTTACACCGAAAGTATCATCCTATATAGATAGAAAGATTAGCCAGTAGTATTTAGTAAGTAGCACATAATATTTCTGTACGAAGGTAACAAAAACTTGCTTAAATACAACAAAGCAATAGATGTTTCTAGAAAGAGAATGTACAAAAAGGATTTCTACGTCTAATGGTACGGACGTCGGTTGTTTTACAGCGGGGTATCGAAGGGCAATTAATCCTTGTGAAATCATAAATGATGTATCGATCCTTTGATCGCCGCGAAACTTGTTACCAATTCGTTTCAAGTTGTGTTGCGCCGGTTTATCGATCTCAGATCTAAGCCTTTGTAACGCAATAATCTTTAATATTGAAGTAATTATAATTTTTAATTACATTACTTGTAATTTAACAACACGATTATTGTTGTGTTGGTATAATCCTTCCAATTTTCAACGATAGTTCCTATACTAGGAGGACCAACGAAATCGTTACGGTCCCAGAAAGTCGCTGGTTGCGAGCAGCGCGGATTCGGTCATCGCAGCGATCTTTGGGTGAAGTCTATGCCTTTTAGTAGGCCTCTATCGGCTCAAAATAAGAAGAACACGTTAATGGTACCATCAGTAAAGTTTACTATATATTTTAATTAAGATATATTGTCACCATTACAATATTGACATTAACAAATTTCACGAGTTTTCATGAATAGATATGGCTTCTGTTGAAGCTTCATTTTGGACTGCTACATACTATTTTTTTACTACATTGTTTATATTAAGTCCTGTGCTTAAATTATTCGTGCTTTTATCCTTTCAATCCCTTGTCTTTTAAACAAAATCATTTTAACAATTACTGAGAGACACATTACACTAAAAAACGGTTTAGGCAGTTTTTTGACGACTCTCTTCCTAGCTTCTCTTAGATGTGGGCGCTGTCAGCCTTGTGGGGCTTTTATAGCAGCTTTTATTACAGAAAAATTTTTATTTCCCCTACTACAAATTCTACCCATTCTCGTAAGCCACTTGGGTATCATGTGGCGCGTAGACTTGGGTACACTGCTTTTTAGTCCCGGGTGGTGTTGGGGTGAGCAGTTCTCGCTCCGTCATTTTGACTGTCTCTGTAGGTCTCGGTGTTCAATTTTATTTATTAGGTTTCTTCTCTCTTTCAAGAACTTGTAAAACAACATAAAGACCAGCGAACGCTATGAAATTTGAAACTGTGTTAAGATGTTTTATTTGGTTCAGCGAAAGGGATTGTACATTTTATATGATTATTGAAAAATAGAATAGACTTTCATTTAATAATTTAATCAAAAAGCAATACATTATTAATTACGTTCCCATAGAAGCATTACTATATTTAGCATACTAGCGACATTGCATAATGCAATCAGATATATTAAAATTCCATATTCGAACCGTCGCTAGTGGTTTCCTTCTAGTTCGAGATTTGAAAGCTAACAGTACGCGCTTCCTATAGCAAATATTAAAATAAGTTTTAAACGTACATTATTGATGCAAATGACGGGCGCCGATTGACTGAATGCACTACAGGTAACAGCATTCGTATGAGGCGAACACTCCACTTGTACTTGTTATGCGGCACGCGTAACTTAAGAATTTTTTTAAGTACCGCAAAACTAAGCTGTGGTTGTACTTGTGCTTAATTTAAACTGCTTACTTGTCGAAAAATGAGCTCTATTTATTTATTTCGAAAACCATATCACTTCTGGAAAAGCTATTCATCATTGTCACCTTTATTATATTTGCCGATATCCGTCGTGCCATAGGCCTTCTTCAAAAACCGCCACATCTGGTCTCACACTGCTTCACGACTCCCCGCGATCTTAACTATAATGTCTGTCCACCTAGTCGGAGACTTACCCATGCCGCATGTACCGGCTTATGGTCGCACTCTAGAGCCTTTCGACCCCAACGCTCATTAATTGCATTAGCGATGAGCACCGCCTATTGTCAATTCAGACTACCGATTCTTTGAGCTACGACGGTAATCTTGTTTCTTCTGCGGATATCCTCATTTTTGTTTCAATCTTACGCCAAATTCTGGGCATTGTTTTCTCCATTCTTCTCTGGATGTCTCTGAAGCTTCTTATAAGGCCCACCAGACCATGTCTCGGATCCGTAAGTCATCACCGTCAACACACGCCGGTAAAATACCTTTGTCTCTAGGTATTGTGGTATTTTGGACGTGAAGATATTTCTAAGTAGTTCGATTGAATTGTTTCAATTAAACTTCATAATAATTTAAAATTATAATGCGGCTGCTTATTTAAAGTGTGCACAACATACACAATATTTATTTTGTACTTCCGCAAATAAGTAAGAAAAGGGAGTAAAGATTAAATAAATATACATTTATGTTATATGTAGATAGACTGTATACTAGAAAATAAAACAAAGAGGATATCACTAATTAGCTTTATCTAGCAAATATGGCGATGCTTCTTTTCAAAACTTGCATAGCTACGTACCAAAGATATCGAAACCTTTAAAAAAGAACTCTCTTTTTGAATTCAAGTCCAAAAATGAAAATATAATAACGACTAGTATAGACTTTGAAAAGAGCCCTCGAGCTTAGGTTACCAGTCATAAATTTCGACTATATAACTTTGCCGCATTACATCTAAATTAACATTTATCTTTTTCCCTGTAAATATTTTAATATGTGTTTTACGTATATATTTTTTGCGTCAGTTTATGTTGAAATTAGATATAATCTTTCCCCGCTTATGGCGCCAGTGTGTGCACCGCTTTACACTAGCAAATTCTATTTTTGATGTTTAGATCGGTTAATGTGCGCGATGCAGTTTTATGCACAAAATCGCCCGCGCCGCCGGATGGAACGCCCGCCATTTTTAAATTTAAATTTAGATTCCGAATCGCAGGAAGCTCGTTCTATTTTCGAATTTTATTTATTCCTAGGCGTGTCGGTTCGGCCACTCCTATTCGTTGGACGAATACGAATACGCAAATATGCAAATACCTAGATCGATAGATACGCGATTACTAGAATTATTTTTTACGTTCGCCGCATAATTTTAGTGCAATATTTGTTAATGGTTTTAAAATAATATCCTACGATATGCAATTACAAGTTACATTACTTTACAATTTCATTTATAAACAAACAACCTATACATAACTTAACGTTATATTTATAATTTCTTTTCTTCAATTATTATATATTAAAATACGGTTTTGTTGCAAAAAATAACACACAAGAAGAAGCTTCTTTGTTATTTTTAGACTTGCATATTTTAGGTTATTGACGTTGGCAATGATATAGATTCCATTTAACTATATATTCTTAAAATAAAAACATTAATTCTTTAGAAAATGCAAGACGTAAAAAAATATTCAATAGACGATTCATGTAAGGCTCTTAAATTGTCTTGGGACAATATCTTCGGATAATTGTAAAGATTATAAACATTATATTAAAATAAAAAAGGTGATTCAATTATCAAAGATTTGCTTTTGCTTATTCTGTACTATTTTTTTTTAACTAATTAGCTACATCAAAAAAGTTACATTAATAATCTTGTTGACCCGCGCTCGCTTCATGTGACCCGCACTGACTTCTGTGGATGTAATTTTATAAAATCTATTGCTGCTAATTTTTAGCACCCTAAAAGAAAATATTTTGGCAAGTTTTATATCTGTAAAAACTATTGTTGAATATGAGCTTGAAAATATGCATTATTTTATGAACACCCCTTAACTTCTCTTAACATCTGTAAGATTCATATTTAGCTGACCTCTGACCAAGTCCCTGAGCCTTATGGTTCCATAAATAACGTGATGGAAATATCCTAAATACACATATAAATATTTATTAATACATATGATTCCGTGTACGATGAAGTAGATCTATATAAAGTGCAATGAAAAAAAATAAACGAAAAAAATGTAAAGCAAAGTGAATCTTTTGATACGGAGCCGGAGTCGGTCGACGCATCCGCAAGGCGCATCGGCAACTCGCACGCGTTATTTTTACCGGATCAACCTTGAATTTTAGTGGATATTTTTGTAATGCACCCACTGCACTTGGCTGCAGTACGAGATCCGCGATTTTGATTACAAAAATAACGAAAAGCGCTGCACGCGCTTTCATATTTAAACAGTTTAATCTTCCTTAAAAAGCACGCCCGAGCTTTATTGCTGTCTTCATTGTACTAGTTCCGCAGAATTTTTAAATGACAGTGAGACTAAAAATCACCATAAAATTGTCCTCGGCGCTCATTTACCAACAATCCGCGGAATTTGTAATCAAAGATGAGGTAAAATGATACTTAACTAGCCAGTAAGACTAAAAAACACCATAAAATCGTTTTCAGCCCTTTTTCATCTTCAATCAGTGGAGTTTGTAAACAGCGATAAGCTGAAAAGCCACGTCACAAGCGTTCTTGGCGCTTTTACACCTTTAATCTGCAGAATCAGTAAATGCCGGTGTGACTAAAAAGTCACCGTACAAGCGTCCTCAACGCTCTTTCACTTTCAATCCGCGGAAATCATAAACGCCAATTAAACAAAACTTACCTTAGAAGCATCCGCAACGCTCTTTAACCTTTAATCTGCAGAATCAGTAAATACCAGTGTGACTAAAAAGTTTCCTTACAGTCATCCTTAGCGCTCTTTCACCTTCAACCCGAGGAGTTTGTAAATTCCAATAAGACAAAAAGACATCTTACATTTGTCTCTAGCTCTCTTACACTTGTAATCCGCACAATTTGTAAATGCCAATGAGACAAAAACACCTCACATGCGTCCGCAATGCTCTTTCATCTTCAACCCGTGGAAATCGTAAATGATGATAAGACGAAAATATAATCTTTATGCTACGTAATTTTTTTCTATCAATTTAAAAATTTTCATTTTAGTTTGCCTTTTATGAAACAACTGCTAAAATAAAACAATTCTTTAATACATAGGAAAAAAAATAGGTGGCTTAAAAAGAAGGTCATAGTTGTATTCTTTATTTAAAAATTCACGTCATCTTTTATTTAAAAGAGGATTATGACTAAAAGTAAGTTTAAATATCATGATTCATAGTTGTTACAAAGTTATTATATTTTGCCAACTACGATTCGATACGACAAAAAATCGTTTCTCATATTGCTTATTCAATTCTCTGAAGTAGCAATGTCAAAGATAGAATTTTTTTTCTTCAAATTGTGGTACTACAATTATTGAATATCTGTAGATATAAAATATCTACTTCTATCTGTTAAGGTATTTTTATTAGTTGCGGGATTGAGTTATAAGAAACCTTGGTGTGTTGGAAAAAGTTCTTTGTCTCTAATGGAAGAATCGAGTAGAGTCGTCGACGTAGATACCGTGGATACATGAGAGAAATGTTTTTAAATTCATAGCCCCAGATCCGCAACCTGTATCTTAAGGACGGTTAAAACGCTATCCAAATGCCACGAGTAAAAAATTCAAAATTAAAAAAGGTTCATAAATTTTGAAAAGTAAATATGTTTCCAATATATAATTATTCAGAAAGGTTTAAATTTCGGGTAAACAAAAAACATTGTAACTATTTGTAGTACAGTTTTTAGTACCAAAAGGTGTTCTATATCATAAAAGTCAATGCCTAAACCAAAGATACCGGCAAATATTCCTTGCGATATTATTGTTATTGGCGCTTATTGTTGTAAGAAGCCAAAAATTTCTTACTAGTACTAACAAAAATAAAAAATTGGACAGTGGTAGCCCACCGATAGAGGATTGTAAATTGGGATCGCAGATCGCGGGTTCGATTTCCGGATAGAGTCATATGTAATTCACACTGCGCATTAATTATATAGAATTTCGACTGCTCAAAAACAAGTTTCTAGAGAATATACAGCAACATCCTTTACATACTATAATATTACACAGCGATCGGCAACCTTCCTGCCAGGCGTGATATTAAGGTATATCCTCCTAGATATCTTTGAGTGAAGCCTTGAAGTGAGCGTCTATGGATTGATATAATGACGAATAACCTAAAAAAAGATGGTAGCATATCCAAGAAAGCTAATTTTTCACATATCTTTTAATGTTTTCTTTTGGCTATAAAAATTGATCACAGGTATTAAAATTTCCAAAAAATGTCGACCCGTGTAAAACTATTCAATTTTTAATATTCATTAATTGAACAAAAGTACATGCATTGGAAAAACTAGATACGGACCGACTGCATCAATTCAATAGCTAACTGGCGTAACATTAATAGAATATCGCCATAAAATAGCCGTTTGCATTGCATAAACATTGATCTCGGCGGAGAATTAATCCTTAACACGCTGCGCATTCTGTATCGAAGACTTGATTTTTGATTAGGAAAATTTTGCGCACCTACTTTAGAAATTGATATTTAAGACCACAGTACCAGACAAATCATGAGGTCATGCCGATATCAACAGGGACTATATAGGAAAAAAATCTGATAAAATCTCCGTCATTCCTCATGACATCAAAAGGGCTTTAATGAAGCAATTTTCTCGCCTGACTCACAAATATAATAAAACTAAGAATGCGAATAGAGACCGGTAACGCACACGTGTGTAAAAATCAGCGAGCTCACACACACGGGTGCGTTGTGTGCCGGATTGGCGAGCCCGGCTTCAAATACACGGTTATGTTCATTTTTCGCCGATCTATTTTTGCGGCAGTGAGTTTTTATCCCTTGTATAGCGGACTTAATCCAATTGATACTTGACCAAAAAAAAAGAATCATTTCTTTTATATCACATCAGCTGAAAGACGCTCTTTGCAAAGTATAGACTTCCCTCACAGATCGCCACGATGATCAGCCTCATGCTGCTCACATACAGCGACATCCTACGACCTCATTAATGTTCTAGATTCACCTGGTGGGGAGGCTACCGAAGCCGCGTCTCATTATCGTCATATGAGAAACCTACTACAAGGCATATACCTCCTCCACTGTTTACTAAGGTTTCCTATCTTACGCTACTCGCATCCAGCCATTTCCCGACACCTGGACTACATAATAATTTGATTGGGGCCTACCGTCGCGGTATCTATCATCTAATATTAAAATGTTTAATTTATTTATTCATATTATATTGTACTTTTAATAAATTATAGTCGTTACTATCAAGATAGTACCATAAAAGCTTAATTCGATAGTAGCTAAAATCGAATTGAGCTCCTCATATAATGTCATAAATTTTAGTAATTAATTATAACTCAAGTCGTAAACATCATTAATAATAAAATTACGTAATTAATAAAATAATAATGAAACTAAATAACGTAAAGAAAACGATGAAAGTTTGTAATTTGAAATTACTTCGGATAGCTTTCGTTTCAAAGTGTATACATAAAGAAAAGAATGTACTAAATGAGTGCACTAAAATTATTTTGAACAAAATTATCAACGTTATATTACTATAGAATGGTTAAACTGCCATACATTCTTTCTAATATTTTACATATTGACTTAACTTATCCCTTCATGAATAAGCATTGCATTTTTAAAGGCAAAGCACTTACTGATCTTTAGTTAAAAGTTTGAGTACTAACCCATCTTTAAAAAAGAAGCCATTATAAAATGGATTTGTAGAGTTATCAACCCATAATATAATTTGAACCTTTAACTATTTTATATTTTTTGTTACTTTTAGTCAAGTCAATATAACACTGAATTATTGAAAACTTATTTAAAAATAATTGAACATATTTTTTTATTTTAATTGAGCTGTCGACCTCGTCAAGTTCGCTAGAAGGCACTGGATGCAAATTGCATCTAAACGTTTTTTTATATTTTTTTTGATCTACGGAGAATTCCTGTTTCCAGGAGTGGACGTTTTTCGGTTGAAATCATGATGATTTAATGGAGAAGTATATAAAAAAATAAATTATGATCTCTTGATTGAATACGTATGATTATGTGAGAAACAGGCACAAAGTTTTTCCTAACCATCTTGACAACTATCTTCCCGTTTTCCTTCTGTCTGTTGTTTAAAACCGCAGATAATCAAGTTTTTAGTGTAGTGGCCATGAGATTACCGTGATAAATTTGCATAAGACGTAGTAAGGCTGCACACTAAGATGTTATTTTAGGTATATCTTCAAAACCATTAGTGTTAGTTATTAGCAATGTTTTTCAAGTGTCAAAATTGTTAGAGCCCGTTAACTCCTTTGTGTTTTTTGGCACCGCGGCCAAACATTGGTTTATTCGATGCATCCAACACTGCACCGTGCATCGTCGCACGCACACACATAAAGACAACGTGTGTACACACGCCCGTTCGTGTGTTGAACAGCGTTTAGGTAAAGAAAACAAACTTGCAATCTTTTAGTTTATCGCTGCGTATGCGTCGAATTTATTTATAGCTAGGCCTCTGCCCGCGGCTATGCTCCGTATATCTTTTGCGGCGTTATCGGTGTTAACCCATCATATGTTTTTTGTAGTCCTTTAGACGTTTCGTTGTTAAGTAATTTATTGCTGTTCGTCACCTGATAGCTTCGTAGGTTTAAATAATGTATAATCGCAAAAAAAACTTTATGCTTTTGCTCAGAAACGAACGGCAACACCTGTTGTGTATGTACATCTATAATTATCCTAAACAATTAATCTATTACTAATATCGGGTCACTTGATGACTACTCGCTTTGTTTTTCAACATATTAAATGGACTTACATACCCAGACTATACATAAAAAAATATGTAAATAGGCATTATTTTAATTGCACCCGACATGATCTAATATAGTTACATATGTATATAATGACAGTAATCAATTTTTGGAAATTCTCTACGAGTTCGATTCAGTAATGATGAGTTTCTAAACGAATGAATATATCCGACATGTCACAGCGGATTGGTAAGTTTAAGCGATTGTGTGATTTCATAGTATGCAGAACAGACCGTTGTTGCGGCTTTAAAGTTCGGGAATGGAGGTCAAACATCGGTAAGTAAAGCGTAGGATGTCCCCCCACAAGGTGAAAAGACAACCTTGTTGGAGTCTTCAAAAGACGCTGGAAGCAGGCCGTTTATAACTGCTCTTATTAAAAACCTATGTAGGGGTCCCCGCTCAGTAATGTCTTACGACACGAAATGATGATTATTGTGATTAAATAGTATTGAAACTTTCAATATTACTTACCAGTGCTATAGTTCGGGAAAATCTTTTTTATCCGTAAAAGAACTAAAAAAATCCTCTGAAAATTTATAGAAAAACAACTTTTAAATATAAGGACGAAAATCAGTATAAGAATGCCGATTCTCTAACCTTATTATTAGTCGAATACTCATGGAACAGAGGTGGTCATGGTGTCGTTGACCTTTTTACTACATTTTTTTAGTAAGGCATTTCTAACGCACGGAAAACAACGAAAAGTATGAATACTTAAAAAGGATGTTATGGAAGCTTTCACTTCTTCCATAGTAATAAGGAATGTCCTTTTAGTGAGCCATTCATTCTATCCTTGACAAAAAGTTTTCATACGTAACCAAAACCATTACCTCAAATTTACTAATTATAATATACAACGTAAGCGAAAAAAATTATTTCACCCATTTTTTTTACATTTGATCTATCTTCCTCTTTACTTTATGGCTTGGAATACCTATATCGTTTATTTCCAGATATTTATAATAGCTTTTACAAACTAAACATATAATTAAAATATTTTCATACGTTCTTCGTGGTCATCGTTTTAGCCCATAGACGTCCACTACAAGGCGTTGGCCTTCGACAAAGATATCTATGGGGGGATGCACCATAATCATTACACTTGGCAGACGGATCGGCGGTAACAGTGTTGTATTATGGTACGCAGAGGATGCTGCTGCTCATCCTCTGAAAACATGTTTGTGAACAGTGACATTCGTACTTCATTCATTCAATGACGAAATATTATATTTGACGAGAGTTTCACTAAAGTTGACTGTAAAGCATTGCTTTATTTTAATATCAATGTCTTATCTTTAAAAGGCACAAAAAAAGTGTCGTGTTATAGACATAAATGGCGATTTTTATTATATTTCTTTCATATAAATTTTAATATAATAAAGGGTGGGCCATGATAAAATTTACTCTTGTTTTTTTTTTTTAAAGCATAATGAGTACATACTATTTTATGATTTGGTTTCAATTATATGTCACCTATCCAATATCCAGTTGGCATCTAAGAGAAGCATCCAGCGCGTACGATAAATATTCCTAAGTAGTCATATCTAAGAGACATTGAGTGACAACCATGAAGTCTAGGTTAGTCGCTTTGTGATTTTTTATCCCTTATGTCTTACCCATGCGTTGTACCCTACAGGACTACCAGACTCGAATCTCCGAATCTCCTCCTCGAGATCGCAGGCTACATCAAGGCTCTGCTTGAATTTCTCGAGGAGTTGGGTTGGCTTCGTTGCGGAAACCAACCCGCTGAGACAAGACTAGTTTTCTCATATAATTTTGGTGATACGAGACATATGAGTAAAAATTGAGCTAAAAATAACTTGCGGTTTGAATGATTGCACAGTTCGCAAATATTATAATGAACCTTGGGTAATTCGACGGAAATAAATACAGGAATCTTATCACCTTGATCCACACATGCGCTATCTTCGCACAAGGTCTAAATCAATTCTAAAATAAATCTTTCGGACGCATTCTAGACAGTATGACTTAATTTAAATTATTCTATTTAAAGTTGACTATTCGCTGTGAGGGTATTCTCCTGTGTCATTGGCATTAGTTACTAGAAACATTTTCTAATCTCTACCCAAGTGTGATAAACATTTTTATTATCCCTATTTAGGACCTCAACGTTTACTATTGTTTATTTCTAGATACTGTCTTACGTTCTTTATTTTTAAAAAGGTATAAACACGTTAAGCTGGAGAATGTATCCGAGTAAAATTGTAGAAGGAATAACATAATAATAAACATAAAAAATTACGTTATTCAGTTATTTCATTTATTTACTTACATCTTAAAAGATTCGAAAGGATCTTCATTTAAGTATTTCATAGTGTTTTAAAATTTACCTATATTATAGATCACCGGATAAATAAGTCAAAGTGGTTTAAGGTTTTGAATTGGAGACCACGGGTCTGCGAGTGTAACGACTTCCACCAATGAACTAAACAGATGACCTGCTTAAGTTGGAAGACGCTTAATACAAGCCGCTTTCAAGTGGTCTTTTTCACATCTATGGGTGAAGCATTTGTCCAGCCGTGGACTACCTACGGATGAAATGATGATTATTATTGTGTTTAAAGTGATAATTAATTATGTTATCCATAAATAATGTCTGATGATGTCAAAAGTTTATTGTTATATGTGTACCATATAACAATAAACTTTTGCGGATTTTCAGTGCACAAATATTTATGTGTCCAAATTTGCAGACGACTCTATTTCTTTTTAATACTTCTATTTACCTTTGGATAACTTCTTATAGCTCTTTATATCTGTCATTACCTTTATATTCATCTCTATATCTTTCTCTGTTTCTCCATATCTTTTTAACGTCTATCTTATAATGGAGATGTGTATTTACGTAAATTTAAGCAGATTAAACAGGATCATTAACAGATAATTCAAATTATTAAAACTTCAAGACATGAGCTGCAAGCACAGACATCAAAAGTACGTTATATATAATTGAGAGTCCTGTTAGCGATGTTTCAATAACATTTTGCTAACAATGGCCGCATACGGATAGTAAGCGTTTAAAACGCTCCAATCACAAGAAAAACGAAACAATAGGTTCTGCTATATAAACTAATGGCTAGTCATAGGTAATGGCTATGTACATATTAAAAGGTGTATATTAATACACTACTATCATTAACTAATTTATATTTTTCTGGTACTAATATATGATACTAAATTTAAGTCTAAGATCTATATTAAGCGCTTATAAGATAATATATTAATAAAATATATTGACTACAAATATTTGGATGCGAAATATTATTAAATCTATAATATATTTTAATAAAGAATGTTCGTCTGGAGTAAATTATACAGGGTGTTCTTTTGTCGCTATATGCCCACTGCAAGGTTTAGGCCTCCCCCAAAATATTTAAGTTGGATATATCATAATTGCCAAGCTTGGCAGACGAGTAGGCGATCGCAATGTGGTATTATGGTACGCAGGGGACAAAGATTATTAATAAAGTAGTTTTTTTATTCTTTAAAAAACCTAGCGATATATGATAGTGGGATTTGTTATTCATTTTGTTTTGATACATATTTTGTATTTAATGCATTATGATAATATATATGTAATATTATTAAGCTATAGACTCTTATATTTATTGCATAGGTATTATTTTTTCACGTAAACTTAGATTTAGTTTAAAATAAGGAAAATACTGAAGTCTGTCACAGTAAATATTAGCTAAAAAGCTAGAGCTTCAGAAATTAGTTCGTAACGTCTAACAGTGCCCGGGTCTTCAACGGCATGGAATTTAAAAAAAAAATTACCAATCGTTCCTAGAGTTTTTCTAAAATAAACGTAGTCTAATTTACACTTTAATACATCAGCTATTTTTCAGTATAAGTCCTGTCAAAATCGGTTCGACCATTTCAGAGATTAGCTGGAACCAATATATAGACAAAGAGACAAGAAATAAAAAAAATATGTAATTTTGGTTTAAGTGCCGTTAATATATTATATGTTTAAATTAAAAAATGTTTATTTTAATATTACAAGCAGACACTCAAATTTTATTTATTTGTAAGGATATATATAAAAATAAAGATTATTTTTATTATTTTAAATTGGATGTGAATACGAAATTCTTTTTTCGTAAAAGAAATCTAAAATACCAATTATTGTGTAAATGTCTGCAATTACTTTCAATTATCGATACAATTTCCCTGTACTTGAATAAATAAAACCCACAATTTACTGTTAATCCATCGACTACATCTCATGTTACAGTTAGGTCAGAAAAATAACAGACGACCCATCTTGCAAAGCATCACGACCGCACCGTGAAAATGCAAAATTATATGAAATTATAGTGAAGCGTATGTTCTTCAATATTAATTGAGTAAATATAGTGTTGTGACATTAACATATCGATAAAAGTAACCATCTAATGGTCTCAGAGATTTTTTTATTTATTGCACATTAATGAAAATAAATAAAAATCTAACACAAATAAAATATTCAACAATTGAACGGATTTGGTTAATAATGAAAAGTTGAGCCGAGGGTTAGCAAACCGTGAAAGGTGCTGAACATGGACGACCATGCATATCTCATAGAGTATATATTACATCAGTTTTAGTTTATTTCTTTTACAATAAAAAAGATATTAAATTAAAAAAGAAACGTGTTTAAATCGATTAATAATTTATATGTATTTTTTAATATTACTATCCACTCAGGATTATTTACAGACCCTACTTACGTAAGTCAAGAGAAGAATGCTAGAAGAGAGAATCAGATTGTGCGTTCTTGAAATTCTTCAACTCCAAGCTAGAGAATACCTAACGTAACTCTGTCTGAGAAGAGCCCTTTAAAAACCCGGCCAGATTTTCCTGTAGTACTTTTCTGTTGTCACAGCCCACTGCAAGGTATAGGATTCTTCTTAAGATAGCTAAGGGTGGATATAATATGATATATCCACCCTAAGATATCTTAAATATATTGACTGCATATATTTGATGCGAAATATTATTAAACCTTTAATATATTTTAATAAAGATTGTTCGTCTGGAGTAAATTGTACAGGATGTTCTTTTGTCCCTGTCCCTATACGCCCACTGCAATGTTTAGGCCTCCCCCAAAAATATTTAACTGGTATATACCATAATCGCCACACTTGGCAGAGGGGTTGGCAATCGCTGTGTAGTATTATAGTACGCAGAAGACGCTGACTTTCTCTGGAAGCTTATAGCTAGCTTGTGAACAGTGGTAATTCTATTTAATGCACAAATTGTAATTATATACCAGACTGTATATGTCTTAACCCTTTACCGTTCTACCACTGCTCAAAATCCTTATTCGTGGCCCCTTACACAACATCCTTAATACGATAGCAGAGCAATTCACTTAAAACATCTTTAACACTATAATAGAATTTGCTTACAAAGTTTTGTATAATAACCTTCTTAAATATATTACCCAATAATTCAGAGACATTACAATACAGTTGTTCCCAAATTGATTACTTATTTTATAAGGGTCAGAGAGAAGTTAGTTATACATATATATTGTTGATAAAGTTTAAAATTATACCTACATTTATAAAAATGACAATAGCTGAAAACATAGACAAAATAAATCAAGTCTGTTTAACTATGAATCACCGATGTAATATTTATAGAAGACCCAAGTATATATAAATGATCTGTAGGCATTTAAACTGTACACGACATAGCGTGATTAATGCTGATATATGAATAAAAACAGTAACGTATTTTTGAAATTTCTTTACTAGATCGAATCGGAAATGAACAGATATATGGACGAACGAATAAGACCAACATAGTACAGATGATTGGCAAATTGAAGTATCAGTTGATAAGCAACATGCCGCGCCAGAACTGATCATCACTGGTACTTTATGGTTCTGGAGTAGGCTTCACGGACACAAGATGGATAGATTACCTATCCAACGTCTATACGCTGACTATACGCCGATTTCTAATGGTATTGTTGGAGCCTATGCCCAGCAGTGGACGTCCCACGGCTAAAAAGATGACGACGATAAATACCGATGTTAGATCATGATAATGGAAGCTTTTCTGAGCCAGTTCATTGACAGTAAATTTGTGAGATAATTTTGCAAATGAAATAAATGATATTCTAGATGTTTCTTAAGTCTGCATTACGCCGTTCTATATAACTTTATTTGAAAAGTACAAAAAAAAAACATTTACTTTTCGGAAAATCAGATGTGGGAGCTCTGGACAGAGTTAATAAATTTAACTATTAAATAATAATGAATATATTAAAACTTGTGTACATGAATGTACAAAGAAATAGTGCATCAGTTCGCGGTGGTGTTGCAACATTTTTGCATCTAAGTGTACTCCGGCTGGTTTTTATTGAAATTTATGTAAATCTGTGCATAAGTTGCGCGAGTCGATCCAAGCAACGCGTTTCCATTGTTCTGAGGTCAGTATGACGTGACTGATATATTTCATAGAAAAACTAATGAAAATTTGTACTCTGAATCATTAAGTTAAGGAAATACTGTCAAGAAATACACTTTGAAAAAAATTATATATAATACGGTTTATGAAAAAAGTAAATGCGAAAATAAATATTTTTTATCTCGTTTACACTGTTGGCGAAGTGAAAAATGTAAATTACGCGGGTTTAAGGTGGCAGCGTGCTGAAGGCTCTTATCCTATTGCCTGTCCATGTGACGGTTCCATAGTATAGATTTTTCAACACTTACTCGGATACTATTCCTGATTCGAATACAAAAGATGTAGTAGTAACCACGTGATCTGAATTAATCTTAGAATTAATAAAAAATCTCTTAGGGTAAAGCAAAGTTCGGGGGCTGTCTGGGGAGCTTTGGTACGAAAAAATTATAAACAAACGTAATTGCAACCACCCTGTTCTCTATAATACAAGCTTGCGAACCAAATGCAGAACATTCATATTTTTTTTTATAATATAAGCTGTTTGCATTGAACAAAACAACAAGTTATGATATGTACATAGATTTGTAATCATATTTTCATGTACATAGTGGTATTAAATAGATTAAACTTAAATATAATTTATCTATTTACAATCTAGATGTTCACCCAATAAAATATTTAATATCATGGCTGAATGATAAAGGTATAATAAAAGGGACGATAGAATATATATTTAATAATGTATACATGCGGTTCAACCACTACATTTGTTAAATAATATTAAAATCTATCTTTATAATACACGTCGACGAATGTTGATTAAATGAATTCATTCAGTTATTTGCCATAAATTAATCCTACTAACAGACGTTAGATTTGGCACTTTTTAAAAATGTCTCTTAAGAAATATATAGAAAGTACTAAAGCTTAAAAGCTCCTCAAACATATATTTTTAATCGTATTTATATACTGTGCACTCGGGAAATATCTTTTCGACGTAAAATTTATGCACGTGCCAAATCAAATGCAAGATAGTAAAAAGTAAGAACAGTTAAATGGTTATGTATTATAATGAACATTTTTTTTCGGAAGAGAGCGTTTATCTACAATTATAACTTTCCTTGAAATCTAGTAACCTAATAAATAATTAAAAATAAATATTACAAAAAATATTTCTATTATAACAGATGACTGGTCGTCGTTTCAGTCTACAAACACCCACTGAAAGGCGTAGGCTTCCCCCAAATATATGCTTGGGGTGATATATTAACATCACCGTGCTTGGCAGGCGGTGTGATATTACAGGCACGCAGAGGACCTTGTTGCCCAACTTCTAATGTGCAGTGTGAATTATGTATAATACTATGGGAATCGATCCCGCAACCTCCATTCACAAGTCTCAGTCCTCTACCCCTGGTCTACCACTGCTCGATGGTAGGTGATCAATACATGACTATACAGGTGTTATTAAGACAGCAAATATTTTACTCAATTACACATGATACGGCGGCCGCGTCCGTCTAACCCGCGTTCAAGCGAGGGTGGTCTGGAGAGGCCCGTGTCTCTCCCGACCGCCGAGTAGTCCTCGCTTCGTCTTACATAAACTACACCCCACTCACTATACTACACACCTGCAGGGGTATAGTTCTCCACGCGTGGAAGTCTTTGTCGTAACTGGGGTACGATCATCGGCGTAAAATTATTATTCCGTGGACCTCTGTTTCCACGGGCTCAATTTCAATGAAGCTGCACAAAACCTAGACCGGCTAGCAGCATAACTTCTAGTACATCCGATAGCAAATAGCAAATATTTAACTCCAAGTACCGTTAAAATATATTTATTGACTGTTAGGATGATATATGACAATGGAAACACGCACCAAAACATTAATAATATATGCCTCGTACGTAGACAAAACAACTTATTGCCTTTAAAAACGCATTACGTAAGGAGGACACGCGGTTGTGTGTGAGTGACTTTATTTGCATTAATTTTTCATTAGCCTTAGATTTTTCCATTTATGTAGCCGATATCTAGAAATCAAAACGAACGTATCGAGTTTTCTAAACCTTGAAAATATTCTTGACACGAAATTAACAACTATTTTGTGGGCAATTGTTCTCGATTTTACTCTCCTGTAATATTTCCGAGATGTCATGTTTTATAATTTAGTTTATATATAAAAAAATAAACTTTTTAAATTTAGACAACAATGTAAAGTGATCGTATTATCATAAGATAAGCTAAGCTTGGGAATACATTGGTATTATTAATTATTAATAATATTACTTTTCATTAAATTAGTAATATTTATTAATAATTTGGTATCGGTTTTTAATACATTGATATTATTTCTTAACAAATTGGTATTTTTTGTGAAAGTGATAGCAATAAGATAACCCGTTTAGGTTTACAATAAGCCCTTCTCAAATCAGGGCGTTGGAACCCTTGTAGCCAGAATAATAATTTAATCAAGAATCAAATGAGCTCCCCTAAAATGGCATTATTCAACTTAAAGCTACAAGAGTTCCAAACGCATCCTTTTCCAATAAGATCCCACAACAAACTCAGTTTTTTTCAAGTTTATTATGGTCACTTTACAATACCTATATAAATATATGAAATTTGAGTTTGTCTGTTTGTAATTTTAAAATCTATGTATTTTTTTACTACATGCACATGCGTATATATACAGGACATAAACTAAAATAGTATTTAGTTAAATTTTTGTCTGTCTGTATGTCTGTTTGTTTTGGCTAATCTCTGAAATGACTGAACCGATTTTGACAAGATCTGTACTAACATATAGCTAATGTAATAAAACTCATCATAACTCTATTAAACAAAAAAATACTAAAATTAGATATTTTTTACTAAATTCCTCGCGGATAAAGGCGCGGGTACAGCAAGTCATTAATAAAGTAGTAAAGCAATTTATTCCCTAATTGGATTTTTTAATAGTACTCTGTTTAATGTATTTGTCTTGAATTAATTACGAGATAATTTAGACAAATTTTACGGCAGTGTATTGAAATAACGTATTCAGTTGCCCACAAAAGGGTACCTGAATTTATAAAGCCAAGAGGAAATTATTTATAAAGGTATTAAAAAAAATTGATGTGATAAACAAATATTTGACGACATAAAAACTCTAATTATTTATAACTGTGTCTACGATATCATTTGGATGGAATTTAAAAAAAATCCTTTACTCGGTTTTTTTTCAATAAAGAATTTCCTAAAATAATTGTAGCCTAAGTTACTTTTGTATTACATTATATCTGCGCCAGTATAAGTACTGTCAAAATCGGTCTAACCATTTGAGATTATGGCCAGAAAAAACAGACAGAGAAATATTTAAAAAAGTATATATCTGGGTTTTTTGTACCGTATAAATATTTTCATATGCATGTAGTAAAAATCGGTTATTTTAATATTACAAACAGACACTCCGGTTTTATTTATTTGTAAATTCACTCACAATTTTAAAAAATAAAATCAGCTAAACTACTATAAGCGAAGCAATAAATAGGAAAGCGAAGTTAGAATACTGAAGTAAAATCTAAGCAAGCGGTTAATTACATTGGTTAGATAATTGGAATATTCATACGCTATTAAAATGTTTACGGCCAGCGCTGCATTGAGTTGATAGTTTCTCATATCAGCGGCATCTATGGGTCAATTATCTTTGTTGTTTGTAAAAAAAATATTAAAATATTGACTGCATGAAAATGTTTTGTATATGTACAAAAACATAACCGATTTTCTAATGAAGTAATATACAAAATTAATAACAAAAGCTAAAACAAATTTTGCATATCTAAATAGCTCTTTCGTAAATATTTTTGTAAGCAATGTATAAGTCTTTACAATTGCTAAATTTAAAAAAAAATGTCGAACATTTTGCGACCAGTTTTACTACACCATAAATGATTTCATAAAAGATATTATACCTTAGGAATGAAAATGTTTCAAAGTTTATTAATATATATTACTAGGTGCACTTATTCATGTACGAGTATGTAATTAAAAATCTGAATAAAATACAGTTTTCATACCTCAAACATGAACTGATAAAAAACAAATGTTTAAAAACTTGCGAAGTTATACCTAATTTGCAAATTTTTTATGTCGTATGGATATATAGTTTTTAAATATCGAGTATAGATAGACAGATAAACACACGTTCATTTTTATACATATAGATTGATATTCTGTAAAAATATATTTTTCGACTGTTCTTCTTAAGTATGAGAAATTAACTTGTAATTCATACTACGTCGAAAAAAGATTTTTTTAACTTGAACATGCCTTATGCTAAAATCTCTTATGAATTTTTTTTTGAGAAACCGATAAGACGAGGTACTGACAGCTAAGAGTGTTGCCCTACTAAAAGTCTATTAATGCAGTTTTCATACTCGTAAAATTTCTTTTAAATAAAACAGTTTCACAAATTAATTTAAAATATGAGAACACATGCCCAGACTCCTAAAATTAATAACCTAGATGTTCTTATTTATAAGAAAAAAAACTTACATCATATTCTCTAATAGCATATCAAACTATGTAATAAAGCTCTCCTCGAGTTCAAATGAACTGGTTATTAAAGAGTCACAAAAATGGTTGGTTTAACGTGGTATATGTAAAAAATACAGTCCAACACGTTAAGGCAGTCTTTTTATATAGATAATTCTTTACATGACACAACTTCTCCTTTTTAATAAAAATGTAAAAGTTCAAGTGACCTTAGCTCAAAGCTCAAATCTTAGAAATCCTCTTCTACATGTAAGTAGTTCTCTTACATCGATATTTCCATACATGATATCCTTTTATTTTAAAACAACAAGGATTTGACCTAGGCGACAAAAATAAATAAAGGGTGACATATGGAAAGAATATTTCATGAACCATCCGCTGTCTCTGATATCTAGACTGCTTTGCCTGTTTTGTTAATAAACATCTTTTGCTAAATATACAGTTTTCTACGAAGTTGTTAAAATAACAGGCCAAATTACGTACCAGATAATTGTTTTAAGTACCGATGTAGAGTAAGGCAGAGTGGTGATAACCCAGTGACAGAGGACTGATACTTGCATTCGTAGGTCGTGAGTTCGATTCCCGGGATATATATCTTACGTAATTCACATTTAGTAAACAGTTTTTAGAGGATAGGAAACAGAGTCCACAATCACCATAACATCTCACTGCCATTGCCAGCGCGCCTATCAACCGTTGCGATAAAGGTATATCCCCCCGTAGATATCGTTAGGGGAGAACAAATGCTTAACAGTAAGCATCTATGGGCTAATGATGAGAGTTTTTATATTAAAAGCTATAGTAATCAGTTACCTCCTAGGTAAACTTTTTAATTATCTTCACGCTATATGTTATAATAGCATTTGCTAGTTTATGTTTGTACCTGTGAATATTTTAGTTCTCCTCGGCTTTAGACACAATGTAGTATATAATTTGGTTATTATTATTTAAGACAGATGACCGTGGCGATTTTTATGGAAGACTTATGCCTTGCAGTGAACATCTATCGGCTGACATGTTGGGGATATCAGTTGGTTCCGTGACTTAACATTTTGTGTAAGTAAAATTGTAAAACACAACAGTTATAAGAATCAAAATCGCCTGTCGGTGACCAATTCTGGTTGTAATTATTTTTCATATTTTCGTTAAGGCAAGGAAGTTATTATGAAAAAAATTGAAAAAAAAATTGAGAAAATATTAAAAATACTCTTTTCTCTACTCAAATACTCTTTTAACTACAGAGTAAATTAAAATACCCGTCTCTAGGTGTTAAATATTTGTTGTTAATCATAACAAAACAAGTTTGGTTGTGAAGAAATAAAAATTGCATACTATTAAAAATAACAATAAAATATTCTGCTTTGTCATCTTTTTAGCCGATTGACGCTCACTGAATGGTATAGGCCTACCCAAAAGAGCGTCATGATCTTGTCACGTCTTGCGCTGCTTACATTCAGTGGCTTCCCGAGATATTACACATATAATTATTACTACAGTCTTGCAATGTTCATTACACAAAATATATTTAAGAATATTCGTATTTATAAATGACTAAAAACTCAAAGTAGTAAATAAAGTGATCACTTTTTTACTGATTCTTTTTTATTTTTTCTTATCGACTGCCATAGCCTTTTATTACTTTTGGTAAATGTGCAATCTAGCGGGTAGCTATTATGCACTATTAACCAGATATATAAAAACCCATAACCAAACATAACTTTTCTCTAACGAAGAAATGTATAATAAATATTCTAACATAAGATTATTGATAACAAAGGGAGCAGTACAATATTTATTACCTGGTTTTAATCTAGATATCGTCCAGACCTGTCGATTCTTTGAACAAATATGTGTAGCGAATGAAGTGGAATGCATTATACAACTACGAAGCTTCTAGAGGTGCATTGGCTTAACGAGCTAACCATTGTTTCAGTGCACCGCTTCCGCGCTCCCGTTTTGTCCATCTGTCCATTTTATTTCTATAATATACACTTTGATATCAAATTATTTGCATAACTTTATACCTTATACTAAAGTTTTTTTTTTGTATACCGGTAAGTATATAGTACATAGTACGTCGTAGTATAATTAAAAGTTCTTCCAGATTGGAGGTGACAGAAGGTGCCTAGGCTAACCTAGTCTAGATTACCTTGAGAGCTAGGGTCGTTAGAGAGAATCCTATTATATATTACTTCCGACTTATGACTTGATTTCATAGAGTTATTTAATCTTTCTGTGGACAGGAGTTGATCTAAGAGAAATTATTTACGGATCCTACATACTAAGAATGGACTTTCGCAAGGTAACGCCTGATTTCATGAATACATATATATATATATATATACATATATACATATATATATATATATATACATATATACATATATATATATATATATATATATATACATAAATTCATATATCTGGCCTGTATTAGTAAATCTTTTCCTCGGCAATGTGGACGCTTTTATGTTCATAAAGCTCCTAATGGTGGAGTAGGGATGCGATCGCACGAAACGTAATCTTAAAACCTGGAAATTGTGAGGGCGTCGATAAGATAGATTAGGAGATTTACTTTTTTATTTAAACACTGTAACATGCAAAACCATAAGTAAAAAAAACTTGAATGAAAGTTACGGACTCTAATGTCTGTGGAAAATTGACCCTAATAAAAAAAGCTCCTATTGATAGATTTAAAAAAATATCAAGAAACCTTTGCATTCTAATGTTTATTGCACTATAGACTTCATAGAACTATTTTCTACACCTTGGGAATGTCGCCTCTAGGGTATTTAAATATTTATTTAACACGTAATTGTATTTTGTTTTAAAAAACATATGTGGTGTCGTTAGACAATAAAGAAAACAGGTGAATGCACAGATTTCTTTTATTTTGCAAAAATCATAGTCGTATCACTACGGTTCGTTCGTATTACGACGTTTGAACTGTCAGATACATCTGATAGTTCAAACGTCTAAATCATGACATGTGACATTATCATAGTGTTTTACAAAGATTTTCAAATTAATACTAATACTTAATATAAGCTTTGACATACATGTAGTTCCACAGAGTTTCTTTTCTTCTCCGGTCTGAAACATTTTTCATCTAAACAAGAACACAACTTAGTGTCAGTAAGAGAAGTAATTGAATTAAATTTGAATTTGAACGTTACGAGAAAAATACTAGAAGAGACCAATTTGAACTAAAAAACCCACTGAACTCCTCTATAATGGATTCAACTTAATGCTACTAGGAATCTAAAAGCATTCTGTGAAAAACCATCATCAAACTTAGACGAATTTTTTGTGGTCACTTTCACAATAACCTTCTTTTTCTTCTAAGTAGTGTACTCCTTTGAAAGAGGTAGTGGTCATGTACCAGTCGATTTAACGCCCCTGCTGCCCTCGCTAAGCGTTGCCACGTAGTCAGGTGGTTGGAGTAGTGGTCTCTCCATTTTATTGGAGTTTACGAGATCGCTTGCCTTCCACTTTGCCTTGTAACACCAAACTTTTTAATGAGTCCTTATTACTGGTAACATGTCAAATGTACTTGAGGATTCGTATTCATATCGTATAGTAGTAGATTTTTCGATCTATCAAGGCTTGGGAGTTGTACTGATTTTTTTTTATTTTAGTTTTAATATAATTTACAAGTTCTTGCCACATTAGGCAATTTATTAAATATAATTCAAGATATTACACATCTGTGCCTTGGAATACTGCACATGACACTCTTCTCTTTCGTTTCAGCTGATAGACGCCCACTTCTTCCCCAAAAGGAATCTATGGATATACGATAATCGCGACACTTGGCTAATGGAATGGTGATCACAGTGTGGTACTATGGTACGCAGAGGACGCTGCTGCCTATCACCTGGAAACTTGTTTGTGAGCAGTGACAAACCTATAAAATTAATGCAGGAAGCGTAAATTATATGAGATTTCATTACAGGAATCGAGCCCGCGACCTATGATCGCGAATCTCAGTCCTTTGCCGCTGGGCTATCGCTGTTCAACAAAAGTCTCAGTCCTGTATACGATCACTGATACAATTGCCTATAAAAGAGTTAATAATCTAGTTTTATTCACGATTATCTTGGGAAGCATAGCATATTAAATATATAATTTCATTTAATTTCCTACGGCTAAACATAGGAATTTACGAATTACTATTTGGCGACAAACAGAGTATGACACGACTTCCTGTTAAGAACTTAAATAGCCTATTAATGTTTTGAGGAAGTATTTATAAAAGCTGTATGTTTAATTTGCCTCTCAATTGTTACTCAATGCTCTTATAGATATGTTTATATATATATATATATATATATACATACATATATATATATATAATATACATATATATACATATATATATGTATATATACATAAATATATACATATATATATAAATATATTTCATAGATATACCGACCTAAATCTTCCAATGGCCGTCCATCGGCTGAAAACAAGAACATAAAAATACTGAGACTATATATTATATATTTTAATATATAGTGGGAGAATATATTACAAAATTATATTGTGCAGGTATATATTTAATTGTATATTTAATTAGTCATTGTAAAGATATGTTATCTTTTATGACGTCATTTGATATGCAGTAACCGTTTGCACACAAACATGCTGTAACGTTTTTTTTTTTTAATCTAGCAATATGATCCGTTTGAACATTACCATCCGGGATCCTATTGTTAAGGCGTGTATATAGTCCATGGAAATATTCACTTACTAGCTAAGATCGAATCTTAAGTCAGATTTACGAGTATATATATTCCTAAAATTAAAGTTGGCTTATAGCACTAACATTGAAAGCAATTTTTGAATAAAAAATTCTCGTATGTAGATTCGCACATAATTCCTATTATTGATATATTTACTAGAAACTCAATTATGGAACTGACATAAAAGAAGGCTGCTAGGGCTTATAATTCTTTAGTGAAGACCACGATACGTCAAGCGCCGCGTACGTTCATCCACATGGTGGATAAAGGAAGACGTTAAGGTTGTCGGAAAAAACTGGATACGACCTCTTACAACTCGTCCTGTTTGAAATCCACAAGGGAGACCTATGTCCAATGCTGATACTGCTGTTGATTAACTTATTCTTTACAACTTATTTTAAACATATCTGTTTATATTATAGTTAATAAATAATTTATGAGTGAATTTTCTTGAGGTCCTCGTTTTATTGATATCTAGGATACCTTGCGCTACAAACATTTTCTGTATTGTCAGATACTACGCAAGGAGAGTAATCTGTGGATGTATGTACATACATATTAAAATATATAATTTTGTCACTTTTTAGAAGCTGTCGACTGCGTCAATAATGTATTAGATTATTAATTGTATATTATTAATGATATAATAATTATCCATATAATTATAATAAATGGTGATTGGATATAGGTGTAAAAGCTTTGAAGGGTGAAGGTAAAGCTCATTTGCCGCCAGTTAATGTATGTTACCTAATAATTTGTTTATTATTATCATTATAATAATTATAGTAAGAAAAGCGATTTTGAAATTTGAATTGCTACGTATTAAAATAAATCATTGTTTACTATCAGTTCCTGCAGATTTTATAACGCCTCAAATTATTGACCCGTCGCATTTTAATAGAAAATATAATTTAATGCAAAATATTTTAGACTGATCACATTATACAGAGTGATAAGAATTAGGTGAAAGCAATAAAGCTTTTTGCTGACTAAAGAGCTATATATTCACCCGTTTGAAGCTTTTACGAATATAACCAATTACGCTGTAAATTGCTATTAATACTAGCTGGCCAGTCATTTGTTTTTATAAAACGTAAATATGAAAAAATATTATTTTTTATTAATTATTACATAATTTAGTTATTAGTTAAGTTCTTGAAGATATGTTAAAAATTAAAATATTTGGATGACATGTTTTTACCTTCGTACAATGTACAATAGATCCTATATCGATTTTATCACTAGAAAATATTTTTTACTGTTTGAATTTACACCTTTACCGGATTTACCAAGACAATAAAGGTTTTTGGCAAAAACCTCATTACACTAAGTTTGATGACTCCCTCAGAAGTACAAAAGTGTATTAGAATTAGATGTCCTTCCTGATTAGTAGGACTTCCAGCTCTTAGATTGGTTTAGTAGACTCTTTACGGAGAAGCCGGGCCTAAGAGAAAGAGGAGTTCCCGTACTGTCATTCGAATTTTAAATTTCTAATTCCTGGTTTTTCAAAACGGCTGAACAACGCCTAAAATCGATTCCTGTAATTATGTTATCAGCTTATCGCTTTTAAAAACCAGTAATATTGGCGTTCTGTTTTCAAAACTCTTATAGTTTACAAATAAACAGAAACTAATAATCGTACTGATTTTTTCCTTTATTCCTAGGAATAAAACTATACAGGAACTTTAGTGTGAAAGTTTAAATCTTTATATTAATTTATTAACCGAGCGAAAAAACTGCTTTTCGCCGATAGGCTTTAACAATTATTTATAAATTTAAAATAGCGTAACTAAAAACAACTACATAAATTAAAAAAAAAGTTTTAACTTGTGTTTTTTCATTCGTGTATAAGAATAAATTAGTTAGGTATAGTTTTTTTTTTACATATTCTCAATCTCAGGTTTATTTACCATATTCCATATTCAAAATATAAACATTAGATTCGAAATTAAAGAAAATTAATTAATAAAGTTTATATTCACACTAAAATGTTTCTTAAAATATTCGTAAATTTTAATTGTTTATTTAGTATAATCATTACAACCATCAGAATTAGTGACCATTATACAAAGTGTTTCTAAATATATTTAAAAACAATCTCCTAACAGCTGCATCTTTTTTTTAAATATTACATTTTTAGCAATAATTTTTTTTAAGCTATAAGCTTTCGATCTGTTATAAATAGCTCAAATAAAATCATCGTACTCTGGGTGATGCAGATGTGTAAAATACAATTTATTATTTTATTTACTAACGCGAAGTAATAATTATCAATATTGTACATTTGAATAGACATTTTTACTGCATTTAATTAAACACTTAATTAAAAATAGCTATTAATTTTATGGCCGATGCCTATGATACATATTTAAATTACCATGATTTATTTTTACTAGTATAACGCACAGATAATGATAAAAACTTAGACACTGTGAAAACTTGTAAAATTATTGTAAAAAAATGTAAAATCTTTTTAAATATTTGCCGAGATTAATGGAAATTCTCTTTCATTCCTCTCACTTTATTGTGTATTTTTTCATTATTAATACGCATTTACAAATTATGAAATTGCCGCCAAAACTGTTCTTATATTTTTTCTGTCTTAAAATAGTTTGCTGTTAAAAATAAATATACTTTTAATACGAATAAATATTCTAATTATAAATAATATTAATTTTTTTTGTTAAATACCTTTCACTTGGTATAAAAACAGTTAATAGCGTTATAAAAAAATATATTTACGTACTTTCAAACTTGTCACATGTTTCTTCATAAAAGTGAATAATAAATATAATGCAATATATATATATAATCTTGATGAATTTGTTCACATTGACTAACCTGTAATTGTCTTTCCAGCACTTAAAAGTCCAAAAGATTAATCACATATTAACAATTGTTTTTTTTTTTAGTTTTAAACGTCAACTTTGGTTCTGGCAGTTGCGCGCCAAAATTTATGTCAAAGAATTACGCACATATTTTTAATGTCTTTATTGCGTAACTCACTTATTACATTTTTATAATTTCACGGGAAATGAAATTTATATGTATTACAATTTTTTATGGTTCTATTTTTTATAATATAAGTATGCCGATAAATTTTTAGTCACTCGTTAAAACTTTTTTCGTGTCGAATTAAAGAGTCGAAATTAAAATAGCTGTCACATTTTTGGTGGTCGGATGCGAATCGCGTGGCACTGTCCGAAATTCGAAGACCGTTTGCGCGCTCCCATCGAAATATTTCGGTATTTCGGGGCACGGGACTGTATCAATTCGTGATTTTCGAAAATTGTCGATACATTTTCATTGTTTAGCGACTGTAGTGTTGCGCGCACATGCAGTTTCAACACATTATGATCTAACACTGGCGGACTCTCGATTGCAGAACATACTTATTCTAAGTCAACTTACATTCGTTCATATTTGCCTGCGGGGCGTAGGGCTGTGAGGGCTTAGAAACTAAGTCTAGACCGAGCGTTGTGGCCACTCACCATCAAATACGTTGTTGTCTCTTTTCAACACCACGCAACGTGCATTAGATGCCAGCTTATCTATTTCATTTTATTAATAATTGATGCAAATTAACTACGTTTTATTTATTCCTACTATAATCATACGGCGCCACGGATTATCTCATAAAAAAAAAACATTACTTATATTTTCAATCTAATGTATTAAAATTGCAAATAAGGAAGTTAATCAATTTTTTTTATTTCATTTTTTACTTATTTTTTTAAAGATAAAAAAACGGTATACATGTGCAACCCTAGTTTTCGCGTAGTACAAGAAACGTCTTGCATATAATAATATGTTTTAGCCTATATTGAGCGCCTTAAGGCACCCGCTATAAAACATGCGAAATATATAGCATTATATCTGCTATATGCTAATTCAACAATTTAAAATAACATCGCTTTGAAATGTTAATCGCATTAGATAACAGAATAGAATATATTAGTATTCAAATAAGTTATTACGGTTTATTATTTCTGTAGATGTATAAACACATAAATACTGTTTAAATTAAAATACAGTTCCAATATTACAATTAACAAAAACATGCTAATTCTATCGACCAGTGGACAAGCATTTAGCTATCGTGTTGAAAATTCCTAACACCCGGAAATACGTTAAAACCACACTGCTACAAGCACTTCACTAAAAGCTATTTCAACGCAAGACGCAACACTATTAGTTGTATGCATCGTGCATTGGCCTGCACAGACGAGAACTAACATAGCATGAAATAACCACAACCACCTATATGATACGTGTAAAATTGATATCTAACACAAGGGCGTAAAGTTGAAAATTGTTTAAGAGAATGTGTTGAGCTACGATAATAGTGCTATTTAGTTTTTTAGAAGCTAGTTCTTATACTTATTTCACTATGAATTTTAGTTAGGTATAGTGGTATTAGGTATAGAAAGAAATGGTCGGTGTCTGTGGGCGTAAGTTCGTTTCTAGGACACTGCAAATGGTAGAAATCTTCGCCGTTAGCGCGATATATTGCGGTATAATTATTGGGATGGCGCGAATCGCGCTTTGTGAAAGGGATTAGCTTCGTTTTAGAGTCTGTAACGTAAATTTAAAGTTTTGAAATCGAATTCGTTGTCGTCGTCTGTGTGTTTTGTCATTTATGAAAGGATTTTTATTACATTTCCACCTGTTATTAGGATCTTTATTTAAACGAGTCTTAATTTAGGGTCTTTTAACATTAAGGTCTCTGGTTATTAATAAAGAATGTCATTATATTTTTAATCATGCCATACCAAAAACACATGAAACAAAAATAAACTCGTAACGCTAAATGCGGTCATCGTGCCGATCTTTGGAGAAGGTTTATGATGATGTGAACACCTAAATTTTGTTACCAAAAAGATAAAAAACCCTTTGGGAGTTAAGTATATATTAATATCTTTATGAGTCTGAGTATAGTACTCATGTATATTAAGGCTCCACAAGACATTAGTTTAATATAATATTATTATTTTTTTTTAATTTACAATATACGCTATTTTGTGCCATTTCCTTTTTTATTTTTTATTTAGAGTTACACTGAAATAAAGTATATCAAATAAATCTTATTATAGCAATAGTTTTTAGTTAATGGAAATGTGTGAAACATAGCTGTTGGCATAATATATACATCAAATAATCTTGATTTACATGACGGCTTTTTTCAGTAGATCAGAATTTCGAAGCGTTGGTAGCTTACGAACTTTGTACAATGACCTTTTTATAATATTTAAAATAATTATATTAAAAGCGCGTTTAAATGCCCACTTGAATCAAGATATTATGTATTTGAATTATTTTCATTGGGTTAAATTACTTACCAGCTAAAGAAATAGTTCGCTAATTATATTTTATACAGCAAGCAATGATGGCCCAGTGATTAAGGACAGATTTGCGATCGTAGGTCGGAGGTTGATTCCCGGGATGAAATATTGTACACACTTTTTCTATTCATGATATAGGAATGCCATTGCCCACAAACAAGTTTCAAAAGGATGCGCTCTGCATAGCATAATACCACATTACGATCGCCAATCCACCTGTTGAGCTAGGCGATTATGGTATATCCCCTCCTAACATATTTTTAGGAAAGGAATGTGCCTTGTAGTGGACATCCATAGGCTGAAACAACAACGACAACGACACCATGTACGATATGATAAATAGAACTGTTAAGATTGTTGAGAATAGACCTTTTCATCCCTTTTACAGTCAATATAACAACTGTAATTTCATAAAGATATTCTGCATAGTGCAACGCCTTTTTGAAGAAGGAAAAACCAATTATAGGTAAAGAGTATTATAGATTTGTTTATAATAATAATACTTAATTAAAAATCAATAAATGCCTTTTAATTAAATTATACTCAAACCATTTTGAATGACACATTTTTAGAGATAATAATTAATAATTAAATTTATCGATTCATATCATTTATATTAAGAAGGTTGAGCAATTAGCATTAAAGGGATGATTTTTTTTTTGTTGACTTATTTGATGTCAATAAATGTATGCTGTAACCTGACCAAAAATCAATGGTTGGTATGGTAGGAATGGTAATAAAGTAATGGTATTATAGTAAGAAAAAATGTTCCTGAAATTCAGATTACTACATATTAAAATAATTATAATTTACTATGTCTCTTCAGACTTTCTACTGCCAGAAGTTATTGACATTCTAATAGAATAATAATAATAATGTATCATATTTCAGATTGGAAATAGATGTAAAAACTTTACTTATACATTTACTTCTCTAAAGATTTTACACCTAATCATCCTATATAGTTTTTCTCATTTCGAGGCAGATACAAAGTTTAAAAGCAATATCAACATATATACTTGCGAAGAGATAAATATGTCTTACTCAAAACCTTTATTTTCAAAAACAAATTTATTATTATATTTAAAAACTGGCAGCAGTTTACACAAAAATAAAACAGTTACTATTTTTTTATTTTATCAATAATGTATCACCTGCATATAAATAAATAAAAATATTTTTTTACAGTCGTAGATTATACCAATATATTTATTGTGCAATTAGCTCTATATTTATTTGTATCGAAAATTATCTAGTTTAATATATTAGATAAGCTGTATTGAATCCACCATCGATGTCTTCCCCTTTTCGCACGTTATCACTCGCTTATGTTCTTTAGATATCCCGTATTAATTTGGCCGATGGGTCGCGCGAGAAACATTGTAGGTCCGAATTCCTATTAATTAATACAAGCGCGGTTTTCTTACCGCGAGAATGTCCGAGCTACGGGCTCCGCGGCCGTTACTTGTGCTCGCGCCACTACGATCTACAGTCGATGTCGACGCTCCACAGGAAAACCGCATAACTCTACATTTAATTATTTTCAAATTCTAATTAAATTCAAATTATCTTTATTCAAGTAGGTTTGAATCGATTATTTTTTACATTATAAAATCACTGATCAGTGTAGTCAATCTGTGAGATTTTATAATTGCTACCACCAACGAAAAGACAATGGTTTTAAAAACACCCGCCTGAGAATCTATAGTTGTATATCTAATCTATATCTATCATTGCGAAATTTAACAATGTTATTTATACCAAGTTCCATTCATTTCGACACAACTTAAAACTTCTTTAATGAAAATCAGATATACTATTAATTTTGGCTTGAAAACTAAGAAAAGGAAGAGCTGCGATATTTTATGAAACTTTATTATACATACTTACACACAAACCCTAGAAGGATTTGTTAATGTAGATGATGAAATTGGAGCGTGATTGTTTATTTCTATTGCTTGTATTTATCGTATTATTTATGGCAATTTTTCATCTATGTGTATTATGGCGTATAAATTCAACTTTATTAAATATGTTTTAATATCATGCTGTTCATACGTTACATATCCTTCTAGATGTATTTTTATTGTTATTTTGGAGTACAATCACATGTAAATAAATAGATAAAATTAATGTGTATGTAATTAATAAACATGTTTGTTTAAAGTGTACATTCAAATTGAATAAAAGATATATTTTTTACTTGTGTATTGTTAATATGATTGCTCGACCTTTTTTCAACAATTATATAATAAATATTTTGTTATTTACCTATTGACCCAAATATCACAGCCTTTTTATTAACTAAGACGGCAGTGGTACATGTTGGTAACACTGAAAGTTTTTTTGAATTGAACAGTTTAAAAATAATATTAAAATAAATATTAATTATATTCGAAAATAGAATGTATAACAAGCGGGCTTAACGTGCGAAAATTTTTGTTGTACGATTTTAATTTCGAATTTTACTGCGATCTTAGCCAACAGTCACGATGTCAGCTTTTGGTGATGCAGCTTTATTGTTTGGTTATGATACTATTTATATTTGTTTTAACGAGTCCAAATCTCTTACTAATATCAGCGTTAATGCGCACGAGAGATTCCATTCAAATAAATTAAAACCAATAACTAATTGTGCATAATAGAGTCTGACAAATAAATCACAAAACACCAAAACCAAGTCAAAATCAAAATATTTTGCACGAACATTAATGTTTTTGAAAACTTTGTGATAGAGGGATACCTCATATTTAGACTGAAACTAAAACTTAACTTAACTTTTGGTGTGGATTTACAGGTTGGAAGAGACTTGGGTCTATTGTTAATGATTATGAAACTTAATGATAATCTACAAAGTGAGTGTTTCTTTTAGCATAATTACCTATAAAAATTAAGAGAGCAGGAAGCGTAGGAAAAATTTTAATTACCTCAATCTTTGTGTGACATGCTGTTACAAAACAATTGTTCTTGAAAACGAGGAAACAGTAGTAGCAGAATGAAACACTAGCATCTGTTTGACTGTTATCTCAAAAAAAGTCCAAGCGCACTTTACTTATTAAAGTTAACCTCCAACTCGGGTATTGGACTATAGCAGATGATATATGATGATATTGATGTTGATATTGTTAGGTCATCTTCCTTACAGTCCTTGCTACATACAACCTCAGAAAGGGAGACTTAGTAGAATACAGTTTCCAGATGTCGAAGAAACGTAAGCTGCATTCGTAATTGCTGTAGAAAAATTCTCATAGGGGAGTGGGTTTACTGTTCATTACAATTTATAATATGGCTTTATAGGATGCAAGTAGATAGTAGATTTTTTGGAAAATAATTAATAATTTATAAGTGGATAATTAGTGTCATTTTAGATAATTTATAAACTTTAATTATCACCTCTCATGATCCTGAAGTCCTGCTGAATAATACATTTATATTTAACGATACCGTTGTCTTAAGGCGAAATACACAATGGAAGTTCATCAAAATCGAGAAAATATATAAACATTTAAAATTAAAAGAATATTGCTGTAAGCGCATTGTGAAATTGCGTATTTGTCTAAAATTGATTATGGTAGGGATATTTTATCAATATCTGTTTGTTAAAAATAGTTATCGAGGATATAAGAAAATAAAAAAGCTATAGCATAAAAAAAAAATTTCTCAATGATATCTGAAGACCTTGCTATGCAGTTGGTGGAACATATAAATATTCTCCGAAATTGTGTGGTATTGGCGTGTTGACACAATAATTTTTATGAGGTAAGAGTTATTGATGCTACAATTTTTAAAAAACATTAAGGCTATTTCTCCGACAAGTATGTTTAAAATTTCAACTTAAGGGTTACAACATTTTGTGACGGAACGTGCTAACATGAATGACCTGTGAAACTATTTTAGACTCACTATACGGAAAGCACAGCTCGGTGACGCCTCGTTTCTGCAGCGATTTAAAAGTTCAGTTGAAAGTCTATACTTTCGCCCACTGCCAGACGCTCTTGACTGTCGTTCGGCGTCAGTGTGACTTCATTTAGAATGTGACATCTTCCTAGTGTAAGGTGGACCATTAAATATTTATCTGAACACGTTATTACTTATTATAATGGTATCTCTTTGAATATAGATAGACTTTTTATATGTATTTCTATCTAAAATATCAATTACTTGGGTAGCCCTCTGTTAGGTGGATCAGCAACAACCTCAAGTTCTCGGGAAGTTACTGGGCAAGGCTGAACATTATAGCGATCTTTGGGAAGCCTATGACTTGCAGAAGGCCTCTATCGACTGATATGAATGTATAAATAAATCAAAATTAAGTTATTATTTGAAAAAAAAAAATGGATCTTTACAGCGAATGAAATGCGCAAAGGAAAAGGACAGCTATACTGTGGGCTATTTGATATTTGATATTTGTTTTTTAAATTTTAAACTTTTTGCTGCCAAAACTAAGAGAATTCAGTAAATGTTCATTAAGTGAAATTGATCTGGATCCAATAGGTTGGTACCACTTGTGACACATCTAAGCCACCATGGAGTTCCTAAGAAAAGTCATAGTAAAGGAGCCAATGCAGCCACGAAATCCAAATTTGTCGCCTTGAAATTTTTTTTCCGAACATCGGATAAACTCATTATTATTGTAATTTTTAAACACTTTTGTTTTGAACGTTCGAAACGAGAACGAGTCGTTTATCAGAATATTCTTGAAGATCTAAAGACACTTTAACGACATAATTATCAAAAATAAAAATACATTCATATCGTTGTTCAATGGAAATGAAAAATGTTACTTCGCAAGTAGTATGAACATCATTGCTAGATATAAACGCACACACAGATGATAGTAAATAGGCAGATAACTTGAATAACTTAAGCTGGTAGAGTTTTTCAAGTAGCAAACTTGTATCAATGTGACTAGCGTTGCAAGGCCCACTGCTGACATTTAGTATTTGTTTTTCCGACAGCTGACCCTTCGGGTATCGAACAGGCGTCCTTTCGCCGCATAGCGCAAGCACGTCGGCGCAGACTCTGGGAACGGTGCTTCTGTTTAGATCATTCTATTTCTCAATACTTACGAAATTTAAACGATTGAATACAAGTAGCTTATATCGAAACCTACGCAAAAACTTATTTGCTAACAATTTAGATACCTTAGATTAGTATTTTCAAACCTTTTTATTATCATGCCCATCTTAGCCTTTCTAAAATTTTTATGCCCCTTTTGTAACGAACATATTTTTTTATATTAAAGGGTTAAACTCGTGTCAATTCCACTATAGAATTGCCCCCCATAACAATCAAATTGTTCCCACTTTAGGGCGTGGGTCTCACGTTGGGAAACACTGTCTTAGACTACACCACCAATAGTGCGAAGTGACTACTGATTTTAGTTAAAGGTATTGATGGGGTACCGTCGAAAGTCGAAGAGTGAAATATGTTTTAAATAACATCAACGTCATTATTTACTACTGTTGCACATAGGACTCTGTTTTCGATTTCCATCTTTGGACGAACTTAACAAGGTCTTCTATATACCTTGGGTAGACGTCTTATAATACGCTTAATGATGTGTGGTCTGGATATATATTATACTCCAGAGACTATGCGGCCAGTTCACAGCCACATCCACTTGCTAATTTAGGGACCTTCTCATTCCTGATTCGATCTTTGTAAAGAAATCCCGAGCATGCTAGTATGCCAAGATATTTATCAATATGGTTATGTGAATCACAGAGACTATATTGAAAATAATGTAATCAAATAATATAACGGACTTACAGTTGCATTGGTGAGGTGCTTAAAAACCTCGCATTATAAGAGGCCGTTATTGTGGACATCGGAAGTGATGTGTGGGCAAGAGTTGCGTGAAAAGCAAATGTCACGAGCGCAGCCGCGCCTGGCCTATCGATACCGCAAATGCGCGCAAAACACCGCGCATCACGACGTATGAGCGGCGTAATGTAATAAGACGCATTTTTCTTTGACAAAAACATGCGCCGGCGCACTTAATGGTGTTAGAAAATTGACGCGATGCGTTCTACGGCTGTCGCGTCACGAATGATGCTCTATTTACGAAACAAATTATTTTTTTTATTATTTCTGCTTCGTGAATTGCTAAATGCAAAGCTTTAGATCGGCTCGACAAATGTATTTTTTAAAATCCGCGTAAATTTTTTTAAATATTTTACAGGTCATTGTTGTGATATTTAGGCGAGGTCCATGCCTTGTAGTGGCTGTCCATCAGCTGCGATGATGATGATGAATTCATGAAGATAATAAATTAGGGATTTTTTTTTAATAGTGGAGTTTTAGCTATTTTTTTTTAATATTTCTATTTAGAGATATATATAATGCGAAGATACCATTTTTTATATATTTTCGTTTATGAATTTTTCTCTCACCTGTCTCTGGCTGTCAAACATATGACATCAATTAAAATAAAGAAAGGTGTATACAGTGTAGTGTATAAACTAGAAAATTTGCTCGCGAGAAAAATGAATAAAAAATACATATATAGAATTTTACTACCAGTAAGCCGGCAGTACAATATCTGGAGCCTATATTTGTTGTTTATTATTAAGATACTAAATAAATAAATAAAATAATAGATATGAAATACAATTTTTTAATTGTTTATTTATCTCATTGGACGGTACAGGCCAATATCTTTTCACAGTACTGAGTTTGTTGAAGCAATTACTCAAAAAAGATCAACAAATAATTCAATTTCCCTTTAGTTTTTTGGTGTACGATTACATTTTTTTTAATTATTGGTATTTAAGACAAAATATATATGATTCGCAATATTTCCAAAAACAAATTTGATAATAATTCAAATTAAAAAAAAATCATTGTCATGTGAGTGTATTAAGTTATTTTAAAGTTGTATATCTCTTTGTGAAAGTTGGACATAATATTATATCATTATCCTCTATCATTACCTTGGTACTGGATTATTTTCATTCAATCTGGCTATACTTTTGATATCATTAGATCAACAACTTGCTTCGTTCTTTCTTTTCATCCATCCTCCATTAGCTTCATCATCATTATTTCAGCTTTACAACATCCAGGCCTGGTAAGTTTACATAGCCTCAATAAAAAAACCAACTGATTATTGATCGAAGTACATGGTTAATAAATTTTGTTTAAGATAGTTTAATATTCATTATTATAAGATAAGGTTGAATTGTTTTGTATGTTTAAGATATTTATTTTGTAAATTCTTCATCTTTTCAGCCGATAAACAGACACTGCGATGCAGAGGTATCCTTCAAAGATCTTCGCGTCTACCTGTCCTGCGCTACTATCATCAAGCGTCTTTCCACTTCTTTACCTATAGTGTCAGTCCATCTACAGGAAGCCCACCTACAAAATTCTCGTTAATAAACTATTCATAAAATAACATACCAATGAATACAATGGAAGGGTCGATGATTTTTTTTTATCTACGGACTTGTCATCGACTTAAATGATTTTCAATCATGTTCGTAATAACAGTTTTCATATGACAACTAAAAATGGACCTTTATTTAAATATATTTTCATTTACATGATGATCTATTAATAATTATATTGTGCCGACCAATGGTAAAAAAAAATGTGTCAATTTTTACAAACAAACTGTTAAAGTTTAATGTTTTATATCATATTTTGTAGATATCTAAGACCTTCCGTTTCTTGATTTAAATCTAAAATTTATAGTGTATTATTAAAGAAATCTTATTATACCATTCAATAGTTTCTAGTTGGTAGAAATGTGGGAAACTTTGTTTGTTGATTTCACATGATTGATATTACAATGTACATATAAAGAAATTGTTAAATTTAATTTAGAAGAGCTACTGTTAAATTTATCACCAGCTTTTCTATGCAGATCAGTGTTTCGAGCCGGTGGTAACTTAATTATAGTGTTAAAATAATAGAAGATTTAAAGCCTATGTAGATGCATACTTTAGTACATGATATATATTGGAAATACTGGCTATAAAAATTATATCCGTTAATGTTTTATTATGTTATTATTTAGCACGGCCATGACAGTCAGTGAGTACATATATTTCTCTCCTCTTCCCACCTATCCATTGTTATAGTGCGCTCTGCATTAACAGCAACGTCTATGGAGTCGCAAATTTGCAAATCACTCTTGAATTTAAATTGTCCCCTAATTCTGACGTCCTTTGTCCCTCTCTCTCTGCATTATTGCATGCATATTTTAGTTACGTGTGAAAATATTACAAGGAAAAAATACATGTTTTTTTTTTCAATTTAATTAATATACAATATTAAATTTGTTTGACTCATTATATATATTTTACGAATATTTCGATTCTGTTCCTCTACAACTGAATCTTCACTTAGAAAAATAATTCGTAACGTAATCTGAGAAGACATAGTGCGCGTTGATGAACGTTATGTATGATTCTAATTTCATTTTAATTTTAAATACTACTTAGTGATTGGTTGTAAAAGCTTTAAAACGATCGTTGTATAGCTAATTAATCCGCATAAAGTCTTTAAGGGTTTTATACCTGTTATTATTCGAATTGTATAAAAGTTTATTAGTTTTCACTTAATATGTATTAATTTATTTTCTTGTGTTGGTACACAAGAGGCTAATAAGTTCTGGCAGTATAAAGTCTGCAAGGACAGATAGTAAACAATAATTAATTTTAATATGTAGCAATCCGTATTTTAAACACTAATTTTTACTATACTATAAAAATTATTCGTTACCAAGATCTACTATACATTTATTGAAAGTAAATTAGTTATTCATACAATCCTTGAAGCTTTTGCTCCAATAAGCAATGATCGTGTAATTGTAACCAACTAAATGAAATCAATCAATGTACTGACTAGTTCGCATATCGTAGTTGACAATCCGTCGCTTGATCAAATAGAGCATCATTCCTATCCATCGAAGTCCGAAGCTGGCACAACGTTTTTACTACGAATACATTCTTCATTGCTTGCAAACGTCACATTCCGAGCCCGCAAAACAAGCTGTGAATGCTACTCGTGCGCGGGCAGGCTTTTGAGCGCCGTCCCACTGTAAATATTTGCCTACAACTCCTTTTCACGAACGGTTTGCACACCCTTGTTAGATTCTCTTCCGCTCTCGAGAGGAACTTTTATGCGTTCGTATGACGAACCGAATTGTAATTATCCATCGTTAACCTTTTTGTTTTATTTATTAACGTGAACGTAATATGCCTTTTATAAAGTACGTCATATGCTTAACAAGAAATCTCTTTAACAATTTTGATTGCAATCGCTCGTGTAACCAAAGATCATTGAGATCGAAAGATTCTAGAGAAGTTACTAAGAGCCAGTAGACGCGGTCTGGCGTACCACTATTTTTGGAGGAGACCTATACCTTGCAATGAACTTTTGTTGACCGGCATGATGATGATAAGTTAAGTAAAAGCCTTTCATCTGTTATTTCCTCAACGATATTCTTGGTTGTAATTTATTCGAATAAAAAATTCTTGCATGTCTACGACCAATTTGTGATCCGTGATGAAATGATGCTGGAACGTGGCTTCCCAATTTTGGTTCTGAACTTGACCTAATTGACAAACTCACAGTTGTTCAACGAGCTACGGGGAGGAATATACTCGAGATTTATTTACGAGATCGAATCAGGAATGAGAATACCTGTAGATGAACAAAAGTACCTCGACTAGCAAATTGAGGTGGAGGCAGTTGGTCCAGGATTATGTTGAAAAATTTCCAATTAATTACTATTCTTAATTTCATTTACTTTGCTATAAAGTACCATTTTTTATTATATTCACAGTTAGCTTTGTTTTTTGTCTTTCAATCAATTATTAATAATGATTTGATGTTTATTGTATATAGTTCAATTCTCCTTCTTATATCTTTTATCTTTACAAATTGATAACCATATCGGCATTATTGTTCATTGGTAACATAGATCTTGTGCTAATTACTTCTACTATTTATTCTGTTACTTTACATTTCTTGTGCAACTGTGTTAGTTATATCAAATTCTTATATCCTATTGCATTAATATACTTCAACTTTAAGTTCTCCAAATTTTCCCAATATTTTCACATATGATACGAGTATAAAACAGTAGCATTGGTTATGTGTATCTAGGAATTGTTGAGCATACACTGGTGTCTCCACATTTAAAGGTACAATTAGCGCAAACCAATTTTCACAGTTAATTGAGTTAACTTCCACTGTCGTGATTAATAACATTATAAACGCTTCTGTCCGAAGTGTCATGGTATTGACTACCTGCCAATTACCTCTGCCGGTGTCACTGTGTCTGGAATTATGGTTTATTGGATACAAACATCGATTTCAATCTATTGCATTACACCAACTGAAGTTTTCATGTTTCGTCATTTTCATTGGAGCCAAATGGCGTGATCTTCAAAGGGTAGTACTTTTAATTACCCATTTATTTATTTTTCACGAGAGGTGTTAATAAAAAAAAAAACCTTGTGCAGATTTGCCCTGATACTGATTCAAGTCGCAAAACTATAATCATATAAAGTTGTATGTAATTTCAATATGTTTATAGCTGTATTATACGTAGAAACGAGGTATTTTTCATTTTTTTTAAATTATTATATGAAATATAATGACAGAAATATTACAACTTTGCCGATTGCCCTACAAAAAATATTCAAGTCGTCCCTGATCACGGCTCGTTGTATTTCGTACCAAGTAATATTGATAAGTAGTATTTTATCACTCGTAGACAAATCACTTCTGTTAAGATAAGAATATCTAACTGCAATGGTCATCACTTCAGCTTCTTGACATAGGCCTTCTATATTTATTTACAATATCTTGGAAGCGACCTGCCTTTATCGTATTTCGGCGTTCTTCAGTCGTGTATTCACCTTGTACGTTCTGCGCTGCGCTTGGCTTGCCATGGTCTAAACTCTAGAACCTTAAAGCCCCAGTGGCCATCTGTTCTGCGCGCTATGATGCCTCTGGCTATGTCGGTCACTTTCGTTCGTCTACGGATCGCCTCATTCCTTATTCGATTTCATAGAGAAATCGAGCATGGTCCTCTATACGATACTTAAAATTAATAGATCAGATACATCAAATATTTCCTGTGATTTGTTAAACCGCTGCTTTAAATGTAGCAAGATTTTTTGTTACTACCAGAGAAGTGATTAGCCAAATAAGCTTCAAATAACATTTGTTCTATATTCAAAATGTTCTTTAATTAAAAGTTTTATTCACCATTTAGTGCCCCGATAAATTTAAATATTATTTCTCTGTATAATTATAAAATAGCTTTGAAAATAAATGTAACATGTTTTTTTCCAGCGTCATTCGTCATTGAGCTTTAGCTGAGCAGAGTCGACTAATCGCATAATAAATATCGCCTTAACAGAACATCACAGATTGCAGCTCGCCGTGCAATAAGACGGGCAAAAAAAAGTAATTCCCTCCAGTTTTTCTTGACTTTAAAGCAATTCTATTAAGAAACATATTGCTAATTAAATACAACAAGCAAAGAAATTTGCGACATAATTTTTATGACACATTAAACTTGTATTTTCAACTTAACGGTGTTAAATAAAAGAAAAGAAAGTAAAGAAACACCTATAGCCATCAACTCGAAAGCATGTGCCATTTTTAAATTAAGAACATATGCAAAATCATTGTTCACAAAAATGTACGAAGATCCCGATTTTGTACATTATTATTATTGAGATGACAGTATTTAAAAAAAAAACTACAATATTTTTGAAAGATGTTGGTTTAAAAAAGCTAAAAGATGTTGGTGAAAACGACAGTCGTTATATTATCGAAATCAAAACAATGTTGTGCCTAAAATAAAAAAGAAATTGAAAAGACAATTAGCTTCTCACTGAAGAACTCACATTATTTTAAAAACGAATACTTTCTAGTAGTTTTGTAGTTTATAGTAGTATACTCTCACAAGTTATAGTTCGCAATGAAGGTCAAAAATGTTTGAAGATCTCTATGTTTAACATTTATTATTATTATAAAAATCGATCAAAGTAAAAACGAAAAAAAAAATTTATTTGAATTAAGAAGATTTCTAGAAAAAATCTTGGATTACCGAAGTCTTGTAGGTTGAATTAGCATTGTTTTTGCATTTAAGAAATTGCATTGCAATATAAACAGTAAAAGATTTTGATGAAAAATTATTGTTTTAAAACTTTTATGATTTAAAGAAGAATTTTTTTTTTAGAAACTTGGGCTTTAAACTTTTTATTTTAAACATCGAATTAATAGTGCAATTTCCTAAGTATTCGTTTATATTATTTTTCTTTTCAGTTATATTTGTATTTTCGTAAAATAGTGTGCAATATTGTCCACAAAAATATTGCACAACAAATATCAAAACATTTCGACGAAGAATCATTATAGATAACAAAATTCCTCAATTTATTTAAAAGAAGACTTTGTTTTTAGAAAAAAGCTAAAACACTGACATAATATTGTATCTGATGATAAAATGAACGTAAAAAAATAATTACCAAATATCGTAAAGATAAATTCTTATGTTTACTTTGACCAAAACAGGATTTAAATATGTTCTTTAAAATATACCTCAATCAAAACTAATTAAAATCTGAATAATGATTTCTAAACTTTAAAATAAAAATTTAACATTGAGTATAAGTGTAAGCAAGTCCTCTTGTACTTAAAACGGATCATAAACGAGCGAAGCCCTAACAAACTTTATACCGACCGCGCGTATTGGATAGCATTATGCGAAAGCTAAGCAGGGAAAAATTTATAATATCATTATATTATTACCGATTAGCGACAAATAACATCGATCATTAAACGATAGTCAAAGAACAAATAAACTTTAATTTCAAAATGCGTAGCAACAGCCCTTTTATTAAATCCAATCAAAATTCCATAAAAGCATACCGCCCATAAATTCCTGGCACGGCATTGCCGTCGATAGAATTTAATACAAAATCCGCCGAAATCCGCCATTTTGATATACGGATTTTTTCACCCACCATCCCCCCTCCTACATAATTGAGCGTTGTGAAAACTATCACATTGGTAAATGACGTTCCCCCACCAACCCCCGCCCGTAGTTTTCCGACATGCCCGCAATCAATAATTTGGCTGGGCAATGACTGCGATGATTCGGACATGCGCACCGCATGCGTCCGGCGAGTCATCGGCAAAACCTGAACTTGACTTGGCGAAAACGAAAGTTAGAGGCGAATGTTTCTGCTTCATTCTTGGCATTGGCTACTACATACCACGATGTATCGGCTCGCATGCGACTAGCCGTCATAGAAGTAAACATTCTCCACGCTCTTTTTAATTTCGTCATTCATTAAACCTACGAATCTTAATACAAGCTTTAGTAGCTCATTTTCTTAAAATAAAGCATTCTATTCAATATTTATAACAATTTTGTCGCCGATCACTTAAAAGTAAATCTTAAAATTTACAAAATATAATTTACGTTATATTGCGTCAGATACCAAAAGGCACGAGTGCGAGCGAGATGCCTATATAAGTCTGTTAAATTGAACGATCATCATTGCAGTCGTGAATACATAGATTATCATGATAATTGTAAAATATAATAATAATAATTTCTTACCTGGATTATTGTCTTCTGAGACTTCGATGCCCCGGTTTCTTCCTTGTATTCTTATGGAGTACTTTCTTCAGTACCCTCTTGATCTCCAGTTCTATTCTTTCCAATGTCTGAATGTTAGTTTTCTTATTGTCTTTTTTATTGTATGTCTAGCCCTTTATTATTAAGCCCGTCCGATTTAATATATCTTTAATTAAATCGTATCGAAGTATTGAAATAATCAAAGAACATTCAACTAATTCTTAACGTTAATTTATTTTTAATTTTGTACTATTAAAGAAATCTAGAAGTCATTTCAACAGGTAGGTAAAATTGATAATTTAGATTTTTTTTTGTAACTTTTTTTTGAATAATTTTATCTTACCTTTTTAATATTAATTTAAGGCCAATTTAAGGCACGAGTTTTTTTGTTTGTTTGTTCTGCTTACTATCATCTGCCGTGTAATCAGAATTGGTAGATGAAATTGGTCGAAACTTTTCCAAATCTTACTTGCCAAAAGTCTCAAATATCACTTAACCTAAACGAGTATGTCCAGAGTTTTTCACTAAATTACTTTCACTAGATAAATATGGAGAGTCTGCATATAAAACTCAATATAAATCAATCGAAAAGTTCCAAAAATAACCAGTGTTGTTTAAATGTACTTAAAAAACTCAAATTCTTAAATTCTCTTTTCTATTGATTCCTGGTAATAACGGTTGATATAAACATAAAACTTGTTCTATTGCGAAAAAACGTGTTTCTTTATCGTCAAATGGCGCTATCCGTTATTTGTTGTTTGCTAGATTCCCTTTGCTATGAAATCTTGGCTTTTCTTAACTTCCTGCGCATTTAATTTATCGGTGGTTGCATTTATAGTGCCATGTTCTTCGGCGAGGTCGTCCCATGGGTTTCTTTCTTTTCCTGGGTCGTCTTATTCTTCGGCAGCTTCTCCCGGATGGTCGAAGATGTTGTGTTTGCCCGGTCACGACGAATCCGAGTTAAGCCGCCGTTCGGTTGCCTTAACACTAGACTATAGTTCAGAAAATAAAAACGTCGGTGGAAAGTTTGTTGAAAGTTCAAGTGTTGCTGAATACTATTGGTTTAAAAATCGTCACTTAAATCTACTATGATTATGTGAAGAAACTGAATAAAGTCTATTGCATAAAACTATCTCTTGAGTGACAGCGGGCGGCAGTAGAAATCCTAAACGCATGCGCGGTTTTTAATTTTTCCGAAATTTTGATAACCAAAAATGGTCTATGAAATTTCTTTTTTTTTTAAATTTTGAATTTTTAAGCCTTTTGAAAAAAATTTAAAGGTCTTTTGGGATGTATTTTTTTTTAAAACCGCGCTCTGGTTTTAAACGCGTTGCGTAGGTGTTAAACACGCGTCGGTTTCAGGCGCGCCGGCCACACTGATGGCGGAAGGTTGCACTGCTGCTGCATCGGCCTGAACTACCCGCAAACCGGTGGTGTGGGGTTCCCCCACAACCCCCTGTCCACCCTTCCCGTCCCAATCATCCGCGTGTACCACGGAATCATCAAATAATGATTTTGTATGTTTATTATAAAACTTACTATATGCACTGCAGGCGATATAGCCCATGGAACGCTCCAACGGAGAAATTCAATTTCGAAATTACAAGTATGCGTGTGTGCGTGACGGTTAGAATAAACTATTTGGTTATTACAGAATTCATTTGAAGCGTTATAAATTAGAATGGGCGGAGAAATTTAGGCATAAAATTTTATACGCGCGGTATAGCTGTGTGCTTTGGTTTCATCATACAAATGCATTGGCTTATTGAGCTAAGGCTTTTTGCATATTATAAATCATTTGAATTACCAAACGGCAGCGTTTTGATATTTCACTAATTGAAATTATAATTCCGTTGATGCAGCAAAATCATTTTTGTTTGTCATGCATTAGTACTAAGGCAATTCATTATTAATATCAAAGATGTCTTCAACGATTTCTGTACTAACTTCTTATTGTCGCAAGTAAAGGATAAATGCTTTAACCATAACCAAAAAGTACATTGTAAGTTTACAAATAAATTCGTCTTTTCATGCAAGAAACGAAATGAATTGAATTTTTAAAAAAAAGATTGAAAGAATTGACTTCAAAAGCGATAATTCCCAGTCGGACACGCTTAGTCCAGCATTTAAATATGATAGGCCCTGTTCCGTCGCATCCATTTGTATATTATCGAATAATCCATGCGATTAAGGGAGCGTTCGCAAATTCTGTGTCATTATGAGCACCCGTCCGACCGCCGGACCGACGCCGCGTTGGACGTTCCGTTTGATGTTCCAATGAAGAGCAGCGCACTTGACAAATTATCAGGCGATTGTTCCGTTGCACTTTCCAGCGACATGTCGACTTGATCAAAAACCAACTTCCGTGTTAGTACAATGCCATTTAAAAGTACAGGTGAAAAGAAAATTCTTAGTAAAATTTGTAAAAAACTGAATAGTTTTTTTATAATTTATAAAATTGTTGATTTAAACTAAAATGAACTACGGATTTCTATAATATAAGGTGTGGTTTAATCCAACCGCAACCGCTGTACCATGCGACAGATACAGTAAACCACTTAAATAACGGTACAGCACTTTCAGTCAGGCTAATACGTTAATGATTTTGAGTTAGCTTAACATAACATTGCATTGGCTTTAGTTTAGATATATATTTTAGTAGAAATAACAAGAAACAATTCAATAAAAACAGAATCCTATGAGAGATTGTAAAAAGAAAAATTTAGAATAATCGGTAATTATTATACTTGCGATTCATTATAACTGTTAATATTTAAATCGCAACACCATGAGTGCGAAGATAGCAGTTTAAAATATTAAAACTCAATAACATCAAACCAGAGGCAGGCGCGAAAATTAAATGCAAATTATATATCGTCATTAATTCCGATGTAGTTACGGCTCGATAAATTTTTAAGCTGACTGTACCCCGACTCTGTTAAGCCCGCTCGAAATATATCCCGGTGTATAAAAATATAAAGCTTGTACTATCGCAACGAAAATGTTTTTCATATTATTTATATTTTAGTGCGTTATAAAAAGCTTTGAAAAGTTTCTCTAGCTTCAATGTTTAATGTACGGTCTGCAGAAAAGTATAACTCTGCAATTGTTCATAAGTATTTTTTTCTTATTAATAAACATCATATGCCATTGTGGTAATCTTTGAATTAGGCCTATGCTTTTCAGTAAGCGTCTATCGCCTGTAAAAATAGAAGAAAAGCATTTGACCTCAGGTCACCGAGCTTTAGCGCACTCATTCTCCTCCTCTCTCACATTCTCGACATCTTTACAGTAACTTAACTGATGTTTTCTCCAGAGATTGAGAAAGGTTCGTTATATTATCTATATAATCAAGTTCGAAATAAAACTCGCGAAGGCTTATCCTTATGAACAATACTTGGTGCATTTAAAACAAATGTAATTATTATCGTGTTATAAGTTTAATTTAAGTAATCCGTGATAACGACGTGGAATGTACAAACTTAATCGAAGGTAAATCTAATTTATTACTTTTCTGTAAAACATCATCATTACTTCAGCCGTAAGACGTCCACTGTTATACATAGGCTTACAATAGAAACTTTTCTGTACATCTATTCTTTTTCCAAAAAAAGAGAAAAAAATACAAATTCACAAGATGGATTTGAAATAAGAACATGGAAAGCCTCGAACTATTCATAGCCCGAAATGAACGCTATGATTGTTTTTTAATCCATATAATATTAAATTTCCACTGGTATCCGATTTTTCAGATTTTTTAAATACGGCGAGATTATCATCATCATTATTTCAGACATAAGACCTTCAGTGCTAGACATAGGTCACTAACACAGATTTCCTACTACTTATTTCTGTTTAAATTTTTTTGGTAGCAGAGCGTCTAGTTATCACTGCAGTAATGATTTCTGTCACCATGGCTAAGATCGAAATTATTTCTCAGTTGTAATTTAAACGTTGTAATCCAAAACTGTGGTTAATAGCGATGGTGCATTTATATTTTTTTAATTCTTCCTGAGTTGTCATAGTAGGGCATGTTTCAATTTTAGATTTGTTCACAGATTTCGGTGTAAAAAAGTTAGGCAACTACATTTCTGATACTGCCATAGCATGTGAGATACCAAAAACAAAATGCCTAATATAGTATTATGTGAAATTTATAGAATATTCGAATAAAAATAGTCATAATCAATATGGACTTTAATAAGATTACTTTAGATGAATATATAATATTAAGTAAAAAGATAAAGGTCTGTATATGTAAGCTTTTTTAGCAATTTATAACTTGTTAAAAAATATTATCATTCGAGAGCAAGAGCGGGTTTAAAGTCACAATGATTCCTTCTAATATATTTCTTTTTTTAATTTGGCTCTATGTTCGTTGAGTCTGTATACTCATTTATATTCTATTAAGATGACAACTTTAATTTTTTTTCTGATGACATGAAAATAAGATTTTAGTGTTCCAGGCATTTGTCTTGCCCAAAAAAACTTAATTTGAATATTATATTATTTTACTTTAACGTAATTGTTTTATCGCTATCCAATAATGTTACTCCTACCCTTTGATTTTACGTCACATTTTATACTTAATTTCAAAATGTTGTGACTGTTGCGGTATGATCATAACAAATTAAATTAAATTCCTTATATAGCATTAAAAGATTTACCATTTGCACGTTTTATGTAATATTTCGTATTAAAATTGTTATAATGATATAGTTTAAAAGCAATAATATAATATTACTGTGTTTTGTAATTTTATTATTTATTATTGTATTCTATTTTTGTTTTTTAATATGCGAAACTACTATTACAAAAATTTATTATTATTATTTTTATCTTTAATGTGTTTTTAATTAATTATATTACAAGGTAGAGCTTAATAACTATAGATACATCGTAGATTATTGAATACGTATTCTTACGAATGTTTAGGTATTCACGATGCATAAAATAATTCTCTGAGCTTATAAATTTTAATGAACTTTTTTCTTTTCAAAATTTTTACAATACTATAGAATAATACTATAATATAATAGTTGACGTTGATATATACAGATATTTGTTGAACATCGAACGTACTAGTATGAAAGGCGTGTTAAAGAACAAACAACGCAACAGTAACAGTAGACGCTATCTAAAATAGAGTTGCTAGGTTGACTAAAACAAAACATATACAGGATGACCCATAAATCAACGTCAGCTCGAAATCTAGCGATGGGACAGGTAAAGGCTAAACACAGAACATTAATTAAAAAGTTAATTAATTTTCTAGGGCTAGCCACTTTCGATCCCTACTTCGTAAATTCAGCTTGTCGTTTATTTATGGTAAAGTTTTATATTTTGATACGACAATATTTTTATAAGATGTCTTTACCCCCGACCATATTTCTTTCAATGTTCTCAAAGATAATCGAATAAAACAAAAAGGAAATCATGATGATGGCGTTGAATTGAAAAGGTTGGTACGAAAATTAATGACTCTTAATCTCTTAGCAACAGAGTTGATTTCAGCAAAGTAAAGTTTTTTGAGTGGCCAAAATGATTTTATATTCTTTTAGATTCTGTTGTGGTCAGTTTTTCTTCAGCAGCGACCGCTGCAGTCATACAAGCTTAAGTGCGGTCGTACATCAATAGAACGTAATGCCGGGCAATTCGTGGTAAAATCACTAGTATTAATCATTCCCATAGTCATTCCGCTAGGGTGCAATAGTGATAGTTAGCTTCGCAGCTTTCTCGCTCGCACAACTGCGCAGACTCGTCATCGTCATCACGGCTCCCCCTTTGGGGTGTTGAAGGTGTTAGGGGTCCCCCCCGCCACGTCAATATACGGCAAACAGTGTAGATAAAATAAACGCATACATTCGCGACGTCGCCGCTACGTATATACACGCATTGCACGCTCACACGCGCGTCCGCGACCACACACGCGTATATTTATACAAAATTGAAGCCAGATAATTACATTAACAAGGCGTATACATAGCCGTGCTTTATGTATATTAAATACTGTACAAGTATAGGGCATGATACGGTATATGGTGGGTGGAGGGAGCTTTAGTAAAATGGGAAATATTTTTCGGGGATTTTTCCATTTGGATATTTCATCGGGATATTTCGATGCGTAGGTTTAAAGCGGCGTGCAGTTGGAGTGCTCGCATTTAATGATATGGTGATCCCTGTTTTTGCTTTTTACTCGAGTATAGAAATATAGGTATGTAGATACAAAGACCAGCACTTTTAATTCAATATGTTCAGGTTCTATACGAAACATATATGGGGAGTTTATGTCTAACATTGAACGTCTTATGGGAATGATGAAGAAGATGATGATGTTTAAATTTACTTTTATACGAATCGTGAGAACAATGGTCTTAATATATCTTGATTAATTTATTTTTATTATTATCTACAAATGACTATTTTTCGTGATCAATTGTTTATGTTATGTTAGAAGAATAATAAAAGTGCTCAATTTGATAGAATTTAAAATCAGATCGAACTGTTCTATATTGGCATCGTCTAAAGCAGTCCTCTGCAATCTTTTCTCATCTACAGCGCACTAAAATTTTACCAAGAATTTCGCAACACACCGAAAGCTAAATTCGAGAGACGAGTGAACGTGACGTGACACTGTCTCAAAGACAAAATATGTATAATGAAAAATTGTAAAAATTCAATTTATTAATTTTTACCGCGGCACACTTGTATCCGATCTACGGCACACACACCGGTTGCGATGCACTGATCTATAGGTTATAAGGGTTTTAAACGAGCAGTGATTTCAGATGAGAAGAGCTTTTACTTCTTTGAATCGTGTTTAAATTGCGCAGCAGAGCAGAAATTTTATTGAAGTCTTTGAAATGTTGTGCTGGAAAAAATAATTACCATGGACAGCAAGACACGTCAACAAGTCTATCTTCCTACAAGTTCAGGACAAACCTAGGTTCTTCCTAATATGTTACCAACAAATCTTAAATTACTTTGATCAAATCGCGTGCGAATAATGCAGATAACTACAATAAACAGATTTTAGGTTAAAAATCACGTGGATGTTCTACTGGTCTGATCAAGTGAAGCCAATAACTGGACTCTATTACTACTGCCCGATAAAAAGCAGAGGATAGGATGGCATAGTAACAGCGATCGATTTCGTCAAGGCGTTTCAAGATGAACATGACGTTTAGTAACTAAGAAGCGATCAAGTAGAAGTTTAAATTTTAGTGTATGTGTTTAAACATGTTTTGAAATTTCTGGATAGATTTTGGCGATATGAAATTTTACTCCTCGTGTCCTATTCAATTCCTTTTCTTTAAGGAAAATTTAAAAGTTTGTAGAAATATTTTTGATGTCTTATTAAAATACATATAATATAATAACTAATTCATTTTTATAGAACTCTGTTTTTTAAATATATTTTACTAAGTTACCCGACTATAGACGCTATCTTATCTAAGCTACGTATGTATAATCAATTGTAACCTTAAAAGTTATTAGAGATATATTCTGTTTATCGTAATGCTGAAAATATAATTTATCTTATTTCTTTTTCGTAATTTGTTTGCTGATGTGCAAAGATATAGCGTTTATGCTTTTCCGGTACGAGAACAGACGATATGCATTTAGCCACGTTAAAAAAAGGATTTTTAAGATTGATACCAATTAATAACACACAACGAATGTCCTTGTGATTTAATTATCGACACTGAAAATGCAAGTAGCAATATAAATTTTGTATATAAACCTTCAAGTATTATAAAACTTATAAAAAAAGATGAATGGAATCAGTGAAGTCGGTCTCCAGTTAAGACCTGACCAAATTGGGATAATTATCCATCATCAACTTATGGTTAAAGTATATATATATATATATATATATATATATATATATATATATATATATATATATATATATATATATATTAACTTTAATATATGTAGAGTTGCAAATTAAACATGTGTATGAATTTACTCTGGTAGCGTTTACGGTATATCCATCCATATATCTATCTTTACTTTATTGGAGATGAACAGTAACAAAAGGCAATAAGATAGTACTAACTTAGAAATTTGAAATTAGTTACAATTGTTACCTTAAAACTATCTCACTAAGAACATTTAATGAACCAAAGTTAAACAATGACAAAACAAAGAAAAATATTACTATACGGGGATCGAAAATCCAGCCCATTGTGCATTGTTTGAACTGAAAAAATATTTAATTCTTTTTTCATTATCATCTTTTGTATAATTAATTAAAATATTTTTAATAAAATATTAATCAATTAATAATTAAATGCTTCAATATACGAAATAATTAAAACAAAGACAACTATCGTGAAAAATAAGAAAATTTATTTACTGTCACCCAAACACTACATAAAACCCTAATCGTTTGCTGAAATTCAGCAGTCAGTAACAATTTACTATTACAATAATTACTCTAGAATTATTAAAAGACATATCAATAATACTTTAATTGTTTAGAAGTAATAAGGAAATGTAAGCCACAGATTATATTTTTTGTTGTACACTTGTCTCAAATATTTTAGAGCAGACTAAACGGGTGCGTGCATTCTAATCCAAGCTGCGATCTGCGGATCGGAGATATTCGTGTATACGCCCGGTATGCCCCGACCGCAACCGAAGCCGAAAGACGACAAACCCACCAGCTTCCCGTAAGACACCGCCGCGCCACCGCTGTCGCCCTGGTACAATGTACCAAATAAAACTGTTAAAAAACTAGTACTTGTTTTTAATCGCTTTCTTCCCTTCCATTTTTAAAAAAATGTGACAGAAATTAATAATTGAATATCGTCCGTCTTAACTGTTCTGCTTTATATATCAGAAAACATGTCTTCTGATAACGAGCGGAAATATGTTTTATCTTACCACTTTACTTGTATGATTCTTTTTTTTCTCTATTTATTGTCAATGATAGACAAAAAAGTATAAATAAGTAATGCTAATAATATGTCTGTTTACATCAACATATTGATTTATAGCACATGTATACAACATTTATAATCTGCATATTATTTTATGGATAACACAGTATGTGCGAATTTATAAACTTTCTTATTCTCCACAAAAATAAAATAAAAGTTGATATGTGTAGTACATCTATCCCCCGATTTACACGGTACTTGTTTTACACGTTTTCGCTTTTACACGGTTTTCCAAATAAGTTTTTTTTTTGTTTTAATAACCGATTTTATTACCATCTCTCATAATGTAAATATTTCTGCTTTAAACATCGAATCGGCACAAATAACTTCGAGTGATTAAAGTGAATTTGAACCTTCGATTCCGAAAAAAAGAAAGAGTTATTTCTGACAGTGATAAACGATAGTAAAACACTTTTAGTTTTATTTTTTGTTCTTCTGTTTATTGTATTGTAATTAAATTAAAAAAAAAAGTGTTTCCGCAATATATTAAATATTTTAACTTGTCAATGCATTTTATTTTTATTTCTGTGTACACAAAATTATGCATTTTCTGCAAGTTTTTCGATTTACACGGTTTTGACTTGAAAATTTTAAATTTTCAATTTACACGTTTTTCTCTGGAACATATCTACCTCGTAAATCGGGGTAAGGTGTATTAGCCAGTCTATTATTATTATTAGACACAATCCATATCATCATAATTTAAGTCATGGAAAACGTTCACTGATGGTCATAGGCCTCTTATAGATTTCCAGGCAGTTTTGAATCAACCTGTATGACATCTTACGCTGCGCTTGCCGGTCTGTGGTAGCCACTCCAGAGCCTAAAGGTCCCGCTGCCAACTTTTTTGGGCACCACTTGGCCAGTCCATTGCTTCTTCAATTTGCTGGGCTATGTCTGTAATCGAATTCTTCGTCTGATCTTGCAGAAGATTCCTAAGCATAAGCCTAACCATGTCTCGTTGAGCCGTAACTATGCTCGTAATCTTCCAAGAGATTCGCAAAATATAGAAAACAAAGTCTGTACTTTATAAGGAAAAGTTACGGAAGTCAAGGACACAGAAAACCTTGGGATATAAGAACACACGAAAGCATGGTAAAGAAAGATTAAGATAGTTCTATCGATAAACAACTTCTAAGAGATAATATCGTTATATTTGTCTGTCTTTTGTTTTATCCAACTTTATGGTCACCCCACTCACCTGACACGCGTCTCCGTCTTCACCGCCAGCACAGAACATTCTCGGTGTGAGCGTGTGGTTATACGAAAACTGATTCACCTTCTGACATTCTTGCATAGACACTAAAGGAACTTTGACCCGTTGCAGAATGTCCTTGTAGTCACCCTAGATGACGTGATTATTTATAAAGGTACACAGATCAGACAGCAAAATAAAATTAGGAAGAAAATCTTACCGGAGTGTAATGAATTTTGATAACATATACAAAGTAGAAATTTTACAAAGGTTCATGTTAAAAATAAACATTTATTTACAAAATGGACACAAATACAAGAGGAAGTCGCAAATCTTATGTTTGGTGCTTATAAATGCTCCTCTTTCCAAGACATTTTCACACAATTTATGTGCCTCATAAGGGTCTAAGTTACGATTCCTACAATCGCCATGCCTTGTTAAAACCTTCGTCATAATCATTCATGATTTCTGCTGTAGCAAGTCCTTTACTTGAAGTAAGTCTCCTCTATAGATTTCTTATAAGGCAGAAAGGAAGCGATGTGTATCCATCGTCTTCCAACAATCTTAAGCATTTGCCTATCCGTGGTTTTTACTACAGAACCTTAACGCATGGTATATCTGTTCAACTTCCTATGTAACCTTTCCATTGCCACTTCAACCAGGCAATCCGCTGTTTTGTATAGATTACTTTCATGCGTCTAAATATCTTATCATTCCTGATTGGAAGAAGGAAATCTCGAGCAAGCTCCTCCTCTTTGCTCGTTGAGTTACTGGACTTTTTCACTTATTGATATGGCATTTTACTATAATTTGTGTATATTCTTAGAATTGAACTAGCGATTCCTACCATCTTCAGACCTTACTAATAACTATTCCTCTATTGCTACGTATCAACATTTGCTGATATTATAAAATATAGTATTGCAGTTCTTACTTTTTCAACAGAATAACCCCATCCAGTTACAATAACGTTGTCCCCGCATTCGCCATTGCTTAATCTAATCATAGAGACCATCTCGCTGAAGTGCAGTCTTCTCTGAAATCGCAATAACTGCACGTCAAAGTCAAAGGCATGCTGTTCTCCATACTCAGGATGCACGAGGTGTTGGTCGATGGTCACCTTCGGACCGTTGAGACGATGTCTACTGCCGATTCGAATGTACGTCAATTCGATTCTGAAATAAGTTTATTGTTACTTTTTTAACCGACTTAGAACACACACCAAATATTGCAAGGAGAACACCGCCATTAGGGCCGAAAGTTTCCGAGTGACGACCAAAAGCCAGTAAGCGCGGCATGAATAGACCCCCTTTAGGTGGTCCGAGGACATAGTAAGGTCGCAAAAATTCGCCGGATGCGGGAAACGCAAGACATTGTGGCCATCTTTCAGAGAGGCCTATGCCTTTCGCATATTGGCAGACAGTATGATTTATGTATAAATAAATAACCTATATACATTTAATTAAAAATAACCATCATCTATTAATTTCTAAATTAGATTTGGCTATGTAGTTTAGATTTATCGTTGATCTAATAATTATTTTAAATTTTTTTATACTTGCGCATGTTGTGGTTGCAATTCAAATTGAAATTAGTCCCTGTATTATTTTTAATATTCATACACTCTTACAAGTTTTACTAATGACTTTTAGAACTAAATCATAGTTCATGTGTAGTATTTATGTGTATAATAATTCTTATACTTGTAGTGGCAGATGGCAGGTCACCTATCACGCAGAACAGATGTCTCTCGATTTATGTTCTGTATTGGAGACCACGGAACGGCAAGCACAGCATATGACGCCATCACATTCTTTCTTCACACATCACATTCATCCTCGACTATCAACATTCTTCGCGATACGCCGGTGATATTAGTTCTTCTACAGATATCCTCATTCCTGATTCGGTCTCTAGGCGACGTTCAGGGTATATCTATCTCCCTTGCTCTCTGTATTACTTAGAGTCTTCTGTCTAAACGATCACCTATCAGAGCCATAATCTATCACCAACAATACATACTAGTCAAAAACCTTCATCACCAGACATTGACTTATTTATAATATCAGTTTTATTACATTTCTTATTATTAAAAAAGATTATATAAAATAAAAAAAACTTCCACACAAAATTCTATGAGTATATACCGTTGAAATCTACTATCGTACACCGGTTCCTTTCTAATCTAACAAAATTTATGTAAGCTACAGGAGATAACATATCAGCTTCAAGTGGAGGCACTGCAATAATAATTTTCAACAACAAGCCGTTAAAAGTCTCTGGCCATGAGATAAAATGTTTCTAGACTTTCCTTTACTAGCTGGAACTCGCTTTAAATTACATTATTACAAAATAGGCGCAAATTTATTTTAATAATTCGGCATTACTCAAACAAATGCTGTTTAATTTTACAAATGGAGTTTGCCTGTTCACATTTATAGTTTCACGAGGATTTAAGTGATAAAACATTGAAGGCGCTAACTTTAAACCTTCATCGTCCTTATAATTTCAGCCACAGGATGCCCACAGTAGCATGCGTGTATCCAAAGTCTTCTGACGATCTTTACAAGGTCGTCTGTTCCCCGTAGAACATCCGCCCAAGTCCCGAATCTTGGTCTTTACTTCAAAACCTCAAGGCGCCAGCGACCAACTGTTCTGCGTGCTATGTAGCCTGGCTGCTGCTACTTCAACATACGAATCTATTGGGCTGTATCAGTTATTTTCATCCGTCTACAAATCTCCTCTTTTCTATGGTAACACATTGATGACTTTGGTCTTAAAACACTCAGAGATATTGGATGAGAAAATAGAAAACTGCACAGCTGGATTGGATCCAAGCCCTTGTATTATTTATTTCATTTACGATTGATTTGATTACATTAGAGCTCCTCATCTGCAGCCGAAGATCTGGATGTCTGAAGAGGTTCTACTACGGGCTCATCCAATCTCTAGAACGAGACCTTGGCGACGGATTTGCGGTGATCCACCGTATGTATGTCAGGGCCTGCAGCAGTTCGTGATTATTCTGATACGTTCAGGCACTAGACCCCTTCATCATTTCATACTTCTCCCTCATAGATCTACAAGAAGACCGGTTGGAAGCGGCGTGGACCCAACATCTTCCAACGATCCTCGCAAGTATGGGTAGACGTCCTTTGCTACACTTGCCGGTTTGTGGTTTCCACTCCAGTAACTTAAAGCCCTTGCAGCCTTTTATATCACAAAGTGATAACCGTGAATTTGTAGAAGGGATAAATAAAACAGTGGGTTTTTAGCTGATCGGAGGCCGATATAAACTTTTCATTGGCCCCGTGACGCAATGTTATCCTATGCCGGACTTTTCCACGGAACAAAAATTGAACGAGTTAGTTTATTATACTTAGACTGTCACCCGAATAATGAGATTCCACATTTGATATCCTCTATAAGAGTCAATTCAATTCACGGTTATATGTTGTACTCTAAATAATAAAAATATCTTCATTATATTTGATTATATTTCCATATTATTTTATACTTGCATGTGGCATTGACTTACATAAACCACAACATATAATACATTCAATGCTGTATTAAATAACACAAATAATGTTAATAAAAATCGAAATTTTCTTTTGTTTTAAAAAAATCTTTATAATTATTAATGCTCAAAGATAATTAAGTTTAATTACCCACAGTGCGCCGTGGTTAAGGCCCAGAAGTGGTCGATAAGCACACCTCCACATACGTCTCCGTAATTCACTTGGTACGGAGCCATTTCTATACTAATATCGTGGCCATTGAGAATTCTATAACACAGTGTATAAAGATTAAATAAGCCGTAGCTTGAAAGTGTTTTCTGATTTTTACTTGTTAGTTGTATAACAACAGTCCACTTTGTCTCGCTAATATAATTACAATTAAAATGATGGTTAATTTTGTTATAATAGTAAAGTATTCCAGCGGTAGAGGGCTTGAACATGCGATCGTAAGACGCGGGTTTGATTGCGAGGATACAATATGATATATTTGTTTAAATGGCCTTTTTATGACCTCTTGTTCGACCTCTGTCATGGGTAGGATCTTTATTTACATAATGATTTTTTTTTTTTTCTGCTACGATTCACAATATTTCACTGCTCGAAAAGAAATTTCCAGAGGATGTGCAGCCGCGTTCTTTGCGTGTCATAATATCACACTGCGATCGCCAACCCGCCTGTCAAGCGTGGCAGTTATGATGTATTCCTCCATAGATATCTTTAGAGCACGCGTATACCTTGCAGTTGGAGTCTATGGGCTTAAAAAACGACGACGATGACAGTTGATATTAGATCGGTTAATAATCATTACTATCATCATAACAGCAAAACGACCACTGTCAAAGGGAAGTCTATGCTTACCAAAAGATCGCTTCGATGACCGGTATTACGCTACAAGCATCAAACGTTTTCTTGCGACCTGAACAAAATTTTTGGTCTACCTGTTTTGAATCTACTGTACTTATACGTATCGTATGAGTTTGTTATTTAATACAAAATGGAATTTGAAATGATTAGACGCGACCGTTCCGTTCAAAAGTTTACCTTCAACTGACCACTAAGATGCTTGACTTTTCAATCAAGAAGACTTGATTGTTAACGGAAACAAAGATAGATATACTTATTCGCTTTAGCTATAGAGATGACGTAAGACTTTAATACTGTGGCTATCGTATTTTTATAAATAAAACTCATGTTTGAAAATGCATGGGCTAATGACTGTTAACAGTCTAAGCCAAATTAAAGCCTCTAAATGAATTTTACTTCATTTTTTTTAAATAATCAAATAAAAGTTAATGAGTAAAAAATAAAAAGTGCAAAAGTAGGCTATGGGGGTAAAGAGGAAGTAAGAAAGACGATGTAAGAAAGGAAAATAAAGTATGGAAATATAATGTGATGAATAAAAAAAGGTTGTAGAAGATAATGTGAAAGATAAAAGATGTTATGAAAATAAAAAAAGTCAGTGAAAAATTCCTTCGTACCTAACACAGGGGAATTATAAAAGGTTTTATCATTTTCCGCCTCAATATTATGGAACTTTTCATTTGGTTATATAAAAAATAGTATCATTGATAAAAAACAGTATAAATATTAACTTACCCGTTAACTAAATAAAATTCAAAACCAATAACTAACTTGTACAATAAGTTCATTCGTGTTATCATATTGCACTCAAGCGTATTATGACTTATTACTCTCAGTTGAAATTTTTTAATTGTAACCTAACGCAAACTCACAAACAAGACAAGGTCTAAATTTTACATGAATTCTATATAAGCTTCTTTATATTTTTTAATATTATCCGCGGTAAGCAATAGTGACTTAGCTTAAACATTACATTAGAAAGCTGTGTTCACATTGACCAAAATTAAAAATGAAAAACTGTAATACAGGGTTAAAAAATTTCAAGATTAAAACCTTTCACACTCTGGTCGCTTTCGCATTAGTGCCTGTATTAGATGACTCCGTTTTTCTATTACAAAGGTAATTTTTAGAATCTATGTCTAAGTTTAAATTTCACTTATAAATCGTAATATATTATAATTATGCCATTAATATATCCAGTGCGAGTATACATAAGTATAGACTTAACCTGTTGTTCAAGGAGCTTTGCGACAATGATGAATGCCTATGTTTAAACGCTAATATAGTTTTTTATATGTGAACTAACATAATTATACAGACAGTTATTTGTTAACTGTTTCATTTTTATTTCAACCATATATTGAATATAATTATAATACTGATCAGATCTGCCACGATTACTAGCTAAAAGTTTCTTTGTAAATATTAATTTAGTTAATATGTTAAATAAAATTTTGTTGCAAAGAACATTTGAAACAATTAAAAAGAAGATTTTAAGTAAAATGATTTCCATACATGTAAAACTGGTAAGAATATATGTATTTCTCGGTTGCTGTGAAGTACGAATTGAAACATGTCATCTCCTGAAGTAAGTAAGCGTTAGAACGCCTGAAGTAGACAAGCATCTAGCCGTCTGTTCTTAATAATCTCATGTGCGTCTTTCCCAGTCTCAACGTTCCTACTTAAGACGGTGACTAACACTTCCCTGCTCACTATACCAGAGACGTAAAAACACTACTTGCTAAATTAATTCTTCTCCGGGTGTTATGATATCTATAGAATTTCGTATTGTTACATATTTGAGTGGATACAAAAAAAAACAAGATTTTATTCCAAAAGTTTATATTTCGATTTTCAATCTAGCTTCAGTCCGGTGTTCTCTTCGATCCAGGATCTGACCTTCGCCACCTTACTGTACACGCCGAAGGATCCAGGTGTCGCGCAACCGTAGCCGAAAGACACCATGCCCATGAGACGATCATTCGATACGGCAGGCCCTCCGGAATCGCCCTGAAATATTTTTTCCTTACACAATTGCTCAACGTGAAAGGTCTTTACTCGGGAGTACATTCGTAGAAAAACGGCGACCTTATGAGCAAGTAAGACGACGCTATATATAGATTTGTTGTCTAGTTTAGATTAGATATCTCAAAATCATCCTTTAACCCATGGATGCACAGGCCACGCCAGTCGAATACTGGTGGCCCGCCGACAGCAAAAATAATACGCTCGCACATTCGAAAAATATTGAATTCTATTCCAGAATAAAACCAAAAAAATTTAATTACGTATACTTCTGGCAACCGTCCCGCCATCAGTTCATGATTTGCCCGAGTGGCCCCTAGTCTTAATAAGTCTGTGCAACCATGTTTTAACCTCTAAGTGTGAAATTTCTCCGTGAGAAACAGATGGCGAAATATGACAACAGTTTTCTACCTGACATGCGTCTTTTTGACCCTCTGAAAATCCAGCGCAGAACATTCTAGGCGTAAGACTGCCTCTGAAGTAAGGAAAAGGTACGTTCTGACATTGTTCCTTAGATATTATAGGAACTCTCACGGCTTGCAAGATTGGTGAATATGGTCCCTGGAAAAAAAATAATACATGTTTTTAGTATATTGTTAAGAATCAAGTTAAACGTTAACAGGTTCTATTCTTAGTTGTATAGGCCCACTTAAACAAACAGTTGCATCAGAGACTCACTACTAACATAGACACTTATGCTTTGCACTTAATTAATTCTTATTATTGTTTTTATTCATGAAAGATTTGTTCATTTGTGTAAATGTTGAGAAAAAATGCAAGAAGAGCTCAAATAGATTTTTTTAGATTGAGATTGAGCACCCACTAAAGTGATATACTTCTAATTAAAGTCACGAAAGTTCCAAACGCGCCTTGATGTGAGAAGAGTACTCGTCAAATTTTGACAGACTTGTTTTGAGATCATTCGCACGATTTTTTCAATACATTATCAAGATTTATCGTCATATAGTTTTGTCACAATTATATTATCAAATACTTCTAGAAATGCGTGTAAAAAGTACTTCTTGATAAACAGATACTTCAGCGTATACCATCAGGATGCCATGGTTTTAGTAGACGTGGGTTTAAATCATTGAGGAACGCGGAGAACGCCCACATGTTCTTTTACTCTCCAAGCGGAAAACGCATAACAACGACTGCCAAGGAGACGAAATTTCGGCAGCAAACACAGGGACTCGACGCGAGTGAGCGTCCGTTATTACTGACCCTAAAAAGCCGGCAATGGAGTCGTGCCTCCCGGTCTATAAGGAGAGTCGAAAGACCTCAGCCCGAGCCCATTAAATGGAGATAGCCCACCGTTGTCGTACGCCCAACTCCATGGCAACGGTCAGACTTGAGGGACACGTGTACCCCACCATTGGGCTATTCAAACATCTCATCTTAAGCAGCTCATATTTACTCCCACATCAAAATAACCCCACTAATTTATATATATAACCTTCCCTGGGCCCTTAATAATTTTATTACATTGCAACCAAGTGATATAGAACAATATTATTACCTACTTAAATAGAAAAAGTTTATAACTTAACATTTCAACAATATGTATTATATATAAATACTTATTTTTATTATACTTTTACCAGTATGTAAACATATACATATATTTACATGCAGCAAGCTACATATTTTATATAATGTACATTACAAAACAAATAGAACAAAACAACACAATATTTCAAATTGGATGTACTGCCGTGGGACCGCTCGTCAAAATAGTCCTGACGGAAGAACAACGCTGTCACAGTGTTTTGTTTAAAGCTCGGCAGCATATGATGAATCAGCAATTTTTTACACCTTGTTACTATTTATAAAATTCCGATATTTACTAGTTATTTTATTATTATGTAGCAATGCTTCTATTATCAAAACTCATAACTTTCGTGTTGATTAAATAAAGATTTTTTTTTAATTTAAAAAGTTCTATTGGACTAACTTTTTAATTTGATTAATGAATTAGAAAACATATCATAGGAGTGTATTGTAATACACTTACACAAATACTGCCAAAAGATTTACCTATTTTATGAAGCCTGGAGAGAAGTGTAATTTCTTCAGTTAATTCATACTGAGATAACACACTGGTATTACTTATTATTATCTTTTAATGCATCTGCCTATTTATTTGTCTAGAATTGTCTTAAAAATTATTTTGGAAACATGATACTAAATTAGTTATATGATAAGTAAAGGCTTAATTTTCAACTTCAAAAGCTTTCAATTTAAAGCTCAATTTAAGAGATAATTGTTATAAAATGAAGCTAATTTATAATTTCATACCTCAACATAAGATAACGCAATGAAATTTTCACATCATCATCATTATTTCAGCAGTATAACGTCCCCCGATGGAACCTTCCACCCACAGATTTCGTCGGAATCGACCGGCATGCAGCTCTCAACACGGCCACATTTTTTATGACTTTAACCATAACATTTATAACTTTTTTGCATGCTCAATAAAACTAAGCAGTCTGTATCATACGAAAGACCAAAAAAGAGTACGAATAATAAATATAAGAGTACTTATGGTATTATCTACAGTACGTATGCCCTGTAACTGCTTGTCTCGCTGTGACGTCACAGGGCCGTCATAACTTACATCGAGCTTAGTTTAAGATGGTATGTACGCAAGGCAGACCAGAGCCTTGTCCGCTGTAGTAAGAGATTTATTTGAGACAGTAAAGTATCCTATACATTACACATGCGTATAGTGTAATGTACGGTTTGGTTGCAGTTACCTTAAGAACTAGAATAATTGTTTTACGTTTATTTTATTTGTAAAATAAATATTTTATTGTATACAGTATATTATTAACTCATCATCTTAACGGTAAGACATTCACGGCTAGTGCTATTAGTGGGCACATTATACTTATCAGAAGATCACCATGTAAATAAAAAGATGCTTATTAAAAGAACCATTTATTTACGAAATACTCGTTATTTCACTGCGAAAAACTGTTATTATGGCGATCATTTAAAAAATCACTGACGACCTTCCATTGTAATAATTAATATATTATTATGTCTATACTAAGTAATTTTCAGTAAGAACTTAGTGGATGGACCCACAACTATGTAGACTGATGACATGGTCTCCCGAGAAATTGTTGGATGCGAGCAACGCAAAACCGGTGATCATGCTGATGTTTTGGAAAAGCTTATGCTTTGCAGTGATTGTCTGTAGTCGGATATGATGATAGCTTGTCAAGAGCACTGGTGGGAAACGACCTGCATCCAGGGTTTTCAAATGGCCTTAACTAGACTCCGTATGAAGACTAAGAAGCAAATATTCTATGTTAAATATGGTGGTAAAATTAAATGTTTTTTTGACCACTGATATCTTTTGGTGGACGTCGAAGAACAATAACTATAATAAATACTTCACGGTTTCCTAGTAATATTGCCAAATGAATAAGTGATAGGGGTAAGAATCGACCATAAAATGCATAATGAATTTATTCTTAAGAACCGAAGTTGATACTTATTTAAGAATTTTAATTCCTAAATAAATTCTAAATTCAAAATATCTTTATTTAAGTAGGCATTTATATGCGCTGCATCAGCTCGGAAGTCTGATCAGTTGGAAAGATCCGGCTACAAACTCGACAGCTGCTCTTTGAAACAAAATTTAAAAAATTTTCATGTGTGAATTATAATATGAATCATGTAAATGAGTCAACAAACCGAATGTATCAACAAATCGAAATGTGAGAAACATGTATACATTTCGATCACTTGCATACTTTTGAATGCAATAAAAAGGTTTATTTAATAATACTTTTAATTTTAGATTTAAAATTATAAAACGAAAGGTTAGTCAGTGTCTTGTGGAACTTTATTATATATGCATACATCCAGACACATAAAGGATTTGTTGACTTTGTAAAGACGAATTTTAGTCATTACGAGTTTATTTTTATTCCTTGTATTTATCATGTGTTTGTCGCTGTTATTCATTTAAGATTTTAAATTACAGAACATAAATAATATGTCATTAAAATGTATTGCGAAGAAACCGTCTGAGAACTATTATTTTTAAACATCTCTCAGGGAATCTCTAGCTTGTATATTGAATGCGTTCACCTAGAATTTTCTAGATGCATATCTTTTGTGCACAAACAAATTCAAGTTTTTCCTACTATGAAATTTAAAACTGCATCCAAATAGTAAGTAAATATTGATGTGCGGTTTAAAGGTACCATAGTCAATGAATCTCCAAATCTTTTTTTCAGGTCTCCAATCAAGATAGTAGGTAGTTTACTGCTTGAGATAGCCGCACCTCCAAGATTTCCAATTAGATAAATAGTTAGCGGCCTATTTGACGTAAGTTATCCGAGGACTTAAACAAAGTCATCTATCCACCTTGTGGGTAGACTATGCTGTGTTTATCAGTCCAGAACTTAAAGCACCAGCGGCCATTTGTTCTGCGCGCTATGGGACCTGCTTATTGCCACTTCTACTTGCTAATTTGATGAGCTATGTCGGTTAAAATTTCTTTCATGAAAGAAATGAAATTACAGCTCTAGTACATAAAACGACATACTAACTTTTTTGAAAGATCTGGAATGCTGCGTTCTTTCACATAAAGATAAACAGTGTGTAGTAAAAGGAAAAGATTCCATCATTAAAAGGGACAATATTAAAAATAAAATGAAGAAGACCTTCGTAGAGAATAATTTTGACTCTTTCGGACTTGTTAAGGTCTAAATTTTCTCTCTAGGTGTGGAAACGAATCCAGAACTTTGTAATGCATTCGTGCTCTAAGACCGACACGTCTATAATAAGTAATCTGGCGCCGCATCACAGTGACAGGCAAAACGCATTGTAAATTAACCGTTGTAGATCTTCACTCATATATCAAGTGCGAAGAGAGTGTGAAATTGTCTGTGAAATTGCTTAAAAAACTGTAATGTCGATGACGAACAACTTTAAGAGAAACTTATATGAAGAAACGTGTATATGATAAAAATCCTACCAAACTTCAAATAGTAGAAAAGGATGGTATGCGATGATATAATGAAATTGTTTACAAACTGTTTACACTGGCTAAAAACGTTGTTTTTAAGCAAATTGTAGGTACATAGAACAGAACTGAGAAGAACAAAACAGTAAGGAACAGTGCATTAAAAAGAAGGGCAATACTAATCGCCTTGCTTTACCCTAGGACTCTGCAAAATGATGCTGTAGAAAAGCTAAAAATAGTGTTTATATATTTGTTTTAAATATTTATACACGCAGCGTAGGATGTCCACTCCTAGATCGCATTGTCAAAGTTGTATATGATATATATAAAACGATGGGTGGCAGGCTACTTTCTATCAATCTTAATGGAAATTGTTTGTTTAATTATTTGTTCTTATGGTTGCAGGCTGTTAACATAAATTAAAAAAAATAATAATTTGAATTTCGAACATTAGATTCTACGATAAAAAAATAGATTTCTTACCCGCCATTATTGTATATTTGTTGTTAAGAAATTATTTGTTTTGAAAATGGAGCGAGGCACTAAAGAGAATAGGATTGCAGTACACAGTACAAAGTAGGTAAGGAGCCAGCCGACATTTTTGATAGGGATTAGCCGAATGTTTGTGTATCGTACCATCCAAAGGTACACTGAAACCAAGTCTGCTGACCGCGGTCTATTCGAACAAGCCAGGTTGTTAATGATGTAAGGCCAGGGTTCGTCGAAATACCATAAGGAAGCAAAAAATACTTTCCAGATAAATGAGAAATTTACTTACATTCTCTTCAGTGTTGCCCCATCCAGTCACTGTTATAATTTTTCCGATCACCATGTCCCCGATGTGAGCAATCTTGATCGGTTGCACGTGGTCATCAAATCTTAATGGCTCCGCGAGTTCTAACAGTTGGAAATCGTAGTCAAATGGGTGGTCTTTGATCTTCGCCAACCACATCGGATGGACGTAGTTCCTTTTCACCGCTACTCTTCTTCCTTGATTAAGGTATTTCGACCCAACCCGTACGTACGACTTCGTTCTAGAAATTGCAAGCTTTTAAGTTATTTGTAAAATAATAACCTAATCATAGGTAAGGTAATTATATGTTATTTATTTTAATTTTATGTGGTACAGGAAAAAAAACGTAACATAAACCAAAAATTTATTTATTTTTCACAGTTCACACGTTCGTACACAGTTTTTTGAAATAAGACACCAAAGTAGTATCCAGCCTCTAAATAAATTTTCTTGACGGTAGTAGGTTTTTAAATCAAGGTCCAATTATTATATTGAATGATGAAAATTGATCATTTATTACAGTTTGATAATAATAAACTATAACAAAAGAAATACATTCTACCTAAACTTTCCATATATCTAATGATGCAACAGCTAAACATTATAAGAAAGCACTCGGTGATATTGGTGGTGATATTGCAAGATTTTCGGTAAAAATAGCTAAATTAATTCCAAGGAGACGAAAAATCAAAAATAAAGTACACCTTGTGGCTGTGTAACTACCGGCCTTTATTCAAAATGAGCATCAGTGCGATGTACAGAACTACAGAGTTGAGGACCAACAAAAAAGCAGCGGATTAATTACAGATGAAATGATGATTTTGATAAAAAAAAACCGATATTGTATAATGTATATTGTCCATTTTATGCCTTTTCTCATACTCTTGATATGGACATTTTTTTAAGTTTAAATAACTTACCCGCAGTGTCCAGCGGTGATGACCCATTTCTTATCGATGATCGCACCACCGCAGTTGGTGCCATACGCCACGTGGTACGGATGCGAATCAATATCGGCGTCTGCACCACCAACGATTTTGTCGTCACCATAGCTCAGGCCCAGATACGACCTCTCGAAGTCAATAGGCTTAGGGTTGTCATCTCTTTTGTAATCGAAGTTGTCGACATCAGCTTCATTGGTCGGCTCGTGGTAATCTTGTACGTCTAGTTTGAATAAATCTTCGTCGTTTCTGTAAAGCTCTTTTCTATTTCTGATTCTCGTAAACCTTTCATTGTCATGATCTATAATTCTTTTTATTTTATTCGTCACTTTCGGAATAGGTATAACTAATAAATCGTATTCTGAAAAGAATTTGTACGTGTTAGTTTTATTTTATTTTAGATATTCTAAAATGAGATTCTTTAGGTTTATAATTTTGATTTTTTTTGAGACCCTAAACTGTTGTCTCAATAATCCCAAACATTGAACGAGGATAATCCGGTTTTTCGATGATATTTTTTTTACCATTTATGCGCTATTAAGCCGTTATTAAATATTTTATGATATCAAAGAATTAAACCTACGACCAGCGAATTTCACGGTTTTTCATCTATAAACTTATTTAGTCATAGTTATCCAGGAAGTTCTAGATTGTTTTGATAAAACGAATGTGGTTTTTAAACGAAACTTTGATGTTTTTTTTTTAACTTCGAAAAATATTCGATAGTATCGTAATACGACCGTTAATGATATTAAAAATAGATAAGTAAAACTAAATATATGGTTATAATTTATACAATATAACCTTCTTCCTAATCTTTTAGCTAGCGTCTGTCCTATGTCCTGGAGTTCTTTTTGCTACTCCATTCCCCCCATTTTGCTCTGTCCTAGTCTTTCTCTTCTTAGAGAACACTGCTTTTCATACGACTTATCATTCCTCCATAACAGTTTCTGCGACGTTTTTGGACATTTCAAAGTTAATTTGTATTGCGGTTTTGAATGTTAATTTCTTGATATGTTCTTACCATCATAGTTGTTTTTCTTCAATATCTGTGGACCTATCAAACAACCACGTATCTTAATGTACGCGGGATTTGTGTAAAACTTTGATAAGTGGCATATCGATTTCAGAAGAATTATCTCAGTTACTTGGATGGTACTCACATATCAGGATACGTCTTGTTATAGATATATTTGTTATCCTCTTAAGAGTTAGGATCATATTAATAAAAGTAATAAATATTTTTACGTACGATTCGGATCAACGGGCGCTAAACTACATACAACAAATAGAACTGCGTAATAAAAATAGCACATTTTTGTATCTATCTATCAACTCGCATGACGTACCAAGCCAGCCGGGCAAACTGCCGTTGCGTTTTCAATTTTTAACTAACAATTTTATGGCAACTTGTAAAAGTTAATACATCGTGAAATTACTAATTAAGACGCCACTGAAATTACAACCGAGAGTCGATTTCATATAAACAGCATTAGAAATATTCGATTCGTAATTCACTCTTTACTCCGTCAGTAATCGAAATCTTTACATGCCGTAATTAAAATTCTTTTACTTTTATTTCAAATGGTCCTTGTTACAAAAAGAGTTTAAAAATATTGACACACAAAGAATCGATGATATTTGGATGGCTTACTCCACTTATCTTCGATATGCAGTCATCATAACTTGAAATAATTAAGTTCTTACATGTGAAAACTTACAAAACACCAGTGTGTCAGTGCTGTGTAGAATTAATGCTTTAAAACCAATTCGTCACGCCGTTATCAACGCAAGTGGTAATTAAAAGAAATGTAACCGTGCGACGAGAGTAATAAGTTAGAACCAGGCATAGTAACTAACGGATTAAATTCAAAATTTGAAATAGAATGCAAAATCAACAATCGCAATTCGGAAATACCGGCCTTTCCGTAGGTTTTAAGTTACCTGCAACTAGAGTTACACGATGCATCTAAAATAGATTTATAAAAGTTGTACTCCAAAGCATTTAAGGAAGGCAGCATATATATTGACAGAAACATTTAAAATTTCGTTAGGTAGAAAGAGGAATAGTCGATGAATTTGAACGCTATCGAATTGTGTAATGGATACATCTCTAAACCTAATATGGGGGTTGTCAGCCTTCAGCACCGCAACTGGCACCTCTCACTAAAACACGATGAATCCAGAACCCGCAAGAATCAATGGAATGCTGAATGATGAATAAGTTACGTCTCACAAAGTGTATATGTACTTTAATCTGTTGATTATAGGTGTACCTACAAAGCAATACTTCCTAGAACTATAGAATATTGCACTGTCCTATCGGGAAGCGTTCCCGAATCCTCGGGCGCCGCGACGACAGTAACACAAAACAGAACCAATGCTAATTGCAACAAAATCAGGTCATTCCAGCTTGATGAGATGATAGCAAACCTTCATGAGATAAATAGAAACGTTCCTGGAGTCTTTGTACCACTTCACCTCTCTGAACATTCCAATGCGATAGTAAACGTATCATGACCACAGCAACCAATAAGGTTGAGGTTTGGCTCTCTCGAATGATTAACGCGTTTTAAGTGACAACCCTAGTTTAGGTCCTCTTCCGGGATGTTACTCCATAAAACATCTACCAAAACGACATCACAACTCAGCAGTCTTCAAAATCGGTAACAAATCTACGCCCAATAATTACACACTATCGTGTAATCTTCACCCCACTCATCAATGGTTAGAGAAAATATCATCGGTTAAAATGTCAAAGACAAAATTAGCCAACTTGGCGTTGAACGAAAATTGTGAAAACATTGAAACTAATAAATTTCGCATTTTAATGTGTATTAGTATTGACATGCATATAAATAATAATCTTTATTTTCTCTAAAGTCAGTTTTTATTTATGTAAAGATCATTTGAAATGTGCTAAAATTTTTATAATTATCTTGCGACCATAAGAGTATTATAAACAAAGTTTTTAAGTACATCTGCAATCACTACACATCATCTATTTTGGTTAAGGAACATGTTTACTAATTCAAGAATATATTATGCAGGTCGCTTACAACCTGTACTATTGGAGTTATAAGGGAGAGGCCAGTGTCCAGAATTGGACGTCCTAGGACTGAGATAATTATGATGTTAATGATAATGAAACAAAATTAATTTTATTTTGTAAGCTTACAATAAAAAAATTGCTGACGAAATGTGAATCCTAAATCCTTTTGAGATAATTTAGTTAAAAACAGAATATACGATTAAAACCCAAATCTTCGTAATGCAGTGCCATTTATTTAAGTTTGACAGAAATGTTCTTAGCCAAAACTCGGATTTAAAAATGTATTTTAATTATGTAGCATTAACTAGACATTAGTCTAATAGTGTATTCTATAATCATAAATTTCTTCAATAGTACAGAGGAGTGCTGCCCTCTTACAGAACTTTGTTCAAACTTTAGTTTTGATTTACTGCCATCTAGTTAGGCGATTTTACAACTATGGAATATTAAATAAAATTTCGTTTCGAACTGTGTATGCACCTAAAAATACGATGTCTTATTTTATGTGCAAATTAAGACTATTCGAAATAAAGTAATATTTGGGTTTGATGTAACCCAAATTTATGTACAGTATACAATAGATTATTATAATTAATAAATTAAAATATAATAAAATGATTTATTACCTACTAAGTAATAATTGGTAAAAAAAAAACATTTATCATACTTGTTACTTTAATATTTAATAACAGTGTTTAATTTTTGTACGAAATCTTGTGCGCCATCTAGTGGCGGATAGCTTAAACTTAAACAATGAGCCAATTTCTTGACATTCAAATAAGAATATAAACAATCTTTAGTAAAGGAGAGACCATATCAAACAATTCATTAAAGTTAAAAAATGATCATACTTTTATAACATAAAAATATTTGTAAAAATTTTAATAAAAAAACTCTTACAATAAAAAATAGAATACAGCGTAATAAGGTAAATATATGGCTTGCGGAATATGGTTGAAAATGATTTGTTTCTGGTGTTATCCCAGAGGACCTTATACTTCGTGTCAAAGTAAAACGTCTCTACTTTTTACAGGTGTTGGAAAATATATACACTCGTCTCTTTTTTTACACGAGTTTGAAATAATGCGGTGCACCAATAAGAATAAATGTTCTTTTTTTCACGAATTTATTGTTCAAGCACTGATCGCTAAATTCCCCGGTATATAAAAGTTAAAAAACCGTCGTAGTGATTTCTACTTTACAAAAAAAAACTAGCAGAAGCCTTTAATAAGGAATGAAATTCTTCATTTGAATTAAACCAGACAATTGTGCTATACATATCTGACATATCTACTGATGTTAGCATTTTTGATTCAGTCCGTTATAAACGTGCGAGTATGTTATTAAGTAGGGAATGAATAGTTGCAAAATTTATTTTAACCCCAATTTATTTCGAATTTTTATCTTTTATGTAAATGGATTGAATTTTCATTGTATACTAATTACTTTTTTTTTAACTAAATAAATTGTTTTTCTTTTGTAATTTATGTATTATGTATATACATATTATATAATATAGATTTCATTATTACTTAAAAATAGTTGGATGTGCGTATTTAGAATAAAATAAAATTTTAGTTTTAGGTTTTTTTACATTGTATACATATTATTGAATTAAAAATGTTAAAGATATGTAAAACACAATTATCATTTCTTTCTCTCTCTCTTTCTCTCAATCAGTTGTGTCTCAGTAGTGCAAACGTTTAAGACGCGTAATGACAATAAAGAATGAATATGTTGAAAATATTTATTTGATATTTAATACATAATGTAATAAAGCGATGATGCGGTGGAAGATGATGCACGCAGTGCAGCTAGGTCGTTCCATACTCGGGCTGAGCGGATCAAAAACGTTGAGTCGAAACAGTTGGTACGCCTCCAAGGAAACTCCACTGTGTATGGGTGGTAGTGGACTACTTGTCCTATAGAGAAATGGGGATGTTGGGATAAGGTCGTGAACTTCCGCAGTGCATTCATCAAAATCAATCCTGTAAAAAATTAACTAATAACTGAAATTTATATATATATAACAATTTGAAAAATAATTGGTTTCGTAAATAATAAACAACGTCATGACAAAATGTAAGATGGAGCGTTTTCCAAATTTCCGTAATTCTGTATTTAAATGAATTTTTGTTTATTATCTGTCCTTGGAGACTTAATATTATCATAAGTTATTGACCTATAATATTCCAATCATTATCATGTGAGCCGATAGACGGCCACTGCAAGTCGTAGGCCACCCTCAAAAGTCATCACAATCACCGCATCCATAGACTTCTCGCAACTTACCGTGACCTTGACTATTTCTTTGGTCCATCTAGTCGCAATTCATTGGAAAAAATAACTCAATGTTACATATTTTATTGTTTATTTTATTGGAAATAGATGTGAAAACTATAAAGCTTTTTTAAAAAAATGATCTTACATTCATTCCTTCAGAGCTTTTACACCTATGACCACACTTATGCTATATAAATTATTATTTTTCATCAATGAAGACGCTGTAACATGACGAAACAATATTTGTAATAAGCGCCGAGAATTTTTGTACGGCTGGGCCAAAACAATAACCACCCACCAGCCCGCAAGTAAATAAGCCTTCGGGGGGATGAATACATAATGAAATTTCGCCCCTTGCCGTCCGTTAATCAAAAACTGCTGCAGAGAGCGCGGCGATGGAAAGACGTAAGAAAATGGAAATTTTCCTACCCTCCTTTTTCCTGTTAGTCTCACCCCCCTTTCGCCTCCGAGAGGTTGGACAACTCCCCTCCTGCGGTAAGATAATGAGGAGACGGCTTAGTGTTATAATGATACTAATTTCACCTTAATTTATAAACGTCTACACATTTGTAAGAAAAGGACCAATATCTAGCCACTTCCGCACATGCAGTAGTAGTCGTGCAACACAGTGCACTGCCCGCCAGCCCGCTGATAAATGCGTATGCGACACGTGCGGAAGTGGCTAAACATTGGTCCTTTTCTTACTTAGGATGGTCTTCCGCAAGGTAACGCCTGATTCCATTAAATTTCTACACATTTTTTAATGTTCGAAAGATCTTAGCACTCTGTGGGGAAAATTTACCGGTTGTTGATTACAATAGTACATACATTGCTGGATATGAGATCCCCACTTCTAGAGCACATTCAATTCCGTCGGTATGTATGTAGGAGAATTCTTCCCACGTACTGATTGATCACAATACCATTGGATCCTTTGAATTTTGATAGGAACATTTTTTTCGTCGAATAGACATCGGCAACGGATTTTAAGAACTTCCTCTTGTAACCTACACTTAGAAGGTTTTTTGACACTTCTGCAGTCTCCTACTGCACATGTGCCTCTACATAGATCTACAATAAGATCGGTCATCACTGGCCTGAATCTAGTTAGCGTCATTCGACGAAATAAGAACAGCCTACGAGCTAGTTCATAATTTAAAAATCTCCTCTGTATTTTGTTTGGACAAGTTTGTTTATTTTTATTTATCAATAAAAAAGTAAACAGAAGTAATCAATTTTGATGCACCTGCTTGTTTAAGGTATTAATAATATTCATAGAACGATTTTGTTTAATTTTTTTATATGTATAATTTTTTTATATAAATATTTAGATAAATATTTATATTTTATCTTAAATCTATGATCCTCCGCTTTTCTTATTTCTACTTTCATTTTTTACATTTTCTTGTAAACTCTTTTCTTTCAATCACAGTACCATTACACGTGGAGATTACACATTGTATGACTAACAATAGCAAAGAAAATAAATAGGATTAGGATTTATTATTTATTGAAAGTCGCTTGGACATCAAGGTTCTGGAGTGAAGATCACGTTCCGGCAAACGCAGTATAGGACGTCCATTCACAATCATGTGAATCAAAGTTCATTCAAAAACTTTGTTCAGGGTAACAAAAAACGAAAAAAAACGTTTGCAGACTGCTTCCTAACGGTCCTATTGGAAATATTTGTGAGAGGCCTATATCTTGCTGTGGATGTTATATTTCTATATCGCCAAAACGCCCTCTCAACATCCTTGCAAGTAAAATTTCAAATAATCCATTCTTATCTGATTTAAAGAATTATTGTTCACAACAAACAAAACGTTTAGCAAGTGAGACTTTTTAAATGTAAATTAACGTTTCACTGTCCAATCGTAATCGACCTGTTCTTCTTCTCTGCCAAATTTAATTTTTATTATTTATTCGTGTTTATAATTTCAAGATATATTTAAGATTTTGTTTGTCAAAATTACATTTTTAATTAAAACGTACCACTATCATATTAGCTGTACCGTTTAAAAACAGGAGAATCATTTACGACGATTATGTACAGAATGATTGGTTATACGTGAATTTTAAACGGGTCAGTGTATAGATCATTCGCTGTCAACTAATGTTAAAATAAATAAATGGTTAGAGACATAATAAATAACGATAGTATAGAAAGAAATATTATTATTAATACTATCTGTCTATGTAGACTTTTTCTGTCATAAATTATTGACTTATTTCAAAGTGATCACTTAATACAGGTGATTTGAAATTTTACTGAAATTTTACTTTTTACTGTCAAATGAGTAATATATTAACCCTTTTAAAGTTTTTACTCCTAAAAGCAATCATATTATATGTAAAAACTATTTATTACGGTCTTTATACTAACTGTAATATGAATGTGCGAGGTAAAAAAATATTTATGAGATATACCAATACAAATTAATATTTGATCTGATAAGAAAGCCGTCTCCACAATGGCAAGCCTCCCCCCGCCTGCATTACCCGCCGCCAGCCGAATGCAAATTTTATAACGCGACGCCCGTTTTCTTATAGGCATTGTCGTAAACTCCGGCTCCGTACTTACTTAGCTTCGGTCATTTGTTCTGATTGTACTCGTTCCGACGCCGTATACTAGGCTCAGCTGTTATATCTAGTTCCACTATTTTAAACGTTTACATTATATTCGATAGAGTTTGAAGTGAAATTATTTTATATCACTACAGAAGTATATGAAGTATTGTTACTGCTTGTTTATTTTGAATAGGCACGCCAACAGCTAAATATATACGTTTACATTACTCTCGAATAACATTGTGGAAATTTAAATATGCTTACCCACTGTAAGCGTGTGGAACCTTGGCCATAACTTTGTTAGTCTATTTATTATTTATTTATTTAAACTTATGTAATGGTGGACTTAATGCCTTATAGGCATTTTATACTAAAAATAACTAGGCAGGTGTGTATATGATATAGGCTTTTTGTTAAATAATTATGTAATACTGCATGGTATTCATAATAAGTGTATAAGATACCTACGCTTTTTCGTCCTTGGAAGGTTACAGCGCATTATGTGATGTCATCTGTGACGGTCTTCTGCAGCGCGCATTGCTTCGACCATTGTGGCGTCGAGTGTGGTACGAACTTGATCGGACCAGACATGGGGCTGCGGCCTCGTAGTCAACTACCATCAACACCACCAGTGATCAAGTTTGTCAAGGTTGTCACCGCTTTTTGCGGATATATGGCCGATACACTAAAAATGCGTATCGATGCCACCACTAAATAGAAGGATATAAATTAAAAATAAAGTTCGTCATCATTTTAGCCGCAGAACATCCACTACTGAACTGCTGAACATGGGTCTTCTTCAAAGATTTATAATATAAGCGTATAAAAGCGGACGGCATGCAGTGTAATAAAAACTAAAGTAGGAAAAATGTCTCAGTCCCTCAAGACGGAGTTCTACGTCTAACCTTTGTCACGGGTGATAAGTTACGGTTCTGAAGACTGATCTCTTACTTGGAGTAGCATGGGCAAGCTAACAACACAGTCCCTCAACAAGCTGTGGAGACGATTATGCCTGGAATTTCAGATTCTGGAGTGAAGAGATGGACCGGCGAGCGTGGAGTATGACATCCAACAACAAATTGTCCAGACCCTGTTAAGGTCGTCGTAAGACGTATTTCGGCATCTTTCAGCCGGTCTTACTTATCTGTTGGAGGAGAGAGTTTTGTGTGCCTGTGTATTTATGTAGATACGTATGTTAGGCAAGCTAAGCTTATAAAAACAGGCAGCAACAACGTAATTTCTAGAGTTCTTTTTTTTAGTTTACTATCATACTACTTACCAATTAACAATAAAACACTTTTCAATGTTTTTTTTTAATAAAAATTAGCATAAAGTTCAAAGAGTATGTAATAAAAAAGATTTAACGGTAACCTAAGGAGGTATTTAAAATATATTTATAACGTTTTTATTCTGAAGTTACTTTCTTTTCTGCGTCAAATACCAGTCTTTCGATTTTGTAAATATGAAAAATGTTGATCGACATATTTTGATAATTAATTAACAACAATTTATAAAAAAGTTTAACCAGTTAATCACAAATGTATTTAAGGTTTTTTTTATGAAATATTTTTTCCTTTTTTTTAAGGAGTATATTCTTTTCTGCTTATAAATCTCCAGACGTTCAACGTATGATTATTTCGGTGTAACCACGTACATCTCGAAAGGTAGCGAAATTTTTGCGAAGGTGAAATATCTAACGTTTTCAAGATAAGTGTAATAAAAGTTGGGCTAATGCGAAAACTTGGTAATGTTATCGGGGTACGTGATCTCACCGGCTTTTCGGGTTGGCGGGGCACTACTAACGTTTTTCGATTCAAACTTCGCCCCGCTAACAAAAACTCTAATTGTCTTCAGATCGATGCGATGTTCGAGACCTACCATTGCAAACTATTCAGTAGATTTAATAACGATTTTTACATAGTGATCAACATCATTATATCCGACGACAGACTTCCATCGCAAGACGTAAGTCAACGACTTCCTGCAACCTTGGTTATGTCTTCAATCCCCCTAACAGTGGGCCTATCCGCTGGATGAAATGATATTGTTACATTGTAATTATTATTTAATGGAATCAGGCGTTACCTTGCGGAAGTTCATCCCAAGTAAGAAAAGGACCAATATTTAGCATGTTATTATAAAATTTAGTGTGGACACTAATCGGTGTAACATAACTCCTGAAGATGCCCCGTGGAGGAATGAAGCACGTGTGGAGTGAATTAACGGTAGCAGTTGTGTAATTCGCATTGTTTGCCGCATACGCATTTATCAGCTGGCTGGCGGGCGGTGCACTTTGTTGCACGACTACCACTGCATGTGCGGAAAGGCTAAATTTTGGTCCTTTTCTTAATTGTAATTATTACACATGTCTACCAGGATTAAGGTAAAAAAAACACTAATCACACATATGTTTATTATTTTTATTTTTAAAGTATCTCAAATACGTTTTACATATTTATTTAAGTATTTGTGCTATAAATACATAGCTAAATATTCCATATAATACAATCACAAACAAATTAGTTCTCTTCGTAGATTTTAATGTAATCGATAATAATAGTCGTGGTACGGTTAAGTTGATATGGGGTCATCGTCGTTTACATAGATACCTACTATATGACGTGGGCTTCCACTATATATAACATATATGTGTATATAAAATTGTATTATATTTGTTTATTACATATATAGTATGTTATGAATTAATATCAGTTAAACTAAATATTAAACAGTCAAATCAAAACATCGGTATGATAACCATAATTGTTAATCTCTTTGCACAGTAAATTATATTCCATTCATAAGTTCAGTATTAGAGAATAAAAAAGATTTGTGGAAGTATACACTTTCGTATGATCATTTTTTGTATGTAGATCAATTTTAAAATATTTATTAATTACATGGGTCATCTTATATTGGCTTAAGTCTGTAAAAAATGTTATATACGAATTGGAGTTTCATTCCTCTATAAAAAAATAATAAGAATGAGTTACGTTCGTGTTACAATGTTAGGGGCATTCGAGCAATGAGCGGAGCTAGTGGATTCTTTCAGCTGTAATTTCGTCGAGTTATAATCGACTTTCGGGATATTTTCGTCTAACGGCATGTGAGATCCTAATCCTTTCCTTTCGAATTCTTTAGAGTTTGCACGGGTTCGGTTAAATCGTGTTTAGCATCCATGTGTAACAAGAAATTTGTATAATCTTGTATAAGCTGGGCGCTATATATGAAATGTGTGATTATAAGTACAAAAGCTTTATAGCTTACATCTATTTCCAATCAACAAATATAAAGTGATCAATCTAAATATTTTAATATGTAGTAATCCGAATTTTTAAATCGCCTTTTTGTGAAACCATTGATTTTTGAATACAAGTACCATACATTGACTGACATAATATAAACTAAACGCTCACATATAATAGTTAATGTTGTACCTTATATAGCCTAACCTATTGGTTATAAACACAGGTTGAGTTTATGGAGGTTCTTTTCAAGGCTTCAAACGCTACTTAGTAGTTTTACCTTTAAGTTGATGTGTCAATGGGGAGGTTTTTATTCGATGTCATGTGTCCAGAGAGGTCCTTTCTTATGACGATTAATTTATTATAAAACTAACTTTATCCGTCTGCTTCGCGTGGCCTGCATTGCCTTTTGTGAGTTTAACTTCAAATGCATTCGTTCGAATCAAAATTCTTCGTTTATCGAACCGGCCATCATAGTGTCGTTTGAAGGCATATTGGTATATATAAAATATATATCAGCTACCACCGTATGTTGTTCTGAAAAATAAATATAATACAATATTATGTTCTTAATAATATGAGTTTTAAAAAGCGATTAAACAGAATAATTTTTTTATGTGAAACTAGCTGCTCTAACAGTCAATGAATGATCTGACTTCAGACTTAAAATTTACAAAAATTAATAACCTCAATTTTAACACGGCTACACTGATTCTACTTCTTTTTTTTTGGTTACGTTTTTTAATTGATTTATTTCATTTTTAATATTGACTATACGGGATGAAAGCAAATATATATAAAAAATCCTTGCCGTTTTTGAGTTATAAATGGTGTACCACGATGTTGTTTTATATACTTAGCCTAGACATAAATACTGTTATAATAAAAAGTAATCAAAATATTACTTTTGAATTTGGAATCTATAATTTACATATGATTGTTCAATATGTTTTCTTATTTTCATGCTTAATATATTATAAAATACATGACATTAATACGGAGTGGGGTAACAAAAAGAATCGCTCTTACATAAAGAATTGATTGCAAGTTTGGTTTTGATAAAATTCAATCCCTTCGTCTGGTTTGCTTAGAATATGACTTAAGTATCCTGTCTGTTATAAAAGGCACATGAAAGGGGCGTTGAGTTCGAGAGCGTTGAAGCTGATGGACTTTATCCACTTCAAATAAACCTGAGAAAATCAACATGCGAAGTGGTCTCATGTTGCTGAGGAGAGATGCTGCCAGGGGAGATTCACTTTCTCCCTGCATTGTGACTTAGCATTATACGGAACTTGCGCTCTGTAAAAAATATTCGTAACCACTAAAGGTAGACATTATAAGACCAATCACGTAAAGTAGACAAAATATTTCAGGAATCGCGTGAACAACTCATACACTGGGACGGGCTATTGATATTGTAGCGCAATAGATTGTGTCGAGTTTTGGAAGAAGTTAGCAGGTTTTTTCATATAGTTTCATATAGTTGCTTATAAAGAGACTGCTTTTCTGTGACCAGTACATTATTTTTTTCTATATAAAAATGAATATAGGTATAAATAAATTATTACTTTATAATAAATGTGTCGAGCTGTCGTATCTTCATCAGACTCGATTGTCGTTTAGAGGATTAGGACCTAAATGCTTACATTTGCATGGAAATTAAAATTTACCTGGACCAAGCCAACGGACCGGAGTCGAATGACTCCCTGCCACGTAAAGTGCCTCTAAATATGCCAATGATACACTTTCAAAGTCAAACGATTTTCTATTAAACTTCCGAGTAGTGCGCCAGTGTGTTTTCTTTTTTATAAAAAACAAACTCATTTTCATTTCTTACTCTAATTTAATAATATAACATAAACGCTATTGTAACAACATAGACGATATTTTATGAAACAAGGCGATTCATTAAAAATCTTTTTTATAAGCTTTCTTACACCCACATCGCATCACCACGATGATTAGTTTGAAACTGTTTTGGTATGCAACAGGCAAATAATTTATGGCAATACAAAGTCTGCAAAGACAGATATTAAACAATAATAAATTTTATTATGTTTGTTATTTGATTTTTAAAAACACTTTTTCTTACTTTATTATCATTTCGTTATTTATTATTTCTAAATCCATTAATTTTTGTGTAGGGTGTATCGTACAGTATTTGGTAAATAAGCCTTATATTCACTCATTTAAAAGTTTTTATACATACAACGAGTCATCCCGTTGATAAATAATATATAAAAAAATATGAGAAAACGTGTAGGGTTTATGTAAAAGACAAAAACGGAACATATATTAAACTTTACACCTCATACTCATAAAATTCCGAATTTTCTTATAACATTAAGGTTACGTGCATAAAATCCTAAGAAGACAAAACATATATTAAGTTATAATAGTTGTTGCAAACGTAAATAAACCAATTTTAATTAACTCTCAACTAATGCAGTAAAATGGTATTCAGTATTTATTGAGTATGAATTCACAAAAACTTAGTTAATAATGTTTAGAAAAATTTCAATTTTGTTTTATTAGGAAACCAACAGGGTTTACATTTAATAGCTAATTGTACAAATATTTAAACATACAATAAGTCCAATTAACGGACTTTGTCGGGGTGGTGACTTGCCTCACAATAACGGGAGCAATCAGAAAAGTGGTCACCGAAACCTGTGCGAATCCTCGACTAAGGTATTTTAGAAAGGGCGTAACCTTCAGCATTGAATATAAATAGGCAAGAAATAATGGTTTCCGTGTATATTTTGTAAGTATATTGGTATGAATAGAAAAAAAATCCAATTAAAAAGTCTTAAGATAAAACAAATGTTACATTAGTAAGTAAAGCAATCAACAACTAGATAGAAAATTATTTACTATATATAACAGTGTAAATGGTATTACATATCATTTTAACGATAGTCCCGGGACATTTATCTAAAGATAAAACTGAAAACCTATCGAGATGAAACTAATTTTGATTGACAATATATCTGCATATTAGTGAGGCGTCGTAGCCCAGTAGTAGAGGACTGAGACTTGCCGTCGTAGGACGCGGGTTTGATTCGCGGTAATCAGTATTACATTATAATTCACATTTTGTGCATTAAATATATAGATTGACACTGCTTACAAACAAGTTTCCAGAGGATGAGCAACAGCGTCTTCTTCACACCATAATACCACACTACGATCGCCAATCGTGGCGATTCTGTTTATGCGAATTCTGAGTAATTTAAAAACTTTTTCAATAAAATTTTCATGATTGACTGTTATAGAAAGTTACATATATTGAAGAACAGATATTATTTATATTTTTGTAAAAGAACCAATTTCATAGCTAAACAAAATCCAAGATGGCAATAATAACATTTAAAAGTATGTTTCGCATATACTTCTATAGTTTTTACGTTATTTCAATTAAAATACACCAGGCTAAGTTTCACATTAATAGCAAAATTTCTTTAAATATTTTGTATATAATGTACAAGAAATTGGAATGCAAACAGAAACAAATGTGGTAACTTTCAATATAATTTTAGCGTCCGAATATTACCAAGGTAAGTTGAAATTTTAAATTTAAATCTGTGTTATTTTATACAGATGAGTACGTTTGAGATGTAAGTAACATCAGTCTTGTACTTCAACGCTCGTTCGTCGTCAATTCACGGCGCAAAACCAAGTCGTTTGCACCTCAAACGTATAAATATTACCCAAGAAAATTATATCAAAAGTTCTCCAGGGGTATTCACGAAAAGATATTTGGTAGAATTAAAACAACACTTCGCCGAGAGAAAAGTGGTTCCCCCCAAGTCCCCTAGCCCCCGCCCCCTAGGGGTGCACCCTACCCAATCCCAAGATGGCTTCTTTTATAAGGGGTGGACGGTGGGCCCTCAAGAATAAAAGTATACCGTACCTTCCGTAGATAGATATTCGGGGAGGGAGTTTAAGATTTCCAGCTCTTTGTTCGCGAGTTCGATTGCGTTAAATTTAAATTGCTTTTTGAATTTCGAATTCGCTGGCGTTCTTTTGAAGTATGATTTTTGGGTACAGACAATAAAATATTTAGATGTCAAATTTTGGAGTATAAAATTTTTATTTTGTATCTATATCGTCCCAAATATTTTTTTTATATTTTATAAATATTCATAATAGTTATTTAACTATTATACATGATATCTGATTCCGAATACAGATTTGAAAAAATAACAAGGCATTTTATTTGATTCGTTCTCATCACGAAGTTTACGATGGAAATAATTTAGATAGACACATTAATAGATCAAAACATGCCTTCTCAAGCCGCAATTTTGGAAATCTACCTTAACTTTAGGTTTTAGAGTTTAAATTACAATAACGCGTGATTAAAAGGTCCTTAACCTTCACATATTCGCGAGTGGGTCAATGTATGCCACGCACGGTGTGATTTACGTATAAACGCCTTTACTATTTAGGTCAAATGAGTTTAAAATTTCTTTATGTACTTTAATCGTTTAATGTTAGTAAAAGCATATTAACAAGACATTAGCCAATAATCCATTAGTTGAAATAAAGAGTAACGATAGAGGTTTTAAGTGCGGTTTTTTATAGGCCGACACATTAATTATACTACATTGTTACTTGTTGTAATCGAAAAATGAAAACGTGAAAAAACCAATACATCTCAGGATCAAAAAATGATCTTTTATAAATTGTTTACGTACCGTTATGTACATTTAAACGCTAACAATAAATAAATTCATTTGATAACAATATAATTATATCTTTAGCATTGAGAATTAAATTAAATTATCATAATTAGAATTTAACGATCCTCTAATCAAGTTTTTACAGACGTAATCTACCTAACATTTATAATTCTTCATTAATGTAATACAAGGTTATTACACAAAAACGTATTTGTTTTTATTTATTTATAATACAATGTTGATATTTATAAAATAATAAAAAAATCGTTAGTGTCCATCCATCAGCTCTGTTAATGAGCTTCTTATGGAAAATAGATATATAGCGAGGAATTAAAAATCTTTTCTCTACCCATTCACTCAATGAAGGTGTGGTAAATTGTATTCAAAGTGTGTGTACTAAAATCTTGCAGTGGGCGAAAACACAAATTTAATATTGTGAGTAATCATTGTTTATTTAGATATTAAAACAATGAAGCGATCACTCTAAAATATATTTGATATACATTTTCTATTAAATTGCGCCTCGCGGAGGTCTTTTCTGATAGGTTCACTAAACTAGATGTCTTGATACAATTTAGTAGTCACAAAAGACTCCAATATTTTTTTTGGTCTGGACTAGCAATGGGCGGTGCATATCGGTCGGTCGTTGGGGCTAAAAGGATCTAAGTGGCGACCACGAGCCGGTGGGCGCGGCGGAATTAGGTCCTCCAATAGATGAACCAACCACATCATCAAGGTAGCAGCTGAAGACGGATCATCGTGGCGATCTTTGGAGCGGAGGCTTACTATAGGTATATCTTGCAGTGGGCGTCTATCGACATGATGATGATGATGAAGGAAGATCAATCTCATCAACTTAATATGCGATATAAATACATAAATAAAAGGACTGTGAGATGTCAATAACTTTTGTAATAATTCTATTGGATTTTACACTTAATAAAACAATAAAAAATCTGTGATCTCAGCTTTTCAAGTTTAAGTAAATAGCAAGCGGAGCGAGTGATGACATTGCAGATAACGTTTGCATTTTTTTCATTCCGCCATTATTTTGCAAGCATAATTAATTGCCCCGGCGCCGCCCGCCTAAATTGAATCTCTTAAACCCCCTCACCTCCCTCGTGTCCCCCAGGAAAAACAACCCTTTCTTATTTTTACACTCCGGTCTTTTCCCCCTTGCAAGACGATAAATCCTTGCTAGAGACAGTAGGGAGATACCTTGCCAACGTATCTTTACACTTGTTTAACTTTGTAAAATTTAAAATGAGCCGTATATACGTCGTAATAAGATTAAATCAAAAGTGTAATGTGTCTCGACGGAGGTAAATAACAATTTTGGTTGGTGAGAAGCAAGAAAAACCCTCTACAATTCGTCATTCAAATTCCGCGGGCGAATCTAATCGTGGCTCCATTTTGTATTCAGCTCATTAAAAGTTTTTATTTTCTCTAAGCCGTTATTTACTGGCCTATTACAATGTTTTTTTACAACTATAAATAACATCTCCAGTAAATTAAAACTTTTAGATTTTCAATAATATTAGTAATTAAAATATAGTAAAATTATGTTTTTTCAGGCCATATTAACAGAAGAATTGAAGAATAATTAATTTAAAATTAATACGAGAAAAGAATATAGATAGAACAAAAGAGATTCGCTGATAGTTTATTATTTCAAAACAGGATTTGCTTGTATTCGCCAACAAGATAAGTCTATGGCGCCTAAATCTCCTTAACCATAGTTTTCTTATACTTTTCAGCTGAAATATGCCTACTGCGAGACAGACACCTCCCGCAAAAATTGCCACGATGAACAGTTCGCATCCAGAGACCTCTTGTCACCTTAAATATCGTGGGTCCACCTAGTGAGGGGAATAACCACGCTGGAACTACTGGCTCGTGTTCATCACTGACCTTGGCTTCAACAAGCAATGTGCCTCGTCCACTGCAATTCCAGACAAGTAATTCTGCAAACGACGTCAGTGATCTTGGTTCTCATGCGGATCTCATAATTTCTGATTCGATCTCCAAGTAAAACTCCGAGTAAGACCGTTCCATTGCTTTCTAGGTGACCTTGGACTAACCAACTTAAAGCGTAATACGTAAATGTAATTATGCGTCATGCTTACGTACAAGCTACGGCCTAGCTACAATAATTAATAGAATACTAAAATATACTTTCATATGATGATAGGAGGAGATATAATGTAACTCGGTATTTGGGATTACAAGACTATAATAATACCATGTGAAACGGGAAACACACGGGTAAGCCCACCACTAGTGAAAATTTTAGTCTAATGTGATTCTTTTGCCGTCTTCGATCGCCTTAGATTTTAAATGCCTTGTATTTTTACGGACTCAAGTTCGGAAGGCACTTAGTAATCTTTATTAATGTAACAGCTAAACTTGAACGACTCTAGAACCTTAATTATCGAATTGAAACCACAAAAAAATCCTTTTGGCATAACTTCGCGAAATTGTGTTATTACTTTGCTTCCACTATTTTTTGTAGGGCTATGTTAAAGGTAGTGATGGTCTATTGTCACTATAGCCCATAGACATCATCGTCAACATCATCATCATGCCAACCAAAAGACACCCATTACAAAGCATAGGCCTTCCTCAAAGATCGCAAGGATGAACAACCTTATATTTCTCGTAACCAGCAACGTCCCGCGACTTTGATTAAGTCCTTGATCCACCTAATATTGAATTTCTCTTTTTTTGAATGTCTTGTCTTTTTCTTTCTTTTTTTAAATGTCTTTTTTTAAATGTTTTTTTTTAATTTTTTAAATGTACAAAGTGCCGCAGAATCCAAATTACAATCGTCTTTCTGTTATTGACACTACAATACTTTGTCTCTGGAATCTGTATCCGTCTACAATATGTTATTCTATATACCTACATTTCAAACGCCACCAAACTTTCGCATATAGTTTTAGTAAAATACAATAATATAACCTTTTATTACTTGAACGGAGGAATCGTTTGATAATTGAATATTATGAAACGATTATCTACGACCCCATATCATAAAATTCCCCACAGTAATAAATGTCTCTGAATTCTCTTAACTGAATTCTCTTAACATTTTATGAAAGTTTGTTTAAAATTGAACTGAAAATAATGAAGGAAATATCGAGCTCAGTAAATAAGAACCCTAAGAGTAAGAGCGTAATATAATGGGACTGGTGCAGTAAACACCATCTTCAGAGTTATCAAAAAACATTAATAACGAAGTAAATAAAACTTTCTATAATTTTCAATGATGTAAAATAAAACGTATTAAACAAAAAATACGTAATTTTTTAATTAAATTGAATTAATATTGTCATAAAATGTTCTAAACACTAGATCTGAACGGTGAATTACGGTCTGGCAATATCTATCTACTATAAGAAAATTTAAAAACCTAGACCCGTTGTTTCAGCCAATATATATCTATGGGGATTATACCATTATAACCACTCTTGGCAGACGGCTTAAGGATCACAGTGTGGTATCATGGTACGCACAGACCGTTGCTGCCCATCTTTTGGAAAGCCTTTTGTGGTAGTCAGGCAATCCTATATATATAATGCACAAAATGTGTATTATATAAGGTTGTATCCCAGAAATCGAAACCGCGACCTACGATCGCTAGTCTTTTTCCTCTACCAGTGGAATATCATTGTTTTATATATTAAATATAAAGAAAATTAGATATTTAAAAATCAGATAAATAATTATTTATATTTTCGACGTCTGTAAAGTGTAAAATACTATTTTAAAATGTAGAAATAACGTTGTCTTTCTTTTATAATCCAACGATTCCGGTGTAACAAAGTCAATGTCGATTGAGATGCTAGTGAGTAGTTACCATGAAGTTTATATTTGTCGGTGTGTGTGTGTGCGTTTTTATAAGAATTTATCAAGAGAAGTCTAATGTAACTCTCAGAAAATACGTGCCAGCTTAAAGAAAAAGTTAAAAAATGGCGGCGATTTCGATAGTTTACAATTCAGTATTTTTTATATATCTTCTAATATCACTTAGAAGAATGTTTACGACGATCCAAGAAATATATTAATAGCATGTTTCAAATAATAATTTACATTCCTTACTTTTAAAAAAGGATTTTTATTTATTTTCATTTTTAAAAATAAACTTTTGGACCATTCCATGAATAACGGTTCTTTGTTCATGATAATTTTCAACCTAGGTCAAAGTTTATGATATGTGTTATGAGTAAAGTAATATACTAGGGCTACCTCATCTTCTTTTCAGTCGATATACGTCCACTGTAAGGCACAGACTTAGCCAAAGATCGCCACTATGACCGGTCGTACGCTGCCTTCATCCATCCATTGGTCCAAGTGGAGGCCCTATATGCTATACACGCTATATAAAGGCTAAAGTAACCTAAAACTTTACATTCTTATAAAAATCGATGACGAAATTGTTTCCAATCCCCAAAAATCACCCTCGCGTTTCACCCTCTAATATACAACTTATGTAAAGAGGGCCGTCTAAAAATGCACTTAGACATTACATTAAAAGATATAATTAAGGGGGTGGGCGCACCCTTAGGGAAATTCGCCTTCTTTTGACATTTTAAAGACCCCTTTTCTTAAACCCCTGGTACACAATGATTATATTTCTAGACGAGCCATGTTTTACATAAATATTTTTTGTGATAACATTAATATCCTCACATTGTGGTTCATTTGTAGCAATATATTAACCGTTAATATCGTAAAAACCGGCTATTAATTATGGATGTAAAAAACCTTTTTGAATTATGTAAATATAATAAATCCTTAGAATTCTTATAAAGTGTCACTATCCATTTAAATAAAAAGCAGTTTATAGGAAACTTCTTTAGAAACACTTTTCAGTCATAATTTTCGTTCCTATCTAAATAGGTGTTTTCATTTAGCATTTACATTATATCTGATATGTCTTACCTATTTACATGAGAATCAAAGAATTTCGTTTCAATTAAAAATTCAAATAATTCGAATTTACTGGACTCCCTGTAAGTAACAGGTGTTACCTTAATAATAATGTAATTTATTATTTAAAAATTACATTATTATTAAGTTTGAAGAACATACAAAATAGTGAAGACTATTACAGGCGAAATATTTTAATATTTGTAACAAAAGCAAGTAAACTAATTTCGTTTAATACTTTGTATTAGTGAATCGGGTGTTAAAAAATATATCTAACGTGAAACGAACCCCGAGTTTCAAGACGTCAATTTTTTCAAATTATTTTCAATAAAGATAATTTTTAGTGAAAAGGCCCGATTTAAGGCTCTACAACTATCAAAATGCAATATGCGGTTTGTTTATAACATCAAGCAAAGCAACAGATTATTAAATTAATTTTACAATTGGTAAAATGTACATGGATTAACAAAGGGAGGTTAATAAGCTAATCGATGTAATCTATGGTATGACTGATAAATCAAATCTGATTAATAATTAGTAAAAATATCACAGAGTTACTAAGTTTTGAAATTAAGTTTCGTACAACTATGATCGAAATCAATTATGTGCGACCAAATATAATTTTTAACAGTGAATATCGCGCTAAGAAATTTAATAGTGTGTGTACTTATGATATACATTGTTAAGTCGAAAATATGTAAAAAAAACAACGGTTAATTTTAATGATAGTTGCCTTTAACTGTCGAATCATTGTATACGTGTGTGTATTTTATTTTCATTTGTATATTATTTTATTATTATATTTCATTTTGTGATTTATAGACGAACGAAACTGGCACAGCCCAGCGGAATGGAAAGTTGAAGAAGCAATGCCTTCAAGGGCCTTAAGATTCTGTAGTGGAAATCACGGTCCGCCAAGAGCAACGCAGGACGTACTAATTAGCAAAAACTTTAACAACAAAATATTTACAAAAACTCAAAGTCCCTGTTCAACAAAAGGAAGGGGGAAAGGAAGGCCCCCAAAATTGGCGTCCATAAAAAACATAGGACGTCCATCCACAAGGAGGACAGACGATGTTAATGTTGTCAGAAGATGACGAGTGTAGTGAGCTTTCTACCGGTTCTATTGGGAAATCATGAGTGAGGTAAGTTAGAAGAGGCCTGAATCCTTATACTCCTGGACTTTCTACAGCCAAATTGCTGATGACGACGACTTCATTAATTACGAAAAACAATAACATGTATGTAGCTTTAATCTGCGAGAAGTACAGTCACTTCCATATTCTATAAATCATTGACAACGTTACCCTTCAGATCGTTTAAGACGAATAACGCTTATAATTACCGACTGAACATAACGAGAAATTTTATTCAAACTCCTTTTATGTCTCGCTATATATCTATGTTCAAAACAATTTACAAATATTGGTGTATAATGTATATATAATGTGCCACGTCTAATTTTTTTTTTTTTTTCTAGAAGTTACTAGTATATTTATACAAAAGAAATGTTAAAAAAACATATTTGAACTTCTTATTTGGTATACTTTAATAGAAAACTTGTTTTTCATTACGGATGACATGTGGTTTCATAAGGCATTTTTCGATGACTGTAAATGATGTATAGTCACCAAAAAAATATAGAAGTCAAATATTCCGATTATACTCGTATTACGCAGCAAAATTCAGATCTTATTTAACGGCTTCGCTCATGCAATTTAATATTACTGCTTTTATTCTTCTGTGATTATTGTAAAGATAGAGTAAACAAATTTGATCGTCTTAATAGTACCAGAAATAAATATGACTTAATTACTTATATCATAATAAGTACACAGGATTTTTGGTTATCGGTGTAAAGACATTTTAAGGGAGAACGTATGGTTTGCTCGTTGTCAGTAAATGGTACGCTCTATCAAGAAATCAATATCAGAAGGTAATAAAAAGGTTTTCAAAATTATATTTCTGCGTATTATGATTATTTATTGCTTACTATTCTTTTAAACCTTTTATTTTAATAATCAATCAACCTGTACGAGTATATGGATAAGGAAGAGCAGTGTTCTTTGACATAAGTGTTGCTACATTTAAAAGGTGACACTGAAACTAAATCGACAATAAAAAAGCTCTTTGTGCATTATTTATATAGGACTGGTACTACTCATAAACAAGTTTTCAAAGGACGTGAAGCATCGTCCACTTAGTACCATAAAGTATTACAGCGATCGTAAATCCGCCTTACAAGCGTGGCGATTATGGTACATCCCCAATAGATATCTATGGAGGAGGCCTGTACCTAACAGTATCTATAGGGTAAAGGACGTATCAATACAATTGCTGAGAATCCTAAGTCTGAAGTGTCAATTCAGTAAGTAAAAGTGAACTTCAATTCAAGACGCGACATCTCCATGGAGATTGGCGAATATTACATAAAGGATGATTGAAAATAGGTGTGAAAGCTTCAAAGGTGTGAATATATAGTCTATTTGCTCCAGCAAATAAGCTGTATGTTAATCCGAATTTTAGAACATAGCATATACTCGTTATTTTACGATGTTTTGTTCATCTGTTTTAAACATTGACAATGTATATAAGTCATAAATAATACGCTTTAGCCTGAAATCTAATTCACATACCGAGAAACTAAACAGTTTTCAATCGTTAACCTAAAATGTGCAAAAATAAATAAGCATATAACAAAACACGAAATTAAAAATAAATTCACATTAAAAAATGGAATAAGAAACGTACACGCAAATTACAATAATTAATGAGATCGTGCACGAAAGGAAAAGAGAAATAAAAGTGTTATTCTACAAACGCAACATTTGTCGTTACAAATTGGCGGGTGAATTTCCCTAGTCGCCGAAGAGGGACGTGCGGGTGAAAAAACGTCCGAAAAAGATGTATAAAAAAAAAACAAGGAAAAGTGCGGAGAACTGGGCATTATCCTTGTTAATTCTGGGGCTAATTCAATTTGCGCCTAATTCTATTTGCCGGGCAAAACGGGAGGTGATAATTATAGTACACTTTTTTGTGATACGGACAAAGGGAGATGAGATTAAATGTTCTTTCTCTTCTTTTGACGCGTGGGAAATTCTCTCTTTACATACAAACACCTTTCAGACTTACCTAAGTTTATTCATGAAAATTTAAATTTTAAGATCCTTTCACTTTAAGTTTTTTAATGTAACTTATTATAACAAATACTATAAGATGTTTAAACTTACAACTAGTTACATTTAAAAACAATTGATGAAGATTTTAGAGCACTTAACACGTTTCGTCAATTTTTATCACGCCTAACATCGTCTAACGCTATTTAAAAACTGACCAGCAATTGTAAGTTGCGTATTGCAATAATAATAACAATATTTAAATTTATAACCCTTTTCATTTAATACCGGTTTTGGACAAAAAGCGCAAAAGTGACCGGTGTCCCCCAAGGGTCAGTCATGGCACCCGTTATTGTCTATTTTTCGAATAGGACTGGTCAATCTGGTTTTGCTGACCCTTCCTTATCCTTTTAAATGTTTTGTAAGTGTCGGGATTTCAATAGGCAGCTGCTTTTTGGGACTGGTTTTACGACAAAACAATTAATGCTATAAAATACGTTTTATAAAAGATTTAATAATGCAATATCAAATTGCAACAACTTCATTTCTATTTTCATAATTTAAAAATATAAAATAAATTCTTTCATTATAGCATATACTTCTCGGTGAAGTTGCATCTAAAATTTTGTTTGCGTTTTAAATTTCTGTCTTCTTAAAAAAATACGATCATATGAACGTCACATAGATACCTTTGTGGACTATACAATTCTTTTTTCTTCTTCCATCATCTACCTTATATCATTGGATTTTTGCAGAATCTCTTTTAGTAAAATATAGGGTGGTCCAAAAATTTTTGCAAATAGCAAGTTTCCAAAGTTTACGTAGTCGATTACAGGAGTGCCAACGGCGAGACGGAGCACATCTCGACGATGTAATTTTTAAAAAATAAATTTTAATAAATGATAATGACGGTAAATAAATCATAAACAAAATAGCATTTGTACTTTTATTTCTACACATGTTTCAAAAGTGCAAAAATTTATGGCCCACCCTATACAACGTGGTCTCTCACTATAGGCTCATTAGCAAGTTCACAGTCGTTCAATGGACCGTGGAGAGAGTTATGTCTGGGATTCCTCGGAAAAATTGTATGTAAGGTAACCGACATTGTCCAACGGAGTGGAAAGTTGAAGTGGCAGCGAATATACCTCGTAGCGTGCAGATCGGATGGTCCTGGGGTCTCTAAAAGTTTGGAGTGACCACGGATCGTTAAGCGCAGAGAAGGACATACAACCTTGTTAAGGTCAATGAAAGACACTGGTTGCAGGTCCCTTCAAACCTGTACTATTGCAAATATATGGGGAAGGCCTACTTCCAGAAGTGGGTACTTAAAAGTAACTTAAAATCATAGCCTAGCCTATATATACTGGCACAAGGTATACTTAAGGTATAAACCATAAACTTAATATTATCTAAAGAAATACTGTATCATTATCTATTCGATTTATTCACGCTGTCATTACGTACATGGCCTTGTATATTTTAAAATGTATTGTAAACAGAGATGAACTGGAATTTACATTAAATAAAATTTTCTTCATAGCCTTTGTATTGAATAAGATACATTGCTTATAATACATTTCTCGTATATAATAAAGACACTGTCTGTTGTTGTTGTTTTAAGTTAGACTAGTCTAGACTAGTTAGATTTCAATTATCTATTTTTTAAGTATCTTAATACTTTGTAAAAGATATTTCTGGAAAAATAATATTTATTTTTGTGTGACATAAATTTATAAAATTTATACTTTTTACATAGCATACTTACGTACTGGAAAATGTACCTATATTGTATATCAAAAAGTATTACAATAATTAAATGTTTTTACTTGTTCTTTTGCTTATTTTTAATTGATTTTCTTGTTTTGTTGTACAATAAAAATTAAAATATAACATGTGTATGTAATACGTTATTTGTTTTATTCACTAAATTTCTTATTGTTTATTTATAGCCAAATGCATGCAAAAAGTCGGTCGGTTGTTAAAAAGTTGAACATAAAAAATTAACAGAAAAAAAATCAGTTTAAATATAAAATTAGTTATAATAACTTATTCATCTTGAAAATAATTCACACCTTATAATTTTTTAATATCATATTCGATATTTTGAAACTGATACGGGCAGCGAGTAACCGGTCAACATGGCAATCTTTGGGAGGACTTGCAGTGGGTGTCTATCAACTGAAAAGATAAATAAAAATATTATTTAAAATGTTCACAATACGTCCCCTACATCCTTTAACCTAAATAAAACTCTAGTGGCTGTTACCACGCGATAACCCGATAAAACTACAATGGAAGTAAAGATATCGGTTTTTATCGATTATTTTATAAATTCGGCATTTGCCGACTGGTACCATCTGATTACAGAGATATTCGAAGCAAACTTACGTAAAATAAAATTTTAACAAATTTGACTTAAACGACAAAATAAAAACAAAACCAACGAGAACGTAAATATTAAAAGCTTTATAAATATATTTTTTTCAATACTCTTTCATTTTGAAATTATAAATTTTAAAACGATAATACTTTTAACTCAAATTTACCATTTTGTATTCTATCGAATAAAGTAACGGTACCAATTATTCAACATCAATGAATTGTCGAAATAGAAATTGTCGAATAGAAATTCATGCATCTACGTTGACACGTATTTGATTTAATTATATATTCTTCTTATTTTCAGCCAATAGAAGCCCACTGCAAGGCTTAGGCCTCCCTTAAATCATGATGACATGTCCTACGCTGTCCGCATCAAACTTATTCCCGTGACCTTAACTATGTCTACTGTCCCCTAAGTGAGTACGTGTGTAGTGTAAGTGACCTTATGTGAAAACCTTAATATACCTCCGTTCAACTTACCGGACCTTCTAAAGAAAAAATCTACAGCAGAATCTTTCGATGAATTGATCCGGCACATTGTCCTAAATCTCAAGGCATTTAACGGTCTGTAGCGCTTGGACAGCGACTCGAAATAAAATAATGTACCAACTAATATATAATTGAGTAAAACTTACAAATTTTATTGTTAATATGTTTAAATTTTAGCTGTTTTTACCCATAAGAGAAAATTGTGTAAGAAAAATTGTAAAAATAATAAAACGCTGTCGTGCCTCGCAGCTTGGATAAGAAAGATCAGTATAAAATAGCGGCAACCCTCTCCCAACTGTCTGCGCTTAGTAAAAGCTAAAAAAGCTAAAAACACTAGCGATACAAATTAGAATGAATAAAAAAAACTGTCCACTACGTACAGGAGCTTACCAACAACCGTCATTATATCTATTTTTATGTTATTAATTTTCAAATTCCACCTCCAATCACGGTTGGGAATTGTAATGACCAACCACAAAAAATCACAACTAGTTCTTTTATTGAAAATCATCATCGTAATACGGGTTAAACTATAATGCAATAAATAGTTGAATAAGGGTTCCCGTTCTTAGTGATCATATAATCTAGCCTATTGTAATTTTAAGCTATGACTACAATAAAAATCATTCCTCTTACAAATTTATAATACAAAATAAAATAGCATCTGTTTATTAAGTAAATAACAGTTAAATTTTAAAAAATAATTTGTCTTATAAAACTCATTAATACATTAAATAAATGTGTAATGTAAGACATTAAAAATACAGAATATTTTAGTATTTGAATAATAATTTCTAAAACGATCGAGTTTTTATTTTTTCATAACTAACATCCACGTTATCGTTTCAGCAATATGACGACCACAGCTGGAAATAAGTCTCCTTCATAGATTTCCAAAAGGACCGATTGTAAACCGCCTGCATTTAGCGTTTTTTGATGACCTTAGCAATGTTGTTTATCCGCTTTCTACGCTGCGCTTGTGGATGCGGTCTTCTCCAGAACCTTAAGGCATCAACGGTCATCTGTTCTGCTATGTGGCTTGCCCCTTGCCAGTATGAATCGCCCACCCGCTACGCTACATCGCCTACTTTCGTTTGTCTAAGAATCTCCTCATTCCAAATTCAAATTCCTAAACAAACCCCGAGCATAGCTCCTTCCACAGCTCCTTGTGTGACTGTAAGCTTAATAACGGGGCCTAGAATGTGATAGAGTTAATACTAGTTGTAATAAAATAGTAACTTATAATACAAGTAAAAATATAAATGGTCGCGGTGACCTGGGAACCTATATGATACTTTCTCACTCGAACATTACACAGTAACACAGTAATCAATTTCTCAACTCGGTTTAATGCCGAAGATATTCATATATCATATTGATATAAAAAAACACTATAACCTTTTTAACACGCAACAGACAGGAAACAAAATCTTATACAATAAACTTTGTTGGTCACGGAATCGTCACGTCCCATCTACTTTGCGATCGAACCGCATTTAAATTTAAATAAACAAATGATCATCAATACCAACAAAAAACCAATGGAGGAGCTCTAACAAGGTATTCTATAGTAACCCCTTCATTATCGGCGCATATGGTCACTGGCCGTTTAAACTTTTCACTAAAACGTGTTTTCGTAAAAAAAAAAATAATGCGTACTTTTGGGACCGCTGTCCATATGTCCTTCGCCCATTGTAACTTTTTAAAATATTATTAGTCGATAGACACAATTGAATTTGTTGCAGTAGCGGTCAGTTTTTAGGGCGACAATGTTTTTTAATAAAAAAATCCGGAATTTTCATTACCATTATTTAATTGTTTTATGCATTATTATCATTTCAGTAGTACTACGTCCACATACGATATAGGCCTCTCCTTCAACATTTAATTAAATGTAAATGTATTTTATACATATGAGAGCAATGTTATAGCATTTAAATACTTTAAAATAAATTTATTTTATTCTTTTATTTTCTTTACAATTAATATATTCTAGTAAATAACTGTATCTAAGAACTATTTTTTTCTTAGTATTTATCCTGAATTTTGAAGATGACATGTACACCATACCGGTTAAAACCGGTTGCATGCGGTACACGCCGTTTAGATCCTGTTCCGGACAACGAGTGACCCTTTCTTATGGTCCCATTGTCGCGCAGAGGTGAAAGGTCGTCCGGCAGATGTTTGCCGCTATACGCGATAGCCCGTGTCTCATTCAAATTATTTATTTTTAATCCGCGGACGCGAAAGGTTCTTTACAAATACAAAAAAAAGTTTCTTTTTTTTATTAAGCTCACAATATGCCACAGTGCGTAAGATAAGAGTTTTATTTCATTGTGTAAAAGTAGAACATCTGACATAGTTTATATGATAAATTTATTGTGAAATATATAAAATATTTTTAGTGTGATAAGTGCTAGCCCAGTGGTAAAGGACTTGCGATCGTAGGTCGCGGGTTCGATTCCTGGGATGCAATGTTATATAATTCCCACTTTGCGCATTAATTATAAAGGATTGCCATTGCTAACAAAAAAGTTTCCAGATGATGAGCAGCAACGTCCTCTGCGCACCGTAATACTACAATAAGAACGACAATAGGTAATCGACGCAACTGATACGATTTCTATTGTGTAATCTTTAAAGTAGTTGTATAAAAAATGATCCCGGAACGGCAAATACATAACAATAGAAATCCCGTTATTATACTACCGGAAAATGCAGTTTGCAAATACCTTATTCGTTTGGTGACTTCAAATATTGCGTGTTATATGATAAGGTATTACAATTCAGTTCCATTTTTTTGTCGATATTTGGGTGTTATATTTTTTATTAATGTTGTAATTTAAGATGTTCCAAAAACAACCGACTTTGAAGGATTATTTAGTTATAATAAAGCTTACGAATGTTTTACTACTGTATTAATGTCATTGTAAAAGTGCCAAAAAAAACACTGAATTTCTATTTGCCGATAAGACCATGTTAGGAACCTTCGTAGTTTTAAGTTAAGAAAAGCCATTTTAGAGGACCTCAATCTTGATTCTAAGTTTTAGTAAAGTTCGTTCATCAAGGTCAAAGTCAGAGACAAAATAGCTTTCTTTTATAAGGTTATTACAATTTAAATAAATTTATTCGTCAAGCACCACCTACTGAACTAACAAGAAACTCAGGTTTGTAATTTTATTGTCTGGTTCTTACGGGTTTTATAAAAAAAAAAACATTAAAACGATAAGATTTCTAATATTCTTCTTATGTAGTACACAACTATTTACTGTTAATATTATAAAGAGGTAATATAATAAATAAATAAAATATATTAATATTGTCAGGTTGCCTTTGAGCTGCCCTCAGTTTAGTACGTAACATCATCTCGAACATCTCGTAGAGAAGCGTCACTGGAGTCTCTGCCACCACTTATATCCAGATGACTTCATGTAGCCTCCGCCCAAATGGCCTAAGAGCATGATAGCCTCCCAATCCGGAATGAAAATAATTTATAGGGAGAGGATTCCGGCGAAGCCTCGAGCTTTGAACTCTAAAACGAAGCTAAGGCTAAGGGTCCACTGCGTTCTGCTCCCTCAATCCCGCGGAATATGTAAATGCTTATAAAGCTAACAGTTTACATATAGACGGAAAAAATGGCGATGCCTATGTTAATTATTCCACTGTCCTGTAGGAACCATATGTCGGTGATATAAATATCTAATGCAAAACAAACCTATTGTTTAAACGTTGTATTAAATCGTCAGATGTATCATAATTTTTAAGTTTGTACAAGATCTGTCGTCTTTAGTGATAAGTTACCGTCGGTGAAGATAAATAGGAAGTTTCACCTGTGGAGAATAGTTCGCGCCCTAAGGCAGCGCGGCACGCCACCGGAAGTGGGGCGCGGGGGCAGCGGAAGAATTCGCGAAAACACCCGCGAATTATTGCCGCCTTCCCCAGATATGCGGTACAGTCGCACGTAATGTTCGACTCCGTGACACATTTCATTTAATTTTTATTATTTTCTGAGTTGCAATCTTAGACATAATTGAAACGTTTCAAAATCGAATTATTTTAGTGACTCTTTTCTATATAGTGATTTTTGGAAAATAAATAAAACGTCATCTTACTTTTGCTCTGCCATTAAAATTTAAATGGTCAATTCAGACTAAATTTTCTTTTTATTAAAAGAAATATGTATTGCTAATGTTAACTTATTAATCTTCTAAATTCACGAGAATTCGGTTTTGCGCTACTATTTTATTGTTACGTTGCCAACTAACTTGTAGATATTCTATCAAAAAGAACCATTGGCGAGAAATTAGTTATAATGAAAGACCGATTTGACATACACCTGTTTTATTGTAACATAGTTTACATGTAATAATATATGTTGATTATTTTACGCTAGTTATTTATAGACTATACAAGTATAAGTAAATGTATGAATCCTATGATTTTCACTATTTCTTGTTTATTTGCGTATTTTAGGTTACACTATAAAATAGTAAGTTATGAAATAGATACTATAAACCTGGCAATACAAATAATTGTTTTGCTCACTAGGCAGTCTTCATAAATGGTTCTTATAAACTAGAACTGCTTAGTGAATTATTACTAAGGTTAATATTTCTTCCACCTGTACATAGCGGTTCTAATGTAAGATTTACACCGGTTATCCGGCGAGAGGAATAGTTGACTCCGCGAAGGAAATCCGGACTGTAGTCACACTAAAAATTTGCTTAACAAATTGTTTACGGAACTAACTCGGCTATTTTGGGCGAACTTCGGCGAAACTGTGTTTCGTAAATGTTCCGATGCCAGATATTCACGCTACAAATATAGTAGCGTGCAGAAATTATATTGCAGAAATGAAACTAGCTATTTTGTTCATCAATACCAAGTAAAATAAAAAAAAAAACAGTAAAGAAATATAAATCAAAAGATAACAGACGTGCCTTCTAACCAATCAATTCGTTCCAAATTCAAAAGTCAAGTTTACAATATTGGTCTCTATAAACACGAATTCCACGAACAGCATATTTTCGAAAGTAATGCTGTTCAAAGACATTAACAAGGTCTTCTATCCACCATGGGGTTCACTTTCTACGCTGCGCTTGCTGGTTCGTAGTTTCTACTCCAGAACCTTAAATCCCAAGAGGCCATCTGTTCTGCACACATCATGGCTTTCTTCAGCGAATTATCGTTTAAGTACACAGACGCCCACTGCAAGGCATACTCAAAGGTCAGGTCTTCCCTAAGTCTTCCCCAAAGCTATCTATGGGGAGATATACTATAACCGTCTAGTTTGGCAGGCAGGTTAGTGATGGTTGTATAATGGTACGCAGGGACACTGCTGCCCATCCTCTAAAAACTTGTGTGCCAGCAGTGAATAAGACTGTATTCCGGTAACGAACCCGCGTTCTACAATCGCCAATATCAATCCTCAACCACTGGGCTACTACAGTTCAGCGGTATGTAGAAAAACAAAATTTCATGCTAAAATAAATCAGAGATGTCATGCCCATATGGAGGCGACAACTGATGAAGAGAAAGTATTGACTAAAAACTTAGAAATCATTTAAGCCTTTTTTTAAACTAATCGTTACATTGAACATTGAAAGTAAAAGGATATCGAATCAATAACAATAAACTTGTGTCATAAAATCAAAGCAACATACGCAGACATCCGTGGACAACAGGTGACGTCATACGACGAACACATGGCGAGAAAACGCGACATGAGAAGAGTATGCGAGTCGCTGACAAAGATTAGACACATAGACAGGACAATTTTGTTTACAAATTTTTGTGTTTAAAAACTATTCGAATTGAATAAAAAATGCTTTATTTTATTGCTCAGATTCTTGTAGCTAAATTACTTATTACTTCAAATACACAACAAATCAAAACGTGGCATACGTAGCTTACACTACTCTTGTAGCCTTCATACTAACACGTTGATTCGAGAATACTTTCATTACTACAATTTAGAGTTATTGGAACTGTAGTAGTATAAGGCTCCAACCGAAAAAACCTGTGACTTCAAAGGCCGTTTCTGGTAATGTAACATAAGTCACCAGGCGTGCCTCTGCGCTGACTGCTGTGACAAAATTGTACGGCTGTCTCCTTTTGGACCATGACGGCCTAACTTAAGAAGGTTACATAGGTCTATAACGCCGCCTCGAAGAATATCGCGCGGTATCCGCTTACTAATCTACATCCTACATCTAAGGCCATCCTTCTCAGAATACTGTTCTAAAGCAAATAATGGCTAGCCTTTTTTCCCACACAAGCACTCTGTAAAAATTCGATTTAATTTTCGAACCATGCCATTTCTGTGTAGAGGCAGCGAACTCCATCCCTGAGTCCCCCGAGAATTGGCTGCAGTGCGTACATAGTACCAGCTATCCTCAATCCGTGGGACTGTTATTCCAAAAACAATTTTACACTATCTTGAAAGTTTCTTATTCATTGATGATGGCCGGACAGGGCCTTAAGGTTGTGGAATGGAGTGTACATATGGACAGACAACACTGAAGTTCATCGTAAGATACTTAGTCTTATTAGAAATCTAAGGGGATGGAAATTGGAAAAAGGAAATTTATGTTCAACAGTGCAAGTCCTCCGGCTGAAATGCCGATGATGATAATTATCGATGACAATTTTAGATGTACTTAATATAATATATTTAAACTTCTTTTATGCATTTTTACATATTTTAAGCAAAAACTAATTTTAAAATTTTGTCTGCTCTGATAAATATCAACTAATCTTTGTCAAGCCGTAACAAGGTGTCGAATAATAATTTATCGGAACCGAGTTATTGAATTTTAAATTGCTTCCTTTCCACGTGTTCGAAGAAATTATCAAAATGCATCGATCAATGTTCAACCTTAATACCTTGTAACAGGCTCTATTTTTTATACAAACTAAACTACCTATCGAAGTAGAAATACTTCGATCTCAAAGAAATTGAAAGTCACCCAAACTATATATACGTTTTAAATCGTTTTTCTGACTTATGTAATAAAGTTTAAATTCCCGTAATAAAAGTGTATATAAATTATTGTCTTCGTTTTTGTTTGACATATCGATGAAATATGTTTATTCAAGGACAATTCGGAGCGGAAATTGATTTTTATGGCACAGAAAGGGCCGGCTTAGTTACGACTATAAAAATGAAATTTCGTTGTATAATGTTGGATATCTTCCGTATTCTTCTAAAGAAAAAAATATTATTTAAATAAAGCCGATTGCACTTTGATTAATATTTGTCAAATGTCTGTATACAAGAGGAAACTTGTCTTTAAAAGAGTAACTATCGAGTTTGCCTGGTCCTTCTCAACGTGTGGATATTCCGAACCCAGCAATAGTCTATTATTGAACACATATTTATATATACTTCATATGTTTTGACTTTTCAAAATTGCTTATCAAAGCCTATTCGAAAGAATAATTATTTGTTTCTTCTTTTTGTTGTTTGGGTGTATGAAATACGTAGTTATAATGCTTAAAATCTTTTGGATAACAACGGCTATTTATTTTTAAATTAGTGCCTCACACCACTGTTTTTTTTTTGTTGTTTACAACCTGTCTTTGTATATTTGTAGTGAGTTTAATCAGTGATTGCTGTGTTTACTTTTAACAACTATGCACTTCAGCATTATATCAGCAAAGAGACAACATCATAGGCCTACTCCAAAGGCCGATGATGTTAGGTCTTGCACTACCAATACGCAGCGATTTCTCGCGACTCTAAATATATCATCGGTCTACTTAGTTGAGGGGCGTACCCACGCTGGCTCCTGGTTTCCGCTTACGAGAACCTTAGGGCTTTTTTGAGAGCCTTACGTTTCTCTGCTTTTTCCAGTATATACATCTTTCTCCACAATTTCTTTTCTAATTTCCTTACATCCTTAATATTTTTTTTTGTTCATCACATTTTGATTTTATTTTGAACATCACCTTATTTCCTCCATCTATATTTCCTGTTAAATTTTAATGGTCATCAGGTCCATGTGCATGTATGCCGCCCACTGCCATTTCATACGAGCAATTCGTCGACTTACGTTGGTGACATGGCTTCATCTGGAGATCTCCTCTGATTTATGATTAGCGACGCTCCGAGCATTAGCCTCTCCATTGCTCTCTGGGTGACTTTAAGCCTTTTCATATAGCCTATCGAAAGCAACCACGTCTCGGATCCGTATTACGCCCTTATTTGTTCTTATTTTAATTTCTTTGCATATTTTATGTAACAGTATACGATTGAGTGTATGCCAATTAAATAAAAAATAAAACGAAACACCCGCAGTACAGTTTGCAAGGTAAAATACTGTTCCTATCTTAACCTATCTCTCAAAATAACCGAACAGGCGATTCTCATTAAAATACATGAAATAGAGTTCGTTAAAATTCAAATTTCTCCCGCCATCGGCTGAAATATCACCGCCCGGTCCGCTCCTTTACTCACATTTTCTCGCGAAACAAATCTCCCATTCGTAAGAAATATAAAAATATATTCTCAAAATGTCTTATATACATTCGACAATAACACTGTGAAAATAAATCCTGAGTTTTATACAATACAGTTCAATTTTGTTTGAAGAGCGTTAGGGTTTAATTATGAATATGAGAGCATTAGGGTATAAGTAAAACTATGTTTTACACGAATTTATACTTTATGCTTTTGACTTTAAAGTTTAGTTTCAGAGGTTGTTGACAGTCGATAAGTTTTATAAGCACGATGCCGTGTATACAGGGTGCTCTTAGAAAGTGTTGGTGCAGATTGGCAAGTGTTGGTGCGCGCCCGCCCCACTTCTTTGCTGTGTTAATTTACATTTTAAATTGCACTTACATTGCTGAGCGGCGACTTGGCCTGTTTTGTTGCGTCCTGCTTTTAGGGTGGAGGGAGGCGATGGGGGCATTCGGAACGACCTGTATATACGTAATGACGGGATGAAATAACGCTTTGAACGCTACAAAATTGGAAAGTTCCGGACGTATTTGTAATATTCGCTTTAATTTGTTTTGTTATTATTAGTAAAACAAAATTTGTTACAAAAGTAAACAAAAATTATCACAGTGTTTTACTGACGTCATCGAACTTCTCAACATAGGTCAGATAATAGAATGCATATTTGCCTTAATCAAATTGAATACAAAGTCACGAAGGTGTATTCAATAATTTTATCGTCGGCATCATAATATCACTGCCAATGCTGCTGCTCCAGAGACACCTTTAGTCTCAAGCCTGAATAGGAAAAGGAACCTTGGAAAGGTCTAATATGAAAAATACGGAATCGCTTAAGTCACCACGACTAGGGCAAGGATTAAAGTACAAACGATTTCGCTTACGAAATGGACCTTAGGACATGTATCATCATCTCAGCCTTAGGCCTTCCCCTGGTCATAGGCCTCCCCCATAAATTCCAGTCCAACAGGATTGATTGCAAGCGCTCTTCAAGCTGCTTGAATTACCAAAAGGAACTACTTTTGGAGTTTTTAGTAGAAGCAGGTACAGTTTACCTCTCTTGCCCATTCACAAAATGTTTTAAGAGCTCTTTCTATAATAGAACATACATACATTTGAAGTCAGATTTGTGCTCATAAACTATGATCCACCTATGAATAGCAGAATTAAAGAAAAAACATTCCTAATTAATTATTGCGTTCATTACAGAATATAAAATTGTATAAATAAATCCAAAAAAGAAATAAAACAAGATGTATATATTAAAAAGATGGACCAGCTTCCATAATTTCTTTCCTAAGTTAACTCTGGACAAATATATGCGTATTTACTTAACATATATTCATATATATCTATAACGTTTATTCGATCTTTGTCATTGCAATATGAACTTGCAATGTACAGGAAAATGTTTTTTCAAAGATGAAAGATAGATACTTTTCGAAGGAAGCACTGACGTCAGCAAGTAGTAATAAACGCACAGACATTATAGCTTAAATCACGAAGCACAGATAAACAATAACCCAATAAAATGTTAGTATTGTAAATCGCGGCTGTAAAATCTTGACGAGCGATTACGTGGCAACGCGGAGACCATTCCTTTTTTCGCCCTCCCAAGTAAGGAGTGGGGTGAAGTGAGGGTGGTAAAGGGGGAGGGTCGACGAGAAATGGAAAACTCGGGAAAATTGTAGCATTCTTGAGGCGACGCGCCGCTCGCACCTTCTTGCGATTGGTGTTGCAAACTTTTGGCTCATTTACATTTTTTTACACATAATAAATGCTTTTCTTATGTAAATATTATGTATACGTAAAATAACCTTATTAAAGAGATCTACGTTAGTTTTATACAGGGTGATTGATTCATCATTATATCAGCCTATAGACGCCCACTGCTAACTAACCTAACCTAACCTAACGGTAACTAATTATAAGTGTAAAATCTTTTAATGGCCGAATATATATTTTATTTACCTAAAAAAAGCTTTGAAGCTATTACCCCAATTTACAATCACCAGCATAAAGTGATCAGGCTGAAGTATGTTACAATTTTTTTTTTTTAAATTTAATGCGACATTTTAATAATTTTAGGCGGTAAAGTCTTCAGGTACAGATAGTAAACAATAATTATATTTAGTATGTAGTAATCTGAATTTTAAAAATCGCATCTTACTTTAAATTGGTATCATTACATTATTTATTATTTCTTAAATCATTGATTTTTGGATAGATTCCATAACAACTAATGAGTACATATGTTTACATGAGTACACACATTCATTCTTTTAATGCTTTTTATAAGCAATCATCCTACATATCTGCTTTTGAAAAATATTAAATAAAAAAAATTAAAAAAAGGTTGCACGTTTCTTCTTCTGCTCGGAACGTAAAAAGGAGCACCGTGTCGGACGTCCCCCCTACCACTCTCGCCCCCGCCCACGCCTGGCTACGGACAGCGTTTCGTTGGTACGGACTCGAAACTTGTTTTAATTAAGTTTATTTTTAATAACTTTTCTGGAATTTAATTACTTTAACTTACTAACATATTCATTCAGTATATATATTTTTATACCCTACGCGCGAATAACGAAGTATAATAAAATAAACAAAATAGTTTGTAAAAAATTATGAATATTACTATAAAGGTATTTATAGTAAAAGGTGACTTAGATAACAAGCCATTTTTAGTTCAAATGTAAACCAATGATAATCATTAACAGTAATTAAATTTACGCTATCTATTTTGCTTAAACCTGAAAAGGATTTAACAATCAATTATAAATTTTAATAAAATAACTAACTAGCTCATTTTATAGCGACCAAGTCTTAATGAAAATTTACTGTTAAAGGTACCATTTGTGACAAATATCTTGCTAAAAAACTAAATAACTCACTGTACAGGGATATCTATCGACAAATAATACTGCGCAAGTATAGTTTTTAAATTATAAAAACTATTACACCGCAGTTAATATAAATATTTGCTTATTACAGTATTCTATCAAGTATAATAATAATTTTAGCAGATATGTGTTGTAAATATGAGTATGTGATTTACAGAATTACAAGATAGTGGAGTGTTCATTATATTTCGCGGACCATTCTGTTTCAGCAAATTCGTTTCGACGGAGCTGTGGTGACCCGCAAAGTTATCATGGTCAACTAAAACAGAAAGAGAGACAGAGAACGAGAGAAAGAGTGTAGCGTTTACTAAAAGGCAATTATTTTTACTGAAAACTGCTATGGTATACAAAGTATGTCTGGAAATCTACGAAGGACGCCTATATCCAGTAGCACATGATCTACAATTGAAATGATGATGAAATCACGTACGGCTAGAGTTTTAGGCTGTTCACGCCTATACGTATCATAAATATTAAATCATAAAATTTAAATACAGTACAAACATTAACTTTAATTCAATATTTATTTTTTTATTCATTTTATTGTGTTAATGCACAAAACGTATAATTTTTAAAGGGATAAAACAAAATTAATACACAAAAATGTTATTATGGATGAAGATTTTAACAATAAGCTTTCAAGAGTTTTTGATAAATCGACGAAGTACGTGTAACTTAGTTTGACTCATTTACATTGTTGATATTATAATGTACATATCAAAAATTGAATTATATTTAAGAAAAAGAACTCTTGAGTTTCGAGCCGGCTCTACTCAGAAGATCAACAAGCGAGTTATAGCATACTATAATGATAAAATAATCAACCATTGAAACGTGGAAATGAAGGCCTACTCGAACAAAGATATTTTGAATTGTCAATTTTGAATATAAACTGGCTTACTATACACAACTGTACGTAGAAGAGATCTTTTATGTTCGATTTCAATTAAAGGAAGTTTACGTAATATCTATCTCGTTATTAAAGTAATTAAAAATAGTGAATTTTTATTTATTTTTCACTACATCGAGTGCGGCCCTGGCGCGTCGCCCGGGGTTCCTCAGCCGCGTTTTACATATTTCTTCAGCCATCTCCATTGTCGGGGCACCGCGTATTGAATCACTTATGCTTATTGTTGTATCTCCTCGCCTGTTCCCGTCTTAGAGCCTTCGGATAAGGTACCTTTCCAGATTCTTCCTTCAATCAATTTTTGAACCAAGTTTAAATTACAAATTACCTTTTCAAAATAAATATATTATAGAAAAAATCTATATTAAGGTGATAGAATTGTTAACGACATAATAATACATACATGCATGCATACATGCGTAATAAAGAACCATACGCATATGGTAGTTAAGTATGGTATGGCGACATTCATCAATAATACACATATATCTATATTTTAAATTATATCTTACTACACAAGACAATCATCAACCATTATGGTAAGAAAGTTGTTTAATAAATGACATTACAACACTGTGTTAATATAATATTACCAGAAACCAGGTTTATATAATAAAATATCTTGCGGAACCCTACCATTGTTCTTACTATTATTATTATTAGCCTAGTAATATCACTACAGTTGTTGCTAAGACAGATTTCGTATGGTCATATGTAATTTACTGGCCAGTCGTTTATCGAAAGAGAAAAAAAGAAATGAAGTATTTTGACACTTATCATTTTTATTGCTTTTAATAAACAACGATTATTTACTTAAATAGGTTTTATATTTACAAAGTGCAAGATTTCAATAATAATAACGCAATTAAATATATTGGTTTGGATTGACGTCAAATGTTTAGGACATTATTAAAGATTTTATTTTCTCAATTTCAGAACACAGTTATGCACTTTTTTGCACATCGTTATTGTGCGGTAAAAGAAGACGCCATGAAGACGACTTAGAATAGAAATCTTTTTATTTTTATACATGATAAATATTGACAAAGGAGTACTGATTGTTATGAATATATTACATTAATATCTAATGTACTAACGAACATTATTGCTTTGGGCTTTTAAGCTTCTTTCATAACGTGACGTCACTTTTCTTTCAGAATATCAGCGAAACATCGTCCAACATACATTGACCTACCCCGCTTGCCCGCTCGCTGAAAATCGTGGCATCAATTAGCAAAGTATATGAACACTGTGAGTCTTGTTAAACTGGTCGTGGGGTCGCTGTAATGTTTTGTTCGGCGCTACTTAAATGATGCAAAAAGCCTTAAGAAATTATAACGGTAGCCGAATAAAAGGGGAAAGGAGTATTGTTGTTGGCAAGATGGATGGCGGGACGGGCGTAGATTATCTGCTATGTTTATGAAAATACAGAGCTCTTTATCCATGCACCGCGGCGACATAGAGACCGGGCGCTGCGGTGCTTCTATCAAGACTCAATTTTTCTTTTGATTAATACATTTATTACATTATCTTAGATATTTCATGTATTACGAAATAAAACTTTAAAAATCACCTGTGTCTATTTAATAAAAAAATAAAAACTACATTTATGTTCTTAACCAATGTGTTCTTTATTGTTTGTTACTTATATTTTTATTACCTATATAAATAAATATAAATGAGAAGTGATTAATCAAATCGAATAAGAAATGAGGAGATCTGCAGAAAAGTTAAGGCTATCGACCTAGCTCGAATAGTTGCTCGCCTTTTTTCTCTAAAAGATAGCAACACTTTTGTTTTTAATTGCGCCATGCCATCAAAACTCGGGGATTCCCTTTATAACTAAAAATCAACGCAATTTGAATACAGTGATATTTTCACTTTGTTTTGCTAAATTTTTACAAAATTAACCATTGATTCTCATTTCTATTAATATAAAATGACATCTATTTACATCCTGAAATGTAATTTATTAAATGTGACAAACAAAATTAATTGTGTTTTTAGTAATATTATCTTTTATGACTGCGTGATTATATTAGAAGTAAGTCCTCTTCAGTACTTCTGTCCTGTCTATTATAACTCCGTTATTGTATAGTTGTATTATGATATTAGTTATATTATTTGTACAGTTCGTTCACAAACGTTTATATGAAATTTTTTTTTATTATAATTTCTTTTAACGCGTCATTCTGGCAACCCACAAAGAAGGCCACGAACAGCGAGCGCGGCTAACGGCTATAATTTTATAGCTATCTTAATAGTAAACTTAGCGGTGCGCTTTGTACTGGCTCGGGTGCCAACGGAGTGTTGCCAAATTTATGCTTTTTCCCAACCAGCCGCCTTATCTCGTTTTATTGTGCCACTGTTATTTTTGCTGTTCGGTCCCACGGCGTTTGGCATCATTTTTGTTTACCCCTTACTATTGTAATTAAATCGAGTTTTTTTTTATAATATCCGACTTAGTCGAGTTTTTTTCATTTTATATTTAAAATTAAATTAAATTCAGTCAGTAGCGAAGGCTAGATAGCTTTATTGTAATTTTGTGGAATAGAAAAAAAAATGAAAATTTTCATTACATTCATTCATAGGCCTAGGCATAGGCCTCCATCCAAAGACCGTTACAATGCTTGGTCTTGAACTGTCCGCATCAATAAACTCGAAAGAAAAAGTAAGCTTTTGACTTTAACGACAGTCAGCTGCATGAGCAATGTCCGTTTACTCCGTTTACTACCACTCCAGACGACTTTGGTTCTTCTGCGGATTTCCTCATTCATGAATTTATTTCGCAACGAAACTTCGCGCATTGCCTTCTCTATTGCTCTCTAGATGATCTTGACCATTCTTATAAGGCCCATCGTAAGCGACCACATTTGAGCTCGACAAATCTGTCATTCCAAACATATATCAATAATGTATATCAACTAACTATTGGTAAAATAATTATATTTTCTGAGCGAGCAATAACGTTGCTCAAAATCTATGTAAGCAGCGTGACATAGATTTTTTTTCGATCACCGTTTATTCGGTGAAAAGGTGTTCACCTCAAAATGGCAATATCTAATATATTATATATAATTTATAATAGGATAATAAATATAGTAACCTAATTATTGCTATAATAATTGTTATTATTATAGCATATATAGTTTAATTCGATCGAACTGTGTGGAACGTTGTTAACCCATTCATAAGATTGATATTACAATGTTAAATTATATTTTATATAAAAAGAGCGTCTGTTGAGTTTTTGTCAGGCTTTTCTAAGCAGATCAGAATTCCGGGAGGTACATGCATGCTTAAAAGATACCTATTCGCTTTTGGCTTATTACTTATAATGTGAAAATATTTGGTCATTCAAAAGTCCTTGTAAATGCCTATTTGATCAAAGATATTTTGAATTTGAATTAAATATTATTCTGAAAGTGTAGACATGTAACTGTTTAACCCAGTTCACAAGTGGTTTCTGTATATATAATTACATACAGCTGTGAGTCTTCCATACGAATATACAAATAATAAGTCGATTTCCGATTGCATTGAATTTTACTACTTTAGTTTATTAATTAATTGACTGTCAGATATTTACTAGAAGATATATATATATATATATATATATATATATATATATATATATATATATATATATATATATATATATATATATATATATATATACATATATATATATATATATATATATATATATATAACTTCCAATACACACAGTATACACGAGACAGTACAAATAAAAATCATCTGCCATTATATATTTTTTTAATAATTTGTCTTTAAATAATTAATCGATAAATAATAAAGGCTTAAAAATAAAAGAATATTTTAACGCGTGTAAAAGAATCCGAGAATCAAACCCGGATAAGGCGATGCGACGACAACACGTTCATTTATAATTATGTATTTTAGAATACAATTTACAAACACTATATGAAAGGAAAACGCAAAACATGTTAATTTTAACTAAAAAATATCAGATCGTAATCTCGACCCTTTTGCGACTTTTTTCGCTTCCAACCACGAACGCAGTCACGCACACATTAACAAAATTTTTCCTCCGTTGCGTATGTTTGCGTAAACGCGGGCGTCCGTACACGGTCACCGCTCTAGTGTGAGTGCTCGCCGCGGCCTCTATTGGACACCGAGCTATTTCTTTATTGATCCATATTTCTTCTTCTTTAGACTGCCCCGAGGGGGAGGGACCCCACAGAGGGGGTCGACGTCCCCCTTCGCGGAGGTGTTTTTCTACAGTTTTAATGAACGAAGGACTCGAAAATGGCGCAGAAGGAGTTTCGAGGGGGAAGAAAAGGTTATTAATGTTTTTTAGGCTTAGTCATTTTGAACCGTAAGGCTCTTAGGCGTTTTTGCATTATTATCGTATTTGACCGAGACTTAATTTAACTTTAATTGGTATCGTGTATGGGTGTTCACATGCAAGTAAGTTTAAGCCTTTGGTTTATACGTATTTAACTATTAAATTGACTCTTTATTTTTGTTTTCACTTCATTATAGTAATTCTGTCCATATTAATAAGGTTCAAAATGCAATGTAATTCATTTTTATTTTATTTTATAATAATCATTCCCGTGATATACACTATCAATATAAAACTGTTAATGCAAGCTGTTTCTCACCGACCTTTTTCAAATTATACGTGGAAGGCCTATTTCCAGCGGTGGATGTCTTTCGGCTGAAATTATATATAATGTAATCTTTAGCACACTAAATAAAACATATAATTATTATAATACAATAACTATAATTATAAGTTAATCGAAATCGAATAATCAAACCACATCTAAGTTCAATGTTTTTTTTTTAATCCAAAGTCTATAAAAAATTGCATATAAGAACGCCAATTGTTTTTATTATCATCGTATCAATTATAAAAAGCCCACTGTTGGGCTTAAACGTCCCTTATAGATTTTATTTCCTACTTCTATGTACAGAACTCGGTGGATTATATTGTTTCTAAGATATGCGTATAATAATAAAGTGTATCATTATTACAATATGAACAATCATCATTATTTTTAGATTAATGATATAGTACTTATAACGATTTTTGTTCTAGACCAGTTTCACTAACGATAATAATTAATTTTGCACGACTATCCTCGTGCGGCGACCTTCCACTAAAGCATAATCTCATTAATATTGCACCTCACTTCAGAGACAGCGTTTTACCACAAAATAACATTTGTTTAATATATATAGCTGAAGTTTAAGGCATATCATTACATCATTATGAACACTTTTATTTATCTCATAAATAAATCAGAAATGATTTAGGGCTATGCTCAGGATTATGCTCAAGAATTCTCTGCGAAATCAAATTTGAAATAAATATTTTTTATCTTTTATAGGCAAAGGATTTGATCTCTGCCTCCCCTGACCTTAAGCAATGACAAGATCAACGATGGTGTATGCTTGCCCAGATGAAACCTATTTACTCCAGTCTTGTAGATTCCTAAGCTATAATTGTCTGAAAACAATGACTCCAGTAGGTTTTTCCAATCCTTGGCTGTTTGTACTATAAAAGCATTAGCGAAACGTTTAGTACGGGTAAAAGGAATTTAAACCGAGTACGGTGTCGTGAATCCGTATGTCTTGTTGTCTGATGAAAGAAAGGAGATGGGTGACTTATATCGTGTAATTTCGTTGCACACTCTCAAAAATGTAATCTGTAGAACACCAAAAAAACTGGCGACTTTACCCTGTTGTTTCGAGCTTTGAAGGGAACTTTTTAACGAAGATTGACCAGTGGGTTAGCAAGTTTAATAGGCTACATAACGCTTGGGCCTTCGAGATTGTGAAGTGGAGACCACAGACCAGTAAGCGCAGCGAAGGACCTCCTACAAGGTGAACAGATGATCTTGTTAAAGACACCGGAAGAAGCTAAATGCAGGTCGTTTTCAACCGGTGTTATTGGAAATATATGATAGAGGCCTATGTCCAGCGGTGGACTTTCTTCTGCTGAAATGATGACAATAATGAATGTTTTTCATTCGTACCTACCGCGTAGAACTTTAAAATACTATACACGTCTAATATGAAAAATAGTAAATGCGCTCAAATTAATACGTATGGAAAGAAGCATTAAAAATATATACAAACACATCTAAGAATCATCTTAACTGTAATGTAATGTAATCCTCACTACAACTCGATTGAGGCTGTAGAACATTGTCCAAACGTTCTATTATAACACGTTATATAAAAAAGATTCACGTTTACTGTTATTGTGATCTAAGAGGTTTAATTCAACACAAATTAATCCCATATATACCCATTTCAAGACCAAAGATATCTATACAGAGATATAACAAAATCGCCATACTTGACAGGCCATGTAAAGGTTGCTGCTACACATCTTCTAGAAAATTGTTTTTTGAGCAGTGGCAATCCTATACAATTAATACACAAAATGTGAATTGTCTAACATTGTGTCTTAGGAATCGAACTCGCAACCCACGACCGCAAGTTTCAGTCGTCTTCCGCTGAGCTACAACTGCCCAGTAAAGACATGTTATTTAATTATTTTTGTTTGTTTCGCTTTAGTCTTGATAATCGGTTTTGTAAAGAGTTCGTCAAAAAATTTATGAAAAATGATTTACTGTAAAATTCACTGTCGTGTAAAGGACATTTGAAGTAATTATATAAAAATAATAAATTTCTCTAGCTGTTTTAATAACATCGTTTGTGAAACTCTCGTAATTTTACTTTAAGTTGAGGGAATTAATTACACAGGGAGATTCGTTATATGTGTAAAAACTTAAAAAAGAAGAATAATTGAATGACATTTACTCTCAACCATCCTGTATAAATTGATCACTCTGAAACACTGTTGGAATAAGATAAGCTAATTTCTTCTAGCATTAATTATAATAAACAAATATTTATTTTAATACGTAATAAATCGGAATTTTGAAGACGATTTTCTCACTATGTTATCGTTACGTTATGTTCTATATTTGAAACCATTGATTTATGTATTAGGGTGAATAATATATCAATTGACAGCTTATGAACTTTATATATACTTATTTAAGTTTTTACATCACCAAAAACGATGTTAATTTGTACCAAATTGCGATTAGGCATCCCTCTTTTAGACGAACAATAGTGATCACTACGAATGTCACAAAATGAAGAATGTAGTGAATAAATGAATCATCATTTACCTATAAATAATCTTTTCATATCTGTACCCAAAAGATTAAAAAACATCAGAACAATAAAATTGAAAATGGAACCATGAAATAAAAGAAGATGCAAAATTCGAATACCGCCACAATAAACTCTGTTAGCGTAAAAGTCTCCGTAGACCGATCGCGCTTTTATTGTTTTTTAAACCCTTCACTTATCTCCAACAAACAGCGGCGTAAACCCCTGGAAAAAGTGAAAAAAAAATCTCTAGCAATCACGAAAAACAACCCCCAATAATTTGGCTCATTACTAAATGCAAGAGAACATATTCCGTGCCTTAACCATCCCTATAAATAAAGGCGACGGGAGCGAAGAGGGAAAAATTTTATTATCCCTACCCACTCCCCAAAGGAGAAATATGAAATAAAATGAAAATGTAATGGGGAAAAAATACGGAGTGCGCGCGCGGCAAGACAAAGGGATCGTAGGCGGAGCAATAACATGGAAACAGACTTTTTATTATAAAACATAAAAATACTAATACTGAAGCCAAGAGATACATTCCTTCAAAGCTTACCTATAGCTAGTTATTTTATAATGTTATTTTAATTATTTGTTTTATGAAACCATGAAATTACTAAGAAATTAACAACCTCTTCGGTGTTGTGTTATTTAAATTTTTAGAATGAAAGTAATTTAAAAACAATTTTGAATTTACAGCGACTTTGACATAAATAATGCTTTCATAATATTTTACTTCGACTATATTTGAACTGTTTTATCAAAAACATAGCAATGCAACAAAAAACTACAATGTTTAATAGAAAATTTATGTCGTATTGTGTATGCTCTCAATTTCTATAGAATAGCATTTCTAAATGTTACTTTAATAATCGATAAGGAAAAAATACACTTATAAAAAATTCATGTAACGAACTAGGCAAAAGCTGTCTCCATTCTAAGCGAGCTCTCCGAGGCGGGGGCAGACAGCGCGGGCCTCCGGCTACGAAGACTCATTTCTATAAATCTACCTTATCACAAAAATATACCCTTCTTTATGCCATCCCGCTCGCAACCTGCTCGCTTGCGCTCGGGTGGTTAAACTTTTTTATGTCGCCCGTAGAATATGTGCTCGTCTAAATTATAGCTCCGCTTTATGGAGCCTTGGATTTAAATTTCGAATTTTCATACACTCATGTCTCGTAGGCATTATAGAATTCTTGGCGAACTAGGCAGTTCTCTATTTAATTTTGAATTACTATGTAAAGATCGTTTACTAAAACATGCAACGTAATAAATTAAATTTTGTATTTGTAATATGAGAAGACATCAAATGATCGCCTTTTTTATCTATATTCATTATAAGATATGTCATATATACATATACAAGTTGTATACACGAATTCATTATTAAATTCCTATTACTCATTTATACTAAATAATCCTTCTACCGTTCATTCATTTCGTTCATTCATATCAGCCTATAAACGCCTACTCTAAGGTATTGACATCCCCGAAATATCCCCAAAATGACCAGTTTTGCGCCGCAGGCATCTAGCGACTACCTGCACTGCAACCTTCACTGTTATTGGAACATTCAGTGGGGGCTTACCCACAACATGCTCCTCGAGAAACTTTCAGCCCCTTCCACCATCGATTGCACGAGCAATTCCTTGAGCTACGTCAGTGACCTTGATTCCTCTGAGATCTCCTTATTTATGATCCAAATTTACAGCGAAGCAACTAACATAGCTCTCTCCGTTGCTTTATCATAAACGTCTCAAATCCATATCTCATTGCTGACGACATACGGTGTAGGCGATATAGACAACGACAACTTCAGATTACATTAACTTAAAATATATTTACTTACTGATTTAATGGTAAAAGGATGGTATTCTTTTATTTTCCGTCAGTAAATTACTTGCTGTTTAAAGGCACGTATTCACTATATTAGAAAAATCATTGATGAAACAAACTGATAATTTTATATGTTATAATACCATATACGATCATATTACACACACGTTAGCAATTATTAAGACGGTGTGTAGCGTATACGCTTTGTATTGCTAGCCACTGTGAAATAATTCTTGAGCGTTTCCAATTTGAACGCCGATTTGTTTTGATGTTTTCATTGCCGTTGCATTTTGGCAGTGTAAATTTTAAATACTCCGTACATATGTAAATACAACTTCTTGCGATCACTCTTAGCTATGATCTACCTCGCCAACGTGCTCGGGTGGTAGACACTTCCATACGTATAAAGCGTTTACTTCATCGAGGGAAGATCAAATACGTGTTCACGCGGTTACTCACCTTCGTCCGCTAATGGCATATAGATTGTGGGATTCTTCCTAGGGCCGATATCTTAAGGTAATAACAACACGAAGTTCAAAGCAGAATAGTGTTTATTCATTTGTTATTTGATGTATTTGATGTTGTGCTGCTAGCTGGTCCATGCTTTGTACAGCTTCATCGAAATTGAGCCCGTGGAAACAGAGGTCCACGGACTAAGATTCATTTGAGCTTCGCCCCTATGTATATAGACGTTACTGAACAATTTTATTTCAATGGGATTCCCCTTTTTCGATACCCCGCTATGACGTAATGTTGCCTCTACAAGGTGTTTCTTGTACGCATAGGCACTACATCAATTGATTTGAATCAAGCCACAAAGATGATTTAATATTTTTAATCATCATTCTGTTTGTATCGAAGTATAATTTTTATGTCAAGAAAATTTAGGATAACTTTTCTAATAGGATTTTATAACTATCTTTATAACAAAATCCTATTGGAAATCTAAGACTACATCCTTGTCCAGCTGTGAACATTCTACGACTAAAATGGCGATGGCGGAGAATGATTTCATAGCAATTAAGAACATAAATGAATTATTATTTACTACACCTTATTGCTAAAGGCGTTTGTGTTCCACTACTATCATTAGTGTTAATTATACTTTTTACTCTCTATATAATGGTTTTATTATAATAAAAAAATCTTAATTATATTGTTGTGTTTTTGTTAAAAACTATGCAGCTAATGTTTAATTATATATCTGTCTCTTATTTACAGGCGGTGTAAAATTTATTATGCCATTGGTTAGTTTTAATTCTTTTAATATCTTAAAGCCTTTGAAAAATACCTTTTTTGATTTGTTTTTCTTTTTATCTCCCATACATTTAATCTCAAATGTTGCAAGTCTTATTAATCAATTCTCTTTTCAGGAATAATGTTTTTTAGGCCAGAGCTAAATAAAGGTAAGTTAGATAAAATATAAGATCGGCACTTTTGCATCCTAAGGAACTTTTTCAGTTGCTTTAATTAATTATTGTAAAAACTAAGTATATATCGTATTACTTTTTATACACAACAAAGTTAGTTTTATTTTCTACGCCTTAAGTAAATTTGAACAGAGGTAGCGCAGTAGTAGAGGACTGAGACAAGTGGTCGTAGATCACAGGTTCGATTCTCGGCATACAATCTTTGATAAATCGATCTTACACACGTTGTGCTTTAATTATATCGAATTGCAATTCACAAAAAACCTTCTCGGGGATGAGCAACAGCATCCTCTGCGTACCATAATACCACACTGCGATCACCAACCGCCTGCAAAGTGTGGCGATTAAGTTATGTCCGTCATAGACATCTTTGATCAGCTTAAGCAGTGGGTATTGTAGGACAGCTATAAGACATAACTTGTCAGATATGAACTGAAAACAACACTTATGTGAATACGTTTATTAGGTATGCCAGACAATTTTTAATAGGCCACGCGGTAAAAAGTAAACAAAGAAACACACGCATTCGCCGCCGTGCTCAAGCTCTCACTAGGACGATTGATATTTGCGAGCATCTATATCATCAGTACTTGCAGGCACCGACGTCATCGATGCTACCCGCTGCGCACACGGCTATGCGCTTTGCACCCGACCTCGTTGACGGCAACTCTGCTATATGACGTAGAGTAACACGGTTGCTACAATATCTATAGGGTGTAACAACGACGACGTCAAAGTAAATATTGTTGAAGTTAAACGGTTGACAAATGGTTTGGAATTTATTTATCGGTATTACAAATTCAAGTCGCATTAGAAAATTTAGAAAAAAAATGATGAACGCAAGCGAAATATTCGTTTTTAAATTATGGCGTACCGAGACAAAATTAAATAAATCTTCAAATGATTTAGGTAGAATATTAACAGATGGATTGTAATAGTATTTTTTACTTTAAATATTTTATATATATATATACTTATCCATGTTTGTTGAATGTGAAATTAAAAATAAATGTAAAAACCTTCCAGATGAAATCGTTCGAGCGAAAAATCCTTTCTATAATAATCTTCAAAAGAGCTTACATCCGCCATATGCGCAGGTAAAAGAAAGCCCAGTCCCTTGCAAAAATTAGACCGAGAATAGGGTGGTGGGGGTTAAAGAGGGTGGGAGTGGGAGGCGGACTAAGAGCATTTTTCTCCCGTGAATTAGGGGAGGGGATTGTTGGCAGTTTTTGTAAAGGATCCGTTAAGTGAATTTTGGAGATAATTCTTCATGAATCCAGTTTAGGCATTGCGAAGTAGGTTTTAACAATAAAAAGGGGATGCGAAAGGAACGGGCGTTTTTTATATCTAATATAAATTCAAATAAATTATTTCCAATGCCATTTTTCTTTTTTATATGTACAAAGGTTTAAAAATAACTCAAAAGAAGAGCTTTATGTCTTACAAATAATTTTCTCTTTGTATTTGTCTCTTTATCTCTCAATTAGAAAACATTATCTACGGCTATATATAAAACGTAAACACAATATGAAAATTTGTTTTCGTAAAGACATTTATAAGGGCTTATATTGATTTCGCGTTTAAATTTTTGAAATTGTTTGATATTTTCCAACTGTATTACATAAAACTTATGATTAATAAATATATGAATATTATATATATGGACATATTTATATAAAAAATTCTAAACGGCGAGTTTTATAAAATTGGAATTCTTCTTTATATATTCTTCTCTGATATAAACGATTTACGTGTATTTTGTTGGTCGTATTAATTTTAATACTGATTAGAAAATTTACTTGTGAAGTAATTATTTTTTAAGACATTTCTCTAATGAAAACCGCTTCCCACCTAGGCACATATATTCTGATAAAAGATATAAAACTGCATTTAAACTCTCTTATTTACCCTTCATTATGTCTAAAAGCAGATATTTAAAGATAAATATCGTCTTATAAATTTATACCATTATAATCAATTACTTTGAATTTATAACAGTATTTAAAACTATCGGTAAAGTTATTGTTCAGTGGTCTCTCAATTTAAAGTTAAGAAACTTCTTAGCTCCGAGAGGACCTTTGAAATGTTATCCGGTTAAAGATTTTTAATTTCAAAACGGGTTAGCGAAGCCTTTATTTAATGAGGGTATACACAAAGTCACTTCTCGTTTCGTCACTTCATTTAGCCTATATATATTATATACTAGATATACAGACTACCATTTAAATACATTCCGCTTTTTAGTGAATTTAATGTTTTTAAAAAGCAACTCTAACAATACGACCATGGAAAAGAGTGAAAGGGATTTTCGTATGAATAAAAAACACTCTGATCACTAATATGATTCACTTTCTATCTCTGTCCACTCACAATGATGTTCATCCACTGGCTATCTCACACTACAATATATCTACTGTCTATCTATATAAAATCCTTCCACAATATCTTTCACTGTCGAGGTTCATCTTCAATATCTTCCACTGTCTATCACCAATCCAAATATCTTGCACTGCTCATCTCCCAGCATGATGTCTTTCCCTGTATAAATATCCTACCACAATGTCTTTCACTGTCGATGTACCTATAAATCTTCCACTGTCTTTCTTCCATCAAAATATCTTCTGCCTATCCGCAACTGTAACTTCTTTTATGTATCTCCGTCTTTAATGTATCCCACTGTCTATTTCTTATCAGAATATTATACACTTCTATTTCTCCCTATGATGCCTTACACTACTTCTTTTACTACCTCCCACCACAATGTCCTTCTCTCTATCTCTTACAATCATTAACATAATTATAATTTTAGACGTTGTACTTCCACTGCTTGAAATAGGATTCCCCTATAGATTTCTAACAAGACAAATAGGATCTTACTAATCCTGTCAATCTTGTGTGTGCACATGCAGGTTCATGATCTCAAATCTCAAGTCATGGGGTTCAAATCAGGGAGGAGTCAATAGCCTCCCTGATAGGCGAAAGTGTAACTAGGAACGAATTCCTCAAGTAATGCAAAACAATAATAACACAAGCAATACAAAAAAACAAAACTAGGTAAAAGAAAACAAAAAAGACTGAAGTAAAATAAATAATAACTATAAGTAAACAACTGTGATAACATACCTAGTAAATAAGATTTGTAAAACAAAATAAGAGGATGAAAGAAAGAAGAGTAGAGTAAAAGGGCATAAAAGAAAAGAAATATAACACGATAGAGAGAAAAGAATAAAAGATAATAAGATGAATGACAGATGATTATGGAAATAAAAAACTTTGTGAAAAAATATTTGTAAAAAAAGGTCCCTGTCCTAAAAATCAGATAGGGGTACGAGAGGCCCCCAATAGCGGGGGACATTATAAAAAAAAAAAAAATCTCAAGTCAATAACTTCCGTATTATATTCGATCTCGTCTTTCCGGTGTTCCGTTATCTGTCTCCGAACCCTGTGCAGCATTCATTCGTTGCTAGTCATGAAGAGATATGTGTCTGGTAATCTCTGTAACTCCTCATGGGCTACCTCAATGATTATTATTTTGCTTTGCCAATAAAGTCATGTTATTGTTTAGTTGTAAAAACGAATACAATAATTAATAATAACTTTACAAGTTTGATTGCTTTATCTATAATGATAAATATATAACGCAGCCAGTAAAATAACGTTATATGTTATTGATATATGCGTGTAATATATCCAATATACATAAGGAAAGGGTGCCTTGTACAGGCAACCACAACTGTCAGAAATTAATGTCGAGTTAGAATCAAATCAGAACATAATCCTATAAGAACACAATTTATACTAGAAAATTTAACTAATAAGTATATTGTATAGACATTTATCAACCATAACTAAAAAATATATATATTTGTCAGTGGCATGTTTATAACAAATTCAATTTTTTTTTTAAATATTGAATATTGTTTATGTGAATCACTTACAGACTTTGTTTAAAGGCAGTACGAACTACGAAGGTAACCATCAAACATAATCGTCTTATGTTCAATGTTCTAGAAAGTTCTATAAAAAGAACCTTATACATAAACAATGAATAATAAAATAACTGAAATATTAAGACGTACAATTTCGTGTTATAAATTTAATATTACGTATTTGCTGTACGTGTCTGGTGCCTGGATTGACTAGATACAAATCAGGTGAGGAACTATACAGAATCGTAATTGACTCCATGAGAGATGTTGAGAAAAGTTATACAAGGTATCTCATAATCATGGTTTTTCTGATAAGTAAATATGAGTAGGAAGAAGTCTAATTACCTTCGAGTAAACAGATCTAAAGAATCAAATAAACTTGTTAATTTCTAGTAATAAAAATGCAATTAAAGAATATGTTTACGAAACATCTCTGATAACTTTCTATAAAAAGACAAGGCAACTCAAACTTAAGCATAAGGTAAGGTATAAAAAATCTACCCTTTTCCACCCAAGGGCTCGAACCCTCAGGTCGTAATTGGTGGATATGGGACCAAGGTACGGCCGCGGATTATAATATTTATTTTTGCGTTAAAAAGGAAATCCTTACGAACAGTCAGCGAACGAAGAGGCGACTCTGCTAAACTTTTGAAAGCCTATAATATATATAATGGATCTTTGTTGTTTGATTTGAAATTATTTATAATGACATTGACAATTTTGTGAACACCAATACAGTATTGGAAATTAGATAATTCAGAATATCTTTCAGTAACATTTTTCTTCTTTCTTCCTTGACAAGTTCTTTTACAATTTTTCTTTACTTTCATCCTTCATATCATCTTTCATTCCTTTGGCGTGCTTCTTTGCTTTTCACACTTCGCGTTTCATCCCTCTACGAATTTCCAAAACATCACAGTTTATCTATCATTATATATATTTAAATGCAGATATATTTTTATTTATACACTCAACTTTGTTTATTTGCTATTTTTAATTATTTATGGTTAGTTTATTTTGAATAAATTTACATTTTTTTATTTTACATTGAAAATTTACATTATTTCGCTAATTTATCTGTTAAAACATGTCCGAGTTCTCAGATCAGGGAGTGTTTAGAGATTTCATAGCTTTAAGTTAGATCTATGTTAGTTAGGCAAGATCAGTTTGATACAAGTTTCAATCATATCGAGCTTCTCTGGAATTTTTCTCACGACATGTACACGTGGTCACTGAAAATTTTCCAAAATATATAATAATAAGAATAACTTCGAATCATGGGCAGTTAATACAATAAAATTTCTAGAGTTTAATTGTGTAAAAATATTAAATGCTAAACTACTTAATACAATATACACTTCTATTTCCATACTATGTTTGTTTTAAATAAATTGCGTCGAGCGAATGTCCACCAATTGTTGTTTATATCCTAATATGACTTTTTTGTTTTTATTGAAGTCGAATATTTGACTATTAACGATAGTTGTTTTATACTATTCTGAAGTATGTGTGTGAACAAAAGTGATGTTTGTTCTGTTTTGTTTCGCAATTTTTTATGTTTTTATTTACAAGAATAATTCTTGCTTTGATGAAATCATAGTAGAAAGTTTTCGAGTTTAATGCTTAGCAAAAACATTTCAATTTTGAATTTTATTAACAATGATTACTCTAGAATCTGTGCATATATCTGTTTCAATTACTTCATTCCTGTTGTATATAATTTATGCTTACATAATATCTTATTAAATATTTTAATACATCAGGTCAGTCAGTAGACCCGTGTTAAATTTTTTTATTAAAATATGTCAATAAAATGAAAGAACATGTACCAATAACTAAAATATTACATAACATTCCACTCCATTAATATTAATAAAAAAATATTTTAATATTTTAAGTCCGAATGCGACTCTGTATGTTCCTGTGCTTACGTCCCGTCTAATGGAAAAAAGGATAAATTTCTGCAGGGATCCTTTTAATACGTTTTTTTTTTTCATTAAAGTTTTTAATATTAATGGAAACGTATCGGAGTTGCGGGCGGATGCGTAATTATTTCCGGGGCTTCCCATTTTCCGGGCGACTGAAGGAGCGGCGTTCGTAATTTTTTTTTCTTCTTTTTATATTAAAAATCGCAGGTGTAGCAATGTTCCATAAAGCCTGCGCAGCGGGTTTATGACGTGAAGGTAGAAATTACTCGTCTGGGCGGTCTCTCTGATTAATTTTTTGCTACAGGATTTGCTCTTGCGTTATTTATTTTCGAGAGAGTTCTCAGCTTACGTGATATTCTGTTAATTTAGTATTTCATTTCATACAGAGATTTTACACTGCGCTGAAATTTTTCAGCTTCTTTGTGAACAAATGTTTAGGTATTTATACTGGGTGATTGGTACTAAATATAAAAATTTGAAAAGGTTAAATGTGTAGGTCATTTACTGTCAATCGTTGTATGGTACACCCTTTCCAAAACTCAATGGCTTAAGAAATTAAAAAATTACGTAATAATAATACAGTCAGAAAAAGCGTTTTCAAAATTCAGATAACTACACTAAAAAAATAATTATTGCTTACTTTCTGCCCCTGCAGACTTGTAATTGTAATGTAATGACAGAAGTTATTAGACTGTCGGATTTTTAAATAAAAATAGATCAATTTAAAATATTTTACAGTGATCACTTTCTTTCAAGAAAATTAGAAGTAGACAGACGTAAGAACTTTAAAATTTTTTGCTGAGAAACGAACATACATTCACCTCTGAAGGCCGTGGATAGCGAAATTAATGGGCTATTGGGATGCTCCTTGTATATTAAATTGGTTGATAATGTTACAAATCGTTAAAAGTCTGAATCAATAGCGTGTAAATAAATAATCCGAATATTAGTAAAAAAAAAACCAACCTTTGTTGAATATCAACATATTTTTTCAATAAAACAATACATAGATCGTTATATAAATTTATATAAAACAAGAGATTATTCAAATTAGATCACATAACAAATTGAGGTAATGAAAATTAACAACATACTTTAAATCCGAAATTACTAATTGCTAATTTACAGTAAAAATAACATATTCGAAAGTATTACAATTTTTTCAAATGTACAAATTTTTTCAAAATTACTTGATTATATATTTCTCCCATTTAATACCAAATACAATATCGTTCATCAAAATCAGATTCTAACATTGATTTATACAAAATTTAACATAGAGAAAATTTTATTGTCTCCTATCGCCATCTATTGTGCAGAGGCAGAATTCTAAATAAATAAAATAATTTTGCCACTAACTTGATAACATATCGATAGATAAATAGAACATTCATAAATTGTAAGAATATTATACAATTATTTTTTTTATTAATAAAATTTACAATAATTTTGTTGCCACAAAATAGACCTGAAAATTACCCGAGACGATGTGAAAAGAATATTAGATAAAGTTGAATAATACGAAAGATATTAAACCGTAAACGTTAATAAAAATATCAGCCTTGAAAGATTTAGTTAAATCCGATGATATAAAAATCGAGTCTCTACCAGAAGCATTGATTGCTCAGATTTAACATATGAACTATATTTTATAACGAAACTATTGTTCGAGCAGCGCCATCTTGTGGCGAAAAGTAATATTGTTTACGTAAAATATAAAATGTTTCAGTTGTAATGTTTCCTGTTAACTTCTTAAAGCATATGGATAAATTTCAATGGTTTAAATAAAAGAAGGCAAAAAAGGCCGTAAAAGTTATTATAAAGTATAAATGACGTATTGCTTCAGAATTATAAACGAGTAGGTACAAGAGATTAAGCTAATGGAAATAAAGTTATGTAGTAAAACAAACTCAGTAAAAAATAAATTTTAATAAGTATGGTGCTTTTTTTGGAAGCGCCGTAACTAGATTTTTTGTGTAATAAATACGAACTACTATAATAATAGATATAAGCGCTGTGGCCGTGATTAAGAAAAAGGTGTATCTTAATGTTACGAAAATTTATATTTTACGACAAATATTGGTTAAAACAACAACAACTAATTTACTAAATATGTTTAACAAGCTACATGTAGCTTATTAGAACAAAACTCTTTGTTTGACATCTAGTGGGTAGTAGCAAAACTAAAAATAAAAGTAAGAAATATTCTCATTGTAAAAACGAATAGATAAATTCATTTAGTAACGTTAAATGTTTACAGAAAAAGTAAATATTTTATAACTGCGTTCTCCGGAAACCAGATCATTTAAAAAAAAACGTGGTAACAGAAACGACAATCCCAAAGAGAAAACAATACAGTCCGACAGCGCAAACAGATGGAATCGAATGTAATCCCTCAATCGAGTAGCGCTTCAAAAACCTTTCGATATCAATGCCGTATTCATTCGCCCGCACTTGAATTTTTTTTACAGTATTAGGGTTACGTTTCAACGTTCCAAAATATATTTGAAAATTTTTCTCAAGGGTTATTTTTTCTATTAAGCAAATATATTTCGTATAGTCACCGTTGTGTTTAAATTAAACTATGCCAACGTAATAATTTTCACAGATTCAACGTATCAGAAAAAATTGTATACGTGGTCTAACATCCGCCATGAGTATAAATAAGTTAGTAAGTAGTTAAAAAATAGAAGTGGAATAATTCCTTATTTTCTAAATAATGTTCGCTAAAATACAGCAATCAACAATAAAAATAACTATTATCTTTAAATTAAACCCGTTTAATAAAATATTAAAAGAAATTAAATAATGTACGGAACCCGATATCACCCTCCGTTCTCAATATTTTTACAATTACGCTGGAAGCGGGTGACGTGTTTCCCCGCATTTTTTCCACGTTTTTCGCCTCTTTTTCATTTATCTTTTTTTCCACAGCGGAGCGGATTTTTCGCTTATTTGCTCGCTTCATTGGCTCGTAAGTGAGATGGGTTGGGGTGATTTTTTCTCCTGTTTTGTTTTCGCAGCTAAACGCGGACTTTTTGCGAGATATTGGATTTGGGTCAAAAGCTTTCGTTTTTTATTGCGTTTTTCATTTCCCTCTCGGCCCGTTTCTGAACGAATGGACAAGGACATGCGTCAATGTTTAAAATTAATTTATGCTACAGTGGCGATTTCATATGCGTGGAAGTATTAGGAACTACAACAAAATTAATTACTAGTGACATCTGTTAGTGAATAGCAAAACAGATAATATCTTATAAGAATGGAAACTATAATCTATACATATTTCTTAATAGATTTACAATTTCTTTTTTCAAAAAACGTTTTATTAATATTAATACATGTTAGGTTCTGTTTAATATTATATCAAGAGGTCACTAATTAATCACGAAAATTGCGTATTAAATCACTCTACTGACATACATCACTCACACGTTAAGGACAATTTTGTACAACGTCAAATTGTACTTGCTTAACAAAAATTATATTTTTTGCTTCTGTGAATTAAGCCATATACATTTTTTATTAATAGATTATCAATATTAATTTAAAATTATAGTTATCTTGTGATGAATTTTAGAATTTTATTAAACAGAAACCATAAAAAAAATGAAATAATAGGTTGAAGGATTTTTATATGAAAATACAGCTTGGGAATGAATTGCTCCACTATTGTATTAAGAATATTTAGATTGACCACAAAATAATGGTCTGTGTTTGCTGTGGTCTTTTTCAGATCAGGGCACGTTTCGAACTCTTGTATTTTAAATATGAACGATGCTTTTATAGAGGAGTTCAATCTGTTTTTAGTTTCTATTAAATCTGGCATTCTGTTCATGGCGTACGTAATAAAATAAATGCGTCTTCTATAGTGCGGAAGGTATCAACGATGAGTTTCTCGATGGATCTGTCCTGGGGTGGAGTCCATTTGTCCTCATTCCATGAGTAAACAATGTGATAATCTTCTGCCGAAATAGTTCGGCACCAGATTAGTTGTAACTGTCACGTATATTTCCCTTCATGGTTCCAATTCAAGCCTCGTTTCAGGGTTCGTCGTAAGCAGGGTTGATATTGTATTGTGTACTTGATGTATGTTTTGTTAAATTTTACTAAAAATAAGCACCATCTGTTGAGTTTCTGGCCGGATTGACTATACTGACCTTTTCATAACGAAGAAAAATATTTGACGATCTAAAATTGCGTCTAAATTTTTACACGAATAAAGAAATTTTGAATTTTAATTTAGAAGAACTATTTAATGTATCGTTCCCCTCTAGGTGGTGTCGCTGTATTCGTGCAGCACAAGACTGGTCATAGTGGCGCTTTTAGGGGGAGGTTTATTGCAGTTACCGTCTATCGGCTGATATGATGATTGACAACTTGCGCCTTTTCATCAGTTGCTTGATTGTGTATTTGCACTTCTCTTGCAGGTCAGCGTTCAATCAGCGAATGTAACAGGCAACCTGTAGTATTTAACAAAGGTATGGGCCAACGAAGACTTGAATCCGTCACGTGAATTTATTCATTACTTTCCAATTATCGCTTACAACAAAAATTATGTTATATCTGAAGATTTAATTTGATTCGTTGAGTCAATTTTTATGACTGACACGGGGAGAAATTGCACGAAGATCGCTCTGCCTTTAGCTTACCTTTTTATTTATTATACGGGATGAATGGTTATTAGAGTGAAATCTTTAAAATAGCGAATATATAGTTCAATTGAGGTCTATTAATTTATTGTACACCCTGTCGAAAAAACAATGGTTTACAAAATTTTAAATAACTTAGTGATAATATAGTAAGAAAAGCGTTTTCAAAACTGGGTTTTACTATATATTAAAATTAATTGTTGTGCATTAAAATACATGTCCCTGCACACTTTGTACTGCTGGAAATTAGGCATGCCGTATTCCAATTGAGTTTCAGATTGATCCCTTTGAACAGATTGATTGTAAATAGTAGTAAAATCTTTAAGCCTTTTTGCTGACAAGTGAGCTTTACATTCATTCTTTTACAGTATTCATTTGTTTAACTGATCGACGTCTGTAGCATCGAAACTGAAGATAAAATTTTAAAAACTATAATATTCTTTCAAATCTCAATAAGAACGGTGTGTAAAAAGAGTGGACAAAAACATTAAATACCAGAGAGAACATCAGCAAAATACCACAGACTATAAAAAAATCACAAATCGTATGCGCTTAAAGTCCAACCGCACCGTCCATCTCCCCGTAGAATATAAAAAAACGTTAACAAACAAGCAAAAAAAAATCTCCCTACACAGCAACAGTTGTCCGACAGAGGGCAGTGAGTCTTCATTACGTCGGAGGGAGTGAAGAGGAAAATGTTTTTTTAAGTGGCGCCTAGCCATTACGTGATTTATTGTAAGAATGCCAAGTGGGATTGCCAAGTATGGAATCAGACTTTTTATATTAATAACTTTAGTAAATATTATTTCAGTCCTCATTGCCAAACAATCACTCGACGAACTATGGAGAGAGCTATGCTCGGGGTTTGTCTATCGAATCTGCAATGAAGAAATCCGAAGACGAAAGAGAATAAAATAACTGCCACTTCAATTAAAGTGACAGTGAGATGAACTGATGGCAGATATGCTCGACTGATGATGAAAAACCTTCTCAAGCTTATAGTTTAGAAGTTCGTACAATTTCTCTGCATCAGCCAATTGAATAATTATGATGTTATATCTTCTCCATAAATAAATCCGACTTGCGTATCTTTATCCTATTTCGATTCTTAATTCGTTCCTGTTTTATCATGGATTTTGTTTTTTACAAAAAAATTACTATGTTGTATGCAGTTACAAATCATATTAAAAATATACAGGACAATAACAACTTCAGTGTAAGGCAACCACAACATGACAAATGCAAAATAAAAAAAAAATTAAAGTCTTGCCAATTATTTAAAATTTGTAATTTAATATTATTTTACAATCAACCATGTATTAAACATTCATTTATAATAATTAGAGTTTAATGCAAATTTTTTAAATTTTATATTAAAATTTCCAATTATTTTAAGCTCTATATACACATTATTTTACCTATAAGGTGGACTATGCCCTTGTTAAGCTCGTCCAAAAAAGCTGAACGCAATCTACTTCCTACTGTTCTTATTGGAAGACTATGGAGGAGGTCCATGTCCAGCAGAGGACATCTTACGACTGAACTGATGATGATAGTGATGAAATTTTAATAAAGCTTAATTTACAAACAATCTTAGGTTAGTAATATGTTTCCCAACATTCAAACTATGTACGAAAGTTATGAGGTCCGATGACATCAGCATTAAAAAAAACATAAATATTGTTCATTGCCCATAAATTTTTAATATGATAAAAATATTGACTGGAAAATAATAACTTTATTTTAGAAATCCACAGGGAAGCTTATGTACAGGAGTGGAAATCCTTTGCCTAAAAATAAGACGATCTTAAAGATTTATGTTTAGTGATAAAAATATTTAAGCCTTCTCCATGTTGCTGTAGCCTCGTATTTTTTTTTTTCGCCGGACACGGGGGTCCAGTGAGCACTGATTACCACGGCAATGCCGTTAATCTACCGCCTCGGAGGCGGAACGTTTTTTAACCGCATCAGTTAATTTAACGGTTATTGCGGAAAGCCGGGTTTACCGGAATCAGGTACTGTTCGATTGTTTTATTACGCATTTTAAATTCAAAATATTTTATATTCAACTACTTATTCTACTTCAAGGTTTTAGGAACAGAAATATGCAAAAGGCAGTTCAAAAAGCTAAATCCGAGTTCCCCAAACTTTTTTGTGTCGTAGACCCCTTGCCATGTTTTTCCGTGGTGGGTAGACCCCCTACTTACCTGATATTCGTTTCCTGTAAATTTCTAACTGTAGTGAAGTTTAATGTTAAAAACTTAAAATAAAAACACATGTTAATTTATACATTTATTAATTGAATTTAAATTAAAACTACTCCAAATAAAATTTTGTATCTGTTATGTAAAATATACGTAACATTAAATAAACTATAAATAAAATGACATAAGCAATAAGTCAATATTTTTAGTGAGAAGGATGAACCTGATGCTTTAATAATAAATTATCAACATTTGGCGTCAATTTTGTAAGGGTTAATCTTAAATCTCCTCGGCTAATGATGTCCAGTCTGTGAACCCCCATTTTCATTTCATGGACCCCCAAATTTTTTTTCGCTGACGTAGACCCCTTGCAGGTTGTCATAGACCCCTAGGGGTCGATATAGACCACTTTGGGAATCACTGAGGTAAATCATCTTAGGATGTGTTTTCGCAAATGGTGATTCCGTCAAGTAAAACTCTTGATGCATAGTACGAAGGAAGAATAGAGTAAGCAGTCATCAAGTGATCGAAGGTATTAAAAATTAAAAATTCAGGCTGTTTGGTTATATGCGTGAGCGCTTCAAATGAGTAAAGTTATAGCTTATTTACCGTAAATTATTGTACAGTACACCGTATAGAAAATAACTGGTAGATTTAAAATGGTAGGTTTAAAATTCGAATGAATAGATATGAAAAATAATTATCGTTACTAACGGTCCATGCAGACTTTGTGCTTTTTTGGAGTATAGTATTTTATTAGTTTCACAGTGATAACTTTAAAAAAAGCTTGATGATAGATCTGCTATACATTCACCCTTATAAACTTTTTACGTCCATAATTAATCATACTGTATATTAACATACAATACGTAATGTATATTCATTATTAAGCAGAAACATTGTAAAGAAAATACTACAGAAAAAAGTAAGCAAAGGAAAGAAGTAGTAGTTCTTTCTGTTCAATGACACATATAGCTAGCTTGCTTGGCAGGTGAATTGGCGTGTGCAGTATGATATTATGTTACGCAGAGGACGCCGCTGCTCTTTCTCTGAAAACTTATTTTGTTGACAGTGGTATATGTAATTAAAGCATAAATTGTGAATCATAAAATTGTAGTTTGGGAATCGAACATGTGATCTATGATTGCAAGTCTGGCTAGGCTAGTACTACTCCTATAATGTGTAAATGTTAATTAAATATTAATAAATTTTTTACATTTACAGATATTGGGGGAATACATCATCAGTCATCATTTTAGCCAAAAGGTGCCCATTGATGGCCATAGGCCTCCACCTCCACCAGCGACTTCCAATAAGACTGCTTTGAAGTGTGCTGCGTCTAACGTCTTCTAGACTAACGGTTTCTAGACTTATTCTGGAAATTTTTCCAAAAAAATTGAAAAATCGAACGTTAAGTTTCAATTATTTACCTTATATATTATTTAACCAGAATTCATTAAAAATCGTCAAGGCCTATATTTGTAAGATTCAGTATGTATATATCCTCCCTTGCCTCCCACACGGGGAAGGGCGAGCCGTTATCGCTGTTTCAGAAAAAAAAAGAAAAAACATCTATAAATATATGTTTTTTCTCTTTTTTTTTTCAAAGTTGAAATGCTTAAAAACTAACTACATAAATAAACTTTGAATGGTCTTCGACAAGAGAACTATCAAGTTAACATTTTTTTTTACTTATACATTATATCTAATTAAGTTTACAATGGATACATACTACTTATAGGATTATTGAATTGCGTTCATTTGAATTATCGTTCTCTATTTTCGAAAAATATGTAATATATATAACTAACAGTTTTCCAAAACATCACAATTAAGTTAATTAGTTTGTAACACGAGTAAAGTAAATCAGTAACCAAGATGCTGGATTCTTATATTACGAATGTCATTCGAGTATAATAAATACAGTATAATATGTAAATATAAATAAAAACATTAAACTAGCTTGGATCACACTTGCCTCGTAAAGAATAAAGAAATAGAGGAGGAAAAAAATCACATCCTATTAATTACATCAAATACTTATTTTATTTTTATTTGCAAAGAACACTGCGTTAGAGTCCAATGTATCTAAAGTAATATCTATAGTATCTAAAGTAATATACATTATCAGTAAAATTAAATTTGAAAGTGAAACAAAATTTGGCAGAGATATTAAAATGTGTTTAAATTTTAAGATAAAACCACCGCGCCTAAATAGCATTGGCGGGTGTACAAGAGAACCTCGTGTACGGCGAAAATTTCCACTTTCACCTGAGAAGCACAAAGAAAATTCCAAGGAGCCTTTTACTCACCCGTGTTTGGCTGAGGGATTTAATTAAAATGTGGAGTCGCCCCCATTCCGGCAGGGGGATAAGGGGGGGGGGGGGGCGAATGAAGAAATATCGCTGAAGGGGGGGCCTGCCTAAGTTTTTGGGGGCAAAGCAAACATTGTATTAACATATTATTTAAATATCCACAAACGCGGCTGTGTGAGTTGCACACTTCTACGGCTCCGTTGTCGACATTGTGAAAGTGTCAGATGCACGCACGTTTTATTGTTGCCTTGATTAAGTACACAATATTGCACGAAAACAGTTTCCGTGTTATTTATTATATCTACTATTATTTTATGTTAAAATTCGTTATGTACATTTTTGACATTTTATGACCTATCTATATGTTTTAATAAGCTTTTAAATATTTCATTGCCTTTTAAAGTACAAAACGAAATCTTTTTACTTTAACATTAGAAATTTAAATTTTTAAATTTAAAATTCTTATTAAAAATAGCTATATTATATAAGATCATTACAATTATCTATATCAGTCGCGCGTTATGAATTAAGTTCACTTTAGTTAACGCATAACGCGCAACCTTTTGGGAAGAATTAACAAGAAACTCAATGAAGTAATTGTTTTTGGATCGTATTAATAAAAAAAAACTTTTGTTTAAAATTAGAACAAATACTTTCCTAACACCTTTTTTTAAATTTTATAATTAGAGTGAAAAATATTCCTCGCATGTATACCAAGAAAATTTTACAAAAATATCAAACATTATTTCAAAATGACTACCTTTCCTATTTTACGACGTAAATAGATGTATACATATAGGAAGAAAGTATATATTGCAAAAAAAAATTAAAATAATTTCATTATCCAAAGCACCTAGCATATAAATGTATATATTAATATACATATTACAACTTGCATTAAATTACTTATTTATTTAACTTAATTATTTCACGTCCTGCATACGTAGAATATTTAATAAATCTGTCTTACTCTCTTACTATTTATTGTTAATTATTTGTTTTGTTAATATCTTTTCATTTCTTTCGTCAATCAAAATAAAATGCCGGCATTTTTATCCTTATAGGAAGGTACCGCCAATCAGAAGGCAGTTCTGCTGAGAAGAGTCGGCGAGAAACTGTTTCACAGCTTAGTTTTATATAGTGCTTGCAATGATTAGCTGCCTGTGTGAACATCGACATTTAATTCCACACATTAATATCAGAATAGTATTGTTAACAAGAATTATTAACATTCTAATATTTTTTTTAATAACGGTTTTAAATCCCTCCTGTGGTAGATCTGAAATTGATATTAGAATTTTTTTTGTACAAACGTATACCTTGTGCCAAATTTGATTTATTTAACTTTTGAAGACGAAAACGTAGGAACACACAGAATTTTTTTATTCCTTGCATTAATACCGCATCTATTACTGTTTCTAATAGTTACGGATATTTTGCCGATAAAATATTTTAATAAAAACATTTAAAATAAACATTTTCTTTCTCTTATCAATTTATGATAATTATACATTGAGTTTTTTGTTTATGAACCACGGTTAAAGGTGCTTTTACTTTATATAACAAAGTTGCGTAAACGTACACAATGAAGGCGACTCTGAAAAAGACAGCTTGACGGGTCTTATATTCAGTTTACAACAGCCATTTTATAAGTAAATATTTACTATAGAGTACAGAAATAATGGCGACATTTATTTGGTTATTATGAATGTATATAAAACAGATTCGAAATTCAAACAGAAATTTGTGAAAAAATTAACAAGATGTAGTTTATATGATTAGGGTTGATTCACTGTCATCGACGTAGTTACAATTACGTTTGTTTATAATTTTTTTTTTTTAATTCAATAGTTCATGTGTTTATCTTTGTGTGTAGATATGTGTTCCCGTGTGTGTGGATGTATATGAATTATTATTAGTTATTTAGACAGGTTTCATTGTATTTCTTTATTATATATATTTAAACAACATAAATGTAACAAGTCGTTTACGAATGGTTTAGTGTTACATATACATGAAGAAAATGCTACAAATGTAGAAAAAAATATATCTGCAGACCAATTAAGAATAGAGTGACATTTTGAGAGCTATATTTAACAAAGCCAAAGATTCCCTGCGATATATTGTTAAAAATTCGGTTTCCTAACGGCTACCTTCTCAGTACATATTTAATAACATATTATTTATGTGCCAAAATTTAAATACTTATAAAAATGGCGACAGATATATTATGAGTACAAAAAATAAAAACGAACTCATAACGCTTAAATGACATCTAAAAAAAGTTAACAAATCCTTCACGGGTTGATGGTTCATGACATTTGAAAAGATATCTTATACCTTCTTTTTTCCAGTTTTAAATCAAAAATAAAAAAGTATATTATTAAATAAATCTTATTATATCGTTCAAGAGTTATAGTTGATCGAAATGTGTAGAACTTGGTTTGTTGACTCATTTATAAGGTTGATATTATAATATTTACATTAAAAATTATTAAAATTCATTTAAAAGAGCAACTGTTGAGTTTCTGACCCGTCTTTTCTTGCAGTTTAGAATTCCGATCCGGTGATACTTACCGATACAATCTATGTTTACTCAAAAAAAAAAAATTTAAATTTGAATTTGAATTCCCGATTCTCCGATTTACTTTATAGTTACTCTACTAATTACGTGTATATATGTACATTATATCTTATGTATATTATGTATTAGTATATAATACAAAACATATCTCTGGCTTAGGTAACAACATAGCTTGAGAACGACTTCAGCGGTATCTTTCATCTTATTTTATAAATTTCCTATAACTTTGTATGAAGATTTTATCCAAAAAATATTTATGAAATTGAGAAATTATTAGATTCACAATTAAATTATAAACATAGCTATCGAAATATCGCGCGTTTGACAGTTCGCTATGAAAGTGACAGTTCATCTTACAACTGTATCTGGCAGTAATAATCGAAATCAAAATAAGTTTATTTTCTAAATATTTAATTAAAAAATTGAGAGATCACTTTGAAATATGTTACATTACTTCTTTTACTTTTTTATTATATTTTGTATTATAAATTTTTATTACATTTTATGACAATTATTTTTTATTGGAATTCGACAAGGCAATGACTTCCGGCAGTACAGTCTACAGGAACAGATAGTTATTATATTTATATATAATAACTTAATATATATTTTGATAGGTTGTAACAAACATAAATTGAGAGCAAATGAACTATATAATTACTTCTTTAAAGCTCTTAATAGGACTGGTCAATAACTTTTGGCAATACAAAGTCTGTCAGGACAGCTTGTATAGTATATACGTTAATTAAATAAAATAAAATAAAATAGAGCAATATTAACAATTCAGCTATACCTAAGATAATATCGTTAAATTTTCACCGTACCGTTAATAACATGATGAACAACAAGTAAATATATTACGTTGGCGGTTGATCTCGAGTAATATATAAGTATAATTAAATTCTTCCCCGGGGCGCCTTAATAAATTTATAAATTTTCCCACAGAGGAAGCTTTCTTACAAAGCGCCGGCTCGTAATTTGAGTCGCGCACCGTTTCCCGAGCTACGGCGCGCCACGCACACATACGTACGTGTGCAATTTAAGATGAATAATTATGTGGCAACGCTGCCTTGCTACGCCGAGGAAATGACGTTGGAAAAACATGGACATTCCATACATTATATACGTAAAACTCAATAGAGAAACAAGGCGATGTCCCGATGAACAGATATACGATGTGTTCATTATAAAATACATTATTCCAGTAAGTTTAGAGAGTTTAATAACAAACATCTCTTAGGTAGAAATTTATATAATCCCTTGTGAAGTAAATCATGGTTAACTAGCTAAATTAATATGAGCAAATATTAACAGGGTAGTTACAGCTGAAAAAGCTTTGAAAGCGTGAATGTATAGTTCATTTGTTATCAATGAGAATATGGTTTTAAAACCTATGGTTTCAGAAATCACATGTAAAGTTTTGATATATTAGAAAAGGAGCTTTAAAATTTCGGATTACTACAGATTAACATTAATTATTGTTCACTATTTGTCCTTGCAGACTTTTACTGCTAAAAATTTTTAATAAAAAAGGTTACATAATTCAGAGTGTTCACTTTATTATTTATAAAAGGTTAATAGGAAATTAGTGTGAAAGATTTTTAATGACATTGGAGCTATATATTTACCTATTTACTGCGTTTAAACTTTTATTACTCCTATATTAATAATATAAGTTTATAATAGCATGCAGAACAGATCGCTCCAAGGCCCTTTTAAACTACAGAGAGGTGAACAAATGACCATATTAAAGTCGCTAGCATACCATGTTCTTTTTTTAATTTCATTCCCCCTGTTATAGTTAAAATATGACTATGATTATGGAGACTATGATTTCTTTAATTATTTAATTATTTTCGATTTTTAAATTTTTTCCTGAATTTTCTCCTTTTCCAAGCTTCACACTTCATCCCAAACTTTTATATACAAATCTTCCTTGCATCATACATCTCATCCTTCACCACAATTATAACACTATAACGGATTATTTATTTTTATTTTATTATTTATTACTGTTTTGCAATAGTGTAAAGAATGTGTGGCGGCTTTCGCATCTCCCATCAGGAAGGCAATGCAACCGATATCTACCCTCATTCCCAGCTGCATCTCATACTCTGTTCTCTGTCTGTCTGTACTCTATTAAATATGGGACAGTAAACGATTACGTTCACCACGATCTGGTCCACCGCTGGGTCACAGATACACGTGACGCTCTCCTTCAATTCAAACCTGTGTAGATACTCTGAGAATCCCCCATGGCCCGTGAGCATTTGGATCAGAACTGTGTCCAGCACGATTTTAGGTTTTGGTTCCGCTCTTAGTGAAAGTTTGAGACTAATATAATAAAGATAAACAATGTCAATCCTCAATTACGGACAACACATATTCAAGTTATAACATTTATTGCTTAAGTAAATATTTTATGTCATTTACAAATCGCATAAAAGCGTTCATGTTATAAAAAAGTTAACTTCTTTTGGACTATATTACTTAATTATTCATGCTGTATATATACTTAACCATAATACCTTTATTACTATTTACTTCTTTAATATCAAATACCTAGTTCCTACTATTGTCTGTGAGTGAATAAACAGAAATATGGTAAAATGGTATTGTTACGCAGTTATAATTTTGTAAAACAAATCATATCACATAAATCTTAATCTTCATATAGTTATATGTGTAACGTATATGTGTGTGAGTTTTGAATGTCTATTTGAGTATATGTCTTAATAAATATAAAAAATCTAGTACAGTTATCAGTAGAAATAAAGTTTAGTTAATATACTAAATAATAAAATAGTATAAATAATAATGCGACGTCGGGAAGCCCCAATTATGTCTAGTATCTTATGTGAAGTTTTAGCTGTTAGCCTTACGCCTTTTACAGCTTCATCGGAAACGAGTTCACGGAACAGAGGGGTCCGTGAACTATATGGAATTACAGAATTCGAGTTTCTAAACCCGTATCAGTACTCGGCAGGAAGACGAGGAAGTCACATAGGTAGTGGCCGCGAGATAAAGCGGGGCTCACCCAGCCAGCCCTCGAGGACACAAACCCAGCGCGACCCATTCGGCTGGCAGATCCCCCATTATATGAACTGACGACTTATTTAATGGAATCAAGCGTTACCTCGCGGAAGTCTATCCTAAGTAAGAAAAGGACCAATATTTAGCCACTTCCGCACATGCAGTGGTAGTCGTGCAATGAAATGCACCCCCCGCCAGCCCGCTGATAAATGCGTATGCGGCATTAGTAGTCTAAACGGTGTAACATAACTCCTGAAGATGCCCCGTGGAGGGGTGAAACACGTGTTGAGTAATTTGGCGGTGGCGGTTGTGTGATTCGCATTGTTCGAGCAGCGCAGGGCCAGTCATCATCGATCTTTGGGGGGAGGCCTATGCCCTGTGGGTGTCCATTGGCTGAAAAGAATAAGAAAAATACATTCCAACGTAAGCGACTGTGTACGTTATTAAATACACATTCATATTAATAATAAACCGCCGCACGTATGCCCTAAAAAACAATGACGCATGAGTTAATCCTGCTCATGTTTTTGTGATAGTGGGTGCGAGTTGCAAATCCAATTTGAGACGTTGAGGCACTAGGACACCGCCGAAACAACGGTAATAAGCGAAGACTTTCTAGTAGTTTTTAAAAAAGACTTCAAAGAAGATCCTTATTTGCTCCAGTAATAGAAGAGTATCCATGTTAGGATTTCACAATCGTCAAAAAAGATGAATAAAAAAGTTGCATTTTTGCTTAAATTTAATTTTTAGGATTCATATAAACTTCCCATTTTAGCACCTTTAATTTAAAATAAGTCATGTCCACACTAAACCACCAAATTCTCAAGAAGGGTACCCTAAGAAAACACATACTACACTTATTTATCTACGGAACCCCACTCTTTATGAAAGGAATGATTAATGTCTGCCGGCATTAGGGCTAACGAACCTACCCAACCACCACCATCCCCCCCCCCTACTTCTTATTATTATTCTCACTTATAAGACTTTTGAGATAACCTTACAAGATAACACAATATTCTGCGAGGGAGTTTTATGGGTAAATAATGAAATTATCTCTAAGTTACTTTCACTGTCTTAATAACGTTACATATACATTGTTAAAATTATTTATATGCGTTGCTTTGGAAAGAAAATTAGTTTAAAATATAACTAAGCAACTTATCATTTATTTACATTCTATCTAAAATCTCACTGGTTATTTTACTAAAATTTGTCTGTTTTATTAATATCCTTGATATAAATAAATAAATGCGGGCAGTGATCGTTTTAAACTAATAACAATTTAGAACATTTTAAATATTATCCGTAAACTTGTGATCCAGTTTAATTTCCAGAATGATGTCACATAAAAATGTAGTATTTTAATAGTTTATTTTTTGATGAAGTCATTTATAGAGTCGTCAAAATTTTTCAATTTAATATTAATTAAAAAACGTAGGAGCGAGCATTATTTATTTCTCAGGGACTTATTGATGAATAATTGAATATCTATAACTTTATAAATAGAGAATTAACATACCTTCATTCGTATGTATTCCTGGTACCTTAAATTTGAGGTGACACTTTTTTGTGTCTGTTAAGATAATAAAAAGATAAAAAAATTGTAATACACAATACTGTTTATATATACATATATATACACATACATATATATATATATATATATATATATATATATATACATATAATCAAAAGTAAAATCAATGTTGATAAGTATATAGCCAAAAAACACACTACACCAAAGAAAGAAGTTTATTTATGAGAGTAAACAGAACAACATATAAAAATTATGTTAAATTGTGCATTAATAAATAGTGATTGATTTTGTAATTATTTATTACGTAGATTCCCTTTACCTAAAATATCACAATACAAATTATTACATTTCTATTTTAATTCTGGTATAGTGTATGGTATAGTGGACAAAAAAGGCGGCAATGCATATTTATTCAAAGATATAAATTTGCAAAGGTCTTTATAGCAAAAGAAGCTATATTAATTATTAATTAAGTCTACTTACCCTATTTAGGTTTCAAGCAAAAACTGAGCTCGCCCCGATCCATCAAATTCACGCTCGGCGAGCGTTACATAAAGGCTGTATGCGCGTGTGTGGGTTCCGACGTATGTGTGCAAGCGCCTGCCCCCGACGTGCCTCTAAGAACGTGCGAAGAAGGTTTTTTGCAGAGAAAAGGCCTCCTTCCTCGTTAATTACTCAACTGAAGATTGTGCACAGGATGTTCGCGAAATGGCATTTATTTATTATGCATACTAACAGCAATAAATAACATTATATTAGTTTCATTTAACTAAGTACATAATTAAATTATACTAATTTATATCTAAACGGTAAAAAATGAATGAAACAGAAAACAAAATTTAATAGTACAGTCAACCCATAGTTTAGCTCATATAGGCCCACTGCAAGGTATAGGCCTCCCCCAAAAATATCTATGAGAGGATATTCCATAATAACTACGCTTGGCAGTCAGGTTGGCAATCGCAGTGTGGTATTATGGCACACAGAGAACGCTGCTGCCCATCCTCTGGAAACTTATTTGTGAGCAGTGGCAATCTTATAGAACCAATGGACTAGGTTAAATTATATATAAGACTATATCGAAATTCGCAATAAAGTCGCAAAAAGCAGCTGGAATCGGGCAGCGTAACACGAGTCATCGTGACGTTCTTACGGAGATGCCTTTCAGCGATGACAAGGGAACAGAGCGCGGTACGTGCTTAGCCAAGACCTTACGTAAGTCCACTTGGGGGCACGGGGGTCTTCGGTCTTATTCGCCAGTTACGCGATAAACTTCTTTAGGATCATTATTATTAATGTAATTGTTTTACGTCACTTATCCTATTTTTCCATTGTACGTAGAAAATTTCGAGCAACTATTTTCTATTATTTATATCTCATAAGATGTCTAAAGGTCACTCAAAGAACAACGAAGAGAGCTATGTTCGTGTTTTTGTAGCTTAGTATCAGGTTTTGGAAAAGTTGAATTTGTAAATTCTAGGCAGAATTTTATAAAGATAGCCCTTAACTTTCTAACTGACAAGACAATGAAAATAAGATTTAAAAATTGATAATATTTACTTGAAATTCAGTACACCCTGTAGTAAGAAAACTCGCCCAAGAAAATGTAGGCTGGGTTCACTGGCAATTTATCACAAGTCGAGTTATATTAATGTGGATGAACGGAACTCCGCGAGGTTAGGGCCGGGTGGGGCGTTTCTCGCTCCGTTTTCTTAAGCAATCTATCACGGAGTTTTTCCTTAACCAGATTATTCTGTTTCTGTATATACCTTGTCTGATATATTATAATGTAATACGACAACTGATACATGATGAAAATTCTAACATACATAATTGCATTACTATTAAAACTTTTATATTTAATGGAATCAGGCGTTACCTCGCGGAAGTCCATCACACAACCGCCACCACCAAATTACTCAACACGTGTTTCACTCCTCCACGGGGCATCTTCAGGAGTTATGTTACACCGATTAGTGCCACTCTGTGTTTGGCACATTGTTTGCCGCATACGCATTTATCAGCGGGCTGGCGGGCGATGCATTTCATTGCACGACTACCACTGCATGTGCGGAAGTGGCTAAATATTGGTCCTTTTCTTACTTAAAACTTTTATGTTTATCAAAAGTTTTAAAGGGGTGAAGGTACTAATAGTGACCAAAAATTTGCAGACACTTTTTATAAATTCATTATTCATAAAATAGTTACTTTTCTTTCTATTAAAATACAACAGTCCATTAACCTTTGGAATTTAAAATTCTGAAGCGACAGATAGTAAATAAAATTTAATTTTAATTTCTACATGTCCCAAATATTGAAAACGCGTTTTCTTAATTTACTATCATTACGTTATCACATCTTAAACCATTGAGTTTTGGTTAGGATGTCTCATAAATTAGTCGACAACAAACGAGTTTAACTGTTTAAACTAACCTAAAAATAATCATCTTATATATTTTCTACAATTTCGCAATCAATCGTCAATAACTAATACAGTTTTTACAGTATATGTACTGTAAAAGTTAGACAATAATATAATAAATATTATATAAAAACATAAATAAACATATAAATATTATATATATTATCTAACATCTTGTCTCAATTTTCATAAATAACCAACTAAAATCCTAATATACCGTAATTTTTATAATAAATATAAAAAGTTTGTTGTTTTTTTATAATTTAACATTAATTAAATATTAACGCTTATAATAATAAAAGTATAAAGTTACTACAATCCAATTTTTAAAGATAAAATATGTTATACTTTTATAAGGAAATTTAAGACGAATTTCGTACTTATTTTCAGATACTTAATTAACATGTAACTTACCAATCGTTTTAAATGAAGGTTTATATTTTCAATAAACATACACGTACATTGTAAATTTAATACCTTAATAATAATTACATTTTATTACATTTACAAACATTGTTGCGAAATACTGTCTGTATATATTATATATTACGGACACAGATAACAAAAGCGTGTAATAAATTTAAGGCTGTCAATACACACGTATATAACTGGGAACTTATCTGTAAGATACTGTATAAACGCCGCGGGCCACAGAAACGAGAAATACAGGGACCTATTACATTAGGATATTAAAAACGCCGCGTTTTATAAAACGCTTGTTTCGTGTCCGCCTATTAATACTGTATCGTAACAAATAATAATTGTATAATATAAATCACTAGCATTAGTGCTACCGCAATACAAGTCGTATTAACTATTCGGATAGGTTAGTTTCTTTTTAAATTCTGTTGCTGAGAAGTTGGATCGATGTGACATCATGGCAACACCACAAGTGTTTATAACGCAAGCGTGTACAACGGAAACCTCAGAATTGGTTATGCAGAATACAGCGCGAGGGACTCATACAGAGGATGACCACTCAAGATTTCTTTAGGAATACCAGAAAACCCTTTCTTTCCAGTGGCAGACTATCTTGAATATTCAGAAGATTTCCCAGTGGAACAATTTTTTTCTTTTTAAATAAGATATGTTATTTTATGATACGCGATAGGATTTGCGGCGTTAAATAACCGCAAAATCTGTAGCTGTGGTGGCATAAAGCAGAGATTAAAGAACCCAATGAACATATTTACGTCCAAAATTAATAACAGCAATTAAGTAAAATGAAATATTAGTGTGATTTTATGCAAAGAAAAATATCTATAATTTCATAGCATATAATTTTTTTTTCAAAAGATCAACTCCATAATATAATCTGTGTATAATGCTTCCAACAGTACATACGAAATTTATACAATCGTTTCTATGTAGCATATTAAAACGCGCGTTGTACAAACGCGGCGTTTTAGCTCCTTGTGTATACAGCGCTTGTTCTCCACCCGTAATGAGCCCCTGCACAACTTTCTACACAGCCGCGAAAGTAGCACGGAAAACTTTAACAGCGTCTTCGTTTTGTACTACGTCTAAAATAATTTGATACTTCAAAATTAAATTATCTTTAATTATTATTAGTCGTCATACACTTCTATCATAAAGAGGCAGAGACCTTATAATATCTGGGTATTGATTTTTTAGACCATTTTTATTTACAGTTTTTCCTAGTTTTTATTACATTTTCTTAACTATGTATACGTTTAATAGATAGCATTTAGCATAATGGTATAGCTAATAGCTTAAGCTATATGTGTCTAATTTATTTATTTTTTATTACCCTGTTTTATTTCAAATCAATTTAGCTTCCTAGCTTTACTATTTATATCATATAATCTTAACTTATAGCATCTGATGATCCGACCGGCACGATGACACTTCTTGCACGACTGCTATACAGACTCTTCCTGCGACTTTGGCTATGTCATTTCCAGCATAATTATAATAATAATCAACCTTTTTCTACCTCTGTGAGTTGAAACAACATTAGGAGGTAACAAGTCGGAATTCTTCACAAAAAATAATTAAAATTATAAATTAATTTTAGTACTAAATCACAAGGATCACTGTATAAATGTTAACCGTAGTTAAATCATCCCGTCATTAAAAATAAATCGTAAAGACTGCTTGTATAATCAACAGACAAGAAAACAGTTCGCTTGATGTTTAGTTATTGTATCAACCCTTTCAATAAGTCACCGGGCCCCTTTCCCACGGTGACCGCTGTCCGGTAATGTCTCAGGTCATCGGGGCCCATCCATTGTTCAAACCTGTTATGCAAAACAACTGTTATTTCTTGAAAAACTTGTTTTCTTTCCCACAAACTGTGCAAGGGTATTCCAATAATTCTTTATGTACCTTCAACTATTTCTATAGCTTGGAGACAAGTATCCTCTCCAAGAAGATTAAACTCAAAATACATAACATAGATCACATATTTTTATAATTTTGATTTAAGAATATGGTAATAATCTCTCGATGTTTAGCTCAACCCTTTATGAATTCGTAAAGATATATATTTTAGATAGTGTCCTGTTGTCGGGTATCTTACCTAATCATATTAAATACGTAAATAAAGAAAACTAGATAACCTCCGACTTACAATTAAAAGTCAAAATTTTTAATCAACAGGTTAACTTTACTCCTGAAGTTGTATAGAAGCTATATTTTGAAATCTATTGCCAATTGACAACAAATATTTTAAAGAACGTGATTCAGATCAAAATTGATTTATATTATTTATAGGTATTTGTTATTCAATTTATTCATTTACGTACACGTGAAACTAGTGAATATTCGTATAATGAATGCTCTTTATTTAAACTACAGAAAAGATATAAAAAAAATTAATCATAAAAAAATATGTAAAAGGAATAAAAATATAATTATTGAACATGTTTTCAACATATCGTATTGATAATCGTAAATAATAAAAACTTGATTTGTTTTAATATTTACACTTTTAATATTGCACCACAATATTATATAAGGTTATAAGCGGATGGCTGCTTTAATTTTTTACAATCCGTCAATTACTTATCATATTTTATTTAACGCACTAGGAACTTGCAAATGGAGTAAAAATATAGGAAATTGTAAGCAAAACAGTAAAATCGAGGTTTTATTCAAATTAAACAGACACACAATTAAAACCTGCGTACCAAGTTATTAAACATGTAACCTCAATTGAAACACAAATAAACTGTGCTAGGATTAGATCTAGCAGTGTACCGGATAGAAAACTATTTTGTACGTAAATATTGTTTAGACAATAAATTACGTAATACAGTAGTGGGAAGTCCAATGGTACACAGTAAGCTGGTAGTAACGGGGGACCGGTCGAAGCCTCCACCGTCGGAAAATGTTGCCTTTAAGTCGTCATACAAGTGCATAAAAAAACGGAATATTAAATAATAAAGTAGTCACTGTATTGAAAAAGGATTTATTTTCCTTTGGAACTGAAACAGATCAGTTACTTTTGATAGGAAACTTTCAATGGATAGATAATGTTTTCTTTCATCATTTTAGCTGCAAGATCTCCATTACTGGACATAAGCCTCCCCGGCTTATTTCTATATAGCTCATACTTCCAATCCGTCTATGCACTGGAAGATGGACGTTTTACGCTGTACGTGCCATTTTATTTGGCTTGTCTACTACCTTCACAACTTGCTAATTCGCTGTATACTTTTGTTGGTCGTTGCTATTTCCACGTTTGTCTTAAGAAAGAAAAATATGTTTTTGATGTCATAAAACAAGTTACGTAACTCAAGTATCAAGTGCGCGAAGGCGATGTATAGAGCGCTTGAGATAAATTTCGGAGCGTCAGTGAAATTTTAATAACTAATTTTCTTGTAGGACTCGCGCCCGCGGCACGGGATGCCGGGCCCGCCCGTGCCGGTACATTATGTATTCATACCCTGTTTAATATGTATACCAGCGAGTTAGCTACGATATTGGCGCTTCAAAATGGAGTGTGTTTTTTAATTTATTTTTTTCTTAAATAGAACGGGAATTCTAAATTTAAATTAACTTAATAAAATTTGAAATTATAAATCAAGATACTCTATGGAATATCATATCTTTGTTAGAAAGTTGTACTATATAAATTTTTTAAATGATTAGACCTATCGTTATTATTTCAGCCAAAGGTCGTCCACTGCAACACATAAGCCTTTTTAATTTATTTATTTATGTTACTATCCGTATAGGTTTATTTAAAGTGTCCACTTGTATACGTTATGAGAAGAATGCCGAAAGAATTCGGTTTGATAGAAACTATAATCAAATTGGACTTCCATATAAAGCATTTTTTAAGTTAAAGCTACGATTCCAAACACGCTTTGATCTGAGAAGAGCGCTTAACAAACTTAGACAGGTTTTTTTCACCCTAAGATCTTTAAAATAACCTATTGGAAGCACAGAGTACATGCAGTGTCTACTGACAACGTTAACAAAGCCATCTGTCCGTCTTGTGGAATGTCCACCGCTGCGCTTCCTGGTCCCAGCGACCGTCTGTTCTGCCTCTCACTTGACCTTCCAACCGATACTTCAATTTATATCATATAAATATTTTAAGGATATATTTATTAGCCAATACTGGGTGTCTTATTACAGTCTGCCCTCTTAATAATAAGAATCATGACTCTCATTGTTCAATAAATGAGTAATGACATAAGTTCCTTAATAATATTTTTTTTCGTTCCATTAATTGTAATAGTATACAGTGCGAAAACTTTAACCGATAAATTGTTTACAATTGTTATTTTAGTTAAATGAAAAAATTGCTTTAATTAACTATTTGAGAAACGAATTTAAAATCTCACTTTTATTAAAATTCTATTAAATTATAAATAGGTTAAAGAGATCCGCGTGTTAAAATTTAGATTACGTACAAACAGCACCAATGTAATTTGATCCACTGCATCCTCTTTTAACGTAAGCTGACAGGCGTCTAGTCTATGAAAGGAGAGGTCTACGGCGACTGGACGTTCCGTAGACGCGGGGGAGGATCGAGGGAGGGACAAGCGTGAAAATTACACAAGAAAATTTTACCATTCAGCATCTTTGTGTTTTCGTTCAAGATGGCGCGCCATTACAACACGCGCTAAGAAGGTTATACGTGAAATTATAATATAAATAAACATGGAATATGTATTACAATATTTAGATTAGATTCTTTACTTTGTAATTTATTCTACCATTCTTCCATCTATATAGATTGAAGTATGACACACCAATAAAAAATTATGTCTTTATTAGATTATTTTTTTCATTTTTACAATATTCATTCTATCATATATTTCTATGTACATAGGTATGAATATGTATATAATGTATATAATAATATGAATTTATACATATATTTACAAATTTATAATATAAATAGGGGAATACTCATTTAGCTTTTTTAAGACTTTTTTACATTTATTTTAGTGTTTTTTCAAAATTCGTATGTAATAATCAGTAACTACTTGCATTAGCCAACATTGCAATACAAAATTATTGGTGCTATCAGAAGGAAAGATAAATTATTTATTTCCTTAAAAGTAAAACTAGAATTTATTAAAAATGTTAATTCTGTAAAAACCCGTAAAAATATTTTTAATGTATATTAATTTTTAACAATTTGTTTTAACTTTGCTAGTTATTATTATTTATCTCAGTTTCTATTTAACGTAAATGTAAAACTAGTTTCACATATATTTTTTAATTAATTTTTTTTATTTATGAAACTATAATTTCGGTATAGATAATAATGGAAATAAAAGATAAATAATAAATTCGATAAATAAAGTTCTTCACATAACAATTGTTAGTTACGGTGTTCTACATGTAGAGTGTAACAGGAAGTCGGCACAATAGCGGCGCTCGGCGACTCTTCTTTGATCATCTCGTTAATTAACGCGATGTACCCGCCTCCGCCCGTACACTAGCCTAGCGAGCACTTAATTAATAGATAATTAACACTTAATTAGTTACCAATTAATAATTAACTTTGGAACACACTCAAATGAAAATATAGGCTTAAAAATCTATATCATTTTGACACATTTTTAATTCGTACATAAATGAATCTATTATAAGGCGATTTATATGAATCTTAATCTATTTTAATTTAGTTAAAATACAATATTCATTACAATAAATTTAATTGCCGTATTTTAAAAAATGATCCTTCGTTTTATACTATACTAACTACTTCTATTACTTCTTATCGTCAGCAATAACACTTCTTGGGAGATTCTGATACTCAAGCGATTTAAGCGACTATTATATTATTCGTCTTCAGTCTGTCTTTGTTTTTATTCACTTGTGGCAGTGCAATATTCTTATGAATAAATTTCCTGCTAAACAATTTATCTAAAGAAAGCCAGTATGTTTTATTTACGCCAGAAAACGCAACTTAAGACTCAACCTTCTTCTTCTTTGGTACCAGGATTGCCTCAAGATGGTGAAGCCATTATCCCCAGAAGATTGAAAAACCATTACGATATGTTATAGTATGCCATTCAAGAGTACGTTGGCAATGTAAAATATGTCTAAAAATAATGGGTGTAGAAAAAAGTAGTTTTGAAATGTTTCACACATAATACGCTACTGTATTCAATTGAGTACACCCCTTCCAAACGGAATAAAATTTTCGATTTTTTTGGTTGATTTATTGTTTATTTTATATCTACACGGTAATAAGGTAAACGTTTCGCATTAATAATTTTTTTTAGTTTTATTTTGGAGGTTTTTGGGTTAACCACGGTTACCACCTATCTCTTACAACATTAGTTGAATAAGATCATAATGAAAATCATTTAATTCATAATACAACATACACGCGTTTAATGGGCGAAGGTGAGCTATCACCTGTGCATATATTTGTTCCTCATAACCAATTCAAGTGACAGCTGTCACATCACTAATTGCTTCCGAATTCAAATAATTTTAAACCGCGCAAAAAGAATTGGAAAAAAAATTGTATCCGTAGGTCCCTACTGACCAAGAATACGAAGCGTTGAAGTACTGGAAACAATGACGAAAAACAAATTAAAAATTTTAATGAATAATCGGGTAATATTTTTAAAGTAGCAATTTATCGATTTTATATTAATGTTTACTGGGCTTTAGATATTTTATTTATAGTACACATCCTTCATACATGAAATCGTATATAAGGCCACTTACATATTGTCCACAATTTAGAATATTTTTGACATCAAAATTCAATACCAAAATTTCAAGCGATAATATTGAATACACACAAAAACTAGTTTCGTAAAAACGTGTTCAAATACACAAACCTGCTTTTTATCAAATATCGTTTTTATATCTAAAAAAAAAGAAACTCGTTGAAGACACGTGTGTCTATGACAAGTTTTTATTATCAATAAATCGAAGGGTTGAATCCGGTTGGAATGCGTAATTGTTAAGTCTGTTTGAATTTCGAACAATAACTTTTTTGGAATTACTAGTAATACTGGTTTTAGTGAAACACGTGTTTTAACTTTTAAAAAAAATATATTTTTCGGACTGATATACCCGATTATATTATTATACACTAGATTACATATATTCACGCGCTCTTGTTAGGGTTTTCGTTGTCATGGTTCTGATGTCCCCGCTGCTCTCGCCATGTGACGCCCTGATTTTCTGTGTTTGGCGGAGGTGAAGCATTCATTCAGTGACTTTTAAGTGACTGATTTGATGGGATCTGTCCACCCTACTGGAAAGCGTCCACGAGCTCGCTTGCCCTCCAAGCACCACCAAACGTTCCATTGAGTTCTCTTCATGGGTGATTTGTCCAAAATACATGAAATATAAACATTAAAATATGTGTATTATAATGTAAAGCAGCGGTTGAGCATTGACTGTAACACTGTATCCCGGAAATCAAACCCGCGAACCGCGATCGTAAGTCTCAGTCCTCTACTGCTGACTTACCACTGCTCAATGTGTGAAATGAGTGATGAAAGTGAATTCGAACCCTCGATTCCGAAAATAATGAGAGTAATTTCTGACACTGATAAAGGATAATGTAACACCTTTGGTTTTATTTTTTGTTCTTCTGTTTAATGTATTGTAATTAAATAAAAGAACAGTATTTCCGTAATATATTAAATATTTTAACTTGTCAATGCATTTTATTTTTTGTGTACACCTAAAAATATGGAGAAAAATCAAAACTGTGATTAATTAATTTTTGTGAACAAAATTATGCATTTTCTGCATGTTTTTCGATTCACATGGTTTTGACTTGAAAATTTTTAATTTTCGATTTACACGTTTTTCTCAGGAACGTATCTACCGTGTAAATCGGGGAATAGGTGTATAAACATATGTATATAGCATATCAAATAAATGTTTAGCCAAGAATCTCGTAATATTTATAACTATCAATAGGTAATTTTTATTATGAATTTAGTTTTTTAATGATCGAAATTAAGCTATTAATTACAATATTTATTACAGAAACAAAACTATTATATATCTTATACTTAAAACAAATCATTTTGCGAATTTTTTGAAAATAAAATCAATGATTAGTTCTGTCAAATGCCGTAGGTCTTTTATCGCAGTCACTATAAAACATCGTACTATTTTAATTATTATACGGAACGGCATAAAAGCGGTTTATCGCGGGGCACGGGTTGCCAGCGCGGCGGAGGGGGCGGCCCCCGCGGCCTGGTGGGAGGCAAGAAGCAGAGATTTTATAGCCCACTACCATCGCAACGCTTTTAATGGCTTATTTGCCCGGCCTTTGTCAGGGGTAAGTCGCCTCCCCAAGCTTTTGTATTGCCAATTTTATTCCGCCGAAGAATGATAACGGCTTCGATAAAACACCCACGTTCCATCTTTGAATTTGAATGTTTGCTTTTATCTGTGCGCGTTTCGTAAGATCTCACTGTATATCTATACAAGATTACTTTATTAACCCTTCAATAACTAAATTTAATTACTGTAATAATAACACACATATATCTCTAAAAAGATATATAAAACATTTTAATTGCATAGAATGAATGTTTATAGATATAAAAGCTTTAAATGGGTGAATATGTAGCTTAATTCTCAGAAAAATGATTTACAGCTTAAACACTTATTTTCAACTATTATATATAAAGTGATTACTCTGAAATAAATTACATTTTTTTTTCTATTAAAATACAACTGGCCAATAACTTCGGGCCGTACAAAGTCTGCAAGGTACTATAATTTGTAAACGCTTCTTCTTATTATATTATTAATACATTATTTATTATTTCTGGAACTATCAACTTTTAGTAAAGTTCTATTTTAAAATATTCCTCAGAAAATTAGCCATATATTAAACCATTTAAGGCTTTTACAACTATAACGTCGTAGTCAATCTATTAATTAACAATTATTAAAACTTCTCAAGTCACGTTAAGACAAACTCCTTAATTTAATTAACAATATAAATTCAATTTCTTCAATTCGACCCTTGAACTTAAACATAATTAAGTCCTCAACTGTAATAGATTTAAAATGTTGGTGTTATTGATTTAAAACGACTACGAATCTCTTGAGTAAAATTTATATACTATTTCAAATATTATATTTTATTTGTTGAATGTAAAAATATAGTACTAGTATTTATGGGAATGTCTAGATAATTCTAGGGTCAACTGTTGCGAAGATATATAAAAAAAATATTTAAATAAAATATGGTAATTTTTAAAATAAAACCTTTTTCTTGATATCGAACGCTATTCTTACTTCACCATGAGTAGATGTTCTATTCGTTCAGCCAACAAAATCAATCTGGAAGAAGGAAGATATATTTATATATAGAATTCGTCGAATTCGTTTTCCGTACATCATTTTTCAGCCAAATTTTAAAATAACATACTTATAAACTTTTCAAAACATTTAATTGTAATTGTTTTAGTCCACAGAATTCATAGGCCTTCTCCAAAGATTTCTTCGGAACGATATAACATAATAGCCACGTTTGATTAGACAAGTTAACGATAGCTGTGTGGTATTATGGTACGCAAAGAACTCTGCCCAGTCTCTGAAAACTTGTTACAGTAAAATAATTTACTTACATAGTACTTTTTTATTTTTATTCATGATAAATACGATACTTATAATTTAATTACTAAAAGGATATAATACATGCATTAATTACAAATAGTAAGTTATTCACAAGAAGAGAGATAAATTAATTTTTAAACTTTTTAACTAAATTTTTTACCGGAAAGTCATTATAATCTGTAGCCAGCCAAATAGACTTTAGACTTTACAGTATTAAAGTTCTAGTCTATCTTATATTTGTAGCAATAACTTGAAACGGCCAAAGAAAACATCCCCAACCGCGAACTTCTCAAATGCTTTATCTAAAACAACGGGAGGACCGCAAAATATAACGAACCAAAGAACCGACTAATCCTAAACTAAAATCGATACGTTTTTACCTCTACCCCTTGAAAATTTTCCGAACTACCCTGAGCTGCCTCCCCGATTTCAATTTAAACGACAAAGTATTATTTAATTTCTACCGTCTTTTCTCCATTGTAAGCCGAGGAGGGTGGGCCCCTCTTTAAGACGTTGTCGTTCCCTCTCTAACGAGAGCGCATTTAGGTGAAATTGCAAGTGCGAGAAGGACGGATAATACTAAGAAGTTCCCGCGACGTTTTCTTAATGACGTCATATAGATTTATAGATGTACGGCGTGGGGGAGACTACCGACCGGGCGAGGTGGCGAAAAGTTTTTACATCCCCCTTTTATTAATGCTTATACATAATTTTTTTTAACCTTTTTTGCTGTTATACGGAAAGTATAGTATTTGTATATAGTTTATTTTTTATGAAACCGTAAATTTAATAGACATTAACAAAGATTAATTAAGAAAAAGAAGGTAAAATTTTCTTGTCTGTAGTGGCAGCAGGCGAGGGATAGCCCGTGCAACCGATGACCTTTAAGCCGAAAGGTTCTTGGGTAGTGACCACTAGCCGGTAGACAGCATGGGTAAGCCTTACCCATCTTTACTAGCTGGACTGACGATATAGCTAAGGCCGCGAGAAGAGAGTGGGCATCGATGCGATCTTTGGGGTTGGCGTCTATCGGCTGAAAAAAAGAAGAATAATCAAGAATAAACTTCTGTAAAATTTTTGATTATTATCATAAACTTATGGGCATGTGTACTGCTGAAAATTTAGTGCTACGATAGGTTTTTAAATAAAATATCTTAGACACTAAAGACACAAGTCATATTTCTCTATACACGATCCATTTGAATTAGCAACACAAAGATGCATTAAATAACACGCAAGGAAATGTAAAATATATTTTAAAAAAGAATCGAATCATTATGTAATAAATATGATGAATCGATATCGAAGTAAAAAGTCGCTGGTGGCATCGACCTGCAGATAAATCTGATCTTAAATTTGGGTTAAAAGGCGACGTTGCAAATGAAATTACATGCGTAACAAGATTTGTCACAATACTACGAGCATAAGTACTGTGTAATTTTTTCTACTTTATCACTAATGAAATACATTTTGAAATATAAATATGGTAAATTAAAAAAAAGATGTTTAAGAAATATCGTCATCAATTTATTTAGAAGATTATTTAGAAGGTTTTGTTTATGTACATGTAATATACATATAACAGTGCATGATCTATTTGTATAAATGTAACATACGTGTCTTTTTAGTATATAACTAACACATAACATTTTCGTTATTCAAATTCTTGTTACGAAGAAATCATCAATGTACTCTGTATTAAAGTTATGTGTGACATAGTTAATTTGTAGTGTGCAAACACACATCTAGAAGTATGTGAGAGATAAAACGAAGGTAGGAGACAAACGACAAGCCATCTGTTCTGAAATATCTTGTGCGTCGTGTCAATCGCGCCTTCCCCTGTTTTACGGCTCTCAAACCACAGACAGAAAATAGCTCTTTCACATATATAGTCCATTTATCTATTTTTAATTATCCTTAAATTGTTCTTACTATTAGGACACTACCTTTTCCTCAAAATCAGTGTTCATTTCAAAAGAAATAATTTCGCCTAATTTTATCTTTCTTTTAAGTTATATGTCTATGTTCTATTCATTCCATTTGTGAAATATCGTGATATAATAATTGACAGAAAGTATTCGATGATTAAAAATTAAAACCCTCAACCGGGGATTTACAGACGTGGTTCTTAACCACTAAGTTACTGCTGACATCAAACAGCTGTTACCGCGTGGTTCCAACTCTCAAACTATGTACACTCCACACGTAAACGTCTGTTACGATATACAGGCACGAGCACTAGTGTTGTATAGACTCAAATTACCGTATTTGCTTTAATCCATTTAAATTCAGAGCCATGTAAGCCGTACGTACATAAAACGTAGAGACGACGTTCGGAAATACGAAAAAGCCGATGTAAATCGCGTAATCTTGAGACCTCGGCCTCGTGACGTATGTGAAGCACGTCGCGATACCAGGACCACGTTCCGACTACGCTACCTCCCGCGCCACAGACTAAAAATGTTACATATTTAAATATTTATTTAATCCGTCAAACATAAAATTAACATTTTCCGCAAATCAAACAATAATCACGAAAAGGAATACATCGTTTGCATTTAATTATTGTTTTTTAATTAATAAATATAGATATTTTAATTTAATTTTAATTTAATTATCTTTAAATGGAAGCATAAAAATAAGATATCATGGAATATTCTAGTCGTAGGAAAAACGCTACAAAACCTTCAAAGTTTTATAAGATCTAGTACAATAAAGCATGATTAATATTTCTTTCATTTCTGAAGTATATAACATTAAAGATTTTTTACGTTTTAATACTAATCTCATCTTAAGGTTTCACCTGTGGTGTTAGACTGTAAAATAAATCAATATCTATTCATGTAATACAAGTTCTTTTTTATTGTTTCCTTGTTACTAAGGGTTGTGGCCAATCATATCAGTTTCAGCTACCAATTTTCTCCGAGCTTTTCTGTTTTTTTAAAGTTTTATATAACCGTGTACGATGGTGTTGTACGCTCTTCTTACTGCGTTAGTCCAACTAATATATGAACGTGTTCTAACCTTCTACATTGCCAACAACTATAAGCATCTCTAGAATTTCCGAGTTCCTTCGAGAGCAGAAGTAGTAATTACTAAAAAAATATTGTATATTGTATATATAATAAATCGATCCCAAAAACGGAATTAAAAGTTAATTATTTTTTTTTCATCATCAATCCGAAATGTTTTTGCTAAGTCTTCATTGATCTGTGACACGAATCGGTATGACAGTTTGGACGATGACATGGCGGCAAATAGAGGAATCTTGGGCGGTCTAATCCAGCAATTACGCATTTTAATGGCGTTCGTTCGTGGCACACGGGGTTTTAATATTCAGTTCCTTGTTTTAGGGCTCACTGCTCGACTCACCTCCGCCCTGAACCCATCCACTTTAATGTATTTATTTTAATTGCCGCTCCAACGAGACGGCGAAAACGTTTAAAACATACACAGAATTATATTTGAGTAAATATGATAGCTCATTGAGTTGTGATCGTAAGTAGATTCAATCTATAACACACACGTTTGTATTCTGTTATATACACCGTTGCTCACGAACTATAAAGAAAACCTGATTATATATAAATACATACAAAAATATCGACATAAAAGAATAAGTTGAGAATTTTGCTATTTGTAGTAATACTTAATAAAATACCATTTTACCCCTCACTAGATGGACCAAAGATTTAGGTAAGGTTGCTGGAAGTCAATGATTATGCAGCGTAGAACCGGTGGTGAACTTTGGGGCAGCTTATATTTTGAAATGGGCGTCTATCGACTAAAAAAGAGAAAAAGGGAACTATCATAATAAGCCATCATATTACATATATATATAGTGATATCATCTATTTATACTTGAAAATGAAATTAATTTTTATATTTACAAAAAATAGATATTTTTTAACTTGATTAAGTGTTTAATTCAAAAATATAAATAAAAATTTGTAGATTTTTATAATTTGCTCAATAAAGTCTGTCAAAAATTCGTTATTTTGTTGGCTAATATATTAGGGGGACCCGAAAGTAATGTCGCTTTCTTAAGTTAAAATCGCAAGTTTTTATTTCTAATCAAAAACCTTTTTAAATCTAGTATACAAATTTTCAATACCGGAGCGGTAAAAATCAATCGGTTTTTATGTAAAATATATCGACAGAAACGACATTACGTTCCGGTCTCATTAATATATCACCGCCCTGTTGATGCCACATACCCATGATATACATTACGGGAAATAAAGTCCTTGTTGAAAAACTCGGTACTATATATATAACAAATTAATTTTTATATGACTTTATATATTATATATATGATCATATTGACAACACAATATATTTGAAAATAGTTTTTTCAAATTTATTTCAAAAATTTACAGGACACTAATAACATTTGATTGAAATAAAATAAACCGCGTTATACTCCGTAAATTATATTTAATAACTATATACAGAATGATAGGTTATAGAAGTAAAAGTTTCAAAGTGGTACAAAATGTATAGCCAATGAAAAATAAATTTCTTTGTCATAACGTCCGATACAAAGTGATGTTAATATAAACCACAATATAATCCATAAAATGGTATTTAATAATCGTATGTAGTTATGATTAAATCTAACAAGAATATTTTATAAAAACAATCACGTCCGCCCAACAATGGCGGCGGACATTAAATTTCAGAATGTCAAAAAACGTAACACGAAAACTAATTAGGTTGAATAAAACTAAAGGCGAGGTAGCGCGGGTCGGCGAGGGGGCGGTGGGGAGCGTCTCGGGAGCAACATTAAAACGAAAATCCCCATTTGGAAAACGGCAAAAGGTTGGTGGCGCTGCATAAAATTCTGAACGCGAAAGACGGGCGCGGCATTATTAAAGCGCCGGTTTCGCAAAGTTAAAATTAAACATGAAAAACGGGGTCCGTGCCTCCACCTCCGCCCAGCACTATTCTCTGTTTCAGTGGCTCCCAAAGTTTATTCGTTTGATGAATTCCGGAAAATAACGTTGTCAACTTTTTACATACTTGTCTATATCAGTGCATGGAATGCGCACACTGAGCCATGACTGTTCTCACTTTGAAATAAACAAATTATTTTAATTGCAAAATTTATAATTGTTGTATTATCGCCAAACATTCTCTCGCTTATTTTTACACCTTTGCAGTGTTTTAAGCATCAAAAATCTATACATACATGTATATTAAAATTCAGGTATTACACAGAATTGTGCTACAAAATGACGTAAGATAGTTACGGAAGTACTATTAATTAAACATTTTATTTAAAATGTTTCAGTAATAATTAATTAACGTGTAATAAAAAGATAATTTGGTTTAGGCAGTCTGATTTATATATCCATAGAGTGCACATAAATAATCTTTTGTCAAGTAATAGGGGAGGCTTTTTTTGGCCAGTTGGCATACCTACAGCTGAAATGGTAACGATAATGACAACTGTGCTGGTCTTAAATTCATTTACAGTTGGCAACTTTCATAACACTTCTCGGGAGTAGATATATTAATGACTTTCGGCAACTTACCTAATGAGTAGACAATGCTAAAACCATTGCCAGGCAATGATACAAGATAAAAAGATCGGTGCAAACCATAATGATATAAATACCATTTGTTAATCGCACTACGAATAAGTTTAAGTCAAATTGGCAATCAGAAGTAAAGTCTATCAAAGATAAAATAAATAAAACAGTTTGTTTGTTCCTTACTATCTATCTATAGTCTTCCAGTATGTGGACTGATAATGAAGAAGGTATCAAAATCGTAATCAAAATCCCAAAAAGTCGTCGGGCGCATGCGTCGCATATCCTGTCATCGTTAACATCTTTGGGAGAGCCTTGTATTAGGCGCTTATTTGCTGATATGGACGAATTAAAGAAATCAGTCTATGTAGACTTTGTTCTGTCAAAGATTATTGATATAATCGAATGATAGCCTACTTCTTCTTTTTCCTGTGGTACTATAGCCCTTTATGACTTTTGCCTTCTTCCACGGTTCTCTTCCATCTCGCTCTATCCTTAACCGTTTTTTGCTAAAATTTCTTCTGTGACCTGCTTATCTAAGCTTTTGTGCTCCAGCTCGGGATTCATTCTTAAACGGCATATGTCGTTATCCCATCGTGCCAGATCAGATATTATTTTCAAGATTTTTCATGTATCACTATGTATACAACTTTATGTATAACATGTCTGTGTATAATATAAAATGAAAAGAAGTAAATTAATGCTCTCATTCCATAAAACAACGAATTACATGGCGGCATATAGTGAGAGTCGCGTGGGCACCAGAACCTATGGAGACTACGACCACTCTGACCAGAGTGCATGTATAAGGAGAAGGTAATATAAAATATTTAACTAATTCTATATGACATTTAAAACGTTTATAGAGTACTGACAAAATTATATTATATTATATTAATAAACAATGTTAAACCAGTGCTAAAACCTAAATGTTAAATGAAAGTATTTGAATTTAAAACTTTCATTTAAAATTTCGAAAACCGCAAACGAAAAACAATAGAAACAGCGGTCCGCGTGCAACTTTGAGAAACTCTGTTATATTTTATTTCGTAGGGAAATTTGTAAATTTATGTAAATTATTCCCGTCTTCGTAGTATGAAAAGTTACACCGGATGTGGTTTAAGTCGTCTAACTTGAGATGCGAGGGTGGGCGGGGTCTTGTAGTATTGTTGTGTTGTTTGTTTGTACAAATGGTGTATTCGCTCGAAGACTGAAGAATCGATCGATTGCTTATAAGTGAAAATAATTTATCTTTTCTTTATTACAAGAGTAAACGTAACGTATATAGAAAGAGAAAGAGGTACGTAACGTATATAAAAAGAGAAAACGTAAATGTATATAAAAACTTTCCAATAGTGAACAAACCTATATCTAGGATATGCAATATAAATTAATAGACAATCAATAATTATACCCATACGTACGTACGTATTTTTTGTACTTATTATAGTGCGATACTGAAGTAAATTATATATAATAGTTAAACCAAATTAAACTAAACCAAGTTAAAATCAAATTAAACTAAAATTCATTTTGTCCAATAAATGATAATGATTTTTCTTCAATAATTTCAAAAAAACTACTTTAAATCTCTCCAATGCATACGAGAGCTATATAATTTCAATTTTTATAAAATTTAGGAGTTTTTCGAAATCTATACATAAAGTTTCTTTTCTTTTGATTGATTGACCAACGATGTATACATGGTGATTGGTTATAAATGTAAAAGGTTTAAAAAGGGTGGATGTATACTTTGTCAGCACAAATTAAAAAGCTTTCACATCTATTTCCGATCACCTATATAAAGTGATCACTCGAATCAGAAATCTGCAGAAGAACCAAGGTAACGAACATAGCTAGAAGAATTGCTCGTCTGAAATGGCAGTGTATGGTCCACATTACACACGGCATTAGGTGCCATTAGGGCCACAAGGTTCTTGTAAGCCCCTCAGTAGTTATATCGCGGGGAGTCCCTGAATGCGGGCTGCGCAAGATTGGTATTCGTGGCGATCTTTGTGGGAGGTCTATGTCCTGCATTGGGCATCTATCATCTGAAAAGAGAAAGAAGAAGATTGGAATACGATAGACAATTAACGCCTGGCAGTATAAACGATAGAAAAGATAGTAAACAATAATTAAATTTAATATATAATATCCAAATTTTAAAAATGCTTTTTCTTACTATAATATCAACATGGTGTGCCTTACGTTAATAGACTAGTGAAATGCAAATGAGCAATACATTCACTCCTTTAAAACTTTTATACCTATAAGTGATCAACCTGTACTTTAATTACTAGTACTTTGAGAAGTGTTTTTACAAATAAGATTATAAAATGATCTGGGAACTAACATAAGCTTTTATAGCTTTCATAACCCATGTTATTTACTTATAAATAACTTTCTAAATATACTTAATAAATAAATTAAATGAAAAGTAATTTCGTTTGCATATTTTAAAGCGTTAAAATTGCAATTAACTATCTCGTCTACGCCGATACCGAAGCTAAAACTCCTTATCGCTTAGTAATTTTAATAGCGTAAATTATTTTCTAGTTTTAAAATATATAGCATGCAGACATTGTTTTATTAAAATTATTTTTTTAGTGTCCTTAGTTCTCGTAAAATAAAGGATATATCGAATATTAATATTGAAAAAAATTAGTGTACACATATTTATACGAATTATTCATTTATAGTACTATGTTTAATAATTTGAAACGATTGGATACTACACCATAAAAGTTACAAATATATTTACACATGAAAACATTGTGTATGTGATACATATGGTTAGCTTCTTTAAATATAAGTTTATTATACCTTTATATACATTAAACTCGCTTGAAATGCTTCAATATAATATATAATACTTAATTTAAAAAATTTATCGTACTATAATATCGGAAAGGACCTGGAAACCCTTCAACTTAATGCAAAGACAACCCAGGATAGAGTGGCCTGGCGCAAATTGATAAGGAGACCCCAAATAAAGGGAAAAGGGAAGGAAGAAGAAGAAGATCGTACATAAACTAGTAAAAAAATTAAGTTCGTTGGGACAGAATCCAAAGACGAGGTCACATCATGGGTTCTTTGGATTTAGACCCTCCATAGAGCATCCGACGAAACGGCCTGTAATATGTAGCCGACCAAAAGTATGCAGCGTCCCGAGCTGTGGTTCTTTCAGGACCTGCCGAACTTCGCTACCTTAAAAGATGTCTTAGGCTAGGCGCCCTCTGCGTCCTGCCACCTCGAACCAGCATAATCTGCAAATGCCATTTGGGCAGCAGTGGGCGACCAGTCACAAAAAAACTATCAAGAAAAATCCAAAGAATATCAACATCATCAATAAGATTTTTTGTGATGTAATAAAAAAATGTGACTAAATCTGTTTTAGTTTAGTATTTTATATTAGAGTGCAATTTGTACTTTTTAGTTTAAGTTGATGATTATCAGTACAGAGAAACTCAATATGATACTAGTCTCTATCTAAGTAGGATCATTTCTCTCTCTGGCATACTTCATTAAAACAAGTAATCACCATAATTATACATATATACATATACATAGTATAGTTAATCGTTCAATGAATAAATAATAAGTAAGAATTATAATTTTTTTTACTAGTTTGATAAAGATTATTTTTGAAGAAATTTATTCAGGGAATATTTTTTTTTTTTTTTGTAAAAAAAACTTATAATTTTTTATTGATCGAACTAGACGTTGTATCAATATTCACATATTGATATTTATAATGAATATATGTAAGTTATTCAAAAACTATTAATTAGGTTTCAACAATTAATTCACTTCTTAGTATTACATACACTAAGAAAATGAAGAGACTGAGTAAATATTGAAGCTCTAGAGGATTGTTTCAAAGTTAAAGTTAGAATTCACTGCTATGTTGAGAATTCAAAATTCAATTATGGATTAGAAATATGTAAGATCTACGAAATAATGACCCGTAATATAAATTTTTGTAGAGCTGTCTATCCAAATATTTGTAAATAGCTATTGAAACATGGATTTATTGACAAAGCGAAAGAAAAAAAGGATATAGCCCAGCAGATCAGCAAGTTAAAGTGACAATGGAAAGGAGTAGATAGCTGATAGGGCCTTAAGGCTCTATAGTGGAGACCACAGACTGACAAGCAGAGCGTAGGTGGCCAACACACAAGTTGGACAGACGACATTTTTAAAGTCGTCGAAATACGCTTCAAACCGGTCTTATTGGAACAGTCTTATGAGTGAAATGATTATGATAACTATGACGTCAAAGAGACGATTTACAGTACTCATCAATAATAATACAGAAATGTTAAGACGCGTTTACATGTAGCATTTTTTAAAATGTTGCAAGCATTAAGTAACATTGTTTTTATTAGATATAATGGTTAAAGATAAAATCTATTTTATTCAACATTGGAAATTTTAAAAGTATTCTTATTGATCGTCAACTTTTTAGTTTATTTAATTTTGACTCTACTCTTACTTTTAAGTTATCATGTATATATAGAAATTATAACTAATTTCTATAGGTACATATACTAGTGAATTCTAAATACAAGGACAAATCGTAGGATTTATAAAAATTTTGAACATGAAAGTAAAAGAACGTATCCGTATGGTGCAAACCGCATATTTAGTCTACATCTACCGTTTTGTCTCCGTGTATGAATATATGATAAATGCATTTATCCCATCACTACTAACGAGTTAAATAGAAAGAGAGAGATTTTGCATTTTCTGATATTAGCTCTTTTCAGCAGAGATTGGAGTAGAAAATAAAATTTATTAATTTATCCACATATTAAGCTATTTTATGTTACATACATAGGATTATTTATATTTATAAATAGAAAAATGCTTTATGAAATAATATAAACTCATCAAGACCTTTATACATAAAACACCAATCCATAATTGAAATGAATTAGTGATATTTATAAAAAAGTAAATAAAATAATGTTAAAATATATACTTAATATTGTGAAAAGAGTTAGAATCAAACAATGTCCAAACAACGCATTATGATTCCATTGTTCTCTCATTGTCCGTAGAAACAAAATAAAACAGATGTGGCCTTATAAACCTGCTATATGATTGTAAAATAGCTTTAAATTTATATAGGGTAATTAGATATAGATGTATAAGCTTCAAAGATGTGAAAGTATAACTTATTTCTCAGCAATAAGCTATAAAACTATTAGATATATATCAAATCATCCAGCTGTGATCACTCTAGAATTTTACATTCATTATTTTTTCTTTTAATACGCGACTTAACGTAACTTTTTATATTTGAAATAATGAAATAGAGGGGGGTACCTCACTTTAATTAACAACAAATGTGCTATAAATTTATCGCTTTAAAGCTTTTGCTTATAACACCGTGTTATAACGGCTATAACATATAATCGATAGCGTCTAAAGCGGTGCATTCACAGCTATATAGCGGGCTTATGCCGTACATAAAACATTGTGATTGCGTTTGACAGAGCGCGCCGCGAGTGGCAAGTTTTAATAGAAATTTAAATTAGCTTAGGTTGTTTCTAGTACGACTTGAGACGAAGTTGTCGCAAAATACTATGTTAGACTGGCAGAAAAGAGCTTAAAATTTATTTAATATCAGGAAATTGTTGATTAGCCTTTTGATTTGCCTTTTGTTCCCTTACGATTCATTGCGACATCATTGCGTACATTAATATTGATATCAGTTTAGTAGTAATAAACAAGTTTATTATACAAATACTGGTATATTAATGTATTGCCTTACCAAGTCTTCCTTTTTTAAATAACGATATGAAGTAATGACACGTTTTCTTTAATTATTTTTAGCCAATTATATATATACGAGTACTACATAATAAAATGCCACAAGACGCTAGACGCCGGCTTCTTCCAATCGGTTCTTTTGGGAATATTTGGTTAAGGATTATACCCAGCAGTAGACATGTTACTTCTGAAAAATGATTATAAATTTTATAACTATAAGTATACTCATAAATAGCTATGAATAATTAAAATTACTGCAACCATATATCATCAAGTATATTTCTCTTGTCCCGTGCCAAACCTTCTAATGCTTGGATATTTTTACGTCAATTCACGGTGACATTTAAAGGTGACTTCCACTAATCAGTGCAACAATTTCAGTTATAACGTTATCTTTGTTCATGTGTTTTGACTAAATGTTGTTAAGATAATTTAGGGTATTTATTGACAGAATATATACCGGTGGGCCCTGAAGAAGACGACATATTTAAGGTAGTTCGACGTCACTAGATGCAATGCGCTTCCAATTACCTAAATTATTAATTAATTTTAGTCATAATTACGATGTAAAATAATTGAACTGTTGTTGAGTAGACCACATAGTGCACAGTAATGATGGCCGAAGACACCCATCCTTAAAATAAATAAACTCAAAAGGTTGGTCTAAAGGTTGTGGAAAAAGCTGGACATAGGCCACGTTTACCCTTTGCTGGTAGAATTCTAAAAGAAAATTTATATAAACCTGTTTCCAACAGTAGACGTGTTATAACATAAATGATGACGATGGTAACAGAGATATAAAATGAAGAGCAAAATGGTTAGTTGGTAGAAAAGGTCTTCGGCATTAAATTGGCCGTTATACATAACATCTTCTTAGTTAAGAAAGGGACCAATATTTAGCCACTTTCGCACATGCAGTGGTAGTCGTGCAACAAAGTGCACCGCCCGCCCGCCCGCTGATAAATGCGTATGCGGCAAACAATGCGAATTACACAACCGCCACCGTCAAATCACTCAACACGTATTTCGCCCCTCCACGGGGCATCTTCAGGAGTTCCTCAGGTGTAACTTAGTGTAACACTAATCGGTGTAACATGACTCCTAAAGATGTCCTGTTGTTTGCCTAAAGTTGTTTGTCTGGCTAAATATTGGTCCTTTTCTTACTTAGGATGGACTTCCGCAAGGTAACGCCTGATTCCAACAAATATCTTGTTAGTTGCTTCCCGACAGAGTCTCGTGGCCTAAGTCTCTGCTACCATCTTTTTTCCAGGCTGTTTATCTGTGAAAATTTTAAGGAGCCGTACACGGTTGTGCCCCACTTGTAATCGCCTCACTCTCTTCACATTGTTGTCAACTTTTAGCTTTTTTTTACTTATGTTACAGTTCTCATATATTATAAGTAGTGTTAATATAAATAAATATAATTTCGATTAATCACTTTTACTTAATACACGTAATAAGACTGCTCTAGGATCGTGGGATAAGAGTGTTCGAGAGTTGTTTCGAGCAATTCGAGTCGTTCCGAGCGCGAAGCGGCGAGCTCGTTTGGCTCAAGTTTTGATAGAATTTTCAATTACCTTGCTTTGTTTCAAGAGCTACGCCCGCGACTGTCTGAATAAGGGTTGAATAGTTTGTGTGCGGAGAACGGCTTATTCGTCGCGAAACTTGTTAAGTAGTTTTTTTTTAAATTCAAGATCTATTATGTGTACAGTTTTGAATACTAAATATTTGCAACACCTATATAAGTCCAAAGCTAATATTGATTTGTCATAATTACCAAGAATTTCTCTTTTTAATTACTTAAACACTTCGTATACAATGTATATATAATGACGAATTTAATGTCTAAGACATTTTCAACCAGTAAACTGTTTAGGCGGTGCAGAAATAAATCAATTTTAATAAATAAAATAAGTAAGTATCATAAAAGAGAAAGAAGGGAAAAAAATTACGAAGTTAAAAATACATTTTATTAATATGCTAATGACTACCGCTACAAATATAATATAATATGCGCATAGATTACTGATCATAGTATCTCTGTTTCAAAAACAATGTTATTGTTGGTAAACTATTTATAAATACAAAAATCAATCGCAATTTAAAGTTACACTGTAAAACATTTTAAAAAGAAATCATCGAAAAATTTTTGATAACAATCGACGAGTAAATTTATACGATTATCTTAAATATCTTCATTTAAGTCTAGGACTTCCACTACCAGACACAAGCCTCCACCATAAATATCTAATAGAATCAGTTGACCAATGTTAACAAGGTCGTGTAATGTCGTCGTAATGTTTATAAAATAAATATCATTGAATGATTACAGAGGTCATTTTAAAATTGTAAAATGAAAGTTGCGTTAACAATTTAAAAATGTATATGTATATCGCAGGACATTTCTTTGTCATTGTATCTAATAACACAACTTAAAGTGCATGTCCTTATGTTGATAACAAATCTGTTTTGATTTGTGTATTAAGGTGTATTATCGATGTTATAGAAGTAAAAGTTAGTATGATAGCATGTACTTCGTCATCGCATATCTCAAAGACATGTATGGGGAATATTTCATAATCGCCACACTTGGCAAGCGGGTTGGCGATCGCAGTGTAGTATTATGATTTTTTTTTTATTGGCCCCCGCTATTGGGGGCCTCTCGTACCCCTATCTTTGGTGGGACAGGGACTTTACGGGCAATTTATTTTTTCACATAGTTATTTATTATTTCCATTCGCTCCTTTCGTTCTTCACATATTCTTTCAATCTATTCTTTCATGCCACATTTCTGCTATCTTTCCCTTTTAATCTGTGACCTTTCATTCCTCCCTTATTACATGTTACATTTTATCTTTATTTCTTTTCGTTTACATTTTTATCACATTTTATATCACATTTTGAGTTACATTTTATCACATTTTTTCTTATTGTCTATTTAAAATTTTTCTTATTTTCTTTAGTTTTTATTTTTTTTGTATCACTTTTTTAATTATTTCCTTGCAGTATGTGTAGTATTATGATAAGCAGAGGACGCTGCTGACCGTCCTCTGGAAGCTAGTTTGTGAGTACTGGCAATTCTATACAATTAACGCATAATGTATGAATTATTTAAAATCGTCTCTTTGCAGAAGAGTCGAGATGTAAATAAATCGAATTAATTATTAACAAATTTTTCAAAACTGGGAGCGCCTATCACTTTGAGCTAGGAAAAAGAAAATATAATAATAATACCAAAAAACTTAATATAGATAATATTATAGAGCATTGTGTGAATTAGCAGTGTTATAAACAGCGGTAGATCACTGGTACTTGCGATTGTAGATCGCGGGTTCGATTTCGAGTCAGAAATAGATCACACTTTGTGCATTGATTACATAGGATTGTGACTGCCCACAATCAAGATTTCAGACACAAGTTTACATACATTTTGATTGGTTATATATTATAAAGGTTTATACGGTGAATACTTTGGAGGTTTTATACCCTTTTACAATTTGTAAAAAGCGATTAAAATCAAAATATTTTTATTCGCATAGGCACTTTGAAATATATTACAATAATTAATTTTTGTTATTGCAATACGTAAAAGCAAATTAACTCAAATAGTACAATTCTACATGACTAGATAAAGAGCGTTAATTTTTATTTCTTAATACGGTATGTATTATTTATGAAAATTGATAGCAAATGTACAGCACATTTAGTTTCGATTTATGTATGCTCCCCTTAAAGCTCTAATACCGATATATTTCACCTATATACTAATCACTCTGTATATATTTGAAATAGTAAATGAACGTTTTGATGAACACAACAAATTCTCCGTTTCATTCGCTCACAAGATTTGCCCAAAATTAATTAAGCGAGCCGAAAATGAAGTTGAAAAATTGATTAAAGCTCGCGCCGACCGCACGGAGCGTTCTCGGCGTGAGTTAGTTCCGCCGCTACACGGAAACGTCAAAGTTTCGCGAGGGGGCGTGGGGCCGGCGGGGGCGGAGGGAGAGGGGCTACGGGGAGAAAAGGGGGCAAAAATGAGCCACGAGCGCTGAAGACGGATCGGGGAAGTTTAAAATTAGAACTCGCCTGCAGGCCCGGCTCTTCTCGTGTACCGACGCGGCTCGAAGTTCCAATGACGGGCGTCTAGAGTGTTCGATGAGTCTGAAACACATTTTTCTATACATTAAACAATTTATACTTAACTTTATTATAATAAAAAAATCTGTAAACACTGCGTTCTTATTTTACTTGAAAATACAATGTTAGAAATATAAACATATTTAGAGTAATCAATTTAAGAGGTGTCTATACAAACTTTATCTCTTAAAATATGTATCGTATTAAAAAGTAGTTGAATAGAGTTTAATCTAATAATCACCACTATCGTCATCATCGTCACCATCTTGTCAGCCAATAGACGCAAGACAAAGCATAGGCCTCCCCCAAAACTCGCCACGATCACCGGTCTTGCCCTATCCGTATCCTGCGACAAAATGATGTACAACTTAAATTGATAGTGCTGATATGAAAATGACTTCGTAACCTTTAACATATAGCTTATTATCCTAAGTTACGTTTGGTAACAGAATCCGTATTTTCAAATAATAGATTTAATTGTATCCTTTTAGATGGCGAGAGGAATATTTTGTCTTTTATATATTGAAGATTAATATTAACATTTCTAGTATAAATAATAGCAAAAAAGGATTCTAGTAATTACATGAAAATTAATAATCTGTTGGTTATCATCGTACATAAACTATGATGAATATATATGTATATATATATAAAAAATTCCATCGCATGAACAGTTTTAGGATAAAACTGCGTCGCCGAAAATATTTAAATAACAAAAAGAGACCCTCATCACACTTTACGGAGCTCGTTATCAAGCAAAATATTACAAAAGCCGAAACTATCGGTTAAAACTCACAACGACATTCCGACTAACAGGTCCAGTCGCCGCTTAGGGTTGGTAGGCACATCAATTTGAAAAACGAATTCGATTTTTCGTTTTTTTTTTTTAATACAATGCAATTCTACAGCATTTCTGCATAACCAATATTAAAAATATCTTTTCGATTGTTACACATAGAACTGTTCGTATATTTAAATATGGAACGCATTCGAACGGAAACTTTAACTATTATTTTCTATTCATATGAGATTCTCTCTTTACCTTCCAGCATATTTCATATCTTAGCTAATCATTTTTAGCAGATAAACATTTAGACTGTCCACAGGTCTACAACCAATTAATCTTTTATTGAAATTTTTCAACCGTTTTTTCATCAAAATCTTAATTGTAGTCGTATTTGACAAAATTATGATTTAAATTTGGAACAGAATTGATTTGTAATATGATCGTTAGTTACACGAATAAAATCGACCTCAAGAATACGGTTTAAAATAAAGTTTTTACAAATAAAATAATTTAAAACACAATTATGCGTTGTCACTGCGAGATTAAAGAAGCTATATTGTTAACCTATTAATTACACTATATTGATATAATAATAATGTGTATAGTTGTAGTCACTTAAGCTAGTCACGCCCGGTGAATAGTTATTCATTCATTTATTCGTATTATCATCTGCTTATATTCACTTAAAGTGTAAGTAGCAAAACGTCATTAGAGCTCAATTTAATAAAAAAAAATTAAAGTGAAATTGATTTCCTTATAGGTAAAGCTTAAAGTTCGCTTAATCAAAGGTTCCAGGCCTTAAAATTCAGAAATGGAGATCACGAACTGGTAAGAGAACGTAAGACGAGCCCTTATAAGGCAACGTGGACAGACGACCTTGTGAAGGCCGAAAAATTTTGAATACAGACCGCCTTCATACATGGAATGATAATGATTAATATTCAAAGATCATTATTTATTATTCGTAATAGTAGGTAACAGCCCTAGAATTGGACCGGCCCCGCCGAAGGAACTTTCCGATTGTAATTCGCACAGTTTGTCCGAAAACTATCCGGGTAAAAAAGGTTCGCCTAACCAAACAGCGACCCTTATAAAACAGCCGACCGGGCGCGCTAAAAACCACCCAAAAAGGCAGTAAAACTAAAGGAATTAGATCCCGCACCAACTACTTTTCAAAACACTCTTCGACCCCGCACTGAAATATATAAGTACCTATTTATATTTTCCAGTCCGAGATACGCAGGGCGGTAATGGGATTACGCAATATTATTTTAAAGCATGTAAACCTAATACGTCCACCTACAAAAATCCACATTTAAGACCACGGATCGGTGTGTACAGCATAGGACACCGGCATACAACTAACGCTATGTTTTAATATAAGATATAAATGACACCAGATCCAAATACGGGAAAGACTCGCCCAAGACAATCCAAGCGAAAATCCCGGGAGGCCTTACTTAGCAACTATGGAGTAATTTTTGGTATAAGTTTATTGTGTAAAAATGCCTTTTTAATGTTTTAATTTTGGAATAATTTTTTTTCTTTCTTTTAAACGTTTATTTCGAAATGGAAATTAGCTATTGATAATTTTAAAAATTATATGCAGTTTTAATTGTTTTACTATGTTCAGCGATAAAGGTTTATACAAATAATTTAAGCATCTTGGTTATATTTCATATGACGTGTGGACATTTATTTTCGCAATGTTTATTGCAGTACATTATTATTTTTCCCTAATACGCCCCTGCACGATAAGTACCGGAATTCGTACCACGCGTTAGTAAGTTGAGCGAGGTTCGATACTAATTGCTTTACACGAAATAGATTTAGCGCGTTCCAATATCTGACGGTACTGTAGGTTTCCGATATATTAATATTAAGCATAAAATTTTCAATATTTCTTTCAGATAATTTTGTTTTACTTTACGTAATGTGGAACAGAAGACCTTACTTAGCCTTTCGAATTATTGTTATTATTATGTATTTTCATTACATACGATTGCCTTAAATTTTGCTTTACTTTATATTTTTGTATTACAATTTTTAATTATGAATTTATGACGAAATTATTGTACAGCTGTATCCGCCGATAAAGATGCACCACCATCTGTAGTTGGCTTGACGTCATATTTTATATTTCCAGATTTAAATAAATAGTTAAATAAAATTCAGCTCCTTGAGATCTCTCAGTTGTACGTTCATTACAAAGCTGGGTGATTTCATATCCAAGTTCAAGCAGTGTCAAGTTCTAAAGAGAGTGCATTGCCTGTTAATTATACAGTCTATGAGAGTCTATGATATTTCATGAAATAAAAACCTGAACTATGTTGTTATGGATTGATAATTATACTTCCTATGTTGGCCTCTATGCTTTATGGCCACTTCATGATATAGTAATATGTATATCTGCGCGCGAAGGGTAAAAAATTATCTTTTTTTATAATGTAGAATCAAATTGATCTCCTTTAAGACGTTGAGCTATAATGAAATTGAGAAAGAAAATCTATAAATCAAATTTACTTTTAATATGCGTTTTAAAATTTGAATCTGGTTGTTCAATAAAGTTTGGCGGAATTTTATTAAGATATCTAATTATTCCTAATCAAATAGAAACTTGGCAGTCGAAACATGCGGACAGGCAATTTTTCACGATGATTTACACGTATACCATGAACGTCATCATTTTTTTTTAATTTACTATAATTATTGTAAATGTACAAAATATTATAATAAATATATTGTGAGACGACTCTAAGAATGTTGAACTCTTTAAACTGCTTGTTAAAGGAGATTCGCGGCCCTAAGCCATAAATAGCTCGGATAGCTCTCTTTTGCAAAACAAATATATTTTTAATTTCTCACCCCAAAGCATCTATACATAGAACATAAATCTGTGGAAATAATTAAATTATACTCTCCTATTATCATCAATATCAGATTAACGTTTTATCAAAAGTATAACAAAATACATGATATATATCAATAATGTTTACAAATTAGAAGAAGAAAAAGAAAAGAAGAAAAAGAAGAAGAAGAATTACACACTACAAAGAAGTTTAAGAATTAATGTAGAAAGTAAGAATATAAAAAAGTAAGTTATCTTAGTAAGATAGACTTCAAATAAAAAAAATGTTGTAAACAAATGTGCACTGGTTAGTAAAATCGTGAAATATACGTTTTATAAATTATATCAAATAAAAAACAGAGATTTTTACGTAAATATTTTCCAGAGTGCATTAATACAGGTAACAGATAATCTAGAACATCAAATCTCAAATTCAGGTCATTAATTAGATCTAAAATAGCTGCCAAAAATCTGGACATTCTGGGAAGGTTGGGCAGTTTTTTACACCAGGACAGCCCTTGAGTCTGTATGTCTTGTTTCCTATGAGTATTTGAAAAGGCTTATTTAGATCAGCTTGGCCAGACTGGACATACCCCGAGATTCTAGGACCCCTATGGCTATATGTCGCAAGAGTCCGGCATCGTCACACGTATTCACGACATCCATACACGATTGAAATTCCTTCTATCCGCAACAAGCGTTTTGCTAACACTTTTACAGTGCGTGTAACCAAAGAGTGGCCAATCTACGACGTAATTGTTTCCGGTCAATTACAACTAAGAAATCTTCAAGACAAGAATGAATAAGTTTATTCTAGGCAAGCAAGTACCATCGTAGACCTCGTCATCGTTTAACATCAGGTGAGACCGAGGTCGAATGCTTCAGATATAAAGAGAAAAAAAGACATCGCATTATATTTATGCAAACAAAATAAGACAGCGCTAATTAGTCAATCACTCGCACAAACACAAAACGCGTATTGTTTACTAACACACATACAAACTATTTACACGCACGCACACAACTGTCGCGCCTATTCAGGGCACGAAAAGGAAACGTAATTGCCGGATATTAATTCGACAGCTAATTTCTATAGTTCCCTATATCTACGATAAACGAACCTCCTTGGAGAGTGGGTGAGGTGGCAATAAATTCGGCGATACACACCGGGGACGCAATTCGCTTTGTCGCTGAATTTTCTCTTCGCATTCCTACGATGTACACGCTCTAACTATTCTGTTGTGTCATAGGTTTTGAAAAGGGCGAAACGCGGAAAACGTAATACAGACCGATAACAAATAAACTACCGGTTTTATGTAACATGCCATCTCATGTCTCCGAGTTAAAGTAAATCAATTGTTGATCTGATTTTTAATTTCAAAAATTATATTTTTCCTAACCTAGTGCATCTTCTATTTTGCGGTCATTCAAATTGCACTTAATCCTGTATGTTTATTTACTTTGGAAATCCTGTCTCTGTAATGCAAGTGAATGGAACAGATAGTCGGGTACTTAAGATTTTTGAGAGGAGACCACAAACCGGCAAGTACTACAAAGGACTTCCACAAGATGGCAGACCGACCAGATCAAACAGACCTTGTTAAGATCTTCAGAAAATGATAGATACAGGCCGCCCGAAGTCGGAATTATTTGAAATCTATATGGGAATCCTTTGTCCAGCTGTGGACATCCAACATCTGAGATGATGATAATGATAGATGTAATAATAAAATGCTCTTTTATCATACATTATCTTACTTATAAATTGAGTATCGATTATTTAAAACATGTTTTGTAATTATTTAAATAAACCTTTTAGATATTTATATAATTAAAAATAAACTTTTATATGTTATATAAATATACTTTTAGATTGTAGCTACTTATGGTCACAGCTGTGTTTTTCAATTTTCTTCTTTCTCTGGATTGAACTTTTCCTTTACATTTTTATTTAATCAACACAATAATTTTGAGTCTTATAACAATGGTATGTATGTAGATATAACGGAGTAATAAAATAAACTAGCAGACATCGGACTTTTACAATTAGCAACTGTGTCATCAAAAAGTCGCTGACTAAACATAAAACACTACGACAGCTCTTTTTTTCCTTCAGGGCCATTTTGAAAAGCGGCCCAATTACTGTTGGATGTACTGTTTATTTAAAATATTGCATTGTTTTGTACATTTTGTTGTATAATGTACGTAGTATAAAATATATGGCTTATTATATGTATAGTAATCTCTGTATTTTTACATATAAGTAAAAAAATGAGTACATAAAAAATAAGTGCTTATATATAACACAATAAAAGAGAGACACTAAAATGTTTGGTTAGAAACTTAGTTATTTAAGTAGGTAATGAAATTGTTTAATTTTTAACATTTTATTTCAGTGCAAAATTAAAATAATTATAGACGATCCAGGCAAAGATTTATAAGTAATGAGGTTATTTTGATGCGGAAGTAAATATGAGCTACTTCAGATATCTATTTGTCTAGTCAGTACTTGCTTACATGCTTTTCTATAACTAGTTTAATTTATTCGTCTCTTTCATTTTTGTAACAATACAGTCGCTAGGAACCAAATCTGAAGAGTAATGGGAGTTGATTTAAAAAGTATTTTATCTAATACAAAACGATTATTTTAATCGACTTGTAATACTATGTTTATCACTAAAGAGACAATAATGTATAATATTATATATCTACATATTATTTTAATTTAATTCATTCTGTCTTTGCGTAATGTAGAATGTTTTATTAAACGGTTTTTATTAATGTTATTCTGTTTTGAAAATAAAATATCGTTATTACTATTATTACTTAAACGAAGTAGTGACTTATTAAAGGAATAAAAGATTTAAAAAGCTGAATAGAATAGCTCACTCGCTGCCAAATAATTTACGGTACACCCTTCAAGTCCATCTTAAAGTCGATGGTTCCAGAATAAATTAAAAGCGTAATAATTCGCATTATTTAAAAAAAAATTACTGTTAACTATTTGTCTAACTCTGTAATGCCAGTTGTTACTGGCCAGTTGCATTCCAATAAAAAAATATTGTGTCATATTTTAGAGCGATCGCTCTATACAGTTGGATTGGAAATAAGTGTAATAGTTTTGAATCTTTTTGCTCACAACTAAACTATAAATTCAACTTTTACAACTATAGCCAATTACCTTCACAACTATAGCCAATTACTATACATATTCGTCACTAAAGAGATAGTAATGTAAAATATTATCAACTACATGTCATTTCAACTCAATTCAATCTAAGAAACAAGCTGTGGCTAGCGTAAAATGTAACAAAACATTCTACTATTTTAAAGTAACTTTTGTCATAATTCCGATAAAATAATTATTACTCTATATTAAGTGAAGTAGGAATCTAACACCAGTGAACTAAATATATATAAAGATTATTTATTATCACAGACGAGAGCTCGCCAAACGGAAATCAAGATGGCGGCGAAAGTTACATTTAAACAAAATGGGCGAAGCTAGCATTCAAATCACGAACACCTGACAAAAGTACTGCATTTCGACTCTGGCGAACTCCTCGGAACAAATTCAATAAAGTTGAGCCGAAACTCTGCTAAGGGGAATACATAATTTCTTAGTGTCTCTTTGTAAAGGTGTAGTGATGAGGAAACTGTATTATTCTATCGAGTTCGATATGTCGGAATATAAGGTGGACAGATGATATTGTCAGTCGTGGGAAAATTTATGGTGCAGGTTGCTTTAAACTGACCCTACTGGAAATATTTTGAACAGGTCTATGTCTGAAATAATTATGATGTTGATTAATATAGCTATATTGGTATATGAACACGTTCTCTACACTTAAAAACGTTCTCTTAACAGTTTCTGCAACCATTTGTACAAAAATTTCTTAAAAAAAATTCATGTAACTCATTAGGTGTTACCAAGATCGCAGGTTAGTGGTGTTATTTATTGAATATATCGATAATCGACTAGTTTTTTAGACGATAACTAGTTTACCGCACTATTGCTGCCCTACTAGCGTTACTATTTAAATCCAGTTACAAGTTCTGAATATATTTTGTAATTACAGGTGAGTTGGGACATGAAAATTCCTACACAGGTGTGCGCCCAGCGAGCGAACGGCTTAATTTGACTCTTCAAGAAATATTGTTATTTAAATTGTTGGCAATGAACGTCTAAATGAGCACGCCACGATCAGTTTTGTTTTGTTGCCTTGTTGTGTTTTCATTAGTGGCAACATTTTCCGCGATATAGAGAATAAAGAAAATTACATTTAATTTATTATTTTATTGCCAGTGTAAAATTAAGCGTTAAATAATTATTATTACAATAATTTTTACTAATATATATATTTAATACTTAACAATATAACAGAAAATTACCAGTTATTAAAGATTGAACGCATTTCTAACTTTGCTAATTTAAAAAAGTACGTGCTTTTTAAATAATTTTAATGGGAATTAGAAGTTAATAAAATAAACTGTATTTGTATTTATTTACAGATACTTGCATTTCAGCCAGACGTCGTCCACGATCGTACATAGATCTCCCCCATAGATTTTCAATAGGATCGCAAATGTGGCCTAGCAACTAACGTCTTTCGATCTCAAAAAAAAAAACTTTATCTGCATGTTAATGGCAATTTTTTTAATAAGTCTCGTAGATCTCCGAAATATCGATAAAATTAAACTCTATTGCTCTTTTATTCTGCATTTTATACTAAAAACAAGTATTTAGTAGTCGATGCAAGTTAAATAATTATTGTTTTATTTTAATTAAATTTATGTACAACATATTGTTGAAATTCTAATGTCCAGAACTATTTGGGAAAATAATGAAACATTGTGCCAGCGAAATATCAAGTAAATTATTAACAAACTTACCAAAAGTTGATTATACGCATTTAAATTTTCAATTCCAAACTTGAGCGTTCCCCGCGTCGGCCATATTGTATTTAATTCGCGCCAAGTCGCCTTAATTTTCGAATTTCGCAAACTTGGAGCGCACGTTGAGTCAAGTTGGAATGGAGCGCGTTCCGAATTCGGTACGCGAGTTTTCTCACAGCGCCTCCAGCTGACATTTGAAAAGGCTCCAAATCGACGTGCCTACTTTTTATGCAATAGTATTTTGTCAGAATACATTAACAATTACATAAGTAAATTGACAGTAAACCTTCTTTTTGCACCTTGTCAACATTCTGCTAAAAAGCATAATTGTTTTTCAAAAATATCAATATTTGCAATTTTTTTTTATAATTGTATCAACCCTATAAAACCAAAAGCTTTTTACTAGTCTCTTTGGTTTCTATTGACATACCTAAGCCGATCTCACATTCAATAAAAAACTAGACGTCGAAACGAAATGAAATTTGAACCTATATTTTTTACTTCCAAGTTTTATTGCCTCGTTTTTATTGAAACTTAGATATGGTTTCCAGTGCCATTTGAGTGCACATCAGGCAGACAAGTGAGGTGTTCTAGGTCGGTTTGGTATAACATTGTCTTTATCCCATAGTGATCCAATAGGTTAGTACGTAGCCCGTAATTGCGATAGACATTGATAAAACAAAAATCGAACCTAAATGTCTCGCTCTTGTTTCCGATGTGCCAAATCAAATGCCAGTTTTGGTAACTTAAAATAAATTTCAATTTTGTAATCTAATATCCAAACCAGGCGACTTTAAGCTTGGCTTTAAATATACGTACTATATTAAACAATAGTACCGTAGTAGTAGCCGGTGCTATTGCAAAACTATGGCGAGTCCTTTGTCTAGCTGTGAACGTATTGCAACTGAAATGGTAAATATGTATCTATTTTTACACCTTTTTGGTGAGTTTTTGCAACCCTAATAATTAATTTCGCTTGATACTTTGTTGTTTTTTGTATAAATAATTATTGCTTATTGTTTACATTGTAGGAGCTAATTACCTCGTAATAATAATTTAATACATAAAGATTTTCGATATTGGATAACTGGATGAATAAATACAATCATTATTAATATATTTAACAAAAAATTGAAATTCTTTTTCACGCCGCAATTAAAAATAAAACAAGCCAGTTTCAAACTTGGAACGCAAAACCAATCCGCCGAGTTCCTATTTCCAACGAGTATACGCTTCCTCCCGTGCGTAGGGTTACCATTTACTATATTATTATAATTATTCAAAAATATGACGCTTGTACCTCCGAGAGAAGAAACTATAGGATTAAAAGAAGTACGTTCACGAAAATATCAGATAGTCAAGGTCGCGGGAAGCTTTACAGGGATCTTCGGAGGAAGTATATTCCTTTAAATGGACCTCTATAAATAAGCTAACATGGTGATAATGACGTTCACAAAAGAAGACGGGATCATCACGTAACATAAGAAGGGGTGTTTAATATATTTATAAATTACTGATACTGTATACACTAGTAATTTTGTCGTATGAAAATTTTCAATACCTATAAAAAATCTAACATAAAAGTCTATGTATTAAAAATGTGAAGTAGTGAAGAAAATTAATAATTTTATTGATTTATATAGAAATAACACAAACAGGTTGTTCAAAGCGTGGTTTAAGTCGGCTTATCTTTGCTCGTAAAGGGTTACATAAAATGTAATACAAAAGCAACATTATAGGCACTGGACGTCCACTGTTGAACGTATGCCTTCCCATAGACTTCCAATAGGACTGCATTAAGAGACTTACGACGATCTTACAGGATTTTCTATCACCCTTATAAGTAAACGCCATACACTGCCCTTGCCTGGCGGTGATCTTCTACAGACTTTTAAGGCTCCAACGGCCATCCGTTCTGCACGCAAAGTAGTCTGTCCAATGCCATTTCAACTCGCAACCTATTGGGTGATATCGTTTTCTTTCGTTAATATACGGATCTCCTCATTCCTCTTTCTATCTTGAATACGTATCAGTAATTACATTGTATCATACCGATTTATCGTTTAATATATTCAGTAGTTCACTTTAAGATATGATTAGCAAAAATTTAAATCTACACAGAAGATTTTGATTAAAAGAATATTCATATATTTTACATTTTACAATACGCTTCACAAAAACTATGTGAATCAATTCCGAGTAATTTAACTACATTTCAAAAATACTCTGCAGTTATTTCATTTTACTAAGGTACAAAACACAAACTGTAACATACACGAAAAAAACATAAATACCCAATTTTTTCAAACATGGCTTTAAAGCAATTTCCTACAGTATCATATATGTGTATATATATCTATATATATAAAGTCTATTTGGCTACAACTGCGAATGAATTTAGTACCTAACGAAATTTTTGTGATAAGTAATATCAAAATTATATACCGTACTTTGCATGTTATAACAATTAAAGAAGCAAAGTGATTTGGATATTATTTTATTAAAACAAATACACTACAATCGACGAGTGTCTATATTTATTTAACTAGCCTTGTAATGTTCACATATACAGATGGCGCACATGACTAATAAACATATACTTGAAGAACTGAATATGGACAGCAAACGTATGCTCTCAAACTGATGAATTCGATGTTCTTCAATCAGATGACGACCACTATAAACTTCTTAACACGGGCGTTGTCTTAATAGACCAAGGCGCTTAATCCTTTGTGCTGGTCTCATCAAATCCTCACCTCTCTCATCATCTATGTTTCTGCCGTATACCTCGCGGAACAGAAATAGAAAGAGGAGAGAAGAAATATTGTATTGATTGTGGTCACGACGTTCACAGTAAAGATACGACGGAAGAAGTTACAGACTACAACATAAAGAAAGGCTCGATGCGAATTTTAATATTTTTATTGGTCGTTTTCATGATTTACATAGGTCAACGCAACTGAATTCGGTAATAAACTATATGTCGTTCTAAAACAACTTAAATAAATAATTCATGGGCTTAAACATAGTATCTGATATTATTTATGGTAAACGGTATAGCTAACATAATTAGAAAATCGATTTGGAGATGCAATACTTTGTTATATAGAAACCAAACTCGGAGCATTGCTATAAAATAGCTCTTAATAAACTGTGGATTCGGGCGTTTTCATGGTCACCGATATAAATGAAATAATGATATTGCTAAACTTACCAAGGAAGATATGAAAAATAAAATGTAATATTAACTGGCGGGAAAATTTCCTCAAATTTAAATTCCGAATCGTAGATTACTAAATACAAAGCAACTTACAAATTACTAAAGTATTTTTGACGAACTACAGGTCGATAGTTTATCATTAAAAGCATTTATAAAGTACAACATTTACCTTTTCTAATATTATTGCAAAGTATACGAATCAATATTTAATACAAATGTTTATTATAACATAAAAGAAACCCATTTAAAGTTAAACTAACCATAAAATATTTCTTTAAATGTCTCTTCGGACAAATACTTTACTCATTATCACTAGCCAAGCATGTACCAACGTATATCTCGTTTTCGCGCTCCCCTAAACGATATTTTTTTTATTCAATCTCAACTTTGTTAACGCAAACCCTGGCGGCTTCTTGTGCTATCTTCAATCAAAAACTGTTCCTCGTATTTATAATGATAAACGAAGTTTAAAAAAAAAAGTCTTTTGCGTATGATGTTCGAGCACACATTCGCAATGCAGATATAAACAATAAATAATAGAAATTCAATACGTATTCCAAAATAAAACATAATAGATTGATAACACTATAAAGCCATATGCTTTATGGCAACCCTATCCGTCCCGGATTGCCGGTTCCTTGCCGAGAGAGAAGTAAACAAAATTTCTGCAAGGATATGAGGGCCCCCACTGGGGGGAGAACGCGGAAGGGGGTGTGACTAGTTAAGGTTTTTTGTCTGTGTACGTTCTGTTCAACGGACGGGGTGATTTTTATTTGTGTGTGTCTCCAGTGGTGTGGGAGTGTTAGTTTTTAAACAGGGACGTAGTTACTGAACGTAAATTATTTTTAAACTTTAACGGTTTTACGGATTTAAAATTATATATACACATTAATTATAACCAAATATTTACAAATAACATGGTTGTTAAGTTTTAAAAATAAGCTACATTATTCTTTATGTTATACTAGTATAACTAATTATAAAACACATTTAAAATTCTTTATGAAAAATATGGGACGTGAATGTAGCCGAGTAATGTTTGACAAATGCTATTTTATTATTTTTTTATTTGTGTAAAACTTTTATTTTTGTCTGTTATTATTGTTTTTACAAAATTTATGTACTTAAAAATTCATAGTAAGTTTGGTATCTACATTTTTTGACGTAATGCATGCTTAGTCTCCTTAGACCTAAGATATAGATTACCTTATACTATGTTTTCAATGTTATTATTATTATTAATTGAGAAATCTATGAAGAACTTAAAAATAATAATAATATAAATTATGTAATGATTCAACAATGTTTATAATTAAACGTGTTTGCTTCGAAATATGAAAAAAAATATTATAAAACGCAATGTAGCTGGCAATTAAAAAAAATAAAAAAATAACAACAATAACGAAATTTAAATACAGAACCAACGTTCGAAAGCGAGTATTAAAAAAATACGATCTGTAGTTGGTCTCATTCGCTGCTTAGTATCCTCCCCTTTTTTCACCCTAAGAATCGCTTAAAGGCGGGCACTTAGGGGTTGGGTTGGGGGTGGTTTTTTCACCCTTTGAAGAATTGCCCCAAGGCGCGGGGAGGCGAACAGGCGCGCCTTGCATGTGTGCGTCTAGTTGTAAGTGTTATTAAACGAATTGCAAAGGGTACGGTGGAGTTTTTGAAAGCCGGCTCCGAGCAACGATCGATACTGCTTGGGTCGCCTCTTTCCTTGGCTATTATTGTACTCACGTTTAATAGTGAAATTCAAGCTTAAATCTTAGCTTTATTTGTATTCATATTTAATTGTAGAATTGACCCTTAAAATATTGTTACCAATATAAAAATAAATGAAGGATCAGAGTAGAACGTAAAATAATACCAGATTACACATGAAAAAATAAAAACAAGGTGATTTAAAGGCAGAAAATCCACACAAAAAATGATAACGAAAAAAAAATAAATCAAAGGACACTGGATGATGCCAGTGAGAACAGATAAAAAAAGAAAAAACTCTTAATTATTATTTGTCAAAATGAAGTACGAGTAAGTATATTTTAAATTAAATTAAATTTCAAATCGTAAAATAAAAATTATGAAATTATCAATAACTAATACGGATAAAGAGTTTTGTTTTTAATATTTTACGTGTTTATTAATTTTTGAAGGACTTCATAGATCTTTAATATTATAATTTTTTGTACTTAAATAAATTATTTCTTTCAACTAACTTATCAATATATTACAATATTTGTCGGTGTATTTGTTGATTACAATATTTATTATTTGCGCCTTTATTGATTATTATTTAACAAGACCGGTATATTTAAATTGTTTTTTTTTTTCAATTTTTCTCGTGTATTTTTATTAGACTTAAATTTTAAGGTCCTTTCCCGAAGCTATAAGGTGATGATTTTAATTCTAAGTTAGTTTGCCTTATTACTGTTGTGGTTTTCTTAAGTTAGTTGTTTTAGGCAGACAAATTGTGAATTATGTATGATTGTAATCACGGAATCGAACCAGCGACCTATGGTGCAAGTTTCAGTCCTCTACATCTGAGCTACCACAGCTCTAATGAAACGAATTGATTACTTATTATTTATCATGAAGTTAATTAATAATAATAAAAATATTCGAAATAATTTAGTTACATTAAATAAAATAAACATTTAAGAGAGTTAGACATAATTAACTTTACTTAAAAAATCCTATTATAGTATGAACTATTATTAGTAATAATACAACGGTAGAATTGTTCTTCTACTATATTAAAGATATTGTGAAATTGACCACGATAAAACCCAGGGTTGAGTTTTTTGTGGGCTCCACTCATATCAAGGCGCGTTTGGAACCCATGTAGCTTTAAGTTGAGGAACTCCATTATTACCATACTCAAGTTTATTCTTAATATAAATGTAAGCTCTTCTGGCGTTTTTCTCTTCACTATAAATGATCCTAAGTGTAATATAATATGGATTAATATATATAAACTTTGGTTTGATTACAAGGCATATAAATATATTTGTTATTTAAAATTATTATTTTTTGTTTATAGAAGTGTTGAAAGAATGATCGAGTACTTCGACCGCATTGCATAAAAGAGCTGAAATCTGAAGAAGCTTATAATTGTCGACAATATTAAAACATAAATATAAATATTATTGAAAAGTTAATAGTATTAAAAGGGAATAGTTTTAAAATATATAACATAGCAACATACTAGATGTGTTTTGACTTTCTTATTGCATATATTTGTTTTCAAAACGTAATATTATTGTTCATTGTCAGTTGGGATAGTCTTATAATGTTATCAAAAGATTTTCTACATTTGAATTTGGAACGTCTTGACTAAGCGAACCTGTATAACTCGAATTCACACCCTATATAAACATTTTCACCCTTGTGAAAATCTTCGCGAGTCATTACTCGCGGCGGGCGGGTGGATGGGGTGGCGCTGGGCGTTTGGGAATCTTCGTTCAAATCTGTGACATTTTATCTAAATGGGCCCCGGAATGGTTGCCGTCGGTGCTAATGACCCTGAAGAAATGGTAAGACGCGGATCGGAGACGAAGAGGCACCTCCTTTGGGGGGTCGGGTGGGGGAAGTACGCACACTTGAATTTTTTTAGTACATCGTTCTATATTGTATTTGGTGTGCCGAAATAATTTTATGAATTTCATGTAAAAGTATTCCTAAATTTTAAAAGCGAACACTACCTTTTCATATGATAAATTAGCGAGGTATGTATATACATAAAGATAAATTAGTATAGGTATCGGATTCCGCATCAGTTACACATACATATAAAACATATAGTCGCTGTATATAAGATACTTTGTCTTGTCCTATTGGAAATCTATTAAGGAAGCCTGTGTCTACAGTCGCCCTATAGCTGAAATGATAATAAAATATATGTTACTAACATAGTGTATATTCCGTATGAATACGTGTTATTAAGAGAGTAAAAAGTTCTTCACATAATATAATTATAATATTAGAATTGATATTGGATATTTAGTTTTATGAAGCTATCAGATGACGTTTTAAGTACCTAACATAAGTCAGTTTTATTATATAATGCACATTAATAAAAATTATTTGAAAATGTCACCCGTAATGAGGACTCAACGGTGCGTTCAGTGGTAGAAAGCAAAGTGGAAGACGAGCTATCTAGTGGATGTTCTCCAGCAGTATACCTTGCTGGAGATCTCATCAAAACTGCAACTAAAAACGCCGGAAATGAATTCCCTCACTCCTCTAAACACCGAGCTACATAGGACCCATTGCCAGAGCAACGGAGGTACCAAAACTGACCGAGGCTTTACCACGACCACTATGAGGGTACGAGTGAGGAGAAGAATATCAATCCTTTTGTTATTATCAGGAGGTCTTTTGTCTACTGTTTGCTAAGACGTAAATATTATGTTTTCTAAATAAAAATATACGTACAATTAAACTACTTATCTAATAAACAAATACTATGGCCTCCAAATCCCGAATTTTAACTAAAAGAAGCCGGGACGTAATTTATTAGTAGGGGTATAAAACAGTAAAGTATAGTACAGTAGATTAAAGTACAATACAGTAAAATATTGATTTGAATAGACACAAATCTAATCATGAAAAAAAAAATTAAAATTTGAGTAATGTAGTATATAATTTTAAAATAGTACTATGACAATAATAACTTAATTGTTACATTTGCGAGCCTAATTGTATTAAGATTCTGAGGCAACCAAAATTAAAAAAAAAACACTAGTAGAATAAGTGACAAACATTCCCTAAATGAGAATCAAATAACGATTTAAAATTAAAAGTTTATGCTCTTATCATTTTCTTTCCACTGGCGCAATAATTGAGTGAATTAAATATTTTTAATTTTCTTTTACAATTCTCAAGCCAGTGCCGCAACCTCAGAATATCGGTAATTCTATTAAAATACCTGACGAGTGAAGCCCATCACTATGAGGAGCCCTCTCATATAATCTGATTCCGACCTCACTAATCTAATCTATATCGATACACCTAAAGATTGAATAAGAATCGATTCGAGCGTCGCAATCGAATCGATACGATTTCATTAAACCCGAAGCACTACAATAACAGCTTGCGTTCCAAATTTAAATCCAACGGAAATTTTGCCAGAGACGCGGCAATCTGCCGCCTGAGCAATTTAGCTTTAACTGAGTCATTTGGTGGGGGACGTCTTGTGGAGGGAGGGCAGATGATTCGTAATTTGTTTTCTAGCTCTTGCCTCATTGTGCTTTGCTGTTAGAAAGGCGTATCTGAAAATTCTTAGACATCGCAAAAATACCTGTAGACGCCTAATTAACTTACAACGCATTTTATATTGAAATTCAGTCAATATCTAATAAGACTCTAGTAAATTTTAATAATTTTTTATCAGAGTTATTAAATCAACAAGAGACGTACCTCTCTTATAAGTGTAAGATATTCAATCATACGCAAAAGAAGATAACAAACATCTTTTTACTATTGTTAAATGGAGAACAAAAAAGAAGATTGACAATACGACGTACCTTATTCAGCACTGTGATAACTAAAATATATTGGTAGTAAAATATTTACAATGTTATACTTTTAGAAATCACTGTTTATCGTACATTGACTATAATATTAAAAACAAATCCATCATTTTAACGAATAATATTTATTATCATCATTGATTTAGCATTGCTAGCCAAGTGGTACAGGACTCAAACTTGCGATTGTATATCGCGGCTTCGATTCCCAGGATGCAGTCCTATATATAATTCATACTTTGTATATTAACTAGGATTGCCGCTGCTCACGAACAAATTCCTGGAGGATGGACAGCAGGGTCTTCTGCTTACCATAATACTTCACTACGATTGCCAACCGGCCAGCCAAGCATGTCGATTAGAATATATCCCCCCTTAGATGTCTGTGAGGAAGGTATATGCCATCTATAGGCTGAAACGGCTATAATCATCGATTCAGCTGTAAGACGTTGACAGCTGACATAAGCCTTTCCTATAAAATTCCAATCGGATGGGTTGGAGACAGCCTACTTCCAGCGTCTACCGTCGACCTCAACAAAGCCGTCTATCCATCCTATGTGTAGACCTTTTACGCTGCACTTGCTGATCGGGGGTTCCCAGTACCTAAAGGCCACAGCGACCATTTGTTCAGCACACTATATGGCTCACTATCAGTGTGGGTTATTTTCGTTCGTCTACTAATCTTCTTGTTGCCAATTTGAAGTTCTGTGCTGACTAAGTAATATATGTATAGACAAGTAAAATAAAATGTTTCTTAATTTTTGCATAATTTGCATTAACCACCTTATTCCCGCCGTACCACCTGACTGATGCCGCCGCCTCGAGAAAATGCAGGCCGTTTCATTACGTTTTCTCGTTTAGAGCTACAAGATTTATGGAGGCGCACCTTGCGACCTGGTCGACGGGCGCCCCCGACACGAAGCGACGCATTCCAACACTTTCCGACACCTGGCTAACCTTTCATGACCTGGATCGAGTTGGTTTCTTTAATTTAAGGTAGTAACCATTTATTATAAAATACCATTAACAAGTCAAAGATGTATGGGTATAAGAGATATATCCAAAAAGCAATGGAAAAATCTATGCTCGAATCAGAAATGAAAATATCCGCAGAACCCAGTTCACTGGCATAGAAGAATTGTTCGTCTGAACTGCAGTGAGCTGGGCACATAAAGCCCATAAAAGATAGTCGCTGGGGTCTTAAAGTTAGAGTGGAGACCACGGATGGACAAACGCAACGTAGGAACAGGAACAGACAGACAACTTTGTTAAAGTCATCGAAAGAATCTAGATACAGGCCGCTTTCTACCAATATTATACTCGTATGAAATTTATGGAGGTTACCCGAATTTTCTGCTAAATATCTTACGACAGCAATGATGATATGAAATATATCTACGTGTCTAGATCATTTATTTCAAAACCGCTCATAAATACGATCTGTGGGGTAAGCCTGTTCTTTACAGAAGGTGCTGATCGACTGTGAAGAAGAAATACATCATTTGTACATATTTTTTTAAATGTTATTAATGTTTTTTGTGTCATTTCGTAGATACCCTGTCTAAAGTCCTACGTGAAAAATAACATTCCGGTAACAATACATGATCATTTAATAATATCCATTTAAACTATATGTAAATTAAATTAGTTACTTACTATTAATTTTCTTTGAAATTACTAATTTTATAATTAGTTTTGAATACATTATGTTTATACCACAATTTTACACATAGAAACATATTGCACTTCAATATGTAAACACTGAACACTATTCACATTTAATATTTGATATAAAATACATTAAAAATATTGATCCTTGTATATGTACGTAATCGTAAAATATTTTAAGTACATTGTATTTTTAGTTCACTGTATTATTAAGTATATTGTATTTTTAGTTGGAACACTTCCACAGATACATTACCCGTGTTTATACTTTGTAGGCGATCAAAACTGAACTGAAAAACGAAGACGACATAAAAGTGTAAGTGTGGGAATTGAAACTTGTTTTTCTTGAAATAGTCTCCTTACTTTTTTGTATGGGGTCGAGTACGGACAGCGTGGACGGCGGTGGACAACGGTCACCGTGGGAAGAAAAGGGGTTGCATAATTACAGGGGCATGTATTTAATTATTATAACAACTATTTTAATTTATATAATAGATAGTATTTTTAAAGGCGTAAGTTTTTACGCAATGTTAACGTAACATAGGTTTGGAGTAAAGTTTAAGTTAACTGTTTTATGTAAAATTTATTGGAACCACGACCAAATTAGTAACACATTAATAAATAACATAAAATTTTAAATTTTCATCTATAACAATGGCTAATTGTTAATAAGAAGAAAAAGATAAAAATTGAGGTCGATGTTTAAATATAAAACAAATTCATATTTTAAAATATTTTGCCCTTTATTTATAATCAATATTCAAAAATAATTCATAAATTAGACTTTTTAATTATTTTTTTTATTCATCGAAGACGAACACCATCATAGCTTGAAGAATTGCTCATCTGTGGTGGGCGGGTCACATCGCTCACATCGTCATCGTCATCGCGCAACTGATGGGGCTGAAGGCTTCTCGTTGGCAACTTAAAACAGTAGACGCAGCTTGGGTGGATCGATGTCCAAGTTATGGTGATGGAAGTCGCTGGATACAGACAGCATGAGACCTGTTATCGTCTAGATTTTTGGGGGAAGGCTTATGCCGTGCTGTGCCTTGATTACTTGCTGAAAAAAGAAGATAAGCACATAGGTCCATAGTGCATTCTTAACGAAGTATCTTGACTTACTTGATGATGGCAAAAATTGTTGATTAATTTATTTATAATTATGATCTAACATAATTAAAGTAGCAGTAAGCCAGCGCCGCGCATGTCCGCTGTGGTCATCAACTTTTTGTCCATGGACCAACAAGCTTAGCGTAAGATAAAAACCTACAAGGTGAGCACACTACTTTATTAATACTAGAAGATGCAAGCCGCTACAAATCGAACCTTTTGGATATATTTGAAGAAAGCTCATGTCAAGCTGTGGAAGTCTTATTAGTGAATGATCATGATAATGATAATCAATCGTTGTGGTCGTCGTCGTTTTAGCCTACAGACGCCCACTATATATAGGTTATACCATATTCGCCATGTAAACAGAGAACGCTGCTGCCTATCCTATGTAATTAATGCACAAAGTGTGAATTACATAACAATATCCTAGGTCTATGATCGCAAGACTGAGATCACCATCGCTGTTCCACCGCTGCCAAATTCTACACTCTGGGTCTAAAATAAAATTTAATATAATACGATTATATCACTTTAAATACAATCCTCTCTTCGCTAGAATTATTTCGCTGGAATATTAAATTTAGATAGTTTTAAAAAATTTAGCAGCTTTGTATCCTGTACATCTCCAAGCTGGATTGTTAATAATCAAAAAATCTAAACTAACTTTGGTCAGAATGCACCCATCGCATTTATAAAGTTATATAAGATTTTCTTTGAATAATTTGTAAATTAATTCTTGTTGAAGAACAGAACTCGGAAATTCTTCAAATATCTGAGAAATATAATTTATGGTTTAATCTTGTTACGTTCATTTATAATTGGAATTTCAATTGAAGCCTTATGATTTTGTTTGTGTAAATTTAAATTGATAACTTTTTACTTATATACAATGCGTAATTCATGACATCATGTAGTTCCTGTCCTAAGCCTGAAAACAGTGAGAACTGATCCATAGGTCCACAAAACTGGGCACCAATGAATCGATTGCTAAACACGTATAGGTGACCACCTCAACCGAGATCTTCTTTCAGGTGTTTACGTAAAGAGTTTTATCAAGCAACCCAAAAGCTCAGCATTCTAATTTGGTACAAATCCAAAGAAGACCATTCGCTCGTAGCTGAGATTCAATTTATTCGCTATTGTGTGTGTGTAGTGTGTGAGCATCCATACCCAATAAATATAACCAGTGAAACAACGTGGCTTGACATTAGTTCATATGGCAAATCTGTTATGTTTTTGCCAAATATTAATTCAAATTAAAATAAAATAAAACATTTATTAAAAACGTGAGATATTAATAGCTACATATGTTGATTAATGTATAGGTACACTCTATCCAATAAATAAACAGTTGAAGAAATAATAAAAAAAAACGTAATGATAGTACAATATGATTTTTTTGAAAAAAAAAGTTATGTAAGATATTTCAGATTGATCACTTTCTACGCGGTGATTGAATAGAGAAGTAACTAGATATCTCTCTAAAGGTTTTACGCCAATAAGCAATCATACTGTATATTGTACAACATAATTAAAATTAAAAGAAATTACATCTCAAATTACCAGGAATAGCCTAACTAGACAAGATACAACCATAAGTAGACTTAAATAATAACACATTACGATCAAAATCTTCAAATGTATTGTGTCACGTACTTTTTTTAATAAAATATGTATCTATTCATGATATTTATGAGATAGTGAACCAGTCTTCACCAGAACAGGTTCTTTTGGAATTCAAAAGGGTCAGTTTGACCCGAGGTGCGTTAACAATGAAACGGACGTTGGTCATTCCCAGGGTGATACAGATAATAAATGTGTGCATAATAGACATACGTATTTTCTATAAAAATCTCCAAATAAATGGAACTATTAATTTCTTTTACAGAATTATGAAATCGAAATTTTTTAAATTAAAAACTATGTATATTTGGAATAAAACCAATAATATATTCAAGGATAAAATACAAATAAAACTATTTTAAATATGTAATTTTTAATTGGTTAATGTAATTTTTTTAATACATTTGTAATTTTATAGCATACTTTAATTTGTTTTGCTCCGTCAGATTTTATACTACCAAAATTTATATGTCAATCGTCGTATTATAGAAACAAAAAATAAATTAAAACATTTTTCAGAATAATCACTTTATTTATAGATATAATGTCTCAATAATAAACAATAATTAATTACACTAAATACAAAAGACTTTCCACCCATGAAGTGGAAAGACGACCTTGTTCCAATCAGTTCCAACCTATGGACTATAGGCTGAAGTGATGACGAAATTTTAACACTTTTTCATTTGCCTCCTAACAAATAAATAAAATTTATTAAGCTTGGCATTTGGGGAATCATTTTTATTCATAAAGGTTTGATATATCACAACTTATCAGTAAAATAATCAAAATTCTTTTATTATAATAAACGCAAGTGTATACCAGGAGAATTGAATATATTTTTGGTGGTAAATCCTATTAATCTCCTGCCCTATATTGCTATATATTTTAGCACGTGGAACCCGTCATTCGTGAAATTGCGGAGCATGTATACAATATTATGATATATATAATGATTGTTAACGAGGTCATGCGCGTGATTTTTTATTACAAAACCTTGTTATACATTACAGTTTTATAGTGAACGTATCATCTACCATAAAGTCATTGCCTTATAATTTATATCGGGCATACACACAGGTTACTTATTTTATTTCATTTCTTAAATTATAGCCGATGTTAAATGTTTAACACTTTATTCATTACATCACTATTAATGTCTGTTATTAACAACAATTTTCACAAATAAATTCAACTGTTTATTTAATTTTTATGACAATATATCATACAAATAAAATCTACCAATCCATTAAGAATTCTAACTAGATTTATCCTGCTAGCGACATCTCTTGAAAGTAAAGGTAAACTTATACACTGCCATCTAGCGGTCAATGGATAAACAAAAATTGAAGCGCCATCTATTTTTCAGTAGAAAAAATAGGAGTTAAAATTTATCTAAATTATTAATATTTCCTTTTTAATTATTTCATGGTACTGATTTTAAAAATAACCTAAATAAATTCTAAATTTGTAAAAATATACTCCTTTTTTAAATTAAAGATGAAGTCTAAAATGCTATAACGTACATGAGCGTGCAGTCAGAAGTATTAACTTGTAGCATTATATATTACTACAAATGGTTACACCCGTTTACTTAATGATTTGTTGAAAATTTTAATAAAATAACATAATATAGACATTAAATAAACATAATAATTATGATTTACTATGTTAAAATAATCGTCTGAATAATCTCACTGAAAAAGGAGACCATGTGTCCAAGCATTATATCGGAGATTCCCTGCCACATTAGATTTAAATATTTACAAAAACTCAAACATTCCTACTTGAATTTTAAGCACCCTTGTCATTCCGTTCTTTGCAAATTTATTACAAGCTTACACCTAAAAATTATGTAACAAACACATCAATATGTCTTTTTTGTATTTGAAAACTGAAAAATGAGACAAGAATTTTTTTTAATAATCTAAATCATACATTATTATTTAATACCTTCAATACATTTACGATATAATACATTACGGTAAAAAGGTACAATACGCCGAGGTCACAGGTCAGATCGGGCAAATAAACGGAATTGTTTTGATGTCGCCTGCTCCACTTTAGATACATCAATCGGCCGAAATCTACGTGCGTCGAGTGACCGGTCATTGACCCCGTAAAATGGAACACAATGAATGGAGACGCCTTGACATCTACATATTAAAATATTTACTAAAAAAAAATATTACGTGACCTTTTATAAATGGTCACGTTAAATAAACTTTTAATTTTTTATTTTGTTATTTGATAAATTGTGATAAAAGACCTCTTTAAAGATCTGTCTTGTTTGTATTGGACATGACGCCAATTTAGATCAGCTTGGCCAGACTGGATTTACCCCGAGAACTAAGACCTCTCCTCTTTCAAGATCATCGGAAGACTCAGGATGAAGGTCGCTTATTGGTGGGAGTGAATAGGAAAGTCCAATTTCCAGCCGTGGAAGTCCTGTGGCTAAAAATGATAACAATAATCACTATTTATAAACATTACAGTGTTATGGATTAAAATGATTGTAGCTAATGTATTTAAGAATCTAGTGAGACGAATCGCCTTAGGTGCAACAGAAGGTACAAAACACCACCCAACACAAAATATATCAATACGAAAAGAAATATTTGCCCAGCACAGGTTTAAACAAAATTTCTGAGACTATCTATAGATAATTAGAGGTATGAGTAATCAGTTGCTTATGAAATTTTGTCGCCATCTTCATTTCAGCCTACAGATGCCTATTGCAAGGCATAAGCCACCCCCAAAGATATCTATGGGGGATATACCATAATCGCCATGCTTGGCAGACGGATTGACAATCGTGGTTTGGTACTATGGTACGCAGAGAACAATGTTGTCCATCATCTGGACACATGTTTGGGAGCACCGGCAAAAAAAAATATTTAATACACACTCTGTGAATTATATAAGATTGTACTCGTATCTCGGGAATAAAACTAGTAACCTATTATTGTAAGTCTCAGTTCTTTATCACTGGACTATCGATGCATTATAAATTATTTAATTTATATACGTAACTATCGCCAAACCTCCTAAGTAAATACTCGTATATAATAATATAAAATAAATTCGGATACTTACTTACTTACTTTTATATTTTCATTACGACACTTAAATAATTTCATATGTAAATATATATTTAAAAAGTGTTACATTTAAAAATACTATTACGCGTGTCATAAAAATTATTGATCGTTAAAAGCAGTATTCATTTTTATTATTATAAATCATAATATTTATCAATAAAAATTAAATAATTAACGAATAATTTTCGAAGGAAATAAGTTAATACTAAGTAACATAAGGCGTACTCTACACAATTATTAACTTGACTTTTAGAGATAATCTATGTTATAATTCCACAATTACAATAGACATTACAATTGTTACTTATAAGCAGTTTTACTTTTGAATTAATTTTTCATTACAAACATCATTTAAAACCATAGAACATTTAATGCTGGACCCGTAGATATCCAATAGGTTTAAAACAGCCTGTATCTATTACCTCCAATGACTTTAACAAGTAAGAAAAGGACCAATATTTAGCCATTTCCGCACATGCAGTCGTAGTCGTGCAACAAAGCGCACCGCCCGCATAAATGCGCATGCGGCAAACAATGCGAATTACACAACTAACACCGTTAAATCACTCAACACTTGTTTTACCCCTCCACGGGGCATCTTCAGGAGTTATGTTACACCGATTAGTGCCAAACACAGAGTTGACTCAGTGTTGTCGTGGCTGGCGGGCGGTGCACTTTGTTGCACGACTACGACTGCATGTGCAGAATTGGCTAAATATTGGTCCTTTTCTTACTTAGGATGGACTTCCGCGAAATAACGCATGATTCCATTAAAGACTTTAATAAGGTCAAGGAAAGGAAAAAGACTTCTAATAGGAAAAACCGCTTCTAAGCGGCTTAAATCCAGAGATTTCCGATGATGTTTACAAAATCGTTTATTCAACTTATGAGTGGATGTCCAACACAACTCTCACTGTGCTATCTATTCTGCGCGCTTTAAAAGCCTGCCATTTTACTTTCCATCTCACGGCAATGTCAATTTCTTTAAAACGTCTACGGATCTCCTCATTCCTAATCTACTCATTTGATATCTTAAAGAAATCCTGAACATAGCTCTTTCCGTAGCTCGTTGAGCCACTGTGAGCTTGTTTGTGAGAATCGAAGTGAGATATTTAATACCATACCAATTAAATCATGACGATATAAGAAAATTACAAAATATTATATATTAACACAAACTTGTTCGCAAAATTTTATATAGCATATGCCAGCAGTAGTTTAATTCTTGGGAATATAATCTTATTTATAATTCACACTTATTAAATTAGTTGTACATGATTACCACTGCTCATAAACAGGTGCTGGTGCATAATACCACACTGCTATCACCAACCCGCCTGGCAAGAATGGAGATTATTGTATATCCCCCCATAGATATCTTTGAGAAAGGCCTATGTTTTATAGTAGACTTCTATACACTCTAACGAAGTCTGGCAATTTTTAATTTAGGATTATCGATACTGTTATTTATCACCTACGTGTGGAAACTTGTAAGCATATATTTAAGTAATTACATATTTTGTAAACTCAGCCGTAAGTTTCCTTAAAGCACCAAAATAGATTTAAATACTATTCAGCTGACACTATCAGACTTGGTACAGTCTTCCGGGTTCGGTATTGCTTGTGGTTAAGGTTGTGACATATTTAAAATAATTTATTTAAAATTAACTTAATTGTGCTGTAACTGATGACGGAATAACTTATGATTGTATTCTATTATTGTTCTCATAGCTGGCCAAGTTATATCAAGTTGGCTATACTAAATTACTCGCGTCAGGCGGACCTAAAAAAAAATTAACAAAAATTAGCTTTTAATAAATTAAGCGACTCCATCTAATTCGCTGTTCGTCGCTCGGACGCCGGTCAAAACAAACCACAACCCGACTGACAATTGTCTGACTACGGCGTAGCCTTCTAGTGCCAAGCGTGACCCCTACGGCATCAGCTGATAAAACCTGGCTAAATCTGTAGTTTTTCTTTAACCGTGAAGAGAAAGCATCGAACACTGTTTGTTAGAGCTAAATTTTTTAAACGTTCCAAAAATTTTCCGCAGTTCTAGTCTTTAGGAATGAAACTGGTTCTAAATATTCTCCTATTATGCAAAAAAGAAGAAAACAGAAGAATACTCTTTCAATAAAACATTATAATAGGTTGTAAGAAAAAATTCCTTGCCTTATTTTTCAAGCCAAAAATATCATTAGAATCTCTATGGTTTTTCTTCAGTTTCTAATTAAGCAAATAACTTTAAGATACAATTTAAGCAGTGGTAGCCCCGCAGTAGAGGTCTGAGACTTGCTATCTTAGGCCGTGGGTTCGGTTCCCGGGATACGATGTTACATAATTCATATTTTGTGCATTAAATGCATAAAATAACTACTGCTCACATAACAGTTTCCAGAGGATGGGCAGCAGCGTTGTCTACGTACCATAATACCATATTTCGATCGCCAACCCGCCTGCCAAGCGTGGCAATTATGGTATATATCCGCCATAGATATCCCCACAGGAGGCCTAGGCCTTGCAATGGACGTCTATAGACTGAAATGACGATGATAAAGATACAATACCCTGAATTTTTTGTTACTTTTATGCCAATTTATATAAATCTAAAAATTGACGATTTGATATTTTGACGTAAAAGCTGAATCTTGCTCTGGTGGATCTGATAACTTAGATGTCAATACCGAAATGTACATTAAAAAAAAATTAAATGATTTTTACAGTACTGGATTTAAAAATAAAACTTGATAATTATTTACTCGAGTACCTTGAAGAAATTCGAAAAAGGTGATATTTGAAATTAAAATCGAGAATTCTTTATTCCAAATAGAATAGATTACATTTGTCCCAGACTTAAAAAGAAAAGACAAAAAGAACTCAACGAGACCAATGATTTTTTTTTTTATAAAATCATTTGGGTTTGTAAAATATTGCATAAATATAAAGATAAGATAAATAGGTTAAGAACCATAGAAATAGCGTGGCGGTGTACACATCATTTCTAAGGTTCTGTAAAGTCATTTTACTATCTTTCATGAAGTCATTTACAGTGTAGTAATCCTAAGCACACAGACATTCTTTAAACTTTTTTCCTAACTCCAACTTTGTGAACACTTTCTACGATTCTACTGTAAAAACCATAATCCAAAGTGAAATTTGCCAGCTCGATGAATTGGTGTCTTAGGTAATTTTTATTTGCGTTTTTATATTTTATGTTATAGTTCCTGGTGAAGGTAAGACATACTATAGTAATATTTTGTTTTTAATTTTTTTTCTATTTAACTCACTTAGCGATGTAAATTATTAATAGCACGATTGACTCTTTTCTACAATACAAAAATCATGTTTACAATAGCATTACTCTACAACTGTATGTCATAAGACCATGTTGTATAAGAAGCTGAAATAAACAATGTATTAGGTCTGGTCGGATTAAAATCGTACATGGCTCTCGCTCGAAAATCTAGTCAATAATAGAAAAAAATATTTAAGGGCGTAAAAAAACATTAGGAAATAATACAGATTGAGCAGCGGTAGCCAAGCGCTAGAGGCCTGTGACTTGCGATCATTGGTCGCAGGATCGAATCTCGAGATAGTCTTATAAGTAACACTTTGTGCATTAATATCATAGGATTGCCGCTGCACATTAGTCAATAGATCTAATCAGCTGTTATCAAAATTATATATTTCTTTCCAACACTGTTTGCGCCTATTAAAATATTATGTATTTATATTATTAAAATTATGCTATTATTTCTTTGCAGGCGCTTAATGTTTATTAGGTATTTTATGGAATTTTGATATTATCGTAAAAATACTGCCACAATGCCAGGGCAGACTTTAGAACTATTGTTACAGGTTAAATACACCTGTAATCTATATCTTTTGTAAACTAAACGAATTGTTTACAATAATACCTGACACTACAATAATTGCAGCGACAATTTATCTGCCAGCACTACAGATGCCAGAATTATAAAGTATTGATGACAGACGTGGCCAGTGTATTAATTATACAAAGTGTTTTCATCAAATCCCTACATTTCCGTCGCAACAATGACCATTGTCTTTTTTAATCTGTTATCTAGTTTATTATGATAGTGTAAGCGTAAACATGTTGGCCAATATTTGCGATACAAAAATGAATTTAAAACTTTATTTGTTATAAATATAATGTGTGTTATTCAAGTGAGTATATCGAGTGTGATTTTTTTAAGGCATTTAGAAGCAATGATAGATTCTCTATCCTAACTGATATAAAGTAAACCGTATGCCTGTTTCATACGGAATGCTTGTATTGGCTGAATTACATGGCACTTTATACACTTGCTTTGACGCAGGTGTTTAAAACAAAACCTTAGGTTTCTACAGTTGCGTGAACTGCGAATGGCTCCTTATGGCAAGGTTTGGCAACGCTATGTCTAATTTTTCTTTACGTATCTGGCTCCGTTATTGGGGAATCTCATACTCCTTTATCGTGGGAGTACAGATGCACTTTTAATCTCTTATTTTTTATATTTATATTCACAGTCTTTTTTTTATCCACCTCGATGTCATCCGTTAATTCTTCTATTATCCGTTAGATTCTCTTGCATACGTATACAGCCTTATTTGTTTTTTATACATCGTCTCTTTCCCCTCGCTTTTGCTCCAGAATATTGCATTTTAAAATTTTTGTTTATTTTGTTTGTTTCTCTGTATTTATATTTCTTTTCAATTTCATTAATTTTATATGTCTTACTTATAACATATATGTCACATTTATTTAAATCTGTGATAAACAGATTTAAATACTTCCTTTTAGCTGACTTTTATGTTTTTTTTTTATGCTGCCAGCGTCCAGTTGCATTATAAGCGTTACTAGAAGTACATCATCTGTCAATAAGACAATTGTTTTCAAGGGAATTTTAGCTTTTAGCAAGTCGATACACTTTTAGCTAAGGAGCTAAAAGTGTATCGACTTGCGGGTTAACAATTGGACCAAAATATATGTAGTTTTAAGTGTGACAACTAATGATTTAGCAGATGTTAAGGATTTTCTACAATCGATATATTGCAATTATAAATTTTATAACGCAATTTTATAAAGTATGTACTTACTAGTTACGTTTTCGACGTATTGGTTTATTTTCCTTTACCGTTTGTAAACAGACATAATATAATGGACGTAATGTGTACATTCCCGGAATATTGCCCCGAATCTATGATAGTAGGATTTAGGTTTTACATTGATTTCCAAACTGTTACGACCAAGACAACTCTTTTCCAATATGAACTGATATCCCAGTTCCCAATATTATATACATATAGCCAATTGATTTTAAAGATTATATATTTGATTTCAAGTTTTTTTCTTATCATTCTAAAGTACTTACGAAATAAAAAAAGATTGAGGTTAAATAAGTGAGTAATCTATTATTACCTGATCAAAATTCAACTATTTAATTCCAACTATGTCTATAAATGGAATTCAGTGAGTTCATCATCATTATCTCGTCTTAGGACCTCCACTGCTGAATATAGGCTTTTCCCATAGATTTCTACAAGAACCTGAAGGAGATCCCAGAATCCGGCGTATATTTTTGTACCCTTGTTGTTGGCGTCTTTCTTTCTACCTCTATAGTGGGTGGACAGGGTATTTTACAGTATTACTTTTTTGCACATTCTATTTCATTTTCTGTCTCCATTTTTCCATGCACTTGACAATAACAATTCGGTTGGTCCAACGTCGGATCACCTATTGGGAGCCTATCCACGTGTACCGTCTCGTGTTCGCCACTAGACAACGTTTCAGTTCTAACGACCACTCATGCCACTTCGAACACGAAATTTCCAATTCATTTAATGAGATAAAAGCAGTTTCTTTTTAAAGTACATCGATTGTCATTCTTACATGGTACAAGAATTAGAACTGCTTTCAAACACAACTAAATATATCGAAAGTTTCTAATAAGAATTTATGCTAATTAGATTAACTAAGTAAATCAATAGTCGTCGAGTAATGGAAATTCAATTATAGATCGCTTATGTAATTCTTAGTCTAGAAAGATCTAAGGTGGCGACTTAACATACTGTGTATCGTGGCTTTACTTTTGTATCTGTATAACATTTCCACCTATGTACAGACTCATTACGATATCTCAGGAACAAAAGGGTTTAGAGCTTTGTTAATTTGTAAAAGCATTTATTTTTGTAAGTCAGGGTTAGCTATGTATGCATTTTTAGAAAATATTTTTAATTTCATGTTAAAATTACCAAGAATAGATTTTATAACAAATAGTGTGATGGTAATGCCGAGCGAAGGGTACGGATGTGGCAGCTAGTATTAAATATGTTTAATAATATATACACATACATAGACATACGATCATAATAATAATTATTATTATAATCGTATGTCATTATTTGTTAATCTCATCACTTCATTAAATAATATATCACTTCATTATATAATGTGAACATAAATTAGACAAAATATTTCGTGTCTAGTATAATTTCTAATTGGAAATTCGATAATACGATACAATTATTTAATTTTTCGGTAAATTGGTTGCAATATTTTTTTTACTATTGCGTTAAAAATAGAATAGATATTTTAGAAAGATTCAAAATATAACGAACGTCAGACATCTTGTGAATTATAATTTCGAATGCCATCCGGTCACCATCGTCAGAACACAAAACGAAAATCCAATAAAACGTTCCCTCTTCCAAACTTTCTTCTGAACTTGTTCCACTAGCACAACTATTCAGGCCCCACCTCTTTGGCGGTACCAACATATAAATATCTATCTCTTTCTACCTTATTAAAAGCTATATTACCTTTCGAAATGCACTACTCAGACCGCAAGCATTGTTATTATAGTTTCGGTAGTGCATACCAAAACATTGTAAGCTATAGTAAACGTTATACTAATATAGACTGTATGTTATTGTAATAAGAGTTAATTTCAAATTTAAAATTAAGAATGTATGCTGTTTTATAGCGCAGAGAAGCAAGGAATAGAGCGATATTTTTCCGCGAGCGATTCAGTAGCGTAAGGTGACGGCGTAAGAGCTATAGTGGCGTAAAAATGTTCAACTTAAGACGTTCTAGAAAAAAAATACGCGACTCCTAGTTTCTATATCGACGTCTTGCGCAAGATGGCGGGCGCGAGAGGCGTTCGGAATTTGAATTTCTCAGAGGAATAGGTGGGGTGTTTATTTTATACGGATGGGGGCTTTTGTACACGTCAGCGGGTGTAGCGACTTACAGCGCTTTCATTAATTTGTATGGAAGCTGACGTTTTAATCGTCTAAAGCTTAAAATAAGGAGTAAAAACAAAAATACAATAATATGTAAGTGTTATCGACAAATAGGATATTTTTTTTATTTATTTAACTTTATTTAAAATTACTTATAGAATGTGTAATAATTTTAGTGTGTCGTTGGCAGCTGTACCATTTATAACCTGTGTTGCAGCGGGTGCGTCCTTCTCCTTAAATTGAAATAAGTAAATGATACATTCGAATGAACAACTTAAGCAATATAAATTGCATTAGCATATAAGCAACTCATTTATTTATTTATTCTTTAAGATGTTTATTTGTACATGAGAATTCTGTGTGTGTGCATTTAAGTGTACACAGAGTTGGACAGAATTTTCGCAGTGTTGTCATGAATGAATATGATGATAATGATGTTACTAATTGTATTTTTTAAGTGGTGTGAATTTATGACAAATAAGGTTTGTATGTAAAATATGTAAATATGTAAAAAAATCATACCTTTAATTAAAAACAAAAAAGTTTAATAAATTATGTTTAAGAATTATTAATATTAGAAGAAATATTAATAGATATTTGCCTCATTTAGTCATACTATAACTCCTTAAATATAATTTTTTGACCTTAAAATAATCAAAAAGAAACCATCATAAACCATTACTACTAAATCGAAAATTGAATTTAAAAAAAAAGATGAAATATGTTACCACTCATATTAAAAAAAAAACTAGTATAGATCGTTAACTCAATAAAAGTATTAAAAACTAGATTAAGTTCCCATCGCCTTAAAGTATATTTTATAAAAAGAACAGGTTCCATTCGCGATGAGTAAAAACACGTCTTTTTGAAATTCGAACAGTAAATAGAGTTCGAAAATGGAACGATTGCCCGAAACCGGCTCAAACTGGTTAGAACATTTGTATTGTATTATAGAAATACAATAAAATTGTTTCTTTTTGGAAATTTCATATCTTTGGACTACTTGAGGGCAAGTGTCATGGGAAATTTCAGAGCGGAAGATTTTTATAATAATAATGTCATACGAAATATTGCAAGGTTATTAAAATAATTTTTAAAAAAAATTTTAATTTCTTTTAGGCTTATTTTGATTTGTCGAATATTTTAAAAAAAAAACCTGATTATTTAAATCAAAAAATTCAAAAAAAGTTTCAGATCAATTTCTTTGAAAAGCATGTAAATATTTTTAAATTAACTGCAACTGCTTACGGAAAATTATTTATCTAAAATTTATAATCAAATTATTTTAAAAAGCGAATAAAAGTAAAAAAGTAAAAAAGCATAAAAGTTGTAATTAAATTGAAATTTAACGTACTGGCCATATTTATAAAAAAAAAAACAAGCTGAACTTAATTTTGTATGTATCTATTCATACCTGTCTCCTATAACAGGTTGCTGTCAATTGTACGGCATTTCTCAAACATTTTCTTATCTGCATTCAATCCCTTGCATACGAGCAATGGAACCAGTCAAACAAGTCATAAGACGGGCTAGGCGTGAGAATAAATTATATTCCCAAACAGGTTTCTGTTTTCTTGTGTATTTATTTTTAAAAATAAATTAGGTAAGTTCAATATGGAGAAAAGTCGAATCATACTTGGACAGTGTTTCGACAATCAGTATTATTAAGTAAATCATATAATAGCATTAAAGAGTTTTTAGTAGATCTAAATGTGTGGAACTTGGTATGTTGTTTTATTTACACGAATGACATAATGTACACATGAAAAATTGTTAAAATTCATTTAAAAAATAAAATAAAAAATATGTTTATTCAACACAGGGACTTTTGTTTATCGTCAACTTGTTATTTATTTGTTTAATATATTTTATCGTTGACTTCGTTGAATAGTTGCGTGGAAGAAGCAGGAAGAATCTGACTCAATATTTTGAGTTTCTGGCCAGTTCTTTTCAACAGATAAGTGTTCCCAGCTTGTGGTAGCTTACTTATTATAATATTAAAATAATCGATAATTCAAATGCATGTAAATGCCTGCTTAAATATAGATATTTTGAATTTGAATTTATGTTACCAGTGGATATCTACTGGAATTAAACGTGGTCTTTCACTGGCTCATTGGCAACCTCGCCATTGCACAGCGAGCCAGACAAAGGGCTATGCTTTCGAATAACGAGGTTCTTAGATGAACGGATCACGATTGGTCCAGCGGAATGGCCAGTTGAAGTAGCTGCTGAGGACCACAGTGCAGGTCATACACCCATAAGACACTCCTCCATCGCTGGACATGAACTTTTCCTATAGATTTCTAATAGGCCCGATTGGAAAGTATGTATTATTTTTTTTTTTTTTGACCCCCGCTATTGGGGGCCTCTCGTACCCCTATCTGATTTTTAGGACAGGGACCTTTTAAACAATGTAGTATGTAACAATGTAGTAATGTAGTATGTATTATTGTATATGTATATGTATTGGCTGTATATGAGTCTTCTGTCCATCTTAAAAAGCTCGTATGTTTACCTACATAGCGTAAGCGGCTTGCATCCAGAACCTTCCGAGGACATTAAAAATCCTAATAAAGTGTATTTTTAATAATTAATATACATTTATGTTTTAATTTTTCGCAAATATCAAATATTACGTTGACAATGGCGCAATATTAGAGCGCAAGCGAGCACCCGGACTGCGCCATTGGGTCAAGGCCGTCGCTTGACCGATTGACAATTTCGACGACCGGCCAACGATTACGCACGGGAATTCCCCGACAATAGAAGCCACACTTATGTTTACTTTCCCGACTTCAAATATACTTACACTAAACTTTTTTATTACCTCTTTTACATGTTAAATAACGATTGATCGTAGTTTTACGTCTACTTAAATTAAACTTTAAAAAACATTTTAAGTTTTGTTATAACTTTAGAAGCAATAATACATATACTTAACTTACCTTCCGGTTTTCTATTGAATACACATCAATGTTGCCAAAAACGTAATCCTTTTCGTTATGGTTTCGGCCCATAGACACCTACTACAATGCAAGGGCGTCTAGCAAAGGTATCTATGGGGGATATTCCATAATCGCCATGCTTGGTAAGCGGATTGGTGATTTCACTGAAGTATTGTGGTACTCAGGGGATGCTGCTGCCCATCCTCTGGTAATTTGGTTGTGAAAAATAGTAATCTTATATAACTAATGCACAAAGTGTGAAATATATATGACATTGTAACCCGGGAATCAAACCCGCGACCTACAATCGCAAGTCGCAGTCCTCTACCGCTGGGCTATACAGACTATACAAAAATAAAAATCACCGAGACTTAAAAGATAAAGATAAAATATGTATTCGTTCAACATTTGAACTTTTAAAACAACTCTTATTGATCGTCGTCAACTTATAATCTATTTATTTTTTAATCTGTTTTATATTTCACTCCTCTCTGCTTCTTTTTATAGAAAACAAACGCTACAATATATGTACGCAGTTGAGTAAGGTATCCATTGTTGATACATTACAATATATTGTCTGTATTAACTTCAAGTTAATCAACAAAAAAATCTTTCTTTCTTACTGTTTACGGGGCCATAATCGTTTTTGGGACCTCTCGTACTCTTATACCATGTGTGAGCAGGAATATTTTTGACAATAACAATTATGGCACTTAATCTTTTATTTTAATTCTCCTCTTACATCCTTTTTAAAATCCACCATTAGTTCACCTTTCTTCACTTCACATTATCTTTTATTCCTACTCATTCTTTTGCGGGTTCCACATTTATATACATATATATATATATATATATATATATATATATATATATATATATATATATATATATATATATATATATATATATATATATATTTATTTATATATATTCCAAAATACTTCTTATAATGGCATGGTGATTCAATAACACGTGCACGTATTGTGTGATAAAATCGCCACTGATCATAAACAGTGAAGGACGATGTCGTATATTAAAACAAATAATAAAATACGTATCATCACCTAGGACATGTGTGGTGAATTATCGAACGAATTCTCTTTAGACGTAAAGATTTATATCCTAAAGAGTACTCATATATTACTAAAACAAAACAGTTTCAACGCCTTCTAAATAAAACTAGGCTAACACCTAGTATTTACTTAATTAATTACTCAACCACCTCCAGTGTTTTATTGTTATAAACATTATAATAACAAAAATTGTTTTAGACATAGGATGTCCAATACTGAGTTAGTGCCTGTCCTACCCGGCGTCTTTCGACAACCTTAACACATTCTATGCCATATCGGACATATACGACCCGCGCTGCACTTTCCGTTCAGGCCATTTGCAGTTCCCATTGAAAAACAAAGGATTCTTGAACAAATGAATTGTTGGCTTGAATGTAGATAACTTCACATCACGTATGCGCGTACGTAATGAATATTAAAATTTAGAATTTTTCCCGCTAATTATAGCTTTGCGGTATTGAAAAAGTGTAAAGCATACGTTTTAAACGACTTTTTTTAATTTTCAAACTGTGTCGTATACGCCCCACGCGGCCTGAATGGAAAATCTTCAAAGTCCCTTCAATCAAAAACTGCCGTGGCACGGAACGTGTTAACCCATTACCTGTTCATTGTGTGCGGATATCTTTCACTCTGGTTCACTCCAGCACTTTAAGACACCAGCAAACATTTGTTCTGCGCGAAATGTTGATGACCCAATGTCACTTCTATTAGTTAATCCAATGCGCTATATCGGTTGCTTCCGTTCGCCTATGGATCTTCTCATTCTTAATGCGATCTCGTAGAGAAATCCTGAACAAAACCCTGTCCACAACAACAATAGAGAAGTACAAATTGCGTTTTTGTCGCATTCCGTTCATTTCTTACAGATAGTCTCCTATATAATATTCTTTTTACATATCCGTCGATACGTATAAAGAATAATTACACAAAGATGTGGTAACTTATCTAATATGAACTGATAAAATATAATATATTTTCGTAATTATATTTACGTACTATTGTACGTAATTTTGAATAAAATTGTTGCACACTGACAGGCTATATTCGAAAGTTGATTTTTTGTTGATTTTTTACTTACCTTATTCTAACTTAATAATGTAAAAATAAATCACAAAATAATACAGACAAACAAAAATGAAAATGTTTGTTACCGGTCTTATTAGAAATTTATAGGGGACGCCTATGTCTAGCAGTGGATGATGATGATAAAATGATGATGATGATGATGATTTAAGTTCTTATTTGTCTTTTAAATGTTGCCGCTTAATTTTCTAGATTAAGGCGGTCGAAGTACATAATAATGAACGAATTGAATGTAATGTTTTAAAAAACGAACGCGATTCAATATAGATATTTATTATAACTTTTTTTATTACTTGCACGACACCAAACAAAAGAGGTTACTGCGTTTTTGCAAGGAGGTTACTAAATAATTATATGAAAATTTTACTTTTCTGTTCGAAACATAAATACCGTAGAATAGATAGAACTGGTGATAGAGCGATTGATCGCAATTATATTCAAACCAATCAGCAAGTTTCGTGACTATTTTGAATTCTTTTAAATTTTCTCAACGAAGGCAACGGTTTACCGATACAGACAATTGTTGATTGTAAACAAGGTGTACGATCTCGGCTTGACCCCGTCCGTCTCTCGTTGACCGCTATTGACATATAACCCCTACCAATGTTTACTAAACTCGCTAATTTCTTCACACATTTTTTCGATTATATATATACTTATTTATAACATATTATATCTATACAGGTTCATTGGGAATAAGTGTCCAAGTTTTAAAGAGGTATATATATATATAACACTGAAATACAATTTTGATATAGAAATGATTATGTGAATAGATAATAATGTATATGAAACAAAATTTAAATAAATATATTGAAAAAGAAGTATCAAAACTAAAATTTTTGAATAGTTATTGTATAAGTAAGCGAAGGCGAAAGCAGAGAGGCGATGTATGAAAGGTAACAAGGTATGTAAAAATAACAAAATTCTGTGAAAAATTTATTGTAAAATGTCCCAGCCTACACATGACTGGGGACTATGAAAGGGCTCAAATTACAGAGGGCCATGAAAAAGAGAGGCGAATGTATAACTCATGTCATGTCAATTAATGTATGGTATATTCTATAAAAAAATCATTAGATTCAGACATAATAAATAACGCAATGAAAATATCGTGTGAATGATTATTTTGTAAATTCGAATTGTTAAATATTTATTCATAAATTTCGTTTACAATTTATTCCTGCAGACATTTTACTGACAGAAGTTATTGGTCGCATTCCAATCGACTTTCGGAGTGACCACTTTACTTAGTAATAATTAAAAATAATAATTTTGCACCTAGCAAAAACTATAAAACTTTTTGCAGACAATTGAAGTATACATTTACCTTATAAAGTTTAAAAACATGTAGCCAATCACCCTATAACATAAGTTATAAATTCCCCATTTCTATTGGTCATGCCATAATTTTATTAGTTTTATTCATTTTTAAAAAAAGATCCCAATGCATTGTCAAAAGTTCTTTTGGAAAAAAGTCATCCTGTACGTCTTGCATTTGAAATATCGACAAAACGATGTAAACAATGTGGTAGTAGTTTAGTGATTGTGTTATCAGTCTTGAAAATTCATGTTTTTCACATGCCATATGCTTCTGTGTTGGGAACAAAATAACACTATTTATTTATGTAGCAGAAAATAGAACAAATAGTATTGTGTATTGAAAAAGCATTACAATAAACATGTATTTATAACTTCTTTTCTTTTATAGTTGCAAATTGATAATTCGTAGTTATGACAGGACCAAATCTATCGGGTCAGCTATTTGGTGGCGACTCTTTCGCTCGCTTAACATTCAACGTCTTCAAACCCAAAACTAAACGTCCTTGACTACACTCCTTCACGCGCGCTACGTGAAGACTCGATCCGCATTGGAAGAAAAGCTGTTCGATTTTATTGTGTATTTACGTAACACACGCTATGTGTAATGTCAACTATCTAGATTTCATTACACCAAAACAGTAGACAAAATCCCATAATCTAATAAAAAAATCGTGCGAAAGAGTCTTAATCTTGAACTATCTTAAAAACAGTATTTTATATTACAACTAAAAATATATAAAAGTTAATAAGAATAGCTTCAACGTTGCGGATAGTCGATGGATGTGGACAGTGCAACAACTGTCATCGACGGGGTCTTTGGGTGATGTCTATGCCTTGAAGTCGACGCCTATCGGCTGATATGATGATGATGGTGAATAAAAAAGATGATCTTTTTAAAAATGTGATGGTAAATATTCGTTCGTAAAACTTGTATAAAGACATTTAAAAAAAATATCTAGATAAGTGTAGCATGAATTGTTAAGTAAAATAGAGCGCATTCATTAATATTTATAGACAGTATAAGTTCATTTAAGAAATAATTAATTAAAATTAAAATAAACAATTTAATAAAACAACTGACCTAATTTATTTTATTGAAGACATGGTACTGTTAAGGGACCTAATTGAAATCCGTGTTTTAATAATGTTTTTATTCAAATAAACTATAACTAAATATTTAGAATATAATATAAAAGTAAAAATGGATCCTTCAACAGTCGTTTAACGCGTGTGAACTAAATTTACGCGATATTCGAATCGCCGTCTTCGTTTTAGCCCATAGACGCTCATTGCATAGGCATAGGCCTTCCCCGAAGATATCTAAGAGAGGATGTACCATAATCGCTACGTATGTCAGGCAGGTTGAAGATCACAGTGTGGTATTATGGAAAATAGAGAACGTTGTTGCCCATCCTTTGGAAATTATTTGTGATCAATGTCAATCCTATATAATTAATGCACAGTGTGAATTATATAAGATTGTAACCTGGCAATCGAACCCGCGACATACGATCGCAAGTTTCGGCGCTCTACCACTGCGCTCCCATAGCTCATGATTACACTTAATTCAATCTTAATTAAGTTTATTTAATTCTTTCATGTATAAGACAGAATATCTGTAGTCATATTCTTTGTAACTACTATTCTTCCCACATGTCTTCTATCTAGTTTTTTTCTTCTTCTTCCTTCCCTATTCCCTTAATTTGGGGTCGGGTCTTTTTATCAATTTCCGCCAGGCCACTCTATTCTAGGTTGTCTCTGCATCAAGTTGAAGGGTTTCCAGTTCTTTTCTGATATTAGACCACCACGTAGCTTTTGGACGCCCTATCCCTCTTGGGAATTCTGGGAGGCTTAAGGCAGTTTTTACCCATGTCATCTGGTTTTCGTTGAATGTGGCCATACCATCGCAATCTATTTTCCTGTAATGTCTTCTATCTAGTTTAATACAAAATATTTTTGTGTAATTTCGTAGAATAAACAAATAGTAGGGGTAACGTCAGGTGGTGGTCAGTGGCGTCGCCGTTTCAAGTTGACCCGCGCGAATACCTACACTTCGTTCGAGATAGATGTAAACATATTAACAGCTTTAGTATGTTGACCGCAAATAAGTTACAAACAAATAAAAAAAACCTTTATATTTGAATTGAGAAGTTCGATTGACTTACCGTGAATATTAAACCGATGTCAGTTATTCATACTGTCAGGATATTTCGTCGATATAAGATCCACTGTTACATACCATATCACTAATTAAACCCGTATTTTCCAACTTTTTTGTGCCAATGTGTTTCGTTTCCAAAACTCACACGCCCCTCTATGTAACATAAATAATATTTATTTTAAAACGAAAGGGTAAAGCTCTTATCGAGTCCACTTTCAAATTACCCTCCTAAACAATCAAGTTTTCCTCCTAAAAGAGTTAAGATCACGTTAATAAAAATGTATCTATTTAGATGTATTTTAAAATCCAAATTGATCGTACCCAAGACTCGACTACATAAAGGTAACAAATCTACAGGCAATGTATACACAACTACAATAGATTCCTAAAAAATGTTCAGAAAATTTTCATCGCTAAATTAAAAAAAAAATTTCAAGGAATATTTGTGCTTTAATAATTATTAGAATGTAAATGTTTTATTTTTGTTTTTTTATTTTACAAATAATTATTTATCATTCTATTTTATTAACATTCTCTTCACTCGTTATTCATAATACCTTCAACTTTATCCACTTTCAAACTTTACAATTTCTTACAGATAATATCATCATGCTAATGATGTGTTAGCGAAAGAAATACAGCTGGACTCTTTTTTTTCCTTTTTTTAATAATGTATAATTACTTATTCAATAAACATTGAAACAGCCCGGAAGCGATCACATCATTACCAACGTACTATCCTATATAATTATTCTTATATTAAACTATAAAAAGAGATTCCGACTGAGTTTCTTTCGTTGATTCTCAGGTCGGAGGCATTTCATTTGTACAGGCATATATTCCATTATTTGTTGAATAACCAGTTTTTAAAAATTTACCTTAAATTTCTATCTATGAATTGCATCAGTAACAAACCTATTTTTGTATTAAAATGCACAGATATTTCACTAAAGAACAGGTCTAAAAATAATTGACAGTCAACCATGTGTGGATTTTTAATTACTATTAAAAGAAATTTAAAACGTATATTAAAATTAATACATATGTACATCTACGTATAGAATAAATACGACGATAGGTAAAAATTTTCATGTAGACTTGGTGTTGAAAACGGCCAATTCTTCAAACTATCTTAGTAACTCATACAGATACATTATTTTCAGGTGTCTTTCCCTACAAAGCAATCTCACCGGGGACATTTAAACGTCGCACCGTCTTTAGACTGAGACACGTCCTCGACAACGCCACGTCGATGTTCTTAAGCAAAATATTCAGAGAAAGTCGCAATCATACAAACCATACCGTCCACATCAGGTCTTCTCCAATTATAGAAGTGTTACTGGAGTTACTTCAGCGACTTTTTCTCAGCAAACGCTTTCCAAAGTTTCAGTAAACCAGCTTATCAATAGCAAAAGACGAAGTTAAGGTTTGACCGCCTTAGTAACCCTTGAATCTGTACTCTTAATGTGTAAAGAGTAACAGATTAAGCTGTGGTCCACACGTGGGCCCATAGCTCCGGTCACTACCTGCAGCGTCCACCGAAGCGAGCTCTCCCGTATCCTTAAAGTTGCCATGCTTTGTTTTTCGTAACTAAAAACGAAGTTCAGGATAAGTGCATTTTTCGACCTGCTCTCTAAATATGTGGAACCTGTTAATATCCATACGAAAACAATGATCTTACTTCATAAGAAACATTTGAAGGCAACGATCACACGAAAAAAAATTATATCTTACAAAGGGAGGAATTTGAAAAATAAAAAATGTGATATATTATTTTATGTACATTATACGCAGAGACGTTACTGTTTTGCAGAGAAGATCATGGACAGATAGACGACCCTGTTAAGATTAACGTAAGACGATGACGACTTAGTATACTTATTAAAGGCAAGCTTCAAGAAAATATGCATATAACCTCTATTTTTTTATTATATTTTAATAAATAGTCTTCACTAAAACAAGATTACGATTTAATAATCACTCGTATATTCTAAGATAAATTTAATTTTGGTGTTCTTATATTTCCATTTGTATAATTAGTTTATCGATGAGATTACGATGGTATGGCCACATTCAACGGAAACCAGATAACCACGTGGTAAAAACTGCCTTAAGCCTCCCAGAATTCCCAAGAGGGAGAGGGCGTCCAAAAGCTACGTGGTGGGCTAATATCAGAAAGGAACTGGAAACCCTTCAACTTGATGCAGGGACAACCCAGGATAGAGTGGCCTGGCGCAAATAGATAAGGAGACCCGACCCCAAATAAAGGGAAAAGGGAAGGAAGAAGAAGAAGAAGAAGTATAATTAGTTTATCGACCGTTGAATAAGGAATCTGGTAGAATAAGATGGCCAATCTGTACTTATAATTACTAAGAAATGTTCTCCTCAAAAGAAAGATCACGAAGATCTTTGAAATTTTTCTCTTTTTAACTTTCCTCGCAACTTTTATACACTTAAAGTAATAATTTACATAAATACCACTGTCTTGTAAAATTACGAGTTATATGAAGCTAATAATTAAGTTACCAAATTCAAACAGCGTTAGTAAACCAAACACAGACACAAGGGAAGGGAACCTTTCATCAAAAGAAGCCCGCATCCAACTCCTTGCCGTAGGAAATTACCCAGAGCGATAAGAACTGGACGCTGTAAGAGTAATGTTTCCCTTTTCCTTGCGTCCGCCCCGCCTTATCGTCGACAAAAGGTATCGGCTCCCCACCCGCTTTATAGAATTTTCGGGCTTTCCTCTTACAGGGAGGGGCGCAGGCCCCCCCTTTTTGCGACGTACATTTTCATTTCCTTCATCTTTCTCCGCTTTCGAGGCGCACAGGGCCGGACTTGGAATCGCTACAGGTAACAGCAATTTTGATTATATAAAAATATATTAATACTGGAAAACATTTGTAACATAAAACACCTAGGAGTAGCTTGTCTTATTTGGCTTCTTGCTTGGCTCGTTTCTACAACCAATCGGCAATGTGTTCATTTTGCTTGTACGTTAGCTTTATTCAAGCTAACCCAACTCATCGAAACATCCCAGCAGACTTTTGATGTCGCCGGCGATCTCTGAGGCGCCTGATTGATCCGAGATGGGTAGCCCTGTTAGAAGCTAACTTCGTAAAAGATATTTCGCAGTAAAATTAAAAGTTATTTTATGCTTGAGTAGGGACCGCATAAAATGTCTCATATCGAAGTGGTGAAGATCCCGGGAGGTGGCCTGATAAGGACAGCGCGAAACTGGTCATAGTGGCGATCATTGGAGATTGCCGTGTCTTGTGAAACCTTACGGATTGATCTCTTGCGAAGATTAGGGACGGAGGCAAAGAACTTTTGTTCTGTTCAAGTAAACTTATACCTACTCTTCAATACAAACTAAATAAATATAAGAATAGTTTATCTCATTTGCGAAAAATGAAGTAGCGTGGTGAAATATATATCAGTAAGATAATTATTAGACCAATATTTAGCCAATTCCGCACATGCAGTGCGGAAGTGGCTAAATATTGGTTCTTTTCTTACCTAGGATGGACTTCCGCAAAATAACGCCTGATTCCATTAAATAAATATATATAAAAAAAAAAATCATATGATTTTATCAATTATGTCTGTCTGACAGAAAATATATAAACAGGTATATAAATCGGTGTTGTTAGACTTCTTAAAAGATGTGTTGTTGTGAAAGCAGAGTAGTTAAAAATAAAATAGTTGTGAAAAAATTAACGATCAATACGAGTCCTGTAAAAAGTTTCAAATTTGAATTAAGGAATTTTTTCTTTTTATTTGTGTTCCGAATAGATTTAAAAGTTCATACACCGCACAAAAAATACTGCTTAAAACAATTTTTAGTACATATATTTGATACAATCCGCTCGTGTGACATTAAATAATTTTTTTTATTTTTGTATATCACTTTCACAAATCGTTTACATGTTAAGAGTAGCTTTCTGATGTAAATATGTTCTTCATAATATTTACATGAATCCTAAGTAGCTTTAATAATCTCTGAATTTAGTTACATGATTTCGCAACTTTTCTGTAGTTTTTAGTGAATTTAGTTGAGATAAAAATTTAAACCTCGAAATCCGACCCTGTTCCCAATTCCCCGTCTTACACCCGCAACCTTAGACGCCCTCTCCTACCCACTTCACCCCCTTTTCCCCTGTACTCCCCGCGTCCTCCCCCGGAGTTCGTTAGGGAACTTCCATACTTTGTAATATGCAAATGTTGAGTCTAAGGGGATACCGCGCGAGGCGTCTTAAAATGAATTAATGACTCAGGTGATTTAGCTAAAGGGTGTAGGCAGGTAGGCGTGGAGGGTGGAAAATGGAGTCTTGAACGCTGCGTGGGGCGTTATTAATTTTGTATAAATATGTTGCTACGAAAATAAATCTAAATTTTAGTTATACTCGTATACTTATATACGAGGAACTTACATGTTTTATATAAAATTAAATTATAATAAATTTTCTTTTTTCAATAACAGACTATTTTTATTTAAGATGATACTTTTTTATTTAATGGAATCAGGCGTTACCATGCGGAAGTCCATCCTAAGTAAGAAAAGGACCAATATTTAGCCACTTTCGCACATGCAGTGGTAGTCGTGCAACAAATTGCACCGCCCGCCAGCCCGCTGATAAATGCGTATGCGCAGACAGAGACTCTGTGTGGCATTAATCGGTGTAACATAACTCCTGAAGATGACCCGTGGAGAGGTGAAACACGTGTTGAGTGATTTGTCGGAGGCAGTTGTGTAATTCGCATTATTTGCCGCATATGTATTTATCAGCGGGCTGGCGGGCGGTGCACTTTGTTGCACGACTACCACTGCATGTGCGGAAGTGGCTAAATATTGGTCCTTTTCTTACTTAAGAAGATACTGACATAGGTTTTCGTCGGGTATGTTGAGTGACAGTGTCTAAGCAATGGACCGACGCCTGTTTTAAGACCTGGGCAGTTCCAAGTCTACTTCCAGGTCTTCATTACGCGTGTACTACAGCACACCCGTAGCCTTGAGGCGCAGTCTTCTAGTTTAGTTATTGCTTTTGGTTAAGAAATGACTCATTTTTACTAACTTAGCACCAAATCAACTTAATGATGATGGAACTTATATTTAGTTTCCCATATTTTCACGCTAACTTATCTTGACACTAGGACCGTAATGTAAGTAATAATATTATTATTAATATGAAATATTAAAAAATATTTTAATTAGGACTTTTTTGTCTTTGTCGATGCGTTGCATATAGGTTCTACATTACTAGTCTAGACTTAGCTTTCAGCGCTCTAACATCTAAAACCCTATGAAACGGTTAATGATAGCAAATAAATGATCATACAAAAGACATTTTACATTTTTAAATCCACACTGATTTCTTTTGATACTTTTACATCGACATCCCACGATCTTTAGGGTCACGACTAAACTAAAACAGGTTGTATACATTGTGAACGCAACGAAAGGGGTTACATCAAAAATCTAGTCTTTCTTAAGTGTTCAAACGTAACTTGTTCTTTTTCAATTGCTTTCGTAGATTTCAAACATGTTTACGATTTGAAAGATTCTTTCGAATGAACTCGTTTTGTGGGAATATGTTGAATTTAGAAAAACTTATTGTAATCGTTTAATACTGGCGTTAAAGAAACTTTATGAAATGAATAAGTATATGTTGTATTTAAAATGTTTAGTGAAGGCGACAGAACTTTTAAATGGTAAAAAAAGATATGTAAAAATATTATTAAATATATCCTGTGTGTTATTTTCTAAACAAATTTCCATTTAAAATAATTAGTGTGTGGTTTTAACAAAGCCATTGTTAATATTCATTTTACAATATTACCACTATTTTTAATTTTTTAAATTTAATTTCAATTTTTAATAATGTTTGTTACAAGGTGGAGGTATGTCCTTGTTTAGGTTATCAAAAGACGCTGCAGGATTTTCTCAAGCGCAACTAGCAGTATATTAAACGTACATTCACTTCTTTAAAGTTTATAATTAATTATGCTGTATAAATAAAAATAAATCGCCTAATGTATTGCTAGTTACATAACTTGAGAACGATTCGAACTATTCATAGTTGGTTTTTATGGAGAGAAAATGTCGTTAAATTGGGAAAAAAATAATAAAAACCACGGCTTTCTTGGCCCATATAAATTACGGGGTAAATAAAAATATATTTAATCTGTAAATTAAAACAACTTATCAAAACTAAAAAAGACTACAAATGATATGGTGCCTAGGCCAAATGCCACTTCATCGGCCTTTTAACCTTCGCTTTCGACGCCTGCAGCAAGGGATAGGCCTCCACCAAAGATATCTATGGGAGGACATACCTTTGTCGCCACTCTTAACATGTGGGTTGGCGATCGAAATGAGATATTACGGTATACAGAAGACGCTGTTGTACATGCTCTCAAAACATATTTGTGAGTAATAGAAATCCTATATATTTATTGCAAAACGTGTTAATTATATATGATTGTATCCCGGGAATCGAACCTGCGATCTGTAAACGCAAGTCTCAGTCCTCTACCTCAAGACTAATATCTTAGCTGCTACAAAAGCCATTTATATTTAGAATATAGATGGCAAGTTACACAATAAGTTTTGTTAGTAAATAGTGTAATGTAGAGTATAAAATATATTAATAACATATATTAATAAATAAGTGTAGATAAGAATAAGAAAAATAAATTTGTTAGTAATAATAATGATAATAATAACAGTGATTTTAAACTATCTAATAGTAGAAATGTTAGGATAGTCAAAAGCTTAATGGAATAGGCTATGAATAATATCACTTATTGTGAAAAAGTTAAAATGAAAATAGATATCGTATTATTCAATTACATGCGAATTTTGAAGTCACCGATCAATAGTAGATAATAGTAGATAAAAATATACGTATGGGTACTAATAAATAACGCGTTAAGATAAAAAAAGTATTATCCCTTTAGTGTGCTATATACAGAGTATGTATATTTACACCGGTAAGCAAGCAGTATCTCTCTGTTTAATGAAAGTGTCGTCGCAGGAAACCGTTAACCATCCGTCTCACAAAGATCATCGCCTCGATGCTGTCTCACTCCGCCGCTTGTACCAGCGTTTCTCAAACTGCTAAAATTTTAATTTTTCACTTGTAGTTTTAAAAGAGTTCTCACTGTCAAAAGTTACATGTCAGTTGCAGTTCTGTTATAATAAATAAATAAAAGTTGTACCATATGAGGATATATTAAATAATTAAAACATAAAACTAATAATAATAAGAATTCCGATATGAAAAAAAAATAATATTTAATGAACATTTTTGTTTGTTCATCTATATGTCACAGTTTAAAAGTATATAAAATCATAAGTTTTTGCCCAGTCGCAGTTCAACAAATAAAAAATACGAAAAACTTAATTCAGAGTTATTACTTTATTAACTGACTTAAGCTTTCAGTTTTAGACTATGATTTATTACTAAATTAAACTTTCTATTTCGCACACTGTAAATAATAAATATTTAACATCGAGATGTAAGCTTTCTACATCTTCTTCCTCTTTACCTAATAAATAGGGATTTCAATTTAATTACGTAAAATTATATGAATAAATGAAATGAATACGTAAACTTTGACAGCCAGTGACCAAACGCTTCGTCTCAGTGGGGTGACGTTATTAGCCATATTAAATACCCGCGCGTAGACATTCTCTTCGAGTGTTTTCTTGGAATTGGCTCCGCTACGCGTGACGGAGTGAAGAGGGTTTGGAGGGAGAGGCACAGTATATGTTCATTAACAACCGCACCAACGTTTACTATTTACGACGAATCTGTAATAAAGCGAAGTCGTTTATTATTCTGTGTATATATTAGCTAGTATATATGCTATAAATGATCTTTTTGAATCTTTATTTTTTGCTCTACATTCAGTTAGAGGAAAGCCGGCCCTAAGTTTGTTATATAAATATACTTCTGGCGGCCGGCCTTCCATCAGTTTATGATTTGCCCGAGTGGCCCCTAGTCTTAATTTGTCTGTGCAATCATGCTCTAATATATATATTATGGACTTACAAACATAAAAATAATAACAAAAATGAAAGGAAAAATAATTGTAGTTTAGACTTAAGTTATAATACGATATGTTGTCGTTATTATTTATATGAAAACTGAAATGTATTAAAGTATTTTTTTAACGATTGCAATTTTGTATATTGATACTTCTTTTGTAAAATTCAATTGTATTTAATTAACAATTAGAATGTAAAATTGAATGATGTGAACTTAAGATAAAAAGAGATGGACCCGAGCCTTAAGTTTCTAGAGTGAAGACAAGGTAATATGTCTACCGACATGGTGGCCAGACTACCTTGATAAGCTCGCCGGTCGCTTTGTTAATGACACCGGATGCAGACCACCTCCAATCGGTTCTATTATAAATCTATGGCGTAAACCTATGACCAGCTGTGGACGTCCCAGGGCTGAAATGATGACAATCAATCTTAAAACTCATCTGTCTTGTCTTTTCTTGGCTCTCTTGGTGTATCCTCTCTTGTCATTGAAAAGAGTGGAAGCATTTTTTTTAAACAAATTAATGTAATCATTATTTACGATACATTTATGCAAATAGCCGCGTGCATATAAGGTACCTTTGAAATTGTACAGGATGATTGGTTATTGATGTAAAAACTTTAAAGAGGTAGATACATAAATCTTATTTGCTATCCATTACTATACGGTATACCTCATACAAAAATTGTTTTAGGTTTAAAAAAAAATTCGGATTACTACATATTAAAATAAATTATTGTTTACTATCTGTCCCTGCAGGATGTATTCCAGAAGTTATTTGCGTGTAACATTTCAATAAAAAAATTAATGTAACGTATTTTAGAAAAATCACTTTACACGTAGTATTTGGTAATTGGTGTAAAACCTTTAAAACTTATTGCTCACAAACAGGCTATACTTTGACCCTTTTAAAATCTATAATCAACCACTCTGTACATTTAATAAGACTAAACCGATGTTTGGCAAAATAATCTTACCACTATGACTTACCACTTACCATCTAAAACACATCCGTAAATCCCTGCGCTTAGATTATTATACGATGTCATTATAAACGTCGCTGTACGTTGAACATAATTTTATACGACCAGGCCTTGCCCCCAATGCCTCTACGCCCCCCAGCCTCCCTCGGATTAACAAGATTCCATTAAAATTATTATAGAGCCGTATTATAGTTGTCGGAGCTCCTTAAGCGTTTGTTTATGGAACGACGATGCCAATGGATACCGGCCTTATCATAACATGTGTGTTATTAAATAATTTAGTCAAGACATATACTATTTAATTACATTAAACTCAAAAATATACCTTATAATAAAAAAAATCAAACATAAATTCGATAAATATCAGCGATTATTAATTGTCAAAGTTTAAAAGTAATTGTTTGATATAATCTGCCCCTACATTTCGTACTATCAAATGTTACTGGCCAGTCGCAGTCTAACGGAAATAAAAATAAAACGTATTTCATAGTGACCGCTTTATTTATTGCATGTATTAACAACAATTATTCACAAATATAAGTTTTTTAGTCGAAGTATAAATCTTTCTTTCTATCTCTTCTTCTTTTTAATACTTTAAAGGAATTTGAAGTATATTCCTACATGCATTTTTTTAGTTTAATTCGACGTCAAAGATTTCAGAGCTAAGAACGAGGATTTTAATTTAATCTGTGCCTATAGACGCCCACTGCAAGGCATAATCGCTACGCTTGGCAGGTGTGATGCTATGGTACGCAGAGGATACTGCTGCCCATCTTCTGGAAAATTGATAGTTAGTAGTAGCTTTCCCACATAAATAAAGCCCAAAGTGTGAATTATATAAGAATTTATCTCGGGAATTGAACCCGCGACCTACAAACGATAGTCTCAGTTTTCTACCGCAAACCTACCACTGCACCATCTTTACTATTTACCTCGACATATTTTTAGTGTTTTTCTTCTGAAAAACTTTCTCGTAATTAAGAAAATGAAAAATTATACGTAAATAAGACAAGTTTTTGTGATTAATTAAGGAATGAAAAAATCGATGCAAAACACCAATAACTTTTAAAAACCTGGTAGCAATGATAAAAATTTAATAAATAAGTATACCTATTTTTAATTTGATGTAATGTCTTGTTACAAGAGATGAAAGATAATGAAAAAAAATATCAGAGCGTTCTATTCATCCGCCATTTTGAAAACACAAACTCCTCCACGAGCCGCAAAACTGTAATAACAATAAAGGAAACTTAATACCAATTAAATTGGTATCGCAAACCGACACATCTAATGCCGGTAACTTGGTACATAACGGTTAAAACTTAACTTTCACAAACTAATTAATTCTACGTTATATAAGCGAAATTTTGAGTGCCGTCTTGGCGGTGTCTCAGGTGGCGGCCCCTCCACCCTCCGGGAGGAGAGGGTGTGGGAGGCTTTCGCGATACGTCTCTATTTTCGCGGCTTCTAAGACGAATAAGTAAGACTGTTACTGTTATACACAGTATATATATACAACTCAATAGCATTTATCTTTTGAATTGGCGCTACGAATACAGACATTCGTACATTTTATGATTTTAAAAAATTCAAGAGTGATAAATTTACCATTTGCTTTCAGATTAAGACGTCGTCATTTTATATTAAGCTTGCATCCAGGGTTTTATAAGTACCTTAAGGTCGCCCATCATATGCTGCGCTTATCAGTCCGGAGTCTCAAGTCCAAAACTTTAAAAGCCCCCAATCGCCATCTCTTTTTCCCACTATGTGGTCTACCTATTGCCACTTCTACTTACCAATCTGACCTATGTCGATAACTTTTGTTTATTGACAATGTTTAATAATAAAAAATAATTAGTACAAGTGTTCTTCATTTTTATCTTCATAATTTAATATTTTATTTACTCATTTTGTTTTCTTAAGAATAACAGTATATCGTATGTATATATTAATTATAGATAAAGATAGTCCGTAAAGACCTCTGTGATGTCCTTTTTTGATTGACCTTTCCCATTGCATTAAAAAACTAAATTGATATAATATCAGTGTTGATTTTATTTATTGAATAAATGTGAAATAAATAAGTTCTTTGATCCCTAAATATTGACTAACGCAACTGCTTATCTTTATAATGTTTCAGCACGTGATCGGTCAAATGTGTAAAGTTCAAAATAAATATATATGTAATCCGCAAAAAAATTTATAGTTTTTTCACAATTTTCTTAATATTTATTTTTGTCATAAGAACCATCTACAAAGTAAAATAAAGCAAGGTCTACATTAAGGTAAAGAAACACAAGGAAGAGTTTTGATATAAGAAATATTTTTACTTATGCAATTGTATGAAGACAGTATAAAGATATACTATTATTTCATTTGATCCATGTATACAAACACTTGTTCATCATCAGTTCTGCGCGCTATGTGGCCTGGTAGTTCACCTTCCCTCTAAAAAAATAAAAATTGAGCAGCTGTAGATAGTCTTTATTCGATGATAGTTCGTAAGGCCTCTTTTAAGTTGTGGAAAATTAAAAGTAACATAAATATCGCCTCAAAACTACCAATTACTGTACCACGACTACCAGCTACTAACATACTACCGACCTTCTACTAACTACTGAAAAAGCTTACTAACAACATCTCTGGAAACACTACCCTCGCTGACCCATCCGCACCGCACCTGTTTTTGCAATGCGGCCACGCTCGTCCGCGGCAACTTGTTTAATAAGATTTATCGGTGAGCGGGCATTTCACCATCGACCGCCGGAGTTTTACTGAAGACACGTACTTCGCTTAATGCCTTTGAACTTCGTCAGGGTTGCCAACATTTACGAACGATAATTAATTTTTCAATAACAACTTTGTTCGTAAACGCAAAATTAAACAAGGAATTATTAAAAAAAAGTATTAAAAATATATATAGTATATAAAAGAATAAAAATTGGTCACCTTAAAGATGACCATTCTTTTACAAAAATACGTAATCAAATTTCGATAAAACGATTGGTGTATTTTGTAATTGTGTGCAAATGTGAATTATATAACATCGTCTCCGGCGCATCTTTTGTCAAAAAATTTTTTATTAAACTTGTTTGGGTTATGAATCGCAGGCATTACGTGAGTAGGCGGAAACGTCACAGGCAAATGCTTGAGTTGCAACTTAATATTTTAGGGCTGAGTTCTTTCGACTCTCCCTACCGACCGGGAGGCACGACTTCTTTGCTGGTTTTTTAAGCCAGAAATAGGGGTCGCTCTCTAGCGTCTTCTTTATCGGGCTGCTGTCGAGCCCCCGGTGATTGCTGCCCAACCTCGTCTCCTTGGCATTCACCATTTACCATCAATTCGGCACAAAGCGTTTTCCGCTTGGAGAGTAAGGGGACCAGTGGGCGCCTTCCGCGGTCCGTGATGATTATAAACAACGTCTATTAAGACGATGGCATCATGATGGTGTACGCTGAAAGGTTCCAGATTGAAATACGTCTCTGCCCTTCTGGGGAACTGTAAAATTTATATTTACTAATACTCCCTACTAAAGTTTCACGAAAGGCAGCCCACTAGATAGACCGACAACATAATTAAGATCGTAAGAAGTGGATGGATCCGGACAGCGCAAGGCCGGTCATTGTGGCGACCTTTTATGGAGGCTTATGCCTTGCAGAGGGCCTGTATTGGCTGACTAGATAATGATGATAAAGATTAATAATCCTTTCATAGCTCTCCCCAGTACTGTGGATGGGCGTATGAAAACTCCGTACGAAACACAGAAGTATTCAACAGTTATATCGTTCCAGGACAACACGAGATCTTAATTTAGACGTCTCTGGATCTCTTAAGCGAACGATAAACTCGTTTCTTTACTCCCGGAAAATCAAAGACCTTTTAGTTCGTTTTTTACTGTAAACGATACCTTAATTCTATTTTTGTCAAGAACTAAAGTTGAAAAGGTTTGTGACCTCTGTTGTTCTTGAAAAAGACTTACTCTTTTCCGATCTATTCCTTAGGTCTGCGATTTTGCGTTTTTGCTAGGGTTGCCCATGCACTTCTCTTCGTCAATACAACCACTACAGCCACTAGCAGAGAAGGGTCTTGCGTAATTACTGGCAACCCTAACACAAGAAAGCAAAGCAAGGAGCAAAGTTAGATTGAAAGCCGGGCGAATAGTACGTGCGCGGGCCCGCATTCCTCGCACGCGGCGCGCCTGGAACAACTTGCCTGATTTTGATATTGGATGCTCCGTAATCGGTTCGTGTTCCGCCGATGTTCCAACCCAATGCGTCTATACAATAATAGCACGTTACGCTTTTCATTTATTGGAACACGCGGGCGAAGTATAACTGAAAGTTTTAATAAATTGACAAGATTCATGAATAAATATCATATTTTAGCCTTACTATAATTTTACTTTATTTTGCAAAAGCTAATCTAAAGAATTCGTACACTTTAGTCTCGTTGGCATTTACAGCTAATAAGGTTTTAACCCTTAATAGCCTGATTTACGAAAGTGATTTTTTTTAATATTTCCTGTGTTTGCTTGAGGGTCTAGATGAAGGGAAAAATAGATTTTTTTTTAATTTCGTTGGAAAGAATATTATACAACAGTAAAATTCGTACAGCCAACCTATAAAAAAAACTAATAGTAATGTGAACATTCGGTTTAAAAGATTGGTATCAAAATTGAAACTCTAGGCTATTAAGGGTTAAGAACATTGGTTTAGACGTGTAAAGAGGAGACCCACAGAGTACGTAGGTAACGTCGCATTGAATTTAAACATACCAGGTTCCAGACCCTGATGGCGACTGAAAACTGAATGGATGAATGTGGCCAAATGCGGTTCTGCCATTTTTCCGAAAACAAAACGTCGGATAGAGCGAAGTGGAAGCAGAAAACGAAGAAGGCTGACCCCACCAACAGATGGGAATTATAAATGTCAACGAGAGAGAGTAATGTTTCAGAACATGCACCAATAAGGACAGACGACCCTGTGAAGGTCACTTCTATTCGGTTTCTATAAAGTTTATGGGATCTATGTCTAGCAGTGAAAGTCCCAGGGTTGAAACGAAAAATCTCAGATATAGTTTTTCGTTGGTTGATTGAATTCATTCTTAATTTATTAAAATGGTGCCACATTGAAGAGGTACGAATATTCCATTTAAAGATATTGCTGCAGACGACTAAGACGTGCTACTTATAATATAATTAAAAATGAAAAATTGTCGAAACTGTTTCACTGAAGGCATTTAGAAACACCATAGTATAGAAAAAGTAAAGTATAATAAAAAAACAATGCCTTTATTACATATCTCAGCTTGTCACTGCACATATGTCTACATGGCTAATTAGTTATAGGCGTAAAAGTTAATTTATAGCCTATTTGCAGTCAATTAATTTATGATACTCTGTATTTAATAAATAGCTTGATGAGTAAAGATTGGTAATATTACAAAGAAATATTGGTAACAGTTTGTATATTTATTTATATGCAATTTATAGTATACTAAATGGTTATTAAGATACACTTAGAAGGATATGTAACACGAGTAAAAATAAAAAATATAAACAATTTATGCACATATATTTATACAATATTTTAATTGCCTAGTATATGTATTACAGCGTGTAGTAATATTCATAATATATGCATTCTAAGAACTTTTCTGTATAATATTTACGTACAAGGAATTGCCAGTCCCTTCTATTGCTTACCACCCGGTCTATTTTTTCTTGATAAGTCCATCCAATGATTGTCTTTAATAAACCACCGTTTGCTATAAAGACGCCCTATATAATTTATATTTTGCATAAATAGAATAAGTAAATAAATAATACTTACATCTTTTTTCTCTCATTTACCCAGGCTACAATCTAAACGATATTGAAGAAGTCAATTTTTTAGCTATACAGGGTGATTGGTTATAGGTATATTAATCTGCAGAAAGCTATGAAGCTTTTACACCTATTTACAACCACCCGATATAACGTGATTAATTTGTAATATGTTACATAAATTTATTTTTCTATAGATTGCATTTGTCCAATAACTTCAGGCAGTACAATTTGCACAGACAGATAGTTAAATATAATATATAGCAATCCTTAATAGATTCTTACTATAATATCTTTGCTTTATTTATTGTTTATGAAACTATCGTCTGTATGTATCATAGATGTAAGCAAATGATCTACACATTCATCGCTTTCAAAGTTTTCAAGCATTCTGCAATATAAGTTAAATAAATCTCCCAAAAGTACCATTCTATAAGCTTAAGTTATGTTCATTTTCTTAACAATATATTGGCGCAAGTATTGCGTAACCCAGTTCAGTCTTACAACACACAGGAGACGTTACTATATGATCGTACGTAACTAACGCAACACGAATTATATGTAATTATGTAAATAAGTGGCGAAGTAGAGAGTTATCACGCAGCTACCCTCACCCCACTACCCACGCCCCCACCCGCTTCCAAGGAAACCCCCGCGAAAACTACAAGCTTTATTATAACTCCTTGCGCTGGCTGGCTAGAGTGGAAAGGGCTTTTTTTAATCATTTTGTTTTGACTTATATGTATTCGAATTTCAATCCAAATTGTACTCTGTACTCTCACTTCCTTCTTCAAGACCAAAAATAATCGTCTTTAAACGATAAATATATTACTGATCCCATCTCAGGGCTTCCACAACGCATTTATCACTCCTAATCCTCTTCAATCACTCAGAACATTGTACTACTGTATACTTAATTATTCTTTGTTGATGTTGTTGCTGTAAGTCCGTGGGCTTTTAAAGCTTCATCAGAGCTGAGTTCATAGAGTTTTGCAAACACAGACCTCACTACAACAAAAACTCAATCCGTAACAGTGAAACGGAGACTAGATTTATCCTCTCTCTTTCATCTACATTAAGACGTGATTATTCAGAGTCACTGAATAGGGTTTCGAATTAAAATACTTATTTACGTCTTTTTAAATGTATTTCACGGCGGAGTGAAACACGTGAGAGTAAATTAACGGTGGTAGATGTGTTTCGCATTTTTTACCGTACGCGCATTTATTAGCGGGCTGGCGGGCGGTGCACTTCATTGCACAACTACTGCTGCATATGGGAAGTAGCTATATATTAGTCGCTTTCTTAGTTAGTATGGACTTCCGCAAGGTAACGCCTGAATCTATTAGAGCGTTATTATATCGCGACGGGGAGAGAACGACGCTTACTGAACCGCGTTTGCATCGTGACTGTGTCATGCGCGCGGGCACACAGCTGGCGACCGCTTCGCGACTATATCGATACGGACACACGACAACGACGCTATTGCATCGCTACAAAATGTCGCCGTGGGCGACAGGACATGCGATCATAGTATAGTATTTTTTTGACCTTCTCAAATATTCATGTACCATTATGGTAGATATCTTAATCTGTGGGTAAATACATTTTTTAAAGTATTTTTAAATCACAATTTTTCTAATTTTCTATATATCTATTTATCTTCTTCTTCTTCTTTCCCTTTTCCCTTTATTTGGGGTCGGGTCTCCTTATCAATTTGCGCCAGGCCATTCTATCCTGGGTTGTCCCTGCATCAAGTTGAAGGGTTTCCAGTTCCTTTCTGATATTAGACCACCACGTAGCTTTTGGACGCCCTCTCCCTCTTGGGAATTCTGGGAGGCTTAAGGCAGTTTTTACTACGTGGTTATCTGGTTTCCGTTGAATGTGGCCATACCATCGTAATCTTTTTTCCTGTAATTTGCTGGGGATCGGAGCTACCTTAAACGAACCTCTCATATATTCGTTCCGTATTTTGTCCATTCTAGTGACGGCACCCGACCATCTAAGCATCTTCATCTCATTGACATGAAGTGTTTGCTCGTGTCTCTGACTTACAGTCCAGCATTCCGAGCCGTAGAGCATAGCTGGTCTGACAACTGCTTTGTAGACTTTACCCTTGGTCTTAATGGGCATACGGTTATCACATAGAACGCCTGACACTTCCCTCCACTTCATCCATGCAGTTTGTACCCTGTTCTTGACATCAGCGGTTGAGTCTGCATCGATACTTAAGGTCGACCCTAGGTACCTGAACTTAGTGACGGATGGTATTGGAATGCCACTGATGTTCAGATTGCTATGGCCTTGTGTTGGTGTTGGTGCAAATGCACAGTGCATGTGTTCCGTTTTGGATCTACTTATGCGGAGGCCGTTGGATTCTAGTTCTCTAATCCATAGGTTCAGGTCTCTCTGCAAATCATCCGCTGATTTGTTTGCAAGAACAATATCATCTGCATATAGAAGGCACCATGGTAAGGCATTCTGTATATCCTTTGTGAGGTAATGCATGACGCAGTTAAATAATAATTCTATATATCTATTTATAATGCCTTTAAATTATCTTAAAAAGTGTCTGGTGGTACAATTCGGATTTCAAATTCAATTTTTTTCGTAAGAGGCGAGGGGCAGTGTTGACTTAGTTATTTATGAGGATTCTTTGGTCACAATATCGCATTGAACGGGCAAACAATGCGCATTCGCAATCGGAGCGTTTTAAAGGCTTAAGAAAATAAATATTTCAGTACAGAAGCTTCTTTTAAAATTAAATTTGAAATCCGAATTGGAAAACTTACTAAGGATGAATTGTTACTGTATTCCCAATCAAACTTTGCTATCTATACGAGAAGTTTTAGGAAAAGCGTCATCTGCGTCATGCCACTACAAATCTGCTGAATCTACACAAAATATTTAGACTTCAGTCTAAGTCAGGTGAAAAACAGGCAAACATATTCGAGAGTGTGAGAGTTCCTCAAACGTATGAATCAAAAGTTTTTCGGAAATCATATATGGTTTTATTGAAAAAAAAAGCAAACACCAACATAACATTAGTTATGTTGGCAATGCTGACATATTGCTGAGTTTACTCCTCCGTTATATAGAGGTTGGTTAGTTATAAGAATAAAAGCCTTAAAGAGTAAATACACAGATCATTTGTCAAGAAAAAGCTGTACAGATTTATAAAGCGATAGCTATGAAATTAGTTACATTGTTTTATTTTTTCTATTGAAATGCTACTGGGTAATACTTTTCCGGCAGTATAAAGTCAGTAAGAACAGACATTAAACAATAATTAATTTCAATACTTAGTAATCCGAATCATGAAAAGGCCTTTTCTTAATATATTATCATTACGTTTTTATTACCTAATTTATATTTATCAATCGATTGATAACAAATAAGCTATACATTTACTCTTTTAAAGCCTTTACATCTACAACCAAACTTATAGAAATATAAAGTAAAAAAGCCTTCTCCACACTAACACGCCTTCGTCACCGCGACTGCTAAGAAGTGTTCCAAGCGGCGCCATCTTGAATCTCATCCCGGCCTCCGCGGTCTTTGCTTACGTTACGAACGTCGGAATAATGTATTAAAATATTATAATATATCAACTTATAGCTTCTTTGATATAGTTTGTGGATTGAATACCTCTCCATTGCCATAAAATAATCAGATATTAAAGCTTCAAAATCCTTTGAATATTTTAAATAAGGAATATGAGAAAAAAAATTTGACTGTAGAAAGACAATTTTTATTAAAAGTGTCAAGGTATTTTTTTACATATAGCATATATTTTTTTTATAATGACGGAATTGATTAGTTTTTCGATTTGATTTCATTGAGCTTGGTAAAATTGCTTATGTATACAGGTTGATTGATTATAGATGTAAAAGCAGTGAAGGGGTGAATAAATAGTACAATCGCTGTAAATTGATTTATGATATCCACTATCCAAAAATCAATATTTTTAAAAATTATAAATAAATTAATGATAATATAGAATATAGATAGAAAAGGCGGTTTGAAAATTGAGTTAACTACATATTCAAATTATTACCTTTAGTGTGATTGGAATTACTTAGAAAAGCTATATATACAGTATACAGCCTTTAAAGCTTTTACTAACTACCAATCACCCCGTATATTTAAACCGTATACGTTATGATGGTAAATATATTATTTTTAGCACTTTTGTTTACATGGGATTATTATTTTTATTTTTCCAGCGCAACTTTATATCATCGGTATAAAAAAGTATTTTTTTATCCTTATTTAGAGCGTATGTGTTAAATTATATGTAGTTTATATATTTTTACAACCTTTAACAGGACTTTTAGTTTTAGTAGATCATTATTTAATATATTTTTTTCTTAATAACGCTTTATTTATTTAAAGTATTTTTTAGAAAACTTTTAAATGTTACGTTTATTAAAATACTTATATTTTATTTTTGTGTCATACGTGAATTCGAATTTTAAATGATCGCTGGCCGGTATGACTCATCCCATTTGTGACGACATAGCGTTTACGGAATTATTATAACAATTTTTATAACTCTTATAGATATACAATAATATTACTTTTTAATTTTTTTTTTCATTATTGATATAAATTAAATTAAATATATTAATATTTTTTACAATTTTCATTACATTATACATGAAATTAAAAGAATAAAATCTATATATATTAGTAGTATATAAAACATATACAACCTGTCAATAAATTTTTGACATATGTTTGACATAAATCACAAAGATTATTGTCTACATAATATTTCATTTGCATTTATATGAACGTGTTAAAAACATTTTTCGGAGCGTTTCTAATTAGTAGTAACAGTTAGTAAAAGATCAAGCGACTAACTTTTCTATCATTAAAGTGATTAAAAGTTAAGTAATAAATAAAAAAATAAAATATCTACCATGAACAGATACAGATGCCGATTTATCAAAAAATTCCAGTCAAATTTGTGTTGCACGTAGCAAACAATTCGATTGGTTCTATACAGACTTTATCTTTAGTAAAAGCCCTATAAAAATGTAGTGATTGGGGTTGTCAAATAACAAAAATTTTTAAAGAATTTTATGTTACCATTTGAAAATTTGCTTCGCATTTTTTCCATGGTTGAATGACATGTCTCTTTGAGATCATATCCATACTGTACCAATGACACCTAAGTCGGTTGAGAAATCAAGCATGTCTGAGTTTGTTGTGGGTTCTTTTCCAATCAAGGCGCGGCTTGAAACCCTCGTACTTATAAGTTGAAGGAAGACTTTGTAGGGGAAAGAAATCAGATTCTATAGTTTCTATTAAATTGAGCTCTTTCAGCATTTTTCTTACAAATTACCCAACTATTCGCTATTAACAATATGAAGAATATTACTATGTAATAATTATTGTTGAATAAAGTATATATTAAGATTTTTTTTTACTAACTAGATGCTTTAAGATGGACAAAACGGAGAAGACAAGTGTAAATGAAGAGTCAATTGGAACCAATAATCGGCCGACTCCAGATGACTTTGTTGCTTACCTGCCCTGGGCTTGCAATCAACTCGAGCTAGAGCATATTGTTAATGTTATAAAGACTTATCAAGGTGAGGCAAATACATGAGCTATTTAAACATGACCATTTGCTTTCTAGTCTTTATGGAATAAAAATAATACGTTAATAGACTGTAATAAATTTATTTATTTATTTTAGCATTTCCAACAAGGTATATACGACATGCAATAAATATAATCAATATCTGAATTTCAGTCGTAATATGTCTTCTGCAAGCGGTGGTAGCTTAGCGGTAAGCATTGAGAGTTGAGATCATAAGTCACGGATTCGATTCCCGGGATACAATATTATATAATTCACACTTTGTGCATTAATTATATAAGATTGCCAGTGCTCATAAAGACGTTTCCAAAGGATGGGCAACAGTGTGCTCTGCGTACCATAATACTTCATTTCTATCGCCAACCCGCCTGCTAAGCGTGGCGCTTACGGTATATCTCCCCATAGATATCTTTGGGCGAAGGTCTATACCTTGCATTGGGCTATGGGCTGACACGACAACCATAATGTCTACTGCTTGACCCAGGCCTTCCTTTAACCCTTAAATGCATGACTTTTATTTATAGTTTTAAAATAAATATTCATCTTGCAGATAAGTACACTATTTTAGTGCAAAGTTCAGCAGGGCAAAAAAAATTAAAATGTATATAATATTTTTTAAACTTACTTTTTAAAAAACCTTATGTTGCAATATATACAACACTATGCATTTACTCTCTCATTTTACGTTTAAGTGGTATGTTGCAGTTTTACATCATTATGCATTTAAGGGTTAAGATTTCCCATCGTCCAGTCATCGATCCGTGGTCTCCATTCCGGTACAATAAAGCAATATTTTTACAATTAACACAATAATTAGTTTCTCAACTATAGAAACAGATACTATAACACGAAAACTTAAATGTAAAGGGTAAAAAAATAATTTGGTCGAAAATGGAATATAGTGATTTACATTTGCTTTAATTAATATTATGTCTTCTGTACTAAAAAATGAAAGTTGACCCATACGCAAAATTTATTCGATATAAATGAATACTTGAAACACTACACAAGAAATATGTTAGATAGCTCGCCCAAGAGTCCTGTTATTGACAAATGTTACTGGAGAGTTGCAATAATATAGGAATAAAAAATGTGTTAAAGTGATTACTGTTAGCTTAATAAAAAAATAAGATTTCTTTTATCTGTGCAATTTTTTAATCGATATTTTACGCCAAAACACTTATAAAAAAATTACGACAAGTGCACAGGAGATTGCTCTGTTATAAAACAAAACATTTCAATGTTTCTTTAATAAAAATTTCCTCCCTTTTTATATTTACAAAAGATGACAATTATTCACAAATGTGTAGTTTAAAAGATAACGCCTAAGTATAGTAAACTTATTTCAGTGGAATACATAGAGTCCGGAGTGAGTGATCACAGCAAATCCAGAAATAGAAGCAAATCAAAAGCGATGCGGAAAAGTTCTAGAGCTGACGCCATGTCGGATAGAACTGAAGATATGAGGACCGGTACCACGCAACCGCCCAGTTTAGCCGAAGATGCAATCAACATTAACGCAGTTCACGACACCAATGAGGATTTAGTAGAGATAGCATTCACCAAAAACAAATTCATACCGCGCCAAGTACTTAAAGTAATTGGACTAATAATACAGTTCTATCCACAGTTGACTAGTATCGTGATTGATAGGGGTGCCGATCTATCAACTATATATGAACTAGAAAAACTTTTACCTATATCTAACATAACTGAAGTTTGTTTCGACGGGACATCTTTAATAGATGCCAACTATGAAATAATTCTTAATCAGGAAATAGTAAGACATTTATCACTAGCGCGATGCAAATTAGATGACAACGGCGTACAAAATATAGCTAATAAGTTAACATATCCAAATCCCGCTTCGAGATCCTTATATCTACTCAATTTGACGTCAAACAGAATAACTGATGTCGGTGCGAAATATTTGGCTGATGTCCTACGTTCGAATCGATGTTTGACCTATTTGAATCTATCTGACAATGACATAACAGACGATGGTGCTATACATATATTAAATAGTTTACAAGAATTCTGTATAACTCCAGAGGAAATATTGTTATCGAAGACACGTTACATATCATTCCTGAAGAGAAGAAATGAACTGATTGCTGACAAAATGAAAGAGTTGAAAGAAGTAGATATAGATAAAGCGTCAAAGAGAAAGACAGGGCGTTCAGTAGCCACTAGTGTTAGAAAACTTAAACGAGGAAACGAAAGAGAATCTATGCATTCATTTGCCGACACTCTCGCAAGTAACGTGTACACCTCCGACTCAAATCTAGAGGATAAAGCCACAACAATTGTTCTAAACACCCTTGGTATATTTAATGATCCGTTCGCTAAAAACAATACAGTTGTTAAAAACGAAGCACTTTATTGTTTGGGCAATAATACATTGACCTGTTTGAATCTAGCGTTCAATCATTTGTCCTACAATTGTCTAAAGAAGCTTGTCAATGTCCTCCTTTACCAGAAGCAAGCGGATAGAAAGCCGCGTGGCTTAATATATATGTGTATAGACGGAAATAACATGCCGGTATCGTGTGATGAATTTAGAATTATTGATGCTATATTTGAGTCTGGATTCCAACGTAATGTTCCAACGAACAAGAAAAAGACTCAGGCAAAATCGATATCTTCCAGATAAGTTTAGCTCAGATCATCCTTGAGAAGTTGAACAATCGAGCCACAAAAAAACGACACGATTTAATGCCACGTATAAATATCAGAGTATTTTTTTGTTCGTTTATTTTATTATTAATAAGTTTTTTTCTAAATGAAGTTCTTTAGCAAATGCGTTATATTTAGCAGTTCTGGTTAATACCTGTTTTGATATCGGGGACGAAATTTTCGAAATGTATACTTTTTGTGGAGAAATGGTATTATTGCTGTCTAAGTTTTATATTTAGAATGTTTAAACTCTTTCTTTGTAATACAGCGTACAAAAAATGTTAACAAAGGAAACGTTTCTGCGCATGTGTTTTTAGACTTTGTCATTGGTGTCATACATTAATCTCTGTAAAATAACAAAGGAATCGCGATGATAACGACGCTGTTGTAAATAGATTTTTATTTCACGCAATCATAATAGTTTAACACGTGTATTAGTTTAATTATATTTTACAAATTAAACATTATATTTTATTTCCTATATTTTGTGTGTGTATAAACAAACACCAAATACACTGTTTGTATAAAGATTACAATAATTAAATAATTTGTAATTATGTTATTGGTATTCATTTGCGACATAAAAATAAGATTTTCTTTCTAAAAAGCCATTATAATTTTGTGTTGGCGAAAGTGCTACGCATACCGTGGATAGCCAGGGGAAACAACAGAACTGTTCTCGATCAACTTAATATAAAGACTAAGTTCTCCATCATCACAAGCGGATTCTGGGCTAGTTAGGTTAGGTTAGGTCGGAAGCAACGAGACAGTCTAGATAAGCTGTCATCGTAGGAAAAGCAAAGGTAAAGGGATTAAGAGAGCCATCGCTTCACGGGATTCTGTATAGGTGGTGATGGGTCTCACGACAACGGAAGCACTCAGAAAAGCAGGCTAAAGAAGCCTGTACAGCCCTTTCCAGGAATGGCGCGACTTTCAACAATGAAGATGTGTAATATGCTGAGATTCTACACAAGTTCCTACCTTACAAGGCCCGAGGGACTAGAATAGGATTCAACCAATATTTCGCCAAATATGGACACAAAACTGTTCTGATATTTATAATAGCGCAATGGTTTTATGTGACATTTGAATTACAAGCAGGCATTAATAAAAAAAAACAATGTCAGATATCTTGAATTTTACTACATTTCATAATCAAAATTTATGAAATATTAATCAATATTTTAATTGACCTTTTTAAAATATAAAAGACAGAGGGCTGTTTATATTTATTTGTTTATTAAAAAAAACTAAAATGAATATCTACCACATTCTTTTTTAATTTATTTCAAGGAAGATGTACTATAAAATGTATCCAGTGTACTAATTTAAATGTTCGTTATTTTTAATAATTGACGGAAATTTATCTTTAATTTTTCAGTATATACCTGACAGAAGAAGTCAAGTCATTTCCCAAAATCAATTTTATACTGCCGCTACTTTACTCTTTTGCTACCTGTGTGATTTGTAACTTGAACGATCAATTAATTATACCTTGTTTTAATTTTTTATTTTCATTTCATTTTCACGTCTTAACCATTCTTAAGTATTAATATGTCTCTTAAAGGAAGGACAACGATTTAACTTTAGACTACATTGTATTTTACAATACTACAAATTGTTTGTATTATAAAGAGAGAAGGTCAAAATATTAACAATCAAGATAAAAGTGTGTAGACTTCCTTATCGATTACTTTTACTAGCACCAACCTTTTAAGCCCGATCACGATAAAATTTTCGCGTAGACATGAAATAAAAGCTATAGAAAAAAATAATAAAAAATAATTTAAGCTTCAATAGTATATAACTTGAAATTAAAACTGAATGTGTACAATATTGCAATTATCAAACAATAGAAACATTTATGATAAAATTCCTTAATTTAAAATTAAAAACAAATCATTACATTTTCGCATGCACACACAAAACTATTATTATATAATGTCACCATAACGTTCACGCTTTACATCGCTGACCACTACGGTTACAATATTTTTATGTCAAATCATTCATGCGCGTTCGAATTCAAATCGGTATTCAAATTTGAAATCGAACGCTATCACTTATGTGGTCGCTGCCATTGCGTTAAGATCGAGTAAATTGTAAATACTCTTTGCACTAATGCGATTAAACTTTCTTTGATCACTTTTGGTTATCATCTTCCTCGCCAACGATCAGATAGATGCGTACTTGGGTGGTAACGCACCTCCGCCCGTTGAATTCCAATACTTCAGCGTCCTGTATGGCTATTCTCCAATATGGCTGTTTCCTTCCGTCGTCTCCAGTTCGTTTTCAGCTAGCTAGCTCATTTATTAAATATGTTTTTTTAAATTATATTAAGAAAAACATTATAGGTTTGAAAAAGCTTGTACATATTTCATATAGCCGCAATTTTTTTTAAATAATATTTACACCTCACTTGTAATATTATTTATTAAAGAAAATGCTGCCCTATTTATAACATTATCCCCAAGAATCAATTAATTATCATTGTAATATTATTTCATTAATTATTTCGAATTATAAAAATTACAAAATTAATAAAATGTTAATTACAAGACTATTGCTATAAAGATCTATTTAAAATTACACATACTATCGCATTGCGTAGTAATAATGTTATGTAATGCGTTAGTGTGTTTTTTTAATAAGTACACTTTATTTTTAATATTATTCATTAAACTGAACGCTGACATATTTATTTCATCGTCTTCCCCAACATTCATTAGTTATTAAAAAAGTGTTATTTCAAATATTCCTTTTTTTTAATGTCAAATGCGTTTGTTATTGTCATGAATAAGAGTAAAATAATTTTGGAATGAATCATAAATAATTCGTCAATGGTTTTTTGTGAAATAAAAATACGGTGGGCGGCGTGATGAAAGACATAACAAACAATAAATAAAATCGATTGCCGTGTTTTAAAAAAATACCTTTCCATTGGTTATAAATTACACGTTGTTTTTTATATTACGTAATTACAAAAAAAAATATTTAGTAGACGTGATACTATTATTTATACACTACAAAATGTCACTAAACGCATTTGTCATGAATCAGTGGTTTAATCTTGAAATGGATTATAAATAATTCTTGTTTCCAAGTTTCCGTTTAAAATATAAATATAATGGAGGGGAATTTAAACTATTGCAAATCGGTGCGGAGAAAATTGGAGGCAGGCGGCGCGGGCGGGTGCGGCGCGTCGATATTCGCGCTCGGAAGCCATCTTAAAATATGGCGGCCCCCCTCGCGCCGCGCCTCCTTAGACGCTCGCTTTTTCAAACTCCAGCCGGCGAAAAGCGCGGGGTTCGAAACATTTTCGCAAGATAACATTTAAAATATACTTTCTTCATTAATAGTACATATCAATAATTGTTTTTAATATTATTTCATAACGGAATCATCGGACTTAACTTCCCCGTCTTTCTTTTAAATTTAAACTGGATGAACGTAATGTTTATAAAGTAAATATATGTCATATTGATTTAAAAATATTACTCATTGCACTATTTTTATATCCCTTTATAGATTATTATGATAAATACATAATACAAATTATATACTTATATGTTAACTAATAAATCTTGCCAATGCCGTAATGTTTATTTTTAAGATGATTTTATTAATATTTATATATTACAATATATTGTAAAGCAAAATAAAAATTTTGTTTATTTTTAATATTTCATATGTATTGATGCTCCTTTTCGAATATTCGTCTTCCAAAAGATAAATTAATTTTGCACATTAAGGATCAATAGTTAAAAACATAAGTGATACAAAGCTGTTTTTTTTTTCAATGAAATAGATGTATAATTTTTTGATAAATTTCAAAAAAACTGAGTTTTATGATGAAATTTTTAACGTTATAACTTTTTGTGATTTTTGTTTTAAAAGATCATATTTCGATGTTATAATATACATGATATAAAAGGAAAAATAGCTATTTAAAATAAGATTTTAGATCTTTATTACTAAGCAAAGACTCAAAATATATACTGGAATTTACAAACATCAAATGACGGATTAAGAAAAGTATTTAAAAAAACTTTTTTACTTTAATATACGGTAGATACTAAGACGTCTCATTTGGAAGACAAATAATTTAATTTGACCGAAAAACCGACTAAAAATAATTGTATAACTAAATAAAAATCATGTCAGCAACTATGTAAACCATTCATATTTTTAGAATAAGCGTAGTATTGAAAACCTATTTGCTAAAAGCTCACTAAGTATACCTAACTCGAGTTAGTCAAGAATCAGATGCAGTGCGGTCGGAATGTTAGTGTGATAGAGTAAACAAAGAGCCAAACGACTTACGAACCCATCTTACAGATAATAAATTTCTTGCCAACTTCGCCACAGCGGCGGAATCAATACGGCATAAACGCACACACCGCTACCCCACGCACACAGATGCAAAGTAAAAACTATTGAAATGAAAATATAAACACACACGCGCGTGATCTTCACTCACACAGATACAGAGCAGGTGTATATACGAGCCGCGGAGGCCCCTTACCTCCCAACGCCGACCCTCTCCATGCGCCTTAGACGTTGGCTTTTTACATGAGTACAAGCAACCGCTCAGGGGTACTAAATCTTCGGCACAATCGTTGTTTAAATATAGAAAATATGATTTTGATTCTCCCTCCTTCTACTTATTTATATAATAATATATATAGTTAAAATGTTTAGATCTTTGTTTGTTAACTCATTTACGTGAAACATTGTAAAATTTATTTTTATATAGAATTTGTTGAGTTTCTGGCTCTTTCAGCAGATAAGCGTTCCGGGTCGGTGATAGCATACTACATATAATTTAAAAATAATCAACTATTCAAAAGTGTGTAAATGTCTACATACTTTTGAATTAAGTTATTTTGAATTTTAAATAATTACGCCTACAGCAATATATAATGTAACATAACATTACTTTCATTTTAAAAAGTACAAAATTAAATAAGCATACACCACCACCATAATTATGGTACCTTTTACGTTAATAAATGAATAAAACAATCATGATAATACTTAAATTAATTAAATAACATTTTTCGTTATTAAATCTCAAATATTACAATAAATATAATATCTCAAATATTACAACAATTAACCCTCAAGTACACAAAATTTTATTAAAATCCTTAGTACATTTTAATATGAATTTGGAATCGATATATAGATAGTATAAATCTCCAAACAAACACTTTAACATTCGTCTGTTAGTAACAATTAAAAATAAATAATAATAAAAAATAAATATATAATATGTTTTATAATTTTTTTACCCCTATCTTGGGCGGACAAGGTTTTTATAGCGTTATAATTTTTCAATAAATTTAATTGATTTTCATACTCATATTTCGTCTTTCTCAATGTCTTTCATTCTTTCTCTAATTTCCTTTACAATATTTTTTTCCTTTCCATACATCGACACACTGTTTATTTATCACAATTCCTATTGATCCTATTTATTTCCTTACTATCTATATCATAATTTGCATTTATAATATCACAGTTATTTATCACCTTTATTCATTATTTTAATTATTTTTGATCTTTTTTATTTATTTATTTATTTATTGCTTCGCACGCTGTTACGCAGACGTTAAGCTGACTTTGTTCAGAGCCTACTGCCAAAGCTTCTACACATGCCAACTCTGGACGAATTATAAGAGGGCATCGTACAATGTACTTCGAGTACAGTGTAATGATGCTTTTCGTATAACGATGAAGAAAACCCAGATACTGTAGCGCCAAGGTATGTTTGGAGATGCCGGGGTTCCCGATTACTGCGCAATTTTAAGATTTATAGCAGCTAGTACGTGGAATAGGCTACGTAACAGTAGTAATGGTATTTAAACTGTGGTCGCTCGTGATGTGTACTAAAGTGGTTTCTATCACCACTGGATATACCTACACAAGAGTGTAAATGGCAAAATAATCACTCCTTTTAAAAATTATCTTAAGCAAGTTTTTATGTTAAGCCACTTTTTAAAATTAGTGTTACATTTAATGTGTATTACATACTAATCCAAAACTAATATAGCCTTATATAACACTTTTCTATATTCACCGGTAAGACGATGTTCTTCTCTTCTATTCTCTCTGCTAATTGATGTATTATTTATTATACTGGAGCCAAGATCGTAGGAAGTCGCTCGATGTGGGCAGCGGAATACCGGCCATGGTCAGGTTTTAGATGGGAATCGAGGGTCACAAAAATGTCAGCCTGTCCCAACATTTCACCCTAGGTTTTGCTACTCTCCGAAAGATCGGCGGCGTAACGTATCTCTGAGGCTGGTACAAATACTTGCAGCTGGTAGCCATAACATCAAGTTACCTGGAGTCATCTTGGCGCGTGAGTCGAATCTTCTAACAAATATATCATTTGTCTTTATTGGGACTAACAGTAGTTTCAAATCCTTTTCTGTATCAATATTGTTAGGTCATTTAAATGTTCTCAGGCTACTGAAGCCTCTCCGAAGGTTCTTGACTTACTACGCGTATCTTAGACGCGCGTTAATTACTAATGTTTAGTATTCAATATTACTTAACGATATTTTTAATTTTGAATAAATGTCAATAAAAAAATTGTCATAAATAAATTAATTATTCACTAAGCTAGTAATAAGCGAATTAACAAAAGTAATAATTATCTACGCACAGATTTTCTAGCTTCTTATATATCCAATTGCTACGCGAAACTTTTTAGATACGGAAAACTTTCTACAAGAAGCCAACATATCTAATTTAAGTAACTCTGTGTCTATGATTGTAATTTAATTTAAACACTATGCATATTACAATTAAAATTTATGTATCATTTTTAAACTTAACAGTAAGGCTAAAGTAAAACTTAACAGTAATCCATACGGAGATGAGACAAGAGGTTCAATGGCTACGATGCTTTGTTCAGCGCAAAGCTTCGGAGCTTGGAGCTTCGGCGAAAAGTGGCCAGTTTATCAGTATTCTGTAGACTGCATTTTGAAGAAAGTGCGTTAGAATTACACCAAATAATTCGCCCATCTCCTACCTTCCATCGGATAACAAGACGCACGGACTCACGACATCCATACACGGTTGAAATGCCTTCAACCCGCACTAAGCGTTTTGATAAAACTTTTGTAGTGCAAACAAATATGGAGGTTCCTGCTAGCGTCGTTGTTTCCAGCTAACTATAATTTGAAAGTCTTCAAGTCAAGAGTGAATAGGCGTCTTCTAGACAAACATCTAATATCGTAGACTTTGATATTTAAAAAGGACGCTGACGCCTGTAATACAGTTAATAACTATGTACTAGCTGCCAAAGACTTAAAAGAATTACTCATTGTAATCTAAAATAAATAAATGTTGAGAAAAAAAAATGAAAAGTTAACGACTTTTATTACGAAAACTTTAATATGAAAATTTTGGTTTATAATTTAAAGTTTTTTTAAATTAATATTACCATCTCACGAAATTTTTCTTTCACCGATAAGTTTCAAATGCATTGATCTAAAGATTGTTCTAGGAGGAGTTCTTCTTGACTTAACTATCGTAAAATGGAGCGTTCCCTAGAGCTTTGCCGTTCATATCCTGCATAAATAGTCTTTCCATAGTAAAGTCTTTTTTCGAAATCGTTACCACAGCAGGAGAAGATTAGAGTACGATTGCTGAAAGACGATGTTTATTTTAAACTCTTGGAGATTTAAATGATTTATGTCTGGCTACATTATCATCATCATATCAGCAATAGAACGTCTTCTGCCAGACATATTTATCCTCCATAAATTTTCAATAGCACCGATTGGGAGCGGCCTGCGTCCAGGGTTTTCCGACGACTTTAACTGGGTTGTCTTGTTAACAGTATAAATGTCTGCATCTCGATTAATTTAGGATATCTGCAACATTATTCTGCAATTGTTAACGTGTTGATATATATAGTACTGTAGAAAAGGAAAAAGACAGTCTAATTCACGGACCCTTCCGCTCCATGAACTCAGTACTGATGAAGCTGTAAAAACCTTAGGGCTAACAGCATTAACATCTTCGGAAACATTAGAATAGAAAAAGACAAGTAGAAGAAAGAACCTATTACGAGTAATGTCGGAATATGAAAAACTGACATCATTAACATCATCATATAAGTCGAAAGATATGCACTGCCGAGCATAGGTTTCTGCCCAAAGATTTATCATGTTAACTTTAAAAATGTATTCTATTTACCGCATAGAAATGGTAGATGCTCTACGCTGCACTTGCTGATTCTTGGTCTCCAGTCCAGAATCTTAAAACCTAGTGGTCTCTTTTATGCACGCTTTGTGGTCTCCCTAGTGCCACTTTAACTTGCCAATTCACTGGGCAGTCGGTTACTTATGTTCGTCATTTCAAATTTAGAATTTTCCATCTATTTTAAGGTAGGACAATTATATTTTATTGTCCCTATTATAAGTAAAAAACAACCGACCATTCAAGTTTTTACCCCTTTATCTATGAAATCAAAAGAAACATAGATATCACGACCTTTCACCCACTTTCCGAATTACTGGTTTTCTCTATCCAAATACAAGTTGTGTGGGAACATAAGCTTTCGTGAACGTCCACTAACCTGCCGAGCAAGCCGTTCTTTCGCTCTTGTACGAATGAATCTAGTTTATATAAAACTCGTTCGATGGGAATGTATAGCAATAAAACTAGAAACTTTAACAGTGAAAATTAGCTAAGCTATATTAAATGTGCTATTTATGTTTTTTTTTATGAAAAGAATATTGCTTCTTTATTTATTTTCTTTTAGACTTTATACATAAAACTAAATAATTTAGTTCGGTCTTTGTTAATTAATTAAAAAATATTATTTAATATAAAATAATTAATAATGAATTATAAATTGTATTTCACATTATTATTGACATGTATTCCATGAATAGTCGATTTATTTTGCTTATTTTTTTTATGGTACAATCATTTAAACTGCTAATTTGAAAAAAGAATGTAATTAAAATTAATTTATATTTATCTAGCCCTAGCCGCTATATCGTCCGCGTCGAATTTATATAAAAAAATAATTAGTTTGTTAAGTTTTTTTCGTTGAAGATTTTTCTAAAAAGAAGTAAGCTATGTTAATCCATATTACACCGCATATGTACCGTCAAAATCGGTTTTGCCACTTCAGAGATTAGACGGAACAAGCAGACAGACAGTCAGACCAAAATTTAAAAAAATATATATTTTAATATGTCTACAGTTCATATATTCTTACACATGTAAAAAAATGCGGTGATTTTAATATAACAAACAGACACTGCAATTTTATATAATTGTATATATCAAAAACAATTCAGCACACATATGTCGCTTAATAATCATATTTTGATTATATTGTTTTTATTATTTCTGCATTAATATTAAAAATCCTATTATAATTGTATCACAATAAATAATTTATACAATCAAAAGTTTTTTTAAAAGAGTAACAGGTTTAGAAAAAAGTTATGAATATTCACACGCTTAGATCACACTGGACTTAGAACAGGTTTATACTCAAGACGCTATTGTTGACAGATATTAAAAGGAAAACCTGTTTTTCTATTTCTTACAGGTGTAAGCCATTTCTTTAAATCCAATGAAAGAAGATAGACTTGTTTTTAATTTTAATATTGGCTTGTAAATTCGTTATTCAGTGCAATGATTTGTAATAAGCGACGCATTTAATTAATCTCTCAGTAATTTATTAAGCCTACCAAAAGGCACATAATTATAAATCAGAGTATGTTAAAGATAAAAAAGTTTAAAAATTAGTTAAGTTAATAATTTTAAGTAAAATGTGATTTAGTCAATAAAATTATCAAAAAAAAAAAACAACGAACCTCACTGAGTTTTTTTTAGTTCTTATCAGTAGGTGACATAAACTTACTTGTAAGATGATAATTATAAATTGTTGTAGTGATCTTATATAATAAAGCTATTTAGACTTTGACTTTATTTTTTTAGGTTCCTGAAGTGACTTATACAGAGTGATTCAATATAGGTTAAAAGATTTAAAGGAGTGAATCTTTAGCTCATTTTAGTCCAATCCAAAAATCAATGGTTTCAGAAATCTAATATATAAAATTCTCGTGTCACGGTGTTCGAACTCCTCTGAAACGCCTCGACCGATTTTTACCAAATTTTATATGCGTATTCAGTACGTCTGAGAATTGGCCAACATCTATTTTTCATCCCCCTAAATTTTAAGGGTAGTCCACCCCTAAATTTTTTGTTTTATTTTTTAGGTAAATTTTTTTGTTTTTATTTTTTTATGACACAGCATACAAAAATACATACAACCCTAAACCCCTCTACGATCAACCCTTATATTTTATTTTTTAATTAAAAATTCTATTTTTTTTTTGGAAAACAGCGTTTGCGGGATCAGCTAGTAATATATAAAGTAATGACAATTTACAAAGAAAAAAACGTTTTCTCTATTCGGATGACAACACGATAAAATTAATTATTGCTTACTATCTCTATCTGTCCGTGCAGACTTCGTACAGCAAGAAATTATTATCTTGCCGCATTCCAATATAAAAACAATGTTAATTTTTTCAAAGCTTTACACAGAATGATTAGAAATATTTGTAAAAGCTTCAAAAATTTTTACTGACAAATGAGCTATACATTTCCCTTAAAATTTTAATTTAGCCATAAATTCTGTTACTGGCTGTCTACATACATTTAAACAAATATTAATTTGAATTTCGAACATTAGCTTCTACGATAAAAAATAGACTTCTTTCCTGCCATTGTTGTATATTTTTGGCTCGCTAGCAAACTCTACATTAAAAGTAACTATGAAGATCTTATGATACATAATTTAATTTCAGATAAGAAAAATAATTATCACATAATTTCTCGCACTAATAAGTCCTGTAAAGTACAGAGGCACTTAGCAAACAAACCTCACTGACGCAAAACAATCGTTCTCCGCATAAACGTCTGCAATTCGCACAAATATTTGCACCTCTCGGAACGTTCTCGAAGCATGCGATGCTCTTAGATCGATCCGTTTATACGTTATCTCTTATCGAATCATTAATAATATTTATTTGTCAAATATAAAATTGTTTTGTGATTATACCAGATACAATTATGTTTATTTTCATAAATATCTTTGTTACTATATTTTAAAATGCTTGTTATTTTAAGTAAAATAGTTAGCAATTTTAGCAAGTTAGAAATAATATCCATTTCATTTTAGTATTTTATGTGGAATAAAAGCTATCATGCCTGGGGGTGAGAGTTACAAAAGAAATAAGGTTTATTGTTGGTTCACATTTACGACTTACATTTCTTACAAGAAAATTACGCTTTAAAATATAGAAATGTGCCAACAATAAATAGTGGTAGCCCAGAGATAGAGGCATGAGACTTGTGATCCCAAGTCGCGGGTTTGTATCCAGAGAATGAACAGTAGCGTATATATATATATATAAGGCTCAGCATAAGCTTAACCCGTACTATAGCGCTGATTTGCTGTAAGGAACCCAGATATTTGTTTTTTGATTTTTTATAACCTCTGATCTGGCTCGCAATCTTAATTAAAAGGAATAAAAAAAAACATACATTAAATGATAAAAAATATATACAAACAAGATTAAAATGCAAATATACAATTTTGGTCACTGGATGGAATGTTCAAATTTATAATGGTATTTAAATCTTAGTTTTTTCTTTACTTCGACACCGCAGATGGACTTTGTCCTTGCTAGAACTATTACTAGAATACCACCTCTGCTGTGGGGTTTTCTAGTAGTGTTTTATTTGATAGATCATCTGAATGCAGTGGTCCTATTTTGGGGTTACCAAAAAATTCGTTGCAGTACATACACTAGATGCTTTGTGATACTCTCTTAGTGCAAATTTGTTATAAAGGTACTTGGGAATTTATAGATCAAAATGCCGTATATGAACGAGGCTAAATGAAGCTCATGTACAGTTTTTATCACGTCGACGTCAGTCAAATACGATGATATATAGCTGCGGCGCAGAATATCGTAGCAAAACCCAGCGTATACATACGCTCTTACTAAAGAAGAGTAGAAGACAAGTACCATAAACAGTGTTACAATAGTTCAACTTAAATAAAATCAAATTTTCTACTAGTATGTTTCTAAGTTGAACTCAGATGTATTTACTAAAACGATATAAAAGTTTAAGTACAAAAATCGTAAGGAAAACTCAGATTTTATTTAATACAAGCAGATATGTTTTAATTGGTACAAAAAACAGATTTTATTTGACACAAAACAAACAAAAAAACATATTTTCTCTGTGTTTATATTTTTTAGTATGAATGTATTGAATAAAATATTGAGATAGGGAAAAAGTCCTTTCGCAAACAATATTTAAAAAGCTTTTAATAAAATCTACCTATACTAAAATTTATAGTATCGTTTAAAGCAAATAAACATTAAAGATGTAAAATCTCCCGATACATTAAAAACAAAGATATATAGAATATTTTCGTCAACGTTACTCGTATAAAAATTAAGCACCATCACAAAAGTCATTATTACAGCCAATAATTTTAACTAAACTTTAAGAAAAATATGTATCGAATTTACGTATTAAATGCAAAGGAACTTTTTCCCCGAATTATTAAAAACAAAATATGCAATATCATTGTATACGTAGTTTTTAAGCTATTAAAAAAAAACGTAAAGCGTTAAAATACCGTAAAGATAACAGAGTAATTTTACCTTACAATGGTACACAAAATTTGAAAAAAAAAATTCACTAATTTTCTTTACTAATTTAATATAAAATACGAAAGAACTTTTTCCCTTTCCCTACCTTATTAAACATAAAGTATGTAACATTTTTGTAAACCTTATTTTTAATTCATTTAAAGAAACGTGGGTTAAATCGTGTAAAATTTAATAACAATATTTTAATTTTACTGTTTCATTGTAAATAAACTTTGGAAAAACGAATATCGAATTTCTCATATAAAACTCAAAGAAACTTTTTCCCCGACCTATTATATAAAAATTATGTAATATTTTTTAATATATTATTTAAAAAAATTAAGTATCTTCACAAAAACAGAGTAATTTTAGTCGTTTAATTATAAATCCGCTATGAATTTCTAACAGACTAGACATATTAAAATTTTACTTCCCCACACTATGCCTACGTATCGCGACCGCCCCATCTCCGCTGTCTTTCTAAGGGGACCACATAAAATAGTTATAGAGGGGTGGGGGAGCTACTTAACCGTTTTTAGGAGACACCCCACCCGCGGTAGAACCACCCCGCTACTTCAGCCCACTTCCTGCTTACCCCCTCCGTCGTAATGGCTGAGGGGGATTCGTGTCGTATAACTATTCGTATATTTTTGCAAAAGTGAATTCTTACCAAGGGTTGGTGATACCTGGCCCGGAGTTGCGCTCGGAATATAGCATCGCATCTGGGCGCGAGAGGGAATTACTATTCGGATTCGGGTCACGAGATTTAGTTTTAATTTCACGTTATGTATGGAACGAAAACATGCTCAGTGTTTTTGTCGATTACGTGCATTGTTTTCAGTATAGCCTTTGTGATTTACTTTGGACTGTCATCTTAATGTCTTCATTTTTTAACTAATGCTAATTAGTAATCTAATTAAAAAAATAAAATACTTGCAGACAAAAAAAGGCAACTTAAATTTTTAAGTCATTACAACAGTATATAGTGACATGTATTTTAAAATATTATATTATTAGTTATGTTAAGGCAAGTCGAAATATATTAACAAACTATTATTTATATTATTTTTGTATTTTAAAAATATATGTCAGACTTCTTTGCAATTCAACCTAAGTGTCTATATAAATCATATTTACAAAATATTGTTATATTTAGAAATTCCAAAGCAGATTATTACATTGTAATGTTTCTACATTTTGGTTTAATGAACGACATATAAAGAGATGGATGGTACCTGGAGAAGTTTGGCGTTACTAAAGATCAAAAGAAAAAAATCACATAGAAGTTCTTTGTGTTTTGCAGACAAAGTCCATATCGCACTTTTCATCAAGATCGAGGAGGTTATTGTGGTCACGCGCAGACGAAAACCGAAACCGTGACCTCGTAAATCAAGGTGATTCGTGTAGGTAATGACTGTCAACAGTATTGACAACATCGATGAAGATTACTATATATGTAATTAGAAGATACGATACTACCAATCAATTTTTAAAGTAACTAAATTCAGCGGTTTCTTCTGTATCATTGGCTCTGACCGTTACATTACATGTTTTACAGAGACGGGGGAGAATGTTTAAGCCAACGCTCTATGGAGAGTGATAGGATGCTAAGGACTTCGATAGCGGTCTAAGGCTACACGTTTCGAAGGACAGTGAGACGACAGAACTTCGGTTCCATAGATAGATATTATTTGATCTTTTGAGAAATTCAGTACCCAATATTACTATTATCAGATAACATTAGCACTAGAAAAAGAAATTATAGAAGTTTAAAAACCATATCTATTAATTAACAAACAAGGTAAAATTTTCTGTTTAAACACGTTGTACCTGTGTGCCTCTAAAAGACAGTGCGTACACGTTAAGATACTTTTAATACGTTTCACAATAATATACAAAAAAGTACAATGGGCGGTCTTATCACACAAGGCAATCTCTTACAGACAACCATAGTATGGAAAAGTTAAAAATACTAATAATGGGTAGTTATTGTGGTTTTATAATATTAATATTAATTATATTATTTATAGAAAACATTGGAAGTTTAATATAATAATAGGCACCTTTATTCTCAATTTATATAATACTTATCGTAATATATAAACACTATTGAGAGATACTTAAATATTTTTAAAAAAATTACTGCCAAGTATTTAGATGATTACTAGATCCACAGGTCAATAGGTTTACGATGACCTCTGATATCTGGCGAAGTGGTTCCTAAAGGATATGATGGTGGGAAAACGTGTGAGGGACATGTAAAGTCCTTTATGATTAAAACGGATCTGATAATGGCAAATAAAAAAAAAAAAAAATCCGTCGTTGGGCTTTATAATATCTTTGTTTTTATATTGTACATTTATTCATACGATAATCCACATTAAATTAATCACATGAAACATGAAAAGAATATCTAAAATATCCTTATTTGATAGAAACGAGAATCAAATTGAGTAACCATAAAATGACATTCACCAAAGTAAAATTTTGAAGATTGTTGACGTGGGTACGTTGACGTTACGTCAGTTATATCAGCGTTGATTTGAGAAGAATCCACAACAAAATCGATTTTTTTTGGACAAAAACTTAGAAAAATATGAAACAATTGTTTAATTGTGAAAGTAAATAAGTTTTTTTAATTAAGTATGTTATACGTTATAATATGATTGTAAGGCACTGTACCATAAACACTATAGGGCAGAGCGAGAGGACCCTAATGGTGGGGGTCATTTAAAAAATACAGTAATGGAGCTATTCATTCCCAACCAGTATTATCACACAAGAAGCCTTCGCACTTTGATAGGAGCTTTATGTTCTTGTAAATAACTTCCTAAATCTATTATTTGTTAACATAGAAACATTAAATGTGAATGTATCGTAATACCATAAACGGTTGCCCACAAATGAGGTACATATTTATTGAAGCCTAGAAAGTAGCATAGCAGTAGTTAGCTTATGTATATAATGGTGGTTTTTTTTTGCAACGATTCGTATCGCCAAAAAAGTTTCTAAACTCTACTGTAGAGTGCGCCGTAAATAGTAAAATTCCTAGATCAATAACACATAGGAATCTTTCTAACAATTCTAGCTGAATAGCATTTTAGATGGCTCGCGGAGTAGATCGCAGATTGTGCTTTATCCAAAATATTTTCTATAGTAAGCCAGTTCCGGCCGCTATATGCTACTATATTACAACATTTAATCCGAAGAGATTCGGAATCTCGGCGTGAACTATCACTCGATAGCCATTTAGCATTCCGACTCGAAGGAGCGTGGCTGGCACTACACTATATATCTCAAGTTGTTATAACAATTTTCATATGTAGTCCTTTATGGAAAGATCTCATTTGTAAAAGTATTTTTTTCGGAAAAAGTTGTAACTTTAAAAATTTGGACCCGGTTCAATAAAATTTGTCCGTTTTATAATTTTAAACAGAATTTTCTTCATAATGAAGTAAATCTATTTTACGGTAATTTTCCTTACCCCAACTTCCGTCCAAAGGTAAACATGCCCATATGCAATTAGTGTTCAGGTTTGAGGGTTCCGTAGTTCGTATATTTACTTGCGAGACGTACTATTATATTTAATCACATAAATTTTCTAATATTAATACAATAAGGAAATTCGATCTAATTGAGAATATAAATTAATACATAATGATAATAATGCCCTTTATTCTATTTAAAGAATTATAGTTTCCATTAATTAGTATGCCTCGTGGCATAGGTCTCCTCTCATTCTTCCTCTGACTCCTGTTTCTTGCTACAACGTTGTCCCACTATGAGTTTCTTATCTTCTTCCCTCCTCGTATATTACAAACCTCTGTAGCGTTTACTATCTCCGGGGTACCAGTCCGATATGACAATACTACTTTAGTCCTGTTTGTCTTCGATCATGCGACTGGTCAATCTCCACTTCTGTTGATCAATTTTAGTGAGTATATAGGCTAGTTGAATTTTTGCTACTATAGAGAAAATCATGTCAGGAATAAAGAAAAAAGACCAAAAGTAAAAAAGAACACACACAGACACAGCAAAAACAATGTGTAATATAAAAATAATCAATTATTTTATATATAAATAAGTATTAATTTGTATAATTATTCTAATTAAACATCTAAGAAATTTACAATGAACTGAATCATCACGAAACATTTGGAACCATCTCAGAACTGTCTCAGAGATTTACAATCTGGTAGGAATGTTCTTTTTGCTAAATATAGAGATCATGTAAGAACGAATTTAAGCAATGTGTTGACAGGAGTTCATAAAAACAATGCATATTTTTTAACTTTAGAAGTCACGTAAAACTTTGCTAAAATTAAAAAATAAAACTACTTTTTTTGGTAATACAATAGTTATTACGAGATTGCAAATTACAATACGTTATGGTAGTTATTCAAAATAGTGCGTTTGTCTTATTTCGTAGCGGTGTGCGGTGCTAGGCAGGCAATAAATGTTACTTTTGTCTTGTGGGGATGATAGGTGAAGCAATAAATATCTATGTGTGCACGTGAGGCCGCGAGCGAACAGGCGAGGTAAAATTTTAGTCGGGGGGCGCGTTTACGCCTGTAAAGTAGAACGACGCAAAGGAAATTTTTAAAAATATTCTTTTATTCTCTATTTTTGGTTCTGTTTTGATTTTGTTCAAAATTATAAACAATTTTTATAGTAGTAGATGAATATTTTCATCCATCGACGAGTGATGTGTTGATTTAGCAATAATTAAATAAAATTAAAGAAGCTTTTTTATATTATTTTCTTACGCATTACGACATTAGATCCTTCCATGTTTTTTTTTTTTATTCAAAGTTTATAGGTTTGTCTAGGCAGATTAAAACTGGACAGTGGCAAATTGCGATTTCATCAAAAGGTAAAAAAGTTTATGAATTTTCAAACAAAATGTTTTATTGTAAGTTACAACAATATCAAAGAACAATAGTTGTGTATGCATAGTTTCTGAGTGCAGAAGTTATCATGTTACAATAATTACGTTAGCTCTGGTCGCTTTATTAAAAAAAAATCTGTTAATGTAATTTAACATATTTATTAACAATTAGTCTGGTGAATTTGGCGATCTTTGGGATCTACACCTGACATGATGACGATAATGATTTAATATTACTAGACTGCTACCTATAAGAAAATATCTTGCTGATGTGTTCAGAGAGGACTCTTAAAAAAACCAGGACTAGCATCTGGTAACTTTACATTCAGCTACAAAGTTTTAAACCAAGCGCAGCCGTCCGTTATGCGGTACATATTATCTTTTGCGGACAGTCGTGTGTCGGAGACTTCTTTGAGTGTAAACATATTTTGTGGAGGGCTATAACACGTAAAAAAAAAAAAAAAACAGTTGTTTTCCTTTATGGCAAACTCAATATTAACGATATTTAATTTAGCATTAATTTTATAAGACATTATAAATAAATGTAAGATTTTTTCACTTCAAAAATTACATTAACTAATTTCTTCAAAGGCATCGTGTGTGTCTTGATACAGCATATAAGTCGATCGCGGGGTGGTTTTTACATTCGCCCCAAGTCTACCCAACCTACTGCCTCCCACCCGCGTCCCCCATCCCAAACTGTTCTTTACGATGCATGCATAAAGCTCTTTTTCGCGTGGCGCGCGACGCCAGGCTTTGCCCGGGACGAGGGTGTAATCTTAATATTAATATCGCCTTGGGAAGCTCCTTATATGATGAAGTTTTACGTCGGTATACTGTATCTGAGTTGGTAGATTGCTATGTAGGATTAGGTGGGCGCTTTATGAGATATTAAGGGGAGAAATAGGACATTTTACGCGACGTGTATATATTCATTATAATGATTAAACCATTGTTGATTATTTAATGAAGTTATATCTTTTTCTAACGTTAATTTAAAAATCTGTGTACTAGTTAAAAACTAGTTTTTATATATTTCATAGTCATTTCAGAAATGGAGCGTCAAATCCTAGATAAGCAATCTCTCATAGATTTCCGACAGAAGCTTTTGGAAGTGACTTGCATTCTACGTCTTCCGGCAACCTTCACAATATCCTGTTAAAGGTAAATAAATAAATATTGTGATTTATATGTATCTTAATATTATAATATACTTTGAAACATGAAATAATAAATTAAATAATTATATTTTATTGTAAACATATAATAGTACGGAAACGAATATTAACATTTACTATATTCCGAACTAATACCGATATTATTTTTTTTTTCTACTTTGAACTTTTTACAGGGAACAGCTGTACGTCTGAAGAAGAATTTAATAGAAACTATAGAATCAAATTAAGCTCCCGACAAGCGCAGCATTGGACTTCTACCATCAATATGGAAAGACAAAATCTCTGAGGGAGCCCTATGACCAGAAGTGCCAAATAACGACCTAAAAATAAAATGATAGTGATGGTAAAAAATTCAACCTTCGACTCAAAGAGAAAAAAACTCAGCGTATAAATAAAACTTAGTTTATTTTGCTATCCAATTAATAAAGCTTGTAAATAACTTAAAAATATCTTAATCATGTAATCATTTTTACGAGTTTTATCTTACTTTTTTAATTGATTGCAAAATAATTTACAGCCTTAATTATTTGGGTGTTTATTTTCAAAGCTTACGCTCATTATTACGGGTAATGTAAAGTTATATATGAATTAGGATAGTTATATTTAAATTCTTTTTTTCCATTAAAAAATATCGCAACGTTAATGGTTTTTTCTTTTTTTATCTACTATGACTGGCATGGCGACCCTTTATTCTTGGATTCCTTCTACTTCCAATAATGTTATGCGCATTTTACATCAAAACTATGAACTACGTAGTTTGTTAAAATAATAAATCGATTTTTCGGGGTGATAAAATAATATTACACTCAAGTAAGTACCATAAGAGTAAATAAGTGACTCCAACAATCGTATAATAATAAAAAATCGCTCTTTTTTAAAAACGTTATATGTACATGGCAACACATAACACTCCATCTATTCACGCCGCCGCGCTGTCTGCCGCCCGGTTCCTCCAGAACATCCAGAACCACCCAGCGTTATCATGCTGCAAATAAAAATGACATTATTAGTTAACTCTACAATTGTTACTTAAGTAAATAAATTCATAAGACAATAAATAACGATATTATTCGAGCCATTACTCGTGTCACTTTGCCGTCAACGTTATTGAAAAATGACCAAACCTCCCATTAACCGGCAATTTGTCAGGACAAAAGCCGTCCCTTAAAAATGAAAAAAGTTTTCCATTTATTAATTTATTTAAAGAGTTTAAATAAATATGAGGATTACCAATTTATACCGGAATTTATTTTACACAGATTTTAATTATATATAGAATAGAAAAATTTTAATATTCAAATAACTTTGGCTGTATGGGCGCATTACCTTTGTCTTTTCTATACAAAGAATGGAAGCTAATTGCTAAAGAAGCGGGAAATATTTTTTACACATATCTTTAATAACGCTTTAGCGAAAGTATAAAAAGGAGCCATAATTATTTTAACATAGATAGTTCTTATCTTTTTTTATTTTAATTAGATAACGGTTTAAGGTTGCTTATAAGCGTCGATATATATTTTTTTTCCTGCGACCAGGGCTGTGTGCCTATAATATGCAAACATATTTAATATACAAATTTGTTAAAATTATCGAAACAAATTTAAACTTATGTTATGTATTGTTATTGGTGTTCTTATTTAGAATAAATAAATAAATATGTTCTAAAGTAATGAAATAAAAGCAAGAAATTTACTAATGTAAATTGTGATATGTAAATATTTACATTGAATAGACAAAACAATTTGGCGAACGTAAATACAGATACTTGGGGCGGAGACCTCGGATGTTGCTCTGATCGTAATCAATTTAATTGGAAATTTCCTTTGATTAAACGCAAAGACGTTGTTAGAAGTTGACCCAGTGAAACATGTACGGTCAGTAAAATAAGCCAACCATACTTTAAAGCTTTAATTTTTTTTTCTTATTTACTAATACATTATTAATTTTATTACCCTAAAATTTACTATCAAATTCCTGGTCATAATATTCCTGTCCATTATAAAAGGAGCATTTAGTGGTTATAAAGTTTAGTACTTTCTATTTATTAAATAAATAGGTGATAGAAATCATATCAGAATTAACATATATTCTAATAAGACGGTAATAAATGATTATTTTAAATAAGATGAGGAAAGGTAGCGAAAAATAGCGAAATAATTTGTTAGGTTATTTCTAATAAGACCCCTTTGCTATTCTTGCTAGAAATACGTGCACTTTAGTACCCTATATATGTCAGTGATACTGGAAAGTATCTATAATATATATTGTATAATCAACAATATATTCACCTTTTTTATCAATAACCTTTTGCCGTCTAGTATAAAAATTTTCATTGCCGGAGCGGTAAAAATCAATCGGGTTTTGTGTAAAATATGTCATCAGAAACGAAATTACTTTCCGGTACCCTAATATAATAATTAGAATGGATATTGTATAAAATGATTAATTGTTCCATTAAAAGTGATCTGGAAAGCGGGGAATTATAAAAACATATTTTAAAGACGTCTTTGTTTCAAATATGTTTTAGATGCACTCGTGTGAGGGATACTGTTTAACATTCAAAGATCCTAACATGAAGTTCTTTGATAATTAAAAAAAATGCATTTGAAGCAATCTTATGACATATTTAAATGTGCAATCCATAACCTTTAATTACGGTTTCTCTTAATTAATAACATACCCAAAAGTCGAACTAAACGGTTTGACAACTCGTTTTTGGTGAGACCAAGATTTGGAACGACCTGCCTGGGTCTATTTTTCCTGATAAGTTGAACTCTGGAGCTTTTAAGAGTAGAGTGAACATGTTTCTTTTGGATAGGCGGGTACCACCTTTGTCTTCATCTACACTTTCCATCAGATGAGATGGAAGACAAACGCCCATTCCATTTCAAATACATAAAAAATATGTTTTTTTTTTTATATACTGGGCTTCTCTTGCACTAAGCGTCTTTTATAATCGCCTAGATAGTTTCACAAAGTAAGAGATACAATAAAATTTATTTAAAATTATATTTAATATTTTTGCAGACGGTACACAGTTCGTGTATCTTAAAATTTCCACCCAATGAGTCTTGCGGCAACGGAGATTATAGCAGTAAAATTTATGCGAGGCCCGCATAGCGGGGCGGGCGGCAGGCGCTCGCGATTGTTGCGCACGATATCGCTTCACTATTCCGAACCACTTCAGAATAGGGTACCGAGCTGGTACAGTCAGGTTAGAAATTTATTTAGTACTACAACGTGATGAAAATAGTACGTACGGAACTATAAATACACTACATACACAGTGAACAAACGACATCATCATCACCATAATTTCTGAGGTATGACGTTCTCGGAGTCTCCCTAATAGATGGCGAAAAAATGACCTTGACTACATCCTCTGTCCACCTTATGGGCGGACTTCTTGCCGGTCCGCTGTTGAAAACCTTAAGGTCCCAATGGCTATGTATGAGTTATCGTTGTTTCAGCCCATAGATACCTACTGCTAGGCACAAGCCTTCCCCAAAAAGCGGGTTGGCGATCGCAGTGTGGTATTATGGTACTTAGAGGACGCTGCTGCCCATCCTCTCGAAGATTTTCTGAAAGCAGTGACAATGCTGTGTAATTAGCACACAAAATGTGAATTATATAATATTGTATTTCACGAGTCGAACTTGCGACCTACGATCGCTATTCTCAGTCCTCTACCGCGAGCGACCACTAATCGTAGTATTATACAATAATATTTGTCAATACTATTGTAGCTAATATATTCAGGGGATTTTGAAATATAATTCAATACGTTGTGATAATGACGTTTGGACGAATTGAACTTTTTATTTATTTAAATGAATTATTTTAAAAAAACTTTTGTTAACTGTTTTTATCACAGACAAAAGCTATCTGCTAACCTTTAGCATTTCATCTCAGGCAGTGTTAGCGCAGCGGTAGAGCACTGGGACTTTCGATTGTTGTGGATTCGATTCCCGGAATAGAATTTTAGTTCTTTTACACATTAATTTAAAGGATTTCTACTGCACACAAACAAGTTTCAAGAGGATGAACCGCAGCGTCTTCTGCGTACCACACATATATATACCACACTGCGATCATCTACCCGCCTTCCAAACATGGCGATTAAGGTATATCCCCAATAGACTTCTTTCTGGGAGGCCTACTAGGCGACGACGATGACTTACAACTTCACGGGAATCTTCGTGGCTAGTGGTGTAATACGCTTATAATTACATTTGTTTTTTAGGGCCCCCGCTAAAAGGAGCTCTAAAAACTCTACTCGGGTTCTATCTCACTTCAAAGTACTTCAAAGGGACTATTTTTACAAATTTTTTTATCATAGTTTTTATTATTTCCGTTCTCATCTTTTTCCTTCTCAATGTCATTTATTCATTCGTTTTTTATTATTCACAAATGATCTCGTTTCTTTTATTTTTTCCTTGAAATTTTCATTTATTACCTCACTTTCGTTGCGTTCCCTTCAGAATACTATAGGTTCACATTTTGTCCTGTATTGTTTTATTTTTATTTCTTTGTTTGATTTATTTTTACATTTACATTCCTTTAATTACAATCGATTGAAAAGCATTAGTTCACTTAGGTAGGCGATTCATAGATTGACTGGATGTCTCACCCTCGGTATAGGCTTGTTTAGTATTGCCATTGGTTATTTAAGAAGGTCTTTCCTACTATTACTTCAACACAGTGTGTATAATATATGGAACAACATTGACATGGACTGCAAAATTACAACAGTTAAAGTTTTCGTATTTGATAATTTGTAGTTTACAGGGTGTTTTGTTATAGATATGAAAGCTTAAAAGGGGTAAATGTGTAGCTCATTTATTAACTAAAAACATCATAGCTTTTATACATATTTCTAATCGCCCTGTATGAAATTATCACGCTAAATATTAAATCTGTAAAAATAACTTTTGGCAACAAAGAATAATTTTGATAATAATAATTTTGTAAACACTATTACGCTATTTGTCATTCCTTAAATAGTTGATTTTTGTATAGGTTGCCTCAGAATAATTTACAGCAATTTTTCGCTTATTCATCATAAAAATGGCGATCAAAAAAACATTATGAAACCAAAAAAATTAAATCAATTAAAATATAAAAATTGAAAGTACCAAAGTAGCAAAAAAAACGTGTCCAATAAAAACATAAAAACCGCCCGACACGGCCCCGAGGTGCGAAATATAAACACAGCGTTTATGAAGCGTCAATTAACTTAAAAAGTCAACTACGTGAAAAAAAAAGAACCTCGTGACGGGGACTATGCTGAAAAAAAAAATAAAACACAGATTAAAAAACGCGTTAACAGGGCTCGGGAGCACCGAATTAATCAGCGCATAACCCGCCCCGGGATATGGCGGGTAAAAATCTGTTAACTTCCCGCAGTTTCCCCGGGCAAAAAATGCCTTCGGACACTTAAACGGCCATTTGTATTCCCGGGCTGTCCCGTACGCGGATGCCCGGGGAGAAAAAAGTGCTTTTAAATATGTTCTCCGATCGTGAAGGGGATGTGATGGGTTGCTACGTGCGACTGAATTAAGCTTTTTTTTTATTAAAAATAAGCTTGCATTTTTTGCATCTCATCTCAATTTAAATGCTTAATTATTTACACTGTGAAATATCTTTATTCTTTATATCATGACAATTACACATTACTTCCATGCATAAATCAAAATAGACGAAGTTTTACAGAAAAATTATAAATATAGAAAAAAACAATTCAGTATAGTTTTTTCATCACAACGATATTGTGATTTAAATGGTTATCATGGTCATCATCATTATCATCACGCTGTAGGACGTCCAATATGATATGGACTTTTTCCATAGATTTTCAATGAGACCGATTGGAAGCGGCCTGCACCCAGCGTATTCTGACATCTTCAATATGCTTTGTGAGCTATAAAGAGGTCCAATGATTTTTAAAATAAAAATTGTGCAACTAAATTAATTAGCTCTCGATTTTTAGAGATATGATACTATACTCTTTTAATAATTTGATATTGTTAACAGTAACAGATCAAGATGAAGTTCAGGTCTCGCTGGCAACAATCACTCCCTCTTGGGATCAAGGGATTGCAAGAGCGACTGATCATGTAGCATCAAACAAAGCAATCTAGGAGTTCATCGGCTTATCAAACTGGAGATTCTTAAGGGAGACCTCAAACTTTGTTATTAAAAACGACTTTTACGCTAAGTGTCCCTAGCACTCCCTAAATCAGTGGAAACTGTAAAAGACACAGGAGAATTTTTTTACTAGGCTATCACTGCGACACTGGTGATATTTGGTAGGTTCTGCGTATTTGTGGAGGTAAGACGCAGAGGGCGCCTTGCCTAAGGCTTCTATTAAGGTAGCGAAGCACGAGAGTTCCCGCGGGATCCTTGACTCGATCCGTTACATACGACTATTTCACCGGATTGGCAGCCAGCCGAGCTTTGCTCAGATGGACGCCCCATGTAGTTACAAAGCAGAAGAGCCACCACGAGGAAACCTCGGCCTGGGCTGTCATTGGTCGATATCAAGCACTTAGCGTTCCGACACAAGGGCCTCCAAGAAGCCCGAATCTCGTCTTGGTCGTATTGCATAGTAAACAGTGACTGTTACCAAGAAAATAAGACAGAGATATGTGTAGTTACTAAAAACTAAATCCCTTTGGTGGTCGTCTTCAGTACTCTGTAGGAAAATTTCTCAATACTCTCAATACTCTGCCATCAAAATACTTTGCTTAAAAACGTTGCTACTAATATAAGTACTACTGAGGCCTATGTCCAGTAGTGACGTCTTACAGCTGGAATGATCGCGATGAAGAAATTGATTTCTTAGCATGAATTCCAGTTTGAAAAAGCAGGTGTAAAAAATGACTTGCTTATACAGAGTGATTGCTTTTAGTTGCAAAATATTTCAAGTTGTTAATGCATAACTATCCTTTCGTCTATTTCCAATTACCCTATATTGATTACTCTTAAAAATGTTTCTTCTCTTCAGGAACAGCCAATAACTTCTGGCAGTATAGAGTCTGCAAGGGCAGACAGGAAACAATAAATTTTCGAAACGCTTTATATGCATTACGTTATTAATTATTTTTTTAAACAAATGCTTTTGGATATGTTGTATGATACAATAATTGACAACAATCAAAATATATTTTCACCCATGTGTTATTTACATTTTAACATTCTTATTTCATTTATTTATTTCGAACTGTCGGATGGAAAATGCTTTACAGAATAAATATATAAATTCTTTGATTCAGGAATGCCCGATCGGAGCTCTGTTATAACCTTTTGCGAAACAGTAATGTTGCAGAATGAGACTGCGGAGAGAGGGATATAACATCTGAGCTCATCATCTGTAGCAGAAGACCTGGGCGTTGGGGATGGTTATACCAGGTCCTTTACGAAACCCCATAACAAGATCATGGCGGCGGTTTCGGGGCGATTCGCCATATGTGAGCCTTAGGGTGCCGCGCCGGCTACTCCCATGTTTATGATAACGGGTGGGGAGCTGCAGCTTAATCCTGAAGAGTTGAGATGGTCTAGTCCACCGCCCTCGAAACTACGGTAGTAAGCGAAAAGCCTTTAAATAATCTTAATAAAAATAAAACCTGGCTTTAGCCAATAGGAATTCTTCAAAATCCTTCTGTTACCCCGGCAGCGGAGGAGTATCCCATGCAGGATTTCCCAACAAGAATAAAGAGGCATAACCGATCAATTATATTTGTAAATTACACATATGTAAGTACCATATATTTTTGTAAGTATTGTTATTAAGTTGACATAAACCTTAAGGTAAAGGTAAAAAAACTTGAATTCCTTTAAAAACACAAACGTGTGTAAAGTCACTCGAAATTTTACTAGTCCACTAGAAAATTATTGAGAAGACTCCAATAAATCACTAATAGATGAATTAACGAAAAGCACTCATTTTGAAGTCATGCCAGTCAGGTGGAGTTAAATGTCTCAACGAGATTTTAGTTCAGATGTTAATGTACGTAAAGATTAAGTGATAAACCATACAGGAACCTGGTCGTAATACGGAAACAAAAATTAATAAATGTCATCAATTACAAAATAAATTACTAATACTGAATAACGAACGTCCACTGCATGACTGTTGGCTTCCACTAATGAATTTCCAATTTGACAAGGTAGAAATGAATAATTTCTGTTCTGAAGTGCGACTACTTTATAACTCTTGACAAAACAAAGTGTGGCGGTGAAATAAGTTTAACGGAAAGATGATTTCGTGTTAGCCTTCATCATGTCAGGCATAAGTTCTCTATTGTTGAATATATGCCTAGCCAGAGCATTTCAAAAGGATTTGGTTGGAGCTAGCGTCTTCGGACAACCTTAACAAGATTATCTCTACATTATAGTTGGAAGCTCTACGCTGCGCTTTACAGTCCGCGGTGTACACTCGAGAAAATTAAGGTACGATCAGCCAACTGTTCCGCACGCTATATGGCCGCTGGGCTTCCTTTCTTTTTCTTTTTCCGCTGGGTTACTTCTGTTCGTCTATAGATCTCTTCATCGCTAATTCGACCTTGTAGAGAAATAGTATAGCCATATCCATAGCTTATTGAGCAACTGTAAGCTTACTTATGTAGCCTATGAGAGACCACGTTTCATCAGCGCCGCAAGTTATCATTGATGACGTCGAATCATAAGTTTTACTAAAATAAATATTAAATCATAATTGTAAAACTATTGTAACATTGTATCAAAGTTATTGACTTTAAGAGGGACTTGGAATAGTAAGTCAATGCCATTATTTATATTTAAATCCAATAGGTATTTTATGAATTGTTATTTGGGCTTGTTTATATTATTGCGTTGTCATCAACACGTTCCTTTTGATTTTTTTTCAGTTACTTAGTTTGAAAATCCAAGGATCATGTTTTTTCGCTTAACTATGTGCAATAGATTAACATCTTAACGTCTAAACCTTTGTTGATACGAATGGAGAAAGTATATTTTCCAAAGCAACGGTGTACAAATTAAACTCCAAGAAGGTTTATAACAAAAGTATACTGGGTAAAAATAAACTTACGAAAAATTATATTTAAAAAAAAGGGAAAATAAGCAGTGCTTTCAGTAGTAAATACGTAGTTAAAACATAACTAACAGCCTTTCTAATTCCCTAAAAATTTCCTTTTATTTCCACACAAAATCGTTTTCGCAAAAAACCAATAATGAAAAATTCTTATGAATAAAGAAACCTTATGGCGACATCTGTTGTAGAGTAGAATAAATAATTAAATTAAAAACTAAATAATTGAACCGAGCTTTGTGATTCAAATCACAAATAAAAATGAATTTTAACTTTATCATAATACAGAATATATTAACTGTAATAAATTAAATTTGGTAACATTTTTGACTTCTGTGTTACACTTCTCAACACCAGGGTAATTCGTAATTAATATCATGAACACCAGAGGGCACAGTGCTACCTTTTAGTTTTTCTCTTTAATAATAGGTGGCGCGAGATTTGGTTGAGTTATTAGGCTATAGATGTCGCTATTTGTCTTTAGTTTATACTATTCAATACAAGATGGCACGTTTTCTAAGTTACCTTCAAAAATGTCTGTTATGTGTATTATATCCTTTTTTAACATTCGTTACAATTAATCATAATAATGTTTTTGTAAAAAAATATATTAAATTCAGCAAAGTTCAACAATAAAATTATGCATGTATGCATCTTTATAGACTAGTAATATCGTTTTCTTCCTATTTGTTACAACCCAAATGAGACTTTATATTTTTAGTTCGCATAGAATTCATTAAAAACTTGTTGTGTACATTTTTGTCACTTACCGTTTTATAACAGCACAGAAATTGGCACTATTCCTTGTTTTAATTGATTTTCACTACGATATATCTTCTAAATACGTGTTAAATATCTTTTAATAAAGATTGATCCAAAAGACATTGTAATTAACAAAGCTGACCCTAACATTTTCAAAACAATAAAAGGGGATCTCAAGAAAAAGAAATCGCGGGTCAAACAGACAGTATTCTTTTATTATTCAAATTAAATGAATCCTCATAAGTTATTGTAAGGGAAGCCGTTAGGATAATGTTTGCGTTTTTTACAAACGTCTTGGACGAGTTTATCTAGGGTGAAGTTGATGGGAATCACTGTTAATATGAAGAGGGCTATTACTTACGATATTAGCAACCGATTTTGTTCTAGCAAAGACTTATTTTTATTCAGATTTTTATTATTTTATCATTATTATTATTTAATGATAGTAATAAAATTATGCTATCTCATCGTCAACTTATGCTTTGTTTATATGCATTATCAATATTATTAATATAATTTTCAATAATTTAAGAACTCGACACAATCCAAATAGTGATAATGTGCCATCGTTATCGTTATATTAATAAAATACGCGGTGTATCCATTGTTGGCAGTGCTCAATCAAATTATATCAAAAGTTTTACATTAGATATCAACCTTATTTGGGAAGCCGCAGGATGTTCACCGCTGGACAGATCTCCCCTGACTTTTCTTTGCTAAGCAAGATTTGTCTCATCCATCATCATTATTATCATTATTTCAGTCGTCCAGGATGTTTACTGTTAGATATAGATCTGGCTCATAGATTTCCGACAGGATCTACCTACTGGTCATCTGTCTACTGTGTGGGTGTCCAACGTGGTCTCTATTACAAAACCTTAAAGCCCTGGTGGACATTTGTTTTGGATGCTATATGGCCAATCCACAACCTCTTCAATTTGCCGATCCGCTGAGCTACGTTTACGTAGAAACAATTATTTGAACTTAAAATGTATATTCATTTTATGAATTTAACCTTCGAATTTTGTTTTTAATTACATGAACAATGAAATACGTTCATCTATCTATTAGATGATTCTAAAGACTCTTGCAGACTATTTTTTTAAGGTGACGAACTAATAATCACACATACACAAGATTCAAAGAGCGCAACAAACGTTTGTACAAAGTCCGGCTCCTCGCAATCAGTCAAGTATTAAATCTTTTCATATAGTTGTTGCAATAAAAACGTTTAAACTTGAAAAAGAGCAGCAAAACTGTATATATGTATGTAGTTTGAATAGAAATTATGCATTTCTTAATGAATGCCTCCACAAGCTTCTTTGTAACATTTTATGAAATACGTTCTTAATTGAAATTTACTTAGCGTAAATAATATTCGTAGCAAATGACAGGTATCTAAGCCTTGACTTTGAAGATACTGTGATGAAACGGTACATAGGTAGAAATCACTTACATATTTATAAATTAATTTATATATATACGTGATAGAACGATAATATTTATTCTAAATTAAACAAAAAGTATACTCAAAAATTATTTAAATATATTTCGATTTGCATTCATTCCTTCAGAAAGCTGAGGAAGCAAAATTGTTTATAACATAGTGTTTTGTGCGATACCACAAAAAAGTTGTCGAAAAGTTCCACATGCCCTCAGCCTTGTAATACGAGAGGAATATGTATTTCTATCGCCAAATATTATTACGTAGGCATCTCAGTGTGTCATGTTGACTCAAGGATATTATAACAAGTACAGTTTACAACCTGGTTCACAAGCGAGTGTAAGTTCCATATATAATATCTTTATTTGTAGTCATTTATACGCACTTTTGAATCATAAATTATTTTTACACAATTGTAATCTACTAACGGCTCAGAACGCCGGTCGGTTGAGAAGAGACGACCAACACAACATTTACAATTTTTAAATGAAATTTTATAATGTTTAATGTGTACATTATGATGTCAACCATGTAAATGAGTCAACAAACCAAGTTCCACACATTTCAATCAGCTAAAACTTATTTAATAATATACTTTTAATTTTTGATTCATAACTTAGAAAAGGAATCTCTATAAAATGTTGAAGAATTTTTTTATATGTGCGGTTTAACTAGAGGTTACAACTACAAATAACTAGAGATGTAAAGAGTTGTGTTAGTCCGGGACAGTGCCGGGACAGGGCCGGGGTAGTGGCGGGACAGTGCCGGGTGCGCGCGTCGTGAGAACCGGTCACACCGGTATGCAAATCCGTCGCATTGTGTCGACGGACAATTCTTCGCCTTTTAATTGTACTTTTTCAACTCTGTCCGCTTCTATGGCCAATTGATGTAGGGATGATAACATATTTTTACTACCAACTATCGACAGTTTTAATATTGAAATCGTACAATGTATATTTCAATAATATTGTTACACATTTTTATGGAAATTTTTGTCGAGAAATAATAATTGAATTAGCTTTTTTTTCTTTGATAGAAGTTCACTAAAAATAGTTTTTTTATTATTATTACCAACAACTGAGATAAAAGAAAACAAAATAATATAAATTCACGTTAATAGACCATTACATTTTCAATGTATCGTTATGTACAGATTAACATCGAAATAGGCAAGTTAAAGTGACAGTGAGTAGATGACATAGCTTGCAGAACAAATAGCCGTTAGAGTCTTCTGGAGTAGAGACCACGGATCACAATACAAAAGACCTTGCTAAGGTAGTCCGAAGACGCTCGTTGCATGGTCCCAACCGTTCTCATTGGTAATCTATGGGTGAGGCCTATTTTCAATAGTGGAACTCTTAAGGCTTCAATGATGTAGATTTGCAAGGCTAAGTTTGTTAGCAAAAACAAGTTAGAGCATGTACTTTTGACTGTATAAATTTCATACACACTTTTCTAAGTCGATTTTAACTTCATGTTTTGTAATAATTTTATTAGTACATTTTTGATATTGTTACAAATGGGATAGTTATTTATTTTTGTTTATCTATCTAGCGAGAAGTATAAAAAAAAACAAAATGATTATAACAGTAACGTTTTGAGTAAATAATTATTTATTGAAATGATTATAACAGTAACGTTTTGAGTAAATATAAAGGGAGAGGCCCGTGTCCAGAAGGGAACGTCCTATAGTTAAAATGATGATGCTACAAAAATCAAATTCGATAGATTGATTCGCTATCGATATGACTTTCGTAAAGTCGATACCCATCACTACTGATGTCTAACAAACCGCCGCAAACCGGTTAGGTCAGTTCCGCAAAAATCACAATAGGGCCCATTGGATACTTAAATAGGTCCAAATATTATAATGCGATCCGTTATTATTAGCGCGCTGTGGTCGTTCCCTTTTTTGCCCAAGTCGCTTCCATTATGTCCAGTTGCAACCCTTGCTTACCTTTTGTGCTGCCCCTGCGGCAAGATAACCGGTAAGACAGCTTTTGACCCGCCGTCGCTGAAGGGTTCACTACCCAGTTCAACTTTGACCACGTACTTTGATAGTTGTGATGTGTTGTGATATATTTATACTTCTACACGTAAGTACATTGCCTGCATTTACTCGGCTTACTAAATATTTATGGCTACAAAAATCATACTGGTTTTGGTAGTTTTTTTTTTAAATTTAAACATGTTCTAAATTCAAAAAAATTGTATTCATAAAATTATATGTTTATTAGTAAAACCGCGTTCGCTACCTAGAAGTATATTTCAATTTTATGTTCTTAGAACATTCGTAGCCCGTTTTAAGTTTTCGGCGATGAATGGGAGCAAATATAAAAATGTCGGACTGCCTCTACCCCCACATCCAGAACCTCCTCGCACCCCCACGCACCCCTACAATCGATTACATTTTTATCCGTCGCGCGCGCCTCCCATTGGCGGCCGAGTATTTTTGTTCGAATCCAACGCTTTTTCTGAAGTAGGCGTCTTGGCCCACGGCGGGGGTGACGACTCAACATGGCGTTCGGATGTTCACAAAAATAGTGGGAGACCACTCAGCTTTCTTTATAATTAGATTTTCAACAACTTTTTTAAACATCAAAGTAAAAGAAATTAATTGCATGAAAATCGTTCCGTCTTTATAAAGAGTATTCCAATTTCAAACTTTGTTTTAACATTTAAATAAAACACATAACTTACAAACAATTAATAAACATTTTATTGTATCTAATATCATACCTTTGAATACGACAATACATAGTTATACATTCATATTAACAACTAACGCATATATCATAATTAACTAACTTCTTATAATTTTGTTTGACATTATTAAATAAAAATGTTAGCATTTATTAATGAAAAGAATGAGCGGTAAAAATTTAATTGTCAACTATTTTCAAAATAAATACCGGACAGGAATAATTTATAAACATTACTAGACGATATACGATATAGAGCACATAAGTTAAAATTAAATTAGTAATAAAATATTTATTTCTTTTTTTATAAATAATCGATGATTCTATGATGTATCATCATATTGTACACAGCACTATAGAGGTCGAACATACTATATTATGTATGTAACAATACATTGCTGTATATTCAACAGCGGTAGCTCCTCAGCAGAGGAATGAGACTTGCGATCATATGTCGCGGATTCGATTCCCGGTATACAATCATACACAATTCACACTTTGTGCATTATTTATTCAGGATTGCCACTGCTTGCAAACAAGTGTCCAAATAATCTGCAGCAGCGTTATCTGTACCATAATACCACACTGCAATCGCCAACCTACCCACCAAGCGTGGCGACAATTCTATATATATTATAGATATCTTTGCAGTGAGCATCTATAGGGTGAAACGATGACGAAGACTTTTATATAAATTTGAAGAATTAAAATTTAATTCAATTTTTAAGGCACCAGAATTTGTGTTACAAATTTGATTAGATTTTACTGTGAACTCGACGCATTCTTGTCTTACAATCTTATAGGTGATAATACATAAATGTTATCATTAAAATAAAAATGTTATTTAAAGAAATAAAATGAAAATAACCTTTAAAATTAGAATAAATATTATGATAGCAATGACAATTATAAAAGTTGATAACGCAGTAAGATCACATATCGATTTATATAGTTAATCAAGTCATTGATTTCTCTAAGACGGTAATCGTTTGAGTTAGAACGAAATTATTCATTCCGAGTCGGTCTCGCTTACAGGCGCTTGAAACTACAATTATTTATATATTTTCACTCTACCGCCACGTTCGAAAGGCATATATGTTAAGAGGAAGCGGTAAAAAAATAGCCAGTTTTTTAAAAGCCAAGAACAATGCTATGATTTTCATTACAAGACTCTGACTTTATCTTCAAGACAGTACAACAAACATAATACAGTGAGGTTAAATCACGTGATTGGGCTAGTCAATTAACAGTTGAATGTCGTAAAATTATGCGAACGAATAATTCGACTTGCAATAAATTCATTGTTTCATTAAAATATGACATGTTTAATTAAAAAATAATGATGTATATTTTTATATAGTCACCATTAACAGCCAATTTTAAATCGTGAATTATTTTAATATTAAAAAAAGGTCACTGTAGTCAGTCCTTGAGTAAACTACCACGGGTTCGGAATGCTGATCTGGCGAGAATCAACTATTCAAATGTTTTAGTGTATAGCTGTTATAAGATTTATTTTATATATTTTTAATTTTAGCTTTATAACTAAGAAACGGAAGTTCTAAGATATCTTGCCGAAATCTGCATTATAATCTAAAATAATAAATTCTGTTAGTTTCATCGCTTCAATATTTACGTTACGTATTAAAGACGTTATTTTTAATGAAAAATTTTCGTTTATCTGTGGACAAAATAAAAATACAATTTAAAACTGTAGTTTAATGAAATATAAATATAATATCAGTTAAAATAAAACTTCTTTGAAGACCTGATTAATGTTTATATATTTCGAACCGTTCGCTGGTAAATTTCTCGAAGTATTGAAACGAAGCGTAAGGGAGGGGCATCGGATACTGAAACAAGTCCATCAAAACTTCGTAATCATTACACAAATATAATTACGACAGGATCTAAAGGTGAGGGGCTGGCAGAAAAACTCCTCGCGTAGCTCGCCAAGACGAGGGAGCGCAATTGATTTTATTTGGCAGTCGACACGATTTTTTAATTAAAGGAAAAGGCAAGAATACTTTCTGTCAAATTCCAAGATGGCGTTTAAAATTTCTTAAACCCAATTTATATTATTCATGAAAATTTGATAATCGGTTTTCTCGTTCTATTATTCTCGTTTTTTAGTACTGTACTTTTTATGTAACGTGTAAGTTGCGTAAGTTGGCTTTAACTTCCCAAGTTCCTATAAAGTGTTCAAAAGATTAATGTAAATTATGTTTATCATTTTTACTTTGTAGTGAAAGAGATCACTCTGAAATATGTTGCATCAATTTCATTTTTCTATTGGAATGCGTCCATCCCAATAACAATTGATAGTATAAAGTATGCATGGATAGATAGTTAAATAAATAATTATAGGACAAAAGATTAAAGATGTACCATAAATTAATTGACAGAAAATGAGCTATACATTCACTACTTTAATAATTTTACACCTATAACCAATCACACTGTTGTAATATAATTTACGAAAGCTTTTGATAATCACATAGAAGAAAAAAACGTATAAATTTACCTTGTGATATATGTGAATGACATTGTTTAGTTTCAAAACTTTTCTTTCCTATCATTTTTTTGTGAAGTATTAGCATGCGCATAAATAAATAGAATTATCTGTACTCGAAATAAAAAAGCAGGAAACAAAAAGTTTCAAAATAATATCGATAAGTATTGGATATTTATAACAATGTCGCTGGCAGCGGTCGCAGACATTTTTCAATCGAACGCATCCGTCACGCGCGAACTTTTGCGCGCCAATTTGCAGTTTAACGGCCGCCATTTGTAATCAAGTCTCGCATAACGCCATCGTTTCCCGCCATTTCGTTTATTTACATGAATATCGTTATACTCTTATTTACTTTTGTTTTACGGGTTACATGTAAACTTAAATGACATTTGTTCCATAGACTTTTCAGAAGGTAAGAATTTAACTTAAAATTAAAGTTAAAGCTTAGTATTGGTGATACAAAATGTTGCGTAGAAACACAGATTTAAATTAATATTCTTATAAATCTCATACTTCGTATTTCTTCAATCTTCTGATAATTTTAATGAGAATTCAAACAAATTTGTCCCTTATAACTAATTTAAAGAAACTTTAAAATGAAGGATATTTTGTACCAAATTATTACGTTATTCTAGAATTTGTTATTCGAAATACCTAAAGTTACAGATAACAAGAAACAAACGGCGTAAAAATATTAATTCTCGGAGGGTGGCGGCCCTCTTCGGAGAATCGCGGACGTTTTTTGACGCCCACTAGCCCTTTTTTCCGAGGGGGAGAGTTTTGCAATTTAAATTTTATCTCTCCTTAATGAGTGAGACACTAGAACCAACTTGTTTTAATGCCCGCAAAATACATTTCTTGAAGACTTTCTATAATCTGTTGCATCTCATTATTGTTTTTTTTACGCGTCGAAAGAAATATTATCAAAGAAATACAACTTCCAAGTTAGATCAAAGTGATGAAGATTTTTTTTAAGTGTATCATTTTTTAACCCATAACTTGGCAGATTTTTTTAGTATTACATTAATATTTATACCACTTGACTTTTAAGACCCAAGGATGCCAACAGACAAAACTGAACAAGCGTTCGAAAATTAAGAAATTACCTAAACATTCACATACAAATTATTACTTTGCGTTCAAAATTTATGCCACTATTTTTTTTTAATTTGATGTATCTCTACAGATACATTATCAAAAAAAAAGTTAACAAAAAAAACCACTTGTTTCCTCAGCTACTAATATATTATAATAGATATAGGTTAAGGTATCATATAAAATGTATTTCCACTATATGCATATTGATAATCATTATTTATTCGTATTTTGAACTCATTTTTTTATTTTCAATTATTCTATAATGAACTTAATTAATATAACAAATATAAAACATGAGCTAACGCAATAAAACTTTTTGTGCCTATTTATTTATTTAATATTCTTTATTGTACACGTTAGGATACATTTAATAAGATTCACAATAATATTCAAACAAGTACAATGGGCGGTCTTATCACAAAGGCAATCATAGTATGGAAAAAGGTAAAAGTACTATTAATAGGAAACATAAACATTAATAGACATACATATTTGTTACATTTATTTATACATGTATCTGTTACGCAGACATATTTTATTCTTAAACCTATGGCAATTTTAATCGATTAAAGTTGGTGTATTTAAATATTTTTCTTAATACAACTTCAATGATAAATAAGTATAAGGATAAATGTGTACATACGTAACCAACGTTAAGTGTTCATCTACCAACAGAACCATTCATATGCAAGTTATTTTCACATCAAGTAGTAAGGAGCAGTGGCTGCTCAGCGGTAGCTGATTGAAACTTGTGATCACAGGTTCGATTCCTGGGATACATTTTTTTTAAATGGACACTGTGCATTAATTATAAAGGAATGCCACTGCTTACAAACAAGTTTACAGAGCTCTACCTGACATAGTACCATACTGTGATCGCCAACCCGCCTATCAAGCGATACGGTTAAGGCAGTTGGCGTCGATAGAAGAGGTTAACTGGCTAGGACGGCTGAAACGCAAAAGAGGTAACTCTTTTTTAGATATCGGACTATTAACTTCTTTAATTCATATATTTATAAAAACGATAACATTAAGGTACGTTTCCACTATGCGATTTGTATAAAATTAGATTTTTTTAAATTATTTTTTATTAAGTTTTATTATATAAAACACAGTGTCACATTAAAATAGTTGAACAATATAAAAATGTCAATAAACAATTAGCCTATTGTTTTGTTATGTTTAATATAGAAGACATGTTTCGAAAAAAAAAATTAAGAAAACTTTATACAAGTACTATAATATTAGAGAGGACTTTCAATAATTTGTTTCGTATACAGATACAGAATATCGTGAACAGATAGCCTTATTTAGTTTGCTGGAAGACACTAATATTGGCCGTTTACAACCTGTCTTATTGGAAATATATACGATAGGCTATTGTTCAGAAACGGACATCAGATTTATCAATGTATCAAGGCATATAAATCCCCTTCTGGTGGACAATACTTCATTCAAACTATGTATTTGTTAGTGGAAAAAAATATTTTATGAATTGTCTTACACTTTTTTTCCTTTTCCCTCGAATAGCATTTCCATAGCAAAGCAAGCAAGCTAATTGGTCGTTAATTTCGTTAAGTTGTTAATGGTCCGGGAGAGATACAGAGGCTTAGTAAGTCTAGTTGGAATTGCAATAAGAGGTTGTCTGAAGTAATTTGGATATGCGGTCACGATAAGCCGCGAATGGATTTCAGACTAACGCGGGGTGAATGCAACGACATAGTAACGATCATTGTTCTAAATTTTATTCCAATTGGAGTGTATTTTTATTCTTGTTTAAAATAAATTCAGCGAAGAAATAGAATTGTATAAATTGTTGTTATTTAATAAAGTGATAAAGAATCGACTTGGAGAGATCATGGAAGATTCAGGAATGAGACGTATGCGAATTATATAGTATAGTAACAGGCATAGTCGAGCGTATTGACAAGGTGTAGTGGCAGTGGTCAGGCTTGCCACTTCACCTTGTAAACATACATAAAAAAACAATAAACTACAAGCGCAACGTAGGCACCGCGCACACGAAGAGTTATATCTCGCAGTGGACATTCAACGTCTGAAATAATGATAATGTAATAATGTCACACGAAGAGTTATATCTCGCAGTGGACATTCAACGTCTGAAATAATGATAAAAAATAATAAAATAAATAATATCGCTTGTTCACTGAATGTACAGTGTGTGTAAAGATCCGTGCAAACGAGTAGCGTTGGTATTAGTTTTATCACGTTGTAATACTAAAGAAATTTGTAACCTAACTGTTCGGTATCCCTATTTGAAATTTTTAGCGTTCGGAAGTCGTCGGATACAGATCGCTTTTAATCGGTACTAAATCTATGAGGAGAGGCTCATGATCAGCTGTATACGGACTATGACTGAAAAGTTGATGATTATAAATGTACCAATAACCGTATTTTAAAAAACAATGAATCGGAATATCCTGATTAAAAACAAAAATCCTTAACTACTAAGCATAAACAAATATTTGGTTTATACAGTATCGCGTACAGAGTAAATCGCCGGGCGTAATGACAGAGAGGATGTTAAAAAGTTGAACGCTTAATCAAAATGGCTTCGAAATAGTTTCAAGTTGCGGGCGAAAGTGTTTCGCCAACTTTTTAACTTCGGCCCGGCTGTGTTGCCAACTCGAATTTTTCAACGCCGCCACGTCCCAACTCCACGGCGCGAGGTGGAGAAAATTTTAATAGCGTTCTTCACTAATTTTAATATTCAATTTTGGTAGCAAACTTTTTTACTTCGAAGTTTTTCATGTAAACGTTTTATGCAAATAACCTGTTAATATTTCATACCTCTAACATTTATTTTATAATTTCCGCTTAATTTTTTTTTGTATGTTCCCAATTTATATTTACACACTACGTACGAGTATAAAATACATTTGTGATTTAGTTTGTAGAAGCGAGAAACCAACAAACACAGTGGCACGAAGGCATCAAATAAAAAAAACAGTTATTTAAACAAATGAGGAATATTTTAAAATGTTATATTTTTTGCAAATACTTTCTCTTTCTCAAATTATTTTGAACAAAAAGCTTTTCACAATTGTAGTAAGATTTGTATAGTCATATGAAAAACGAGAGACGAGATTATCTTTTGATGAAAAGTTAAAAAATTGATTATTTATTTATTTTTATTTACGACGTCTTTTGTTCTTTATGTTACCAATTTTATTTTATAAGAAATAAATGATTCTTACTAACACACACAATTTTTGTCTATTCATTACAATTTTCTTGTAGAGCGATAAAAGACTGGGACCAGGTTTTGCCTTCTCTTGTCTTCTCCTGTTTCAACGGATTGGTTTCCGCAACTAAATTGCAATGCGCTCATTTTGAGTCACGGTTGGCCCTAATCAAACCAACGCAACTCCCCGATAAATCCCAGCAGACACTTGATGTTGCCAGCGATCTCGGAGAGGCACACCGGCGATCCGAGATGGGTAGCATGGTAGTATGATAGGACTTGATACAATCTTTTATAATTCATACTTTGTCTATGAATTATATAGAATTACCACTTCTCATAATCTAGTTTCTAGAGGATGACCAGCAGCATACTCTACGTACCATAATACCACACTGCGATCGTCAACCCGCCTGCCAAGCGTGGCGATTATGGTATATCCCCACAAAAACATATTTGGAAGAGGCCTATTCATTGCAGTGGGCGTCTATGGGCTGAAACGACTATGATGACGTTATTTTATCTATTTCTAACCTTCTGTTCATTCAATGGTTGTCTGAAAGAAATAACTTGTGAAAACATCGCTCTTTCACAATTTTTACTAATGACATCTGTTTTCTTTTTATATTACGAGTTAATGTAGAAAGGAACAAATAGATCAATACACTATTATTCAAAATTACAACAATATTACTAAACTTATCCAAAATTAAATAAATCAACTTCGGTATTAGTTTCCGAATCGAATCATTTCCCTCCCCGCATGACCTCCTTTTCCTACGTAGACACTCTTTGTGAAAAATTACCCTAATTTGAAACTTTCCCGCGCTTCTTCCACGCTCTTCGCTCACCCGGATGTGACGTAATAGCCGGGTTCCGGTATAACAGGATGTACCAACGGCGGGTCGCGTAGTTTTCAATATGGCACTAATATAGTTAAACGCCATGGACTCGAAGGCTGTTTTAAAATATACTATCAAGCGAAATAATAACAAATATTGTTTTATTGAAATAAATAAACATTATTTTTGTAATGTAGATAAGTGACGGTTTATGCTGGTACAGTTTCAGCATTAATTAGCAATAAAAAGCGGCTTTACTTTCAGCTCTATTTCTTCATCATTATTCTAGCCTTAAGACGGTCACTGCTGCAAATAGGCATTTGAAAGGATCTCCAATAAGACGAAGTGAAAGCGGTCTACATCAAGCGTCTTCTAATGAACTTAAGCGTATTCTCTACCCTTCAACCTAACTAACTAACAAATAGGCAGTTGTGTAAATGTTACACAAAAATATTTTCTTACTACCTATATGCTCTGTATATAGATAGTTATAGCTATAGTATATAGATAATTGGTATACACATAGTAAATACTAATTATCTAATTTCTAATGAACAGATACATAAATAAAATATAATGTATGCATAAATTACACTTACATAGAATACATAGTAATGTGATCAAAAAGTGAGGTGAAATCGTCATTTAAAACTCCCGAACATTAAGAAGGCATGTAATTTTTCCTGCTTTGGTAGGATTTTATTTAATATTTGGCAAGCGTCCGTTACTGAAAAAAAAAATTATATCCGACTTACAGATGTTTTTGTCAAATATTTCAATTTTGTCAAACGCTATAAGAATAAAAAGCGTCAAAAACTCGACTCATATATCATTCCGCAACTACTATATACTATATCCGCATATACTATATTCGCCTGATTTCACTCTATGCTACTTCTGATTATTCAGGTAACTTAAGATAGCCATTCAGTGATTGTGTTTTGACACAAATAAGGAGATAAAAACCGAATCGAAGACGGTTTTGGAGGCAGTACCGAAAAAAGTCAATACTGTCTGTTTCGAGGTCTTGAAAAAGCGATGGTAAAAGTATTTTGGAGGGTATGAAATTGATTTGAAAAAATAAATAAAGAATTTACATATTACAAACAATTTCATCTAAGTTTTTGATCACAGTATTATATACATATACTATATAATTTGCTTTTACGGAGAAGTTACAATGATTTTCCTTTGATAGGTCGCTAATGTATTTTTTGCCTTAGAAGCATATTGAGCAATCATAGCTTAGTGGCTAATGATTACGTCTAACAGTAGAAGGTCACGAAATCGATTCCAAAATGGTTGGCACAATTTGCGTGTGTTACACAAACGAAGAAATAAATTAGCATTCGCTGAGAAAAATGGTCTAAGAAAAATAAAAAAGAAATTTGAAGATTTGTTACATCCACTAATCAGGGCTCTTGTAAATAACGACTCGCGATTTCTCTTCAAGAGATTATATAAAATAAGACTTTTACATATTTAATGTAATCAGGCGTTACCTCGCGGAAGTCCATCCTAAGTAAGAAAAGGACCAATATTTTGCCACTTCCGCACATGTAGTGGTAGTCGTGCAACAAAGTGCCCCTCCACGGGACATCCTCAGGAGCTATGTTACACCGATTAGTGACAAACACAGAGTGACACAAGTGTTGAGTGATTTGGCGGTGGCAGTTGTGTGATTCGCATTGTTTGCCGCATACGCATTTGTTTAGGCTGGTGGGTGATGCACTTTGTTGCACGACTACCACTGCATGTGGCTAAATATTGGTCCTTTTCTTACTTAAGACTTTTACACGTATAATATGGGTGTTACGCATTATTGCCACAGTAAACTATATACTTTTTCATTATGGATTGTGTTTTTCTGATATAACGTAATAGAATTATGAATAATGCATATGATTTTAATAAAAAGTTGCATCAGAATATGTCATCACTTATAATACGGCAATTGTTTTGATGCATGTCGTACTGATGTCTTTTTTCTTAATAAATAAATAACTTAAACAAGGGTGCGTTCCATAGACAAGTCTTGTTGACAAAATATAGTCATTAACAGCAGTCATTTTGTTGCCACTTTCTAATGAGCACGTTGTCGATAGTCACACAGAGTAACATAGTGTATTTATACTATTCCACTTTTGGATACTTGAACAATGATACAGCTAATTTATCATCATTATTTCAGCTAGGCTTCCCGCGTAGATTTTAAAAAAGACAGAGACGCAGCCTGCAACCGGTATAATTCAGTTACCTTAATAAGGTCGTCTGCCACCGTTCTTAGATTTTAAATTGAATTAATTTTTACTCAATATAAAAAAGTCAACAGTCTCAATTAATATTTTATAATATGGGTGAAAGTACCGATGGTATTACGTTGATACGAATAACTGTGAGTTCAAAAAATAGTTACCAAAAGTTAAAGCATATTGTCTACAATTCACAACAATTTATTATTATTAATGTAATTCTAAAAGTGGCTTTAATCAATAATACTTTTTGAATAAAATAATTAAACCTAGTCATTGAAAATTCGCGACAATGTAGCTAATTATATAGCGCTGTATTATTGTATGCGGTCACCGTATGCACTAAAAACTATCAAATCTTTTTTTAATTAAACGAAACTAAACTAAACGCTGATTATTGACCACAATTCAAATTTGATAAATATTAATAATTATTTTAGGCGACTAAAGATATTAGTACTGGTTTAAATTTATGTGTTATTTATTACCTATAATAAAAAAGGCGCATTTTAAATTTTAAAAAAAATTAGGCAGGGTTGCATTTAGACATAATGCCAATGCTTTCATCGATAAATTTTAAAAATAAATTTTGCAACAGTTTGTTCATTTGCAAACTACTTATGAAGTGGGTCTTTCGAAATATATATATATCTACCAATCATCGAGTAAAAAAAAGAATGTAAAAATATAATAGAACGAGTTTTAAAGAAATAAGAATTCCATTTATTACATCTTCGAATGCACTTCTTAAATCACCCTTTAAAATTTAGCTTAATTGCATTGATATAAAATATACTCTGCCTTAAAACGAATAGAGTTTAAAATCAATCGCAGGTCAATACTATAAAATGGAACTTTCTTAAGTTGCTTGGCGGCAATTATTCTCGAAAATGGCGGCAGAAAAAGTAGGGGATTTCAAAGGATTGCGCCAATTTAGATTTATTTTTCTCCCTTTCGTTCACGGGGGACGCAGTTTGAAAGTTTTGTTACCACCTTGCTAGGGAGGCTAGATAGATTGGGTACAGGTCGACGAAAGTACTGGAAGAAAAAAGAAAAACTGAAAATCGATCGGCTTTTATTTTTTTTTTTAAATTAAAGTAATTTTCTCTATTAGTGCAAATATATCCAAGTTAATTTGAATTTTTCACAAATTGTTTTATTTATATTTATTATTGGTATACATACATATATAAATGAATATCCAAGTCGACTACCTGGTATTTGTACCTTTATTTTCATACTATGATTTTCTCTAAGAAATCGCCTTAAGTGATAAGACCATCGTACTTTTTTAGATTTTTTGCATCTAACCTCGAGGAGATAATGGATCATCAGTAATAGTTGAAAAAACTTTAAAGGTGTGAAGAAGCTATCAATTAATGTATTGTTAACCCTAACCAAAAGTCAATGGTTTCAGAAATAATTTATTGATATATGTCTGTATCTTCATAACAAAAAAACATTCTCAAAATTCAGATTCTAAATGTAAAAAATAAATTTTATACGCCATCTGTCTCTGCAGACCTTGTACTTCCAGACGTTATTTGGCTTGTCGTAATCCAGCAGAAAAATAATTTAATGTAATATATTTTAGAGTGATCATTTTTATATAGAGTTATTGGAAATGAGTATGAAAGCTTTAAAGATTTTTGCTGAAAAATAATCTATATATCTTTATAGCTTTTATATCTATAGCCAAACGCGCTGCATATTGTAATATTTTGAACCGTTAAAAACAAATCTCGTAAAATACGAAGACGTCATAATCATAACCGTTCCGTAATTTCGTACGCTGTGCTTGCATAATTTGACGCTGATAAAAAATAAAATGGGGTGCCAACCCCTTGTAAAAACGCGACCCGGAACTTTAAACGTCCCTTAGGTAACCAGTTTTATATAAATCGTTCGTATTTCAAACGAAATTTATAAAAAATATGTACCAATTACATTAAAAATATATAATTCCTGCTTTGATAAAACATCGCAGTTATATTCTACATTGTCGGGTTACAGGTTTATCTTTAGTTGATGAAATATAAATAGGTAAAATATTTTAATATTTTTTGGCAAATAATTTAAGTGTATGTTAGCACCAATACAAACAACTGTATTATATGATTAAATATATATAAATAATATAATTTTTATAATAATTTAATAATAAAGTAATAAACAAATTAATCTATTTCTGTCCTTACAGGCAAATTTTAATAACTATAACATGATCATAGGTTATATAGTTAAATCACTGATAAAAGTACACCGTGTTTCCTCTGTTCGTAAATAGTGAATAAAACTTCATAAAAATCAGCATAAAATTACGTAAATAAAAAAAATGATCAAATATTAAATATACACGAGACATGAAAAGATGCTATGAGAAAATATTTAATTAAAATGATAAAGATAAAAGACAAGAAAAATTAATTTTCAACGAAACATCGCGTTATATTTTATTTTTATCTTGCCGTGTTGCGTTTGAGGGCGTAATAGCACCTATGGTCGTGAGTAGAATCGTATGTAAATAATTTTCTTTGTTTTTTTTTTCAACTTTCTGATACGTTCGTTCTTAAGGCAATTTGAGAAAAACCCACTATAAACTTAGACTCATTATGGATTGCATACGTAGTACGTAGTAGAGTATTTCATTCCCTAACTCTTTGTATGAAGATTGTTTCACGCGATAATACACGTGAAAAACCTTCGCACACTTTCTTGTAAAGTTTACGTTAGGTAAATTTCTTAAATTTATTGCTTGATAGATTAGAGACTGTAAGTATATTGTAAAACATTTCCCAGGTGCCTTTAAAAGAGTTACTTATTTAAAGAAGCCTAGAAAAAGATATAACAAGGTTATTATTATTTTTGTGTTTTAGTGTACATGAACAAATTTTATGGATCCGGAAGTTTTTGGATCGAAAAGAGAAAATAACCGATTAGCATTCGTTGGCTCTCCATGACTCCTTTTACACATAGCGCATGTCACCAAACTTGTAACGTAAACAAGATTTTATTTAATATTTAATATTTGTCGCATATCCTACACGGAAGTAATAAATTTAAAGTCGCTGAATATAAAACTATGCGGTATTGTTAAGACGCCAAATGCAAAGAAAACATTAAGGGAAAATTGAAACATATTTTTGGGAGTTAGGTCCGGAAACGGATGGAGGCAGACAGACATTGTCCCCTGGAATCACGCCAGAATTCCCCACTGCCACCGAACAAATAGTTTATGTTTTTTAATAAAAAAGAAACCTTTTTTATTTATGCCACTAACTATGTATATTATACGATTAAGTCAAGTATAACATCGTCATTGCATCATTTGGAGTTTCAATGGTGGACATAGGCTACCCTCATAGATTTCCACTAGGAACGTATTGGCGCTATCGGAATCCAATATCTTTAAACTTCCTTTACAAAATCACGAAGAACTGATAGCCGCTGGGACGTAAGGATTCTGTAGTGGATACTACTAATCGGCGTTCACCCACAAGGTCGGTGGCTTGTTAAGATCTTTGGAATATTCTAGAGGCTTAGTAAATATACTTTGTTATACTTAAGAAATATACTTTGTTTTATTAGCTCTATACAAAATTATTAAAGATTTTTTCAGTACCATGATAGTTAAAAAACAAATATGTATATATATATATATATGTTAGAGAAGTTGACTAAGAAGAAATTATGTTTATTTCCAAAAAAAATCTGGGTTGCGTTTCAAAACTTTGAGGAACGCCAAAGAACTTAATACCAATAGAACAGACCTATCACACTACTTACACAATACATTTCCTTGGAGAAATATTTCCTGGTAAATTGATCTCAACGAACACTCATAATTTAGCCTCTTTCGAAAATTTCTCAAAGCTATAGCAAATAATCTTTAAGATTTTTTTTTGGGCTTGTAAACCATTCTTTCCTGGAGTATTAAAAGTAACAAAATAAAGTTGTTAATTCCAAGCGTTCATCCATAACAAAAACATAACGTATTTTTATAAGAAAATAATCATCACGAAATGGTAAACATTACACGGTTTTCTTTTTGAGCCTTTCTTATAAAGTTCCTTGAACATATTTTCAGATGGGCATGCGAGTTGGCAAAAGCAGCTTTCTTATCTAAAAATGTACGCGAGAAGATGCTACTGCCCATCGTCCTTGAATATTTTTTCTTTAGCCAGCTACTACGGCAACCGTAGGAGGAAAGGATGAGGAATATTCTATGCACTGGCACTATGGGGGAGTTTAATATCCAGCAGTGGACATCCTGTGGGTTAAACGTCAAGATGATGATTTTTTATAGGAAAAGGAAGCATTTAAATTTTATAGTTAACTTATAAAAATAATATAGCCTTCATGGGTAAATAGGTGACAGAACAACTAAAAAATCTCACACATAAAATAATAAATACAAATAACAGATTAGTGGCTATATTACACTGTTAATTCGATATTCAAAATTTTCGTGAATGTAATTGTTTGACTCTATTGTGACCTATGCTGCATGTGATATATCGAAAATGCCAACAGCATTGAATGTTGTAAAAATTTAACATAAAAAATGTAATACCTCGCAGATTTATTAATTCTGATTGCTTAATCTACGTCCAGTGCCACGTTGGTATAGCTGAAGGCGAGCGAAGCTCAAATTGTCTTAATTTTTCATCTCGGAGACCGCTCCCCGCGCCTCCCGTAACCTCCCGCGTCCTCCCATTCAACCCCTCTCATAATTGTTTTTAATTTAAGAATGGAATGAGAAACGGCTCTGGTGTTACTACAAGAAAAATTATATTCGTTTCGCTGTAAATTTTCTTGTTGCAATTATGTTATAACGACGACATTCACTATGGTGACATTATTTCCTATTTTTCAATATAATCTTTCCTATACTTCGACAGTATTTTAAGCATAACCAATTTATTACAGTCGTTAAAACAGGATGGTTTTTGAGAGGCAACCACGACTTGGTAGATGTAGCGTAAGTAGGTCCTCCACTATGTGGAACAATGAGATAGTTGTGGCCACAAGAAGTCGTAAGATTCAAGCAGCGTAAAATGTCATAGTGGCGATCTATAGATCAAGCCTTGGAGTGCGCATCTGTTGACTGAGATAACAACGATGATGATTTCGGACTTCTGACGTTACAGTTTTATAATAATCGTATTAAAATGTTTCAGAATGGCACTAACTTTTCTAAATAATTACTCAATAAATGACTATTGCGATTTCTAGAATGGAAGATTTAGGCCGCCAATAGCTTTTCTACAGGACTGGTTGGAAGCGCCTTAAATCTAGCATCTCGCAACGACCTTTTCAAGTTCGTTCGTTGCACTATGCTGGCCGCAGTTTTCGCTCTAAAACCTTAAGGCTCCAGCGCTGATCTGAGTATGTAAGCATATCTGTAAAATAAAGGTGAAAATTTTCTTATGTAAAAGACAGTCTAGTCAAGGAATTGCTTAAGAAATCGGTTTAGTCCGCAAGGGTTCGAATTCTTTTTTACCGAAGTAAATGAAAAACGACTTTATGAGTCGTGGAGATTCAAAAATCTATCGCTTTTACAACATTCTCAAGTTCTTATTTCTTTTATTAGTGTAAAATTTAGCAATTTTTGTTTTTTTTTTTTACTGATTTGTAACTTAATTAGTTATTTTACGTAATTATTAATTATGATGTTTACAAAATTTTAATTCTTTTAATTTGTTATATTTTCACGAGAAATGAATGATGTCAGTTTAGCCACAAAGTAATTTAATTAGAAATTATTTTATATCAATAAGAAAAAAACTAGAAATAGGTTTTTAAAAGTGATTTGCCAGTACTGTATGTTTTGATTAAAGAGGTGAATGTACAGCTTTCTCTGGTCGAATTCTAACATTAAATAATGACAAAAAACTTAAAAAAATCACAAAACGAATTTCTAAGTCAACAGACTTGCAAATAACTTCGTCATTATAACACAACCCATATATAAATAAAGAGATAAAAAATCTACTAGAATAATAAAACAATTACACTGCATACTTGAAGTTACTCCAGTAAACCAACGTTGTCACATTCGATCAACAAGATACTTATAAAGCCATAATTACCGTTTAATACTAAATCGCATAATTTAAAAAACACTAAACATTACCACAAAAAAACGGTACTCAAAAATACATCGATGGTGTTTGAGATGATGTTAATGTTGTTGATTATTGCTGATTAATTATGTATGTGTATATACATTTAAATATATAAATCCCGAGCTCATAGAAACACTTCCGACCGATTCTTCCAGAAAGATCGGTGGCTGAAGAGTGTATATCAGAGTTCTAAGCAGATGGGTATCTATTCAGTGTAATTTATGTATATGTTATATGTGTGCTAAATTTAGGGTTAGGCGAAGGTTAAGGTTACGGGTGCCTCCCCTTTCGGAAATATATGTCATTGATCCATCTATATTACTGTGCTTACCGTGCTGGGCAGAATGTTCACCTACAAAGTGAATAGGCGATTTTGATGAAGACGACATTTTTTACAATGATCCATTAAATCTCTAGTCATGCAGAGCGTATAGTAGATATGTTGCATAATAAAAACATATAAAAAAATATTTACTTGAAATCACCAAAGTAACATTGCTAACTAACAACAATTTGAAAAGTCTTTTTACAGAAAATATTTATGTAGGTGATATTTGGTTAGGTTTAATTTCATTATAATAATTAACATTTATTCAATCTAATATCGATATTAATGAAATAAATTATTTTAATTATTTGTAAAATATTATTGTAAACTAGATTCTGATCCTGCACCTGTCTGTCAATTGTCTATCGGCCAAATGATCTTCGTTATAATGTCGGTGAAATATGACTTGTATACTCAATCAGCAATATCTCGATCAGATTCACCAATAGATTCGTTATGCAGGATTGTTTATTGTACTTATGTTTGTAGAGTATGTAAGTTTGTGGAATTTCAGATATACATTATTAAGCAATAACGATGTAATTTCATTTGTCTTTCTCGCCAATGTCTAATTAAAAAACTTTTGATAATAGAATACTCAGAACGCCTACTGGCTTCGTTAAATTGTAAATAAGGCAAATTAAAAAGAAAACAGACAGAAGGCCTTTGGCAAGAAACAAATTAAAATACTTAGGTATCCGTCTACAATGGCAGCGAGATAAGGCCTCCCCGCCACCCTAAAAAAAAGGGTGAAAGAAAGGCGGCATCTCAGTACCGGGCGAGACAAGAAGGGAAGACCGCCCCGCGAAAAATTAAGATTCAAATACTAAGAAAATTAAAATTCGACGGACGGTTCGTTTTGCGTCTCTCTTTTATCAACGGAAACTGATATAAGTGCCTCCTTTTTGCGCGGTCGAGTAAAAAAAGAGGGTGATCGGTGTTTCATTATAGGGGGGTCGGTAGAAGCGATCTTATTTGAATGTTAATGACGCGCTACGAAAAATATTTGCCGTTTTCTGTTTTGAAAAGTAGAGTAAATTTTTAGTTTTTTTGACCTGTACATTATGAATGAAGCAACACCTCCTCCAAAGGCTGGTCTAACACTGCCCACATCCAGCGACTTCCTGGGACATTTACTATGTCATCGATCCACCTAGTGCGGGTTTAACCCACACCGCATCCACCGCCTCATACTCGCTTCTAGAGAACCTTTCTAGATGGTCGTGGTCATCTTCGTTTCGGTTGATAGACGCCCAATCCAAGGCATAGGTCTATCCAAAAAATATCTATGGAGTGATATACACATAATCGCCACGCTTGTGGGATCATAAATCACAGAGGGCTATACCCATCCTGTAGAACGTTGTTTGTTATGATGAACTTGTTGTGTTTAATACGATCAACTGACATTAATTGTCTAAGTGAGGATCTGCAAAACTGTCGTAAAATGGTTTTTAACTTTATGCATCTTCGCTTTATGGTCACAAGACATCAAAAATATTTACGTGATTATGTAACGAAAAAAGAAATAAAGAATTTAGGATTTTTTTTAATGAAGTTGAAGGCAATGGTCATTCAACAGTATTCTAATCCAGCGGAGAAATAATATACATGTTTAATGTCACTGGACAAAATCACTTATAGTTACTAAGTGTATAAGATAATTTAGTGATGGAACTACGTGAGATCGTAGCTCGCTATTTCAATTCCTGGCAAGCGCATTTAGTGTAAATTATAGAACTTGTTACTTCTTATTCGAGTTTAACAAAAACATTGATTGTAATAGTAACATATCATCATTATCATTTCAGCTGCGGCTCCAAGAGACTTCCAATGAGACCGGTTCGTAGCGGCATGCATCTAGCATCTAGCATCATCAACCTTAACAAGGATGTCTGTCCACCTATCTGATGGGCGGCCTGCACTTGGATATCTGGTACGTGGTTTCCGCTACAAAACCTTAAGGCTGCCATTTATTTTGTGCGCTTTGTAACCTGCTCCTTGCGAATTCGCTTATTTATAAAGAATACTTAATTTCGTTTATAATCTCATTATTCCTTATTTGAAAATATTCTTCCATATATTTTCAGCACAATGGGCAGGAAGCGGCTATCTAACTGTTACATTGAAACCCAAGAACACTTCTTAATGATTTCGGAATTCAGAGAATAAAAATAGAGTTTAATGAGATTTTATATGGACACCAATTTGTGGCATATCATACCGATATAAACAAACGTTTAATATGCAGTAATAACATAAGAGAAAAAAGTATTAACTTTTTGTAAAAAAATCTCAAAAATAACCGATATGTGAAAGTAGTCATAAATATATATGTATACATGTCATGCCATATGCAGAAATGTTTTCATTACAAAACGAAGCGACGTAATAGTTGAGTATCATTCACTCAACTATTAGGAGCTGTACTTTGTACAAAGTTACCGTTGCACTCTTTAACCTCATGTTGTGGAGTTTCTTCCTGCTTCTTCACCACAACTATAACACCTTGCGAAGTAGAGAAGAGTCAAAAATAAAAAGACATTAAAGAAATAATATGTTGACAATAATAAGAGTTCTTTTAAAAGTTTTAATTTTTATTAAATGAATTTTATTTTTCATCTTTATTTAAATGTTAGTGTTTATGTGTTTGTATGTCAGTGTGCACGCACGATGGCGCCGGAAATGACTCCTTTGGAACTACTCTCCTTCCTTTTTTCAGCCGATATACTCCCACTGCAAGGTATAGACTTCCCCAAAGATCGCCGCGATTACCGGTTCTGCCCTACCTGTTTCCTGCGACTTTACTCGACATTAACTATGGCGCCTGGATTCGCTCAGTAGATAAGAAATAAACAATAAAATAAATAAAAGTTTTTAATCATATTATACAGAGTTATTACTTATAGGCTAAATCGGCAAATATATAGGTCATTTATCTAAAATTTAAAGTTTTTGCACCTATTTCGAATCACTATACATTAATTTATTTTTTCTAGAAGAATGCGAGAATCCAATACATTCTCACAGTGTATCTGCAGGGACAGGCAGAAACAATACAATAATAAGTTTTAATATGTAGTAATTGGAATTTGTAAAATATTTTTTCATTGCTTATTACGATAACGTTATTTATAATATTTGAAAGAATAGTTTATACTATACTGTTTATATTAACAGAAAATTAGCCATACATTCACCCCTTTAAAGCTATTTCGAGTACGAGTTATCAAAGTTTATCATATTAATTATTGATTCTGCCTTATACATTAAATCTGAGTGAAGAAATTAAAAAGTCATTAAGTCACAGTAAATACGTTCGAAAACTATCATTTACTTTCTCACCGTAGCACTAGGAACTTCATAAATGAATCGCCTCTACGACGTGCTACGATTTCGTAGCTTATCTACGAAGGTGGGAATTGCTTTTATTGCTAGTCTTTTCAATCTTTTCTTTAACACGAATCTAGTGAATGACTTTATTTATGAACAAATATGTGCACAAACTTAATATGCTACATGATAATTGCATGAGCTGATTTTGCAAAATATATCATATTTCAATTCATAATCTCGGTATCTACGTTTGCTATACCCGTTGACTTACAATATAACCGATACGAAATTGCCATCATCCAGTCTTATAGATCTTAAGTAACAGTCTGACCTTTCAGGATTGAGGTTTTACGCTGCGTTTGCGGGTCCGTGGTCCCAACTCTGGAACATTCCATTTCCTTGATACATTATACAGATGTGTTCATAATCGTAATTGTAAATCATAAAAATTTCATGATTCTAAAGAAAACTTTTTCATTAGACTTAGGTAAAACTTCTAGACCGTCATCGTTTTTTTTTCGAATAATTAAACGGCGTCGTCAAAACGCTGATCAAAGAGGGACGAAGTCGCTAAAAATGTCCCTCCTCCTACCGCCCAGATGGGGGGTTGACAGGCTAAAGGGGTTCGTTTCTTTGTCCCGCGTTATCTATACAATTATTTGAAGAAAGTCTCGCAAAAAGATGGGATACTGGACCGGCGCCAGGGTGTCCCTTCTGGTTAAAATTATCCCTTTTTTACGAAGAAATCAGAAAAGGAAAAATTGTAGCAATAATTATAGTTAACAACATTACGAAAGGCTTCATAATAATAGTTGAATCACCAGTGCCGATTGCCTTTCTGGAAGATATAAATGTGAGAATAGCATAAAATGTAAATAAACGTAATAGATATTAATAGAAATGTTATAACAACACGAGTGTATTTTTGCTAAAAGTCTATAGTGACGAAGGATGCCTTTTTTTAGGAGTCATGAAAAATTTTTCTGATAAAAGTAATATGACCTTACTTTATCTACATTACATTCCTCTAAGATTTTTTTTTAATATATTATCTTCCTAACGCCGTTATACTGATGTTTTGTAAGTGATAAGTACTAAAAGTTTTAACTAATGGTTGAAAATACGTGCAAAAGTAGTAACTTTTTTATTATATGATGCCATAAAACTTTTTAGAACATAATTCATAACTGTGATTCTTTTCTTATTTATCCTTAAATATTACTTGTTACTTTTTGTTTCATAGACCACTTTAACTTACATTCATAACGTACTAAATAATTCAGAATGTAAGAAATGACATATACACGCTCTTTTATTTCATTTGTCACAAATATATATAAAAGTCAACCATAATTTTTATATAAGTTTTCAAAACATAATGTGGTCACCCTACAGAAGCGATCTAAGAAAGGGGAGCCGTGGCCGAAATGACGCTACAAATAAAATAAATACAAGACCACTATACATTGAACCGTTCCTCCTCCCGCTAACGGTTCAGAAGAAGGTGTCAGAAGGGAAAAACACGCGACCTACCGCGGACCAACTTTCCTGGACACAAGCTGTCTCAAGCAATAAGATTGGAGAAGAAAATAATATGCAATAGATGGTGAGTCTTTTGATTTATGATAAACATTAAAATGTAGTTTAGATTAATTCTGATAATTTTATTGCAATTTTATTTATTTCTAAATATATACCAATATGATAATCACCTATTCACATAACAATCAATTAAGATTTGTAACTTTTGATGAAATTGCTTGTGCAGCGGATGGACGTTGGAGTTGTATGATTCTGGAGTGGTTACCACAAGTCTGTGGGTGGGCACCCCACTAGGGGAACTGACAATTTAAGAGAAGTCACTGAAAGAAGGCAGTGCAAACTCATCATCGGGGCGATCTTTGGAGAAAGCCTATGCCTTGCAGAGGGCGTCCATAGGCTGACAAGATGAAGTAAATGATTTTATAGGGAATAGCTGATTAGTGTTAAAAGTATTTAGCTTGTATATTTTGTATATTTGTATATTTTGTTTTAGGATAATAAATACTATGATTATTTATTTATGATAATGCGTACATATTAATTATTCACTATTAACGGATCATTTTTATGAGTGTAATTTTTTAAAAATTTTAATTAGATAATAACTTTTTTATTCTTATAAATAAGCGATAACCGACATCGCAGTATTAAAATATAAATTCTCTTTTCAATTCACTCAAAGGTTGTTTGAAAGAAATCGCGGAATTCGATAAGATCGTCAATTGAATTTCTCTTTTCATAATATTATGTTTTAGGTCATTAAAATTAAATGTACAATAAATAAACAAATAAATAAATAGTCCTTGGTAATATTTCAAAATTTAAAGAAAATCAAATTCATAACGTTTTATATCTATATATAAAATAAGAAAAAAATATGTATTATATATAAAATGTATTTTTTTTATTAACTCTATACGCACAGGTAGCCGCTGGGACCTTAAGGTTTTAAAGTGAAGATGATGGACTGGCAAACGCTAGGACGTCTACCAAAGTGAACAGACAACCTTATAAAAGTGACGATGATGGATGCGATGATGCTTTCAACCGAATCTTTTTATTAATCTAGAGGCGAAGCCTGTGTCTATGGATGCCTTTTGGTTGAAATTATGATATTAATAAATAAATAACTTATATCACTGCTAGTAATAAACATCTAATAAAAATATAATAATAAAACTGAATTATTCGAGCACCAAATTTGATGATTATGTACCTACCCCATCAATACTGCTTTGCATTTTGTATCATTGTCCATATCTCCCTATAAAGAGACGTTAGCGACCAATCAAAGCACGCTAAAAAACTTGTCTAAAAAGAGATGAGATACAAGATGATCGGTTATACATGTAAAAGCTTTAAAAGAGTAAATCTTTAGGTAAAAAAATGAAAACTTTTACATCTATTTCCAATTACCATGTATAAAGTAGAGCAGCGCAGGTTGACCCTCACTAGATAGATCGACGACATAGTTAACGTCGTAAAAAGTCGCTGGGTACGGGCTGCGCAAGACCGAACATCGTGACGATCTTCGGAGAAGACCTAAGCTTTGCAGTGGTCATCCATCGGCTAAAAGAAGAAGATGTATAAAGAGAGAGACAGAGTAATCACTCTTAAATATATACCTTTATTTATTTTCAATGTTAACGCGACAGACCAATAACTTATGACAATAGTAAGCCTTCAGGGATAATAAACAACAATAAATTTCAATGTGTAGTAATCAGAATTTTAAAAATTATTTAAGAAAAGGACTAATATATACCTACTTCCGCTATGTAGCAGTAGTCGTGCAATGAAGTGCACCGCCCGCCAGCCCGCTGAATCGCTTTATTGCACGACTACTGCTACATAGCGGAAGTAAGTATATATTCCTTTTCTTACTGAGGATGGACTTACGCAAAGTAACGCCTGAATCTATTACATATTTAAAAAAATATTTTTCATACTCTATTATCATTACGTTATTTATTGTTTCTGACAGCAAATGAGTTACAAATACATCACATTAAAGCTTTCACACATTTTCTTAAATCAATAGCTGTATATATACAGAATATTACAATTGATATTAACATTACCACGATATATGGAGCAAATTGTAGTTATCAAATTTTATTTATTTCGTTTTAATCATTTGCCAAATTTACTATACGATATCGTTTAATATCTTTTAATTTTTAAAAAGGTTACATAAGAGGTGACTGGGAAACTTTTTAGAATAATACAAATTGAAATAAATATCGACTATTAATTGATTTATTTTTTTATGCGCCGTTACTTAAAATCTCATATAAAAATAGTGACAAATGATAAATAGTTTTAAAATAAAAATTAACTCGTAACGCTTTAATTTCGCCTTCATAAAGTTAACAAATCTATATAATAAAGTTCGGCTGGATTTCTAAGACCTTGTTTATCTTAGTTTTGAATCTAAAAATAAAAATATTCTATAAAAAAATTATTATTGCATTCAATAGTTTTTAGTTGATGGAAATGTGTGGAACGTGGTTTGCTGTAAATGAGATACACGGTTGATACTATTTAAATATTACACAGCAAAACTTGTTGAGATCCCAAGGCGGTTGGTTACTTTCCATCTATTTTTCTTACGACAACCATTTTATCGAGACTGTTTGGTTACCTAAAACCTACATGGCCGAGGCAGCCCAGAATCCGCTTGTTACAGATGATCCCGGGTCTTCATACGGAGTTCATCGAGAACAGATCTTCTTCTCCTGGCAATCCACGGTATTTGTAGCATCCTTCGCCGGCTCCACATTTCAAAAGCGTCAATTTTCTTCAACACGGTATAAATTAATTAGTGTGATATGAAAAAATAATAAAATAATATATACGTATAATAAAAAAATTTAAAGATTCGACTATGAAGCAATGTAATTAATGTAAGTTATAATTAAGAGAAAAATAATTATTATTATTCTTATTAATAAAAAACACATAAAGAGCAATAACATATAATATAGCGTGAAATTACGGCCCAAGGGTATCATTAAATAAGGTCGTACCCATACTCGATTATTACATAATTTTTCAATGATAAATGATAGTTGATAATTTTCGAGTAGACATTTTTATTGCGCTTAATTTTACTCACTTATTTCATTTTGGGCATTCGAAATTACTTGACCGATTACATCATCACGTTATTTGAATGAATAAAGGGAAGTAACTAATTAGTAAGAAGATAAGATTGATGATATAGGATTTGTTGGCGAACGAAAGTAACCGAACATAGCCCCGAGCGAATTGAATTGGCAGTCGGCAAGATACAGCGTGCAGAACAACTGGGTCTTTAAGTAAGAAAAGGACCAATATTTAGCCACTTCTGCACATGCAGTGGTAGTCGTGCAATGAAATGCACCGCCCGCCAGCCCGCTGATAAATGCGCATGCGGCAAACAATGCGAATCACACAACCGCCACCACCAAATCACTCAACACGTGTTTCACCCCTCCACGGGGCATCTTCAGGAGCTATGTTACACCGATTTGTGCCAAACACAGAGTGTTTGACTCTGTGTTTGGCACTAATCGGCACGACTACCACTGCATGTGCGGAAGTGGCTAAATATTGGTCCTTTTCTTACTTAGGATGGACCTCCGCGAAGTAACGCCTGATTCCATTAAATACTTGGGTCTTTAAGGTTCTGGAGTGGAGACCACGGAGCGCTAAGCACAGCGTACGACATCCACTCAGGGTGGACAGATGAGATTTAAACTCGTCGAAAGACGCTGGATGCTAGCCGCTTCCATCCGGTCCTGTTGGAAATCTATTCAGAAGCTGCATGGACGCCAGCAGTAGACGTCTTGCGCTTGCAATGATGATGTTGATAAAAATGTATGTTAATTCACATTGCGCCCGACATTTAATGAACTCACTACCCATCGTCGTAACCACAAGGCTGCCGATGTTCTTTGTACTAGATGAAGTCTGAAATCAAACGTTGGACTCTTCGAAGCAGTCAACGCGTCCGGTCACGATTGGGCCCACGGGTGCAGAGACGCAGGCAATTTCCTATCTGACTGACAATTTCCTTTACTCGCCCGATTTTAATATAAAACGAGAAAAAACATCGTGCCAGCTCCGTAAGTGCACGTTGGGATGGAGTGGATACGACAAGAAAACTTTTTATTTATCAGAGAAAATTAAAGGCGAATACATAAAATTTTACAAGATATATGGTTTTTTTTAAATCTAAATAAAAAACATAATATGCACATAACACAGTATTATTTTATATTATTAGCAATTAATATATTTAATTTAAATAATATTTAATTTCAGACATATTTTTGTTACGACTGATAAATATGGTGGTTCTTTTATCAAAATTTTAAAAGAAAAGACTTTTGAAATTGAAAGACCATTTTAAAGAGGAATAACATAGTTTTACTTAAATTTAATTCACTGTGTAACAGGAAAGAAAAACAAATATTGGCCAGAATTGTCAAGACAATTTGTTACAGACATTATTATCTGTTATGTCTCTATGCTATTGGAGTTCGGTGCTATTCTATTAGGTCAAGGAAAAAGTCTTATCGCAAAAAGAACTCGGTATCCGATGACAGAATTTAGATTTCAAATTTAAATAAAAATAAATACTACAAATAAAAGATTTATTTTTATAAAATTTAAAAATGAGAGTCTTGCGAATTTTATTTCTTAACTATTATGTCGTCTAAAGGCATACCATCACGTCGGGTACACTTGAAATCTGGCCACGGTATTTCGTGCCATTCGCACATGTATTTACTTATTTACATTATCATTAGGAACTGTAGTACATTTGAGTAATGGAACCGGTATTTATAATTTTTGAGAATCAAAATAGGATCTTCTGGAATTTTTCTCACGACGTATACAAGTGATCACTCTTAATGATCCTATAGGAATATGCAAGGTGAATAATTTAAGCTTTTTTCGGCCCCACAAGAGGGCAATTTAATAGTTAAGAGAAAATATTAGAAAGACTAAGGTGGAGCAAGGCACATAAAAGGTTGAAAATTACAGCACTAGACCAATGTGATGGATTACGGCCTGCTCCTTCTATAAGAAGACACTTGTGTTCCGACAATTATATAACAAAAGTCCCATAGATACGGAAAAAGTAAATTATGTCGAATCATGTCTATCCTAACAGTGATGGCAAACTCTTAGACCACGACATGTCAAAATTTTTAAAAATCGAAACATAATTTTTGTTACGTGTCTATGAATGTTAGTAATTTATGTGAATTATTTTTTTTGTCGAATCATGATGAAGGGATATGCTCGGAGTTTACCTACAAGGATATTTAAGGAATGAGGAGATTCATAGACGAGCAAAGATAGCGATTATAGTCTAGTGGATTGGTAGCGTGGTGTCAGGGGACAGGCCTGATGGATAGCAGAACAGGCTGCTGTTTCAACCTTAAGTCTTGAGTGAAGACTACGGACCTGAAAGGTAGAACATCTACACTCAAGGTGGACAGACAACCGGCCTTATTGTAAATCTATGGAAGAAAGCCAGTGTCCAGTAGTGAAATTCAAATTTTAAAGTGTCGGTATATTTGGAGCATGATTTAATTGACATCTCTTGCTCCAAAGGTACATTCGAGCGCTTAAGACATCACAATTATAGGCCTATAAAAATAAATTACTAACAAATTATCGTTATAATTGGATCTGAAACAATTTATTCGGAAGCGTCGCTTGTCCTTGTTATTCGATATCTCCATTATCCATGTTATTCTGACGTCCCATCGAGAGCTTTGGCGAGAGAAAGAAAAGTGGCTCGCGAGCACCGTCTCCCCTCCCGTTCCCCGCACCACGTCCCCTCCAACCCCGCTACCACCCTAGACGCCGTTTTATAAGACGCTGTTTTATTTTAGTCACTATTGTGTTTATTGTATGCTTTGCCCTCTTTCAAGTATTTTGATATTTTTAATAAATTTTAATTACTAAACAGAAATATTATGTATCAAAATTCATTGCAAATAAATTATTTAATTAAATTTTTACTGAAGGCTTCATGATCAATATCATCATCTCAACCAAAAGACACTTGCTGCAAAAGATAGGCATCATCAAAAGATTGCCACTTTGACCGGTTATTAAAGCCTTCGTCGTTTCAACCCAAAGACACCTACTACAAGGCATAGGCTCCCCCCAATGATAGAAGATCAAAGATAGGGTGATACATCATAATCGCCACACTTGGCAGGCAGGTTGGCGATTGCAGTGTAGAATTGTGGTACACATAGAACGCTACTGCCCATCCTCTGGAAACTTCTTTGTAAGCAGTGCAAAACCTATATAATTAATAAACTAAGTGTTAATTATAAAAGATTGTATCGAAGGAATAGAACTCGCGGCCTACGATCGCAAGTCTCAGTCCTCTATCGCTCGGCTACTACTCTTATCAAAGCCTTACAGTGCATAAATTAGAAGTATTATTTTTGTAATTAGTCTTTGTTCATTCATCATCTTTTTAACTATCGTAATCGTCCTCAACATTATCGTAATTCCAGCCAGGCCTACTTCATAGGTTTTTAATAGAGCCGTGTAAAAGCTGTCTAGATCCAACGTCTTCCGCCTCTGTTAAGATCGACAGACGGCCTGGTCAAAGACAACATTCGTTGTAGGTGGATATTTAAATTAATAAATAAAGCGGGTGCTCTGAAATAAGTTACATTTGTTTCCTTTTTTTTACTAGACTACGACAAGCCTATCGAGATAGTTCTTTGAGGTTCTAAAGTTACCAGGGACCGGAAGGTGCTGAGAAGGACTCCTACGCACAAAGTGGACAGAAGAGGTCCTTATCAAGGAAGATGCAAGATGCAAGTAGCTTCCTACTGGTCCTATTATAAATCTATGGAAAAAGTATATCTAGCAGTGGACATTCTATTGGTGAAATGATGACGAAGATAAAGTAGATAAGACTAGATAAGATAGATCAAATAGTCAAAACATGTACTTGCTGAGATATTTATACACTGCTTCAATGCTCATTTTAAATATAAAATTATTTATTGTTTAATGTTTACGTAAAAAAAAATATCAATCAAAGAAGTAAAATGATTTTCTTGTGATGTTCTCTCTGTTAAAGACTACAAATGATTATTCTTTATATTTATTTTTATGCAACCGTTCGTAATCCTTGTGTAAACGGCTGACAAAAATCTATATTGCAATGCGACTATAAATACTTTTAAAATTACGTGACATGAGTGTCTGTTTAATAACTTTCCAGTTTTAACTACAATCTGTTCTATCACCTGATTGTACCTTTTCTGTGATTTATAACGAATTTTCTATATACAATTGCACATAGGAATTATTCTCTTTTCGAATCTCAGCAAATAACGAATACTTCGGTATCGTTATTAGCAAAACCTCCTTCAGGATAATTCGAGAGCTGTGCTAATAAACCACACACCGCATTAGTACAATAAATACTTATGTATCCTTATCTTTCTTCTATCGAAAGGATTATAGAAATCCAAATGTTTGAATAATCTGTTGATGAGCTTTTCGTCTGTTATAAAACTATAAGTGTAATGATACTAATTTATATACGAATTGATTAAAATCAATACATTTGTAGAGTTTACACGAGATCGATCAATATTATTGGCCACTAGTAAAAAAACAAAATAGCTAAAATATTTTTTTGCGAATTCAAATTCGAACGTTCATTTGAATTCTGTCGCAATCAGTGAAATATTCATTGTGTCTTATGTAATCTCTATACAGAGATTGTTTTCAGATTTATTGAGGTGATGTATATTGGATATATATACATATATCTAATATAAATCACCTCAATTATTCCTATCTTTCATATTCCTTGACATGAAAAAGAAACAAATACAGGCACTCAACGCCACCCGCCTACGGCATGTAGATAATTTATATAAATGCGACCTAGACCTCTAAAATTCCTAATGCAACAGAATCGTGGTTAAGGCCGCCTTCAAGCTTATTGCTATGTTTAAAAGGCTAGAATTAGCGCCCACGGCGTTTCTCAATTCATATCTTGGGTAAACCTGTATATGCCAAAGGGCAAGATGTGAAATATTGTATGTTTTATTTAATATTATATGACAAATACGATTAATAATTAATTAATTCTATGAATTTTAACTAATAAATTACAAATCCAGTGTAACCTCTGAAACACTGTAAACACCATGAAAACTAATCAACCCGGTTGGACACCGCGTTGAGGGCACGCAATGCGTTAGAGAGACGTATTGCAGTTAGATAATGGTTGATAATGAAAGAATTGTTAATTATATATAATTATAGTCAATGTCACGACCAACATTAAATACTAAGTATATATTGTACTATAAACATAAAGTTTAGGTGCTTAAATAAAATAAATAAGAAAATAACAGTGCTGATTGAATGATGTCTTAGAATATGCCGTTTAACTTGAGATGTATTTAGCATAAAAGCGCTATATAATACTTAATTATATTTGAAAGCAATAACTATTTTATATACAATGTGTGTCAGCCGGAAATCAAATCCAGAACGTAGACTCAGACGTAGACAACAAGGATATCACTATTTCGTAAACAAAAAATATTAATACATATGTAAAAATACACAGTGTCTCTATTACTAGACATGTATATATTCATTATCATGTGTGGTCTCTTATGGTTTCACTCTATATTACCCATACTTGTAAATAAAAATTTTATAATTTATCTATTGACTCTTTGAAACTACGTCTAAACAGTATATAACAGATAACTTCTTAAACAAAAAAAAACTTTATATATAATATTCATACGAATATGACATGCCAATGAATTAAATGTTACACACATACTTCCTCTACCAAGTGAAACTTAAACTGACGTAGCCGTTGTCGTCGTTTCAGCTCATAGACGCCCACTGTAAACAATCGCTGCCAATTAGCTGAAATGAAAGCCTTATGCTACCGTCAAAGATATCTATGGAGAGATATACCGTAATCGCTACGCTTGGCAGCAGATCTGCTGTCGCAGTGTGGTATTATGGTACGCAGAGGATGCTGCTGCCCATCCTCTGGAAACTGATTTGTGAGCAGTGGCAATCTTACATAATTAATGCACGAATTGTGAATTACATTGTGTCCCGGGAATCCAACCCGCCACTTATGAACGCAAGTCTCAGTTCTTACCGCTGAGCTTTCACTGATTATGTGTCGGAAGCTGTACAAATAAACAAATTTGACCAAAAAAATTATATTTTGATCATTAATGATCTAAAAAGAAAAATAATAATTATTACTTTGATTGTATGTATTTTCTAAACGATCCTGATACATACATAAAAAAAACTTGTAACAAAAAGCTATCAATTGATCGATACTAAAATTAAAGATTAATTAATCAAAACACGTTAAAAGAAGCCTCTAGAGCTGTGTATGCATGTATTGAAGTATTTTATAAATAAAAATATTACAAGTATTTCAGCATCCTAATTTTGAAAGTGTGGTTATAAATCCCAAAATGTTCAGCTATTTTTCTTTCAGTTAAATTTAGCGTAATTGTTTTGAACTGGGGCGAATCGTAACAACAACACACCGGCATAATTCACCAATAAATAAATCGTAAAACACATGATTTTGTTGTTCTGTTTATTATTATCTATTTATTTCATTTAAGACATCGAAAATTTACAGCCAATATAACCTTATTAACTTTTAAGTGTTTTTACTTATAGCACTGTTATAGGTTATACAACTATGACCAAACAACTAATATATCATTTGTAATTTTTGGACATACTTGGATATATCACCCGTAATGAAGGTTCAACGGAACGTTTGATGATGCTAGATGAAGAATGATGCTAGGCAAAGTGGAAGGCATCCAGTGGACGCTCTCTAGCAAGATGAACAGACGTCCCCAAAACTCTTAATAAAAAGTCACTAAATTAATGATCTCACTCCGCCAAAAACCAAGCTACATGGCGACGCATAACGAGAGCAGCGGGGGCACCAGAACTGACCAAGAGAGCACAAATTAGAAGATTCCTAGTGGCTTTTTACAAATGCACTATACAATACCTTAAGAGTTTTAGCTTTGGTTAAACTATTTGGAGATTCCCACTATAAACTTCAGTAATATAAATTTCTTATTTCAAAGAACAATATACAGCCGTGATGAATATGACCTTGGGGTCACCTATAGTATTCATTTTACCGTTTCCAGCTTTTATTTTTCAAAAAAGTTATTGGAATATTTAAAAAGAGTATTTATTAGTTTTTAATTGAAAAATCACGTTTTAATTTGATAACAACGCATAAATAACATCACTTCAATGCGAAAAAAAATTTTAAAATAATTTTAACAATATATCGATTAATGATAATAAAAATCCTATTTTTGTCTACAACTGAACCCGAAACCGCTCCCGAACTTGGTCAATAGTCTATCTGAAAGAATGACATTTTTAAATTGCCTCAAAATTAATTAAACTTACTTCTCCGAGTCAAAACATTAATATTTCTGAAAACATGTTTATTTTGTATTAATACAATAAAACTTATTAGATTTAAGATAATAAAATATGCTGCAATTAAATAACAAAATATGTACATCAACACTACACAACATACTCGATATTCTTAATACACATTTCCATTCATAGATACGGTCTTTGGTAGTTTTTGGACTTATTTCTTTTATGTAATTTTTTGACATGGATTTAAAGCTTTAATTAATAAATAAATAATAAACGAACGTAATTTTAACCACTCTGATCACAGCGACATAAGCCTGCGAGCATAGTTCAAGGATGAGCAATAATCATATATTTTAAACAATCTTAATTATTTGCATCAAGAAAGACTTAAAAATTCACTACGAAATTTTGATAATTCATCTAATTTTTTTTTGGATACACATGTTACTTTTGCCCATAGACGCCCGCTGAATGGCCTAAGCCTCTCCCAAAGATATCTATGGAAGGATATACCATAATAGCCACGCTTGGCAGGCGAGTTGGTGATCGCAGTGTGGTGGTACGTAGAGGACACTGCAGCCTATTATCTAGAGTTTTTTTTCTGCTCAGTGGCAATCTTATTCAATCACGACTTAAAGTTTGAATTATATATAATTGCATTCTGCGAATCAAACCCGCGGCCTACTTTCGCAAGTCTTAGTCCTTACCGCTACCACTGCAACCATTGGATATATAAAATAATATTAAATTAAACAAATCGGTTATTAATATCTTTTAATAAAGATCAAAATTACTAGTATCTGTAAAATTTAGATAAAAGAGTAGGTAAATAATAATAAAAGTAAATACAAATAACTAATGACAATTTGATTCAAATATGGCGGATAATATTGACGGATGACGTACATTTTCCCGCCAGATTTCAACACCGCAACGAGGCGCCCCACAAACACATTCGACATTAAGAGAGCTCGTCGGGAAGGTTTTTAGGACCGATTGATTTGTATTCGCAAAGATAAGTAATTACGCGCCATCTCGAGGCCAGATCCATAAATCCGCGGCGGGGGGGCAGCCCTCCCTTGAAAAAAGGGGGTGTTCTTCTTATATTTAAATATCGAACCCCTTCCGGGTAGGTGCCACGGTTTTTCCAGTAAAAGGGGTAAGTGACAGAAGCAGAGAACAAACGATGCCTTAGAGTTGTTACTAAGTTGTTTATTATTAAGTTTAAATTGAAAATTGTATTGCTAGAAGCAATAAACTGTTGACGCATAAACGATATTCCGGAAGTAATAGTCGAGGTTTGGCCCTCTTGAGTACTCTTGTATATCGGAAAGCTAAACGGACTTCATTGACAAGTGATAACCCAATCCGAGCTTATATCGTGGGAGCCCGTGAACCAAGTCACTCCTTGGAGCGCCCGCCGAAGCACTCTAAAAGCTCGGCGACGTCCCAGTCCGGTGAAATAGTAGGATGTAGTGGCCCGCCAAGGTTTCTGTGGAGGCCCAAGCAAGGACAGCAGTGAACATTCGATTCAAAAAGTGTTCCAGTTTGAAGGTGACCTAGTAGTAGTAAAATAAACAATTGTACTAATCAACGTATATATTGTGACAGTCGTAACATGATAATTAATCAATATATTTTTAGTTTAACAAAACAAATCGTTTGATTTCTTAATAACTTACTTGTGGCACAAGTTGAATTCATAAACAGTTTTCCTAAATTATGTTTTTTATTATTTTGTACGAGGTAATGGTAGTTACCGACTGAGTTATATGAGCGGTGGAATAGGGGAAGGAAGACGATTAGCAAGAAATATTGCAAAAGGAGGCTGCGCAGAGATAGAATGAACATCAGAGCTCTTCATACATAGCTAGAGACCTAGATGACGAAAGAAGCTACCATAATGTTTTCTAATCCCAATAGCAAGGCCTTTACTGTGGATTAGGGGTGATTGTTGCAAGTATGTTTGGCCTGGCATCCATGCGTGAGTTAATTCTGCCCACGTCTGCATGACAACGAGTGGAGGGCTCTACCCAGCGTTGAGATTAACGCCATTGTTAGTACAATAGTAAGCGAGAGCGCTCTCGTAGTTTTAACAAAAGGCATCAAGAATGACAAGTCCTCGCATCAGAACAGTATCGCATGTAGAATGTCCCCATGAGATCAAAAATATTACGATTGCCGAGACCCACACGAGATATTTGATGAAAGTTCTGGCCTTTTTATAAACTGTAGATTATATCAGTATAAACTGTCTCTTTATTGGCAAACAATTTTTTCTATTCTGTCTGCGGGAAAACAGTGATTTCTTATGTTTTTGGCTATTAAGTTTACTCATTTTCTCATATTCTTGTTATTTTATAAGATTGGATGTTGTTACAATACACACGCAATTGTCGGAGGTAAATTCTAAATCTTAATATTAAATTAACGCTACTCATAGGAAAATATATGAAATTGACTAAAAAAAATTGCGTAATATGTATTTAGACAAGAAATGATAATAAAGTTTATTAAATTACACATGTAAATAAAAAGTTTGAAGTGACTGAAAGTAAAGAAAATACGGAATAAAAATATTTTAATAAAAACACCCAGTCTATGTATTTCGCTACGCTGTCTCAAGATGGACTTAAGAAGCAAAAAGGAAAGAGTCCAAGGGGCGGCCCCACCCGGCCCCCGGCCCATCGGAACACAGAATAATAATCGCCAAAAGAAACGATGGGGAGGAAAAATATAAATAGCTGTATCTACCTCCCCGGGATATTAAAATTTGTACAACAAGCACCGAGGCCCGGTTACAATTTCGCTTTGAACGAAATTATTTTCAACCGGGTATTCGGACATGATCATTGTTTTTGTTACGGCATCACGTAGGTAGACCGAACCAGCTAACGCAGATCTATTCAGCCTGGATAACGGTCCTCATTTTATCTTAGTTTGAACATACAGAGTTACCTTTATAATATTCATTTATTAACTGCGAAAAGTAATCAAATAACACTATCACGGTGGACAGATGATTTTGTAAGATTTTCGGAAGACACTAGACGCAGGTCGCTTTCTGCCGGACCTACTGAATGTATAAGGGGAAAACCTATGTCTAGACATTGAATGTCCTACGACTGAAATGATGAATTTAAAATATCACTGATATCTTTTAACTATCGTAAAATAAAGAAGAGAGGTATATTCATGTAAGTGCAGTAATATTCTATTAATACTATTCGATCAAGCAATAATCATATTCATAAAGACATAAGCCATAACTTTACACAACTGTTATTCAATAGGTTACAATATGTCCATAATTTAACAATAATTTGAAGCCTCATTGGCAAACTCACTGTCGTTCAATGAGTTAGAAATGAGATCTGTGGAAGAAAAATTAACCGATATAGCACATGCAGTTGGCATGTTGAAGCGTCAAAGTGCAGGCCATATAGCGCGTAGTACGGATGGTAGACCTTAAGGTTTTGTATTGGAGACCATGGATCGGCTCACGCAGCCTAGGATGTCTATCTACAAGGTAGACAGAAGACTTTGGTAAATTCATCGGGATACGCTGGATGCAAGATGCCTTCGCTGCAACGGGTCATATTGGAAATCTTTGGAAAGACTAATTTTGCCTTGTGAACGTCCTATGGTTGAAATGCTGATAATTATGATATATATCGCTACTGGTTACGCGAGTCTATAGCAACTAAATCGTAAATTGCGATTTTATCTCTATACAAAAAATACATTGTCATATATATTTTAATGTATGTACAAAATTTATTAATTATCAATAAGTAAGTAAGACAAGACGAGATTGCAGTACGCGACTTTTCTGATATATAAATGAAACGCCTTGATGGTACAAAAAGTATTTCAACTCTGACCGCAAAAGCAAGGGAATTGCTCAAGTCGTTGTCACGCTCGTATTATGTATCGCTATCTCACCATGACACGAGAAAGAAAAATGAATTGTATAAATTAGCCAAAATAAGAAGTACAGACAGCGGTCTTATCGTTAACGGCTATTTATTCTAGGCAAAGATTCTTCTTCTGCATCGTACACTCTTGTTAGAGTAACCTGGTAGTACCCAGGTCGTTTCAGGTGCACCTGCTCTCGACATGAGTCGCCATGTAGCTCGGTATTTGGGGGAGTGAAAGCGTTCATGCATTGAGTTTTAGTAGCAGTTTAATAAGACCTATCCGTCGTATTGGAGAGCATCCTGTATGCACTTTTTTCTTTGAGGAAAATGCAGCGAGCAGTCATGAATCTGTTTACATTAGAGCCATTTGTAGCTTAAAAGTTAGATATTGCCTGAGAGATGTTTTTAAATAAGTTCGTATTCTGAGAGTTATATATTATTTATGAGACATAATTTAAAAACCTTTATGAAAAATAGTGACAGACACATGAAAAAAAGCAATAAAAATAAATAAGAATGTTATTAAGATTTAATAGTAGTTTTTAAGATTTAATAAATCTTAAAAATTTTGTGGAGCATGCTTTATTGACATTTATATGATTGTTATAGTTTAATTACACATGAATAATTATTGAATTTCATTTAAAAGAGCAACTGTTCAGTTTCTGACCGGCTCTCCTCAGCAGAACAGCGTTCTGAGCCGATGCTACCTTTACAACTCATAATGTTAATATGATCGCCGAATTTAAAACACGTGTAAACGGCAATTTGAATAAAGATATTTTGAATTTAAAATGATGTACATAAATATTATAATATTAAGAAATTATAATACATATATTTAAAAAGTCTGCAAATATGTACTACATAAATAACAAAGTTGAGACATAATGTGTACGTATATTCAGTGTGTAAAGGTTATAGTGAAAAGTACTTAAGTAGAAATCGTTTCACAAGCGTGCAACTATCGGATACATGCGAGCATAATAAGATAATCTGTAACCACGTCTTATTGGAAGAAGATCACTAAAAAATCAAGAAAAGTCGCCAACACTGACGTCACGTCTTTTTAAAGGCTTCAAATAACTTTCCGCTACGATGTACCTGTATTTTTAAATACCTATATTTGTAGAGTCAAATGTTAAAAAATTTCAAAAGACAATTTTTCGTATATCTAGAATAACTATTGTTAAAGCTCAAGTTTATGATACTGAAACAAAATATTTTTTTATGTAACAATGACGAGGCAACCATCAAAGTGTACTTATGATGAATAAGCACTTAATACATCTTATTAATAACTAGCTCTCCCCCGCCGGCCTCTCGTGATCTGCACAGCACTTTGTGGGTGTGATTTCACAAATTCAATTCTTGGTTTTTAACATCTCAACTAAATGTTATAGACAAGTTTTATACTTATATAACTTATAGTTTGGTAATTTGTAGTTAGCGGCTCCTCAACTCTTTTTGTGTAGAATTTCGTAAAATGCTTTCTTACCATTCCGCGAAATAAATCATCTTCATCATTATCTAAGCCGCCCTCTATAGACGCCCATTGCAAGGTATAGGCCTCCCCCCTAAGATCTTCATGATGACCAGTCTTGGGCTGTCCGCATCTAACGAACCCTCGCAACTCTATGTCGTTGCTCTACTCAGTGGGATATCATCCATCCCGCATCTACCACCTGGTGGTAGCCACTCGAGAACCTTTGGGTCCGTAACGATCACCGATAGTACAAATGAGGTGCCGCACTGTTACTTCAGAAAAGCAATTATTGTAGCTACGTCGGCGACATGGGTTCTTCTGCCATACTCCTTTCTGATTAGTATAGCAAAAGAAATATTTCTGTAAAATTTCAAATGTCTTAATCTTATGGTTTCGGCGACATTATAATAAGTCAGTACATTATTTAAAATCTCTTATACATATGTATATAGATAGATAGATAATATAGTTTTATTTAAAATCTACATATACATTGTTTTTTTTAAAGTAAGTTTTAAAACTAAATTTATTACTTTCTAAAATAAATGCTAAATTGTTTGGTGTCTCATGGTAACGGTTTTGTGGCAGATTAAAAAAAAAGATGACAACGGACGATAAATTAGTGTAACTACACGAACTAATCCACGATATGAAAGTGAAGTGAAAACGTCTTGTAACGACGCGATTGAATCGGAACAAATCGCAGAACTTCTCACTCGCAACCCCACTTGAGTCGAGCGTGTTCGGTTAATTTCACGTACAGTCAGCAATAAAAATTTATAAATAATCATTTTATTTTTCTTTTAAAGTAATTTTACTGATAGTAAGTGATTTTTTCTATGCGCTATTAAGAATTAAGAATTTTAAAAATCTTTGTAACTTTAATAGTTCTCGCTCACTCGCTATAATTAAACATTTATTTCATTGATAATTTTAAAAAATTATTTCTTAAAATTTTTGAATTGATTTGAAAGATACACTCGTACGTAATTTGCACTTTTTGCATTCATTATATAGGATTGCCTCTACACACAAGTCGCTAAGAACCCTCTTTTTTAAGCTATAGATTTAAAATAATTTTCAAAATGGCATTAGTCTAAAAGAAATCCAATGAAATTAATTTAAAGATTTATTGACTAACCGTACTGAAAGAGCAATGGTTGGGAGTTCACGTGTCATTTTGAAATGTTTTGTGGATGATCCTAGCTTACGCCTTGACACATGGTCCGTTCATTTTATCGTATTCGTCTTTTTTTAATTTTCACGCACAGAAAATACACAAATTAAACATAAAAAGTAATATTTTTGTATTAAACTGCTATAAATATGTTGAATCACCAAATGTATCTGTGCACAAATCTCGAATTCAGTTCAACAAATTCCGCTAATTTTTTTTTTACATTTCCATAAATGTACCAAACATTTGACATGAATCTTAAAAAAACATAGTAATATTAAGCAAAAAATCGTGTATAGCATAGCAAAGAAAATTAGTCACATCATTATTGAAGTTTTGTAGTGTAGGAAATGAAAAACAAATTTTTAAGTAACCGTTATTTATTATAAAATTATAAATAAATACAACGACCAAACAAGGTTTTATTTTTTATTCCTACTGATCGTGGCAGCTAGTCATAAACATGAAAAACATAATAGAAAATATTATCTGTAATCATCAATTAACACGTTATATGCCATGGCAATAGTAACATGATATTATTAATAATTCTAACACTAGTGTATAGTTATCATCAAAAGGCATAAAAGATTTGATTTTTTATTTTATATTATTTTCTACTACTACTTTCTACTTACTAATTCTTTTAATCATATTTATATTAGATTTTTTTTTTAAATATAATTTCTGTGCTTGCAAGCCAGCATTGATTTTTTGTTCTTTTCCCAGAAGCCGTCTATCGATATTAGCACCGATATATTTCGACTATAATCTACAGCTACACAAAAATGGCAAGTAAACACAAGACGAGATAACTCGCAGTTGGCGTCCCAGAAAAGAACGCAATCTACTAGGTATCTCAGTTGGCAGTCAACGTCTAAACGCATTATATTTCATTCTGATCATGTTTGGTTTGGTGCAAACTCAAAGCCTTTTCTCTATACATAACAAATTCAGTTTGTATTTGTAAACCAATTGTAGTCTAGTAGTGTGGTTTAGTACTGCAACTAAAGATAAGGATTTTTTATAGCCACCCAAAAGCTTCTGCAACCAATTGGCACAAACCTTTTATATCATTGCTACTTTTATTTACATTTTCCCTTACTGGAAATTTTTTATTACTTTTTATCTATTGACCGATGCCTATTTAAATTAACTCTTTGTTAATTTTATTAGAATGTTTATTACTAAATGTTGTTCTAATTAGATTTATTAACTACTTCTCTATCGTATTTACTTTATTCATTTTATATTCGATGCTTTTCTAAGTTTATTTACTAATTTATGACTATATATACAATATGTGTGCGATTCATCTATTATTATTAGCGAGCATTGTAGTGCACTATTCACCTCTGATTCTTATTATTTACTTTATTTTTTTACACTGATACTTATTATAAAACACCTCTCTTTAACTTTTTCTCTTGATCTGTCTACGTGCTCTCTATTATCCAAATAGATTTGGCACAATGTTTCACCAATCTTTATAAGACCATTTAACCGAGGGTTCTAAAAACGCCCTGATCTTAGAAAATACCACAACATACTCATATGGGTTTTATGTGGTCATTTTTACAGTATCCTTAAAACAGTAGTATAGCAATTCATTCCCAAGTGTCATTCACACTATCATCGGATTTTTAGCAAGTTTTTATTTAATAAACTTCTTAAATTCATACACGATACTTGCAAACTTGATATTTGGATGTTTACATTAAATATTGCTAAATTTCATTTAAAAATATGAACTGTTTTGTTTCCGGACGGTTCTTCTCAGCAGATCAACATTCCGAATCGACGGTAGCTTGCTACTTTAATGTCAAAAGAATTGACGATTCATGAGTTCGTGTAAGAGCCTACTTGAATAAAGATATTCTCAATTTCAGTTTTAAACAGTAACAGTACGCAATTGTTTATAAAAGAGTTATTATTTTACATCATGCTAAGAGAAAAGCGTAACTGTAATGTCAGTGTACCTAACGCACATTGCCTTTTTCTTATGTTTTCTTTTACTTTAAAAATAAAGCAATGACACTGTAAGGGTGCGAAAAGGACGGAGGTACCGGGGGGTCATTTTTGCCAATACTTAAACGAAGATAGATAGCTCCCACCCTGAGCCGGGGGTGTTTTAAGAAAATTTTAACTTTTCTTTATTCAAAGGAAACCCGCCCGAAAGGGGGGCAACCCCGCCCTGTTCCCATTTTTCTTTTGCTATTCTCTTTGGCCACTTTCAAAGGAAAATAACAGTGTGCTCTCTCTTGAGCATTTATTAAATTCTTAGTGAATATCTAAAAATGCTACGTCTCGTGCCCACGCTGGATTTGCGAATTGAAAACCGTCCGTTTTATTTCCAAATGGAATTATGTTTTAATCGTTTTGCTCCTTTTATATTTCAATTTTAAGCGATTCCAAGAATTTCATTTATTCATTAAATTTTAATCTACAAAAGGATTTTTTGTTCGAAATCCTCAGTGGAATTCAATTTATAAATTATAACCAACTTATTCATTTTATTTCTTTAATAAACTTTATGAAAAAGGCATTATGATTTAATTTCATAATTTTGATTGGACGATTAATTGTAATCACTTGTGTATGTCAAGAGAATAATACCAAAAGTGACCAATTTTATAGGAACTACAATTGGATTCCTCCAAAATAACATCCTTCAACTTTAACCTAAGAATGTTCGCCGCGACCCAAAAATACTAACTGTTCTTTAATCACATTTGATTTAGATATTATATATATTGTTAGATAATTTGAAAGCACAGTAAAATCTCTTATTTCCAGCTTCTATAAACGATTAGTATATAGACATAATTATTAAAACATTTATCCGTTGTGTTATTTTGTGTTGTGGGCATTTTGTTTATTCTTCTTCAAGATTCGCTTTCTGAAGACTGGAGAGCGTGGCTCCCATCTGTAAGCGCCTGTTTAGTGATGTTACGCCAGTATATCAAGTCCTATATACGCGTAGAGCAACTTGAAGTGGAGCTTACTTTACTTTATCAACATCAAAGTGATAGAGACATTTATAATGAACATGCATATTAAAATACAGATGACTTATAATACATATTATAAATATAAGTACATATATAAACTACACAGTTTAACACTATTCCTACCGACACTTAACGTATACCTATTCCTACCGCAGCTGGTCAAATGACCGTCTTTCACAACTTATATTTTTTAATATTGAATGCAGACCAATAGCCAGCTTATCAGTATAAAAATATATTTTCTTTTACTCAAGAGTACATACTTAATCTACATTCTATTCTTTTTCGTCGCACTTTTAACAAATGGGCTTCTCAACTGTACATTTTCCGCAATTACAATCATAAATATCATTTCAATCTTAGGACGTTCACTGGCACTATGTTCAGCCTCTCTCATAAATTTTCAATGAGATCGGTTGGAAATTGGTCGTGCATTCAGCGTCTTTCGGCAATCTTAAAAAGGTCGTCTGTTGTCTGGGACGTTCTACACTGCTTTTGTCGCTCAAAAATCTCCACTTCGGAACATGTAAAATACAATATATACATAAAATACGATATATATGTAATTATATGTAAAAGTATACATGCTGTGTTATTGAATAACTAGCTGATCCCGCAAACGTTGTTTTGCAAAAAAAAGTTTTTATTAACAAATAAAAAATAAGGGTTGATCGTAGAGGGGTGAAAATTTAGGGTTGTATGTATTTTTGTATGCTGTATTATAATAAAATGAAAACTAAAAAAATTGTCTAAAAAAAAAATAAAAAAAAATTTAGGGGTGGACCACCCTTATCAGTTAGGGGTATGGAAAATAGATAGTAGCCGATTCTCAGACCTACTGAACACGCATATAAAATTTGGCAAAAATCGGTCGAGCCGTTTCAGAGGAGTTCAAGTTCTAATACCGTGACACGAGAATTTTATATATTAGATTTCAAATATGTATGCCTTTTGTAGATGCCAACACCTTTTCTTGATCTATAAGTTGTAATACAATAAATTTATAACGTATTATGTGGTATTTGCAAATTAATTCCAAATACCACATATAACAAAAAATTATGAGTTTTTCCATGTATCTAGATTTTAACAATCTAGGTCATCTAAATTTTCAATGTTACCCAGAGATACAATATGTAGGCATTTGAACTATATATTTATAAACAACTATATTCTTAAATAAACTTCTACTTCACTTACTATCATAGTAAAGCAAGCGATTGCAACAAGTTTTAACATATATTATTTAAATTAGGAAAGAAATCGAATGGCTGTAAACTTTTAACAGAGAACCAAAACTGCTTGAATTTCAATGTCAAAAAATTTCAGTTATCAACGCGAATGTAGTGAAGTATCTAGTACAACGCAAGTACTAGAACTGGATAGATTTCTCATGAAATGAAAATAGAAATCTAAAAAAGTATACTGGTTAGAAAAATGTAAGGATTCTCTCTAAAAAAAGGATTAGTTCATTCGTTCATTCAATTATTCATGTCAACCGATAGAGAAACGCACACTACAAGGTATAAGCCTTCCGCAAAGGTCGCAACAATGACCGCTCCTGCCCTGGCCGCATCCAACGACTTCACCTGACCTTGATTATATCTTGGAGTCACTTAACCCTCACCAAGTGACCCACGCAGCCTCTACTGGCTCGTGATCGTCACTAGAGAACCTTTCAGCCAATGTGTAGTTTCTTAGGACTAAACAGCTAAACAAATTAACATAAAAAGATTACTGGAAACATACAACTGTTCATTCTTTACTGTCCCAGGCTTAGGCTTTTTCTTATTTATAATAATTTTTAAAAAAGTATACATCCTTAAGAAAGCGACTTAAATAGTTTTTTTATATAACATTTACATTGAAGTATTATTTAAATGATCTGCATGCTGTAGCTTGTTTTGAATTAAGTCGGGTACTCTCGTTCGTACGAATCTCTTGATTCGATTTTTTAGACAAATCTCGAGCATTGACTTCCTGACGATTTTAATAAGACGTTGGATGTAGGCCGATTCCAAACGGTCCTATATATGAAAAGCCTATACCTATCAATGGTCGCTACGGCTGAAATGATGATTATAATAATTACTTATCGATACTTACGAGCTCATTGCATTAAGATTTCTACTGTTCTCCAACTATGGAACCTTTCGTGAACCCAAATCCGATGAAGCTGTAAAAGCCCTTAGGGCTAACAGTGAAATATCTTCAGAAACAATATAAGAGAAAACAGGATAAATAAACATTATATAAATTTGACGTATTAACATTATTACTAAATTAATTAATAGCGAAAGTTTATTTTTGTGCCATCTAGTAGCCAATTTACGAACTACAGTTGAACAAAAAACTTTGTTCGTTGTGGATATACTAATAGATGAACGTTTATTAAAATATTCCAAAAGAAACTATATTCAATCCACTATAAGAGAATATATGAGAAATGCCAATAACGACCTCACCTTGAAATGTCGAATCTTTTATTAAAATTTTCCATCGCATTTTAGCGAAAACCGTTTTTTTTTACTCCAGGTATTCTGAACTACAATCAACTAGATTGGCTCTATATAACTATATAATGTCAATAATAATAAGCCGAACAGTTAGTCAACATCTCGATTTAATGGAATAAAATTTAAGAAAAGTTTGGACGCAACAAACTTATTCATTTGATGGCTATGTCGCGTCAGATATCGTCCTCGAACAATGTCCATTTTAATAGATACGTTTATCTATTACAATACCGTTCTTGTAAAAAAAAACCCGATCATCCTAGTTAGAAGCGTTGCTGGAGTTTCACCCGCCACCTCTTTTAGAGTTACTGCTTCTCGAAGTGATAAATACAACACAGAATACAAAAAAAAATATTTTATATTTATCCATGTATCTAGTCTTACAACCTACGTAATCTAAATTCTGTATTAGCCAAACACGACATATATTTAGATATGTGAACTATATAGTAATGTTAGTCAAGTAACCGGTCAAATTGATGTTCGGAGCGCCCTTGAGTCCCTTCTGACGTTCTTCAGGTCGATATAGAGCACCTGCCAATGCGCTTTAAGTTCGACGGCTTCCTAAATTAAGATTGCCGAGGGAGAAAAGAAATTATATTATGCCTTCATCTTAACGTATTGTTCCTTAGAATTTTATTACAATTTTATTTAAGATGTAAAAATATCAATATCACTTCATAAGTGAACGCCTACTACTAGACAGAAGCCACTTTAATAGATTTCTCTTTCAGTGTCTTCCTTTAAAAGATTGTCTCTTCACCACGTGAGATTCGTTAACAAGTTCAGTCACTCAATGAAAGAAAATCGAGAGAACTGCGTTCGGGATTTCTTTACGAAGTCGAATAACGAATAAGGAGACAGAACAGCGGATTGCAAAGCTGAAGTAGCAGTACCTCTGGAGACTTTAAGAGTAAGGTGAACAGGTTTCTTTTGGGTGGGCGTGTACCACCTTCGTCTTCATCTAAACTTTCTATCAAGTGAGATGGAAGACAAACGCCTATTCCATTACAACTATATACAGTAAAAAAAGTTGACAAGCTGCATGGTGTGTCAAACATATGACCGCTTAAATTCTAGAGCAGTGATTCCCAAAGTGGTCTGACCCCTAGGGGTCTATGACAACCTGCAAGGGGTCTACGTCAGCGAAAAAAAATTGGGGGTCCACGAAATGAAAATGGAGGTCCACGATAGCGGATCTCAACACATACACTGATAGTACCTATTTACTTACATCATACTATCTTATAATATCAAAACATTTACATTATTTATAAATAACAATATAAAGAAACAGACTGGACATCATTAGCCGAGGAGATTTAAGGTAAATCCTTACAAAATTGACGCCAAATGTTGATAATTTGTTATTAAAGCATCAGGTTCATCCTTCTCACTAAAAATATTGACTTATTGCTATGTTATTTTATTTATAGTTTATTTTATGTTTATTTAATGTTACGTATATTTTACATAACATATACAAAATTTATTTTGAGTTGTTTTAATTTAAATTCAATTAATAAATGTATAAATTAACATGTGTTTTTACTTTAAGTTTTTAACACTAAACTTCACTACAGTTAGAAATTTGCAGGATATCAATATCAGGTAAGAAGGGGGTCTACCCAAAACGGAAAAACATGGCAAGGGGTCTACGACACAAAAAAGTTTAGGGAACTCTGTTCTAGAGTGTTCACTGCTGATCGACAAGAGCATAAGACCAAACAAGAGATTCTGATGAAGAATATAAAGGAAATAAAACTGCTTAATTATCGAGTGTATTTTTTAATGAAATTCGCTTTATGTTACATTTCATTCATTATAAATTACAATTAGATCAGAACGCATTATCTAGAGCTTCACACGCCGCACCTTAATTAGTCAGTGTTATTTTATATACTAGTTCACAATGATACAGGACCACTTATTCTCATGCGTATTTATACAATTTCACTTACAATTACAATGTCAATATGAGCGAATATTAAATTAATTGTTATAAATATGAACACGTATATTTCATTTTTAAATTTGGAATGCCAGTTAAAAAAAAAACAAAGCTTTTACTTTAACTAGAAGGGAAAGAGGCCGTTCATAAATACGTAATCTGAAACTTCACTCTAAATCGATTCTCCCTTCGCTGTCACACTATATTACCGTTTCTGCGATCTCCCACAGTCATCCAAACAATGTATAACCATCCAAAAAAAATATTTTTAAATAATCATTATTATTTCATGAGATAGACTCCCACTGAAAGGCATAGGCGGAGAACAATTACAATAAAATTTTTAAAAAAATAATAAACATATGAATAAAGAAATAATTTCTCTCCTTAAGACGTCCAAAGGGTTTCTTAAATATCCTGAGATATCATTAATCGCCTTAAAGTATCTTAACGGTGGTCTCCAACCAAGGACCCCAATGGGACTTTAGACTAGTGACCACATGGAGCTTTAACTTAGATTTCAGCGGCTTCAAAATCCAGCGAAATTGTAGTATGAACCAACCCCAGCCGAGGCTTCCTAAAGCCTTCGAGGTACATCATCTTCAAAGAGGTTTTAGCCGAAAATAAAATTCTTTGCACCCTGCCATCTCAAACCTCAAAAGATGTGCAGCAATGTAGGCCAGATTAAAAAAAAATTGTTACATCTTGTTGCACTAAATGATTCTTCCCATGGTAAAGTATTTTATGAACGACCCCATGAAGTATGGCAGTGTGAAAAGATAACAAAATAAATTACATTTATAATACTTTGGTAGACAAAAACTATGCCGGTTTACATAGAATTTTACATATTATAATAAGAATTATAAATTATATGCGAATATTAATATTCTGATTATGTATAATCACGCTTAATTGGCACACATTGTGTTATCCAAAAAGTTTTAACTTAAGAGCTGTAAACAGCAGAATTCAAAATTCAGTAAAGAATTATAAAGGAATGTAAATAATTGCAAAATTAGAAAAAAACGAAAAGAAAAATCGGTAAAAGATTTATCTCTTTACTCTGATAAATACTTTATTTATTATTCAATAAATTAATTATGATGTAAAACCTATCACTGGTTTGGTGGGATGATTAAATATTACATTCATACAAAATGAATAATCTTACCGACCTGTAATAGTTTACAAGCTTTCCACATTTATATTAAACCAAAACTTCTATACATATATATATATACAAAAACGTAAACAATTATTTATCTTTACATATATAATTATGCAGTCTCAAACGGCTTTCATTGAAGTCCGTTAAGTTAGATATTAAGTATTGATTTTATTACCTACAGAATTTAAATGTACAAAATACAATACATAATACCTAACAATATATTCGGTAAATTATTATAAATACAAAAGGAAAACAATATAGTTGATTCATAAGACATAACTTCGAATGACATTAGGCACACATTTGGCCGACAGACATATTACCGTAATCATACATCAATGAATACATAAACTAACATATACATAAGTTAGGTTAGTTTTTACTATATTAATTAACTCTTATATAATTATATATTAAAATTCATAAGTTTCATGTTAGAAATCGTGAAATATTATTTATAAGATCGTCGCTAAAACGTCGGTCTACCGTCTGTCGACTAAATGTCCGTTTTATTTTAAGTCAGGATAAATAAATGTATATTTCGAGCCAGAAGTAACTTCATTATACATACTTCCCAACTTAATTGCTACTTATATAGGAAATACAGACAAACTTCCATTTTTAAATTACCAACTATAATCTTCATAGACCCGTACAACCATATATATAATTGTGAACATTGTTACCGACTTACATTATTATTGTTATTTAAGTTCTCATGTTATCATTCATTTTAATTTTCATTTAAAATCAATTTTAATTTGAGCTTTATTTAGAAAATTTTTATTTAATCACCTCAAACTATATGACTAGACAAATTATCACAGAACAAAAGAATCAAAATACTGACAAATGTAAACACACAACAAGCATAAATAAATATTGAGCACCCAACATATCAAGTATAAAATGTTGGAAAGGAAGACATTGAATTAACACATACAATGATCACAAGCTTATTAGAATACCCGGCGATAAAAATTGAGCATCGACCTTTGGAAAGAGACAATCGGCTTTGTAGAGCATTATCTCTGTCCCACACTCTGTCTACGAAGCCGATTTTAGGCGATTGTCCCTTTCCAAAGGTCGATGTGCAATATCAATCGCCGGGTATTGTACGTATATATAATTAATTTTAATACGAAATAAATATTGGAGATTTAATGAACTAAGACATCAAAGCCATGCAAATATGCTTAAATAAAAATTGTTGTCTTACATTGAATAGAGAATATTACAAATTTTATTATAATTAAATCAGTTATTAACGTAATGAAGTTTCATCGTCAAAAGATATCTATAGGGGGATATATCAATCGCCATACTTGGCAGGTGGATTGGCGCTCGCAGTTTGGTATTATTGTCCGCAGAGCACGCTACTGCCCATCCTCTGGAAATTTGTTTGTATGCAGTGGCAATTCTATATATTCAATGCACGGAGTGTGAATTGTATCTTAGTAATTGAACCCGCGACCTTTGATCCCAATCTCAGTCCTTTACGACTGGGCTACGTCTGCTTCTGAATCATTTTATATTTATTGTACATCCAAAGAATTATAGAAATATTTGGAGGTATATTCAACTAAATATGAAATTTTAGCTTAGAGTAGATAGCATTTATGTATGAAAATAAAATTCAAATGGTCGACAGACAGTATAGTATAGTGACTGCGGGTGAACTGACAAATGATGTCCTTGTGGCGACCCCAAAAGGAAGCACACTAAATGGTCATACCTTTAATAACGAAAAGATCGTACCAACAGTAAGCGAGCGTTTATTGCGCTGGCGCATTGGTCAACTTCGGCTATCTCCGCGATTTTTGCCAACTCATTTGCAACGTAATAAGCCTTGCATTATATTCTTTCGCCTTGCCGTAATAATCTACGGCATAGTAATATTCACTTCGATTATTAAAGACAGTCATTATCATTTCAACCATGGTATGACCCCTCATTTTTGTTGGATATAGGGCTCCCTCATATATTTCCAAGTAAGGCCGTAACAAGTCTGTCTGCCTCATGAGCAGAAGTACAGCCAAATAAAGACCTATCTCATTCATTTTAGAAGTTTAAAAGTAGGTTAACATAAATAATTGCAAATTGTATATCAAATAATGCATTGCTATCCAAGGATAATTTACATGTGGAGATATTTAACTCATATATATATGAGAAAATACCCTGTTTACATAAGAAGAATAAATATCAAGTTTGGCACACACACCTTTTTGGCAAACAACTACTAAATTTGGCACCATACAAATAAATCTATATAGAGATTAGAAACAAAATATGCCAGTCAAACTGTTGCTCAAAGCAAGCAAAAAAATTTATAACAATTTATATCACTTACATTCATAACAATAAAATTTTGGTTTACCAAAAATGATTTTTAATCTAAAATTATTAAAATAAACAATGTTTTCAAAGAAAGACTAATTTTTACAACAATTTAGATTATGTAACACTTATTAACGACTATAATAAACTCGATTTTTAATTTGGTATCGAAAATTCGGAATATAACATCTGACATAAAACAAATTCAAATTTAGAACACTGTCATAGAACAATAGAATGACTTTTTAATTTAACAATATGAAATATCAGCCACTGGAAATGCTAACCTCCTTTGTCACATACCCTAAACTTATTGGCAGTATCGTAAAATAGTCTAGATGGTTAACAGTTTCTGTGGCACAATGAAGTCACACTATGTTATATGTACCTATAATTTACGAAGTATTAACTTTACAATTTAGAAGTATTAGATCTCTTCTGAGAGATAGAGTTATATTTAAAGAGGCTTATTAAAAAAAAAAACAAATCTGTGCTTGATTCATTGGTATCAAATCATGTTAACTTTAGCAGTACGACGTCCGCTGCTGTACGTAAGATTTCTTTATATTTCCAATGAAAGTGGCTTGTATCTAACATCATTCAATGAAATTAACAAGGTTTTTTTGTCCTTATGAGTGTTCTACACTGTGCCTTTCTGCAGGCTATGTGACCTACCCATTACCACCACAACCTACCAATCCGCTAAGCCAGATTACTTTCGTTTGACTATGGATCACTTTATTTTCTAGCATGAATTACTGAGCTACTGTAAACTTCCCATGGAAGCTCAATGAAGATTTTATTATAAAGTTAAACTTGATTAAGAAGCATAAATTCAATAAATTTATGTGTTTCAAGGTAATATAGATGGTAAAGTAACTGATGATACATATTTAAATTAAATATAACATGGTATAAAACTGCTGGTCCATTTTGAAGGTAACAGACTAGATGATTATGACGGTATAATAATGAGAAAATATTACTTACACACACAATCCACTCCTTCAGAACACCTCAAACTATTTACAAGCCAAGCGTATAGAAAAAAAACACTAAACGCCTTTATAAAAGCTATAACGTTCAAATATCAGAAACTACTGCAAAATTGTAAGTCTCCTAATATATTTTAAATTTAATTGGCCCTTTTATGTTTAGTTTTCATCTAATATTAAAACTAGTTTGGCTTTGGTCTTTGACACTTCACTAAATGCTTGCACGATGCGGGGGTAAATTGAAGGTGAGGGTGTCGTTCACAAAGTACTGTTGTTCTTCATCATCGGGTAAATAGTAACCGTAGCTGCCGTCGTTTGAAACTTGGTCCGCGTAAGCTGGATTTTTCGGTAGCTCACAAGCGAATTCATCCCAATTAGGATCTATAGATTTTCTCCTCTTCGCAAATAGTATTGAACCGTCGAATGCGTATTCGTCGTCGAAATGGAGTACTGCGTCGTCGTAGAAATAGTTCTCCACTCGCTTGTTGCTAGTATTCCTCGCGATATTCTTCATTAGCTTCTTCCTTGCATAACTAGATTTCTCTGAATCATAGTCATCAACTAGTGGGTCGTTGCTTCGATTCTCTGATCTTATGTTCATGGAGTAGAGAGAGGAGCTGTGCGGACTGGTCTCCATCCTTGTGCTGAGGCTGTTTCTGTAAGGGTTGAGGTATTGTTCGTTGTTATTACACCGCATCTCGTACATCATTACTCCACGACGCAACTGTTCTCTTCTCTTTGCCACCATTTCTCTAAAATCTTCTGGGTCCAGTGTGAAGTCGTTTCTCGCATTCATGTATAAGTACCCAGATGCTGAGTTTAACCGTAGCGTCTGCGATCTGTTCTTTGATGATGACTTCTCGATGTACCGTGGTAAGCCTCCTAATTCGCGATAATGTTTAGATTTTATATGTTTAATATTTGTCGGTGGGACTGGCGATAACGGATCCCTGTATGGTATTGATCTGAAAAAAAATATATAAATTCGACGTTATCACTTTTTTTTCTTTTTGGAATGCAACTGGCTATACAAAAAAGTTTTATTATCAAAAGTTATAAATATCCTATACTGGAAGCAGGTTCAATGTATGAGAAACAAAAATTGTATATAAACACCCTAAGGATATGACGGTGACTTCTTATAGAATGGATTTATTCCTATTTTCAAGAACATTGAAACAATTAGTTTTTAAAAAGACATACTGTAGCCCCGAAAAGTAATATACATAAAGTAACACAACTAAAGTGAACCACACAACTACTACTAATATACTAATCAATGAAATAAATAAAAATAAATTCATAATGAATTTGTATCCAGAGGTACAACAGTGAATTCTCTCAATAACCTGGTAAAAGATTTTGTAAAACTAAAAAAAATTAAAAGCAGTATTAGTAGAATCCTTCATAATTTGGTTATGTAGAGTAAGGAATGAAGCATCAATCGCCAACCCGCCTGCTCAGCGTGGCTAATACGGTATATCCCCTCATTGATATTCTTCGGGAGAGGCATATGCTTGCAGTGCGCGTCTTTGGGCTGACGGCAACGTTATGGCTATATTCAATTTTGACAATATGCATGGCCTAATACATAAAATATATTGCGATTCTTTGTTAATACAGAAATACTTGTTAAACAACGGACATAGCCCGGTGGAACGTCATACAGACTTCCTATAATCCTGTGTGTTCTAAACGAAATCCAATGTTACTAACAAGTTTTCAAAATCCATTGTAAAGGGGCCAACATTGAAAGCTTTTAAAATAAACTGGATAATTAGTTTAATGCAAGCCAATTACAACCGGTTCTATTTGAAGTCTGATGTTAAATTAGTGAAACAGTATGATACACAGATATGAACTATACAGCTGGGCGTCATCTGTATAAATAAAAGTATGGAGTTTCTTTACAAAATTAAAATAACCGCTTCTATTACATATACCGTTTTTAATTTTTGTCTGTCTGTCTATTTCTTTGTTTCGGCTATCTGTAATAGCAGGACCGATTTTGAGGGTACTTATATTGGCCGATAACTGATGTAATAAGTAGTAACAAGCCAATAAATAAATAAATAAATATTTTGAATGTAACTTACTTATTGGGTGCAAAACAATTACAGGAACAGCTACAGACACTGGGAGCATAATCCTCGTCCACGTACAACGGTATCATCGACGTGTCACCTGCGGTATCACAAATTTTTTTACGTTTAATTACTTGGTAATGATAAAATGGTTATGTTTTATTGTTAAAAAAAATAACTGCAATTCCTTTAATTTATAGAGAAGAATTACCATTATTTTATTTAAATTATATTTCTGCCATCACACTGTTACTCTGCCCGTGAAAAATACAAAGAAGTTATTCAAGTTTTTTATGAAACACTCAACATGTTAACTAATCAACAAAGCGACGATTTTTTTAACAACATTGACCAGGTACTTGAGGTACTTTTTTATGTTATTGAAATTAATCCTCAGAATATAAAACTGTAGAAACAATTAAAATAGATATATTCTTTATTCACCTGGCTATACCAGAATTTCGACTACTAAAAATATTGGACTAACTAAATGACTACATAAATTAGAAGAATCTTGATGTCCTTGATTATTTTGTTTTCATTTAAATCAATATTATTAAACTTTTAAAAGATGTGTTGTGGAGTTTCTTCCAGCTTCTTTTCCACAAATATAACAACTTTCGAAAGAGTACAGTCGAAAAAAATTAGATCATATAAAAATTGATGATCAATAAGAGTTCTGTTAAAAATTCCAATGGTGAATTTATGCATTTTGTTTTTATCATTGTAAGATACTGACAAATATGGACCGTTGCCGCATGGTTGGAAGTAGTAGAATGAGGATATTGACAAACCTGGACGGTCTCTTGGTGGTGCAGCAGGAAGACGAGTTCCACGAGCAACTCCACGCAGTACCGCACCGTCTGCCGTTATCACGTCACCTTCCAAACGCACTGCCACTTGCTGCGCCTGCAGTGTACATTGATATTATCTATCTGCGATTCTACAAAGCTTAGCTGGTTTCAATTCAAATAGATAACATATAATTGCGGATATTCACAGGTCCTTCACTTCTGGGATCGTGACAAAGTTATATGGAATTTTGTACAAAATTCCATATAACTTTAATATGAGTATTCATCACTGATATAGGCCTGTTCGAAAATTTCCAATATAACCAGTTACAAGCGGCCTGCATCCAGGACATAAGAAGACTGTTTCTTACGTCCTTAGTGAGCTTGTCTGTTCACATTGTGCGTGGACGTCATACGCTGCACTAGTCGACCGCCCGCTATTTATCCTACCTACTACTAGTACAACTTGCCAATCCGCTAGGCGTATTTGAAGGACTTTGGATAGTATATTCTGTACATTGATTAACAGCAAATGAGTTAGACACACAACTCTTTAAAGCTTTTACACCTATTTAAAATCATCCTGTATAAAGAGACTCTGAAATATGTTACATTAATCTATTTTTTCTATTATAATTCGACAAGCTAATTCTTTCTGCCAGTACAAATTCTACAGATATTAAACAATGAATAATTTAAATATACAGTAACGTGAACAAATACCTGTTCGGCTTGCTGCTGGTCCCGTTTCTCATCTTCAGTGTTCATTGTAACAAACCGCAGAACGAGAAGGTTCAAACACGCCGCTACGATGGCGAGCCCAAACAAGATGAAGATCAGAGCGAACATCACATACGAAGGTTTCCGGTTCAATGCGTTGTCCTTTTGCAAAGCGACCATGTCGCCGAATCCTGAAATTATAAGAGTTATTGATGAAGTGTTTTAATGAACGAATGCTTAAATGATAAGTCCTTGGCAATACTGTCGCTTGAATATTTTTTTTTCATTTAAAATCTAAAATTTCATCAGTTTCATCCTGCTTCTTCTCCATCACCAAATTTTAAATAATTTTCAACAGAAGTAATATTATTATGTTTAATTTTTATTATTTATCACAATATACATTTTGTCCACTTTTATTTATATGTAGCCAGTATAATTTTTGTTTTTTAATACTTTTTTGCATCACTTTTAAATACATTTTACTATACAATTTGCGAAATTTTATCAATATTGAAAAATGGCTCGTATTATGTAACAGTTTATTTATTATAAAATGGAACGTTTTTAAAAACTTTTTAGACTTTTCTGTGTGGATTACAATTGCTACTCAAATGGTATTAGAGGTTCTCTAAAGGCGACCACATTGGTGTACCCCCCACTGGGAGAATCGATGGCATAGTTAAAGTCGCGAGAATTCTATTCTCTCTTCTATGTTTGCAGTGGGCATCTATCGACGGAAAAGAAAAACAATACAACTCTTTTAAAACGTAATTACTTACCTATGGTCGTTAATGTTATAAAACAGTAGTAAACACTGTCGAAGTAACTCCATCCCTCGAACTTGGAGAAGGCAGCTGCACCTCCGGCGATGGTAAGCGAAGACAGTGTGGTGACGACACATATGAGGTCCACCTCCGACGCGCTCGTCTGGTTGCAGTTCATTGTACGTTTCAAAGCTTTTATTATTACACTGAAAATAATAAAATGGTACATGAAGAATAATACTTTATATATGATGATTAGAAATTTTTTAGCAAAAAGATTAAAAACTTTTTGTTTGAAATGTTACAATATTTTTTTCTATTGGAATGCAACAGACCAATAACTTCTGGCAATACAGTGTGCAGTAACAAATATTAAAATAATATCTCATTACCATCATTTTAATCATTGGACCTCCGCTAATGAAAAGCCTTCTCCTATAATAGGACCGGTTTTTTAATTTGTAATTTTATTATGCAGTAATCAAAATTTATATAACGCTTTTTCCTAAAATATTATAATTACGTTATTATATCTAAAACCATTGATTTATTAATAGGGTGTAATATACATTATTTGGCAGCAAATAAGCTATGCATTTACTTCTTTGAAGTATTTACACCTACAACAAAACACCCTGTACACAAACTCTTAATTCAGCTGTAAAAGATAACATGAATTTGCAATGCATGAACAATATAAATTTGTCAAATGCTGTTTCCATAGTGAGAATATATCTCTGAAATTTTGAAAGTTTCAACATAATTTTTTTTTCATAAAATTCTTTAAGTATTAAGAAATTAATAAAAAACATATTTGGTAAAATTAACTCTAATTATAGTGTGAAAAAAAGGAAAAAAGGCATTAAATCTGTATATTAAGTTTGAACAGAAGTTTGAATTTCGCTATAGTAATGGCATTATGTCACTACCTACAAGATGTAAAGAAGTCCTTAAACAAAATGGCACCTATATACTATACTTAAATGTATGTATGTTAAATATGTATTTTTTCCCTAATCTTTATCTAATATGTATCAATTCTTACCTACTAAGTCTGTTGACTCTCTCACCGATACTCTGGAACATAATAAGGCCGAGTGGTATGCCCACAATAGCATAAAACATTGTGAACAATTTGCCACCAACAGTCGAAGGCGTCGAGTGCCCATAACCTGTAGTTGAAATATTAAAACAATTATATTTATATCAAAACATAACCTATAAATTAAAAAATCAAGCTGTAATCACAATAACAGTGGATATGAATAGAGAATTTGTTATTATTGTATATTTACCAGACAGCATTTAAGAACATTATAATCTTTATTACTCCTAAATCGTACTGTGTTTTTTTACGCTTTTACAATATGATCCCTTATATCCAGTAAGTTCCTGTTTCTTGAATTAAATTAAGTATTTGAATTAAATTAATTATTTAGTAACACTTCAAATGACTTCATAAAATAATGACGTTTTAGAGTTGAGGCCATTTCAATATCAATTAAAATTTTTTTTTTCAGATTTAATTTTTAAAAATGTGGTAAACTATATACATAAGTATATATTTATGTAAGTGTACACATTAACTAACCATTATTTGTACTTATACCATTTTCATAACATGGTTGCCTGTAAGAGATCATCTTGTGTGAAAATACCATTGTACTCTTTTGTATATAATTATGAAACTATTTAAATGTATCCTAGCATGTACAATAAAGAATATTAAAAAAAATAATAATTAAAGTGATTAAATAAGTTTGGTGTTATACTTCCTATAATTGTCTAAATAAATTGAGAAAATCATATTGACATCAATAAAAGCGAAATTCTATAATAATGACAAAAGGTCACATTGTATTGGCATTAATGATCCAATTGAATTTAAGGTGGGTGTAGCACTGAAGATGTTTAAAAATATGGTCCCTTTGACTGGACATAATGGTCTAGGGACACAGGTCTTCAATATGGTTTGTCGATCAATATTCACAATTAGCATTCCAATTTCACAATGTCTTAGGAGACCAAACTAGATGAGCTGCTATTACTGGATTATAACATCAGATACTACTGACTATTAAACACACCAATTTCCATACATTTGTATTTTTTATACCTATTTTAATTTAAATATAACTCTGGTGAATGTGAAAATCTTCTTTTAACTTGTAAAATAATATAAGCAGTAATGTATGTAAACTAGCTTAATTTTGTGCAAACCCCAAACTTTTGGTTTTTAATACAACACTCATAGTAAAAATGACAATCAAATATCTTACTTTTAAATTATACATTTTCGTTTTGTTAATGGGTGCAAATGCGGGTGTAAACCCGCTAGGCAAAAGTTTAAAAAAATTGTTATCAAAAACATAATATGAAGCCTAGGATTATGAGTGGATACAGATATAGGGCAAATATACAAAAACGAATAACAAAAATGAAAAAGGTGAATAAAATTTTAAATGGTTGTATAAAATACAAATAGAATTTATTAAATAACTATAAAATGTCAAAAGCAAAAAATTTTATACTGTGTAAAAATTTGCCTCAAACCCTGTCATTAATAAATGCTGTTCACCCATGTGTATTTACAGCTTCATCACACACAAGATGGTGGGGCACTGAAGGTGCTCATCCATGATATCTATACTGAAACTGCTTGATATATGCAGATATTAAAAAAAACCTCAAAGGAACATTATTATGTCTGCTAAATATTGCATATTGTGTACCGTTAGATATTGAAATTAGCCCATTGTTCCTTTTAGTGATGCATTATAACATATAAAGCTATAGCTTACTTACCAATAGTAGTGAGCACAGTAGTTGCATAATAAAATGCACCTGTAAACTTCCACTGCTGCCCAGCTTTGTGCGGCTCCGACTTGAGCACTATGGTCTCCATCACTCTGAAGTCTTCATCCGAGATCTTATATTTTCTTATTAACATGGATTCTATTGCTGCAATTTAAAATAAATTAGTATTTAATGTGTGCTAATTTGCAAAAATATAAAACACTAAGTTTTTCAGTACATTATTGTAGTAAATGTTTTTCATCATCATATCAGCCAATTGAAACTCACTATAAGCCTTGTGCTGCATGTGACTGACTATGTGGTATGTACACCTAATGTTCCTCCCCCCCCCCCCACATCTGATAAATATTAACAAAATATAATTTAAAAGTTAAATTTATCTTCCAAGTAATCCTTTGACTATACTAGGAACATGTATTAAATAAGGTTTTAAGATAATAAAAGCAAAAACACGTTGCATTTGATTTTATGTTCTGTCTATAACTAACATTAAAAATGTTATAAAAAAACAGTCTTTAGGTTTTGTTTGTCATATAACATGTTAATAACAAACTAAAAAAATTCATACATTGAAACTATGTTTTACAATTTCAGAAATTATTGTCGTAATTTTAATAAATATTGGAGTTTTAAATATTCTTAGAATAAGCTAATACAAGTTTTCCTTAAAACTGCATTACAATAAGAATGTTTACATTTTTAACATACTTTGTAAAACTTCAAATCTTCTTCGCTCCGTGGGAGACTCCAATGCATCAAACACAGCCGCACCAATCAGCAAATATGTGAATGTGCACACAATTAAAGATAGAGTGCGAACATTTTGCTTCTTCATCACTGCCAAGTCACTCAAGTCTTGGGACCTGGTGCCCTCTATTCCTCAGCCCACAACTTAGTTCAATAATCTTATATTGCATCTATTCAAAGTTTTAAGTTACCATTTTATAATGTGATCCTATTTGTGCATATCATTATATGCCATTAGATATGTGATATGTGGTTTGAAGTTTTTAGAATTTTTTTTTAAGAGTTGTTGCTACTTAATTTGCTGATTATTCATATTCATTAAAAAAGTAAATAGTTATAGTAACAATCATTTTGTGGATGTGTTTTATACTTAGAATCTCATTTCTCTATCTAAATTATAATGCAACAGTTCGTAATTTTATTCGATTTACCCATCTGCAAGCAAAGGAAAAATTTTATTATGAAGTAATTTAAATTTCGATTTATAACAAATATTGTGTTATAATAATATAAAAAGATATACAAAATAGTTAAGAGATTGAGAGCAATTACTGATTGATCTGGAGATTTTTGTTTAATTATTATTGTGCTATTTATCACGCGTTCCTAAAAAGTAACAAATGAGAAAAACATCGAAATTAAAACAAAGGACTTACCATTCGTAACGATTAAATCACGACAAATACTGTGCGTTACTCTCTCATCCATCTTAAAGAACGGAATAAATATTTAATTATCTGCAAAGCCGTATCCTAAAAATAACATCATTGAGTCCGCATTCAAATCCAATAGGTCAACTCACACGGCACCGAATCTGGGTCAGATAAAATGACATTTTTTTTTAAATACAACTACATAAACAAATTAAAGAAATATCTTGCCCGTAACAAAAATTGTTATTACAACATGAACCTTAAATGGAAATAAATAAAAAAGAATATCTTATGCGGTATTCACTATCGCTGTCACACCTGTCTGTCTTTTTGAGGCTGTCCTGAAAAATGCACTTGCACTCTCTTCTAACATTACAAAAATTTATCTCCAGATCATTTTGAAAAGGCAATCGGCGTTAACCGATTTATTTAACAGCATTTCATTTAGTAAAAAAACAATACTAAACGCAATCAGGTTGACTGCACTTCCTTGATTGACCTGATTTGTGTGGCCAGAATATAGAACGTAACAATTTTTTTGACATCCAGTCTTGTTATTAATTTAAAGTACCAGTTTACTTAAAATTATTTATTATCGCATCACTACCATCTTTAGATGATATTAGAAATATATTAAATACCAGTTTATTTTGTTTTTTTTTTTTTCATATAGTTGAGCATAGTAATGGCAACTTACTGATATGAATCAGATTTTTATTTAGTTTTATGATTTTTGTCTAGATGGCAGTCAAATATAAGGGGCTGCTTTTCTCAAAGATGCTTTAGTAACAATTTAATCGAGCTACATTTCTTTCTTAATATATTTATAAACGTAACGAGATAATCGTTATTACTTATTTTTGGTATTTTATGGTGTGAACAGGTTACAGCCATCGTTTGCTAGTTTTGGTACTTTGAATTAAATTTTGGTTTTGCAACCCCCTCCATAGGTTTTAAGTAAATGTCAAATCAGACCAAAAATGCACAAGTCGAAGGATGAAGAAAAAACGTATAGGTTATAAGATTAATTGTAACATTGGTATAGTGAAATTACTGCTTCGGGTTTAGAATAATGAGTAGTGAGGGGTGTAGAAGTCATATTTCTATATAAAAAAGATAATTGAGTGAAGTAGACCAAATGATTGTTCCATAGGGAACGACATTACTGAATGTTCATGGCTAGTTTATTTCTGCCGGGATGTGTGAAAAGATGTGTTATCACACATATTTTGTATGTGTAAACCATTTTAAGAATATGTCAAGTGATTCAATTAGTTATATGAATTTGAATTAAAAATTGAAAGTGTTTTTGTTTTTTCAACATTGTTTTTTTGGACATCTTCATTGTCGTCGTCGTTTCACCCCATAGATGCCCACTGCAAGGCTTAGGCCCCCTGCGAAGATATCTATAGGAGATATACCAAAATCGCCACACTTGGCAGATGGGTTGACGGTCGCAGTGTGGTACTATAGTACGCTTAGGACACTGCTGCCCATCCTTTGGAAACTTGTATGTGAATAGTGGTAATCCTATATAGTTATTGCACAACGTGTAAATTATTTAAGATTATATCACATGAATAGAATCCGCTACCAACGATCGGAATACCGCTGGGTAACCATTGTTCAATTTATTTTTTAAATAATTCGAAATTGAAAAACACGCATCATAACAAATTTCGTGTACAAAGAGTCCCATATGTCCACGAAAACAACGCAAATGGACATTTTTTTAAAAGATTTTTTTTTTAATATTGCTACACACAATTTGATACTTTATTGTACATACATTAAAATAATCGAAGAACTAAATTGTTGACTTTAGTAAATTAGAGATATCTATAATAACATAATAAGGTGGGGGAAAGTTTCTCAGCATTTTATATGAAAATTCGTGACATTTTTGTTTAAAAGTTTATTTATGTTTAACTATGATATTTAGGTGCCACTTTGCTTGATTTATATTATCTTTCTAGGTTTATGGTTTTGTTGCTACAGAAGTTTTAAAATATATGATTAAAACCAGGATGAGTAGTTTTGGTACTCTATTTAAACTAACACAGCCTAAATAATAATCAAGAGACCGCAAACGAAATCTGAAGGGGAAAGGCCAGGACTATATGACCACATGGAATGTTAAGTCAAACCAAACTCTCTTAATTTTTTCGAAGAGGCAAAAGTTGTGTACAGTCTAGCGTTATCGTGATCAAATATCACACTTTTAATTATTAACCCTCGTTTTCTCCCAACATCAATTGTTGTTGTTGATAAACTCATAATCAACAATGCCCTTTCACACCCATCATACACACAACATCACTTTATTACGAGTCAAACCGGGACTTTCCAGTCGGACCTTTCCATGAAGCCTCATTTCGACCAAGACAATTTTTACAATTTTCTGTCGTACGTGATTCAGTTTTCATCACCAGTGGGAGGATTTCAAAAACGGTTCGCTTTTATTACCTCTCAATAAAGAATCACAAATGTTTTTGGTTTTTTCAGTGTGTGGCGTAATACACCAATATCGAGATATTTTAGCTGGACATAACTATTAAACTATTTTGTGGCTAATTTTTAATTATTTAGATACACTGTAACCATCGATTTGCCGCTGTTCGGCATCCATTTTACCTAAAAATGGCCGACCAGACCAATCTGCATATTTTGATTATTATTTATGAAAATTCCCAGATTATAAACGCCTAAATCAACTTTGTGCTAATACTCTTTTTGACACATAACGTCCATAAACGTCAAATTTTTTTGTCGCAATTCGCGGTGAATTTATTTGAACAAATTTAAGACATCGTTTTTTTCATTACGTTCTCTAATATCGACAGAAACTAAAACAAATGAAAAATAGTCCGAAACAAAATTTACCGAACTTGATTTTGCATTAGAAAATGTATCTTTTTAATATCACATAAACCAGTCAGATAGAAATAGTACAGCCAGAGAGATTTTATTTCCAATTTATAGATACTATTTGCTACAAGACTATTTCCCTGGCTTAATAGTATAGAAATCTAGAAAGTCTTTATGAAAATTTGTTAATCTTCAAGCCTGTAAATAAATAGCGTGCAAGTAGTATAAACCAAGTTTCTCAAAACTATAAGTAAATATTAAATATTTATTGCAATGAAACGCAATTAACTTCGTTCCGTTAATAATGTTACTTTATTTAACATGATTACACAGTAATTATACAGTTACATACTTGCAATATATTATTTACGAACATTTATACATGCTGTTTGGTTATAGGTGTAAAAGCTAAAGGGGCGAATGTTTGGCTTATTTGTCACCCTGTATAAAGTGATCACTATGATAAATTTTGCACTGATTTATTTTTTAAATTAGAATGCGACAGGCCTATTATCTGGCAGACAATCATTATTTTTAACATGTAGTAATCCGTATTTTTTTAAAAAAATTTAATATAATATATTGATCACTCTATTTATTATTTATGTGTTATTAAAAACCTGAATTGATTGCAAATGAGCAATACATTAAATCTTTAAAGTTTTTACATCTATGTCTAATATGCATGTGTAATCTCCTTAAATGGTACGAATTAGATGTTTATTTGAAATGTAAGTTTTTTTTTAATTTATGAAAGGCAAAGGTGTGCTAATTTTTCAAGTATTTTGATAGAATATGTTTATTTTTAAATTATATTAACATATGACGTTTTGTATTTGGCCGTGAACGTGCACGCGGGCGGCTCGTGTCAAACTCGGGGCAACCAGGCCGTGAAGCGAAAGCGGTAGGGCCGTGCTTTCACGGGCCATAGTTGCACCTCTGCACTCGTATATGTTTACTGCGACATCGCCGACAAACCAACATCAGATATATGAACTTTTTGAATCCTATAACAAGACTGTTTTTTATTAATTTATTTAAAAACTGTTTATACATTTTCGAATAACGGCGAACTTAAGGCCGAAGGCATTCTCTGCCAACTGGCAACCGTTTGGGCATAGGTAAATTGATACGGTAGATTAAACTAGTTGATATCATAAAATACTATTAAATGTAAAATCAAATTGAGAAGGAAGAGAATCACATAAAAACACATAAATATGCTAACGGCTACATATGCTGTCTACATGCACTAATTACATAAATATAATAAATAATGAAATCCAGCTATCGCAAAGATGCCGTCAGCTTGTCAATCAACAGCTATCGAACCTTTGCTATAAATGCGCCACGATTCTTGATAGTAGGATTACTATCTTATTATGTAATAAGGGTAAAAATAAATTATAATTGAAAATATACAATATTCTTACTACAGATCGCTTCCAATGGGTCCAACTTTTTTTACATGGCCTGTTTTCAGGGATCTCTCGTGTTCCCCTGTCATGTGTAAGAAGGGACATTATTTACAATAAGTTTTTCACAATTTTGTTATTTCCACGCTCCTCTTTTGTCATTCTTAAGTTTTCTCATTCATTCCTCTGTCTCATTCTCTTCCATTTTATACCTTGTTACCTTTCATACATCGCTTTTCTTCCTGCGCCTTCCCTCGAGAATACTTTTAAGACTTTGTTTTATTTTTGGTTTTGTATCTATTATTTTACTAAATTTCACTGTTAAACATCTCTATATCAAAATTATTGAACCGGTCCTAATGGATGCCTGTGTTCTTCGCTGAACGTTTTACGGTTAAAATTACGTTGATTAAACAGTTAAGAACTGAACTTTGGCAGTGAAAAATTAGTAAGATATAAAAAAATCTCAGTTACAGACGCATTATAATGTTTTTTGTGTCAGTTTCATTTTAACTAAACGTCTGTGATAACAATAGGTTGGTTATTTCTGTGAGTTCTGGGTTCCTTTTTGAACTAATGTAAATAATACAATATAATTTGTTTCTTTATTTTTATTTTGTACTAACTCTGATATATATATATATATATATGTATATATATATATTTATAATAATTTCATTCACATTCCGTAAGACGTCAACTGCTGACTTTCAATAGGACCGGCTAAAAGCGACCTGCATCCTACGCTTTCCACTGCGCTGCCGGTCCGTAGCCTCTACTCCAGAACCTTAGAGTCCTAGGTGCATCTGTTCTGATCTGCCCACTGCTACTTCATCTCGCCAATTCGCTACTTCTTCTGCTTATTTACATAGAAATGGTTATTTCCAACATTCTTAGTATCAATGATTCGCAAATTGGTATTTTTTTTCCAGTGTTGGATACTACATAATGAAATTAGAAACCGCTGTCTTACAAAAGCATATAAGGCAATGTAATAAGATATCAGAATTAGTCCATTGATAAATAAACATTATTTATGTTTAAATCTATTTAAAAAAACCATAGGAGGAACATAGTGTTATGCATAGTGCGTACACAAAATAATTGCCATTTTCTCAGTATGATATAACATTGTAAGCATCCGGAAAACAAATTTTGTATAGCTTAGACCCAACTTGACCAAGTTATAAATCTTTCAGTATTGTCAGCGGACGCTCCGTGGAGTAATTAAGCTTTAAGGCTTCCACAAGGCCTTCTACTTGATAACGTTGTACGTGTTCGTTGTTGTGTTGTTCTTTTTGTGTTACTTGCTTTTCTTACTTATTTGCAGTTGTACGTCATAAATATTTTTAGTGTTTTACAAGCCTATGAGCAGGAGCATAAGAATTTTTATTTGAATTTCTTGTTATTTTGTATATTTTCGCCGTTATAGTCAAGTGCTACGAACATGCGTATTTAGGATTTAAGACATGGAAATAACGAGATAACATTTGAAATTTTTTGAGAGTTTCTGTGGTGACAGCATCTCGTGAAAGAAAAATGAAGACTATTTTGAACATGTATTTAGTTTATTATTGAGATATCGAAACATTTTTCACCCGTATCAGATTAATCTTATGTTTTTATATAAAGCGTTTTATTTTGACATTAGCAGCAAATGTTTTTTTTTACCGCGGCTTTTACTTAAGTATCGATTTATCTAAAAAAAACTTCTTAACATATCTTATATAAAATGATGCGTCTATAGAGGATAGAACAAATATCATAATATATATAGTGTCAATATTTGATCAACAGATGGCGCAAAACAACACTGGTAGAGGCACAATACGTTAGGCCATGGATGTAAAGACCGCGGCCCGCTGGTCGAATACTGGTGGCCCGCCGACAGCAAAAATAATACTTTCGTACATTCGAAAAATATTGAATTCTATTCCAGAATAAAACCAAAAAAAAAATTAATTACCTATACTTATGGCGGCCGGCCCGCCATCAGTTCATGATTTGCTCGAGTGGCCCCTAGTCTTAATAAGTCTGTGCAACCATGTGTTAGGTCCTACTACTATTTAGCACTGGATTTACGAACTGATAACTTTACAGATGAAATTGGACAACCGGTTAAGAGTCCAGTGGAATACAAAGATCAGAATTTAGAAGAATATGCAAACGGCGCTCGGAAGCTGGTTGAAACGAATGACTGTAGTTATATTGCTTACTTTAGTTCAAATCGAGTAATAAACGTTTTTTACTACTGTGATCTTGTATTATTTAATTAACCTTTTGAAGTTTCTGTAATTTCGATTCACTTTGATAAAATTGTTCAATTAATAGTTTTTTATATAAACACCTAAAGGTAAATATGGCATTTTAATTATAAAAAAAACTTTAAACGTTAACTTCAATTAACAATAGAATACTTAATGTCTAAATAATATAAAAATCATCAAATGATGTTTATGGAAAATGTATTCAAAATGCAACTTTTGTAACATCTGTGAATAAGATTTTTGTTCCTTTTTCCATTACAAACTTTTTATTATCATCTTCTTTTGTCAATTTTGTTATCTGTTTTAAAACATATACACACATAATATAAAAATTTTAGATAAGCTTAGTTTTATAGTTTGCAATTTGAATAGTAAACAACAAAAATATGTTTCCAACAAGTTTCAGGTTATGTCAATAGATAGCACTATATTAAACCATTATTTCTCTCCTTTTGTAGCTTGTTACACGTAAACTAAATCATAATAAATATTTAGAATGAATAGACCAATGACATTCACAATTTAACAATATTGACAAGTCACTGGTACAGATAATATATAATCAAATAAAAGTTATTTAAACTTTGAATTTACTAAAATATACTTGTTTTCTTAGCCGTCACAAATAAAAAGAAATAGGCGTGATTTTCCCTAGCATTTAAAATTCTTTATATTTTTTTATTCTTTTACAGGGCTATAAAGTTATACTGATGAAATGTTCAATTACGGTGTATAAATTTTGTTTATTTAGTAAATAATATAATTTATAATTAAAGTAACATATATTTTATTATTAATAATACTAATACACAGATCACTTATATTTTCCCCGCCAAAATTTAAAAATGTTAACTATTTTTCACCAGCCGAGACGGTTCTGCAAGGCAGGACGGAGTGGGATGCTGCTCGCTCTGCAGAATTAAACAAACCACTTCCTGAAGGCACGAATTGTATTATCACTCTTTATATAATTCGGGCAGCGACATATCTTTTGCTCTTTCTATGGCAACGTCCCGCTTCACCTGAAAAAACGTAGTAGTTACAAATGAGTTTGGTATTGACGTCAAAACATTTTCATTGCAATGGCTTATGAAATTAAGTAACATAATAGTTTTTGTTTGATTGCATGATACTAAATACGGTTTATATTTCCAAAAACATGGAGTCATGTAGTACTAAAAAACTTATTCGAGAAACATACCTAAATCCCGCGCAAGTAAGGTGAATAAGTACTACAAGCGGGTGATAAGAAAATTTCACTCTGTAACGTGCTGAAGGATTTAGGCTTGACATGAGCGAACAACACCTCATTTCTGTAACGGATTTTTGGAGCATTATTGGTAAGGATCATTTACAATTTTTTCAGACAGGGAAAGGAGTCTGGTACTTGAATTTGTACATCAATGCAATGCAAAGTCTCATTAAACCTGCTACGTAATTTGTCACCCTTGAGCACCGTGCACGGCATTTCTGCACAAGTCGAAAGACCCAGCACTTGCACGGTGAATTAAAGGAATGCTTAGAAATTACATTACTCTAAATGATTAGCTAAAATGGCTTACAATCGAACTTACAACATAAGCGTGCCTAAAAAAAACGGTGAAGTATTTTTTTTTTATTTTATTATTCAAATGTGTGAAAACCTTTAAAATTGTTACTCCATATTAAGGTAATGAAACTTTTAATCTCAATCTCGTTGTGTTTCAATATTAATAATTGTTACAATTAAAATAAGCACTAATTACGAATAACAAAACTGTTGAATTATTAATGCTTATAGCCTTCTCCGTTTTATTCAAGAGTTTTCTATCTCTGATTGACCTTAAACCTGAATTTTCCGCAATTTTCATGATGTTATCACTCCATCTTTAGGCCGGTCTAATTATTGATCTTTTCTTGTAAAAAGGTATCCAGCTTGTAGTAATTTGTGACCTTCTATCGTTTTGTTCCATGCAACTATAATGAACTAGAAAAACAACCTTTCCGCTTTACATAAATCCACTTTACTGTCAGAAGCGATAGAGAAATTACAGCGGAAATTAAATAAATATAACTACATTAAACTTAACAGAAAGTTAAGTATTAATGTTAACTCAAAGTTATCGTTAAACTTCAAGTGACCGTTCAGTTTTCTATCGAATTGCCTATGTATCTATTTTCTATGTATTTTAACAACAAATCCCATCTTGAGTAGCAACTTGCGAACAATTAAGACCGGCTTGGTAAGTCTAACTTCGAGAAAGAGAATACTAGCCAATTCAGGCGGTTAGCATTCAGGCTGCAACGAAACATCTTCTCATCCAAAAACCGCAATGATCTGTATCAGAAAAATCTATATCGCTTACGGTGGGCCTTATAAGAAGGTATACGATCACCCAAAGAGCAATAGAAAGAGCGATGTTCGGAGTTTTGCTGCGATCTATGTGGGAGGTCGATCCCTTGTAGTGCGCGTCTATGGGAGATACAAAAATACAATAAACGATGACTGATTTTCAGTAAAGTGTGTAACGTTACTGAAAATCAGCGCTATAGTACGGATTAAGTTTTACTGCATTACCTAGTTAAATAAGGGTCCCATTGTTGATACTCTATATCTTGCTTGTGTTAATTTTAAGCTAAGGCGATAATTAAAAATTATTACTTACTGCTGAAATTATTCTCTTTTATCATTACGTAATTGTGTGTACGTGATTGACGTATTTGAAACATTATATAACAAAATAAGATAAGCCATGAAAAAAATAATTACATTGTTGATTAACAATGGTCACGGTAGAACCTTCTAGACGCTGCAGTTTAGAACGCGCCGGCCCTTTCACTGGCGGAGAGAAAACCGAGAAAAGTGGGCACGGCGAACTTTCATAATATTAAATGAAATCATACCAATACATAGCCGCGACCACTTATCTAAGCTTTCTTATTCTAAAATACATATATCTATATACATTACATTAACTTTTCGAATAAATACTTAAAAGTTTTTGCGTGGGATTCCCCACTTTAATAATATTTCCGTTACTAATTAATCTAAACTATTCTAAATTAATTATATACTTCTTTATTTTATGCCACATAAGTTCGTCGGAAGAGACTGTAGGAAAATCTGTGGGGGAAGCCTATGCCCAGCTCGGCACACGCTTGAGGAGTACCAGCTTAGATTGAGCTGCGCCAAGAACTCATCAATATTGTGGGGAATATCCCCTTGTTCCTAGGCTAAGTGTAGAACGAGCGTGAGATGTAATGTGAGATGTAATGTTGCAGAAAGTGGCTGCGTATAGAGAGAGAAAGAATATCTGAGCTTCTCATCTGCAGCCGAAGACCTTAATGTCGGAGATAATTATACCGTTCTCCAACCCCAATAACAAAGCCTTGGTGACGGATACAGGGTGATCCGTCACACGTAAGTCCTGGCCATGCTGTGGCACGCAGGTTAAATCTCATTTATTTATGGTCACAGGTGGGGGGTTGCAGCTTTATCTTAAGGAGTTGAGGCACTAGGCGAGCGGTGTTAAACCGTGGCGGGGAAACACGTTCAGGATTTCCCCACTATAAAAAAGGCTTATTATATAGGCTGATGATCATGAAGCTTTACATTAAATAAAAAAAATTATATTCTTGGGTAAGTGCGACACACAAGCTTTTAGTGTTTTTTATTTTAATTAAATATTCATACATTGTGTGTCTATAATTAATTATATTGTACATTACATTATCGGTTAGTACATAAGTTGTAGCTACGATGGTTTCTTTATTCTTTGTTCATTTTAAAATTCTATTTTTATGTTAGTGAACACTCTTTTTTAAAATTTAAATCCTATTAATTCCATGCAAAGGTTGTCTATAAGAAATCCCATAATGCCGCCAAATATACCTGTACATTGTTATTGTTATTTTTAATAAGATGTAAAATAAAGTAATAACAAATCATAAATAAGCCTTTGAACGCTTACTACATTTAAACAGAACTGGTCCTTTTGAAATTGCGAAAAGCAATATGATGAAATTTCATATCAAATTCAATTTTTTTGTTTGTTTTGGATTCAGGATATTATCCCGGTTTTTGATGAAAACTGAAATAATACTGAGTCTTATATATATAAGAAGAAGAAATATCATATAAAGTTTGAGAATGTTTCGTTTATTTCAACGGTATAAATATTTTACCGTGTTTCAAAGAGCACTGTAGTAAATAGTTTATTAATAATGAACTTCCTATCTTCATTATCCTATCATCATCATTTCATCCCGAGGATGTCTACTGCTAGATATCGATCTAATATATGCATTTGCAATAGGATTGTTTGAAAGCGGCTTGCATCCTTGTGGGTGGAAGATCAACACTGCGTTTGTCTGCCCGTGGTCTCCATCTAAGAAAACCTACAAAAAAAACATGTGTATTTTTGACGGACCATCTCGGTTTATCTGTCCTGCTGGCATTTAGCTCTTTCCATAACCTGACAGCGACAATTGTAGAAGATTTCTCCATAAACATAGTAGAATGAACAGGCATAGTCAATTTGAAATTCTCCGATGATTTAAGCAACTTATCACGTGAGTCTCGTAAAAAAATATATAGATTAAAGGTCAGAGGGAATAAGCGGGAGTAGCTTTTGATTGTTTGAAGAACTTTTAAAATAGAATATTTACCGTGTGTAACCAAGTTAGGTCTAAGCCAAAAGAATTGAACACGCTAACAATATAAGCGTATTGTAGATTTCTTAATTGAATCTCATCAGACATGATAGCTGAACAGGCTATCGTTAATATCAACATTTAACATACACCCGTATAAATCGTTTAACTATGCCATCTCTCAAATACACGCGAACTGTGCCCATTTCACCAAGCTAAACACCTTTCTTTACCCACACTATCACAAAATTACACTATATTTTATAACCTGTAGCTTACACTAGTCTGTGACTTACAATAGTGTGTATTTGTGTGTTGAGTTTACGTTGTACGCATTAGTTTGCAAATGTGTGTTCAGGAGAGAGGGGACGTAACACTTTCACGTACGCTGTGATTTGTTTCGCCTGTGTGAGTAAATGTCTATGTGTTGTTGTTGCGTATACGCATGCAATGCCATTGCCAATTACGCATGCGGAAAGCTGGTTGTAAACTTTACGCTAATATTACATGAGCGGAAAATGGCGGTTAATGAAGGAAATAATGTTACAATTGCCTATTTTTTGTTTGATAGCGAGTGCGTTGACTTTAGCCAGTGTCTTTATTGCTTGTGTAAATTAGGAAGGAAATGCGTTACGGGAAATTTGTTTATAGGTTTAATTTTTTTGTGCCGTTAATAAATGACTTGTTACGTTAAAACATATCTATTTATTTACTACATTATCGATGCACTTAAAAGTTAATTTCCATTTCCATCGGTCACGTCATAGTTTTAAAAAAAAACCGTTTCGTTAACTTTTTTAATAAGTTTTCTAATATTTTGTAGAATATTCTTATGCTTAAAAATATTATGGCAGAAAATATAATCACTGCTCGTGCGTTTGACAGTTCGCTTTGAACTTAGAACGTTTGACATTTCCCGCGCTGAAAATTCGTGCTGTCGTTTAAAGGTGCACAGATTATTAATAATTATATTATTTTACATTTATAATTTTATTTCATTTTATATTAAAATGATCATTTTGAAATAGGTACATTATTTTTTTTTGGTCTATGGACGACTACTACAACATAATAGATTTGATTAATACAGATTTTATACTTGATTAAATACAGTTTGGTACCCAATTACCTTAAAAGAAGAGTATTATTGTCAGCATGAAATATACAGCAACGATTTGGATTTTTTTTTAATTAAAATTTCAAGAAAGTCGGTTGGATGAGTAAGCTAAAACTAGCAAGTTTATATTTACACAAGAACGATACGATTTTTTTTAATCGCACGGGAAATGTTATACCGTATTAATTATAATTTATGACTTGCACAGGAATACTTAAATAACATTGAAGTTGCTTAAAACCACTGTGAATCTAATCCAATGATCTTAAGAACCACAAACATAAAAATGTTTCTTAATGTGTAAAATAATTTCAGGGAATAAACGTAACTAGTAAAAAGTAACACTGACCTTTTTACTAATTACATGATATTCCTGAAACTGAATATGAATGATGGCATTAGATAGAGCACGTAAACTACATTAGATTTTACTAACACAAAATATCAAAATTTTGTAGACCACATTGCTTTTAAATGCTTAATATGCTAGAATACTTAAACGAACTTAATATTTTTATTATAGAGGCTTTTAAATCCATCTGATGCGCTAATTGCAAACCTACGCAAGCACTGGATCTATCTTAGCATAGTAGAGACCAACTAGGAATCTTGTGGGAGGGGGCCTCGGTTTGAACCCCTACATTCTACAATTTCGCCTAATTAAAAGACTACCGAGCTCATAGATCACTTCTATACTGATACGCTCTAGGAACCCAGACCGTGCTGCACCTGGTCACCGGCTGTACCGTATTTTCGAGGCAAAGAACTGACCTGGAAATGGAGATAGGAAAGAAGATGGAGGCAGGAAATATCGCCTCCTGGATGGGCGACGAAAAGAGTCGCCCTCCGTTCCTGAGGTACAGCAGTGAAAAACAAATTAGAAAGGTTCGGGTAAGACTGTAATAATTTGCATTGTATTTGTATTTCAGATGGTAAACATTATGTTAGCGAACTAGAAACTAATGAAAGATAATAAAGAATTAAGAAGTATAGAAATAGAACAGATGAAATAGATTGAGATTGAGTTATAAAGATGTATTTTACTATAGTATTTTAGGAGCGGTGGGTAACGAAGGAAGGTCGTGTGTATTAGGAGACAAAGAGCAGCCAGGAGAGTGTAAGATATTGTGACGAAAAATAGATGATGAATGAAAGAAATTGTGAAGAATGTATGGAGAGAAAGAAAATAATTTAACGCAATTAAAAAATCCCTGTCTCTCCCTGAAAGGGGGTAAACGAGGAATAAAAAAAAATCTCTGGGAACCCCTCGGGGACCTCGGCTTGGGTTGTTACTCGTAGCTACATACTACATTATTACCGTATCGGACTTGTTAGTAGTTTTGTTACGCTATGAAATAAGCATAAGCGAAAGGGGCGCTTGTGACATTTACAGTCCAATCGGATTTTAGGTAGTCTAACGTTAGTGTCTCTTAATTAAAAATTCTAATTAAAAGTCTGAACCTTTATGTGTAGGAGTTATACAAGGTGATATCAATTAGTATCACATTGACAGTGGTGAAAATTAAAAATACGTCCATTGCTAATTGGAGTCTCATGTCTATTTTTTATAATGTGATGTTTTATGATTTAATTACATTCGTCTAACCGACGGGAAGCTTGAGCAGAGTGCAGTGAAAGCAGCGGCCGTGCACTTCGCTGTATGCACTCGGATCTATGCATTTTGATTCTTTGCAATTTATTAATTATTATTTACGAATTAAAAAAAATATTTACAATAAAACCGACGTAAAATATCAATTATATTTAAAGTTGATTTTGTGATTTACACAATTATTACTAATAAAATCAAAAATATATATTGAAATATACACCGCAAACGTTGAAAAGTTTCTTTAATAATTTGAACCAATGTATAATAATTTTCATTTAGAAAACATTATAAAACTTAGAATGAATTTTTAAATAATAATATTTAAAATTTGCTCCATTTTACTGACAGAAACCGTTTGAGATGTCAGACAACAAAAAACTTCTTTATTAATATAGCAATATTTTATAATAATGTGTATCTAAACTGGGACAAAAATATATTTAATTTAATCAAATAAAAATAAAACCAAAAAGTTTCTAGAATACTGAGCATGTTCTTATTTTCAGAAGATACGAATAAAATGTTCATAATTTTTTTTAGCTCGGAAAACGTTCATTTACTATAAGGATGATAAGTTATGATTGTTAAACCTTTAAATGGGTGTGATTTGTCAGCAAAAAGCTATTACACCTATTTATAACAAGCCTACATAAAGTGATCACTCTGATATTTCTTACATTAATTTATTTTTTGAATGACACATTAGTGTCTCCTATCAGTGCAAAATATGCAGGTATAGACATCAAACAATTGTTAATTATAATATGTAGTAATCTAAAACATGAATACCCTTTTCATTTCTATATTATCATTACGATATTTATATTTCAATACACACATACGTTAATTGACAGGTTTTAATCTTTTACATACAAATTCAAATTCAAAATATTTTTATTTAAGACCGCATTCTGAAATCATCATTTATACATTATAAGTAATAAGCTACCGGCTCGGATTATTGTTCTGCTGTGATGAGCCAGCCAGAAACTTAACAGTTGCTCTTTTTTAAATAATAATTATGTATACATCAAAAGAAAATTCTTGTAAATGAGTCAAGAAACATCTACAAGTTACAATGTAAGTAAATCTTAAATTAATAACATGTTCCGTAAGTATTAAGAAGTATTAAATGCAGTACGCAACATTGATAGTTATTAGTTACAGCTCGGAGACCTCAAACCGGGGAAAGTTAGCATTGGCTGAGTGGGTGCTTATTGATAAATACGAATAGTCTAGACTACCTTACGATATACTTGTGTTTAGATACATTGAATATCGCTAGACAAGAAACAAAACCATATAAGCGGAAAATTTTAATACAAATATGGCATGAAATGACCCGTATTTATTAAAGAATTAATTAGTCATCATCTTCATTATCATTTGTATTTTTAAGGCATTGATCTTCACCAAAAATCGCTAAAATTACTCGGACATTCACAGATCACATATCAATTTTACCATAATAAAAATTGGTTGTAAAGCATAAACATTAATATATCTTATTTATATTCCAAAAACTAAAAATAATAATTGAAAACGAATTGATATAGAGTATTTAATTACACAGTGACCTAGTTATACAGAATGATTGGTTATAGATTTAAAAGCTTTAAAGGGGTGAATAGATAGCTCATGTTAATTAATATATTACAACGTAGTGATAATATACTATATATTATAATTAATTATTGTTTATTACCTGTTTCCGCAGATTTAGTAGTTAGAAGTTATTGACATGTCGCAAAAATAAATTAATTTAATATATTTCAGAGTAATCACTTCATACAAGATGGTTGGGAATTGATGTTAAACTATATGTATATAGATAAAGTAGTTAATCAAACATCTTGTGTATTATTTTTTATCTGCACTTAAAAATTTAAATCAATAAGTAAAAGTAAATTAATTAAATTATAATAATGTAGTAACAATAATAAATACTGTTTATATAGATTATATAAACTCATTATCCTAAAACAAATATTTATGAGAATTAAGGAGCGTTGAAAGGAGTCTCGGACAACCTATTTACATAACTAATTGATGTAGATGTGTATATACCAACAGTTTAACGGTAAAAATTTGTCATCAATGTAATCAAAGCAGATATGCTCCACAAACGAATACATTGTTAGAGAACAATGGCAACAGTTTGATAAAAGCGGTGAAAAAAAAAAAGTTGGCCAAATTCAAATAATTTCCCACACGTAACGTTACGCGGGCGGGCAACGAGCGCGCGCCGTTATACGCGCGGCAGTGACCTACATTGGCTCCACATTTCGCCGCGATTCTGTAACCGGTTTAATAACTAACCTCATTACTATTACTAATCATACAGTATACATTACTGTTTTACTAGTACATATATAATTGTTCTTATATTCAAAACAGCAATGTATGTTTAAATGAGAAATGTATCGTATTTATGTTTGTGTTAAGATAGGTGTCATGGTATAAGATTGCAGCCGAGAGTTTGCAGCGCTTTCTGATTTTAAGACGAGAAATTATATCGCAGTGGTTTCAAAGTCACGTAGCTAGTTAATCGACTGTTACGTAGGATGTGGCAATTATTTATTATGTAGATCTATATTTATGTTTATTTTGTAACTGGTTATATTTTTTTACTTAGATCTCTTAATAAAACTTCATTTCAAATCGTAATTGCGTCGATTTTCAACGATCTTAGCATATTCGTCTGCCCATCTTCTGGATAGACTTCTTTAGCTGCGCTTGCAGGTCATTAGTCTTTACTTCAGAACCTTATAGCCTTAGATATCAACTTTTCTGCGCGTCATGTGTCCTGCTGCTCACTTCAACTGGGCTGAAGAAATCGTGGCTACGATAGGTCAGAGAAAAATGGAAAGCTTTGGAGGAAGCTGTTACCCGGGGGGGTCCATAAACTCTTCGTAGAAAATAAATAAAACTAATTTTAAATCATTTGTATGGAACGAAATAAAGATTTATTATCACTTCTCGCCTAGTTACTGAATATTAAAAAATCGATCGAGCCCAATTATGTTATTAATTGTCTTCATTGTTCACACGTACTCAAACCGTATTAAATACCGTAAAGAATTCATATGACTCACTACCGTTTAGTTGGAATTTGGGAACACAACTATTAGCGCGCCTACACCAAACCGCAAATAGGATTTTAGTGCAAATAAATGAATTCTTACCGTACTTGTCAATTTGATTATCCCCCTGTAACATTTAGTGGGGTGCTATTAACGTAACTTGCTAACTATGTTTATATACACATTATATAAATCTAGAATAAAAATTCATTTTTAATAATCTCGATTTACTCGATTTTGATACTTTGTTCTTTGTTAAAATTGTCTATAGACGTCAAAGTTTTAAAGTGATGAATGTATGGCATATTTATTGTCAATAATTGCATAGTATACCGTATCCTAAAATTGGTTTCAAATATAATAAATAACTTATAGATAAAATAATGAAAACCGAAATACGTATTAAAAACAATTATTTTTTATTGTCGTCTTCTAGAATTTATACGACCGGGTGATAATCTATTCAATTAAAAAAAAATCAGATTAATCACTTTATACAGAATGATTGAAAATAGATGAAAAAAGCTTTATAGCTTTTTGATCGAAAATGAGCTATACCTTCTCCCTGTTTAAAGCTTTTACAAATTCTGTAAAATGTTACTTATGTAATTTTGGAATATATATTGAAAAATTAATTGTTTCAATTATTTATAGCAGGCAAAGTAATGGCGTAAGAGTAAATGGACGTCACTTTATATAACGCTATACAAGTGACCATGACCATCAAAATTGAAGAGAACGACGTAAGAAAATTATCTATAATGTATTTAAAATTGTTATGAGAAAGTACATGCGATTCTGGTTTAAACCAGTTTTAGCAGCTCCGAATATAACTTATTAAATGATAAAAATACAGTTCTTGAATTTTTATTAAAAAAATTTGGGTTATGAGTTCACTCGGATTAAGCTTATTACGTCATTTGCAAAAGACGTATTTGTGTTTATTTATTTGGTTGTTGACACGTTTCGTGGACGGTACCATAGCTAATATCTGTTATAAAAGTGAAAAAATATTATAAATCTTGTTGAAATCGGGGATATGCCTTAAAGTTTAATATATATTTATGTGTCAACGACATCTTAAATATTAATTAAACTCTTGGAAGTCTTCGACTCTAGAATATATGTGGTGTGGACAAAATGGGGAAGTCCGTATCTACACAGTGGAATAATGATGGGATATAGAGCTATTCTAATTCTTACCCTACTCGTCGCCACGAGTGTGGTTGATCCTCTGAAGAAGCTGTAAGAGCCAGAAAGGCTAACAGCACCAATTACTAAGTGGCAAAATGATTACCATGGTCGCTTATCAGATCTCGTGGTGCAAATTCATACACAGTAACAAGAATTTTTTGTAATAACGTTATTAAAGACGTAATTTACAAATCTATATTCTTAACCTCAAACCTGGTCCCTTCAAATATACTAATTAAATTAGATTTTAGTTTTGTACCTTATAAATAGTATAATATGTAAAATAACATGTTTTAATTTGTCTACATTAAAACAGTGTATACATAGTGAAGCACCTTTTCAATATCAGCTTTATTAGATTAAAGCTCTGTTCTTCTCTTTATAACCTGGTCGTTTCAGCCTATAGACGTCCACTGCAAGGCTTGGGCCTTTCCCAAACATGTCTACGGAGGGATATTTTATAATCTCCACTTTTGATTGACAGGTTGGCGATGGCAGTGCAGTATTATGGTATGCAGACTACGCTGTTGCCCATACTTTTGAAGCTTGTTTGTGAGCAGGGGCAATCCTATATAAATTATGCACAGTGTGAATTATGTAACATTGTATCTTGGGATTGAACCCATGATCTACGATTGCAAGTCTCAGTCCTCTACCGCTTGGCTACCAGTGCTACTAATAATATTCTTTATATAAACATTGCTACAAATATTGCTAGCAATCTGATCGGAAATTTAATAAAATAAATTAATTGTCGAAAAGAATTAATTATAAAAATTTTAACGTGACAAAATAAATGTATCTTTTTAATGTATCTTGATTACTAAAGCTATCGTAGAATGACTAATAATTTATCCTGCTCAAAGAACAAGGTACGTTTTGAGATAGAGACTCAGACATGGTACTCTTATGTCATCATCGTAACCAGCTGTCTTCATCGGTTACGTTTCGTTTCTTGACGTAATATTTTTATTACTATTTTTGTTTAAATTTTACCGAATCTAAGGAAGAGTAAAACATTTTTTAAAAATAGATTAGGGCCTTGTAGAAGTTTTAACAGATCTTCACACAAAAATTAACGCAAAGAATGTTATTCTTGTAAGAAGTCTACAAAAAGGTATGACACATCATACTCAAGGAACTGTAATTGTTTGTTCGCCTTCCGGATTCTTGTAACAAAATTGTAACTCCGTTCATTTACGATAATTGATTGTAACATTCCACTAACTGCAGAATTCGGGTGTCTACTGTTTTATGTAACAAAATATTTTTTGTTAAAAACATGTTTTTGTATATGTTTACAATATTTTTTTTAACTAATATGTTAAGATATAAAATGTGGCTTATAAACTTTAAATCAGCAGTTTTTCTATATATTTTATTTCTAACCTCATAATACAATAAGACAAGATTTTTTTCAACAATAGGATTTTAGGATTATAAAAGTAAAAGAACTTAAAATAAAGGAATACGAATAAATAACATTCAGTATTTTGTACAACGATATTTATTTGTTATAGTACACTGAACAGTATCCCGTAGTTTATCGTCAAGTTGAAATTGTTTATTAGGGCAGATAGTGTCTCGTTGGTTGAAGCCACAGACGCCCAATGCAAGTCTTGGGCCTTCATCAAAGATATTTATGGAGGGATATACCATAATCGCCACGCCTGAAAGGCCATGAAGGTACGCAGAAGACCCTCTGGAAACTCGTTCCTGAGCAGTGGCAATCCTTTGTAATTAATATACAAAGAGTGAATTATAAAAGATTTTATCCCGAGAATCGAAACCACGACTATAAGTTTCAGTCCTCTACCGCTGGCTATCACAGTTGAGGTAGACATGTGTGCCTAAACCTAGAAAGAAAATTAAAAGAATATATCGCATTAACAAATGGTCAGGAAACGGGTGAAGCAACAATGAGTATTTAGTTAAACAATATGTACTATTTTCTTTTAAAATCAATCGATTGCGATGTTAATTTTTGTGTGTTTATAGTAGGGTTACTCATGGTGTTATTCATTTACTATGTTGAATAGCAATAATTTAAAAGTATAAGATTTTTGTTTATTAATTATTTGCTAGCCATTATTGCTAGTATTAATCCTGATTACGCCTTGACACCCTCCAAATACTTAAATTATATACAAGAATATTGCTAGGGCAGATTTCGAGAAATAACTCGCCACGCAAATAAAAGTTCATTATGACTGCTGTGATTTTATTGTAAATCTAGTTGGCATTTTGAACGTCGCAATTCAGATAAAATTTTGACTAATTATTACATATATGCAATCTAAAACTACTACAATGTATGTTAATTTATGAGCACAGAGATTTAGTAACAAATAGAGGTTGTTCCTCCTAACTGAAATGAAACATTTATACGCGATAAGCGGTTTGAGTCGAGTTACCGCCTGAGCACGAATTTGTTCCTATTTCATAGCGAGGAAAATGATAACCAAGAATGATCGAAGATGATGAATTCGCATATGTACAAAGAGTATTTACTATTTACAAGACCAACGGTAGCCCCACATCATTGATGATGTCCGGTGTCGGTATTCGAATTTGAATTTGAACGCGCAAGATTTGTTCATTACAAAATTATTGTAGTCTTAGTGGCCAGAAATACGGAGCGAATGATGAATTCCCCTAAAAAAATAATGAGAGAGGAACTAAAATTACACGTCATACGGAATGTTTAACTTAACTCATCGACCCCAAGGCGTCCTGTAACCCAGGCTGAGCAGATACTGCCTCATTCTGTGTAGCAGATGCCGTTCTCGCCGTCGGTGATGATAGAGATGTTGGGAGTAGCGTGGTTGGTGGTGATAAGTCTGCTTCTGGCAACATAGGGGCAAAGCTGGTCGTGGTCCCGAGGTGATAGTTCACCTTCGGTAAACATTGGTGGGTGAGCTGTTAAGCAAAGCAAACCAATTGGTTGTTCCAGACGGAATGTTTGTTAACTGTTTAATCAGCGGAAATTATGTCATCAAGGCTCAGTTGCAAGGTTTATGAGTGAATCGTGGCGACATTTCTCAACCCGTGTCCTGTTGCATTTTAGGCGTTATTCGAAGTCCGTCTTTTGTAAATAGGACAATTATTTTCTCTTTGTTTGAAGTATTTTCGGTCTGGACTTGTAGGTTACATTAATATCTTTGAAGTGCAACATAAATGAATTTTATCGTAAATATAGGAATGCCTAATTGCAAGATATAGTTCACCTATGTAAGTTACGTAATGAAGTAATAAAATTATATTGCAAGTTATATATTCAGTTTTCTTTGTTGATGTCACAAATCCATGGCGGCCATTTTGTCGTGGACGGATCTGCGCGATCCGGTGTAATCTGGAGCGAGTTTTGAGGGCGCGTGACACTTTGCTCCGGCGGCGCAAGGCGAAGAAAGTGCGCTTGCACGATTAGAGATGTACTGAAAGATATGTCTGCAGTTTGTATTAGTCGAGTCAATACCTGCTTCATGTTTTGTACGAAGATTTTGACTCTTACCACCTTACTTACAAAATTATAGTAGAGAAAGATTGTTATAACTATTAAAATATATTTCATGTATGAAAAAAAAAATTAAGTATTACAGATCAGATCATTTTAGATGCACAAAGCATAAAAATATCATATGAAGCTTATATGATGTGCTTTTTATTTATATGCTTATTTATTAGCAATAGAGGAACTATTGAGTCTTTATATCCAATATCTATTGTTTGCCGCCTTATGCAATTCTTTGACATTATAAAACTTAAAGATAGAAGGACGAGACTCATTGGTCGCAGCTCTAATTCCCGGGATACTATCATATATAATTCACATTTTACGAATTAATTACATGAGATTATCATAGCTCACAAAAAAGTTTTCAGAGGTTGGCAACAGGGTCCTCTGCGTACCCCAATACCATTTTTTCTTGTCTTGTCACTATAAAGCGAAGATGACTAAATTTAAACATTATTTTAAAACAGTTTTGGAAATCTTCTCATACACAATTAACGTCAGTTTACCATATAGAACACAACAAGTTCATCATCACAAACAAGGATACACGAAAGACGCTGCCCATCCTCTATGTATCATTTTACCACACTACGAACCCGCTACCAAGCGTGGCGATTATGGTATTCCACCAAAGATATATCTGGAGAAGGCTTATTCCTTGCAGTGGGCGTCTATAGGCTAAAACGAAAATATGTATATAAGTAAATATATACAAGTATTTGCCTTTTTGAGATAATTACACATGCCGCCTACCCGCTACTCGTGTTTCATCTTTTTCCATATTATCATGGTCTGTAAGAAATTACCTCGAGTGATAAGATTGCCTATTGTACTTTTTATGTTATTATAACTCTGTATTAATTTCTAAACTAAATTTTAAATTTATTTCTAAACATCGTTCACCGTTATTATCTCTCTACATTCGGTAACTATTAGACCTGGGTCTTCCTTGCATTCCTTCATTTACGGTCTTTTGCTCTCTTCACTGACTCACTTCTAACAGGCGACAGACGATATCAGAAGTCTGATTTTGTCTGTAAGAAGGTTTAACTTGACGACACCAGATATGTGAGATAAATGATCCGTATAATCTTAATATATAAAAGAGAATGTGTCTGTCTGCACTCGGTAGATTTAAATACCGTACACCCAATTACGTTGAAGATTTGGAAAATTAATGAAATAAAATTCATTTAGAAGATCACCCACCGGGCAGTATTTTTTTTTAAGTTTGTGTTTGAAGTCAAAACTGCCATTTTGTTCAGATATTATTTTAGTTGCATAACACAGCAATGCGTGAACATGTACACCTATTATTACATAAATCTGTCTATTCAAGTATTTCTCTTACATTTGAATTGGCGGGTTAAATGACAAAATTTTGTTTTGTAATGTAGTAATTAATTATGTGTTAGGTAAGGTTTGAGGCATACAGGTTAAGTTTTTAGTTTTACCAAATTACTACAAGCAAGTTACAGTGGCAGTAATTGAGCCACTTAACCGAACAGGCGGCTACCATGGTCTTCACTGCGGAAGCTTAACGTTCTGCAGTGAAGACTATGGATTGGCAACTGCATAGTACGATGTCCACATACAAGGCGGACGGCCGACCTTCTTAAGGTCGTCGAAAGCCCACTCCTAACCAGTCCCATTGGAAATCTGTGGGGTGATGAACTCTAACAATATTTCAACGTAAGAATGTTTTAAAGAAACTATGTAATATTTCCTTTTCATGTCGTGTCAAGATAAGTTAGGCGTTAACTTAATGATAAGTTAAGCACCCTTAAACTAACTTATTCTGCTAAGATTTCAACTACAAAATCCTCCATTGCAATAAATTTAATTTATCAATTTGAAAAATAAAATGAATACTTTTCAATGTCATAATAATTTATATAAATACAGCATTGCACATGTTACATAGAAAAGTTGTTGGAGTTTCCTTCGCCACTTGTTCTAGTGCTAACGCATTCTGAACTGGCAGTAACGATAACCAGGTAGTAGTATCCTACCAAATCGTGGTTCGGCATACTCAGGCACACTTGAGTTGAAATGCTAAACGGGATCCCAGGTCACTCCATTGAACTCTCGTTTAAGCGATGTTCAGCGCCTTTGTAATATGGTAATACAGTAGGTTTTTTTTATTAATGTATGGGTGTATGGTACTGTGACTATTTGTATGTACGTACACCGAAAACTGCCCCCTCCTTCATATCTCTCATAAACATCCAAAGGATGTTTGGTACAGATCGCCTCCAGCGATAAGACTGCCTCTTGTACCTGTACATAAATGATTTATTTTTTTTAGTTATTATCAATTGTGTACAATAAAGTGTAAATAAATAAAATAAATAGGATAAAACGTCCCGAGCCCGTGCTCCCGGTTCTTTAATTAACAGTTAATGAGTTATAAATTTAAAATCATTTATCCCTTAAATGTTATTCACCAACACCAATCACAGGGTGATATTTATTATGTTGTTTTATATAACTACACGTGTAAAAGTTACGTTAAATATTTGCTACGTGAAAATATAATTTTTGTATCACAAATATTATTTAATTCAAAATTAAGATAAATTTTTTTTATATTTTTTTTATCTTAAATTTGTTTTAAATTAAACAAGTTTTAATTATTGTTTATATTGATTCATTACACTAATGATTTCCAAGTAAAACTCGTATTATAATAATCGATGTTGTAAGTTTCACATCACTAGCCGCGAAACAGTAATATCGATGTTATCGAGGCGATGTAACGTCATGTAAAGAATGGCGATGTTCAAAGCATAAAGGAGGTCGGACACGTTTAAATGTTATTTTTATTTTGTTGTAGGTAACACTGACGCGCTGGGAGGCGGTGACATCATTTCTAATCTAGCTTCGGATATTATTAAAGAATTTTATAACGTTGCTATTAATAAAAAAACGGTGTAATCAATAAATCAAGGTATAGGGTCATTGCGTTTTATAATAAATATATTTTAATATATCTGACTCTATGTATAAATTACGTTTATAAGTCATTGTTACTATTCTAAGAGTGTGAACATAATAATTCATTGAATGTATACGATGTTTTTTTTTTCAGTCGGATGCGGTGAAATATCTCGTGTGAAGACATCCCGATCGAGCGCTTTAGTTGATAAAAATGAGCTTAAAGCCTTTATTCCGCTGACACTATAAATGCCTCCAAGGCAGACAGCGGTCTATTATTACAAATTAATTAATTGTTGTAGTAAAAAATCATATGAAAAATATTTATGGAATAAGCGGGAGTTTACTTTTATTCTCGTAATAAACCTCCAAATCATTATCATTATCATCATTTCCACCTCTGAACATAGGCCTCCTTGTAAACGGCTTGCATCCAGCTTCTTTCGACTTTAACAAGGTCAGCTTTACGACCCCATCCACCATCTGATCTACTTACTTATTGTCTGTTAAAGAGAGTGCTGTTAGCCTGAAGGCTTTTACAGCTTCATTCGAGTTGAGTTCACGGAACAGAAGGGTCCGTGAACTTAAAATCTGTTCTGCTATGTGACCATTACTTCTTTAAATTATCCACCTGCTGGGCTATGGCAGCTACTTTCGTCCGTCTATATATCTCCTCATTCCTGATTAGATCTCGTGAAGAAATCCATAGCATAGCCATGGCTTGTTGAGTGATTGTGAGCTTATTAATGATGTCCAGAGTATGACAACGGGAATTAATATTAGTTGTTATATATTACAACTAAGAATATTAATTAACGTGGTGACCAGTGAACCTATTATAATACAGGATGTCCATACACAAAGATAGAATATGTCCAGATAGGTCGCGCCGACCATTCGTTCTGCGTTCCATGTGGTCCACTCAATGCTATTGCTCTTGCCAATCTGCTGGCCTATTTCGGTCAGTAGCTCATTCTTCATTTAATCTGGTAGAGAAATCTCGTCCATAGTTCTCTATAAATTTCTAAATACCTGAAAAGAATAGAATAATTTATAAATTATTATTTTATTATATCAGCTTAATTTAAATTCAATTTAAGATATTTTTGGGTCACGTTGTGACACATCTATAATTAGAGATTGTTATCAAGTAAATTTATGTGTATTTTGTGATCTCTGTTGATGCTTCCGTATGAATCAAATAAAAATACAAATGAGTATGAAAATATAGATGTAGTTGAAATTTTTGTATTGGAGTTATCTATGCGTGGTAGAATTGTTTTTTTTTATTACAATTCTTAGAGAACAAAAGACGTCCGTTTTTGATTTTCATTGAGGAAACAGTGTCTCTTTCCGTATTCTTTGATAAGACAAAAAAAAACATGTCAAACATCAATACCAACATAAAGCTGCTGAAATGTTTAAGAGCCTTGAACTAATTCTACCTCCCCATGGTCACGACTTACGACACAGAAATAAATTTCGTTACATGTGTTTAAACGATCGCAATAAATGCAAATGGCTGAAAGTAATAAATTAAAATTTTAAATTCATCACATTAAATATTTATCGTTCACAAATGTGTATATTTAATATAATACTTATCTCAACAAAAACCATTTACATATTGAAGACGCAACGACATAAAAATCAAGCAAAACCAACAGATATTACAATTACATCATTTCTCCCAGCACAATGTACAGTTATGCGACTCAGATTCCAAGAAGCAATGCTCAGCTTTCCAACAGCATCTAACGAGAATGATCTAACGTGACAAAGCGAAAAAATGATGCCACCCGACCGCCATATTGGAATAATGGCCGCGAAAAAACTAACGGAATAAAATACCTAACCGCCGAACGGAGAAAGGCTTTCGATTGTCCCACATTTCACCGCACGCGAACGATAACGATAAGACTTGCCAATCAATATTCAACCTTATCACAATGCAGTAGATTAACTTTTTCTTTGGCTGCTTATTTGACATTTGCATTGCTTCTTACCGAACAACTATTGCACGCAATAACATAATATCAACGGTCTCTTTCTATCTTACAGAGTTTTATTTCAACCTCCCGCTCGCACGACATTGAAAAAGAAAGCACTATTTTTTTTCCGCCGGGCTGCATTTTACGCGGGAGTATGTCGAAGAAAGCTAAGCGTGTATGTAATATTAGAAACGTTGATTTTATACATCAATTGCATTGCAGTGGAGTCCATTGCATAAGAAAAATGCATTTCCCCCGCATTCACTTCAAGCGACATGTTCAGATTATTTCAATTTCTCCGAGGATTAATGATTGGATCGACAAATGTGTTAATTAACGGAATGTAAGATTGAATTTTCATGATTAGCAGAAGGTAATTGCTGTTGCTTCTGCTTTAGTCGAACATTCTAGAAATTCTTAGATGTTACTACCCGGAGTAACAAAAGATATAAATCTATGTGAGCTGTATAAAACATCATTTGTTTTAATGGCATAAATAATTATTACCAATTTAATTCGTAAGCTCACAATAGATCTTTAACAAAAATGGATTAAAACAATTTTTGTCTCCGTAACTATTTTATTTTATTTACTTTTTACTAAAATCTTTTAGCGTATTGACTGCCTAGAATTTCTCTGAATGCGTTCATATGTATGTATCAAATTCGCTCTTTACTACACTTGGTGTGTAGACTACATTGTTTTAAAATAAATAGGTAACAGAATTTAATTGATTTACTCACTAGTCAAATTTCAATACCAAAAGCCTTCTTTTAAAAAAACATGACTTTTTTTACTAAACGGTATAGAAAGAGATTCCCGTGAGTTGATTATAGTAATCTGTTTGTAAATAGTGATGCCCTGCGAGCCTAGGTTAGAAAAGAACCTTCGTCCGGTGTGTTGCCAAATTATTATTGTCAGATATAAGCTTTTAGCACATAAGATGTTAATACAATTATTAAAAATACTGCTCATTGCGTTAATCTTACAAAAATAGACGTTTAAAAATTTATCTACTGCATTTATATTTAACATGAATGACGTTCTTTTTTTGATTTAGTTACGTTTTGACACTTGAATATTTAAAAATACCACAGATAAAAAGTTACATAATTGAAAAATTGATCGAATATGAATAATAATGTGAAAAGGATCAGTTATCGGAGTATTTTCGAACGCTTAGTAATTGCATAATTTGCATAGGCGGTGCACTGCGCCCGTGGCGGTCACTTTCTCCGGTTAACGGGATATGCATCTGGGACATCCGTCGGGCCTCTCTCGTTACCATTCTGTGCCGTGGAGTTTCTATCTGTTAAACACCAGATTTACCTTTTCTTTTGCAAATGTCTAGACTATATTGTCCACATTTTAACAAATACGTTAATCATTTTATCAAGTCAATAAAAAGTGTTATTCCTAACTTCATTATTATGTTCATAAAATCAACATAATAATATCACATTAAATATTACAATCTTTTTATTTATGGAAATTGTTAGTTTTATTGACGTTACATTTAAAAAATCAAGCTCTTGTTATTGTATTAAATATGTACATGGATACAGATAATATATTTTTGTTTAGATATTAACTTGCAATGCGTATAAAATGTATGCATGGGAAAAGTCAAAATTTTTTTGCTGTCATAATTTTGACAGTGATCATTGCTTGAATATATGCTAAAATTATAAAAAAATAAGCGCATTTAAAGCATAATCTTGTAAAACAATCAAAATACATATTTAAGTGTAAATAATTTCCGTAAATTCTATTTGTTGAATACAGATGGCGTTAGAGGAAACGGAATTAGTAACTGAAAAGTTAACTTTTTTAACCAATTTATCAAAGCTACAAAGCTAAAGTCCTGATATTTTATTATTCTGTTAAGTACTTCTAACAATCAAAATTAAAGTTTCAATAAGTTTGATATACAAGCACAGTTATGCATTAAGATATAGAATATATGTTATAATAATAACTTTTGAAGGTTCAAAACATACACACTACGTCACATAATTATATTTAACAATTTATTCTTCAATCGTTCCATCATTGTTCAATGTTCCAATATCGTGGTTCTGGTTGAAAATGTATCAATCGCTTCCATTGTTTTCTGTATGTGTTCGTGATATAGTAAAAATCAACATAAATGTAATCGATGTTTTAAAAGTTTTTTTTTTAATTAAAACAAATGTTAAATTAATTATTAAAAATTATTTAGATGATCGTATTTCTGATCATTAAAAATCAAAGATAACAGCGTGAATCATTTGTTGTGCGACGAACGGAAGGAAAGCATTTCTTTGACGCGTCGCGGCCGGTTCACGGTCGACATAATGGTAATGCCAACATAACAGCCCGTGTCGCACAAGTGGGCCACACGAGCGGTGAAAGTCCGGCGAAAGGTGAATCCAAGCGGGTCAGTTACTGACGTTACGTGTGGCGCGCTGTGACACTTTCTTTAATTGAGATGTGTGGACGCCATCTTGATTTTTGTTAAATGATTTAAGTAAATTTTAGTTAAACTTAAACTGTCGCTCAATTTTATGCTAATTGTTTATACCTTATTAATGTACAATTGTATGTAAATTTGTTCATAATAAAATTATTCGACTTTGTGATTTTTTATTTTAGGTACTGATCAAAATCGGTTGACAGGCAATAATTAAAATATTTTATCGATTTATTTATTTATAAATAAGAGCGTAGCGGAGTGAGCATTTACATTTAAATTTATGGTCGATTTTTTTTCATAATTAATAAAAATACTAACGACACTCAAAAATTGGATGCATAAATAAAACAAAATAACTATGATTCTTATAATCATGACTACTGTTAAATCAAAAAGAATAAACGATTTATACCTATAATCATTTATAGATGGATTAGATATATTATTATTAGTCAGTTAAAAGAGACTAGACTTGGACTCCAGATACCCAAAAGAACCTGTTGGAAGTAGCCTGCATACAGCGTATACAACAAGTATACTATTTTTGTATCGTAGATATATTTTACAGAATAAACTATCTAAAGTTTTAAGATTACAGATTCAATTAGAAGATTGATAAGGTTAGCTCAATCAAACTTCTCAAGCCAAGCGTGTTCGTATATGCATACAAATGCTGTCTATGACCATACAGAATCAACGCACCAAAAGACCGATATTTTTTATACTAGAAAGTGACGAACTGTGAAGGACATTCACCTCCTTGTAAGTGTTACGATTCGCCCATAACAGCGCGTTTGTGTTTACCATCTTAAGACATAAGATGGTTTCTTTAAGCTAAGTAATTTCATTTCGTTCCGTTTTGAAGAACCGTAAAGTTTGCGTACTTTTTGATGTTGAGATAATATTCACCTACACGGCATATTGAAAAAAAAATATTATCATTAAATTTATATAGGTATAGTATAACATATACAGTACATAGTCAAAGTTTTATGAATTAGCATGTATTTATAGGAGTAAACACTATTTATGAAATTTGCGTACACAATAAAATAACTGAAATAAAGAAAGGCAAATTATAATTTTAATATTAATATGTATTCTGTATACAGGTGACAATAAAGGGAGGTTTCCAATAACAACTTTGTTTTTTTTTTTAAATAAAACACCAAAAGGTAGAAATGTTATTCAACTTTATATTGTAATTTGAAGCTTAAATATTTCACTACGAAATATAAAAATAAATATAAAGATTCATTTAAGTAATTATCTTATTACATATTGTCACAATAATTGGTCAATTTTGCTTATGACATCATAATTTTCAATGTTATTGGCTGCATTGGATTAAATTATTTATGTTTACACTTGCTGTTCAGGATAGTCCAAGTTTAAAATAACGGATTGGGAAATAATTATTGGTAGAAGATGAATGTCCCGGCTAAAAAACTTGTGGCGGTGGTTTAGAAAGAGCTCCTGTTAATTCGTCAGAGTCACTAAGTCCAAAGTTAGGAATGTCCTAATGGTTGCCGATAATCGTAAGAAGATGGCACTTTAAGAAGAAGACGGGAAATAAAATAAAAATAAAATCGCAACTTCGTCCAATTAACATATGAATATTGAGAAATATTTTGATAGGGATATTTAATTTGTTTCGGTATCTGAGTCACATATGTGCATCGTATTGTTAAAATTACATAACAGTGATTTCCATACCTGTTGTAAAACTAAATTCTTATTAAGAAAAAAAAACACTTTATATATTCGTAAGTTCTTCGTATCTTGTTAATTATCAAAAAAATCTCTTTAAAAGTCCGACTACAGTTTTGTATAATTGAAACCTCCATGCGCACTAGCCTTATTAAGCGGAATTTAAGAGTAATTACAACCTCCATACTAGTGCAACAATAAAGACACGCTGCAGTCCCGTTAGTCGGCGGAGAGCGTTCGAGGTCGCTTTCGCATTTCACCGACACATTAAGGTCACCTCCTTCTGATACTGTTTATGTGGTTACAGAGCCTAAACTAGCATCTCAATTGCGAATGTAATATACACAGGGTGATAGGAAATAGTTTTAAAATATTTAAAGGGATGAATATATAGCTCATTTGCTCTTTACATTTGGTACAACTTATCCAAAAATAACTATTAAAAAGGGTTTTAAAAATTCGTATTTATAACAGTTAATAATAGGTAATGGTCTATGATGTATCTGTGGCAATTCGATTGAAAAAAAAACAATGTAACATATTTCAGAGTAAACCAATATAATTTTTATTTCCTTCGAGATTGCCCTAATGGCTATAATTATTCTCCAAGGTGATGACACTATATGAAGAGAAAGATCGTTAATATAGTAGGTATAAACAAAACCTGTACTAGAATCTACAAGATCTTTCACTGTCGAAATTATTTAGTTTAGATGATTATCGTCGACAATAAAACCGGAATACAGAGTTACATTCCCTTATCAATCTGAACGGCCTACAAAAGCGATTTCCCATAAAATAGTTTACATCTATCCAGTTATGCTGCAAATATCTCAGCTCCTTAAAATGTATTACATTTACTAAATAAAGCATGTAAAGTTAAAAAAATATCGGTTTATGTTGTAGTCTAGGGGAAAAAATTCAAATAACTATATTTTTATTATAGACTCATAATTTAAGATAATTAATAAAATTCGTTTATAAATACATTAATTATTAATAAAATTTAAATATAGTAATTTGCATTCCTGATTTAAATTTTCATCAAAATGACAGATGCGGACGTTTTAAATCATGACAGAATTGTCACATCAAATTAAGATTTACGAAAATTCTTTTGCGTCCTATTTTTTATAAAAATTTCTTTTAAAATGCTTGAAATAGAGCGGTTAGTATATTATATAGAGAAGTAAACACATCGCCATTTTGAATCGTTGACATCGAGAATACACATTATTGTGTTTTTCATACTTTTCGTTGCCTCATTCTCATCATTATCCGACACATTTGGCGGCGCTGCCAAAACCTCTTGAATTATTACTTTGTTAATTTTAAATTGAGGATTACGCATGAAAACAAGTGTTTTTGACCCGATTATTATGTTGACATGTTGAATTTGTAAAATAATGTTTTCATAACGTGTCATGTATTCAATTTAAAAGTACTTAACTGTATTAAAAGAATTGTATGTATTATTTTTTCTTAATCGATTATAAAGAGTGATGGGTTAAAAGTATAAAAGCTTTAAAAGAGTCAACTTATAGCTCAGTTGCGATCAATCATGTATGGTACACCAAATTCAAATACTAAAAAAAATATGTTTACCTTTATACCACTAAAAAAAATTATGTAACTGTTCCAGAGTAATTATTACAGGGTAATTGGATATAGGTGTAGATGTTTTAAAGAAGTGATATAACTTATTTTTAAGCAAATTTCTTTAATGTTTCTACATTTATTTTTAATAACCGTTTATTGAATGCAAACAAATGTTTCTATTAATTCATCAATCATACAATAAATCATATGCATATGTTTGGAACATATATTACATCAAAATTATAAGTAGTCGTTTTTTTAAATCGTTTCAATCATATTAAAAACAGTAATATTGGATGTAATTAATAATTATTATAACAATTGTGTAAGTACCGAATCTTTATATCTGTTAGTAGCAAGTGACCTAGTTTATTTTTGATATGATTGATGTCAATTATACAGGTTGATTGTTTTTTAGGTGTAAAAACTTTAAAGGGGTGAATGTATAGCTTATCACCAAAATCTTTTAAAGCCTTTAAAGTATGTCACATTAATTTATTTTTCTATTAGAATGCAATAAAATGATAACTTCTGACAGTATAAAGTATTATATAATCATTAATTTTAATGTGTAGCAATCCGAATTTTGGAAACGGTTTTTTTTTTACTATAATCTCATTACTTTATTAATTATTTCTGAAATTATTGATTTTAGGCTAGGGTGTATCATAAATTAATTGACTGCTAATGTGCCGTACATTCACTCTATTATCTCTTTTATGCCTGTAACCCAACACCCTATATAAGGACCCTATGGAAACGTAATAATAAATTAAACTGAAGAATAATATGGTGGTTTCTATTCAGATAAGTTGAGACATATATCATTGATATAGTTTAAGTAATATAGCTAAGATAATTTTCACGTATGTTTAACTAGGTAAATGTGTCCATTAAAATGTATTCACTGGAAATAATATGTTTAGAATAAATTAATAAACGTTTGACACTTTCACCGCATCACGTATTCATCTGAATAGATTTTATAAATCGCTGTTGACAAACCTACTATGAGCAACCTGTTTACTAACCACTTATTTGTAGAAAAAGATTGCTGTTTGATTTTAAACATTATTGTTCCGAAATTTTGTACCCATGTATATATATTAACATATAAGTATATATATACAGGTATATATATCTACATATACATAATATGTATAAGTATATTGAACTATGGTCGATAGAGATAAAGGTAAAAATAAAGAAGGCATTTAGACGTCATTTTATAGATGATTTACTATAAGGGTTATTTACTATACTTAAAACTGATATTTGCTAACCTATCCTATGTAATAGGAATTCAGTAAAAGAATTCAATAAAAAGCTCCAATTAAAAAAAAATTGAAAATTATTCAAGTCTATTTATATTAAACTATAGGTTGACATGTAGGTAGAGACATGAACTCGCTGCTGTAGAAATCTTGGGACTTACGATTTAAAAATGCGACAACATTTTTTTGCAGTCTTCTCTTAATCTTAAACTGACATTGACTAAAGGCTTCTGAAGAGACCGAAACTAGTGAATATCTAAAGGTCCATGGTCATAGTTAAATGGCAGATGCATTATTACCTCCCAGCCAAACTCTTTCTCTTTTTGCTGTATGGCTAAATATGTCTGTGGTCTACCGCAATTATAAAAAAAGACCACGTGTCTTCTATTGACTAATTCCGGCCATTTTCTCCTAAATTCTTGCTGATCCAATTGATAAGAGAAGAGATCCAAACTGCTGATTCTACCCGGCGGAAGAATCTCTTAATAAACAATGCTCTTTCTTTCCCACCATACACAGTATCATATTGCGAGTTACACTATAAAAAAGCCATGCAGGAAATAAAATTATAATAAATCAAAAGGTGTAATGATAAATAACATATTCAAATATAAAGGATCTCTGTCGTTTTATGGCAAGGATTTTCAGGTGGCCATTAAAAGAGGCCATTCGACTTATTTTTCGCCGCAACAATATCAAGTTCGTGGTGTGCAAGTCCACGAATTATGTTGGATAAATGTCATGTAAATGATATACAGACATTAAGTATGGTCTGTTAATTATGTGGTCGATATAAAAATAAACTAATTGTATCAGAAAATCTCTTTTGACAGCGATGAAATACTGGCAGTATTTTAATGAAGAAAGAAAGGGCGCCATTACGTCAGATTTCGCGGTAAAACGGTTTTAATATTCGAACGCGTGTAACGGCGCGCTTCGCATTGACATTCGGCGCGCGGGCGGGTGCGTCGACCGCACTTTCACTCGTCTGACCACACCCCCGCTTTCCTGTTACGCAATGGCGGGAAGCGAGCTCAGGTGTGACGTTTGCGTGCTTCGTCCGGAAACGCGCGATCAACGGTAGCTGTTTATGTTACGTTTATTAATGTTGTAAAAAGTGCAAGTAATATTTATTTATTTATTTAATACTTCATTGAATATTTGCAGTAAAGAAATAAATAAATGAATTATATCTAAAATTAGTGCAATAGCTATCGTGCATTCAAGGCGATTTCATATGGACAATAGTAGTATGGAAAAGTAGGACAGGGAGTTGGTAGAAACGTGTAAATGCAAACATTTATATACATACATGTTTATACACACACATATAGGATGATATCTAGCATGGCTCAACATTTTTTCTCCTACAACATTTATTTATTTATTTCTGTTATACTTCTTTATTTAATATATAAAATTTATAATGACGAACGTGTCGAAGGCATTTCCTACATGTTAATCATTAGCACTTTAATGAAAATATAAATGATTGGCTTTAATTAATTTAACATAGATTATTTGTGTCCTGTTTTGTTGTAATGTAGTTTTTGTTTTATTCATTTATTAACGTTTAGATATCGTCTTAGAATCAGCCTATAGTATGCAGGACATACGTTTGCCGTCTTGGATATCTTTATATCCAGGGGGGGATATACAATAATCATAAATTTTTATGGTTTTGCAGAGGATGATGCTCCCCTTCTCAAGAAACTTGTTTGGATGCAGTGACAATTCATTATAATTAATACACAGTGTTAATTATATAATTGTACCGCAGGAATCGAAGACGCTGCCTATGATCGGAAATCTGCAATACGCTTACAATGGGCAGAACATATTTGATTTTGTACTTTATTATATGAGACTATTGTATACTTATTTATCACTGTTGGCGTGCCTGTATAAATTAATTGAATAAGTATTACGTATTGAACTTTTCATGGCTAGTAAAGTTAATGCTTAAACAGTTCAAAGTCAAATTATATTTCTTACGCCATAACGATTGAGGTATTTATCTAGAGAGACTATTAATCTTTAGGATGTAGTAATTATTTTATATGTCGTCACTATTTCCAGCCAGCGTCTTCTTTTACATTATTATTATTATTGTTATTTTCTTCACCTTAGATATTTATTTATAGTTTATTACTATAATATCAGTATCATTGATCAGATATGAAATATATTTAATTTTATTCAGGGTTCAGTGTTACCAGAATACTCTTGAAAAAAAATGATCGTCGATCTTTTTAATATGAAGCTTAAAAAAGGATTTCCTGCTTTTAAATAAATTAAATATATCCCTAAATCTTTAACTTGCCTCTATCGTTGGATTTCGCCGCAATTATATCGGTCGCCTGTGGCAAAAATTATCAATAAAATATTTGAATAATTTATGCCCACATAGAATAAAATACTTAATAATCTCTTTCTTACTTTTTACGAAAAGGCATAAGATTTAAGGATATGACAGACTATAAATATATTTTTTTAGGCGCTAGTGGTAGCTTAGCAGTAGAGTCTTGCGATCACAGGTAACGGGTTTGATTCCCGGTATACAAATCTATATAATTATACTTTGTGAATTTATCGTATAGGATTGCTACTGCTCATAAATAAGTTTCCATAGGATGACCAGCAGCTTCCTTTACGTGGTAAATACCACAATGCGGTTGCCAACCCGCCTGATGAGCGTGGCGATTACGGTATATCGCCCCATACATATTCTTGAGGAAGGTCTTGTAATGGGTGTCTATGGGCTGAAGGGAAAAGCTTACGTTGATTTTTAAAGTGAATACATTTATGGCAAGGTACAATTAACATTGTCGACAGTATGAATTATGATATTTTAGTGAATTGAGGTCTTGGCTGTACTGAAATGTTTAAATAAAAAAAAAATATATAATTTGAATTCGGAATGTTTTGTAAAGTCAATAATAATTATAAAAAGTGGTAGGAAGCGATTCACCGACAAATAAAGAAGAAAGTAGTTGTTACTGTACACAATGCACTTGTGATATTTACCATTTTCTTTTTATATCAAATGGACAGTCCTGATTTCTGTTATATTCTGTTTTTATATACACTCATAAAAATAAATACTAATACTAATGGCTAATAATATTAACTAAGCTACAAGCTACAAGTTAAAAATTATGTACGTAAATAGATAAATAATTAAATAAAAAAGATTATTTTTAAAAGATTAAACAAAAAAATACTTACAAATTTCATGCTCGTTAGGCGTGTCTTTCTTTCTTATTTAGGACTAAGGCAAACTTTTAAAGAGGTCATATATATTGTAGGTTTATATCAACTTAGGATTATCTATATTGATCTATTATCAGCGTTATAAAAAGAATACCAGAGAGTCGAATTTGATAAAAAACATATCTAGAATTAAATTAAGCTTCCCTCTTTTGAGTTTTCCTCGCAGTAAAACGCTGAGAGCAGTAGTGAGATGTTAGTGGTAGTCCAGCGGTAGAGGATTGTGACTAACGCAGATTCGTTTCCCGTTGTACAATCTTATATAATTGTAATCTTATGTAATCTTATATAAATGTCATTGCTCATAACCAAGTTTCCAGAGGTTGGGCAGCAACATCCTCTGCGTACCATAAAACTACACTGCCATCATCTACGTGCCTGGAATGCGTGGCAATTCTGGTATACCTCGCGTAGAGATCTTTGGAATAGGCCTATGCCTTGCAGTGGGCGTCTATGGACTGAAACGACGACGAAAACATTGTAACTGACAACAAAATATTTGATATTCAAATGTTATTTAATATTCTAATAATAACATTTTTTAAAATAAAACTATAAACGTTTATGACATAGAAACAGCCTTCCGTTGATGCCCTGACCTGAAGATTTGTAGGCAAAGAGCATTTAAGTCCCTTCTCGAAGTCATTAAAAAAGACTCTTCTTATATTAAAAAAAAAGTTTGAGTAAATTGAATTGCAATAATGGTTCTTAAATGGCGAGACTTCCAATCAATACAATTCTGATTAATAGTATACATACACCCTTAAATCAATTTTAGACTTTTAAATCAAATACTTTTTCGTATTTCGAGATAGTGTACTGTAACCATAAACATCGTTAAACAACTACAGACCCTTATTTAGTATTCATAAGGATGTCATCAAAATTTTAGCGTATAAATCCAATTATATTTCGTTCTGAACCATTAGGCCAACACGATACGAACAAAAGTCCCTTGTTATTCTTTATTGGTATTGTTACCCTAGTGTTAGCGGAATACAACCGGTGACGTAAGGAGAAATGCGAGGAAGCTGACGTAACGCGGGCCTTGAACCTGCGCGGAAACCGACGCCAGGAACTGCACAGCACTCGACTCTTACGCACGTGATTATGTAACCGGCTTTATGTCCGTCTCCACCGTGCACACTCGTAGGCAAGACGACCGTTATTCATCCTAGAAAAACGTGTTTGAATTTGGAATAGCATAGCAACTGATTAAGTCGAGATTGCGCCTTCTACACTCTTATCGGAATGTTAATTAATTAATAAACAAAATTAATTAAGCTAATTGGTCTTTTGTTCTTTTTATAATGTTAATTCTATATGAATTGTATGAATTTATCCAAATTATAAACAATGAATTCAACGTAAACCTATCTCACTTAATTTAACTTTTAAAATTTTAAGTTCCAATCCAGTAAAATAGTAGTTTGTAGCGGCCAGAAGCGAAGCTCCCAGAGAGCCTTAGCTTCACCACTTAGGTCTTAGACCAGACGCTACTTGCATACTTCTAATCCGCGGAATCTGTAATTGTCACCTGACTAGCAGTAAAAGCCCGGTCCAAAATAACTCTATTAAGTAATCATATTTTCCGGCATGACGTCACGAAGTTCTTATATCCAAGTCACTCAATTGAAAGTCTATACAACCTTACTGCATGGGAACAACCCCATTGGATTAAACAATTAATGTAACGGCCTGTGCCATAGGTTCTGATAGAGTCCCTGAGTTTAGTCATTCACGTACACCAATGATTTTTATTTCTATGAAATTAGGTTCTTTAGGCATCCTTTTCATGGCTAAACACAATCTTTGGCCAGTAGAAAAAATATTTGATTGAACAGAGGCAATACTAACACATGGAGCGTAGAAACTACAAGAAACTGAATGCAGGCCACTTTAAACAGGTCTTATTGGTTATCTGTACTCTGCAGTGGTCTTCAGGGAGCTCCTAAGATTAGTTGCTATAAAAAGGTCTAAGCTACGCACCTTTTGCCCTAATCAACCTTAAATCAAGTGAAGCAGTAGATGCCAGAGGAGGAACGTTTGAAAATTATAAAACAAAGTTCTAAAACAGACATTTATATTTGATATTGCCAAGGGGTAGTACGAAAATATCAACAAAGGGTGCTATGATTTTAAAGTCCTCATAATTAATAAATAAATCAAGCTACTACTATGTTAATTGAGTAATATGCATACTTTTATATTTAAGACTACCAGCGCAGATGAGTTATTTCCAACGTTTTCATGTTTTTGAGTTGTAGTAAAGAAAACAAACAGTATAATATACATAATTTTTTTCATCATTTTTATAACGTGATGGCGAAAAGTTTCGGTCTCTAATAATTTATGTTCATTATAATCATCACCGTCATCATATCGGCCTAAAGATGCCTACTGTAAGGCATAGAAAGTTCCCGAAAATTCGACGTTATGACAAGTCTTGCGATGCTCTAATCCAGCGACTTCCTGCAACCTTAGCTCAACATTTTAATTGACTCGAATCGTGGTTTCCACTCAAGAATCTTTCGGCTCCAATGACCATCAGTTGCACGACTCATGTGCCCCGCCCACTATTTGACCTAGGTCCTTGTGCGAATTTCCTTATTTATAATAAGATTTCGTAACAAAACTCCGAGCATAGCTCTCTCCGTTCCTATCTGAGTGATCTTGAACTTACTTAACAGCCTACCTTCCATGTGAAATTTTAATTTAAAACTGGGCAATAGAAAGGTAGGTAATTTTTTTCCTGGGTTGGTAGAACTGTCTGTAAAAATTAACAAGCGTCTTTTTGTCAAAACCTGAAATATCATTTGAAAAGTATGACATTGATTTGGAACAAGCAATAAAGTTTTTTTTTTTTTAATTTTTCCTTGGGAATTCACCGGAATTTTTTATCATAGTATTACCTGAATCCTTTGTAGTAATAAGTAATAAATAGCAGCGTAATTGTGATTACGTCCTCATTTAATAAAATAATCTATAAAATGAAAAAAAAAAAACTCAAACTAAAGAAACTTTACAAAAAGATACGAATGGCAGGCTAGCTTTTACTATAGATGGCGAATAATGGACAAAAGCAATAACAAGATAATGTAAGTCATAAGAATACCTTTAAAATGAATTGGAAAGCAGATATGTATTGTGAATAATAAGATACCATCTAGTTGTCAAAGTTCGATTAGTAATGGAGAAATCAAGTGTAAGGGCAGTGAACCCGGTTGATAGTACTCGTTCAGCAAATAAATATTTATATAATGAAGACTTTTTTTTTTAAAAAGAACTATTTATTTCGTCATAAAGATATTACGGATAATATCTTGTCTTTGAATACTGGCTATGAATAAGCGATTTGAAAGTTAAATGAAAAATGTAACAAAATAAAGTTTGGCTCAAATTACAAGATTAATTACCGACATTTCTAACTTACTCGTACTGAATGTAGTTGTACTGAAAATCGCATCTTTGCCATAAGAAACTTCGACAAAACATCATTAAATTTGTAAAAGAAATCGGTAAAAACGTTCAAGCAACCGTGTAATTAATTTTAAATACAGATTTAAAAAGATACGGAATATCCGTATCTTTAATGTACCAATGTCATTTGTTAAGTAATTTAAAAAAAAACTTTTGCGTGTAAATGAAGTTGGCGACAAAGCGTTTCCAAATTTAAATATTTACAAACACAACATGTGAAAGGTGTATCTGCGTTCGGTAGCAACAGTTAATGAATACTATTTTTAATCTGAAGTACAATCCGTTTTAATCGATATATGTTGTGTGCAGAAATCATAATTAAGATATTGATTATAAACATATGTACTTGTGTATATATTTGTGCTTTTCAGGCTATTAAATGTTCATTTTTCTAAACTATCTTATACAACATACATGCCGCTTTTTTATACGACTAGTATTCGCTGCCCAAGTGGCATTTGCGCATTTTCGCGCGTTCGAGGGGGCAAGGCGCAGAAGTCGCTCAGCCTAAAACTTTGTGAAGGTAACGAAGCTATAAGGCAGCCTGTGGAGCTTTGACTTGGGTTGCTATATACTACAATTTCACTGCATTGGGTACACTTCGACTATCTGCTACTTGTCCTTGCTCTATATGAAAACCATACGGTCGAAAAAAGACAACTTTAAAGAAATATCCTCGTAAGATAAGACCGGCAATTATGCTTTATTATTTTATTATCACTATATGTTTTTTCTGATGTTTCGTATACAATAAAATAGAGTAATAAATAAAATAAATAACTGAACGTCTTTTGGTTTGACGAGTTATTAATTCTTTAGTTGGTAGACAGCAATATATATACACATACATACATATTTATATATAAATACATATATATATAATTGTTGTCATCGTTTCAACCTATAGATGCACTGCACGGGAAAGGGAAAGGGAAAGTCTTCCCCAAAAATATTTATGGGAATATGACATAATCGCCATGCCAAATAATATGGAGACAGAGGACGTAAGTGGCAATGCTATGTAATTAATGCACGAAGTGTGAATTATATAGGATTGTTTCCCGAATCGAACCAGCGATAAACGATCGCAAGTCACAGTTCTCAACTGCTGGACTACCACATTTTTTTCTACAGGATTTACCATGTATTAAGTGTATAATTTAAAATTAATATTTTTTAATTTTAACTTTCTTTTAAAAATCTATTGTTTTGCCGTTTTTCTTAAATAAATGAATAATTGTCTTAATAATTAGAATATCAAAATCTCAGAGCGCGTAGGAGATATAACTTTGACAGCGGCGATAAGTGAAAACGCGCGTGTTGCTAGTTTAAATATAAAACACGATCTGTTTAGAGAGCGCGTAGTTCAAGGCTCGGGCGGGTGGTTGCGTAAGACTTTACGTCACATGAGGTCGACGACCTCGCCATTATGTTTCGCGCCAATATGCGCTGCGTCCACAACATTGGAACTCGTACAAGAAGCAATTTGTTTTATTTAGACATTACGTTAGTTGGTTTTGGTTGACTTACGTTAGGAATATCGCAAATTTTTCACACGATGAATTTAATCCATTATTGGGCATCATATTTGAAATGGCAGTTCTGCGAATTCTGTTTATTACTTAAATATAATTATACACCGTGGCTATATGAGAAGATTCGAGAATAAGAGATCTAGATGATTCATCAACATATCAATCGATAGAAGTCCACAGAAAGTTATAGGCCTCAAATATTTAATGGAATCAGGCGTTACCTTGCAGAAGTCCATCCTAAGTAAGAAAAGGACCAATATTTAGCTACTTCCGCACATGAAGTGGTAGTCGTGCAACAAAGTACACCGCCCGCCAGCCCGCTGATAAATGCGTATGCGGCAAACAATGCGAATCACACAACCGCCACCGCAAAATTACTCAACACGTGTTTCATCCCTCCACGGGGCATTTTCAGGAGTTATGTTACACCAATTAGTGCCAAACACAGAGCCTGACTCTGTGTTTATAAAATAATTCAAAATGCAAGGTGATATGGTTTATAAAATGTAAAGTCACTATTTATTCTTCCAAATCAATTTCATTCACTTCAAAGTAATCCCCGTGTGATAAAACGCACTTGTCAACCCCTTTTCTAATCGTCGAAACAGTAGGAATAGTCTTTTTTCGGTATATCACGACCATTTTCGTTTGGGTTTGTATGTCCTCAAGCGAGTCAAAATGGCGTCTCCATATTGGTCTTTTGAGTTTACTAAATAGCCAGAAGTTGCATGGAGTCAAATCAGGTATACGGTGGTTGCGATAGCAGTTGAGTTTTTGACGTTTTTTCATCCAAAAATGGTTTTGACATAAATCGTAACGACGCGTTTCACAAAATTGCAACATTCAACAAAAACGCGTGTAGCTCAGTGATAATTAAACACTTTGACAAACAGACGCTTGGAAAATGTTATAGACAGTCATATAAATTCATGTACTCAAAACGTGTACATGAATTTTTAAATATATTTTCATATATTTACTTTTAAAATTTACCTTTAAATATACTTTTTGGTTTTAGTTCTATGACACCATTTCGACTCGACTCTTATTTATAATTTCTCGAGAATAACTAGTAATATGGTTAAGGTTGGTTCTGTATCAGAAGCACCACATTATTATTTCATATGTGATCTTTTGGTTACTTCAAAAATCATGGTGTACTCTTTAGAAAGAATAGATCAAAAATTCAGTCGTTGTCGAACACAAGCGTTGTTTGTAAAGATATTTACAAAATAGGTATGCATGTATACAGAACAAGTTTTCGAACACGACTCAAGATCTAAATTATAGCGAGCTATTGTTTATTAGTCTACATCTTAGATTCCTATCATCCAGTGGAGCCTGGTAGGGGCCACTGTAGTTTTTTATAAGAAGATAGCTGGTCTTTGGATGAAAATGTTGGTTTTACAAAATGCCTTTACTTCCATGGAAAAAACTTTCTATCTTATTATTTACATTGTTCACCTTATTATTTCGAAGTAAATAAACATGTTGTAATATAAATATTAAAAAAATTTGTCTAAAGCGGCAGTGGGCAGAGTATATCGCTCGTGTGTGCTCGTGACTGCCGTTAGGACTGGAAGGTTTTCTAGTTGCGACCACAAAACTACAAGTTAAAGTCATCGGAAGTCGTATGCAGGTAGCGCAAGATCGGTCATCGTGGCGATCTTTGAGGGAAGCCTATGTTATACGGTGGGCATCTACTGCTTGATACGATGATTCTGATGATGATTATCAGGGAGGTATTTCGAAAATCGCAGCTGGTGGATACGTGAAAAGTCAAAAGATATGCGTGGTGTACGAGGGGTCTGAATTAAAGTAAAGAACAAAATATTAACTAACTAACAACTAACTTAACGAAACATATTACTAACATTGTTTGGAATGAAAACTGTTAATATTTGGAAATAAATGTATACATTCATTCATTTAAATAAACATGCCAATGAATTAAATGCATTGTAAGATTTAAAAGTTAAAACTTGAAACTGTCAACTTATTTCCGAATTATATTTTCTGCCTACATTTATAGAGATATGTTCATTGTTTTAAACACTGAATGCAGGTCACTTTTATGTACATTGAAATCTATAGGGAAGCCAATGTCCAGTTGTGGACGTTCTGCGGTTGAAATGATGAACTGATCTTTGTCTGAATTGAAACTTATTTTTGTAAGATGTTGTCTTTATTTATAATTAAGTCATAATCATTATTTCTTTCTACGATTAGTAACATATATATCAAATAAATTATGTTCTTCATGTTTCACTGGCTCAATAAGCACAATCTCTGTTAAGCTCGATTTCGATTATTCTTCGAGGCCCGCAAATTCGTAGATGAATACAAGTAACCGATATAGCCCAGTGAATGCAAGGTGAGGTAACGGGAGGCAGGCCACATGGCCCGCAGACCTGATGGTCGCTGGGACCTTAACTTTCTGTAGTGAAGATGGACCGGCAATCGCAGTGTGAAACATTTACCCATAAGGTCAGCCTACCTTGTTGAGGTCGTGGTAAGACGCTGATGCAGGTTGTTTCCTACCTGTTGTATTGAAAATATATCGTGGAAACCATGTCCAGCTATAGATGTCGTAAGGCTGAAATGATGAAAGGACGAAATGTTTTTTTTTCCTTCTAAAAGACAGAAGTATTTAATAGGTTGGCAACCTATAAGCGTCATAAGTTACTCGCGCCTCTAATGTAACGATTCGAGTCGAAGATCTTAGAAGAATCCTTTAGTGTTGTTCCTGTAAAAAATTCTTGACTAAGCGTCTTCGGCTTTCTGCCCGTGAAGCTTAAATACAAACGACACTTGTCAGTGGTATTAGTCGTTCGGATAATTTCTTTAGTTAGGGCACAACCCGAGGATTTTCGTTATTTAATTTAACATTACTGTTGTATGAACGCTAAAGTTATGTAAATGAAATCACATTTTGGATAACGCGTAAGACGTTGTTATGCAAAAACAATTTTCCGTCTTCGTACGTTGACCTTCGCATAGTACGATAACCCGGAAATATTTGCTTACATATGCATATATCATATTTTTACTTATTTATAATATTTACTAAAATTATAATTTTTTCATGGTAATTTCTCGAACTCTTTTTTTTACTCATTTGTTTACAATATATTTATAGTACAACCTATCCAAAAATCGGTGTTCCAGAAATAATCGATAATAAACGATAAGGGAGGCTTTACATCTCTTTAAAATCTTCTAGTATAAAATATACACTTTGAAATATATCACATTATTTTTATTCTGTTCATATGCGTCAGGACAATAACTTCTATAAGTATAAAGTCTGCACGCAAAAAAATAATTAATTTTCATACGTAGTAATTCAATTTTGTCTTGCTGTATAATCATTACGTTGTTTAATATTTCGGAAATCATTGATTATTAGATATTGAGTGTTTCTTGCGAAGTTGATGCTGTTAGCCCGGGGAGTTTCCAGCTTCTTCAAAACTGAGTTCACGGAATTGAACTTTACAAAAAATTATTCTTGGGCGGTCGTATTCCAGATGTACTATGACGTTCGTATCTAGTAAACAGCTCTACACAAATATTTTGTTTGATGTGTAGTGACTTGGATCGGCAGCATGGACCACTTGGCAATCCAAGGGAGGATCCGGACCCCGCAGATCGCTCACGCTGCTCAAGGATATGTATTGTGTACCACACATTAATTTTAAATGTCAGTAATGTCGTTTCTTTTTTTTTTATTTCACAGAAAAACCGATTATTTTTTACCGCTCTGACATTGAAAATTTGTATACTAGATGGCAAAAGGTTATTGATAACGATGAAAATATATTGTTGATTAGAAACAAAACTTGTTAAAAATGTAGTCGTGTGAATTTAACTTACGAAAACGACATTACTTTCCGGTCCCCCTAATACAATTACCCCTTTAAACGTTTTACACCTATAACCAATCACTCTGTAAACATAATGTTTACAACACAAGATTAAAAAGGTGGGATTCGATATCCAAAGAATTAGCAATTCATATTATATAGTATAATATTTTTATTTTTAATCATTACTAAACTATATTTTTTTAAAGCAATAATAAGTAGAAACAATGTGTTAAATATACGTAAAACGAAATATTTGAATATAAACGTTTGTTGCATCGTCTTTCACCATCATGCAACACTTAATTTTGATTTGCATTGAAAAGCACTGACGTAATGCAATACCGCGCTTAATTACCCACGCGTCGTCGGGGACTTAATATTTCCATTTGATTTTCAATATTACATCTTATTTAATATAAATCCTTCTCCTCCTTGTACCGTATCCCTTAAAGTATCTACGTCTGGTTAAAAATACAGTTTTGTATCGATTCATTCTTAGGATTTTGCTAATGTGTAAGCTAACTACAGCAATATTAGAAAAAATGTAATTATTTTTAAATACAATTATTGTAGTTACTGTAGTTGCTACATTTGCATATAGTTAATTTAGACGGCCTTCAAAAGGAAGAAAGCTGTTATATATTTATTATACGTCATAGGAAAATAAATAAAAGTTGATGTTTTTGTTTTCATAGTTTAAGAATAAAACGATATATATTTTTGATCATGACCTTTTTTGGAAAGTTTTTATGCCCTATGTGCTGGTTTTCGGCGGTGTGTATTGCTTCAGCGATTATGCTATCAAGTGTGGTTCATGCTTTAACTTAATCCAATCACTCGTGGACGTCGTCCAAATAATTTTCCGATTATTCAAGATTTTTCCAAGTTTTCACCGCTTTTCGTATGTGATCGAAAAACTAAAAAATCTGCTTTTTTTTAGAACACACACTTCTAGAACTCGTTCTAGAAGTATCGATGCCGTGTTTCTACACAGCTTGTACATTCAAACGCCGCATGGTCCTGAGACAGAGACTAGAGTTTCTGGACGATCAACGATCTCGTAAGGAACGAGGTCGGGTGGTCGATGCCGACCCTGGATAGAAGTTGATGTATTTGAAGCGAAAGTTAAAAAAAAATTCGAAAAAGGTGCTTATTTTAACCCACTAGCCAAACAGTTAATAAAAACGACTGTTCCCCCTGACCAAGCTCAATCATTTGCAGTCTAACGAAACAAAATATAGTATTATAGTATTATCAAAATAAATGTATCGTGCAACATTATTAACTATTGTAATGAAAATAAATTCATATTATAATTGAAATCACGGAGCTTTCGAAATAGAAAAGTTATTGGTGAAATGTGTTTTAGAAAAAATAACTAAATTATTATTGTTAATGAATTAAATCATTAAATAAACTAATCACTTTGAAATTAATTTTGTTTATTTATTTTTTATATTTCATTACTACAGGTACAACTTCGATGTTACGAAGTATGTAGTGACAGCTAATTTTAAAATATTATAATTCTTATTCGTAACAGCTGCTGTGAATGAACTAAAGTACAATCCTTTTAAAAGAAAAGACTTCCATAATTATATGAACGGATGTGTTCCATATTTAATTTACTTGCATACTTCCATGCAGATTTTGATAGTCAAACTTATTTGTGCGTATAGCTGCGTTCAATGACCTTCAAGTTCTATGCAGCTATTGTGACCATCAAATCATAAGTTTCAGAGACTGTTTATAATTTTATTTCTTCGAGAATTTTATTATAAATATTGTAATTTATTTTTTAACTATTGTAACGTTGCAAGTTAACGTCCCATAAATCTTAGTTAAAATTTTAACCAAAAAAATATAATCACGAGAAACATCTCATAAATCGCAATACAGCAAAAAATTGTTCAACCCTTAGGGGGTAACGGTACGTCTCAAGTGGCGTGGGGTCGTGGGAGCATGCTATTGGTTTTTTAGAATTAATAATTTTAACTGACATGCACATCATTCATGAGTTTATTTAGCATTTTTCATCTCCTAATAAGCGATAAGTCAGTATAAAAAAAAAAATGATGAAGCAATTTAGTGTCAATAGCGCATAATAAATATTTAGCTGTGAATTATTAACAAACTTAATATCATTAATATGTTAACTAAGTAAGTCTTCTCCGTTTGTATCATAGTAATAATAGCTTGTGTAATAGCAAATACTGCTGCTGTACAATACTAAGTAATGCTTGGTTTCTTTATTAACTACGACAGCTTTAAACTTATAGCGTACTTTTTATAATGATGTCGTATTTTCACTAGGCCATCATTATCATCGTCCACTGCTAGGCATAGATCTCCTGCTAAATTCGCCATGAATGTCCGTCTGGCGCTGCCAGCATTCGCTTCTCGCAACCTTGACTATGTCGTCGATCCATCTAGTGATTAGCCTAGCCACGCTATGTTGATCGGCTTGTGGTCGTTACTCAAGAACCTTTTAACTCCAACAGCCGTTGATGGTACGAGCAATTCGCCTTCATATTGCAACTAAAACCACAAACCGAACTAAATATACTGTAGCAATAATTAAAACCATGATTAAACTACTAAATATTGTCCATGAATTTCATTTACATCTATATTTAAAAAGAAAGAATGTAGGAAAAGTAAAGAACGAGTAAACAATGTGTTACGGAATTAGCCCCAAGTTTTAGTGTGACGGTGTTGTCTGCCTAGCGATACATTTGCGATGCCGCACGCGCATTACTTTCGCGCCCGTCGTTTGCGATGCGGCCCGCGCGCCATCTGCCCGGTGAAACCAGTAAAACATCCGGCTGGCTTATAACTGGTTACCTGTAAACTGGGTAATACGCCTTTTGTATAACCGTATTGTCTAACTTTCTCACTTTGACTCGATAAATCGTTTAGAATGTGGAACAAAACAAACTTAAACGGTAATGCTAAGAAATTTGTGAAATATTAGATCGTTATCATTGCTATTCAATACGCTTGGACCAATTTAATAGCTGGGCCATTAAATTAGAAGTCCAATGATTTGTTATTTGGTTACAATTACGAACAAATACTTGAATAAATTACATGTACTTAAAGTTTTCTATAATAAGTATTACACTACACTTTGTTCATGCCTGATGCAATTTTTAAGAAAAAAATAATTAATGACATGTATTTCTAAGACGTTCACTGCCAGAGACAAATCTCTCCAGTTCCAAGAGGACCAAAGATCGTCTGTTTACTTTGTGGGTGGACAACCTACGTTGGTACTGTTCCTTTAGTGGTCTCCATTCCAGAATTTTTTAAGGCCCAAACAGCCATATGTTCTGCGAGCTATGTGGCTTACGAACTGTCACATCTATTTTGCCAATGTCCATTACTTTATTCCGTCTAAGAATCTCTTCATTCCAGATTTTTAAATTTCATAATACTCTTCATTTGTCTTTAGATCCTTTCATCTGCTAACTTTACCACAAATCTTGAAAATAAAGGATAAAGATAAAATGCATTTATCAACACGGGAATTTTTAACAGAACTCTTATTGATCACTTGTTTTAATTGAGTCAACTTATTTTTTTTAATCATATTTATTTTTGACTCTGCTTCGTTAAAACTTATAGATGTGAAGAAGAAGCAGGAAAAAACTTGAGTAATAATTGTTGATGTCGTATCGTGTTTTCATTTACCAATTGTAAGCGTAAAGTTATATTCAAACAGATTGTTCGCTACAGGTATTGAATGTTGTCTACGTTCTTAGATCGTAGTTCTTTAGTACTAGCTTATGCTTAAGCGTACCTAAATTACATTTTTAATAACATTATCTATATAATATTAGCGATCTCCACCTATAATTCACCACAATATCTATCAAATAATAACTTTTAAAAAGTATATTTCGTAGCAATATTTACATTGTCAAGTTAAAATAAGCTTGTATAAACTTCTACACTTATAGGGATTGAGGGGTTGATAATTAAAAAAGTCATTATATCAAATTAGTTTTTGTAATGTTGTAATTTGTTTAAAAAAATACTATGAGTGAATTATGTGTAAATATATCCACGAAAGGCAATGCGAGGCACTCGTAGCTCGTAGTGTACAGATTATAAGCTTTTATATATGACATAGTTTTATTATAGGGGTAGTTTATGTTCATTCTTCTCATAAACATTAATCGTGAAAAATAACAATACATATTTTAGGCTAAATATGGAATACAAAAAAAAAAAAAAAACAAAGTACAATGTTAGGGTTCATGGACCTGTATCGTCGAAGACGTTCTTGAACGCAACATCCGTATCCGGTCAGAAAGTGCGCAAATAGTTTTGCGTGTTTTCACCAAACAGAGGTCGCGCGCGTCGCATACTTAAGTAGTTATCTGCGTAAACGCGCCACCAATGTAGGGCGCACCTGTACCAACTTATATCTATATATATCTACTTATCGATATACATAAGAGATTTTCTTCCACCTATGTACTCTCTCCGTGATATCTATGCCAGCCATAAGGATACTTGTGATTAAGCATACATGAAATTTTGTAAGAATATTTCTTTAACCGAATAGAGGTCTAACGAATTTAATGAAATCTAACCTGCAATATAGGTTGATAGGGCTTAATGGTTAATTAAGAAATGAATTATTAAACTATAGGGTAGGAGAGTTATATATCTTGATAAGAATTTTGTTTTTGTTATATCTACAATTACAAAAAATAGATTTAATATGTACTAACTCATAAAGTCTTCTGAGGAACAATTAAGCTGAGAGACTTGAAATTTAAAATATTTCTTTTATCAAGTAGAGATCAGCTAAGAATGGATTTTAATAAATTCTGCCGGGGTGTACGTTAAGATCCCGAATAGACTAAGACAAGTTTGCGTTTCTTTCATGCCAAAGAACAGAGTATGCAAATGAGTAAGTAAAATATAAATAAAACACAAAAGTAAATATTAAATATAAATTTAGACCGTCTTTCATTATTAGCAGAAGATGTTATTTTTAATTTTTACTTTGCATATATAATGGCTATTTTGGTAGATAATTTATTAAATATAATTTAAAAATACAAACATAGTTTATGTATCGGACACATTGCAAATTTAAAACTTGAGATCAAAAATTTAAATTATTTTGTGGAAATAAATATTTTATTTCCACAAAATAATTTACTAATATAAATCGGATAGAGAATTTAAAGGATAGAAATGGTGTGTCGAAGAACAAGGCCGAGAATTTATTATTTAACGAAGGGCAAAAGAAAAAGCATCGTATATGCTCAATATATTTAAGTAATAAAAGGATATTGTACTAAAACAAAAAATAAATTTAGCAGACGCAAAACTCGATAACGACTAGACCATTTTAATTTTTTCAATTTTACATTAAATCAAGAGAAACAAACTTGTCACATATATATCACGAAGTAAATTTAACAATAGCCGTCCTTGTCTATCAAATATTTGACGTCAGACTAAAGCTTACAATACTGAGATTCCGGGATCCCGAATACCGGAATCCTGGATGAATCTGAAAAACCGGTTCATGAAATTCATGAAAATATACATGTGTATTGGTATTACATTAGTTAATAAAAGTTGAATTTATTCACAATGTAAATCTAATTTAATTTGTACAAAAATTTGGAACTCGCTTGATGATGAAACGATTGATTGTTTATGTTTTTAAGAGCATGCTTTAATAAACAAAACTACGTCAGACAAAACCAAAAATGACAAAAGGCAATGAACCAAAAAATATTCTGTACCATATAACGTTACAACGTAAACATTATTGTTGAAGCGTTGAATCACTGTAAGACTTCAGTAATAATATGAATATAGAATCTTTTTTCTTTTGTTTTAAGTTGACAGACTTTTACAGCAAAGCACAGGTCTTCCCCAAAGACCGCGATGGTGACCGGCCCTGCGTTGCCCGTGTCCGGCTATTTCCCGCACCCTCAACTATGTCGTTAGTCCACCTAGTCGAGTCGAGTAGTACGATTCCGAAGGAGCTGTTGAGTACTTCCAGGCTCATGTTGACCCTTATGGATACATCATTAGGAATTCTTCTTTACAGCTGATGGACGCCTCCTGTAAGGCTCACGCCTCCGCAAAAAATCGCCACGACGACTGGTCCTGCGCTGCCCGCTTCCGGCTATTTCCCGCGCCCTCAACTATGTCGTCAGTCCACCATGTCGAGTCGAGTAGTACGATTCCGAAAGAGCTGTTGAGTACTTCCAGGCTCATGGTGACTCTTAAGGATCCATAATTAGGAATTCTTCTTTACAGCTGATGGACGCCTCCTGTAAGGCTCACGCCTCCTCAAAAAATCGCCACGACGACTGGTCCTGCGCTGCCCGCTTCCGGCTATTTCCCGCGCCCTCAACTATGTCGTCAGTCCACCATGTCGAGTCGAGTAGTACGATTCCGAAAGAGCTGTTGAGTACTTCCAGGCTCATGGTGACTCTTAAGGATCCATAATTAGGAATTCTTCTTTACAGCTGATGGACGCCCTCTGTAAGGCATAGACCTCCTTCAAAAATCGCCGCGGTGACTGGTCCTGTGCTGCCCGCATCCATCGATTTCCTACGACCTTAATTTTGTCGACGATCCACCTTGAAGGGGGGGGGGGGGCTCGTGGTTCTAACTTCCGGTTCCAACCGCCAGCGGTCGCATAAGCAATGTATTCCACCCATTGCCATTTATGCAATTTTTAGGGCTACATCGGTAATCTTAGTTCTTTTGTGGATCTTCTCATTTCTGGTTTGATCTTATAGCAAAACTCAAAACATGGCTCTTTTTATTGCCTCTGGGTGACCTTCAGCTTTCTCTAATCCTTATGTCATCACTAGTAACACAAATTGGTTGAAGACCCTCGTCTTCAGAAATTGCAGTACTTTGGACTAGAAGATGAATATAGAACAGAAGAAACAAATATAAAACTTTTGTAAGTATTCGTCGCTTATTATCAAGGCATTAAGTGATTAATTAATGGTCACTCTGAAATACCATTTATTTATTATTTTTTTTATTTGTCTGCCACAGGCCATCTATATTGTTATGAGTCTATTTTTAAGAAGTCTGCGGGGGCAACATATGTAAATAAACGTATTGTAAAAATTGGATCACTATTGAACTGAATTGGCTTAACGATTGTTTAGTTTTCCTCTAAAAGCATTATTATGAGTCACCTCGGTATAGCTTCGAACAAGTTTCAAAGATGGCGTAGGGAAAGACCAATTAGGTGACGTCATACTGAACACGACACAACATTTTCTAAGAAGTGTCGAATGTTTTCATGGAACTTCGACAAAATAATTTAGTGAGAAATGCTACAGCTTTTAATAAAATTATTTTTATAGCCCTACAGACACCATACAAACGATTCATGACATAGTGAAAGATATTTCGTTGTTTTTTTAGATGAAAATATATTTTAGACGTTAAGCTTAAAATGTAAGTCACACCTTGAAAGATAAATTATTAATATAATATAATATATTAAATAAATATTCTGTAACATATTCCAAGGACTGATAGAAAACAATCATTAATTTTAAGATGTAATAACAAAATTGCGAAAAGCTTTTCATACTGTTTATATAGTTAATTGCTTAATTTATTACGTTGTTTATTATTTCTGAAACCATCGACTTTTATATTCATTCTATATTATATGGCCGGGTGTCTTGTATGTCTTGTTTACAAAGTTTTTTTCCGCGCGTTTACTGAGCGCAGACATTTGGCAGAAGGGTTACTGTTATTTGATACGGATCTTTCTTTTTCCAGCTGTGAGTCGCGGCAGTGTGTTATTGTTATTTACAATTTTTCTTATAGGTTCGATTTTTAAACATGTTTTGGATGTCGTCGTCGTTCGTCGTTTCAGCGCCCACTGTAAGGCATAGGCCTACCCTAAGCCATCTATGGGAGAATATACCACAATAAGGTTTACGATCACAGTGTGGTATTATGGTACGCAAAGGACGATGATTTGTATTTAAATAATTTCAACTTATTATATATACAAAAATTAAAAAAAAATGTAGTGTTCATAACATTCATTCGGAAACAGTCTCTAACTGTTAAATGTACGGTATATTTTAATAAAGCATAAATTTTGAATCTTAACTTGGATTTACATACATGAATAAATTACTCAAATAAAATTCTTCCGTACGCAATATGTTAATATATATTATTCATAAATATTTACGAATCGGACGCATCAAACTGTTTAAGAGACCATTTGAATGTCAATACGTGTTTCCAAAATGATTACGCTTACGTCACGATCTAAACACAGTGACGTCAATGAAAATTGCGAGTTGTACTTTTAAAGATTTTACGTCACTGTCGAGATCATCGTTTCCGTGTTGATGACGTAGATGTCATCTGATATGTTACAACTTTTTTGTACGTTAATGTTACAAACGCCGAACATTCAATTGATTCGAAATTCAAATTAAAATGAGAATGTTTATTATAAATATTATGGCTTGCATAAAAGCCACATATAATACGACATAAATTAAATTACTACAATTTAAAAATAATTATGCTATATTTTATGGGTACCTAAACTAAGCGAGGCCTATATCTTAGCCAACTAAAATTATAGATATGTAACTATTGCTTCATATTGTAAAATTAGTATATACAAAAACAATCGACGTAAATGTATCAAAAAGGACAATCTTTAATCCACGTTATAAATTCAATAATTAGTAGAAACTTTTCACAAAATTACATTTGTCTTATGTTATTAAAAATTTAAAGGTTTTTAAATAATAAGTACTTTGTATTCTTCGATGTGTTTTAGCAGTGATGATTGGTGATGCATAACGAGACATTGAAAGTGCTACACTCTCGATTTTTGCATAAGATCGAGAAAATGCGATCATCAGAAAAAAAACCGACATAGCCCAGCGAATTGGCAAGTTACAGTGGCAGAGTAGCCACTTAGAATAATGGATAGCAGGAGCCTTAAGGTTCTAGAGTGTAGACTAAGGACCCCTAAAGTCTAATCTTGAGTTGGACAGATGACTTTGTTAAATTTATCAGAGGATATTGGAAGCAGGTCGCTTCCATACTGTCCTATTATAAACACCTGAATCTTTATACAAAGGATCCGTATCAAATTTTGAATCTTTCAAATCATTCTTAGCTTGAAGTATTAAAGGACTTATTGCAGAACGCTTCGAAGGGGATGTATGAAAGTTTATAAATACGTACAGTTTTTATTTTTATTTAATAATGCTGTACATAGAATATAATAAATAAAGAATAAAAAAATAAAGAATATATGTATATACATATATATATAAATATATATATGTATATATATTTATAGGCCCTGGTCTGGGGCTTCTCGTTCCCCCCTGTCGTTTGTTTGATAGTTTATTTGATCTTTCATTTTTCTTACATATTTTACATTCTCTTACATTTCCTCATTCGCCTCGTTGCTTAAATATCACAAGGTTTTATTACAGATACATGTTTTAATCCTTTACTTATTATAATATTTAACTTTTTTTTGGTTATGTGCACTAATCACAGTTGTTGCTTTCTATCACATTTTATCATATATTTTGTTTCACATTTATATTATCTAAAAAAATACACGAAGAGGTTACCGAATATACACAAATACAAAACATCGGACACACTCATCCTCAGCCGAAGACTTTGATACTAAAAGACATACAGGATACAACATAAATAGTAATATGAAACTGTTGTTACAATAATTGTTTGTTTCTCCACCATCGTTATCTGTTTTAGCCACCGCTGGATATAAGCTTACTACATATATTTACAATAGGACCGGTTAGAAGCGATCTGCATTCAGCGTCTTACGACGACCTTCACAAGTACGTCTTTCTAACATAGAATGTGTTTGAATAAAAATAGTTAAAAAAAATGTATTGATTTAATTATAAAATTTGTAGTAACTTTCCTTGTTGCTTGAGCATTTTATGCGCGCTTGTGAATGAATCAATTTTAATTTTTCTTACTGTAACCTAGAGATATGTGACTTCGTGATCTACCTATAAACTAACACCTCTTATAATGTCACCAAATACAATTAGTTACGTAAGTAAATTTCAGTAAATTTGTTACTTAAATTTGTACTATATCAGTTCTTTATTTACACTCCAATATTTAATAGACAGAAATGTACTCTGCCTTTTCCAATACCACACTAAAACTGCCACCCCGCCTGCTTAGCGTGGCGATCATAGTATATCTCTCCATAGATATCTAAGGAAGATGCCCTAGTCTTGCAGTAAGAGTCTATGGGCTAAATCGATAACTAATTTATATAGGAAAAATAATCGAACATGAACAATGTTTTGTATAACTTTGTTTGACTCCACTGACCAATAACCGATGTGAAACAGCGTTTCCTTAAAAACTGAAAATTATAGAAAAAAATAATTACAACAAAATAGGGGAATAAGATAACTTTTATAATTAAGCTTATAATTTAAACGAGTCCACAGGGTGATTAGATAAAGGTGTTACAGTTCTGAGGTGGCGATTGTATAGTTAATTTATCAGCAAAAAGTTTAGAAGTGATCACTTTGAAATATTTTACTTTAATTTATTTTGTATAGAATCTGTTAGGTTAATAACTTCTAGCAGCATAAAGTCTGCAGAGACGGATAGTCAACTATGATTACTCTTAATTCAAATTTTGAAAACGCTTTTCTTGCTTTCGTTAATATAACATAATTTATTATTTCCGAACCCATTGATTTTTAGATGGGGTGTCATCATTATCATCATTTATTCCTAGATCCAAGAGATGGGGCAGAGGGCGTCCATAGTACGTCGCCATCCCGAGCGTTTTTCGCATTTTACTTCGCTTCACGTCATTCCAACTGCCTTCATTTCTGCAGTGATCGCCCGCCGCCCGGTTTGCTTTGGGCGGCCACGTCTTCGTTTTCCTTGAGGATTTTGATTTCTTAAATGGGAATCGTTTATTAATTTACAATAGAATATACGTTTACAACTTCAAAGCTTTTACAACTATCACTAACCAGCCAGTATAAAAGTGGATATCACTGGCCATCATAGTCACGTTAAAAGACGATGAGTTTCCACAGTTTAATATAAAAAATCAATATAGCTAAAAGTAAACACGCTGCTCGATGGATTTAGTGCTATAATTTCTCCGCATACGGTGAAAGTATGACTCATTGCTGAGTAAATGTATTATTTCATGAGTCAAGTTGCCCTGACTCACGCAGCTGTCTGACCGCTCGGTTTCTGACGCAAAAGAAATAGTCTCGATCGTAAACGAACCGACTTACATGTGAATGGCATTTGTCAGAAACAGTCGTCTGCGTCAACATTAATGGAATAATTTGAAAGTTATATGGGTTTTCCTTAAATGAATTGGTGTGGAATATTTTCTATCTCTTGTAATTTTCCATTACTTGTTATGCATATTTATTACTTATTACTATTACTACATTATTACTTATTATAACATCAGAATTGTATAACCCAATAAAACAGCGTATGAAAACAAATTTTCTGTAATTTTCAAATTATGCTATGTTCACTAGAGACTACTTTTCAAAAATTGAAAAAGAATACTTCCTGAAAATTATATACAATCTACGGAAATAAAAATAAATTTTCGTCAAATTATATACTTATTTTGGCCATAAATACTATTTTAATAAAAATAAACAAAATATTACTTTTGAATTTGAAATCTGTCATTGTTGTGATTATTCATTGTGTTTTCTTATTTTCGCTGGAATATATTGTAAAATATATTGCGATATTAAAATGGAATGAAATGATAAAAAGAACCGAATTGCTGTGATTGCATAACATTGAGTTTGGTTTTAAATATTATTGTTAAAATCATTCATACGCTTGGTATTAGTCAAATGTTTGTGGGCCCTGCTATTGATAGATACAGTAAAACCCGTGCTATAATGTTATGCATTCATTTATTCATATTTATATCCACTTATATTCATTTACCACGTGTATACAGCATAGGAAGTATACCAGAAAATCCAATTTGATAGAGACTAAAATCAGATGAACTCCACTATAATGGCAGCCTTCAACTTAAAACTGCGTGGATTCCAATGGCACTCTGATCTAAGAAAAGCTTCCAATTAACTCAGATGGTTTTTTTGTGGTAATTTTCGCAAAAATCTTAACAGTGATTCATTCCCAATCTTTATTATCTTTTAAAAATCATTCACACTTTTTTTACAAATTTTTGTTTACTTTAATATGTTGCATAATAATTAAGAGATTTTAACGTGGAGTTATACTGTACTACATTGTATATTATATTACATTGGTAAGCATAAAATAACTCAACAATGATGAAATCCGTAGACGAATTAACCGACATAGTCCGAAATAACTTAAGGAATTGGTTAGTTGAAGTGAAAATAAGCAGACTACATAGCAAGTAAAACAGATGGCCGTTGGTGCCTTAACGTTCAGGAGAAAAGACAACGGGCCAGCAAGTGTAATATAGAAACCTAACCACCATTTCGTGTTGTGTCGAGACGACCTCGTCGGATTTTGCTGATCGTAGGCGGCGTCTGGCCGGTTTTGTAGCAAGTCCCTAGGACTTTATCCAACGGTAGATGTCCTTTGGATGAAATGATGATGATAATGATATCGTATACATTATGAAAATAATACAAAAACAGCTCAATTGAAGGAACCCGGGACGGAACATAGAAACCATCAATTTAAAGCTCCAATGTTTTCAAGCGCATCCTGGTCTAAGAGATCACAACAGACTGACGGTTTTTTTTAAATAAATTTTCTAAATTTGTTATATATTAATTTTTAGACATTACACGCGAATGCATATTAATTCCTCCAATTTATTGCAAACCACAGGCTGATGGTACAAAGAACACAGAAACTGCGCGATATTGAGTTCACAAATAGATAAAGTAGCGCGTAGTTGATTGATATAGTTTTGGCGTGTGATCAACAACAAAAACATTGTGCAACACGTTCTCGGAACCTTGTCCGCGACGTAACTCCAGCTCTGACCTTGAACCGACCTCCGGCAGGTCGCGTGAGTGTGCTGCAGTCACCTTGAGAATTTAAGTAGTTTTTTAATATCTTTTTATTTCCTCAGTCAGACAGTATCATTGCTTGTGTTGAGGAAAAAGCCATGAGACGATTACCTTTTAAAAATATTTTTTTTGATTCACAATCTATGGTATATGAAACCTTTGCAGTATGCGGGATCCCATTAGAGATACGTGAGACTTATTTATACAATTATATATAGTTTATCGACATACACGGAATCAAACTAAGTTAATAATAATGTCTAAAATACTTCATTTAAATAAACCTTAAACCACCAATTGCCATAAGAATATCATTGAAAAAAAATTAATAAACAATAAAATAATGCGTTGCTGTGAAAGTTTGCGAAGAAACGAAATAACATCTTTCTTCAAAATCACGTATGGAAAGCATTAATATGAATTTAATCGAGATTCTACAAGGTCTACGAGTTTGACTAGAAGCTTTATATAAAGAAGACGAAGGAATAGAACAGCTTTATTATGGTATTTGTTTTTGTTCTGGTATTTATTGCGTTCTTGATTGCACCTACGTGTTATCTTACACAGAATCTTCTATTGCCGAAGACAGAGCCCAGGTTATTTAAAATTTTAAAATCTTTCATTGTAACATTATAGATATTTCAATTTATTGTTTGCTTTTTTTCTTCTACAGTTGTTGTTTATATTTTTTTATCTCGTTTCAGTTTTAATGTTAAATATTGCAACACTATAGTTTAAAGCAGTAGCAAGCTCAGCGGTAGAGGACTGAGACGTGCGATCGTAGGTCGCGGGTTAAATTCCGGGGATACAATTTTATATTATTCGCTCTTTGTGCATTGATTATATAGGCTTGCCCCTGTCCACAAACAAGTTTCCAGGTGATGGACAGCAGCGTCCTCTGGGTCCCATAATCCCAAACTGCGATCGACAACCCGCCTGCAAAACGATTATGGTATATCCCTCATAGATATCTTTGGGCGAGGCATACACCTTGCAGTAGGCATCTATGGACTGAAATGACGATGTCAATACTTTAGTTTTAAGAAATATATCGCAAATATTTTTTATACTTGTAACAAATGGTACAATAATATTATGAAACATAGAAAATCTATGATAGAGGCGTATATCCAGTAACGATAAAAGTAATATTTGGATGTAATATATGATGTCTGGAGCTCCATTTGTGAGATTAAATAAATAAAAATTAACATATATCTGATATTAACTTTCAACAAAAACACGGTTTGCTTGATTATAAAATTAGCATGATATTTTTTACTTTTTTTATGAAGAGATGTTTCTGGCGATTGTGTTGTTTATCTTTATCGGGTAACTCAACATCCGAAAGCATATCGCAGATGCGAACGATCGCTTGTTTGCACGGCGTCCGGTCGTGGGTTCGATACCCAGCGTCAATCCGCATGCGGAGGTCATTGGCATAGTTTACGAGATTAGAAACGTGATGTTGATTTAAGTGTTTTGTTTGCACATGTTTTTTTTTTCAAACTATCTGGTTATTTTATGTAATATTACACGTTTATTTGTTAGCAACTTTTGGATGTTGAATTAATGTGTGCATATGTATAATAATGTCCATATTACGTATCAATATTATTGTCATCATTTCAGCTGGAGGAAGTCCAGCGTTGGACATACGCTGCTCCTACAACTTTTCAGTAGGTGCTTTCTAGCGACTTTAACAAGTTCGTCTGTCCACATTGTGGGCAAACGTCTTACGCGGTAATTGCCGGTTCGACGGATCCAAAAAGTTATCAAAAGACGTCTGTCAAGATTAGGGAAGCAACCATAACATTGACTTGCCACGCTGATAAAAGAAGGCGGACAGAAAGAAGCCTCTCAAGCTGGAAGACATTGACGAAGAAGAATAAATTCTCCTTCTTCGTCGTCCTTCCAGAATCCTTCAAGAAGAGCTCCGGAAGAAGAGATAACGAGCGACGACGGGAACGATAGCGACATACCAATGGCTATGCACCACACCAACATACTAGGAGGTGAAAGAATTTTTATTAAATATCAGAGCACAATAATGTAAGCTAGGTTTTCGATCCGCCTACCCTGAAGTCGATGAAGCTGTAACAATCTTGCACGGATATCAGCATCAACCTCATCTCGAATAAAGATATTGCCGGTTCTTCTTCTCCACTCTAGAACCCTGAGACTCCAGCGGCTATCTATTCTGCACTTTATGTGGCTTTCCCACTGCTACTTCAATTTTCGTTCGTGTAGAGATCTCCTTATTTCTGATTCGATTTCGTAAACAAATCTCGAACATAGTTCTCTCCGTGGCCCGTATAGCAACTCCGAAGCTTGCCAATGAATCTCAGAGTTCACATTTCTCTACCGTGTGTCATCACTTATTAATTATACAGACTCAAAATTCATGAAATATTTATTTCTTTTCCAACAAGTCTGTTGGATGTAGTAATAATTTTAAGTGCATATTTTAAATAAAAGTTGCTATTTTCTATCAAAATCATATTATTGTTATATGAACTTTGTCTACCGTATATATAAAGGTTATTTATAGTAACAAGGAAATGAAAAAATAGTTTAATGCATTCAATACATTTACATAATAATTTTCGAAATACGTGACATGGACTTTTTTTAATAAGTTTGTAGAGGGTTAGCTGGTACCTGGTTTATCACCCGATTACGGCTTGACGTTGATTTATGGAATAACGTGCATAATAAGTCGTTTTATTTATGGAGCATTAATTTAACTTTTTCGTAACATTTCAAACTAAATGCATATTTGAGAAGTCTGTCTTGTGATAATAACAATATAGCCGTAAAAAATAAAATCAAAAACAAATATAAAAGGTAAAATTAGATATATTATTTGTTGGTGACTGGTAGTAAAGGCCAGTAGTCGTATTATTTATGGTAATAGACTAAGAATCGACGTTATTTTGTCAAGAAAAATCATATCGTTTTTTGATACATTTGTTGGGTTTTTAACATATAACTTATATATGATGATGATGGTACTATTTAAAAAAAAATATATTTTTTTATCAGTTGCTAGTTAGTTTGATTTTTGGTGTTCTAAAAATTTTTCATTGTCATCACACGTAACACATAACACATTGCGTAATATATGTGCGTTAGATTATGAAATTTAATTAATCATGATTATTGACGACAATGTGACAAAATTTCGCAATCAATGGTTACATCAAATTGCAATTTATAAAGATTAAAGCAATCACGTTTTGTGACTCATTTGAGGAAAATGAAATTAACAATCATTTAGTATGCACACGTTTACATAATTTATTCTTTTGTAGTACGTCCAGCTCGATTTATATTTCATTTTTCTTATACTGATCAAACGTATTTAAATCAGTTTAATTACGTATTTATTCGTAATTGTACATGAAACAGAAAAAAAATAATCAGAAGAAAAAGACAAAACGTTAAGTACAGAGGACTGTCTTGCCGTAAACGGACGACCAACTTCTTCCAGACGATCAACTTCCAGATGGACTTGGTCAAGAAAAATATAGCGTGTTAATAAAGTAACAAAAGCTATTGTAAATAGATGGAGATATAATACAAGCATTACTTATAATACAAGCACTTACATTTTTATGATAAATAATACTACTTATAATATAACTGTAATATATAAAGGTTCGCCTCATGAGAAGCCTGGTCTTTACGGTTTTCTATATGGATGAGACGAGGAAGTTGAGGATTTTGGATCTGAAAATTAACGCCCTGGAGACGGATGCTCAGAATTCTGTGAACGACGCACTGATTCATCATTTCAATCCTCTATCAACTCATATACAAATCCTCATGTTCTTTGGACATGCCACTCGTAATGATTTACTGTAATGTTTGGTGGTGCAAGGCAAACGATCTCATGGGTGCTCTTAAACATGATGGTAAATCTCATTAAAACTGTTAAAACACAATAAATGAATGTCTCTTACTGAGCTAAACACCTTGCTATATGGCGACACATATCAAGGACAACGGGGACACCTTGAAATATGAGGGTCTGGAACCACAGACGACGAACCGGCAAGCACAGTATTGTACGTTCGTCTACAAGGTAGACAGGCAACCTTTGTTAAAGTCGCCGGAAGACACTGGATGTGGACGGCTTCCAATCGATCCTATTGAAAATCTATTCTTTGTTCAACTGTGGACGTTCTATGGCTGAAAATTATGATTTTTTTTATTGTTTTAATGGCTCTCGTACCGCTATCTTTGGTGGGACAGGGACTTTACGGGCAATTTATTTTTTCACATAGTTATTTTTTATTTCCATTCTCTCCTTTCGTTCTTCACATATTCTTTCAATCTATTCTTTCATGCCACATGTCTGCTATCTTTCTCTTTTACTCTGTGACCTGAAAATTATGATGATGATGGGTGTGATGAACTGATGTAAACAACTCCACTTGATATTGTAGTATTCAAAATACTACCTAGATTAGTAAGCTTTTCTGGCCTTTTGAAAACTTGCAATTATTTAGCCTTTCTTACAGATGCAGGCAACGCAGAGTAGGATGTCCACCCAAGAGCTGGCGAACTTATTGAGGTCGTCTAAATCGGTCGTCTGTTGAATGAAAGCCGCCTCTTCTGTCCTTATGGAAATCTAGGGAGTCCCATTTCCAGCAGCGGACCTCTAATAGATGAAATGATGATTATAATGACTAGCTAGTTCCACAAGCCTGCAGCCTGAATGGTAAACGATTTATCAAAGTAACAAGTTGCATACTTTAGAATTTTTAAATCCAGATTAATTGACGAAGGCACCAAGCGTAAGTGGCACCCGGATAGTGTAAAGGGTTTTTAACAATATAAGTAAAAAAAAGTTGAAAAAAAACATGAGCATATCAGGTAATTTTAGATTATTACTTCAACACGCATAAACAGGGTGATTAGTACAGGTGTAAACTTTAGAACGCAAAGTGTATGTTACATAAAAAATATTTTCGAATTTTTGGTTGTAAAAAGTTTGCAGGGTCAGATAACTAACAATAGTTAATTTTAATATGCACTTATTCGAAATTTTAAAAAGCTTTTTCGTACCATTACCATTACCATACATTATCATTACCTTATTGATTATTTTTGAAACCATTGATTTTTGGATAGGGTGTATCATACATTCACACAATTACTACTATATTATAGTACAATGTACTCTTACTTTATATAATAATCACAATGAAAACTGTCGCTAATGTGTTTCTTAATACTAGTTCTTGGTGCCGTCATCTCTTAATTAACTACCGTCAAGTGAGTAAACGGCCGAATGCGGCACGTGTCCATTGCGTGGTTTAAATTACTGTGACGTCACCCAACAGCGTAATATTGTCAGATAAAAATGTACAAGTAACGGTGAGAATATTTATGATAGGTAAATAGGTCTGTTAACGTAGAGTTTGAGTATAGCGACTTATTATGTTTTACGACGTTTAAGTTAGCGCGTTCGTTTCCCTGCAGGCGCGTACTCTGTGCGAATTCTATGATATGCCCGCCAACAGAGAAGAAAATATCGCGTGGTAATCGACGTTCTGAGATAATCTAAAAGATTTTAATATATGTTTTCGGATATTATTATCCTTTTCCTATCCAAAGTTTTTGAATTTTTCACATAATATATTTAGTTCTATAGGTTGTTACATTTGTTCTTAAAGTTAGTTTTAAATGAAAACAATCGACGGTTTGTTAACAATACAAAATGAAAATATTATATTTCAATTTTAAAAAAAATTGAACAAATAACATTATTGTATTTGACTGATTATTCTAGGATTTATAAAAAAATATCTCTACGGATGTATTAGTTTTTCTTATTATTTGGTAATATTTTTTTTCATTTTGAATAGAAAATTTAAAATCTTTGACTAAAGGTCATAGATCTTACTCATCGCTAAATTTTGATTGATTTGATGTCCTTAAAGATTGAAGACAGTGCTTTTTTACGTATTTATTTTAGAAAAGTAAACAGTGCGGTTGAATCAACATTTCAGCCGTAGGTTCCGATAGAAACGGTTGGAAGAAGCCTGCATCCATTTTCTTCCGACATGTATATCCTTCGCTGCGGTTGCCGGTCTATCTTCACGTCCAACCTTAAGTTCTCAGTGGGCATGTTAATTGCGCGCTATCTACCATCTTTGCTACCATTTCTACTTGCCAATCCGTAGTTGTATATAAGAATACTAGATCTGAAATTGTTTTTTTCTGTTAAAGGTTAAATTCTTTCTAACGTTATTGTGACTAAGATGAACATCAGGCGAGTGTTGAGTCTTGTTGTAAGTGACGTCATTGCAGACCTGCGCTGTAATAGAGTCTAATCTGTAGTGGCAATAAATTATTTCATTTTGATAATGTCTTATCATACACCAGCTATTAACGATAGTAAACGATTACGTCAATGATTTTTTTTATCAGCCCATAGACGTCTATTGCAAGTCATAGGCAAAGGCAAAGATATCTATGGGAATTATACCACAATTGCTTGGTATTATGGTACACAGAAGACGCTGCCTGGCCTCTGGAAACTTGTTTGTATGAAAGGATTGCAAGTCTCACTCCTCTATCGCTGTACTATTACTGCTTCGTCAATGATGCCCGTGTTTTATTTTTCAGTTTCCCCCAGATGTGGATCGCGTTTCACTTTTTCTAATTACGGTGTCTTTTCGTATCTCTTCTTATAAGGGCATCTTTTATGTCTCCTGTTGGCATTGCAAGAAAAGAGAAATAGTCAGGAAGTTTATCCCCCGCCTGCGTTTTTCGCATGGGATGATTTTTCTCAATTAATCATCATCACTCAAGCACACAGGCGTCCACCGGTCGACAAAGGCCTTTATCATAGATTTACAATAAGACCAGTTGGAAGCCTGCATTCAGCTTTTATGGACGACTTTCTTTACACATTTTGGGTGGATATTCTACGCCGCACTTGCCGGTCCGAATCTCAATTATTTTTATATATTTTTTTTCTATTTGCACGAAAAGGCGTGCAAGATATAAATAATATATGACGCCAACGTCCACATTTTAACAATATAAAAAATAAATATAATTGTTTTTCGTTTGTAAACAATTCAAATGGTGGAAAATAATGCAAGTCACAATTTGCAGAATCAAAATATTGAGATCTTGTAGATCTTACTTCGTTTCATTATACCAGTACACTATCACAATAATTTGAAACATAGAACGTCTACTGTTGGACGTAGACCTCCCTAGTAGATTTTCAGCAGGACAAGTAGCAAGCGGCCTGCAACTAGTCCCCTGTACATTTTAATAACGTCGTGTCTACGCCTTGTGGTCAGACGTGCTCTGCTGCCGGCGCGTAGTCTCCAATCCAGAACCTTAAAGCCCTATAGGCCATCTATCTCCAATACATTCAAGCTGGAACAGGATAATACTTCTTATATCTGTTTGGCGGAATTAGCAAGGGGTTAAACTATGGTACTTCACATTTCCATGAGGTGGAATCGAAAAAGCATGAGCGCCGCCGTAGCGTTCGTAGACGGAGGCGCGGTACAGCGGTTTCAGTAGCACTAAAATAGGTTACTTTCTGAATGTATTTAAGAATAAAACAGTACGTACTAGATGTAATCAGCGGTCTACATATAATATTTTTGCCGCGACGTAGTAGACGACATACGTAGGCCTTCCACTTGGATTACCATCGACATAGTCAAGGTCGAGAGAACTTGCGGAAGCATCGCTTCCTTTTCGGAGGAGGAAGAGAGCCACCACACTTCCTTGCGATTTCATTAAAAGGTAATAAGTGATGTAATTAAGCATAACTAAACCGTGTAAGAGGACATTGTAATATATTTTGAGAAGAAATTGTATAAAATAAAAAAAAAAATAGAAAAAAAATGAAGGAAAGTAAATTGAAAATAGTCGATTGGAAATCTAAATGATTAAAATTTGAAAAAATATGGCGAGGCATGGGAGGCGATGCTTGAATGTGATGTACATGAATGCTGTGAGAATGATAGAAAATATGAAGGATGAAAGAGGGAAGAAAGAGAAAAGTTATGAGAGACGATGAAAATAGGAAGGTTTATATCCCTGTGCCAAAAAGAAGACAGGGTAACAAGGGTCCCCAATGACGAGGGCCAAAAAGGCTGGATGCGAGCAGCGCGAGACTGATCATCGTGGCAGTGTTAGGTCTATGCCTTGCATTAGTCGTCTATAGACTGAGATAACGACGTGATGAATACTGCCGCGATTATTGCACGCTGATTCACTCTATTGCGCAAGCGAGTTAACAAGTCATGATAGTGAGTCGAAATATCATCTCCATACGTTTTCATGCATATACGTATCACCTGAAAAACTTATCCATGCTTTGCTGCAGGTTTTCGTGGTAAGATGCTTCGATGACGTGTTTTTTATGTAAATAAGTTTAAGGAAGTTAGGGACTTTACCGTTATTTATCGGTATACAACGTGATTGGTCGTTGGAGTTTAAGTTTTAAAAGGGTGAATATATAGTTTATTTGCTGTCAATTAATGTATTGCACATCCTATACAAAAATCAATGGTTACAGAAATAATGAATAACGCGTAATAAAAAAAGTTTTCAAAATTCGAATTACATCTTGAAATTAATAACTGTCTGTCTTTGCAGACTTTGTAGTGCCAGAAGTTATTGCCCGTCGAATTCAAATATATAAAATACTTATTTCAGAGTGATCACTTAATGAAATAGATGAAAATAGATGTAAAAGCTTAAAAGCATTTTGGTGACAAATGAGTTATGAATCAACTCTTTAATTGCAGTTAATTTAAAATATTATGAAAGTTAAAAAATACATAGTTAAGACTATCTATTATAATAACAAAAAATACACACAAGAAACTTTTTAACTCTGTCTAATTTAATAAAAGTTCGAAATTCTTTTTTTAAATTAATAGTTATTAATAAATATGATTTCTGCTTATATCGAACTACATTTAGATCCAAAGGAACTGAATGCTGAATCTTGTAAAATATGTTATATTACTTTTTAGTATAAAAAACGTACACACTCTTAATGACGCGTACTTGAAAATTTCGTGTCGCGTAAAAAAAATAAGAATTACTTGATTATTAAATCAAATTAAATTGCCATGATTGTTAATTGATTATTAAATTAAATTGTCTCTTTTATTTTAAAAATTAATGTTTTATTTTATTGACAAGGAAATGGTTGTACGAAACATAATCTTAAAAATTAAACATTGTTAGAGAGTCGTTAAAATAGATTCACAGACTTATTTTTTTACTCGAACACTGGAACATGAAAAAAAAATTTTAAAAAATCGGATATATTAAGCGAAAATGTAAACCAAAATCACGGACGCTAATGTCTGTGGCACATTGATTTTAATAATAAAAAAAGCAATTAATCGGTACATATGCTACATAGTTTTTCAATATATCATTTTAACATATAATAATATATCAGTATAACAAAGTATTGCTAAATTTATGATAAATCTATTTAGAAGTAGAAGATTTCGAAGTTCGTATAGTCTATTCATAAAGCGTCCCTTTAAACGAACTATGAGCTTGGCGGCCTTTTAATCTGGTGATATTTATAGCGTGATAGCCTAAGCCATGGTTACTCGAAGCAGATCTTTGTTACTGTTAACATCATCATGTTCATTTCAGCCATAGGAAGTCCGCTGTTGAACATAGGCCTGCTAACTTAACAAGGTCGTCTGTCCACTTGTGGGCGGATAAAATTAGACTAAGTTTAGTGGGAATATATAAAAGCAAACAAGGAAACAAATTTAACAAGAATAAACGAAACGGCCGCTCACATTTATTGTCTAAAGTCACGAAATGTTATCATAATAAACAAAAACTTATCTTACTTAATCATCATGTCACAATGCCTGGTTGCGCAATATAGTGTCATAGCACATCATACCGCCACTTCTGCTTAAATAAACCAACCACAAGCCGTAAGACTGTGGTTAATTTACAAAAAAAAAAAACTTAAATTGAATTCCTGTAAAATTGAGTGCCTGGGAATTCCAACTTTGGAGGAAAAGTAAAGCAAAACCAGATCTGTTGTTATGACGGACGCTACAATTAATTATATATCAGTCAATATATTTTCACGTACCATTTAAGTTGAAATTTGGAGGAAAACCTACTTGTTTGCATCATTCATATCTGGCTGATTTTAATTTAATTAGCCTGGCGGTATTTTAAATATAACAAATCAGGAAAACAATGATTTTACCGCCATTTCTTTTTGTTTATCTGTCTGCTGTCATGAGTTAATCTAGTTAGCAATTCAATTAATATTTACACAATAAGTTTAAGCAAAAATTCAATACCAGCTCCTAAAAAAAGAGTGACAGTAATTTCTGTCTACAAACACACTTAAACTGACACTTAAACAAACGTCACATGTAAGTACAAACACATAAACGAATAAATACATTTTAGTTGCTTAAGTTGTAATATAATCTTTAACCCGAATTATAAAAATATACTGTTTACTACATTTGATTGTTTTATTTAATTATTTAGATCTTTAAGGAGAAAGATGTTTAAGGACTGTAAAAATTAACAACCAGTATTAGAATTACAGAACCTAACATTAAATAATAAATAAATGTACAGAAGATTTTCCATACATTTTCGAATTTATTACAAAAAATATGACAAAAATATTGCAAAGTTTATGAGAATAACGAAAAAATTCATTCGCGATAACTAAAATACTAATTAAGTTTTAATTAGATTTGTAGAGTTTGATTTTTTTAATAGAATATACGTAACAGAAAGAAATACAGACATCTATGGACTGGCTTATCACTCAGGCAATTTTTGTAGACAACCATACATGATTACATTTACTACAAATGTTAAGTAGTGATACGGTTTCCGCTGATGAAACACATTGACCTAGAAATAACCTATTTACTCTTCCTTTGACTCACGCTGTATTCAGAGACAATGACGCAAGCAGACTATTCAATCCTTTACTGTGTAATATCGTATATTAACCACACAAGAAGTGACGAAGCGAATTTCTTAGCTCCAATATAAGTGCTGTCTACAATAAAGAAAAGGATACCCGACATGCCTCTTAATTTCCTGACAGCAGCTTGGAACTTAATCCTGAAATTCACGTAGTCCTTTGTGATAAATTATTGGTACTTCGTCTTTCAAGTCTATACTAGTCGATGTATACCGCGGTATGCTGACGATACCACTCTTATGTCAACATGTAAACATCTAGTTGTACAATTATACTTTGAAGGGTCAGTTTTGAAGGGGAAGTCTCTATTCTGATAATTAATCGACTGAAAACCAAGATGAATGGTAGATTGCAATAGCAACATTACGTAAACGATGAATAACAACGTTGAGGTTGTACAGACTTACATGTAGCTAAGAACATTTCTCTGAGTTGTCTGAGGGTCGAGGGACCAAAATAAAGCGGCGTCAGATCATAACTAGATATAAATAATTTAATATTTGGAAAAAATATAACATTGATAAAACAATAAAGACGCTACATCGCCTGTAAGATAATTACGTTATCCAGTGTTGCTATACGACATAAAGATATTGACGAACCAAAGCACAATAATATCTTGGATATATAGTGTATCCTCCAGGATGTTGAAAATGTCGTGGACTTATTACTACGTAAAAGTTTCCCTTATCCTAGAGCTCACGTCCCTGTCAGTAATTGGTCACTTTCAAAGTTCAAAACATTTTCATCACGTTATGAGAAAGAAACAGTCAATTGTTTGTTTCTCTTCGTTTAGTTATAGATATGAAATGTCGTCATTGTCATATGAACCCATAGAAGTCTACTGCACGCCTTACCCAAAGACATCTATGGGGATATGCCATAATCGCCAAGCTTGGCAGGCGTGTTGATGACCGCTTTATGGTATTACAATACGCAGAAACGCAGTTGCCTATCCTTTGAAAGCTTGTTTATGAGAAGTGTTAATCCAATTTAATTAATGCACAAAATGTGAATTATATAAGATTGTACCCCTGGAATTTAATCCGCGAGCTACGATCGCAAATCTCAAACCCCTACCTATGTGCTACCGAGGTACTACTCAAGTGAAATATATGACTTAAAAATGACTTATGTATAAGTATAATTAATATATATTAACGACCATTATGATCAATGTATCCATTATCCAAAAAATATTTTACTGTTAATATTTTTTCATATACTATCTTGACTTCGATCGGCACGTATGTGTTTGTCGCAGTGCAATATTTCTGAATTAGGTGTCAATGTTATATTTTGTGTATTTCATTCGCATAAATTATTTAAATCTTTTTGGAGTTTCATAGAAATATGAAGTGTGCTGTGATTAAGGTTATATTTATTTTATTTTTCTACTATGCACTAATAATACAACGTCATAGCTTTCAGAGGATATCTTTGGGTCACACATTTGACTTTTTTTAATCACATCCGTTACACAAACTATGACCAGATATATTGAAAGATAAGAAGGCGGTAAGAATATATTACCTTTTGTTTACATCTCTGTGTTTAATTGGTGCTATCGATGTCTAAAATTTGCCTTAAATTGTTTTCCTATTAATCACCTCAATTTATATTAAAATATGTAAAGACTTGTGGAGACATTTCAAACTTTATACAAACATAGACCAGGTCATAGAAGTTATCGACCTAGCCACAGACGGTCATGTTTTAAGTCCTTCATTACTATAACATTTAACTTATTGTCTTTAATAAGGAAACGCGAACACCTGCTCTTACACAATAACATATTATTTGAATGAGCACTATTTAAACAGATAGTTGTGATAAAACATTGGTTTAGTGATGTGCATAAAGGCGTTACACGTTTTGTTGTAAAAAAAATATTTATTTTATTAATATTTCTAAGCGAATATTTGTACAAAAACCTATACAAGTGTGTTATGTACAAATAGTTAGTTGCAATATCAACAAGCAATTATCTGAAGAGATATAGCATCCTGAAGTGAGCTTCTGCTGTATGAATACAGCTTATATTTAGCTTTGTGTGAAAAACTAGTGGTTTTGTTAGAAATCATACGTCACACAAATCATCGGATTCGGAAAGATCGTGGATTAGCGTAAAAGAAAAAAGCTGGGAAAGGGAAAGCCCCTTATAAATGAAAAAATTATACAATATTGCGAATATTCGAACGAATATTCGAATAGTTATTACAGGAGAGTACTTTTGTATTTTAAAAATTCTATATGCGAATGGGCGAGTATAACACATAACTACACTTGCCTATGTATACACACGCACACACACACATATATATATATATATATATACATATATATTTAAAGAAAACTTCAAAAACCTTATTATAGCATAAATGATTTTCATATCATACTTTTTCGGGTACAAGTTAACTGTATATATATTCATATAGACTCAAATATGTAATTGTCATCGCAGTTCATCGTTTTTTGTTTACAGTTACATTCATCATCATCATTTCAACTATAATACGTCCACAGTTAGACCTGGGCCTTCAAGAAGACCTTAATAAGATCGTCTGTCTTGTGCATGGCCTTCGCTGTTGCTGGTGCGTGGTCTAATTTTCAGAAACTTCAAGCCCCCGCAGTCATTTGTTCTGCGTAAAATATAGCCTGGCCACTGCTACTTCAACTTGTCAATCCAGTGGGCTATGACAGGTACATTCGTTCGTCTAAGGATTGCCTCATTTCTGATTTGATTTCGTAAAGGGTATAGTCCTCTGTGTAGCGGCTGTGAGCTTGCCAATAAAGCCTGGAGTGAGAGAGTACATGCCAGTGCCGTATGTGGGCACTAGTAACACAAATTGGAATTTTGGTTTATGGCGCCGTGGGTTGTTGGACGAGAAGATGTTTCATACTTTCATAAAAATTGCCATTAAATTCACATTATTTTTTTTAATATGAACATTAGATCAGTTAAAAATTATAACATTTAAAATGTTGAAATTTTTATAAAGATCACTTGGCAGATTTTAATATGACAACGTCTATAGGAAACACTGCTATATTTAAATGTTCACTTTTTTTCTTATTACTTTAAATATGAAAATGACACTTAAACGACTGCTAAATTATTACTGTCAGTGTTTCCTTGCCATTAAATTGTTGCAGATAAAAAAAAGAAAACATAATTAAAAGTCAATCATGTAACTGGCAGACAACAAAAAAAACTTCAAGACAGTTATCAACTGTAGAAAAAAAAACCGCAACCATGCCTCACCCATACGTCCGACAATTTTGCAACGTAACATCACTAACAGAAGACAATGCGTCACATAATCACGTTACGTTATTATACTTTATTTTCAATAGAGTTCGATGAACCGAGATGAACAGCTTTACGATACGTAAACCCGGAGGTGAATGACCTCCTACAGTGCGCGACTCAGATTGTGTTGTGGGTCAAATTCGCATGTGGTCCTGTGCGTGCTAAATGACACATTGTAACATCGTCAATTGCTATACAGCACTACTGAATTTAGTGATCGATTCTTAAATAAACGACTGGTGAAAAACTTCCAATAAAATAAAACGCTACTATGGCGTCAATTCATAATCAACTCAAACATTAAATATCTGCATATAAAAAAGACTTCCATCTATGTACCGACTTCTCACGATATCTCCGGATCCATATGGCTTAGAGAATTTAAATTTACTACAAAACTCCAGCTGTAAGCAGCTTTAAGAGGGCAATTAACTTCGCGAATCGGACAGAAGACGACAGAATTACATATACAGGTTAATTGGTTATTAGTGTAAAATTTTTAAACGGGTGAATATATAGCCCGTTTGCTTTTTTGTTTGTTTTTCCAAAAATCAAAAGATCCCAAAAATAATAAATAAAATAGTGAAGACATAGTAAAAAAAAAAATAATTTAAAACTACATATTAAAATTAATTAATATTTACCATCTGTCCTTGTGGACTTTATACTGGCTTTTCAGATTTAAATACAGTGATCAATTTATCATCTTTTATATTTAAATATCTTATATTTAAACTTTTTTAAACCTTATTGCAAGTAATGTTTTATAATATTTGATTGGGTAATAAAATTAACCTAACCTAACCTTATTTTTCTTGAGTTGGGAGAACGGGGAGTCTTATCGATGGATACAAGATACCCTTCTTTCTGAGGGATTGTGTAACCACAGGATCTTCTACGGAACTCGCAGGTGCCCTTCAATATTGTGCCAAGACACATTATGGAATGAAGCTAAGACTCCTCCGGCAGTCACGCTGCACTGCATCAACACGAGACCACTTCGCGTTGATGCCCTTCCCAAGGTTATCGCCTGTGAACATATTGCTTTTTTAGTTACCTCTTACGACAGGCAGAGGATATCTTAACACTATTCTAATGAAGCCGTGTTAAAGGGTTGAAATATACATTACCTAACTTTCGAAAATAATGGTGGTCAGAAGTTATTCGATCTATTTTCTTTAGCCAAAATGTCGGTACGTGTGCCGGAAACTATCTCCGGAACCGCCCTTCTCAATATAAATTTTGTATCTCATAAAATGTTGTTTAGGGAAAATTATTGTTTTTTTTATCGTAAAAATAATTTTCTTATCATATGAACAGGCGCGCTTTTACGTAACAGATAGTATACAGTTTACGTAAACCAGTTATAACAAAAACATTTCCTCGAAACATCAATTACACATAACTACGTGACAGTTCGCTCGAAACCGCTGCATCACCAAAACATCTAAATATTTACTCATTACATTTCCTACAATACATTATAACATACGAGAATACATGCCAGAATCTATAGTTTAACTTTTTATTTTATATTATAGTAACATAGACATGTTTATCGCGTGTCTCGTTTTTCACAAACGTCATCGATGACGTCAAATGTCAACGTCACCTGACTTATTCAAATAAAATACAACGTAATAATTATATATGAATAATCGCATGTTTTTGAGCATATTGTATATTCATCATATTCTAAACTATATCTTGTACAATGTACGACTCGACTATCCGCTAATTGTGCTTCTTGGCCGAATGGCCACGAGTGATAAGACCGGCCATTGTATATTTTTATGGCATGATAAACTTAGGTTTAACCTAGTTATGTTACGTGTCGTTATCGTCTTCCTAGACACCTAATACACGGCCTGGGCCTACCAACTATATCTATGGGTGATATACAATAATCGCCATGCTTGGCAGGTACAAAGTGTTTATTATATAAGACTAAAACCCGGGAATTGAACCCGCGACCTACAATCGCAAATCTTAGTCCTCTACAGCAGAGATACCTACACTTATATGTTACGTTTACAATAACGTATTTAATAAAAATAAAATATATCCTATTTGCATTGCAGTTTACTACATAATTTAAATCTGGAGGATTTAAACTTAAACTTTAGAATATATTAATAAGCCAAACTAACATAGAAACAAAGTATTTTGATTGACATTACGTTAACACAATATGTTTTGTTTGATTATATATTGATCACGTTACTCAGATCAGATTAAAATTATAGTTTTTTACTTTTACTGTTTTATATTTAAATAATTACGTATTCTTATATATTAGTAGATACTATACATTAAATTTCAATACAAATGAAGCCATCAAGTATGCCTTCGGAGAATTTTATGAAATTGACACAAGTGTATAGTAAACAAGGCATATTTCGATTAAATTGATACGTGATTTATGTATATTTATTTTATGTTGCCATGCAACGACAATGTAAAGACCTAATATAATGATATATTAAAAATAAAACATTAATTGTAATTTTAACCCAAATAAAATTTGCATTTTCTATAGCAGGTGTTGACCAATTGATCTTGACCCGTCTGTACATTATGTCTGGATTTTTTACTTCAGACTGTGTAAGAATCATAAGGGTAGGGCGGTTCAACATAAATTGGACAGTAGCAAGGCGTTGAATTATTGTGCAACAGTCCACACCACCGAAAATTCGCCGGTTGACGACCTTTGTAATATAATTACGCACACAGATGCATGCCTCATCGCGATTAGATGTACGCACGAGCGGCACACAGACTCACACTTATTTTTATAGTCCGAAAATAGATCTGCGCATGTGTGCGTTAGAGAACATTGTATTGAGGGCAAATAGGGTGGCGGTAATTCAACTTTGGCAATTTACGACTTTTTAGTTGCGGCTTTTGCGTCGTCAATTCATGTGATCACTTATGTCAAAGGAATAAATATTTATTTTTTTCGTATAAGATTTGCTAGACACCTTCGGAAAAAGATAAGACTTTGATATCATTAACAATTAAATATTTATTTAAACATAGTATTATTGGTTTGAATATATTCTATATAAAACAGCCAGGTTCGAAATGTTGATTCACATTACAAACTCGAAAAACCATATCAACTAATAAATCCTTCAATATAAACTTTACAGGACTAATATAACCTGATTATTTTTATGTAAGGTATTTAACGTGATTAAGATCTCAAATCATCATGATAAAATCTCAAAATCTGTTTCAGTGAATAATTTGATCAATTTCTTTTTAATCGGTGAATAAGTGGACATATTCATAATATCGCATCAACTTGCGATTTATGATAATGATATCGGTATTAAGGAACATTTATTACAAATATCTCATGCCAAATGCCGCAAAGATTGTCTACGGTCATAGAACATATGTTTCCACATAGATTTCAAATATGACCGCTATGTTGCGTTGGAGTAGTTCTTCATGATTTTGAGTTTTTCGTTGTTACATTCATATCAGTACATAATATACGTCAATATCAATAGCTACAGTGTGAAGAAATTTCGTAAACTCAAGGCTTAATTTGCGACACCTTGTTAAGATAGTTTCGCAAAGGTGCCGCTGTTTTACGTCACGCTTGAACTCATGTAACACGCTGTCGTACAGTGTTATCATGCTGATAATGACTGCATGTTCACTGACCGACAGAATTCTGATTTTTTAGTTTTACTTATCAATTTTTATGTAATTAAATAACAATTAGGATCAACAACTTTATGTAATATAACAATATAGAAGAGAAAATTAAAATGTCTGCATATAAAGGTAATTATTTACTATCTATCCTTTTGCAGACTTTGGATTGCTAAACGTTTTGTATTTCAACAGAAAAAAAATAATGTAATTTATTTTAGATCTATAAAACGATAACAGCTTTGTACATGGCAATTAGAAATGGATATAAAATTTTAAACCCTTTAAAGCTTTCACTCATATAACCATTAGTCTTATGTACTTGGACAGTTAGTTTGTATTTATATCTGTATAATCAGTTGACATATTAGTAATGAAAATAAGATAATTTATAGATACTTGCTTGAAAATACGACTGTTTACGTGGGTGAGGCTGAACAAACCAATGCCCTCTGAATCCACCAAAGCTACTGGCCCTTAGGTAACGCTCTATTCCCCCTCAGTCGCCTTCAAAACGTACACGAGAGAGGGGTGGTGAAGTTCATGTAAAGAATAGGGAATTTTCCTAAGAGAAAAACGCCCGAAAATACGGCAGTCATTGCCCGCGTAGCAAGGTCGCCGAGACAAGGTCGACGGCCGTGGGTTTGTCGACCGCTAGCGTCCAAAACATTCGAAAACGATCACGCTCAATTATGGTCATATTGCGTCGTATGAATTTATGACCACTTTACGTAAATTTGCGTAATGTATAATATATGTTTCTTACGCTTATAACAACCGAAAAAATGTTGAATAATTAATTTACTTTGTATGAGGTACGTTATTATTTCCGAATAATTCTTTTCCCTTGTTCTAAACAACTATACTTTTTTTTAAAAATGAATCTGTGGTTTCCTTTGTCGTCAATTTTGATGTCATTAAATAGTCAAAAAAGTTGTAATAAAATAATGTTAATAAATGCGTGTAATACTATAATGCCTCGTGAATTATGAATAAATAAAAATTCCTAAAATATCTTTCTTGCTTCGACTGAAATTTTAATGAGCAATGACTCGATTTGCGTTGGCGTAAATGCGAGGCGTTTGTTATGAAGCTGGCCGCTCGTGTTAAATAAAAAAACAAATTGAAAATTTAAAATACGAATGCAATTATTCTGTCAATGTGTCAAGTTGCTTACTATTTAAATGATTTATCGAAACTAAGTTTTATTTGTTTGTATTTAAAATCGATTAACGTTGAATTCGTAATTATAAGTAATCTGTTGACGAAATTAGAATTTTGAAAATAATAATATTAAAAGGGGTATGGTTAAACAAAAAAAAGAGAATTAAATAGAATTGACTATGGAATGATTAACATCCGTTGAAACACTTTAAAAGTAAACAGGAAAACTTTACCGTGTGCAGACTATGACCCATAACCTTCTTGTCACAATATTTTTCTTGCGATAGTTACACTTAACAAAAGTTCATGGAGTCCATGGCATTTCATTGGCGAGCTCATAGTAGCTCAACAAACAAAAGCTATGCGCGCGATTTATCAGGAATGAAGAGGTCCATAGACAGACGAACACAAGGCAGCAACAAAAGGCCGAAATGATGATGATCATAAATTTCAAAATAACTTCGATTTAAAAAAAAGTTTCCTTGTGAATGACTTCATGTAAACTTTAATAACCAAATTTGTCTCTCTTCATCTTTAAACGGTGAAGATGAAGGAAAATAAAATTCCATCCAACCGGACCTTTTTTAAACCTACGAGAAAGGTCTATGTTTTGGCTTTTTGCCTCAGTTTTCTATTTAGTTATCTGGTATTTACTTGTCATTAGGTGGATATACAACCTTGCAAGGTTGTCGGGAGTTGCTGGATGCAAGTTACTTCCATCCGGTCCTATTGGATATTTTTGGAAGCCCATGTCAACCGGTAGACTTCTTCTTTATAATGATGAATAAAAATTGATTTCTAAATGTATCACAGAAAAGGAGCCCTGATGATGACTGAAGGTGTGCCACAAGCTGCATACGTCGACGATACTGATGAATTACTTGTTCATTATTTTCACTAACACATATCAAATATTTATATTCGAACATACAACACAGCATTTGTAAGCCGTTGAGATCAGTTACAATAGTTATATCTGGATTCATGTGTTAACGACCTGATCGTACCTACATTTCTCTAGTAATAGCAATTTTTTTATTACTATCATGCGTGACCCGATTCCCCGCGGAAGCTGCTGTACCATGTTTCCGGATTGTATTATCAAAAAAAAAATTGTGTTTATTTAATTATAGCAAACTAAATAACCCATTATTTAGCTCATTATCTACAACGGATTTAACCTGAATTGATTGCTAAATTGTCAGACTAAACTACGGTTATTTTATATTATTGTCCACTTATGATCATTTATAGTGATAGTATGATGAGAAGAGCGAAAGAAGAGACCAGTTTGATAGAAACTTGAATCAAATTGAACATCCTGATGTGATATCCGTAAACGAAAGTAGCTGTCATAGTCCAGCGAAAGGCAAGTTGAAAGGGCCTTAAGATTCTGAAGTGCAGGCCGCAGACCGGCAAGCCCAGTTTAGGACTCCCGACTACAAAGTGGACTGACAATGTCTGAAGAAACTGAACGTGATTGTACCCAGCAGTGGAAGTCCTTGGCCGAAACGATATTGACCTCGCTCATCATCAGTAGGATTTCGAACGAATCCTGAACTGAGTAAAGCCTACAACAAATGCAGCCGGAGTTACTTTTGTGATCATTTTCACAAATGTCCTTAATACAATAATAAATTCATTCCCAAACTGTATTATTTATTATCTTAGTTAATTTTTTGTCAGACGATGATGACCCTTTGATGACCCTCTGAATTTGTGACACGATATTCTCAGGCATAAGAGAAGAGTTAATTGCAAAAAGAACACGGCTTTATGCAAAGAAGTTACTAATTTTATTAAGCCCGTACAAAGTTATTACAATCTCTACTTTATTTATAACCTCGTACCTCGTTATTTTATATTATATTTATCACAATTTCTTTATACACTGATGTTTTTTTTGTACACAAAGTATATATATGTATGTATTTATTTATTTAACATATCTCTACAGTTGCATAGACAATAGCGCCAACTCTACAAGCGAGAACGATTTTGGTAAATTATATGATTTTGTTACTGAACGATGTTGAAAACTTACCCAAATATCTTAAAATTGAATCGGAATAATCTAAAAAAAAGCTAGGGACCAGAACCAGACCGGTATAGCTGTTTTGGGCGGACTATAATATAAAACTATGTTTTGTTGAAAAATGAAATATATTTTCTTTTGATTTTTCTTAGGAGGATAAATAAAAATATTATGTACGTCTTTTTAGCTATTGACACTCGCTGCTGGAACATTGATTCCCTTTTTCCATAGATTTTGTTGGAAGCGGTCTGAAACTAGCGACGTCTCATGACTTAATAAGGTGGTCATTTATTAAATTACTTTTTTTTCTCGTGTTATTAATATTTATCGATATACTCGTATTAATTTTATATCTTGTGAGGAGTTTCTCCAGCTCCAAAGTTAAAAAAATTAAGTTACGTCGACGCGTAGTTCAACCGACCGTTCATTCGCCAGACATTCACCTGCGTCGCTTCAGTCGGGTTCGGGTCTGAACTCTTCAGTGTTTTGACCTCGGTTTTATTGACCCTTATGTAAACTATATACAATATTATTATTTTACATCACATTAACTTTTATCGACTTTAATAATAGTAATTACAAGCGTTTTTAATCCTCTTTTAAAATATTCAGCCCTGTCTGTGCATTTACTAACTTTGTTCTTTATTACTTACTTTTTTCACATAATACAGTTCCTTATGTCGCCCGTTTTCGGAGACCTCACGTTCCTTCTACATGTGAGATAGGGACATTGTTTGCTTAAATATTTTTTTGATATAAACTTTTATATTTTACTTTGTTCTTTCATAGTTAAACTTTCTTATTGTTCAACTGTCTTTCTTTACAATATTTTTCATTCTTAACATTTTGAATATTCCTTCAGGTATCAAACTTTGTTTATTATTTTAGTGTCACGGTACATTATAACTAGACTAATATTGTAATTTAATTTATTTATCGTATAACCATTTCTAATAATCTTAATAAATATACTATGTATACTTTAAATACACCTAGAAGATAGCACATCTAGAAAACGATGTGTTCGCCTCCAGGCTAATGTTAATAAATATGTAATTTTAGTTTTATGTTGTTTTATTTCAAAAAAATATGTCTTGCTGAGTTTCCTTCGACTCCTCTTATGTCTAAGGCATATCATCCGAATAATATATATATCATCCGAAGAAATGGTAGAGTCAACTATGAGTCAAAAAAAGATATAGTCCACGCCAAGTTCAATAAAGAGTAACAGAATATTAATTTCGAAGATTCATTCAAAGTTACAAAAATATACATTCATGAATCTGTTGTATAATGGATTTTTATAAAAAAACGTTTCACTTTGTTAAAGATTTGATATATATATGTAATCTCAAAAATAAATGACACGTGTTCGCATTCTTTATTTAACTAAAATTAAATTTTATATTTTTTTGCTCATTTCATTACTGTCATTGCTAAGTATAGTTTCAGCAGCCCTAGGTTCGTAAAATAGATTTTATGCTAGGCGCCTTCTGCGCCCTGTATTCTTGCACCCGCGGCACCTGCAAATATCACTTGGGTAGCAAGTGCAAATCAGGTAAAAAACAACCGTAGGTGCGTCGCTGAGTGATTATTAAAAATCAGCTGTTTTTTGTCACCTCATGTACTTGTGAATGTTTTTTTTTTTTAATGGTCCCCTCTAAATTTTAATGGACCTCTCATTCCCCTATCTCGTGTGGGACAGGGACTATTTTTTCTAGTAATTTATTCATATTTTTTATTATTATCATTCTTCTCTTTTATGTATCATCTTATCTGTCGTACTGTTTCTTTCATTCTACAATTTTCCCAGTCTTTCTCTTTCATTCCATTAGCTTTACATCCATCCTCAACCACTACATTCTAGGTTTCCTTACTATTTTATTTTGCAACATTATATTTATTGTTCAAATATTTAACACATATTTTCTTTATAATTATCATCTTATGTAATACTGTTTATTACACTATTTTTGGTACTACTATTTTTCTTTTATTTCTATATTTTAGTGTTTGTTTTATTTTTACCTATTGCATTTATCACCACCTTCCTGCAGTAGCTGAGGAAGCATTCTCTCTCCCCTTCTTCTTGCATGATGGCCGAGATACTTCTTTCCTCTATCTTTTTGCCCATCCGGCATTCGAAATCTGCGCGCAGTCTTCCGAACGCCGGACAGTGGGCCACAAGGTGGACCACGGTCTGGCCCACGCCCGGTTCACAGAAGCACGAGGGGTCCTCCTTGACTTGTGCATGTTTATTTTACGTTGTTATAAGTAAAATGTTTCTCTTTCATTCTTATTTACTTAAACTGGTACTGGTACTCCCCACTAGGTAGAACGACGATATGGTTAAGGTTGCGGGAAGTCGCCAGATCCGACCAGTGTTAGACCGGTCCGATCTTTGAAGGGAGGCCTAGTCTTCGCAGTGGACGTGTATTGTCTGTCATTATGGCGGCGTAAAAACTATAGTATAACCGTTATTACCTAAATAACTTCGAACTGGGTGTTAGTTATGCTAACTTGCAATGATTAAAAATAGAAGTAGTTTATTTCACATTTATTTTTAAACACATACACGGTTCATTAAACTAGAACAATCGAATAGTAAATTAATGTAAAATAACAAATAATTGTATTTATTTACGAAACATTAACAAGTTGTTGGCATAGAACATTACGTGTAATACAGTGAGTCATACCTCGTGCCCTGAATTGGATATTGAAATTAATTGTTCAAATACTATACATTGATATCAGTTTTTGTTTATGTAATTGGCTTTTAAACAATTCATGTTCCTTGTAATTACGTTATAGGAATATTGAAATAGGCATAAGTATTGAATGGTTAATAATGTTTTGAAAATGAATGCAGTTATTGGATTGAAAGTTTATTTGGTCAATAGAGACTTGTGTCTAGTCATTCCATGGAGCCTCTGTTTAAGTAACCTGAGAGTATTTCTTATGTATAAAACAGTTTACAGGACGTCTAACATGGTAGACAGATGACTTTTTTAAGGCCGCCGAAACATGATGGATATAGGACGCTTATAGCCAGCTATTAGAAATTTCATGAGGCAAGCTGATATCAAGCAATAATAGTCTTACGGTTGAAATGATAATGATGATGAAACTATCCTGCATCAAAGAATAGTAGACGATGCAATAATAAAAATATATGTATTTGGTTTCCTATTTTCAGCCGATTGAAGTTCATTGTAAGGCATGGGTCTCCTCCAACGATTTCCCGTGACCTTAATTATGTCGTCGGTCAACCCGTGGCCGCCACTTGAGAACCTTTCGGCACCAACGGCCATCAGATGCAAGAGCAATATGCTCCGCCCACTGCCACTTTAGACGAGTAATTCTTCGATCTACGGTGGTGGTCTCGGTTCTTTGGCGGATCTCCTCATTGTAAATTCTCACTGCTATAAATAAATATATTTCCAATAATATTTATTTACAATAATAATTGGAAGTAACTATGTCAGACAGTATAGATAAGTAGGTACAAAATAAACTGCACAAATAACCAGTCAATTAATTATAGGAAAAATAAACTAAAAATGGAATAAGAATAAAATAGTATTGTATTAAAAAAGTCAAACCAAAAAAAAGAAGAAAACTAGTATATAAAAAAATAGGATAAGTAATAAAATAAAGAATAAAATAAATGTACTTAGCCGCCTAAGAGTAATAAGATGATGGAAGGAAGGCGATGAAAGCAAGAAAAAGGTAAGAACAAAAGAAATTGAGAAAAATGAAAGTGAGTGAAGAATAAAGATAAAAATTTGAAAAACTTATTTAGAAACAAAGACCCTGATCCCAACAAATTAGGGGTACCAGAGGCCTCCAATAGCGAGGGCCATAAAAAAAATAAAACTATGTCAGAAAAAAGCCCAATTTGCTTTACCTTTATTAGATAATGTTACATGAAATTAGCTAAAAATGCGTTTTGTTACCCAGCCAAAACAGCACTATTATATTGTGTAGTTGCGTTTATATCTAAAAGAGTTTTTCACCTATGTACTAATACAGTCTGTCATTAGAACCATGAGTTTTAGAGACATAATTTTGGTATGAATATTTCTTTCGCCGAATAGAGATCAGTTAACAGATTTTACAGAATTCCACTCGCAAAAGCGTTTGTGTTCATCAAGCTCGCGAAGCAGGCGGGGGACAGCAGATAATGAAGTTCAAAAAGTCAAAACAAAAATTTCAAGAAAAGATTTAAATAGATGTATAACAATGTAAATGACTTTCTGTATGAATAATGGAAAAAAGCTTGGTATCTTTGAAACATTAATAATGTTTGTTGTATTATTAACATTCCTTTCATTATCGTCATCATCATTTTAGCTGCAGAACATCTACTGCTGGACTTTCGCTCACATCACATATTTGTTACAGGAACGGTTGAAAACGACCTGAACATCTTCCTATGACTTTAACAATTTCATTTGCCTACTTTATGGGTTATATCTTTAACTGCTGTGAATAGTCCAGCATTGGGCGCCATTTGATTTATATAATGATGATTATGGCGCCTACCACTGTAAATCATATTTCATTTATGTTTGTAAAATAATGTCCATTTGTTCCAATAGTAGAGATATATGTATAATCTTATATACATACTTCAGTGTTTATATATCCCATCATTTTTAATATCTGTGCAAACCAGATCCGGTTTACCATTTATAGAAAAATATAAAAAATGATCGCATTTTCTTTACCATCGACGCTTTTATTTTGTAGTTTTAACTGTTATTTGGTTTTAATAGTTTATTTGGTAATTTTAATTGGACGATACTGACATTGTAATCGTGACAAGTGTGAAATGATCCTAAGAGAATAACGATATGAATATATCAACACTGTTGCAAGTATATGCTAATTGAGATACATATGCACTGTGATTTATTTTATTAAATTTCCATTAATGTATATGTGAGCCGTTTATAAAACTATCACTGGGATGTAAAAGAGAGAATCAGTTCTATAACAGACATCTTTGTCGGAACAGAATTATATGTGAGCTCGTTGACGCCAACTATTTGTGTCGCATCAATTGTTCGACTATCCAATAAGGTTAACGAACTCGAAATCCATTAACAACCTATTGTATGTTAAAAAATATATTTCATGTCAATGTAATATATGTAAACATTGACAAATTCTTGCAAAATGAATGCTTACTTTTATTCAGTGATACTCAGAGCTGTCAAACTTTTTGAGTTTTACAACTTCGGCGTTACTACGGAATAGTGACAGCTTACAAAGTCCACCTATAAGGAGGATAGTATCCCTTGCTAAAGTCATTGGAAGGCCCTGAATCCGCTTCACACCAGTCCTTTTGGAAGCAGTGATACCATTTTATTATTATTTGTTAAATAGTCTTTGATGAACATACTTGAAATGTCAAGACATTAATATAATATACATTTACATATGTATTTATACGCAGTATTATATAATCAATTTTCTGTCTAGAAAATGAAAAATCAGCCAAAAAAATCTATAGTTACTCGTAACACAATTTACACAATTTTTTCCTGTTATAAATCTTCTATTTGTCAAGTGAAAAATAGCATGACGTTAATAATTTTATATCCTATTTAATCTTTAATACAATAATATGCTATATTGATCAATTCTGCCTTCAATTAAGCAAATAAATTATTATTTTTTTTACTTAATCTATAGTCTCTGTTCTGCGTCCAGTAATTGCCGCCAAAATATGATAATTATGAATGGATCAAATAATAAAAATATACAGTAGTAATAATACAATAATATAAAGATGTAAATTCAATTTATTAAAATTATTCATTTAGTGAGTCAATCAAACCGTTTTAGAGTTTTTCTAAATTTTTTCATTAAAATTAATTTTTTTAAAGTTGTATCTACGAACTATGTCATTAATAAGAGCTAAAATACAAATCATACTTTTACGTAAAAGCCATAGGATGTCCATTTTTGGACATCCTATGGCTGAAATAATGATTAAGACTCATAATGTTTTATATTATAAGTTATACAATATAATATACATACGTGGGTGGTCATTTCTCGCGATAATTTCGTTCATGGAAACTACTGGAAATTAGTGACCGGGTTCATAGCGTTCAAAGGCTATCGACCAACGGCCCTTCACCCTTGACATTTGACGAGGGGGCTGGTATTGACCTCGGGTCAGGCACCAGCAGTCGCCTTTTAAATGTATTAGAACAGAATTTTATCTCTCTTGCGGCTTTTATATTTGATTATATCTTAATAATATATAATATTAAAGTAAAGAGTTTTGCGCATAGCAACATATTTGTTGATTCATTTTTATTCAAAGATATAGATATCATATGTAAAAACATAAGTATATTTATTACTTGAAGACATAATACGTCTAATAGTCTAGTGATTTTAGAAATTTTGGCGCGCTGAAATCAAATCAGTTGTTTTTAACAATTATTCTGGTCTTTAGAAATTATACCAACAAAAGTAACTGTTATGGCTAAGTAGATAGACGAGTTGAAGTAGCAGTGGGCAGACCAATGCTTTGCACGCAGTACAGATGGCCGCTGTATTAAGATCTTGGTGTAGAGACCGGGGATCGGCTAGCAAACCGTAGCACGATCATATGGTAGACAGAGGACCTTAAGATTATATTATAAGTCTTAAGCCTATATAACAATGTATTATAAATCTGTGAGGAATGCCTGTTTCCAGCTGTATACGTCCTACGACTTAAATGGTGATGATGATGACTTAAAAAGGAAGCCGACAATTTAAAACAATTAAAGAAATGTGTTGCCAGACCCCAAATAAAGGGAAAAGGGAAAGAAGAAGAAGAAGAAGAAAGAAATGTGTTGCCAATAATACGGTCTAACTACTTTCATATTCTCTCAGAGCGATTGGAACACATCAGCTGTACCTATTTATTTATGTATATGGAGAATTTGCAGCTGTGGGTTTCATTCTTTCAGTCATGTCAGGCGATTGACTCCCACTGCAGGTCCGCCCCGAAGATCGCTACACTCTTACGTTGCTTACAAACAGCGACTACCACCAGCTAGTGGTCGCCACTCGAAAACCTTTCAACACCAACGGCCGTCAGTTACATTGCCACTTCTGATGAGTAATTCTTCGACCTTCTAGAAGCAATAGAAAAAAAAGAGAGATAATAGAGTGGTTGTTTCTTGCTAATATTACTGTTGTAGGTAATGATATCCACCAAGCAATTGTTAATTTAAATTAAAAGGCAATTACAAGTTTTCAATTACAAGTACAAATTGGGTTATAAATATTCTTATTGTCAGTTTGTAGACATTATAAAAGTGGGCGAAAAATTATCTTTATCATATTGCTTACAGAAACTATTAAAGTCATTTAATTACGGTTATGTTAAAAACGTACCATTTGTCTACCGAGAGAGATGCCTTTAATAACATATGTAACGGATCATACTACGTATGATAAATATTTACACATACCTTTCACAAAAAAGCACTAATTAAGGTCAACAGGCAGGTTAGAGACCTGGAGCTCGGTCAAAAATATCGTTTCTAAATCGAGAATCGAACCCGACACACGGCTTTGTTACGGCTTACCTCTGGCCGCTGACGCAAGCAGGCTGTCAGTATAGAGATCGTTGTACCGAAACTATGTTAAGGGTATCTTAACTATTAATGCGAATACGACACAATCAATATTAAAAATATAAGGTTTTCCTACTAAATACATGACTACGGAATAAACATTTAACTAATCAGGCATGAAGAATACGTAATGAAAATATATTTAATTACTGAGTATATCTACTTAGTTATAATAAATTAAATGCCAAAGATTCAATTTTTGATTTTTAAAAATTTAATATTGATATAAAATGAAACGGATATATTAATAGAGATAAACATCTGGTAATGGAACAATTAAAAATTAATAAAAACATTATAATTTAACAAGAAAATCTAAATATATTCATGGATATTTATACTAAAATATATGATTATTTGCTTATTTATTTATTGTTTAGACACTTCAGTAGTAATTTCAGTAAAGATATGATAAAGGTATGCCACAGTTTTTACAATTATGCATAATTTAGGTATACACAGTTGATATGCGCTAATGCATGTTTAGATTTAGGTAAAATTAACCACAAAAGAAACAATTTAAAATATTATTCTAGTAAAATAATATTTCATAAATATATATGAAAACGTAATTAGAAGTGATAACAAAATATTTGTAACGTATTATAATATATTAAAATAAAGTATACAAGAATCTGTAATAATGTTTGTGTAAGACTTTGTTATCGAAGAATATATAAATCTTTACAAAGGGCTACGAAAGATAACATAGTCAAGTTTAAATTTACAGTAATGTTTAAATAGAAAATTTGGTATAAAATTTTCCGCAACTAACTCCGCCTTAAGAAGCTAGGTGCGATTTCCCCTCGGACATTGACCTTTAAAATTATGTTACAGCTGGGGATTGAACCCGGAACGTCGAAGTGAAAACTAGGTCTATTTACACAATTACGAGTGGTGTTATATGCGCCATAGAAACGATCTTCGGCCATAGCAACAACAAACGAAATATCTAAGTCCAGATGTTACACATCGCTTCAGACTTCCAATTGTTTTTCATGCAAACGTTTCAGTTTATGCGTAAATTTAAATAGATATTTAGTTATACTATATAACAAATTATGTAAGATATACTAATCGATATTAATGTGTAATATACATAAAGAATAATATATAAAATAGTTCCACTAGTCCTATGGAAGCCTAAAAGCGAGGCCTATGTCCAGGTATGATTATGAAAGAAATCATCTGTCAAAAGACTTTGTATATAAATAAGGGAATACTCCAATCAATTACGCAATTTTTTCGGAACTTCCATTTTAATAAAAGTAATAAAAATCATATTGAAGCTTTTTATAGAAGGCATTAAGTAAAAAGACATTAATTTTTTTCAATTCATAAATGTTTGAGTAAATGAAAACATTTGTTTCTATCTGTCAAATATGTTACAAAAATTACAACCCAAAATATGCGTGTTACATAAAAAAGGAAATTTATTTTCGTTTCGGTTTTTTTATTATTAAGACATTAAATGAATAAATGAAATAGCTACTCAGAAATAAATTTTGTTGACTCATTTTGTCCAGTGAACTGAAATGATAGGAAATCGGAAGCAAAGAGTTTACTATAAATTATGTAGTAAATTGAATTGAAGATTATTGTTTTTTAATAACACGAATATCATTAAGATATATATTACTTGTTAATTAGGAAATAAGCAGTGCTAGCCCAGCAGTGGATGACTGAGACTTGAAACTATAGATTCGATTTCCGGGTTCCAATTTTAAAAATTTCACAATTTGTGCATTAATTATATAGGATTGCGACTGCTCACAAACAAGCTTCAAGAAGATGGGCAGCAGCGTCCTCTGCTAACCATAATACCACACTGCCATCACCAACCAGCTTGCAAAGAGTAGCGATTATGGTATATCCCAGCCATAGACATCTTTTGGGAGGTGTCTTGTGTAATAAGATCTCAACACTATATTGTGTCTCTTATTAGTCCAATTCATAAAAATATATCCTTAATAAAGTAGATCTAATTAATGTAAAAATATAGTGAAGTTTCCTATTGCCAAGTTGACAATCTATTTCAAACATAAAAGTTAATTTTTCACCCCGATGTAATATACACGGACTGAGATCATGGTTTTAGAAAGATCGAATTACACTGCTTTGTCATGATCTTACAAAGATAGGTGATAGTAAAAATCTTAGTTAAACTAAACGTACTCGTTTAGTGCTACAGCCATCATTGGTTATAAGTGGACTTGGTTATTATAGACTTCATTAGAAATTTTAAAAAATAATCGTAACTATTAGACATGTATGAAACTGTCCGAATTAACACCACTGCTGTAACATCGCGCGCAACCGATTGGAAACGGCATACATCATTTCGCTAACTATATAAATGACATCACGCCAACATTAGGTTAAAGAACTTGCAGCCCACAAAAGTTACAATGACCGCGTAGTGCGCCTAATTTAGCCTTCCTACGAGCAATTGATTTTTTTCTGACTGAACAAACAGAGATGTTTTAATTACACATATTGATGTTTGTTTCACGTGCCAATGTTAATTAATCACCAATGATCAATTGTCATTGTCGAGTATTAAGAAAGATGTTACCAAGATGGCGGATTTGTGCAGAAAAATAATTTCCCTTTTCGATTATTGTTTTAAATTTAAATTACCATGAGATTATTGTTTAACAAAGTTAATTTTAATTACGTATATTTTGATGTTCCATTTAGCTTTCTTATTTTAATATAAAATATTATTAATGTACAATCTGGATTCACCCCACATGGTAATAAATGACTTTGTTTAGGTGATTGGAAAACGCTGGATGCAGACCGCTAAAAAACGGACCTAGTGTTTATGGTCACCGATTTTGGGGACATTTCGTTCCCCTCCGGCATGTTTGGGGCTGGGACTTTATGGATTCGGTTAAATAGTTTTTCATATTTTTTTTTATTCCACATTCTTCTTCCTTCATATTTTAATTTATAATAGTCTTTTATATTTCACAAAATCTACTTTTCTTCACTTACATATCTTATACACATTCCCATATCATAGTTTTTACATTAACGCAGATACTGACTCATTTGTTTAAATTATTTACATTTGAAATATTTCTATGAATTTTTCATTACTATATTTTATTATTTACATTTATATTTTTAGTTATATTTGAATTAAAGCGCCTAATCCATGTTGTTTTGCTTAAATCTATTTTGCCTCTAGAGGCTTCGTTTCTCACTTCTTATTTCCTTGGATTATTTACTTCTTTCTTCTCCCTTATCATTGTTTATTGTAACCTGTATAATTTTTCTGCAGAACCGTAGAAATGTTGGGCGCAGGTTGTTGTCACCCATAAGGAGGCAATGCTATTCTTCTACCCTCTATCCCATCTAGATCTCGTTATTAGAACGGAAAACGATCTAATTGGTAATTTATGATGCTGATACCCGAGGGGGCCGAACCCCTTGTACAAAGCTTTGACATTATCTGGTACTGATTTTTCGAATTGCATATATACGCTATAGAGAATGATTCTTCAGTAGATTTCAGAGACTGCGAGGAATAATGTAAAATCACTCAATGCCTATTACATTTTAATTAACTTTCACACCAATGAATTCAATGACGCATGTGTTAAAAATTCGATAAAAATCCACGAGGTCGGTGAATAAGCGCGATAAGCTATATGTTATCTATGACGGCTGAATTCCTTCACACGATCTACATTTTCGCTTCATCGTTACATAATTTTGACAATGATTTATTTAACCACATATTTATGTGTGTACATATGTGAAATATTTTTATTGTAAACAAAATATTTTATTAAACATAAATAAAATACGAAGATTTTTAAACAGTAATATTTCAAATCAACTAACACTCTCACCGTAGTGTCATATAAGGCAAGACTATCCCGTGGTCCTTTGACCCTGGGCGTGCTTCTTATAAAATTATTTAATGGTTTTACCATTATAATTTTACCCATTGACGCCGTTCAAATATTTCCAACAGGACCGTTTTGAAGCATGCATTGAAGTAGTCGCTTTAGCCCATAAACTTCCACTGCAAGCATAGGCCTCCGCCAGAAATATTTTTGGTGGAATATACCATAATCGCCACGCTTGGTAGGGGGCTAGCAATCGCAATGTTGTACTATGGTACACTGAGGATACTGCTGCCCATCCTCTGTAACCTTGTTTGTGAGTAGTGGTAATCCTATATAATTCATCTACAAGGTATGACACATAAAATTGTATCCCGGGTATCGAACCCGCGACCTATCATCGCAAGTCTCAGTTTCCTAGGCAACCACACTTCTATAATAATATCTAGAGTTAAGATATTTAGTAATTAATTATTTTCAAAAGCGTTATATAATAGTAAGATATAGATATATACATATATATAAATAAATATGTAAATATAGATAGTTCTTAAAATTACATGTCGTTCTGTAGGATTTCTGGTCGAAATCGCTAATAGCTTATTCCTAAACGTCTATTTAACATTATTACTTTTATTATTTATATACATATCTTAATTGTAATAGAGTTGCAATAAATTTCATTCGTTTGTAACAGAGAACTTAGCATAAACTATAACGCATGAATACGTAAGTAGCTTCAAAAATGTTTAAAAATAACCTCTTGATTTGATTGTTATAAATAGAGCCATAGAATATTCTCCTGACTTCCAATGGGATCTTGGCATGAAAGCAGCCTGCATCTAGCATCTTTTGACCTTACGAAAATCGACTGTCCACCTTATAGGTAGATGACCCATGCTGAACTTGTCTGTCTGTGTGTGGTCTCCATTTCTCCTCAAACTACTGGCGGCCGTTTGGACTGTGCGCTGTGTGGCCTGCCCACTGCTACTTCTTCTCGCCAATTCGCCTGGTTATTTACTTTGTCTATGAATCTCCTGATACCTTGTTAGATATCGTAAAATTAAGATGTATTATTTATTTTATAGCCTAGAATTTTAATGGAAGTTTAAAAATAGTAGTCGCTACCAAACCAATACGTGTTTGCCCTTTCTGAAGATTATAATATTTTCATTTATATAATTTATCTACTTAACAAATTTTCATAGATGAAGATGAATAGTAATAGAAGTCTAATCATTGCACACAATATTTTTAAAATTTTCCATAAATTTTTTAACTTATTATTATTCTACATAAAAAAACATATGTTGGTTTTATAGATGACGTTAGTTGATGTGAATTAATTTAGTGTAGTATGGTAGAGTCAGGCACATTCGCGGTATTGCTCGCCGCCAAACGCGGCACATTCGCGAAACACGCGCGGTCGTCGCCCTCGGGAAAGCGGCCGGAAACGTGTGGAAAGCGCGCGGAACTCGTGTCGCGTGACGTCACCACGCATTAGGTAACCGCGTGTTCGATATTTGAATAAGACAATACAGATTTTTTTTTGAGCGTTTTTGTAATGTTGCTTGACAATCAATGAGTTTTACTGATTACCATGAATAATATAAAAACACGATAATTTAATTAAAACATACACGTAACGTATATATTATTCTTATATTAATATTAAGGTTAAGCATATATACTTAGTGATATTTATTGACTAAGATATAATTAAACATAAAATAAATTTATATCAATAAAAATTATTACACTAGACACATGCGTTCATCTTTTCAAAACATTTATTCACAGAAATACATCTCTATTAAAATTAATAAAGGTTTCATCGATTTTATTTACTTATTAATTTGGCATTATTTTATAATGCATAAAAATTATAAAAATGTTACATAAAAATGTCATTAGAAGTTCATAAATATTTTTTCTGATGTAGCTCTAAGCACTCTGATCACGCCACACGATAAAACTTATGTTAAACTGTGTTATGGTATAAAAACTTATTAACCTTAAATCTTTAGATATTATATTTTATAACCTTTGTAGCAGCATAACTAAATAAGGTTTCATGATAGCAAATTAATAAAGCAGTCTTCTTTCATTTCTTTATTTTTCACAAACGTACAAAATCATATAGGTTTGTGAATATTATTTTATATTACTTGGTTAAATTTTGCAATTACTTGTAAACCCTAATTGAGTTTTAGGCTCTTCACAGAACGCGTTTGGAATTCACGTGTTTCATGATCGAGGATGCCATTATAGGGGAACTCAGCTTGATTCCAAATTCAAATTGGGTTCTTATGACATTCTTCTCTTGACGTATATTAGTGATTCAGAGTTGAGAATAATGGACTTAAAACGGCACTCTCCTACACTGATACACTCATTGACAAAATATGTAATTGTTTATTTAATGTTATATATAATATGTCGTGTTGTGTAAACTTTGTTGTGACATAGAATCAAAAAATCAGGTACCGAAGCTGTAAGAACTGCTCGTTTGAAGTGGTGAAGGTTCTCGAATGGTGACCACCAGCCGGTTGACGTGGCGTGGTAATGCCGCCCACTGGGTTGGCCGACGGCATGGTCAAGGTCACGGAAAGTCAATGGATACGTGCTATGCAAGACCTTTAGGATAGGTCTATGCTTTGCAGTGGCTTCTTTCGACTCACATCTTAATTATAAATATACAATATATATATATATATATATACATATATATATATATATATATATGTATATATATGTATGTATATAAATATATATAGTATTTAATAATTTAACAACAGAAATGTATTTATTAAGTAAAAAGAAATATACAATTTCAAATTTAAACAATCAAATGTAGGTAACTTTTGTTAAGCGTGCTACACAGGGTCAATAACACGGTTTAACACAATTTCGGGGGGCTAACTGAAGCGCTGAAACTGTACGTTGACCTCATGCAGCTGTGACGATCAAATTTAGACAAATCGTCTACAAGTATATAAAGAACATAAAGTCTAATTTCGCTTGACAAACGTTTATCGGCAATAAAACAGTAGTGTGTGAATAGAGATAGATGAGTTGTTGACCCATTAACTTAGTTTTTAGTGGAAAATTTAAAGCTTCCATTCTGGACACAGCAAAAATTTTAAGAGCTGTTTTTACTATCGCTTTTAATGTTCTCGTTAAACGCAACAATGAAAGTTTATTTCTAGATTTATTATTATACCGAATTTTATTTTCGGTTCAAAGTGATTTCAAGAAATAGAAACAAAAAACAACTAGGAGATCCAAAAGATATTTTTTTATTATAAATTAAATTAACAAATCAAACGTAACAATTAATTATTTACCTGTCTAATAATTATGTAAATATACGTGTATATAAATAAAGTCGATTCACCGTTGCCATAAGAAAATACTAATTACGAAATTCAAAATCGGCATTTTTTGTTATCTCTTTAGGGCACGAAAAAGTTTCTTATTCAGGAAAAACAAAAGAAATTGCGTAGAAATTAGTGTAAACAACGTGAGAGGTGTTCAAATACGCACATAGATTAAAATAAAACAGCTTACCTTAGTCGTCAAGTATTTGACGTCAATCAAAACAAAAAGGGTCTATTAGGTATTATTATCTTCGGGAGACGCTGGGTGTAGGCTACTTCTAACGGGTCTTATAGAAAATCCGTGAAGGAGGCTTTTACCAAGACTTTCTTCGCCTGATTTGATGATTAGTCTAAGGGACCAGTGTATTAAATAGATGATTTATTTGCGTGAATAATCACTTTTTATTGTTAAAATATTAATTAGTAAAATTATAACTCTAAATACCTTTTATTTTTTATAACATACCTCGACAGGCCATTAACTTTTGACAATACAAAGTCTATTTCGGTAACTTGTTGTCAATTAACATAATTTAACACGTGTACAAATCAACGCGGTGTCTGACCGGGTTGATTTGTTTTCGTGCTCATTGATAGAGTTTACATAGGTCGCTTATATTTAACATAATAATACTTGAAATGTAGTAAAATAATATTTGATTAATTTGTTATAATAAAATGTGGTTTTTTTTAACTATAATTGGTATAACATGTACAATAAAATATGGAATTATTTTATTAGATTTTGTAAATTCTAAACATTAAAATTTATCATTGAGCGGTGGTCGCTCTGCGATAGAGGACTAAGACTTGTGATCGAAGGTCGCGGGTTCCATTCTGGAATACAAACATATGTAATTTAAATTTTGTGCATTATTGATATACGATCGCGACTGCTCCAAAATATGTTTATAAAAGATGGGCAACAGCGTCCCCTGCGTACCATAATACCACACTGCGATTGCCGATCCGCCTTCCCATACGTAGCGATTATAGTATCCTCATAAATATCTTTGGAGAAGGCCTGTCTTGTAAAAGCGTCTATGGGCGAAAACTACGTAATTTTGTACAGAATTCGACGGAGAAATATTAGGCTATATGTGTATATAACGAGCTATGGCGAGAGCTTTGCTCGGGATATCTCTTCTCGATCAAATTAGGAGATCTGTAGGCGAACGAAAGCAATCATTATAGACTAGCAGATTGGTAAGTTGAAATAGCATTGGACAGGATAAATAGCGCGCAGAATTTATGGCTGATGGGACTTTAAGGCTCCTGAGTAAATACAGCGAAACAGCAAGCGTAAGATATTAGGTGAACCTCCTTGTTAAATCATCAGATGATGCTGGAGGCAGACCGCTTTCATCCTGTCTTAGTGAAAATCTCAGAGTGATATATGTCCAGCTGTGGAGCTTCTACGGCTGTAATTATTAATTACGAATGAATATATTCGTAGAAAAATCTAAACATCTCCTGTTAAATTCTAGATAATGTTGAAATGATTTTCGTTGAATTTTTTTTTAAATTGTTTAAAATACATATAAATTATATATTAAAAAAACGCAAATTTTTCCTTTGCAAGGACAACAATAATTGTAGTATTTTTATTGTTTAAAATCGTACAATGTGGGCTATTCAATATTATCATAATCGACGGATTGTATACTTACATTTCAGTGCTGCAGAGAATTCTAGGCGTTTCATTCATAACGCACGTGATGTACGTACATCTGCGGTCTGGGTTTAAAATAAATCCATTGTTACAATCTTTGAAGAAAATGGAAGTAATAACTTTAACTTCAATTTCGAGTCTTTGTACCTTTATATTACTACATACTTTGGATAATTTACAACAATATTTTTCAAGCTTTTACGTGTAACCTATATATTTTTATATTAAATCGAAAGGGTTGAACTCATGTCGAGTCCACTTTTGTATTGTCCTCTTTGACAATCAAATAGTGCCCCTGTGGGGCGTTGGCCCTACGTTGGGAAACACAGAGTGATCACTTGTACGCCACAAAAAGAATTCCGGTTGAGCACAATTTGATAAAAATTAAAAACAAATTTGACGCCCCTATTATGACATTCTTCAATCTTAAATACATTGCTACAAGGTTTCCAAATGTGCCTTTATCTGAGAAGAACCTATAAAGTATCAAACGATTTTAATTTTTTAATTCAAAATTTTTGATACATAATTTTCTAAATCTCTTGAATACAGCAGAGAGTTATTCACTCTCAAACTATACTATCACTTAAAAAGATTTTAATACTTTTTTTTTTATTAATAAACGTTTAAAATTTATAACGTTAATGGCTCCGGTTCAATGACGCAGTAAAATCAGAAAACCTACCAACAATTTATTAAAAAGAGAATATTATTTGGTAGTATTGTCTATTATTTTATCAATCAAACTACAGTTCTATACAGAGTTAATTTTTACGACATAAAAAGTAGATCAATCTTGAATTTACAAAATTATGCAGTGTTATTGTAAGGTTGTACAGCATAAAAGAAATATTTTTATCGACATTGTTATGCTTTAGGATGAAAGTGAAAACCCCGGGGATCGTTAGCGAAACTGTCGAGTTAAGGCGCTCGTCGGCAGCGATGTCCGGCCTTGACGTCCGATTCGTGAGCCCAGGATTGTTTATTCACCGCTCGTGTGTGGAACAGGAGCATCTAAAGAGACGTTGTTGCGAATAAAATTTTCGTTTTGACACATATATTTTTTCCTTTATAGTATTTTGAACTCAAATCCGAAAAGAACCCCTATTGAACTTATTAAACAGTTATTTTTTTTAATTTGAGTAGTCCATTTTTATGTGTACATAAAGGTAATTGTGTTAAAAATATTAAAACTTATTCAGGTACGAGTACCTACAAATAGGATGATAAAGATAAAAAATGAACTGCGTAATGTTTCAGATTTACAGTCTTGGACGAGTTGATTATTTATGAATTATATTTTTGATTTTGTTGTCAACACTAAACTTTCCTGCTTCTTTTAAGGTTATAAAATATTAAATTATATCCAATTTTAATTTTATTATAATTCATAAATAATCCGTCTAGAAACTAGTCTAGATAAATGTATTTGTATTTGTATCTGTTTCTACTGTTAAAAAATCGCCATGGTTTGATTTAAACGGCGCTATTGCTTACAGAATTTAAAGCTCGCTTTAGTTTGAAAATAGAGAATAGTAAAGTCAAAACAGTCTCGTATATTAAAAAATAAAATCGACATATGTACACTTGAAGAGCGATGGGAGATAATATTTTTTTTGCTATCATAGTCTCCTGACACAGTCAATGGTCGAACAGTAAATTAAAAAGAACTGAATTCGCTTTTAAACCTTCATCGACCACATGAACACAGAATACATGAGCAAAAAATTAATTTGGGTTTATTAAGTAAGGTTACAAAATATTGAGTAATAAAATGTTGAACTTGTTAAATAATGTTAACGTGGTTTTAATTACAGTATGTATACAAGATTATTAGTTTTACGGTAATTAATGTAAAGAAAAAAAATGAGTTTTTATAATTTGGATTACTAAATATTAAAATCAATTATTGATTACCATCTGTATCTGCAGAATATATTAGCCAGACGTTTTACATTACAAAAGAAATAAAAATGTGATATATTTCATGATCATTTTGTACATGGTGATTGGGGACAAGTGTAAAAACCTTAAATAAGACACTATACGTAAGAAAATGAGTAATATACAGCTACTTTCGCTATGTAGCAGTAGTCGTGCAATAAAGTGCACCACCCACCAGCCCGCTGATAATTGTGCATGCGGCATACAATGCAAATTACACAACTACCACCGTTAAATCACTCAACCGTGTTTCACCCCTCCACGGGGCATCCTCAGGCGTAATGTTACACCGATTAGTGCCAAATACCCAGTGAGTGGTTTATCAGCGGGCTGTCGGGCGGTGAACTTTATTGCACGACTACTGCTACAAAGCGGAAGTAGCTATATATTAGTCCTTTTCTTACTAAGGATGGACTTCCGCAAAATTACGCCTGAATCTATTAGATATTTAAGACACTATATGTTAACCTCTTTACAGCTATATGTCTATAACCAATCACACTGTACATCGGAGATTTATGCCATCTATTAAACTTTCGTCCGGTTAAAAAACTTTAAGTGTGTATATCGACTCCGCTGATCCGCTGTGCTTGCCCTTGGGCGCGGGCGCGTTGTGGCAGGTCGCAAGCTGCTCGTACAGTTATGGCCGAAGAATCTCGCTTGCATGCGTCGCATACAATCGCGTACCGATATCTCCGTTGTACGAATGTCTTAGTACCGATACATTCAATTGCAATCTTGATCGACATTTTAGTACGCCTATTAATATGGGATACATTGTTTAAATGACAGTTTATTATATAGAATAACCACTCGTGCAAATTACCTGGAATTGGCTTAATGTCTGTAACGTCTCGATCAGTCACGCAAGGACACCTTCTTTGTTAATACACTGTTACCTATCTTGGTTGTTAATTTCTGACTTTTTGGCTGTAATTCAATTATTGCACAGTATTAAAACAACCATTACATTAGGACAGTACAAAAAAGGCTTGAGGAAATGTAGCTCCCGATCCACATGCGACCCTTTGAAGTATTAAGGCTCGCTATAAATGTTACCGAGTTAAATTTTCATTTTTGTTTAATTGTATTTAAAAAAATTGTCATTCCGTATGTCTGTCAAATCTTCTTTTAATTTTTAAATTGCTATACCATTTATAGATTTCAATATTTTTTCGCAAATATTTTGCGCTTTTGTAAAAAAAGGAACCTTTTCTTTCCTTTTGAACATCTTTTCATTTGCGGATCGCGTGTTTTTTTTAAATTTTTCTACCATTCCAATAATTTTTAACCATAACAACGTGGTCGTCATTGTTTCAGCCCACATACGCTGCAAGGCATAGGTCTCCACCATATATACCTATGGGGGATATACATAATCGTCACGCTTGGCGGACGGATTACCGATCGCAGTGTAGTATTATGGTACGCAGAAGACGCTGCTGCACATCCTTTGGAAGCTTGACTGTGGGTATTGGAAATTTTATAAAATGAATGCACAAAGCATGAATTATATATAACATTGTATACCGGGAATCGAATCCGCCCCCTAAGATCTCAATCTTCTACCACGGGAACTCAAAGAACCATAAAATTGCTGATCATAAATACCAAATTTGAGATGAGCTCCGTTGTTTGCAGACGTGTGTCTTCCAGGAATATATTCGTATAATATGTATGACTACGACTGACTTTACGGAATCGAACCCGCGACCTACGATCGCAAGTCTCAGTCCTCTATCTGCCACTGCTAAAGGAACGGATAAGTACCAGCATCTTGCTGCATAATAAAATTCATTAAATTTGTCAAGTTTCTGACGAGTCTGTTTTTTAATATTACTAAAAACATCCACCCTATTATTTAGACAATTAATAGAATTAATTTATAGTGAATGCTTTTAGAAGCCCGAAGAATTTCTCATCTAAAGTGAATGTTGAACCGGTGATCGTTGGAAACGTATAGTTTTAAAGTGGCTACCATAAGTCGGTAAATGAGGCGTGAGTAAGCTACCACTAGGTAGATAGAAAACATAGTAATGATGGCGGGAAGTCATTAGCTGCTAGTGTAAGGTCGATCAAAATCGCGACCTTGAAAGGAGCTCTACACCTTACAGTGTCTGTCTACCGGCTGATAGGTTGATGTCAGTAATTGCTTCTCTATTGTAGAGTAGGCTATAAAGACATTACGGTTGTACACGCATCCCTCAATTTTAACATCAACAATGTATTTATTTTTCTCGGTAGGCCGTGTGAATAATGCGTCAATGTGGCAAGAGTGACGCGGTCATTGGCTTTAGCAGGAAAAATTCAAGCCGTGGCTTTACTGCAGTAATGATTTGTTTTTATTTTCTTGACTTTGAAATGTTTTAATCGTGCAAAAGAAACGATTTGTCCAGTGGTTTTTAATATTACAAGTAGGATCACATCAATAGCTAACACAAATGTTTTTAAAAAATAACAGTTAATCATAATAACATTAATGATAAATGTGCACAACATTTCTATTTAAATAATTCGGTATAACTAAAACTTTTTCTTAATCTTAATCTACAGACAAATTATAAAAAACCACGATAATTAGAATTATAGTTAAAGTAAATAAAAAAAGGGAATATTATACAGAGTGATTGGTTATAAATATAAAAGCTCAAAAGACGTGAAAATGTAGCTAATTTGCTAAACTAATGAATGGTACACACTTTCCAAAAATTAATAATGTAAAGATAATACAGTAAGAAATATCCTTTACAAAATTCAAATGACTAAATACCTTATTTGGAGTACATTAAATGAAGTTTTTGTTTATTATCTATCTCTACACTCTACATATTGCCGGAAGTTATTAGTCTGTGGCATTACAGTAGAAAAAATAGATTAAAAAGTAACATATTTCAGTAACGTATTAAGAGACTTGAAATTAACATATTTCGGAGGCAGTAGGTGTAGAAAAAGCAACCACATATCTCAGAATTAATTAATTAATTTAAATTATATATAACAATCTTTTTATAATTATTTTTATGAAGAAGTTATATTAAAGTGTTTGTTATTAAGTACATACGTTAGTAGCATTTTTATGTGACACTAAGTACTCAAAAAATCACTTGCAGATCACCACTACACTCGCTTCAAAAGTTGCACTGTCACTATATTTTATTTACAATATTAACATCAATGTGTCAACTTGCGCAAGTTATGGCCATTCAGAAGAGTCCGGAGGAGAACTTTAATAAAAAGATGGATGAGCTCGGGGCCCAAATCTAGAGTCTGGTACGGCCAAAGACACAGTGGTTAAGGTTGCCGAGGAGTTCCGGACCTTCAGAGAGCTCATGTACAGTATGCACGGCTTGCTCAGGAAGCAAATTGATGAGCGGGCATTGCAGCTTGATGGAATGCTAAATTACTTTTAAGGTTACTTTTGCTTTAAACTAAATCTGTATATATTAATAAAAAATAAGTCCCTGTTATATAGTCCCCATAGCTTGAAAAGGATTTTACGAATAATAGTTATCTTAATTACGAGGTTTCAAATACTTTGTAAAAGTATTTACGGTTAAAAATAGAAAATTACGCAAAAACTTAACAAAAATTCGGATAATGTAAATGACCAGTGAAACCGTGCATTTTACAGTATAAAACGCGTTTTTGACAGTTCAATATTGTAAATTTATGCCATCATTTCACAATTGCTTCGGTCAGTATATAAATACTACAGAACGAAATTTATTTATTTATTTCATATAAAATCAACAAATGAAGTAAACACTCTGAAATAAAACTAATTAATATAACAATTTTTTTTTATTGGAATGGAACTTGACAATAATTTACAATCAGTACAAAGTCTGTAGGGACAGACAGTTGATATAATTTATGATCGGTATAATCAATTACGAAGGACTTCATCTTTAAGTGCGCATGCACTTATTTTGTTGTTTACCAGAGACAATTCGGGTACAGACACGAAAAAAAACGTTTAATTATATTTTAATGTGTTTATTTACATCAGTTCTGCTGCGAAGGACATCTTGTTGATTACATTCATTATTCGAAAGTAAAATTATGCAACAGGAAGCATTTTTATAATTTAAATTAACGACATTTTCCTTGATATTCGTTACACGACAAGATACCACGGCAACAAAGACTCGCCTTAGATACTTATTATATTCTTCTGTAACAATAGGAATTTTGTAAAATAATTCGCTATAGTAGGAGATGGTAAAATGTTATAAAGAAAAAATATGCATAAAGCTAAAACCTAAACTATTATTTAATTGTGCTGATATTTATATTGAGTAATGGTAGCCCAGAGGTACACTCGCGATCGTAGGCTGCGAGTTCGATTCCCGGAATACAATATTATATAGTAATAATTTGTTCATTAATTATATAGGAATGCCATTGTTCACAAGGAAGTTTCCAGAGGATAGGCAGCAGTATCCTCTGCGTACTACACTGCGATCGCCAACTTGCCTGCCAAGCGTGTCGATTTATTTAATTATTCTCCTGTAATTATGTTTCTGAAAGATCTATGTCTTGTTATGAGTGCCTATGGGTTAAAACGACGACGATTCATATAGAGAATAAAGATTGGAAGTACGCTTTGTAATTATGTCACACGAAATAAATGAATAAAACTCTATCATGCTATTTAAAATAATTGAAACGATTAACAGCTAGCCAGAATTAAAAATAAAGATATTTACCATGACAAATGTCCATTTTAATGGGATTTCATGCCCCTTGAGACACCTTTAAGCATGGAACAACTTTTTTTATTAGTACAATTAAAAGTCAGACAGTTTTCACGATTTAAATTGTTCTTTGATTACATTGTATAGTTTAAAAAAAAACAAAATGAAGTAAAATAGGTGGAGTAGATTCGAATGTTTAATTATCTCTATTCTTATGTAATATTTTGTATTAGTTTTATTTATAATTTTTGTTTGATAATATTATTATGTGGTCATTGTGCCGACCTTTAGAGTTGACCAATGGCTTGCATTGGGCGTCTATCTGCTGATATGCCGATGGTTTTTAAGTCTATAATCAATATTATTCTATTTTAACTTTTTTATTAGAAACCCTGGACTAAATTACACAGTTTTTGCTAAAAATATCAGTAGTAAAGATACCTTCTCGCATATAAGTCAAATCTGTTCGCTTATAAGTACATTATATAAACATTATTTTTGTCCGTCATTTAAACAAGTGCCCTTTACAGATATCATCCGATTCATGGCCGTTCATTAACAGCGTCGGTTGGTAAATTGTTGCAGCTTTTGGTACTTTGCGCTTGGACTTTGGACTCGGTAACGCACCTGCCTTACACGAGCCTTGTAAGTTTGCGTTCTGCGTCAATATTTATTTATTTATTTATTACATTCATAAGCTTACATTTGTTCTAGGTACTCTTTGACATTTGATTATTAAACAAACACATACTGTATGATTGGTTATAGGTTTTAAAGTTCTAATGTACAGTTCATTGGTCAACAAACCCTTTAAAGTGTTTACACCGATCTAGAATTACTAATAATAAATTAAATTTCGAATTTTCTTGTACTATGTTATTATTACGATATTTATAATTTCTACAACAATTGATTTTTGGAAGGAGTATACTATACATTACTAAACAGCAATTAAGCTATACATTTATTATATACTTGAAAGTTTTTACACGTATAATCAAGAAATCGAAATTCGAAATTTAAATTTTGACATGCTATTTGAAGATTATCATTACCGTTTTATTAACCATCTAAAGCGATAACTCTGTCACCATAACCTTTCAGCTGTTGAACATCCACTACTAGATGGATCCCCCACTTCCAATTACTAACAGGGCCGTTTGGTAGTAGCTTGCATCCAGTCTCCTTTTTACAGATATACGTATATTCAATAGTCAAGTGCGTCCAATAAGTGAATAAGTAACTTTGTGAAGGTCGTCGACAACTGTTGGATGCAGGCCGCTTTCAACAAGTTTTTTTCGAAAATCTACATAGAAAGTCTGTGCTAGACATAGAACGAAATGATGATGATTATAATAATCTTATAAACGATTGATATTTACGTTTAATATATTTAAATACAATTTATCCAAACTAAATTAGTATTTGTATTGGAATCTCTTATCAAAGATAAGACAGACGAACAGTCTACAGGATCAGGTCGTTTTTAAAAATATTTTTAATTGTTATTTTGTTTTTTAATTCCTTTTTTTTGTATCTTTCTATTTCACAATAATACTTATTATTTCATTTGCGGAAAGAATTCCTTTGTAGAATAAAAAAAAATATTTTCAATACTGATACTCATCTAGTAAAATTAATTTGTAAATAGTAAAAATGTATGCATAGTTTATCCTATAATTATATTTATTAGGTTCATTAATTTTTTTCGATAGAATCGGAGAATTTTGGTTTATTAACTTAACTTCTTTACGTCTCAATCTAATAAGGTATCCCATCCGCAATGATCTTTATATATTTTAATCAACACGGTCATCATTACTGCCAAAGGATGCCCACTGCTGGAAATGCCCAGAAAGGAAATCTATGGTAGATCAATGGATCTAGAAGGCCCCAGCGGCTATCTGTTTTTCGCGATACGTGGCCTACTCATTGTCACATTAACTTGCTAATCTGCAGGACTTTGTAGGTTACCTTCGTTCGTCTACAGATCTTCTTATACTTAGTACTTGAGTAGTTGTGGAATATTTAAGCTTTATATTTCAAAAATTAATATTCTGCATAAATTGTTAGACTTATAATCCCCCAAACTATAATATCCATCAAACGGTTGAAATCTTCTCAAATCAATTTTTTTAGTTTTAATTGTATTGGGTTAGCAAGTATGCATATAAAATATTATTGTTTATTAATGATTGTACCAAATTTTACTTTCATAACGATACAGATCTTGATTATTTATTTACTTCAAACTAATTCAGTTTTTGCCTAAATCTTTGGAAATTTTCACACAAAACAATGTTATATGAGTGTATAAATAGTCAATACCGCTTACAAATATGCTGCAATCAATGTATTCGTAATATGTATGACAATTTCATAAGACGATGTAACACAGCCAGTAATAAAAGTAGAAAAAACTTGTATCAATTAATAAACGCGTTATGGTTGACATTGCAACTTTTATACACGTTCAGATTTTGTAAACATCGTAAGAGGTTTCAATGCAAAATTTTTAAGTAATCGAATTATATAAATTACGTCAACTGAAAGTACTAACTTGCGTAACTTTATAAAACATTGAAAATTTTAACCGCAATGCAACAGAATTATGAACGCGTCCTTATGATTTCTGAACGACTCGTTAAAGTACAAAAGCGCGCCAAAAATAAACGTCAAAAAATGCAAGATGGCCGACCGGCGCCGCGGCGACCTCGGAGAGCCAGGAAGTGCATGTAATACCAACGAACTTTTCAATGTTACCCACTTCTGCGTTGAGGATCCTTGTTTTTTTTACAAATATGTGTTTTGTTGTACATATAAGCGTAATTGTCGACCTTTTCAAGTAGTCTCTGGGAATTAAACAGGTAAAGTATGAACGTCGGCCATTTTGTTATAAAATATAACCTTGATAAGTTCGGTAATATCAAATGCTACTTCATTAAATTGGATATGACGAAATTCTTGATTTAATTAACATTTTCGTTTTAAAAAATATGTTGTTTACTGTTTTAATACAATTATAAAGAAACTTGTTATTTTAAAACTAATTTTGCATGCTTAAATGTAATATTTCTAAAACACATTTTTAATTATTAGTCATTTACAGTACAGCAATAGTGTTTTGTAAATATTTTAAAGTGTGGGATAAAATAACTTAGTTTATATGGATAATAATCCTGCCTAATTTTATAAATACTTAGCTAATTCCACAAATTTAATTTTATTTTTAAAAACGTTTAAAAATAGGGCTGAAATTAACTGTAAAATTGCTAAAGTCATTTATTAGGTTCTAATATAGACAATATAAATATTACGTATATTTATTTGAGCCTTTGGTGTATGTTCCTTTTACATTTCATAAAGTTCAATGTATTGGGATTATCAAATACAATTTTTAAATTTACTACTGGTAATGGTATCGGTAAAAGACTGAAACTTGCATTCGCAGGTCGTGAGTTCGATTCCAGGAATTCAATCTAATACAATTCACTCTTTGTGCATTAATTATATAAGATTGCCACTGCTCACAAAGAATCTCTGGGGACTATCCATATATATCTCTGGGGAAGCCTATGCCTTACAGTGGGTATCTATGGGCTGAAACGATGATGAAAAGTAGAAGCGAAAACTCAATTGCCAATGATGTTAGTTAGATGTTATTTTGGAAGATTGCAAATTTTTTCCAATACGCAAAAGTTGATCAAATTGCATGTGTATGAGCTTTAACAAAAATACTAATTACGTTGGGCTACCTTAGTTATGATTCTACTTTATCTTAAATGCCAATGATGTTAGTTAGAAATTATTTTGGGACACTGCAAATTTTTTCCAACACACAAAAGTTGATCAAATTGCATGTGTATGAGCTTTAACAAAAACTCTAGTTACGTTGGGCTACCTTAGTAATGATTCTACCTTATCTTAAATGATGTACATGGATGCTGAAAAAGTAAGTTTTATCAATGCAGCCTTTATTAGATAGAGTTATTAATGATGAAACTATTTTTATCAGTGATTACCTATCATTATCATTTTAACTGCAGGACGTCCACAGCTGTACATAGGCCTTCATCTTTAATAACCACAAAGACTGGTTAAAAGCGGCCTGCATTCAGTGCAATTCAGTCCAGCTTGTAGGTAGACGGGCTACAGTACGCTTGTCAATCCGTGGATTCCACTTCAGCTGCATATTTATTTATCTGCAAAAAATAATGTCTAAATAAAACTGCGTTTCAGATTGAGAATACGATTGAGAGTGATAATTTGAGTTAAATGTTTGGCAAAGTATAACAAAAAGGCGATATAATCAGTTCGCAGGAATATACTACCATAGTCGAGTGTGAAATTTGAAGCTAAAAATTTTTGAATTATCGTCGTTTAGAACACACAGGCAAATCAAAGCTCGTTTTAAAACCAAGTGTCAGTCACTATGAAATTCCTTTTGTCTTTTGGCATTAATGTCTTAGGAATGCCGAACTAAAGTAGATTGTAAGCTTAAACTCTCGGTGCATTCATCTTTTAGAAAGGAGAAGAAAAAGCAAAAATAAATTTAAAACCAGGTTTTTCGTCAATGTGAAGAACTATTTGTCCGTTGACATTTTAAGCTTACATTATATGTTACCGTAGTTGTAACTAGCCAATCTTACATATTACTTAAGCTGGCGCTTCATGGAGTATCTGGACAAGTACTTGCGAGTGGAGACATACTGTATTTTATTTGTCTATTTATGTCCACCCGCTACAGTTGCAAAAATATGCCATAAAACTAAGTACCGTAAATACGATCATTATAAATGGATTCGGCTTATATATAACATAGAAATTTAAATCTTTCACTAAAACTTCTCAAGTAAATAAATATTATATTATAAATAACCTTGAACAAATGTAAAAATTGTTTATAAAAATATAATTATAAAACAACATGTTTCCACAAGTTCATTTTATTCTTTTCCCATATAGCAAAACAAAAAGTTAACAAATGGTTATGCATATGCATATCATCTACTTGGTGATATATGGTCGACAAGATGATAATGAGAATCCCAGTTACTTGTACTTAGTGACAGACAAGGTGGAAACAGCTTAACTGCTCTCCCACCAATGGTTACTAGATAACGACGTGTAATATTTAAGAACACGATTGAGAAGAAGGAAATCAGCGGCGCGGCTTCGTCTACCATAGCGATGATTATTTCCAGTTAAAAGTAATAATTTACAAAAATATTATAGCATATATAAATTAATCATTCTCTTCAAACAATCCAAATACCAAAAAATTAATAAATACGAAAATGATAATGTTAAAGTTATTAAATATCTTCTCTGTTCTTAAACGCGTTCCGCAACCCTGTCTTGTCCTTTCTGAATAAACTTATAACCCTTAATAATCTAAAACAGTACATTCTTTCGTACGCTCGTTACAGCCTATAGGCGTCCACTGTAAGTCCTTCACCAAAAACATCTATGGGGGGATAAACCGTAATCGCCATCGTTGGCGATCACAGTGTGACACTACGATACGCAGAGGACCCACCCTCTGGAAACTTGTACGCGAGCAGTGGCAATCCTAAATAATAATTGTATAAAGTGTGATTTATAAGATTGTATCAGCCCTCTACCGCTAGGTTACAACTGTTTAGTTAGTAGTAGTAATACAGTAAACAACAATCAAATGTATCTATCTTCATTTATATCTTTTTACAGAGATAGATAAAAAATAGGTTAAATGCGGTTCAAAGAAGTCAATTTCAAGTCTCTGTTAAAAAAATAACCACAAATGAACTATTCAACCGCATTCATGTCCATTCATTAGTCACCTTGGTCTTACGATCCTCTTTAATACTGAGAATGAATTTTTTGTATGATATTTCGGTGATTTCATCGCCACCAATACTGAATAACGGCATGCAGTTAGACGATCATTAAAAGTGGCCAATTAAATTTCGGCTAACGGCCCGTTCCATAAACTTAATCGATTACAGACGTCATTCCGTTTCTGCAGACGCTTGCAATTAGTTTGTTGCGGAACCGTGTTAGCTTTACTGGAACTGACTCTTGGTTGATTAGATGGTTTCAACGCTTTGGGAAATATTTATTACCAATCAATTTAATGGAATCTAAAAATTTGCTCAACATTTATATTTATAGGTGAAATCGATTTGTTGTTTTGGATGTGTTCTGACGAGTAGTGTATATATCAGAGAAAGAAACAAAGATTTTTATTATTGACTTAGCTTAAAATGAATATAATTATTAAAAGAGTATAATTTAATACACTTAGCTACGTACTGCAGTACAGCTTAACCCGTAATTTAGCCATAATTTTCAGTAAGGGGTTTACTTAGTTGTATTATTTTGTTTTATGGCCGTTCGATTCTACTCGCCATAGCAACCAAACGTGACAATTAGAAATAAAAAAGTAAAATTAAGAACATAATCTAAAGTTTAAATGCAATAATACAATTTTCGCTAGTTCATAGAGAACAATTACCAACATTGAAATATTCCAAGGAAAACGGACGATAAGTTGAGATTATAAATTATAATATTATTGCTTCAGAAGTTGTAACAACCATGATTCTATGCAAATAACAGTTAAGGATCTTAAAAATATTTTACTAATTGTAAAGCGCATTAAAATCAGATTAGCAATTTCTACACACTTCACTAAACACTTAAGCAACGTGTTTCGTTAGACTATGTAGATAAATTAAAGAAATCTACGAACAATGATCATATATCTCATGTGAATGTCCCCAATATGACTTCCAGGCTCAATTCTTAATTATTCTCATCCAATTTCCCTCGGTGCTTTAATGGTAAGGATTGTGATGGTTTGGCTGTGATGGCTTTTAGCAGGGAAACGATGTCTCTTATTTTGAGCTCCATTAGCAAGTATATAGGCGCTCAAATCATATACATGTCCATGTCCTGGATTGCACTAAGAGGTCGAATAAGAATTGAATAGATCCATAGACGAACGAAAGACATGATTGACACTTGATTACTATAAATGATTTATAGTAGATAATAATATAAATAAATTAATATATATCTATACTCATATAGGAAATTTCCACATATATACAGACTCATTACTATATCTCTGGAATCAAAAAGCAGACTTGATTTGGTACGAATATTCCTAATATAGGCCAGAGGAGAACAGATTTTACGAAACTGTACACTCTTATGGGTATAGAACTTGACTCGAATTATTTTTGGCATGTAGAAAATTATGATGAATACATTTTATGAAATTATACACGCAAAAGGTAGCGCGGTTGATGTTTAGCGAGCGGGAGAGTAGATGTACATATAAAAGTAAGATTGAAGACCTTTTGCAAACAGACCGTAATCTTTGTTGCAGAAGTTGTAAACAAAGAAGAGTCGCGTGTTGACTCTCCCGCTGCACTAATTGGCTCGCACAATATTTGCAATGCGCCATGTTTGCCGGCTGTGATGAGTGATGCACAACCGATTGCACACAGGCAAATTGCACAAGTTGCTTGTGTCTTACGAGATCATTTCTTAATAAGAATGTTTACTCAGAAAGACTGTTCTAGAAAACCTCATTATTTCAAACCGTGGTATTGAAAAAAATCTAATTTCAGGTTGAAATCTATCTTGACATATTACTGCTGTACGACAATATCTCCTAGAACATAGTCTCCTAGTAGGTGAATCAACGACGTAGTCAAGGTTGAGGGAAATTTCTGGATGCTTTGCAATGGGTATCTATCAGCTGACGTAATGATGATAGTGAAATGTTTTACCAAACGGTCTTATTGTAAAATGTGGAGGCCTAGACCTAGCAGTGGACGTCCTACTGCTTAAATTATAATGATGATGATGACAGTTCAGTCAAACGAACTCTATTAAGGTATTTTCCCACTTTTACTTTCAGCTAACGCGTTCTCCAAAATTTAGTTCCCATCCAACGACTTGCTGCTAAATAAAATATTTAACGAAACTTGATCTAAACTATGCACAATTATATAAGTAAATCTTTCTGTTTTTCCTGTTATGAATGTACGTTCCTTGTGTAAGTTATATTCGTTGGACGTGTCGAAAAATAAATGTTGGTTAATGTAACTGAAACAGTTGCCGTTACGAGGCGTTGAAGCGGTGAAGCTAACTCGCAACGTGCACAATGCGGTACGCAGTGTTGCAACAAAAGCAAGATGGCGGCGGACGTCTGCGCCCGCGCATGTCCGTGAACCTGAGCGACGCTAAATTTACACACACCGCGTCATCCCGAACGCCGCCACAGATGATGAGCTCCAGATACGACAAACGCTACATGAACCTTTTAATTTCAACACTTGTTTTGTTTATTTATATGAAAAGATAATATATACGCGCAAAAAAATTGTCACGGAGCTCAGATATATACCACATCAATTAGATATAACCCAATAACAATAAGTATTATTCTTTTAATTGGTCATTGTGAACTCAGTTTTCTTATTTACTAGTGTCACATAAGGTTATAAATTGTGGTAGACACTTAAAGTGAGACTTTATCTCTTTCTAAAACTAAAGGAATTTCAATCGATTGTAGAAGAGATAACCGCTGAGGCCTTTTAGGTTTTTGACTGTAGACCCACAAAGTAGACAGAAGACTTTATTAAGGTTGTCTTAAGATGCTAAATGTACGCCGCTTCCTATTAGTTCTAATGTGTGTGTCATGCTCGATATAGGCAGTAGGTGTCCTAGTCTGTGTTTGTCAGTCCCAGGTCTTAGCACTAGAACGTTAAGATTCCAGCGGCCATCATTTAAACAATGAGACCCCTCCCACTGTTACTTCAACTTGCTAATCCCTTGGACTAAGTTCTTCAGTTTCGTTCGTCTATGGATCTCCTAATCCTTTAGTCAATCTCCTGAAGAAATACCGAAGATAAAGTACTCTGTAGGTTCCATTGAGCGACTGTAAGCTTGCTTTATGAGTCCCGTAGTATGATACTATGTATCTGTGATACAAATCATTACGGGTAGCACACAGTTTCCAACGAAAGAGACAAATCCCAATTGTAAAACTATCTACATGTTAAAATCAAGTTTCCTTGGACTTTAATGGTCAAGAAGAGTATCCTACTATTGGGTAAAAGAAAAAGTTTTTTTTCTGGAATGTCGCTTCTATTAAATCTTTGTTCGAATGACTAAAGAGATGCAGCAGCTCGAAGGTCACCGGCTGCGCTGGCCACTGACTGCTGCTACGACCCTGAAAACATTTCCGAGTATCAGGTCCATGCACCGGGTCTACACCCACCGCAATCGGTAAATAAAATTCTTTATCATTAAACCGAATCGCATTTAATGTTCTTTCAATTTATTAATAATACATCTGTATATACACAATTCTATTTAGCTTATGGATGTGGCTAGTTAGTACATTTTTGTTCTATTTTAAAGACAGTCGTATGTCTGCGGACTTCGGTATTCATTACATACTAATTTTAATCCTGTTTAACTTTCATGTCTTACTCGAATCTATATCTAAACCAGTGTTTCTTTACGGCGCAGAAACGGGTAAGATCAAAGAGAGGGATAGAATGAAGGCGCATTGATGCCATATTATGAACCCATTATTACGACAATCGTTTCAGCGGTAGAACATCCATAGTTGGACATACGCTTTCTCAATTCATTTGTAATAGGACAGATTGAAAGTAACTTGTATCCAATATGTCCTGATAACCTTAACAAGGTCGTCTATCTACATTGTGGGTAGACGTGCTATGCTGCACTTGCCACTTACTCTGCGCATTATCTTACCTTAGCACCGAGCTAATATCTTCATTCTCCAAGAGCACAACATCAAGAAACGCACTTCATTCGTTCGCTATCAAAATTTTAAATGCACTGTCCATGTTATGCAGATAAACGATGACGTTATGGATTTATTGTCCATGACAGCACAAAAAACCAGAGAGCCAAGTTTTGCTAAGATTTGATGATGAAGATCTCACGGGTTTGCTCCTGAATCTACACGTGCAAGGACTCGTGGAGAAGTAAATACAAATTCAAATTCGGAATTTCTTTATTCAATAATGGTTTACATCTCTCGATGGTGTCGAGTTATGTTTATCTTGTGTTTAGAATAAAAGCTTCAGACCAGAGAAGAACAGGTGAAAGAAACTTTTAGAAGAGCTGTAGGCCACGAGTATGAAAAGACTAAGCTTAAATTATCATATCGTGATAGTTTATTAACCTACGGAACCTTCAATCCAAAAAGAACTTACACTTGTTCGTTTTTTAATAACCAAGTAAACATCTTATACCACCGTCTTGCGGAGCTTGTTTAACTTACCAACGCAAATATAATTTGTGACTTTGTTTATAATTCATCATGGACTTTATAATAAATGGACTATCAGTTGTGGGCTATATTTAGCGCATATCTGATACTGCGCACAAGGATTCACGCATTAAATTGTTTACGAAATACTTACGTCTTATGAATCAATTTCTTTCGACGCGGGTAAATGATATATTCTTCTTCACACACTTAATTTGACATAAGAGTACCTCTTTAATAATTTAATTCCAGCACTCAGGCCCTGTGTGGATTGCGAAATATCTCAATTTGATATTAATGAATAATATACGATTATTATTCGTTTATTATTAACTACCGGTGTTACAGTCAAAATCGTGGGAGATCCTTGGATACGGGCAGCGGAAAACTAGAGATAGTGACTATCTTTGGTGGGAGGGCTAAGCCTTGCAATGGGCATCTAAAGGTTGACCTGATGACGATGATATGATTAGTGAAGTAAGTAAAGAGGTAAGAAAAGTATTCACATTATATCAAGTTATATTTAATGAATTTATTGCACGAAAATTTATAACCATGCCAGTGTACTGTAAACAGTTACCGTGCAAGTACTGTGTACAGTTGTAAACAAAAGTGTTACAGTTTTATGAAACATGTAGATATAACAAGCTTATCTTTATTTATAGTGCTAATTTAATTCATCACTTTTATTCTATTTATGAAATTCTTACTCACATAGAGAAAGTTTGTTGTGGCGTAAACGCCTATATCAAGGCATAGGCCTCCACCAAAGATATTTATAAGGGTATATACCATAATCGCCGCGATTAATAGGCCGTTTGGCGATTGCAATGTGGTATTACGCAGATAATGCTGCTACCCATCCTCTGGAATCTTATATATATGTATCTATAATATACATATATATGTATATTTTACATACATATATATATGAATATATATATAAACGTATGTATATATAATAAATAATGTACGTAATGTATATAAATATATATAATCTAATACATAAAATTCTCATATCAAGGTGTGCGTGATTGATCTCCGCCAAAACGGCTCGACCGATTTTCGTGAATTTTAGCGTGCATATTGGCCAGGGTGGAGAATCGGACAACATCTGTTTTTCATCCCCCTAAATGTTAAGGGTGGTCCACCCGTATATATATAACAAATATATTTACACATACATGTATATTTATTTTTATACATATATATGAACGTTCTCATTTGGTCCACAAAAATATATTAGTACTATAGTTCTGAGGTAATATATGTGAGATTGTTTTAATAGTGTATATAGTTGATTACGAGCTACGAATTTTTGGAAGAATGAAAAAGTTTTCTGCAGCGCAACTATTTTGTGTTCCTACTGGTAATTGTTCTGACAGTACATAGTCTGTAGGTACAGATGATTAACAATAACTTATATTAATAAGTAGTAATACGAATTTCAAAGACGTATTTGGATAAAATAATATTCCTATTTCATCATCATCATCATCTTATTATTTCTGAAACAATTGATTCACATCAAACACCTGTCATCACGCAGACAACCATAACATTTTAGATAACTGTCAAAACAAACTTTTGTTTCTTATTGTATCTGTGAACACGACAAATCACAAAGATGTTAGGCATGCAGGAAGCGACAAACCTTTCGCTCATAACTACATCCTTAGACAAAGAAACTATTGCAGCGTGCTCGACTGTTGTTTCATAAACGCTCGTTAATCACTGCTTCCGTCGCGGGCTTGATTCTTGTGATGAAACAGTCGAAACGATCGACCATCAATCTGTTAAACTGAGACCTTTGTCGGATGTGAGTAGGGTAACAAAGTTTTTATTACGAATTTTTGGACACATTTTTAAAATTAAATTGATGTAGATGTGAAACTACTTTTTCCAAATCTTCCATAGATTATATGGTCTGCTAAAATAACTTTTTCGAAATAATAGTACATACATTCAGGCGATTTATTATATAAGAGTTGGCGTGTCATTATACTATTGTTGTGTGTTAATTTATTACATTAATATAAAACCATTAAAAATGTAAAAAGCTTGTTTGAAGTGGCCTTTATTGGCTGTCATATGGTCCTTTAAACATTAAGGCCAATTACCAAAAGCAGCTCGCACTCTTTCTGTGGGAAAATTCTTCACTGCAAATCGTGTGGATTGTTTTAGGGATTTAAAATTATTATGGCGTTTAGAGCAAGCTTACTCTCTAAATTTGACCATAAAAACCGGCCAGTTTTCAGCTCTAACAAAGTCCGGAACCTTCGCTTCTAACCAAAATTGTGTAGATCGAGTTTAATGACCTGGCGCCGGTTCTTGCTGGAAGGATCAGTTATTAAACATGGTATTATTATGGGGCATAACTATCTCCACAAGAATAGTATCTTTATGCCTTTGTGCCGATGGTTTGAAATCTCTTTCACAAAAAAATGGCACAGTCATTCCTTCATTGCTAATATCCCACCAAACCATTACTGAAGTCTGATAATGTCCACGTTGTAATCAGTTGGCTAAGTAGGAAGCTTCTTTAGACCTTTCAGCATGGTCAATTGGTTTGTCAAAATATTTCTTAATTGTAAACATTTTCGCATCCGTAATCAAAATTTTTCATGACTTCTCTTTTGCGTACCACTTAAGTAGTTATTTTGAGTTAACCACCCTATTCTTTTTATATTATCGGTTAAGAAATGACCAGCTCGTCTCTTATAGGCTACAAAGCTATTGCAGTCATTTTTTAAAATATGCAACATGGTTCTAGGTGCTACCTTCATCTCCCGAGGTAAAATCTTTTGTTTCGGACAGGATTTCTTTGAATTCTTTCCCTTACTGTTTTGATCGCCGTTTTCATATAACAGTACGTAGTACGTACGGTTAATTTTTTTCTGTCAAAATGAGATGAGGTTTCTTTGTACCTATCAATAGTCTGTTACACTAACATTCGACCGATACCAAGCTTATGTGGGATTTTAAAAATTGTATTTGACATCATACCTACTTTAAATAATACAATTCACAGCGATTCAGTTCTCTTTATGCTATGCCATTTTAATATTACAAACTATTTAACAATCTATTGGCGCGAAAATATCAATACACAATGAACACAATGATGAATCATTAGAAAATTACAGATACCAAACTTAAAAAAAAAACATTATGCTCATTTTTAATTATAAAAGTATTTATATCTAGACTAAGTAAAATATGTATACATTTTTATTCAGTCATTTAGATAACTAAAAGCTTGTAATAACACACAAAACTCTGCATTAATGTATTGTTTTTCCAAAATCCTTGTTTTATTGCTAAAAACTTAGAATAAAGTTTTAAATTTTTTATTAATTCTAATATTTTTGGCCATTACTTTTTGACCAACTTTTTTACAGCCACCTGTCTCCAATCTCTAACATCTAATGTCAGAGATCTACTCGTATCATAGTTATAAAAGTAAAAAGTTTTACATTGGATCTTCTTTAATTAACAATATTTTGTCATATTTATATTTATACTTTTCTCCTCCATTCTACTCTACTCGCTTATTCATTCACAATATGAACTTTCTGGTTTTCATATTTTATACGCTAGTATTTATCAATTTTGATATTTTTTATTTTCATCATTTGGTATAACATTACAATTATTTGGTTTCCATTGCTGATTATTTGCCTAAGCACGATTTTGATTTAAAATTTAAACTTTTAATTAAAACTGGAATAAATTATAAACGATATTTTTACATCGCTATCAGCCTATACTCATTTAGTACATGTAAATGTTTCAATGTATTCTACCCCTAGCGTTCTTTTACTGAACTTAACTAGCATACATAACTACAGAATAAATAAAAATTATCATTATTATTTTTTATGGCAACCGTAGCGTCGGAGAGCTTCAAAAATAATAAAAGGATGCGTCCCCGCCCGCCGCCGGATTTTATTCCGTTTTCGGAAAGGGGTTCGATTTTAAATTTAGAAGCGGCACGCGCCGGAAATCGCTCGCGGCTGAATCACGCTCATCACGCGTCTTGCGTTCCACTGCCAATCGGTAATGAGTATAAATTAAAAAAAACACAAACTTTATTGCGCTTTTGCTAGTAATCAATGTTTTATCAAAATAATTATTAAAGTCATGTTAACTATGTTAGATATTGGTAGAAATTATTTCTGAAGGCTTGATCATTTTTAAATAACCAAAAAAATATTCTTGCCAAGTTTTATACGAGATATGATTTGATAATATGCTCACCATTCCTTGATCGATCTTGACCGATGAAATTTCGCCAATGTTTTTTTTTTACTGATCTTTACTGGACAATAGAAACTTTCATACCAAATGCCAAATTTCAAGTCTCGAACTTTATGGTTCTAAAGATTTGAAGTTTGGAATGATGGAATGACTTTTATATATGGACATGTTTAGGTATATAATTACATACGTTTATGCAATAGGTCCCATTCCATAAATCCAGAAACCCTGCGTCCGAAATTACACGGAGGGTTGTTTTTCCGCAATGACAGCTTAAATAATAAGGTCACCTTTACATAGATGACATGTAGCAGTCGTGCCTAATGAATAAATCTGAGATAAAGTGTATAAGAACGCTCTGGATTTGTATAATTATATATTTTAAATATATCTAAAACACTGCGCTATCGGTCTTGAGTGTTCTAAGAAAACTTCTTTCTGAACGCCATGGTGGTCTATCGCCTTTAACAGGAAGTTTTTATAAAACCGTCTTGTCACACTTCACACAAAATACTTAAGTACATTTGCCATGCCAACTCTACTGTCACTTGTGCGGCAATGTAATAAAGGAAAAGTTCATATATATATACATACAATTCATAATTACAACTGAAAAGTAAATTTCTACCAATACTAGAAATAAACTTTAAACTTCTGACTATAATTATTTAAAATATTGTACATTGTTTGTGTCTTGTTTTAATATTGAGCAGTTCAAATTTTTATTAATAAAGGTTTAGATGTACGCTAACATAATTATTACCAGAGTTGTGTATAAGCAAAGATATTTAATTTTGTACTTTGTTAAATGAAGCTTTGTTAAGTAAATTTGTATTAAGTATTTCTGTTGGCGTGCCTATTTGAAATAAATTAATAAATGTAGTCTAACAGTGGTATTCAAACATATAAAAGTTCGGTCATAGTTCTTTTTTGGTGTAAAACCAATAGGTGAACATTTTGAAAAAAAAATATTTGTCGGAAAATTTAATAAATTATATAATATCAATGAAAAGTCTGAATTAAAAAGGTCAAGCAAATGAAATGCGTCGTGATCCGTCTGTTGCCTTAAACAAAAACAGACGTAATAAAAACGAGCAAAACGAAAGCACAATTTGAGAGTAAGGTAACAATGTCCCCGCACCAAACAAAATCGAGGGCGAGTTTCAGGAAGAGCTCGCTTCATTATTTTTAATTGTACATCCCGAAGAATATTAATGTATTGTCCCCAAATATTCCGATTCATTTATCTTCACGCAAAAATAACAATATCGATTTTCAAACACTGACAACTGTTTGTTTTTGTCGTCATGAATTCGGAATGTTTTTCCGAATTCCTTTTTATTTGGATTCCGAATGTTTTCTGTGTTGTGAAATGTTTCACATAAGTTAAATTTAAATTTGACGCCATTAGTTTAAGCCAACAGTTATCTTAGTATCAACATTAATTTAAACAAGGCAGCAGGCCTTGTTCAAATTAAAAAATGTTTTACAAATGATTTTAAATTATTCGTCTCTCTTACTTATGACGTTCGTGTAAAAATATTTTTTTTATTTTACTCTAAATAATTGGCAATTTCTGAAGGAAATAAACCTTTTAAATAATTTGGGAACCGGTGTATTACTGGACCAAGTATTTTTAAAATATTTCTTTTAATATTTTGGATCTTTTTATATTTTACAATTTTTTTATGATTTTTTTTTAAAAAAGTATATTTGGGGAACTTCCTTTGATAGTCATGTATTATAGTGCTTGGACGTTTTTAGTTCCACTTAATAGGTCCAAAAACGTTGAAAGTATTGATATAAGAGCAATCAATAAAGGAATGCGATTTCGGGGTCAAGACTGACGCAGGGTCACCTCTCCTCGGATCTTTGACTTCGAGTTATATTAGGTCATCGCTGACGTTGACCCATCCAGAGATGGGTTATAAAGAAAACGTAAAATGTTTATAGTATGCGTATTTTTAATTCTACATTAAGTTATATTTTTATTCTATCATATTGTAAATATGTATACGTGTGGAACATGTGTGTGTTTAAAAATGTATATATTATGTCCTCATATTTATGTATCATGTTTTATATTAAGTTTGTTAGGAATTTTATGATAAATTTTGTGTTTTCCAGGTTTATGTGTATATTAATATAAAGTTCTTGTTTTCTACAATATTTACATCTGCCTATTTGATATGCAAAATGATTGTAAAAGGAATGGCATTTACTATTTATATGAACAGATGTGTATAGATATTTATATTTAAGGATTAAAAACTTGAAATTTAATTGAAATCTTTCGTTTTACGTGTAGAGTTCAGCTAAGAATGGTTTTTACAAATTTCACCCCAAGATTGTTGAGGTAACGTCCGTTAAAATGCATATTTTCTATCTTTTTCTCTTATGGATAAACTATGTTTTTTTTTGACAAGTAAAAAATTACCAACAATGGATTTTATAAAATGACACCCATTCGCATGCCTCGCGGAGAAGGCAAGGGATAGCTAGTATAGTGTACAGTATTTTGTACATATTGCATTACACCTATTTTCTATATATCTTATTACACACTGCTGATGCAACTAACCCAGCGGTAGAGGACTGTGATTTGCGATCGTAGGTCACTGGTTCAATTACCAGGATTGATACATAGCATTTTATATTATTTACACTTTGCGCATGACTTATTTATGATTGCCATTGCCCACAAACAAGTTTCCAGAGGTTGGCAGCTGTGTCCTCTTTGTATCATAATACTGCGATCACCAACCCGCCGGTATATACCTCCAAATATCATTGGGGGAGGTCTATGTTTTGCAGTGGGCTGCCTGAAACGAATAATGATTACATCACCTTACTCAGTTGGCCGGTAGATGGCAGATTTGTACATTATATGTAAAATGTAAATAAATAAATTTAATCATTCTTTCTGTTGTTTTTTCTCATTTTGATGGCAAATATTATTGTAAAACTGTGGGAGTGGACCATGTTCAGCAGGGGACTTTCTGCGGCTGAAATGATGATAATGAATTGGTGTATTGATATCTTCATATATTATTATTAGTAAAATTAGCTTCTGGCTTGCAGGGTTTCATTGAATTTTTTCTACCTTTCAAGCAGATCTTTGGTAGTTTTAATCACTCTAGTAGTATTTTTTGACACAATTCGCAATAGCTGATTAGAAAAGATGATATAACCTATTCGACTCCCAGAACAAAATATATATTACTGCTGATGGTAATAAATATTATGAAATATATTTCCTTCAATTTACAGTGTTCCCAAATAGTTAACAAACTTTGCAAAGAGTTCCATATTTCACACATGACTTCTCATACTGGTTCAAAGCTAACGCGCTGCTAAATATGATTATTGCACCCATGGGTAACACCACAAACATTTGTTTTGTTAGTTCGAAGTAATTACAAATTTAACACTAAAATACAATAGAATTATGGTACATATTTGTGATACAGCACTTTCATTTTTTAGTCTGTGTTCTAACAATTTATTTATTACACCGAGTTAAATATTTAAAGTGTTTTTAATTGTTAGGTAATATTTTAGGAAAATGTTTATGAAATATTCTTTTTAATATTTATTTTAATCACTTATTTTGTACCTGTAAATTTTTTTTTTGTATATTTATCAGGAAATTTAGCGTGTAAAAATTATATAAGTAGTAATATACTATATATACATACTACAGAGGTTTTCTAGGAGCCCCAGGTCTAGACCTCGGCATATACCTCGGCAATTATTTTTTTTTTGATAGAAAGTACTCATACAGAGTTATCGAAGGTAGAGAGAATAAATTAAAATGAGGGCTTTAATGGATTCGTCAATGAGTTAATGAAACAAGTGACTGTCAATGGTCTTGTAAAAACTTGGCTGGTGTTCTTCTAAAAGCATATGACTATGTAGATGAATACAAAACCTTCAATTTTAAAAATTTTGTATTTTGCTAGAATATTTGTGTTTCAAATATTTTTATTTATTATATTTCGGACTCCAAATTACTGTGTAATAAGAATTTACCAAACTAATAAAATTACAGAAACTTGACAATTACACAACCAGCAACATTATCCACTAAATATAATTTTCTTGTACAAACCTTATAATTTTAAAAATAATGCGTGTTGCCAAACTTTAAAAAGAAAATAAAATTTTTACTGGAGTAAAGTTCTATTTTGAATTTTTTACAGGCATACAAATAGGTGATGTTTATTACATGCAAAATACGCAGCAAATGGAAACGTTCCGGAGTATTGGTTCTGTATTCTGTAAAGGGCATGCTCGGTGTAAGTACACATTTCGAGTGCGTTTTTTATTACCAGGCATCATCATCATAATTTTCTCATATAAGAGTTCTCAGAAATCTATGCTTAACAACGTCGACTGTCTAGTAAGTGGACCTCCAGCGCAGCGCTTGCACGCCAGCGGCCTCCATTTCAAGGTATTAAGGCCCAGGAGGTAAACTGCTGATTCTTCAATTAGTTATCTACTAAGTTATTTTGTCTTCTCTCGTCTTTCTAACGGATTCCTCAATTCTGATTCGATCTCGTGGAGAAATTTCGTGCATAGCTCTCTCTATCGCTCGTTGAGTAGCTGTGAGGTCCCCAATGAAGCCTCGGAGAGACCGCGTTTCTATAAATACATATGTAAATCTAATTAGCCTGTTTATTATGTAGATAACATACAGGGTAACGAGTTATTGGTGAAATAACTTTTAAAGGGTATAGCTCATCTATCAGTAAAAAATAAATCGCCATGTATAAAATGTTGACGCTAAATTATGTTTCATTAATTCATTTTTTTGGGGCCTCTTGTACTTCTCTCGTCTTGGGTACACAAGAACTATTTTTACAAAATATTTTTTTCACAGATTTTATTATTTATGTTTACATCTTTCTTCTCCCTTCACTATGTCATTTATTCATTCATACATTTTTTCTATTGGGATGCGACAGGCCAATGACATCTGAAAGTGCAAAGTATGCAGGAACATTTGGTAAACAATAAATGAATTGAATTATTATTTAATAGTTAACGCTTTTTCTTGCCATGTTATGATTTTCATATCGATTTTTGGATATAATAGTCAATTAATGTATGGGGCGGCTAATAAGCGACAGCAAATAAGGGTTATTCTACATTTATTCCTTAAAAACTTTTACTCCTAAATCCAATTAGCTAGTACAAACAACTACCATATTTTCTATTTTCTTTTTATTAGGTATATGTAATATAAAAAAAATGCATATTCTAGTTACTAATGGTTAAGACTAAAAATTTCCAGACAAAGCAATGATAACACTCTCTGTTAATAAACTTTCCAGACATGGTGACGCTATCGATTTTTCGATTATGTGATATCACGTGATAAAGTTAATGCTAAATTATCTATGTTAGTCTCATTGTCGTGATTGCGAAATTGGTTCAGAACTTTCGCCACATTCGTAGAGTGTAAGCAATGGTAGTCCAGCGTTAGAGGACTGTGACTTGCAATCATAGATTGCGGGTATGATTACCAGGATGCAATCGTACATTATTCACACTTTGTGCTTTAATTGTATATAATTGCCACTGTTCACAAACAAGTTTCCATAAGATAGACAGCGGCGTCCTCTGCGTACCATAATACCAAACTTCGATCGCCAACTTACCTGCTAAGTTTGACGATTATGATATATCCCAAGATAGAGACCTATGTCTTGTTTGCAACCTTAACTATGTCTTCGGTCTACCTAGTGATGGACTCACTCCACAGCGTCTATCAGCTCGTGATGGCTACTCGAGAACTTTTCGCCTCAATAGCCTTCGGTTGCACGTGCGATTTCCTCTGCCCACTGCAATTTGAGACGTGCAATTTTTCGACCTACTTCGGTGACCATAAGTCTTCTGCAGATCTCCTAATTTCTGATTTGATGTCGTAGCAAAACTTCGAGCGTGGGTATCTAGTGTTTTCTGGGTGACCTCGAGCTTTCCTATAAAACCCACCGTAAGGGACTACGACTCGGATCCTTGAGTCATCACTGGCAACACACACTGGCCAAAGACTTTCATCTGCAGGCATGGTGTTTCGCTCAACTACAGTTTTACTAATTCCTGATTCTGAAATTTCGAAGATAGTCTTATCCATGGCTTGTTGAGCGACTGTGAACTTTCCAATGAAATAGCCTAATTGACTGCTGACTATTTAATATGATTTCTTTTCGTGTCCTTTGTTGCTGTACCATAAAATGTGAATAAATTAAATGCGTAAACGATGACTTAAAAGAATATACGTATAGGCAATAGATAGGTTGTGAAAAAAAAATCAGTGCGTTCTGTTACCTTGAGGTTATTGGCCCGCGCCCTCCAACTCACCTCCGTGTGCGCACGTAAACAAATGAGTTACATCAATAACAGCGCTGTTCCCTTATCGATACTTTGATAATTTTTATCGACAGTATTATTAAGGATAAATATGGTAAGTTTTGCTCTGATTAGGGTTTCGCAAATGTTTATTTTAACGACTTTGTCTGTAACGGACATTGCACCTAACACCGTGTTTGCGAATTTTGTTTACTAATGGAATCTTAAAATTAATCATTTCAAATTAATTTCAAAATCCCATTAAAAAATGTATGTGTATTTAATGTGTATTTTCATGAAACCACAGTTATTTTATAATAAGACGTGTTAATATATATATATATATATATATATATATATATATATATATATATATATATATATATATATATATATATAAATTATATTAATTCTTTCAATATGACGACAGCTTGGGAGTGACCATTTAGTATCTCCGGAAGAGTTTAACGAAGTCTTTTGTTCACCTATGCTACTCTTGACGATCTCTGGTCTCCATTGCATCTAAGGCCTAAGACCTTACCTTAGCCGCCATCTATTGTTATTTTTTATTGCTGTGTATATACATGTACACATCTATATATATGTATATATATATATATGTGTATATGTATATATATATAAATATGTACATATATATATTCATTATATATATAATTATTATATATATATATATATATATATATATATATATATATATATTCGTTTTGATTCTAGTATTCCTGATTTGATAACGATGAGAAATCCCGAGTGACTGTAAGCTTGCCTTGAATTAAAAATAAATCAATATTGCCAGTAAGGGCTTATATCTGTAAAATATATTTCAATTCGACTAAACACGTATTAATTTTATTTCCTTGTCGTTAAATTTGAGTCATACGGGAGTGAACGTATAGAACAATGGCAATTAATAATGACACAAAACGGCGGTACATATATGTACATTATTTCACAAAACATTGGACTTGCAATCTCATGTGTGATTGGTGTTTGCTTGGCCTGATTCCAATGAAGAGCACATTTTAAATTGCGTGCGTATACAGATTACGTTTAATTCTTATTACAATAGCATTTATTTTTATTTAAGTGATTTTATACAATGTCATATATTATTGTGTTTTGTTGTTTATATAGTACATTTGAATATATCAACATACTGCTATTAAATGTCTTGTAATATTAAATAAAAAAAGCTATTAATTAAAATACATTTAGATGTTTTCCGGTAATGGATACCGGATATATATATATATATATACACACACACACACATATATATATATATATATATATATATATATATATATATATATATATATATATAGATTGTGATTTAAATATCTAAACTTCCTTTTTAAACATATTAACAACTTATCAAAGTAGTCGTAAGGACATTATTAAGGAGGATATTCCGATGCCTATTAAAACTTACGAGGGCAGCAGAGGGGGTCCACTGGGTATGATTCCAATATAAACTTACCTTATAAACAAAGAGCAAAAGGTATATAAGATTTTCCGCATTTCCAAAAATGTGGTAAACAATGTGACAGTTTGAATTTTTCTTTCTTTTAATTTTAATTGTAACTAATACATTCGTCGGAATCGTGTGTGTGATCGCTAAAGTAAAATCGTTTACGACTAATTTTGTCGCTAGTGATGATTTACGGCATTGAAACGTAGTCTCTTACTCGGGTCTTCATTGGCAAGCTCACAGTTTCCTCGGAGCGGTCGGTTTTACGTGGTCGTATCAGGAATAACAAGATTCGTAAATGACCGTAAGTATCAGACATAGCCCAGCAAATTGACAAGTTGTAGTTGCAGTAGCTAGCCATAAACACGCAGAACAAATTGCCGCTGAAGCCTTACGGTTCTGAAGTAGAGACTTAAGATCGGAAGCACAGCGTTCATCTTTAAAGTGAACAGAGGACCTTATTAAGGTAGCTGGAAGACACTGGATTTAGACAATTTCCAACGTTCTATTGGAAATCTCAAAAAGAGGCCTATGTTCAGCAGTACACGTTTTACGGCTGAAATTATGAAAGCCAACCCGGGGGAAGGTCACGATAAAAATGAAATCTTCTTCTCAGACTTGCGTAGTAGTAAGATCTCGGGGCCCTATTTTACTATTGAGGACGACTACGGATAGAGTTTTAATACAACATATCTCCTACATACACAACATGTCTTTCTGAAGATCAGGATAGAAACCTTAAAACAAAAAAGGTAACATTTGCAAAATAAACAATAGGTAACAGATGTCAGCCGAGTTGACAGTAATCCGTATGAAATATATGCGAGCGAAATCGCGCGCGGCCGCGAAACACGCGTGCAAATGATAAAAACTCGGCCAGATAATGTTGAAGCGAGTAAATAACCGCATCCTTAACACAATAACCCACTTTCCGTGATACAACCGATATAACGCACCGGGCGGCCCCCATCTGTCGTCTTACGTTTTTCATTCGCTAATGCAAAGTCAACACTCCACGATGCTGCCAGGAGAGTATTATTTGCTTTCACTAATCGCTATGTAAAAGACTCCATTGGACATTGCTGGTTATATTTTACTAGGCTTACACTGCTGCCGTGCGGTTCTTTAAGTGGCTCTTGAAGATTCCGCGACTTCAAGAGGGTAAGGCGTAGAGAGCTCTTAGCCAAAAAGTGATCCCCGGCTCGGGCCAATACAAACTACAATTTTAACGGATCTGGACCTTCTTTTCCTTATGACACCGCAGGATATGAAATAATGTTTTTACTATCTTTTAAATGCGCTACTCGTGAATTTCAGTTGGCTAAGATGTATATGTTTACAAGTGGTTTCCGTTCGGTGTAATTAAAATTTTAATAATGATGGTGAAATGTATAGTAAACTTGAAAATTTCGTCAAACAAAACCTATGACATAATGCTACTACAATGTAAATATTTGAAATAATACATCATGTGATAACAGAAATAAAATACGGTAGGGTATGTAGTAATTTTCTCTGAATGTCACATTCATCGTCAGGACGCTGCCGCTGACAAGGTAGACATACTATCTCGTTAAGGTCATGGAAAAATGCTAGGTATAGGTCGCTTCCAACCGGAGGTCTATGTCCAGCATTGAATATCCTACGATTGAATAGATAACAATGATATAAGCTTTACTCAGCTCAATGTACACATATCCCCAAGTTAAAAAAGTTTCAATAAACATCATTGGCCCAACATCCATGAAAAGAAAATTATCTAGTTGGCATTAATCGTCTTCTTTCATGGTATTCATTATGTCAATATATATTTTTATTAGCTGTTTATGTTGTGTATCATTGTTATGTCTATGGCTCTGTCGTTAGTTCGATTGCACATCTAGATGCAGACGTCAATGCACCCGTATTAGCATAGTATTGAGAAATTTCATTGTATGCGCTCGCTCCTGTGTTCGTATTAGCATAAGTCAAACGAGATTAGGTCAGCAGACGCGTCGTTTATCAGGTAGAAATGCAACTATTTTTTTCTTATTATTACATTATTATTTTTCACAATGGTGTATTTAAAAAAAATCTGTTGTGTGGCCTTTATAGATCTATTGCACTATTTTAAAAAACAATGATTTATTAATAAAAGTAAGTGTGTATATTTTATTTATATACTTGTGACATACCGTTCAGATAGGTAAATCCAATTTCGTGAAAGAGATCAATCAACGAAGTCAATTCGAATGGGCAGTGTTCGGAAAGCTTTGAATCTTCTCGTTCTAAATACAACAATGTTTGACCACGAAATTCTTTAACCAATGTATGTTGCCAATGATCTGTGAATAGATCTATTACCTTGTTGATTACTATAGGCCTTATAAGAACACCCACTGAGCAATGATTTGGGCTATACTCGAACCTTCGCTGTGAAAAGAATCAGAAATCAGAAAGGTTCTCGAGTGGCGACGAGAAGCATGTAAACGCGGCATAATCAAGGACGCTATGCGGGTGGCGCAAGAGCGGTCATCGTTGCGATCTTCGGGGGCGGCCAATGCCCTGTAGTAGGTATCCATCAGCTGACGTAAATGAAAGAAAGAATGAATTGTGATATATTCATGAGCCTTTGGAATAACTTATAAATAGAAAATAACTAAGGTTACGCAAAGAGACGCCCATTTCGTGGCCGGTGCCTTACTTTTCAATGCAAAAAATACAAATATACGCATAAATATTAAATGGTATCGGTTACTATACAAAAATAAATAGATTGATGAGTTTAAAATTATATTACTTAACTTCAAATTTCAAATTAAAATATGGTTATTTATTGATACTGCGTTGAAATTAATAACAGATTTGGTACCTTCCATACACAGTCTCGCTTCCTGCGCCTTCCGAGTTCTAGAACTTTTACGTTTATTATTTTTATAATTTATTCAAAATCTATTCTTAATTCCTGTTTATTTGTTTACTATCTATGTGGGACTTGATTTGGATTTCTAATGTCACGCCTATTTTATCACTCTTTTTTATTATTTTCATTATTCTTGTTCCTATTACTTTTTAAAAGAACTCCAAAGAGGTTTGACTCTTCTTTTACTCGCCTGTGAGGCGATGTTCTCCTCCTCTATTCTCTCTGCTAACCGAGATTGATATTCTGGTCTTACGTCAAATACGGGATAGCGGCAGACCAGGTGCTCCTACTTCAGACGATTAATTCTTCAAGATACTTCGGTAACCCTACTTCTGTAGATCTCTTGGATTCGATCTCACAGCAAAACACTTTGCATAGCTTTCTTCATTACTCTTTGGGTGACGTTGAGTCTTCATTGAGTCATAGGTTTTTACCGGCAACAAACACTCTTGGACGTGAAGTTGTTCTTAAATTTACTTATTAAAAATACAATTTACTGATGTTTTGATTAATGATGACTTTATCACGTTATGGTTACTGATCAACTTGATCAACTTGACTGGACTAACCCGAAGACACTAGGACCCCCAATTGTACATAATAAGTTCTATGTTCAAATGGTGTAACTTATGTAATAGTAAATAAATTGTATCATTTGAACATAACAGATTATTATTATTATAACCATTATATTAATAATATAAAATTACGCATAATGAATTCTTACCATAATTTTCATATTGTGACATTGAAAATAAATCACTTGTGTCTGTACAAAATGAAGCGCATATAACTCAACAATTATGATACAACTACGCTTGAAAATCACGCTTATCACAAGGGCGTAAAGACGAGTATTCACTACACGGAAACGGTGACGATATACATAACTTGAGATAACTCACCCCGTTAAAGCAATAATCGTTTATTTTATTGTCTTCTCATGTGTCACGCAGTTGATAAGCGTTCAAGGTTCTTTGGTTTTTATTATCGCTTCGGTAAACGACGAATTACTGATGTGTTTGTTACATGAATGTGGGCGAGTAATGACGGAATCACGTGATGCATTCGAATCGCAAAATGCTGGAATGTAACAAGATTTTTGTGAGGCAGAGGGCGTCCACAATGCTTTCCCGTCCCGGACGGTCTTGAGCCCCAGTTTTAATTCTGATCACGTCTTCCCTATTTGCTCCGACTCTACAATTATCGTCCGTCGCCGGAACTGCCTATGATGACCACGTTTCCACTTTCCTTGAGGATTCCAGTCTTCTTAAATACTATTGGCATTGTTTAACGTTTCCTTAACATTATTTATAAGTATTGTTAGAATTTTTATTTTTATTTCTATGAATGAGCCCACTATTTAGGTTCCAACCTCCTTGTTCTACAGTGCGTCTCTACGATTATAGGAATATACGAGTACTTCCACCTTTTGCATGGTCTACCAACTTCTTTTCTTAAAACATGTTCAAAAAAAGCTGAAAGATTCAATCTTTTGTTGAGTTAATTTCTTTCTTAAAGTGATGGTTTATGAGTTACTAACTAAAATAAAATTAAAAATGCGAACAGGAAGGACTTTATTAATGAATTGGCTTACACCTGATCCCTTATGTTGTGGAGGAAGCCTTGATCTTCAATGGTTACCTACATGAAGTATTAATATAAAATACGTTCATATTTACCAATATATATACTTGCATGTATTGTATAAACAAAAGAAAGGAAAGAATAAATAGTTCGTGTGGCTATACAAATAAAAATGAATTACAGTTAATTAATAGAGTTCCAATATCGTCGTTTGATTGTCTAAACGATTTACTAAAACATAGAAATTTCTCATAATTCGTAAATATTCTTCAATTAACCAAATATTTAAATATTTATACTTGCATTGTAGCATTTTCGCTCCTGTAACCCCGCCGCCATTTTGTTTCGAGCCGTTTAAAACATGGCGCCCATTAAGTTGCGTCACAGAGCGATAATAATGAATTCCTCACATCCGCCTGCAACTCAGTGTCGAGTGTGCAAGGTCAGTGATACGTTGCGATGTGCGTTGTGTCCACCAAGAGACACTGCTTCACATTGTCTCTGTATAAATTGTTCGATTTAAATATATCGCTTGTAATGTTATACATAAACAAACTTTTATAGTATATACATTAATAAAAATTTATGGCAATATGTTTTTCAACTGCTCGACTAATTTAGCAAATTTTTTATTCACACTTTCTTTGGAAAAATACAAATATATGATACCTGACTCTTATTGTGAAACATATAGTGACATTACGCTTTTTTAACTATTGCTGTTTCTCTTCTATCTTGTTGAATACATACAATATAATTAATATCTAATAAACGAAAACTTAAACATTGAAATTATTTTTGTATGACATCAATTTTTGAGAGTGAAATTTATTCATAGGCATTTTTTGCCTTTAGCTTACTCGAATCTTTGCTATAAACCAGGTTTAGGCCAAGCGCCATCTGGGCCTTGTCCCATCGAGTCCGGTGAAACCACTTATGCGATTTAGGCAGCAGCATAGTCTAGTCCAGAAAAGGCTTAATTCTATCTATTTTTGAGTAAGCGATCGTTCTAAGCATGGTTAATTAGTTTAAATACTCATTTTTCAAATACTTATTAGTGATGGTAATAAGGCCTAATAAGAAGACTTAAGTTCATTAAAACAGCAACCGAGAGGGCTTTGTGAGAAGTTTCACTGTGAGATTGAATCAGTAATGAGGAACAAAGGTCATCGACGTGGCCCGAAGAATTGCTCGTTTGCAGCAGCGAGTGAGGACACCGCTAGTGCAGTGGCTGGCCGTTTGGGCCGGAAGGTTTTCGAGTAGCGACTACGTGTCGGTGGACGACCGAAACGAAGGTTAATGTCGCGTAAATTCGCTGTATGCGCCGGCGCAAGATTGATCATCGTGTCGATCTTAGGGAGAGCATTATACTTGCAGAGGGCGTATGTTAAATACCGGCGAAAGGGTGTTAACAAACAGGAGCGAATAATAACTATATCATACAAACATTTACAGAGACAAAGCAGCAAGAAAATGTTACTGACAACAATTTATAGTTTTTTTTTTAATTTATTCAAAACTTATAGGAGTTAAAATATAAATAGTTCCTTAACATTTTAGATTCTTTTGACTGTGAGCACGTTTTTACACGCAAAAACGAATATAAATAAATACACAATTAATCAATTTTGTTTTCAAATATAAACTTGAATATTCAAAGTGCGATCTTTGTACATTGAACGAGTTATATGCGTGTTTTCTTCGAAAGACGACCTTATCGAATAGCTATAAATTATTGTTAGTTATTGTAGGATAAATGTATTGTTAAGGACAAATTGAAAAGGAATAAAAGTGCCCAACGTAATACAAAGCGTAATAAAATTGCCCCACTATTGAGTTCGAAATTGAACTTTATTATAAGACTGTAAAAAATACTTTCGCATAACTTAAAGTTGTTTAAAATGTTATTATAATACATTTTCTTTGAACTTGTTATTGTTAAAGATATGCGCGTGATGTTTGCGACGACAATGTAATCTTAACTTCGCAATATACTCGACTGATGATATATACATAATTATAAATCTTCTTTTTTTATCAATTAGATTTTCATCTATGTATCTCTCATTACGATATCTTTGGAACTAAAAAGATTAACGACTACAAATTTCGTAGAAATATTTTCCGCTGAGCTTTTCCTGCAAAGAGTTTTACGAGTTTTCCACCTGCAAGACGGGTAGAGAGGGGGCAATGCGTTGAGTAGGCGATCCGGGCTTTAGACAGTTAGATAACAAAGTATTCCGTGTCGGACTTTGATGGGCATAAATTTTATTGACAGATTAAAACCTATTTATATTCCAGTTATCGGAATGGTTCATATTTATTGTTCATATTGTATTTTATTATGAAATGAAAATTGCTAAATATTCACTATACATTTATTACCCGCATATGAAGCTATCAAACGTGATATCTTTAATATTTCTAACATTTCTGCACGAATGTATACGATTAAATTAATACAGCATCTTGTACATTGATCTAAAATAACACAATCACTACCATTTTATTTGATGGGAGAAAAACAAGAGAGTTTTAACAAGCGTTTGGCCGTTAACTATAGTACTCCATACCATTTCAAATCAAGCAGTAGAAGACTGAGACTTGCGAACGTAGGTCGTGGATTCGATTCCCGGGATTCAATCTACTATTCATCCTTAAATCACCCTTTGTGCTTTAATTATATAGGATTATTACTGCTCACAAGCAAGTTTCTTTAGAATGAGCAACTGCAACCTCTATTATACCACACCACAATTGCCAACGGATGGACAAAGCGTGGCGATGAGGTATATCCCCGCATAGATATCTTTGAGAGCTGCCTTACAGTAAGGATTTATGAGCTGAAACGATGACGACGACGAATAAGTCTAGGAGTTAGTAAAACTTGATTTAAAGTTATAAATACATTTATTTTAAGTAAAAATACCAGTACTTTAACATATAGGTTGTTGATAGGTTATACGGAATGAACGTTACGTGACTTTATACAGATAACTTGCCACCTCTTAGAAAGAAATAACCTAGCCTGCTCGATGTGGTCTCATCTAATACATATTGTATTACAATGAAATTTAGGGAAAATACCTTTTCAGTCTGTAATAACGTTGAATATTATATAAACAGGAAGATATAAACATTTCAAAACGGCCGTTCGGAAATCAATCGGACACGTTGGATTTGATATTGGTCCGTATGTCACTCGGGACGCCAAGTGGCAGTAACAACAACCGGCCATGCCGACCAGGCTCTCTCGGGTCCATTGAGTCAGTATGGTAGACGAGTATTTTTGCCAAGTGACGGCCCAAGGTGAGATGGGGTCCCTTGGGCGTAGTCATTTCATGGAGCTTCCGGTGAAATTATAATATGTAGGTATGAGTGTGGGTTCCGAGGGATCTCTTGAGCTTTGCTTAAAAGAGATTTTAGACTAAACGCTCAAAATGCCACTTCGGCAGATGAAAGTCTAACCCAAAAAAAAAGTTATGAAACCTATATCAATTTGAACTGTATAAGCATTATGGGATTAAAAGCAATTCATACTCCTAACACAGGCATGTTTGGGATACTAATTATAATTACGTGTAAAAGCAATGTTTTTCTTTTATATAATTTGAAATCTAGACATACAGCGACCCCTTGAAACTAATTAAATATACAATTAAATTCGAGGAAAAACTTTTCCGTTTTTAATGACCTTTTAAACAGTATGATATTAACATTTCCTTTCATTTTTTGTATTTTCTAGCGATCCAATAGACGTCCTGTTTTAGTTCCGAATAATCTATTGAGCCCTTTTTTCCTTGTTTTCTAATTCAATAGCGCTTTTCGTAGCAAAAAGAAGAGCTCAAATGAAAAGAACAGTGAAATAGAGCGGTAAATAGGAATAATAATAAAAAGCGTAATAAACGTTTGTATGCTAAATGCAACAGATACGTTAATATTTGCTCCGTGTCCTTGCTCCAGTTTGAAATTCTTTCGTAATCAAAGATTAGTCGAGAGACTTCGGGTTCCGCAAACAACGATCTAGGCCACAAGGAAGACAAATAGTGAGCATCACAATTGCTCTGTACCAATATTTGTCAGATCTAAATATTTTTTTTTAACTTTATGGCAGTCTGTTATGCCAATGTTATATTACTTTTACTTTAAATTATTTTAATTTAATATATTTGATAGATAAAGGTAGATAGTCAGTAGGCAGTGTTCGGAAAAGCACAAATTTTATTCTTTTTTAAAACCCATAATACCTAAAGGTTTACGAATATGTGGTACCACAGATGATATCTTTCACTAAAACAAAGCTACTCACTTCGATTGTCTCATTTGTAACTATCTCCCAGAGTCATGGAAAGAGATTACATGCTTCATCCATCTTCGTTTCCCGCTACGACAACTTATGAAAGATGTTTCTCAATTCAACGTTTTTTGTCAAAGTGTGTAAAGTGACCAACCAACGCACTCAGCTAAGTCAGGCAACTACGTAACATGTGGTTTACACTCCAATGATCGCCGACTACTCCGGGGTCATCTATTAATATAATTTTCAAGATGAAAAACAAATAGTACTATCCCCGTAATAACATATTAAGATTTATTACATCAATAAAATTTAATTACAGAACATGATAGATTTAAAATGTTCTAGCACTCATTAAAGAATCGGCATGTCGTTACTCACGTAAAAAATAACAAATAAAGTAATAAACGTGTTAGTAACTCTACTTATCGTAATTACTAACGTTACACAAAGTTAAACACAGGTACGGAATCGGTCGATTATAAAATTAATGTCAATGCCACTATATCAATAGATACTAAAGGAAAGATTGTTTCGACCTTTATTGACGCCCTCTGCAAGCCATAGTCGTTTCCAAAAGATCGCGACGATGACTGGATTTGCACCGCCCACATCCAGCAATTAATTGATAACTATTTATTTATTCCTATACAAATGCTTCCCTGTACTAGAGTTTTTAGCCCAATAATAGCAATCGATCAAGCCAAGGTTCAAAAGCGTATTCAGTGACAGTCAAAGTCTAGGTCCCCTGTTGTGGGCATTTCTGTCGGTTTAGAAGTGTTTAGTTTCGTAGTGCTACTAAAACCACTGTACCTCGAATTTTGAAGCAAGGTGAAGGCGACAAAATAATGCATGACATACATGCAGGACGCCACCACGAGCGTTGACGACGAACGAAGCGGCCAATAAACACTCCTCCTCCCCTCTCGTCTCACCGCACGCATATAAGCGGTACAGCGGTTTCGGTACCACTATAAAAAAAGTAAAGGCTAAATGCCCTCGCCACTCTCTAATAACTATAATAGTGATGTCCCGTCTAAAAAATGAACTCTAGGAATTAAAATTAATGGTATCATTAAAACCCGTTTATTTTGCAAGAGTTCTTCCAGAATGCCGTATAGAAGTGCACAAATACTACTGGGTTGGTATTTGGTGAAGTGTTAGTATTATACTGGATTATTAATATTACTTAAAAATTTGGCTCCTGGCATAAGAATCGTGTAGTCCCACAAAATTATGAATCGACAGAGTGAAAATGTTAGCATACTATCAGAGAGCTGCGAAATTATAAAATACCTCAAATTTATTTTTTATAGCGTATTATTGTTAAAAATCCTAAATTAATTAACAAAATATGGTAAAGAAAGCTTCATAATCTTGTCTGTGAAAACAAAACTGAAAAGATTAATTATAAAAATTTGGAAGATTGGATTATTTGGAGACGCGAAAAAAGCCAACGATGATACTTTAAAAATCGACAATCGCTTGTTTTCATGGGTTTATATTTAACGGTGCTGCCAATGGTATACTTCAAAATGTCGTCAAATATAAATAATCTTTTTCTTAAATATTCTAACATCTTTTATACATCTATAACCCCGAATGTCTTTTTATCTCAATCTTTAATTAAACATGCTATTTGTATTGGTTTCTGAATTTTTACGAAGTTTCAGTTAAACAACACGGTTTTAATTCCATTTCGATCAGTGATCTTCGCTTTTCGCGTAACTGTCCCTTACATAAACACTTATTACAAAAATACAATAGTAATTGATATTTAATTTAACTTGTAATAGACAGCCCGTGTCTTTATTATTTCTAGACCGGTTATATATAGTTTTCCGTTTTTAATTTGGTTATTAAGGTTTAGATAAAAGCTAGCATAATTGTGGTCAGGGATGTACGCCTACAACCAAAATATTATTTAATTTTGTACTATATTACACGAAACTAAAGTAAACTCGTGTATAAAGGTGAGGTGCCTTTTTGAAATAAATAAATAAATAGCTATTTATCATCTGTTCAGAACTTCAACACGGTCATCAGACGCCGATCTTTCTGGAAGAATCTGGAAGAATTTTTTTATTTGTTTGAGGATTCTGGTTCGACAACCTAACATTCGATAAAGGTGTTAGAGCCACATTATTCATAAATATCATCTCTTTTGTAATTCGTATTATATTTCAGCTAGCTTTCGTATATTACGGAATAATGGTCAACTTTGCGTAAAGTACATTCGTCAATATAACAAACTAGTGTTGTGAAATGGTAGCGATAAAAATTTAAAAAAAATGTAAAGTGCCTCAATAAGGGCATCGGCAAAAAGCGCTCACAGTCTGGTTCTCAAAACGGTACTGGACCTACCTCAAGTCACGCGCACATGCGCACGCGCATCCGTGCACTGTACGCGCCTGCTCATGTGTGTGGTACGACAGGACACGGGTATTTTAAGACGTAATCCCGTCAGCAGAATAAGTTTTTGTAAATTTCTTATCGACTTATTTCTTAATAAAAATCACCATGTATTATATTTACATATAAAATATAATACTAAATAAACATTGTAACATATATTATATATCTAACTAAGAACTATTGTATATTAATTCAAAATATTTAAAATCAACTGAACAAAAGTTTGTAAAAATGTATTTATTGGAACATGTTTTGATATATATATATATTTAAATATTTTTATTTGTAAAGTATTTTTAATACATTTACTTAATGTACAGTACCGGAACATTGTTTTTTTTTTAGACTAAATAAAAAGCGCTGAACCAACACAAGTTAGTTAAATTTGTATCCTTTCAACCGCAAGAGGTTCATGCATAAATCTTGGGGGAGGGGGGTCTATGTCCAGCAGTGAATATCTTTTAGCTGACGTGTTTATGATGATGAAAATGAATCAGTGAGTTTACTTCTCCGTCTCCTAAAGAAATCTGTACACTGCGATTCGTAACACGGTTGCAATGGGACGTATCGTTATAAGGATTATTTTAAACTGCGTTTCGTTTTTCAAACTAATCAAATTTCCGTAGAATTTAATGATCGCTTATTTATCGCGGTGTCGGTAGACGTCTCGGAAAGCCTATAAGTACATCACACTCCGCTTTTATAATAATTTTTTAGTATTATAGTAGTAGACAATGGTGCCTTGATTTGAGCAGTAGATGTGAGAGGGTGTAATCCACACGAGATATACGAACAAATGTCTTATCGTTTCTCTATCTTCTTGTAGGAATTTTATTAATTTGATATATGCGAACGAATGCTGTACAAGTTGTTTGGTTATAGATGTAAGAGCTTTAAAAGGCTGGATGTAAAGGTACTTTGTCAACATAAAGCCTTAAAGCTTTTACACATATTTCCAATCCATTGTATTAAGCGAATACATTGAAATATGACTTATTTATTTTTCCTATTGGAACGCCACATGCTAATAACTTAAATAGTACAAAGTTTGCAGGGACAGATGGTTAACAATATTCTTTTTCATATCATTTTTTCTTATGATTTCATATGTTATTTATTATTTATGTAATTATCAATAATCGACAGATAATAAGCTACAAATGCCCGCCATTAAAGCTCTTACAACTATGCCAATGAGTACATAAACAAAATTATTTAAGTGACTGACGTGTACTTGACGGCTCCCTCACAGATAATATATAATAAAAAAACAATAATTATTAGCATGACCTAGTAATTTACAGTGTTCTCGAAAGTGATACTGCATCTGCCGACGCTACGAGGCACCGCGCCATTGACTTTCTTGATGCCATTAACCGAATAACCCATTGCACAAAGAACTGGCGGTTTTCAAGGTGAACGCACACACGCTCAGCGAATATGCACACGCTCCCTACGTCGTATGTGAATCAAAATAACAACCATGCCACATCCATCCGCTATTATCGAACACAAATACACACGATTATCAGCTTTATTACAACTAACATACGAACACACTTATGATTTCGTAATGAAAAAAATCGTTGCACGATACGGGAAGGGTGCACGCAAACATTGAAACCCAGACGCCTCGTACGTACACGATGCAGTCTGCACTCACACAGCGACGCCTTTGTGAGCTTCAAGAATCTCGCAGCGTAGGTATTCTGTGTTCGAAATTCAAAAAGATCCTTACCGAACTACGCAATAAGATTAACCGAAAACGAACACATGCATTATATGCATTTCCATGTGCATACACATACGTGTGTGTAAAAGTCATATGTGTGAGTGTGTGTGTTTGTGTTGTAATAAAATATTAATGCGGTATACATAGCTAACATTTTGCAATTCCATTGCACTATTGCATTTGCTGTGTAATTTTGTTATATTGCTAAACAACGGGAAACTTCATTGGCTAACAATGTCGTAGACTACAATAGTTCTTTTTAATTATTTGTCAATACGTTTATGTTTTTATTGTTTTTGGAGATGTTAATGCTGTTAGCCCTAAGGCTTTTACAGCTTCACCGGTACTGAGTTCACGGAGCGGAAGGGTCCGTGAACTAGATAATTACGTATATGTAGATGAATGATATAAAGATAATATCAAAAGCATTTTTTCATCATTATATAACATTCAAAAATCACTCCGTTTTTATTTGCTGGTAATGTAGAAGGTAAAAGGACTGAAAGACGGTCACTTATTCATTGAATGGACTTGTTTACCAAAGACGTGTATCACCACCGTGAACTGCTCCATAAAACTTTCGGAAAACAGAAAATCCAGGAGAAAAACTACAGCGGAGAATGACGTGATTGGCCACGACCCTCAAGTCATGAGGATGCGATTAAAAATAAGATTTAAAAATCGAATGCATGAAGAGAAATTAGAAAACTTTTTCCCAATATATTTTTTCTCTCTTGTTAAAACGTCTCAAGTTACGTTATAAAATCCACGATCACCATGATTCTTTAAAGCAAGGAAGCGATAAAACTATATTCAGTAGACAAATTTTTATTTCCGTATTTTTTTAAGCAAGTGAAAGGGACAGATAATAGTAAATAAATATAATGCGTTTACATACGACTATTTTTTTAAAAAATGACGCAAGCAACATTATAAGTATTTTTGGTTTATTTCGCCTATCTATCTAAAGCATTTGTTTTTCGAACAGACGTTTATAAAAGATTTTAAAAAGCATCCGAAAAAAATTGAAAAACTGTGTATAAAAAAAATTCATCAATCATTATTCTCTTTTGAATCTACTATCTTCAAAATGTTTTCTGTAGTTTTTCGGTTGTGGTATATCATGCAATTCATTTATCTGGCAGTTTCCAGATTTGATAAAACTAGTATGTACCAGCACACTTGAGTCTCTCCAGGGAGCCAACGAGTTTTGATCCCTCAAAAGTGATTACCCAATCTAAGTGCACTTTGCGTCCTGCTCCCATGCACCCACAGAACCTGCAAATGCCACTTGGACAGCAGTGTAAGTAGGTAGAAAAGGGACTCACTTTACATATCCCTAGAAAAACCTTTGAAACTCCGTAGATCACTAAAATCTGGCCGTACAAAGGCCATTTTACTAGGTTAATATAAAAAATTTTGCTCACTATTAAATAATTATGAACACGGGCAGCTTAATAACCTCATAATTATCATTTTGATGACAGATCACGGAATACCAACTAGTTACATTATATAACAAAGGTGATCAAGTTTCTTGACAGTCCGAGGAAAATAAAAAAATGTATAATACTTAAAAGGTATGCAAAAACGGTATGAATATATAATATCTTATATATTTTTAAAAGGACAAAGATCACCGACGTAACTCAAAGAATTGCTCGTATAAAGTGGCAAAGTGACGGGAAACATTGCTCGTGCAACTGATAGCTGTTGGCGGTGAAAGGTTCTTGAGTAGGGGCCGTGAACGTGAACGAAGACGGCGAGGTGGTGGGCCTACCCACACTAGGAGCACCGACAACATGGGTCGCGGGAAATCACTGAACGCGGGCAGCGCAGGAACAGTCACCGTGGCTATCTTTGCGGGAGGCCTTTGCCTTACAGTGGACCTCTGTCACTTAAAATTAAGAAAAAAAAAACAAAATATAGGTAATTTCAGTTAAAATATTAAACTCATTTATTTTACCTCTCTTCATAATTCTTTTAAATTTGATGAATAATTGGTAACGAGACTAAGTAAGTAGTTTTTAGTAATTCTTTGCGATGCTGATTAAATAATACTGATCGATGTTTGGATTCGATGAAATTTTAAGTAGAATAAAATTAATTTTTAACCCGAATAAATTAAATTTTCGAGAAATAATCCAAGCCGAAAATAATCTAATGTTACTCGCGAGCCGTACGTTGGCCTCCCCTGGTATGTAATATCGAATGCGTATAATCAGTGAAGAAAAACTTTGCACAATAGTTCAAATGTTACTAACATTTGAACCATTACAAAGCTAACAACAAAAATAAAAACATTTAAAGATACGAAATGAATAAAAAATTAAATAACAAAAGAAAAAGGCGAAAGGTCTATGAAACGTGATAGGCGATTGCCCTCGGAGGTGAAGGAACTTCTGAAAATTTATCTCCAAGGGCTCGCTGTGTATTGTTGATTATTCGATTCGCTTGTTTTATAAGAACATTGTTATTCGAACAAGCAATTAATTTTCTTACAATACTACATTTTTTATTATAATACGCTCACGTATCTATTAGCATATGTCGTCATTAAAACAAACACTTTTTTATTTGTACGTAAATGAGTATTTTTTGCCAGAAAATTAATTTCTTCTTGTTCTTTTCGACGCTCACTGCGAGGCGTTGGTCTCCCGCAAAGACCGCCACGGTGTCCGGTCCTGCGCTGCCCGCATCCATTGACTTCCGGCGACCTTTTTTATTTATTAGGTTCACCTATTGGAAGGCCTTAATTTAGTTGGTGTCAATGTACCCTATAAGCTAAGATTTGCGTGTTGTTGTTTCTTTAATGTCACGCTCGTTTATGCCTCTACTATTCAACGGACCTTTCAAATGCATGTACTTAAATTTATCATAATTTTATAGAGTTACTTAATGCTACACTTTTTATCACCATTTTTACATTTTCACTTATTTATTATTTACACGTTTACAAATAGGCTATGCCTGTTCTTAATTTTATCTGCAATTATAAAGTTTAAAATCATCATTGTTGATCTTAATTTTTTTTTTCATTAAAAATATACCTCGTTTAAACATTTTAAAAGGGTAACAGGGGAAGACAAAAAATTACTCGAAGGCTAGAATGGTCAATTTACAAGAAATAAAACCAGAAATAAGTACATTTTTTTATTAGTAAAGCTACTAAGAAAACATATAAGTCTTATAAATTAAAAACAGTGACACACATAATACTTTCAGTTGACAAAAATTACAAAATTACGTAAAATAAAATTGGCTCGGCTCGAGGTATCAACGCATTATTACTCAGGAGACATAAATGAGAAAAGTCCAAAAATTTTAATTTTTAATTATAATATTTTTTATGAATTGGGATGATGTAGGGTGAAAAATGTCAATAAAATCAGTATTCACAGATGTTAAGCTGTTTTACAAACATATTATTTTAATAAAAACGTTCAAAGTTCAGATTTCCAGTAACAACATGGAATAATTGTGATGTGTAAATAATTAGGAAACTCAGTCTCTTATTCGACAGGAGGGAAAGTGAACAGGAATTTATAATAATAAATAGTTTAACTAATAACTAGTGTTTGTGTTTTAGACGCAACTTCTTTATTATTTACGAATATTGTTATGATTTACTTCTGGATTTTTGTAAATTAAAATATTGGTGCGTATGAACATAATGCCAAACAGAAAGCCAGTATGCAGCTTTTAGTGTAATAGTCTGTTCCGTACGGACGTAAGCGTGGCTTCTTATTTTACGGCCCGTATCATTTGATATCAGGTCAATGCCCTTTTCATTTTAAGACGACAATTGTTGAATGTAGGTCTGTCCTATATATTTCTGCTACGACCGATTGCAAATGGCCTGCATCTATCATGGGTGGACGTTCTACGCTACACTTACCAGTCAGGATCTTAAATGCCCTGAAGTCATATGTTCTGCGCGCTATGTGGCCTGCTCAACGTCGCCTTAACTTGCCAATCTGCTGGGCTATGTCGATTACTTTCGATTACCTGCAGATTTTCTGAATTCTAATGTGATTTAGCTGAGAAATCTCGAGTATAAAACTATCCATGACTCGAGCGACTGTGAGTTTGCTAATACGGCTGGTGGTAAAACTATATTTTAGCCATAAACTATTACTGGTAACACATTTTATTCGTAGACGTTTTTGTATTATAACTGATAAATTTGTGTTATTTCTTAGCGTTATCAAAACTTAATTCGAAATTGTTCAAGTAAACAAAGAATGTAGAAATCGCATTTTAAGTCGAAAAACTAGAAGTGTGCAGAATCTTTTCTCTGTGTCTCCATGCACCTCTGTATAAGGAGTGTGTTTTCAATTCACAAGGGATTGGTTGCAAACATCACAATGGCGGATGCGTCACAGAGTAAATTACACAGAGCACAAACATCGTAATGCGCGGCTAAGAGCTTTTACTTTTTGTTAGCATCTGTGATGAGATAAAATCAGCGATGATCTGACGAACTCCGGTGCAGGCGAATTTACGCACGTTCGCATTGTCGCACGTCACGAGATTTTTCTGTAGCGATAGGTAGGATTCAGGCAATGGATAAATCTAAATCCAATTCTATCGCATTCGTTATGCCTACCTAGTCACGGAGTAAAACTTAATTGTTATAATAAATCAAAATCAATTATGTACATTAACATCTTAAACACAATACATTGTTTAAGGGCATCGTGTTTTTATAATTTTTTGTATACAACAACTTGAACTTGTTGACTTTGACGCGTTTCTAAGAACAATTAGCAAAAATTACATAATACCATACTTAATCACGATTTATTTTACTTTTAAGTGTACAGTCTAAGTGACATTGTCACATTATGTATATCGATAATACCAAACAATTACATAATAAATTTTGGAAGTTTATTAAAACTTCTGCGAAATACTTTTACAGTGTGAAGTATTTTTTGTGATATTTAAGCCTGGGAAAATTGTTTAACTTCTTTTTACGGTTTTGTAGAAGTGTGGTTTTCCATTGGTAAAGGACAGAAACAATCTTATGTAATTCGCGCTTTGTGCATTAATTTTATAGAATTTTCAAGCGAGGCCTATGTCTTACAGAGGTTTATGGGTTGAAACAAAATATATCATCAGGAAGGAAACTCGATTTGATTCTAGTTTTTATTAAATTATGGTCTTCTTTCTTCTTTGCACATACAAGTGATCATAATGGATAATAACATGATTTAATAAATAAATAAATAAGTGTAGAGATATCATAAATAATGACTTCTTAGAAGTTACAAGACCTTAAACAATACGAATAATCTTGCTGATCGCTACTACAGTTAGTGCAAAGCAGTGAACATGTCGGGAATATATATTGCTTGCTTGATTCTTATTAGGTAATTAGTTCTATCAACGATATCACAAAATAACGACGTTCGATATATATGATACAATCCTCGTAAAATGCTCTAGCCTTGTAAATTCGAATTCAAATTATTTTAGCATATTTATAACAATATCTAGACACACTTTTGAATCGTAGATTGTTATAAGTATTACTATAAATAAGCTCCCAGCTTAATGCTGATCTGCTGAGAAAAGTCGTTCAGAAACTCAACAGTTCCTTGTTAAAAAAGAAAGTTAACTATGTTTGATGAGTACATTATAATATCGACCATATAAATGACTCAAGAAATCAAATTTCACATATTTTGATCAACTAAAACCTGTTGGACGTGCATTTAATAATATACTTTTAATTTCTGATTTAAAACTAATGAAAGAAAGGTCTCAGATATTTTATGGAACATAGATGCGTAAGTGCAATAGAAATCTACTTAGACATATGATACCTACATCATATCTGTAATACAGTTTCGACATTTCCGCATTACAAACGTCATAAGATAAAGATACGTGTGGTAGCGAAAACAATGCAACCAGACAATGGAGACGCGGACAGCGTGTATTAACTTTACATAAGAGTGGCGCGGTCGGAGCAAGGGCGGACGGCCGTTGCTCCACGCGACGGGCTAGGTTTCACGTAGACACGGCAGATCTGCGAGTACACCTTGATGTGTACACCAATCATGATGCATACCTGAACTGTGGCTACTAACAAGACTACGAGTCGGTAGACGTGTCTTGGGTAGACTTTCCACTAATCAGACTGACGACGTATTCTGGGCCGCAGGAATTTGCTCGATTCAGGCATCACAGGGCCAGTCATCCTGACGATCTTTGGGAGAGCCCTATGCTACTATTACAGTGGTCGTCTATTGGCTAACATGATGATATAACATTGAATCAGGAATGAGGAGATCTGAAGACAAAAGCTAATAATCGGATTCGAAAGTCGAAATGTAGCAGCAAGCTCTCAAAGCGTTTTAAAAAAATAGCTGCTGGGGCCTTAAAATTCTGGAATGGAAACCACTGGCCGGAAAGCGCGAGATTAAACATCTAGACACATGGTGTAAAGTTCACCTTGTTAATGTAAAAATGGGGACGGACTTTTTCAGCAACGGATATCATGCTCTTGAAATGATATGTATGATTTTTTATCAAGAATTTTTTTTATGTTAGATATTGCTATAATTATTATTCAATAGTGGTGTCACGTATCAATTTAACTAAATAAGTAATTGCAACGTAAATTTCCACAGTAAGTAATTTCACAAAATTCAACTCGAGTAGTGTTAAACACAAATAGTTGCATTTTGCGTTTAACATTGCTGAGTAATTTTTGACAGATAATGTCTTAATGTAATTATGGATTTTGAATATTATTTTAATTGCCTTAAATGCTTAAGAAGTATTTAGACAAGAAATACTATTACGAGCCTAAAGGAAGCTACGTTTATTTTCAGTTCTAAATGATGAAGAAGACGAACAAGATTTCTCAAATACTTAAATTAAATGATAGTTCAAACAGCAAGGTAAGGTTAATTTTATTGACAATTATAAAATACTTTGGTGTTTAACTCATATTAGTATTGCAAGGCACCTATATCTAATTGCAAGGCATCGACCTCCTTCAAAGATTATCACGACCGCTCTTGGGCTGACTGCATCCTACTTACTAGCTACTTTCCGCGACCTTGGCTATTTCATCGGTTTAGCTACCCACGCCGCGTGATCGCAACCATTCGACTGCGGTTTTAGTTTCCTGTCTTTCGTTTTCGGTTACACTTCAAACGATCTTTACTTCGGGCCACGTCGATTGATATAAAAGTGTATAGTTTACTTAAAGGATGTCCTATTCTAGACCAAACGTCTAGTTGTAAGAATGTGGGTCGCGTCATCAATGTCTGACAATAATGAAATTAAAACAGTTCTATAGATTTTAAACTCTTCGCCTCGTTATATTTGAAATGCATATAACTATAAAAACAAAATGATTTGATTTCATGTGTTTATTGGATGCTCTCGTTCCACAGCAACCTGACCGCCGTGCAGGTTCTATAAAGACATCCGTCAATGTCTAGATGCTAGTTTAGTTCAACCTGCATTATAATGATAAGGTCTAATTTCGCATGCAACGAATGCAAATAAATTTCACCGCGCCGCACGGGTGGGACATCTGTTCAACCTAATTCGAAGGTTATATTCCATTAATCTCTTTTGCATAAAATGACGCTTCGGGTGTTTTATTTTGTGTCGCCTCGGGGTCATTGACCGAGGCCATGATCTTAAGTTGCTTCAAGGCGCGCCTATATTTCATTTTGCACTTTTTCGATGCGAATATATCACGTCTGTTTTTCTGTGTTCTTTTTAGTGCTGCTGTAAATCTTAAAATAATTTATACTAATTCGGATAATTCTAGTGTAGAATTGATATCAAATTTGAAGACATGACATTCGGGAAATGTCCACCTATGTCATGACTCATCACGATTTCTCTGGAACCCTAATAGTTAGAGACTTGATATTTAAGTAAGAATTTCAATATTGATAAATAAAGTTCAGTTAAGAATAGATCATATGAAATTATTTCCATAGGAGGTTGAGGAGGTGTTCCAAAAAAAATTATATTATAAAGCTCTGTTAGGTATAAAACCTGGCCAGAAATTTTTTTTGGCATGTATAAAAATACCAAAACTGATCTCGACACCATATAATTTAAAGAAACTGGTATAAATACATTTCCAGATACCAATAACAACATATCTATTGTTGTTGCATAGCACTGTTGCTAACAATGGGTCGTCGAAGCCCTCTCAGATATGCCAAGGTCCCCGGCTACGCTCTACGAATAATAATCACTTGCATAACGTTTAAATGTTCAATCCTCCTCAAGAATCTACTTGGGTATCTAATACATTTGTATGTGTAAACGAGCTTGCGATTATATATCTTAATATCACCTGAATTTTAGAAATAAATCGCTAAGGACAGACACCAGGGTGGCGGGGGTTAGTGACCGATCGATTAGGATGCTGTTTGGGCCTTGAGAAACCAGAGTCGGATTTACACAATTTTATTTATTAACACATTATTATTATCGTAACTCAACAGACACAATTAGACTTCCCGCAGTCTTCTAGTTCTATAATTGCTTGTAATTTGGCTCATTAATGCTTATTATTTAACACCAACTTAATATTGCTTCTAATGTCATTATTTATCAAAAGTACATGATTACATTTCTTCATTGTATAGTTACCAGAAGCTATCTCAGATCACCCTAAATGATTTACGTAAAATGTTAACCTAAATTATCTATACAGGATGATTGATGATTGGCTATAGGTATAAAAGCTATAAATAGATAAATTTATAGCTTATTTACGATGAAGCCTTTATTGCTATGCCTTGCTGTGACCGTATATCGGTTGACATGATAATGATGATGATCAAATGACAAGTAAATATCAAAATATTCTAAAGTTTAAGAATTACTGAAACGAAAAATATAAATCCTACTATTTTAAGACAAATGTAATTATTTATATTTGATGTTAACTATGTAGTTATCAGTGATTAATTTTTATTTCATTTTGTCTTTGCTTTTACTCAAAAATACGTGTGACAGCCAAAATTTCAAAATTTTATTTACTGCTACTAGATACTTACAAATGGTAAATGGCAAGAATATATTGACCGTGTTTTGTACACAGTACGTAAATAGTTTTTCACAAAACAGATATTGAGCCTTAAGAAAGATATAAAAGACTGGTCATTATTTTTAGTATATTAAATAAGTCATAGCTTTTAATTTAAATATATATCTTTAAATAAACAAATAAATATATATATCTCATTCCCAATACGGCCCTGTTTCAAAGAAATGGGAAAGTTCGTTTACTTTCCAAGGGCCGTCTGAAGCGAAATTCAACATCTGAACGTGCATTCACCTTGCAACTACTGTAGATACCACGCGCTAGGGTGTTTGAACTTTTATTTACCGAATCCTAAACAAACAACATCTCGATGTCACGGTTCTATTTGAGAACATACAATTACTCGTGTTTACACATTAGTATAGTACCCGGCATTTGCTTTGGCGCGTCTGAAAATTCAACTAATCTTTACGCGCTTACTATATTTATTTTTAAAAAGGCTTATAGACCAACTGAATAAAGCAGAGGTCGAGTATAGGTATATACATACATAAATAGGATATTTTCAGCTATGTTCTTCATCATCACGATATATCTAGTACCATAACGCAAACCTATTGCCAGCTGTTATTGGTCATATTTCTACAGAAAAAAAATTAGGATAATCACTTTATGCAAGGTGATTGATTATAAGAGATTACCATTTATATACTTACCTATCACTATATCTCTGGAACAATGTGGTTTCGCTAAAAATTTTGAACTTGAGGAGAATACTATTTTTCGGATAAGTAAAGGTCAGCTACGCACGAATGTTTTGAAATTCCTCCCAAAGTGGACTTGAAAAAGCATATGTTAAAAATGCTTATTTATTAATACATATACAAACTAAATCTCTTATATTTTACGCATTCGACCCGGACAGGTGACAGATAATCATATCATAGTTAAATTTTGAATATTTTTAAGTGATAATAATCTTTGGGAATTAATTGCTCTTGCCTCTATTAAAAATCGCCACGGTGTCCGAGCTTGCGCTGCCCGTATCTGATGGGCCTAAATAATAGACCTTGGCTAAGTTGGCTCTCCATCTAGTAGGGGGCTTACCCAAAAACCGGTCGACTCCCAGGTATATGACATATTTTCATTGTTTTTTTATATATTATTAATAACAGCAAAATTATAGCCATACATTGTAACATTTTACGCCGTGGCTACATACAAAGAATATCCAGTTATAACAATTTAATTCGGTTTTAAAAGTCTTTGTCAGCGCTTTGTTTTAAATATCTATAACACTTTCGTGGAAATTTCAAATTATCTTGCGCCGTCGATTCTGAAAATAAGAGATGACTGTCATTAACAATTGGTATAATTATTGAAATATTCTATAAAGATTTTTTGACATAAAAAAATAATAGAAAACAAACAAAATCAATAATTTACGTGTATTTGAACTTTACGCACCAAAAGCAACGACTCTCGTAGCATGTCTACGATGCCATTGACCCTCACTCGTAGCGTCGTAGAACTTGTTAAGGCATTGGTCTATTAAGGGCGATAACCTGTCGTAGACCCTGAGATTTTGGTCAGATTGTACAATGCGTCTTTATAGCTGTGTAAAGTTTATTTGTTACGAAAATTATTACATGAATAATTAGGCACATTTTTTAAATACACAAGGTATTTTATTTGAGAAGCTTATTATATAGTTTATTTGCGTATAGTTTATGTATAGTGTCAATAATATAGTAATATATAATAATAATAATATATAAAATAATATGTCACTCTATTTGAAAATCAAGGGTTTCAGTAATAAAAATATCGTAATGAAAAAGCGTTTCAAAAATTCGGATTACTTTAAATTAAAATAAAAATTTTGTTACCAATCTAATCTGCAGATTATTTATTTTACTGCCAGAAGCTAAAGATATATCGCAATTGATTAGAAAAAATAAATGAATGCATCACATTTCAGATTTATTACTATTGAAAATAAGTGTAAAAACTTAAGAGTAACGAATGTTTAGTTTATTGGTAAGCAAAAGGCTTTAATTTAACAAAACAGAACAATGCCGCTTATACATTTATAGATGCTAACGCATAGATGCAATTTTTACATGATATGCTTTATTTAACGCATTGTTAGATCAATGATAAGCTAGAGAAAGCTTTGAGACCAATCGTTTTATTAAATTCCTTTTCATACAGAGATTCGAATATTAAAAATAGCTATTTGTTTTAATATCAACTTTTGATACTCTATTTACAACTATAGCCTGATGCTTACTATTTATTTTATGTCGCAAATTTAGGACATAGTGTGATAGAGCAGAGATGCGCAACACGTGGATCGTTAAACGTGTTTATGCGGTCCGCCAAGCATTTTTTAAATTGTATTTATTTTACCGACTTCCTCTCATCAATTTATTGTTATAAATTTAGTTATAATATTAGGGTGGCATATGCGAAACCGAAATAATATCTAATAATAACCACCGATCAAAAGTGGGTGATGCAAGATAAGAAAACTGCGTACATATCATATATACGCTGGTATCGAAAAAACGTGTATTCGTTTTTCCGATCTTATGTTGTTTTTCTTGCATTAACATTTCTATATTTTCTTATTATGTTTATCAAAAATAAAGTTGTGTGAATTATTAAAAATTGTTACATTATGTGCGGTCCATCAAAAACTTTTAAATTTTAAATTGGCCCGTTGATTAAAAAGGTTACTTACCCCTGTGATACAGTATTTCGTTTTATATAACAAAATCTGTCGTATTTAATATAAACTTTCATTGCGTGAATAGCAGGATTATTAAGAATTAAAAATGAAAATACAACTGTTATTGTCCCACTTTATGATTTCTTTGTTTTGCAAGCCTTCAATGTCGAGCTAAACGTTTTATCAGCGTCAATATCAATAAAAATGTAATACAAAGGATAAGGTGACAAACCAGCAACACATGCGATAACCTCATTGCGAACTAGACGCGGCGAACGCTCAGACGAAACTCTTATCTTACACAATTGTAAACATAAAAAAATATGATTCAATCACCCGCTTATCGTTCATCGAACTTCAGATAGCCTAGTTCGAAGTTTTATTACCCCATTCTCATTAGTTATGTTTGTGTTTACGTAATCGTGAGTAGTTTTACACATTTGACATGCATGTAACCAGTAATTGGATTTACGGAGAGAGCCTTTGATCTCTGACGTCATGTTTGTTTCTTTAAGATTGTAGCTCCCATACTTGAACCCTCATATTTTATCGCCCAATCGCTAACCCGTCGAATTACGATCAACATTACACTTCAAGTAAAGAGATTATTATTGTCTTGTTGTTAGACGACGGACTTCAAGTAAAAGAACAAAAGTTTTTGCTTCTTTGGAACGTGCTCTTTCTCGGTATAAGGATAATCAACAATCGTTACGCATTTAAATCGAAGGTTTGAAAGCTGCTATTTAAAATCTGAAAAATAATTATAACTTCTTCTTTTTATTTTCAGCCCATAGACACCTTCTGCAAGGTATAGGGCTCCATATATTATCTCCGGACCGCCCAAACGGTCAATTGATAGAAAATACCTTAGGAATTAAATTCGTCGTTATAAAAATATTTATATAATAAGTGTTTAAATAGGTCCATGGCTCAAGCATTCCACCATGACATTCGGTTTACAACAGCTATGCAGTTCACTTTAAAAATCAGATTTTTATTCCTCTATACCCACAATATTATACGAGTAAACAAATCATTATTAAAAGAAAAATTGATATTTTATGTAATTTTTTTAAAAAAAAAAAACAGTCATTCCGCAGAAACTTTTATAAGTTTGACTAATGTCAGATGCTCTTTCAAATATGAAGCCACTGCCTCACTGCTCTGATCTCGCTGCTGTATAATAAGACAGAAACAATAAAAATAAATTGAGCTTTAAATAAAATCAAATACTTTATTTGTTACAACTTCGAGCACTTTCGAATTATCAATCCACATAAAATGTCAGTATTGTTAGCCCAATGGGATGCTACCACACTTAGTCTCAACTTACCATTCGGTTTTTCAACCAATACTTCAATGTTGCCAATTGTTCAATCTCGGAGAATTGGCGTAAATTGTATTAAATATCTTTTTTTCTATTTTTTATGTATTCTATTTTCAAATCTTATCTTTTTTTATGATTCACAGCGATAATGACAGACTCTACAAATGAAATACACAAATATCTGGGTCCCTTGTTGAAAATCAGCGCGATAGTCCAAGTTAATCCATAATGCAGTACGCAGCTGAATTAGGGCTCCCATTGTTGAGGTACTCAATTTATATAAAAATCTAAAAATGATAAAAATCTTCTTTTCTATCCCGTATCCCTGAAATGCTCAGTTGGAACATATGTTATTAAGTCTCAATTCCAGATGTTCAAAACATGACCTATGTGTGTTATACACTATATAAACTATAAATACTACTATATAAAATTGAATGGACTCCGCTTGTCTCCCCAGTAAAACAATTTTCGGTCGTTCTCCTCTGAGTGCAATTAAGAAGGTTTTATTCTAATTTGGTACTGCGAAGATACCGTGGTCTGACTTACTAATGTGTATATTAAAAGATTTTGTCCTCTCCATAGATTTCCAATAGGACCATTTTAAAGTCTTGTGAATGCAGACAGCATATATTTTTACTTTACTTAATGTTTTTTAAACGACACAATACAACAAGTCAATAACTTCTTGCATTGTAAAGTCTACAGTGAGAGATGGTAAATAATTATTAATTAATTTTGTAGTAATTCGAGTTTTTAAAACGTAAAAATACGTTTAAAATAAAAAAGAAAAAGTTACTATCATTGGTTTTACATTATTTATTATTTATCATTTCTGAATCATAAATTTTGGATAGGTAGTTTGTTTTGTTGATTTTTGTATTGACGTATTAAAAAACTTTACAAGAGTGAATGTACAGCTCATTTGTTTTACTTAGGTGTATCAATACAAATATATTCCGTATTTTGCCTTAAAGTCTTTACACCGATAATCAATCAACCTGTTAACATTCACGTCTTATTTGTGATTATAATATACTTTTTGTCAAAAGTACTCATCCGTCCCGAACACACGTATCGCACACGCCCGCGTCAAGTTCATTTTCATTGTATAATGAACGTCGCTTACGTCTGAAATTTATGTTTTCAATATAATGTTGAACGCAGAACTGTCTGTGCGGCCAGACAACAAAGGCGACTAAATCATCCGGCGAGACGGGCGTGTTATTAACGAATTCTAACTGCACTTTCCTTGTAATACCTAAATAATGTCATCTGATGTCAACGCCATGAAGTGTTTTTTTTTTTTATTTAGCTTCACAATTCATTAGTAACATTGTAATCAGTCATTATATGCGGCACATAAATGTGGACTCTCATTTCAGGCCATGGATCTTTTTATATTACGTATACACAAAAATAATTAATAAATAAAATGTCAGATGACTAATTACGTGGGTAAATACGTTATTCTTCACAGTGCCTAAATGAGCCACGGAGAACGCTATGGTGGAGATTTCTATACGAAATCAAACGCTGCAGGGCTCTTGAGCACAGCGTGGGACGTCCACTCACTATGTGGGCACACGACCTTGCTAACCGCTTTCGAAAGGTCCTATAAAAAATTTATTATATTTGTACTTAGACTTCCCCCATACATTTAGAACCGCACGGTAAATCTATTGAATACTGACAAGTTCCATCCCACATTTAATATTCCTCAAAACAAAACATTAAAACGTTAAAAACTAAATGGTCGCAGCATAATCAATTCCGAGATAAAAGATTCGTATTTTAAACGCAAATGCGATTCACAGATTTAACTTCATGTATAAATTTTAAACAGATATGGTTATGTAAAACTGAAAAACTTAACACATCGGTGATTAGAATACGCCCGGACATTTTGTACAATTACCTACAATGAATAAACCATGTAGTAAATAGATTCAAATAGAAATAGAAATTTCTGTTTGATACACACTGCCGTGAAGTTTACAAAGCATTTTATCGAGAATGAAATTATTCATCCATATATTGATGATTTTACTATGTGAGAACCACTTTAAACTTTAACCATATAATTTTCTAGCTCATTGTGTTAACCAAAAGAGGGGTATATATGTTATAAGATAAATAATCATATTCAAGGTGACAGATGTAACATGAAGGATTGTTCGTCAGAAAGGGCAGTGAACGGAAGAATATTGCGGCAAGTACAAGAGTATTTATTTGTTGTTTTATACTATAAATATTCATAAGCTTGAACACGGCTTAAATAAGCAATTTTTATTTTAGTTATTATAAAAGTAAATAATAAAAAAGTAGGTAAAGATTAGAAGGAATGCATAACGTATTGTAAACATAAATTAGATATTACAAAACAAAAATAAAAACGTTATTTAACTTTATCTAGCAAATGTTTCTTTTCGGAACTCGAATAGCTCATGACCTTTGTCATCTTAGATAATTTATATTGCCCAAACTAGCAAGCAGTGTGTATATAAATGGCTCACAAGAGACTCACGTTCCTTCACATGCTCGCGGACCGGCCAAGACACGGTGTCCGCCACGTTTGCGAATAGAGATTGTATAAATGAATGAATTAATACGAAACTCCCTGATCTCCATTATCATATAGTTACGTAGCTAACAAAGGTCGAAGCTGACTTATTGTGAAAAAAGAAAAAGAATGTGCGTCCGGTAACAGCCTCTTTATTATCTGTGCTTATGAAGCAATACTTCATATCTTTCTATGTTTTTCTTTATGATATTCTTTATGATTTTATACGAAAATAAAATCAATGCCTACGCATTGCAGAGAGCTTATCATCATTATTAGCATCATCATTATTAAATCAGCTGATAAAGCTAATGATGATGTGTTACAAATGCACTAACACATCATCACCATTTCAACCATAGGACGGACCAGATTGCTGGACCTATGTCCAAATTCTTCCATCTATCATTCGTTGTTTCAGCCTATAGATACCACTAAGATATCTATGGGAGATATATCATAAATGCCACGCTTGGGAGGCGAATTGGCGATCGCAGTGAGGTACAATAATACGCAGAGAACGCTGCTGCCCCATCCTTTGGAAACTTTTTTATGACCAGCGGAAATTCCACTTAAGTAATGCACAAAGGGTGAATTATAGAAGATGGTACCCCAGGAATAGAATCCGCGACCGATGATCACAAATTTCAGTACTCAACCACTGGGCTACAACTGCTTTATCTGAATTGTGTGAAATACAAAACTCATCATTATATTGCTTTAAATATATCTATAAATTTATGTTAGTACATAAAATATAAATAATGATAAATTAGTAAAAACATGTTCTTAAGATTAGTAACTATTATAGTTAATTGTGTACGGTATTGCAATATATTCCCGTAAAATGTCACATAATTATCCTTTATTATATTTCATAACTTTATTATTATTACCGTTCTCCAAGCTTTATAAAATTAGTGACTCTTTCGTAGGCAACTGTGTACCGTATTACAATAAACTCCTATTTAATATCTCTAAATAATCTCGCTGCTCATAAAACCTTGTTACGCGCGTAAAATCAAAAATTTTTCAGTGATAATAAACCTTGACAGTAAATTTCTATATTACTATGTTATACCAGTGGTAGTCTATTGTACTATTGTAGTGTAAGATTCCCGGATTATATTTTTATATAATTGGCACCACGTGCAATAATTGTGTAAGGATTTGCACTGCTCGAAAACAAGTTTCCAAAGGCCGACACCATAATGCGATGGAGTGAAGGCGTGGCGATTATGGTTTACCCTCCCTTAGATATCTTTGGGGAAACTTATGCTTCACAGTGGGCGTCTGTAGGCTTTAACGACGACTGTGAAGAACAAGAATAAAGTGGATACTAAAAAGCGGGTTTATGACAGGAAGCGTTAGGAAATTTTGGTAGCTTTATGTTGAAGGATGCTGTTATAGAGGAAATTCAATCTGATTGTAATTTCTATCAAAGTCTTCTAGCATTCTTCTCACGACACTGTTTACAGATATCCTTGGTAGATAATATAAAAAATTAATGAATAAATCAAATCAATAAATAAAGTGATCATTGTGAAACACGTTTTTTTTTTGTAAAAACCAGTAGCTTTTGAAAGAACGAAAATGATCGCAGGTTTTAGCAATTTATAAAACTTTGCTGCCTGTTCGATGGCAAAATCCTTTATCACTGAACTAACTCTGTCCGTTATTATCTATGTCAATTAAAAATTAAATTGAATTATTTTATTACATGTCGTGTCGGCGCGGTAAAGCAATTCGCTTAGCTATTGAATAATCATTGCTGTGACATTCTGACGAGTTCCACAAACGAGCGACCGCTCCCTTGCCAAAAAAACGACATCGGCAATTGTACCGGTCTCTACTAATTAAAACAAAAGCTATAACCCTATATATCTATAAATTGTTACAACTTTCAATTATCAACCTTATTATGTAAGATGCAGAGATGATAATCGATAATATATAGTTAACCGTGCAATAACTTCAACCGGTATGCTCACAGACACCTGTCAGACTTGAACTACTGTTAGCCTGTAATCCTACTAACATAAAATTCTGCCTCGGCCACCTGGTGCATAACTGATGACGAACACACACCAGTTACGACGAACTCTTGCAACGTTGTAATAGCTACGGTTAAAGGATCTTTATAAAATGGTTTCGAACGGTGTAACTTTATGATGGGTATAGTAAAGTATGGCAACCTGATGCGCTGTTATTTAATAGGCTTAAAAAAGATCTGCTCTATAGTCCCGCATTACGTGTGTAAAAATAAATTTTATAATCACTCGAATACTAGTTACATGATCTTAACAATGTGGTTATTTCGTAGCTTTTAAAATATAAAATTGTCGATCCGTTTATTACTTTTCATTCTTTCATTGAACTACATTTTATTTCAGTATTTATATAACATCTACGGAAAAACACAGTAACATCACTACCATTTGCAGTTTTCTCTTTGGTTTCAGGGACAAGTATATACACACATGTATAATAACTTGTAAAGATCCTGAAAAGACGCTAGACGCTAGCCTCTTTGATACGGTGTCATTAGAAATCTATGGAGGAGGAAGCAGTGGGTTTTCTATAGTTGAAAGTGGTACCGAAATGCTGCGAGACGGGAGAGTATTGGCCATTCCGTTTCTGTCCGCTTTTTTCTCGAACCCGACCTAGCTTCGCTTTTCTAAGGTATTCAGCAATTTCGGCTTTTTTGACAGTAAGACTAGGTAATGTGGAATACTTCCTTTCAGTAAATCTCTTTCAGTAGACATCCTTGGAGCATTTCATTAACCCCTCTTATCTCTTATCACAGATAAAAGGTGTGTCTTAGCTGTGATTTGTATAGAAAAAAACAGGTTAGTTTTTACTATTTTTGCGCAAGAACACTATTTTTGTTTCCACGATAATTTTCATGCCGCAAACTGATAAAATAAAAATTAGGCGTAATTAGTTGCGTCGTTCTGGATTTTGGCTTAAGAAACACATTCGGCCATTTATATAAAAAGCCAACATTGTCTATTATATCGATAAACTATAAAGATTTACAAGTCTGTATATAGATCAACAAAAAATATATAAATGTGTACAATTGCACAGCATGTATAGACCTATATAGTTCTGTGGAATATCAATACACTATCACGTAATGGAGGAAAAGTAATAATTGTCTATATTAAAAATGAAGAACTCACAAATTTCAATCAATATTGATATATTTTTTCATTTATAAATTACATTAAACTTAAGGTAGAGTTTTCGCTTAGGCACGCACGCATTGCAATTAAAATTTATTTATATAGATATTAACGTATTTAGTAACGGCTAAAAGAAATACGTGTGTAAAATACGTTATAAATTTATATCTTTAAATTACAAAGAGATTTACTCACCAGGCTTCATATAAAATATAGGTGTACATGAACAATTTACCTTAAAAATCATTAAAGTTAATCACGTCTGGTCAATTTCATTAAAAACTTACAACATAATAATCACACACAAGCTACAGAATGTATAAAATCAAGCACATTATCTTGCCTCTACATTATTAAGTTGTTTGCATTACCTCTACGTGACTCGGGATAAAGTTAATGGAAGGAAATGTGCCATAATTTACGCTAACTTACAGCAACTTAAAGTAACTTGCAAAAACTGCATCGATGCGGTGCCGAACTTGGCTTTTTTTTAATTCTACGCGGCACCCGCATTGCACCTGGCCGCACTCTTGTACCGCATCACAATCTGAATACAGTTATTTACATATCACGACATAATAATCACTGTCTAAGTAAGAAAAGGACCAATATTTAGCCACTTCCGCACATGCAGTGGTAGTAGTGCAATGAAATGCACCGCCCGCCAGCCCGCTGATAAATGCGTATGCGACAAACAATGCGAATCACACAACCGTCACCACCAAATTACTCAACACGTGTTTCACCCCTCCACGGGGCATCTTCAGGAGTTATGTTACACCGATTAGTGCCAAACACAGAGTAATAGTAAAACACAAAGACTAATGCATGTGCGGAAGTGGCTAAATATTGGTCCTTTTCTTACTTAGGATGGACTTTCGCGAGGTAACGCCTGATTCCATTAAATATATTCACTGTCTCTAAATTAACCTTTGATATTTACAGATACGAGTGCATTTGAAACCCTTGTAGTTTTAGGAGCGCTAATCCTGCCTTCCTTCATTCTTTCTCGTCCAATCTCATTCTAGTTTCTGTTAAATTCGGCCCTTCAGGCGTTCCTGACGCTCATGTGTGATCACTATAAGTGATAATAATTCCAAGGGACTAAATGTAAGAACAAATTACTTTCAGCTTAAAGGCTCAATCGCAATAGTATGCAATAGGCTCAAAGCCCACCTGCTCACTTTTGGTTTAATAGTAGAAAAAGCACAGACTAATACTAAAGTAAATTTATAGTTTGTTATACAAATTCAGTTTTTTGGACTGCTTTATAATCTTTTACGAGAGTCGCATCAACAAAGGAATTAGTTAGTGTATTCTATAATGAGTAAGTTACTTTTGTACTAACATATGATTACCTGTCAAATGTAGTCATTATTCCATAGTTATTGTAACCAGTTTTATCAGGAAATATTAATTTGATTTAATTAAATTGTTGGATGAGGAAGTGGTCGCACGAACCGTATTTTAAAAACTAGATGTTGTAAAGGCGTCGTTAAAAGCAAACAAGATATCAATGATTTAAAAAAAAAATAATCGGTTGACTTCAACTTAATTTTAAATAGTTTAAGACACTTAAACACATGCCAAAAAGTGACTAAAAAAGAAATTTTTGGAAATATTTAACCTAATTGTAAAACTAAAGGCACTGTCTATAGAATATAGATCGTGAAAAAGAAATTTAAATGTTTTTTTAGCGCGCGGAACAGATGACTACCGGGGCCTAAAAGTCAATCCACAAAATGGACATACAATCTTGTTACGGTTGTCGGAACATGTTTGATACTAGCTGCTTTCTACCAGTCACTATTGTTAAAATTCTATGAAGGAAGTTAATGTAGGTAATGACGTATTATTTTTTGCTTTTATTAATTTTACTACCAACAAGTCGCCGTCGTGTCGTTGCATCTAATGTGCCCGTCCGCCAGCTGCCTCACAGCGCGTTAGTGCACACAATTTTTCTGCAACATTTAAAAATTAATCACATTTAAATTGCATAATAACTTACGGATGAGAATCGATAATCAAAACACATTGTGGAGGCAATCTCTTATTTATTTTCATATGGCTGAACTGCATTTAAACGGGTAGTAATATTAGGTAAGAGAAACGTAACGTATAATTGGTTCGTATGGTTCAGTCACAGCTTTGGTTGCCTGTTCTATAAACACGATTTCAGTTATTTCAGTCTAAAGGGTGTTAAAAATACAGAAGATCACATATTTGACTTATTTATTATCATCGCTATATCTGCCGTAGGACTCCCATTGATTGAAAACGACCTGCTTTCAACGTTTTCTAATGAATTAGTTATAATTAAAGTCGAAACCATATAATATTTTAACATTACATACATCGTGTGTCTGCTTGATGGATACAATAGATTACTCATACTACATGTGCCCGAGACTTCGTCCGCGAGGAACTTAACAGTTTTTTTTTAGAGTAATTTTTTTTCTTTAAAATTATATCAACTACTTGCCACTATATGTGCCGTCAAAATCAGTCCAGCCATATCAGAGATTAGCTGGAAAAAACAGAGACAACGAGACAGACAAAAATGTAAAAAATGTGATTTTGGATATTTTACCGTATATATTGATATGAATATAGTATAAAGCGGTTATTTTAAAGTCTGTCTATGATATTTCATATTATAAACAGGCATTCCAACTTTATTTATTTGTATAGAAAACGATACAAGAACATTTCATTATACATATATATAGTATCCATCTAGAAAATACACATACTATATATGATGTTAAAAGAAAATATATTTTCATTAGAAGATTATACCTAATTTATTATAAGACACCGAAAACAGGCCGTTTCCAAGTAGAAGTACAACGGCTAAAATAATGACGATGGGCGGTCAATGACCAAAAATACAATTAAAAATGGCTAGAAATTAATAATTATAATTGTGTTATGAATTATACAGCATTGTACAGTTCACACACTATTTAGTGTACACAATACAAATGCATATGAAGGTATTCCGAACTCGACTTTATTCGGCAATCGATATTGGTCGCGATACCATTGTCTAACGGTTAGCCGTAACAGCAGTACTTACCTCAGACTTCCCACACGTGAAGTGATGCTCCCGTTTAAAGAATTACGGGAAACATCGATAATATTTACGGTAAATACTCTGATAATATATGAAAAGATTACTATTTCATCCTTATCTGGTAGACTTACCGCAATTTACACCAATGATCGATAAAGATTTATATCTATGTCATTTATAATTTTAAATGGTAACCCCCTCAATTCATAATAATTTTATGAGTATTCGATAGAAATTTATAGATCATCTATATACATGAAAAAGAATTTTTTGGATACGTACGATACGGATATTTTTTTAAAGTCATTTTACAGACACAAAGAAAATTCTTAAAGAGGGAAAATATAAAAAATTGCGATTAAAAGAGTTAAAATAAGACATAGGAAAACTGTAGCCAAGATTTTATGTATTTGACGTCAATTAAAAGCAGAGATTTGTTAGTATGTAATAGAGAGCAGTGGTAGCCAAGCGGTGGAGGACTGAGACTTATGTTTGTAGTTGGAGTGTTCGATTCCCACGATACATTCTTATACATAATTCTCACTTTTGTTGTCACACTTGTGTTGTGTTCTGTTTCCAGAGGATGGGCAGCAGCATTCTCTGCGTACCATAAAACTATACAGCGAAAGTCAACCCACCCGCCAAACGCGGCGATTATGGTATATCCCCCCATAAAAATATTTAGGGGAGGCCCACACCGTGGGCTTTTACGGACTGAATCGGCGATGAATTCAAAAATATAATCTGTATAATAAAATTTGTAATGAATTTTACATTGTTAAAAAAAAAGTCTTTCAATGGACGAAACAAAAAAATGTAAATAGCCGTTGTTTTATTATTACAACTTTAAATCAATAAATGAAGTGATCATTTCGAAGTATGTTTTTTTATTTATGTTTTTCTATAGGGTTGCGACACTAATAATTTTTGATATAACGAAGTCGCAATGAGCAGATTATTTATTCATACAAAGCGTAACTAAAATATTTAATTATAAATCACAATATTGATGTATTTATAATTTTTTTGTAGGCGATGGTAAAATCTACACAGCTCTGTTTCGTGTTAGGTATAAAGTAAATGAACTTGGTATAATAGTTATTTTTATACTCTTCCTTGTATTCAACATTCCATCGATAAATAATGCCGATAACGATTTGAAATATCGATATTTATACAACCAACGCGTTTTTTACCTACAGTTACGAATAAAAAAAATATTATAATTACATTCTTATTCTCTTGTTACATACAAATGATAAAATTATTTAAATATTGCCTATAAGAAACGACTATTATTAAAAATGACGTTCATTTATTTAAATACATAAGTTTTATTTTCACCTTTAAATATAAGGGCTACAAATATTTAGTTTAATGATATAATTAATATAAAATTATTCTCTGTGATAATTCTTTATGAAACTGACTTATTCAATATGATCAATTTAAGACCTCCAGAAAGACCTTAAAATGTCTGCATAGAATTTATAGACCGGATATCTCCGCTTTTAATGCACAGTACCTTGTTCATCATCATTGGGTCTAAGTCTCCCTATAGATTTCCAATTGGACACATGGAAAGAATCCTTTATTCTTCTGATGAATGTCTTCTGATAACATTAACAAGGCCCTCTGTTCATTTTTTGAATTAGCGTTATAAACTGCGCTTGCTGGTCAGTGGTCTGCACTCGTAAACCTAAAGGCCCCAGCGACCTGCCCGTTACTGCTTCAACTCGCCAATCACCTAGGCCACGTTAGTTATTTTTGTTCGTCAACCTATTCTACACCTATCTTCTAATACCTCCATCAAGATTTTTGAGATTCTCTCACGATTCAATCCATGCGAAGAATCGTTTTAAAGCAACGTTCTGTAATGAAAATAAAGCATAAATCTACTGATATATTTACAAAACCTCTATGTTTAATTAAAAACACATCATTATTACGTCAGTCGATAGACGTTCACTGCAAGGCATTGGCCTCCCCCAAAGTTTGATTCTATGACCGGTCTTATGTTGTCTGCATCCAGTAACGTCTCGTAATCTTGATTTTTTCGTCGATTTAAAAATACATTGCGTGGTTATGATTATTAAAAGTTATATTACTCATGTCATATGGATTGAAGTCCTTTGTTCCCTATTAATGACAACTGCTTGTTCATAAAGGTTAATAAACGATAAAGATCGATAATTTTAAAAGCATCAAAATCCCATCCCTATTGCAGTATATGCAGTACTGCGCCCTTGGTTGCGACTGGGCGGCGACCCCGGCGATCAAGGTCGCGTCGCGTCGCACACATCGTCACACCGCACACAGACGCAGCCGCACACGTTAACAAACGCACACAGGTGCAATGACTGGGGTGCTATACGCTCCTATACGATTGATGTCGGCTCCAATTTAATCTGTAGATGTTTTAGCACAATAACCTTACGACTATGACCTCGTAAGTGGTAGGTAGACTCGTAAAGAACGAGACGCAATATCGCACATTATTCGAGAAAAATGTGATGCAAAAACATCGACTTGTAGACTAGTGTCCCTGTGTTTTTGACAAACACTCACACATGTGCATTTTTGTATAAGTAAGAAATAAGGAAAATTTTATAAGTAAACAAATTTAAAGCTTGTACTATATGGTTTAACTAATTATATACATATAACATACATACATATACATATACCTGACATTTCCATTTTTGTACCGAGTCATCACTATATCTCTTGAACCATAAGTCGTAGAGACTTGTAATTTGGTAGAAATATTTCTATATAGTTTCTTATACATGATGTATTTACTGGCAAATACATCCATTTATTTATTTCCGTTGCTACGTGACAAGCCAGTAATTTCTGACAATAATTAATTATAACATTTAGTAGTCCGAATTCCAAAATCGCTTTTTAATAAATTTTTGAATATGGTGTACTATACATTAAATATTAGTAAATAAGATATACATCCACTTCTTTCAAGCTTACATTTGCATTTAATCATTCTACATAGAATAGTTGCTATTTACGAATCACTATGGATGCATTATTTATGTGCGTATTTCCTTTTACTCCATCATTGTATTGTTGTATTTAGTCGATTTACGTAACACTCCATCAAGAGTTTTCCGATGTTTACTGGTAATTATTACTGATTTATTCTTATATTGAAAAGAACTTATCTGAATGTTTAATAAAAATAAAATGTAGCTAGCCAATAACATAGACTATTTATAAATAAGAAATTACGGCTAAACCACTCGTCTACTTGAATGATAAATTATTATAGCTACATCTATTTACCAAGACTAATTTATTACCTATATCTCTATTATTAATAATTCTAGTGAAATAAATTACTTTGCAGACTTCAACAGTTGTAGTACGTAAGGTTAACATTTGAAATATAGAAAATCTGGTCCTTTCTTTAAGGTATATTAAATCAGTTACTCTTTTATTGGCAACTGTATGTCTGAATTAATATGTGATAAATTCATAAAGATAAATGTTGGTTAACTTTTTTATTATTTAAAATTAAAAAAAAATGAACACCTAAAGTGCAGCGAGCGGGGCACATCTTTCATGCAACCGTCGGTGAAATAGTCGTATTCGTGGCGATATTTGGGGTAGGCCTATGCTTTGCAAAGAGCGTCTCACGGCTAAAAGTAAGAAATTTAAAAAGTTTATTTAACAACACCTGTGAAAAAACTCGGTGCAAAGAATTTTAAGTAATAATAAAACTTGACGATGAGTTTCTCTAACTACTGTTTTATGCAAATTGTGAAAGTGATCGCAAAAAAACTAGACTGAGTGTTGTTGACTCTTTCGAGGTATATTGGGAACACTTCGTAGCTTTAAATTGAAAGATTCCATTCGATGTACACAGATGAAGTTTTTGCGATCCTATGTCATCAGTCAACCTAATGGAAGGCCTACCCACGTCGCGTCCACCGGCTCCTGGTTGCCATTCGAGGAGCTTCCGGCCCTATCGGCTGAATGGTTGGACTTGGCCCTATGGTTGAACGACGAAGAGAGAGATGCTATTACAGATATATCGACTATGAATTGACATAGCTTGATGAAAACGTTTTTTAAACTATTTATTAATACTGCAAAGATTAAATGCCAAATATTATTGCTAAGCCGGGATAACGGTAATCATTTAGTCTTCATGAATATATCATTATGCAAACAAAAATATTTGACAATTCAAAATTACATATTGACATTAAAAGAAATAAATTCTCTTTTATATTTCTAATAACAGTTAACCACAGTTTATGTTTAGTCATGTATTGTATATGTTCCTGGATACGACATTAAGTTTTGAGGTTAGATTTTTCAATTATATATACTAGTAAAACCTTACAATACATTTCTATGTAACGTTTCTGAATAATCACATATTGATTATAAAAAGCAGTGAGTAGTAGTTGCCCAGGGGTAGAGTACTGAGACTTGCAAACGTAGGTCAAAGGTTGAATTCCCGGGACATGATTATATAATTCACTCTATGTGCATAATTTTATATGATAGCTCAGAATCAAATTTTTAGAGTATAACCGCAAGCGTCCTATGCTTAACATAATATCACACCGCGATCACCAACCAATCTGCCAAGTGTGGCGATTATGGTATACCCCGCATAGTTATCTTTCAGAAAGACCTATGTTTTACAGCGGGCATCTATATGTTTAAACGACATCGACGAATTAAAAGAATTTGATTATAGATAAATTTATATAATTATCCTTTAATGTGAAGAATATTTAAGTAATAATAAAGCATAAGAATGAATTACTCTTTTATATTAAGGATATAGAAAGTGACAACAAGAAATCCTGAGTTTTTATGTGCTCTACTCACATAAGGACACGTTTGGAATTATCGTAGCTTTATGTTGAGGGATGCTATTATAGGATAGGTCAATTTTATTTTAGTTTCTACCAAATTGAACGCTGGTATTCTTCAGTCAGTCTGAAATATGTCTATTTTTTATTTAGAGTAGAAGAATGTGATCTCAATAGGAGGTAAATTTTATTCTAGTTTCTATAAAGTTATACTCTTCTGTCATTCTGATGACGTATACAGGTAATCAATAAGAAATATCCAAAATATATTGTAAATAAACAATTTTATACACACATACATAAAAAATTTCTAAGAATAATATTTCTGGTTATGTATAGTTTTGAAATTAATTGAATAGAACTAAATTAATATTTAAAATGCGAGCGTGTCGGTGTAATGCCATTAGGTGTTAAGTTAAAAGATGCTATTGTAATGTGGTTCAATGGCTCAATCTAATACTAGTTTCTATCAATTTGACCTTTTCCGGCATTATTTTTACGACGTATACAAGTGGTCGTTGCGGATGATTCTCAGCGGATAAAGAAATGAATTAATATTAAATTCTAATAATAATAGTGTAAATTAAATGCATGAAAAAATATAATAATATTATATAAATCGACACAGAGAAAGAGCAAAAAATGCGATACCAAGGCGGTGTAAAACTGAAATAATCTCACCCAGACATGCATTTTAATTGCATGCACAAAGGAAAAAAAACAATGAACTATTGCTAGGGAGAGTGACGTAAGGATTCCTCGCTGTCTTCCTCACACTCGCTGAGTGTCGGCCGTGTGGGAGGGAGTGCCTGAATATCTTGTCGAAAGGGCAGAATCGGCGTGCATTTCTGCGACGTGACGCAACACTTACGCAAGGGATCATTGACCCGAAGGTGACCCGCGGACCTTGGAGCCCTTTGAAGGTTCACTAAGGACGGCGAATAGCGCTGGGGACCGAATGGGTTTTTTTGTACTCTGTTTCATATTACATTAGGCAGATAATCGACATAAAAGCATTTCTTAATGCATAGCTATTTTGTTAATTAAAAGTATTTATTGATAAAGTATTTATGTGTTTGTTCAATGCAGTTTTTACTTTATTATAACAACAATCATTAATAATATAATTTATATACAAAAATGTTAAAATAAAATACAAAAATGTTATTACAATAAAGCATTCATACAATACTTTAGAGTATATTCGTCAAACACAGCCCAAGTTAAACTATTGATAGCCATTCGAATCTTCGTTGTCTCAGCTCATAGATGCCCACTGTAAGGTCTAGACCTCCCCAAAGATATCCATAGGGAGAGAAACCATAATCGCCACGTCTAGAAGGCGGAATGGCGATCTCACTGTTGTCTTATGGTACCCAGAGGACAACGCTGCCCATCTTCTAGGAAACTTGTTTGTGAAGAGTGGCGCCATCGCGATTTTGATACCCGGGACACAATCTTACATAATTTACACTTTGTGATATCATTATATAGAAATTCTACTGCTCACAAACAATTTTCAAGTGGATGACCATAATACCTCACAGCGATTGCCAACCCGTCTGTGGGCTAAAACCCACGGGGGTTGTGGGTTGTGATAGTAATGGCAAATATTATAAAATGAACTATTATTGTCGTATATATTTGAAAAAACTTTCATTAAAAAAATATTATCGAGTTTACTCAAAGCCAGAAAGTATTTGTATTAAGTTCAATTTTTGATCTAGCATAAGTAGTAGCATAAGTAGTAGTCAAACATATTTAATTTTGTTATGTATAGCTTATGCAAATTTATATTATATTTTGCCGTTTGCGTATCTGTTTATATTATATGTAAATTAAAAAATACAGTAGCAAATATTTTGTGTGAATGGAGAAAAATATTTGATATAGAATTTTTGAAGACTTTTCGCGACAGTCGATTTAATAAATTCTGTACTCAAAAATAGTTTCACGGTCCATTGTATACATAAAACGTAATGAATTTTATACAAAGCATTTTCCCCGTTGGTACATGCAGGCGGCTGAGCACAGAACACGTGCGCGCAAACAAACGAACGAGCACGCGTCCCGTCACGGTATATATAAATAATAATTCGATACACGTGAACAAAATCCGCCATGTAAAACGATGTTTACCATAACATCGCCACATGAATTCATCTAACGAAGCGATCAGAGGTCACGTGGTAACTGCATGTCGTTTGATTCAGCGGGTTCACTAACTTCATGACCGGCACGAGACTACCGATGTATTTTTGAATGTTTACGTAGAGGGAATGAGTTTTTTTTTTATTTTACAGATATACATGTGTAGAAAGATACTGCTCTCTTTAGACACTATCATATAAGTCATCGTCGAAAGTCGTCCAATGAAATCATATTTTATCGTTAAATTAGACAGTATACCGTAGACTAAATAAACCACATCTCTGAATAAGCAATTTATTTCTTCTAATATCGCAACCTAGCCCATGAAAATTAACATTTTTACACTAAAACAACAAGCTTAACAGATCTCAAATGGCATTTGTTTCTGTCAAATAGTAACTTAGCAAATGTAAAATAGCAATACAATACGTCTCTGTTTAAATAACACTTGAAAATATTAAAAATCGATGTACGAATTTAAATCTTGCCCTTTTGTAAGGTTTAGTCCACGTATATTATCTTTTATAAACACATTCGTTACTTTTTCTTTCAACTTATTTCTTTTAAAAATTATAGGTTTTATTTAGGAATATTTACTTTACATACAGTTAAATTTTACTAATATGGAGTCGGTCTTGAATACCGCATCATGCAATTCAACGAAATGTTACGTAATTCGTCAATAAAAAAAAAACATTGTAGCCGGTTTAATCTCTTCAATTTAAATGTCAGTACCAAAGTAATGTTCTTTAGGAAAACATGTTTACTCACATCCATGTATATATTAGTATAGATTTTTTTGTCAAAAGACGTTTACTCTTAGGTTGCTATTTCACTGGTTCCTCAGGTCGAACATTAATTCCCACATGCTTTAGCGAATACTCATATAAAGTTTTCCTTGTAAAAATGCAGCACTTAATTATATAAAAAAAGCCTTTGGTTGTAAATGAAAGAATTTAAATTGAAAGCGTTTGACCGAACTGAGCTTCTTGTCTTCTGTATCATTCACCATCGCAGACATCAAGTCGTGTTTATTATAACATATTTTCTGCTCTACTCATCTTCGTGTCTATATAAATAGATAAAACGAATTCAATATGCAATTAAACATTTATTATGTACTAAATAAAAGGAATAAATATATTGTTTAACATGTTATAAAAACCATTTAATAGATATAAAATATTATATGTATGAAAATTAATGAACGCTTTGCACATATTTAAAAATTCGTAGATAGTGTATGGTATTATTAGACTTTAAAATACATAGTTATCGATAGCATAAGTGTTTGTGAGTATATTTTCTACTCTCTACTTTAAATAACGTCCAAGAAGAGAAAGGTCTGTATAAAGCAGCGGCAAAAACACAGTACGAGATTTGAATCAACTTCACTCCTTAGACAAATGTAATAAATAATAGCGCCCTATTTGAAGCTAAGCCAATAAAAACGTAAGATCGGACGAAGGGCCAGACAAAGGCGGGTCACCTTGTGGTCGACGCTCGATTGCGTAATCATTTTTTACGTGTTTTACATTCCGATAATCGAGGAACTGGACTTAATCGAATTCATTTGCGGTTTATTTGCAGTGTTTTAAATCGATATACTATAATACACTACACCATCCATCTCTATAACTATTTCGATAGCTGTTTCCCAAAAGTCCACACATATGTTCAGGATTTATATTAACTTTCATCGTCACCATCATTTCAGTTTCAGGTAGTCCAATGCCTGAAATAGGGAAACCTATGTCCCCCTTGTACTGTAAATTTTAATAGAACCGATTGACAGTAGCCTATATCCAATGTCTTTGAAGGCCTTAGCAAGTTATTCTCTCCATCTTGTGATTGTACATCCTACGCTGCACTTGCAGCTCTGTGCTCTTTACTTCGATCTTAACCAGTTGTAACTTCTTCGGAGTTTGCGAAAATTTCTAGTTTTTCCTATTTTTTCCTAGTTTCGACAAAATGCATCATAGAATACTATGGAATTATAACTGGTAGACTTCCCGTACAAGCCTTTCTTTGTCTTCGCAGCGGAAGAGTGTCCTATTAAGAAATTTACCACGGAAAAATAAGTCATAACTTAATTGCAATTGAAAGCCATCAACCAATTACCAGATGTTTATCGAGTCTGATTATTTACAATAAACTTGATTCAATTAAGCAGTAGACGGAACGAAAACTATATTCTTATATGATATGCTGTATTTATTTTGAGGCTTAACCATCATCCTAATTCTGTGTGATTAAAAGTAATCATAATTAAACTTAAATAAAATTACGTGCTAAGAATGATTATATTTGCGATCTTATAAATTATACTATAAGTGAACAGTGGTAGCCCAGAGGTGGGAGCTGAGAGTTGTGATCGTTGGTTGCGGGTTCGATTCCTTCGATCTTATATAATTCACACTTTGTGCATTAAATATATAGGATTGTAACTGCTCACAAACAAGATTCCAGATGATGAGCAGCAGCATCCTCTAGGTACCATTATACAATACTGCAAACACAAACCCACCTGCCAATCTCATAGATATCTTTAAAAGAGGCCCATGTCTTGTAATGGGCGTATATGGGCCGAAGCCAACGAAATAACAAGACAATAAATTCCATGTCCTAATTAGTCAAAAACAAGACGACACAGCTTCGCTAATCATGTGCCATTTTGAATAAAAAGTGTGAATAGCTGAAATAGTCCTCTTTTTACTTTAATTCGGTAGGTTTAATAATGAGAAGAAAAGAATATTCACCAATGCTCTCAAATGTCCCGAATAGGGAGCCCTATAACATTACGAAACGAAATAAGGTCATCCAAATAAAAAAAATACATTCGCTCCCGACAATAATTCCTGTACAGACGCCTAAAAACAGTCGGCCGACAACAAACGCGACCGAAATAATAAATAAAGACAGACAGATGACCTTGCGCAACTATACATAACCTACCTCTATTCGATCTAAATTTTTTTGTTCTAAAACCGGACCGTCAAAAGACTTCCAGACTATTATTGTGTTCTGGGAATCGAACCAGGGACCAGACGGCGTTAGGGTAGGTCACAGTGACTTTTCGGTCACCTTGCCGGCCGTTGACCCGTTAGCCTTCGCTCATGCATCCTTAGCCGCCGTCTTTGTACCTATTATATGGTGCACCGTTAGAGATTTTTTTCTACCCACTGAATTGAAAGGTGGTTATTTAAATTTGTAAGACGCGTTCCCTTTTATTGAATGTCGAATTATAAGCAGGGTCCAACCGAATGTTCTCGGACGCACCTCTTGCAATGGTAACCTTGTTAATAAAATTACTAAATATTTTTATACCACAAGACATTAGTGGCCATCTTGATTCTATAAACTCAGTACAGCTTGATAATAAATGTGATATCCATCAGTTGACATATAAGTACATAACTCAATGACAAATATACATATTTTCGGTGATGTTTGAATTTAGTCACCTTAAAATTTTTCGTTATTCTAGCTAAAATAATAATAAACTTTAGAACATTCCTTAATATCTTCTAATTTAAACGAGAGATAAATGTTTTAAAATATCCTTTAACAAAGGCTGACTTAGGTACAGAGGAGATACATTTTGGCATCATAGCATTAAATTAATAGGTCTTTACACGTACGTACGTATAGCTCAAGACTGTTGTACAAAATTTTGTTTAACAAAACCCTATTTATCATTATAATCTTATAATAGAAACTAATAACTTACCGTAATAAATATTTAATTATTTTTAATGTATGTTCTTTATCAGAAAATAGTTATGATTTCAGAATTTCTTAAAATTATATTTTTTTCTTGTACGAAGATTTTCGTTGCAATGACTCTATGAAGAAAGAACTCATAAATTGACTACTGATGGAATGAGTCCACCAATTTACGTACTTGGACAGTGTCGCATCAGAAACTGGATAAGTCTTTAAAGATAACCAAGGCCAGGACAGCTTTGGCTTTGGCCCTTATGCGGTAATCACATAAATTAACTCAGGTCATGGGTATTGGTATAGCCCCCCCACCCCCCACCCCACCCACTAGCCAGGCCGACAACGTAGTTAAAGTCGCGGTTAATCGCTGGACGCCGGCAGAGTAAGACCAGTTATCATGGCGATCTCTGAGTAAAGCCTATGCATTGCAGTGGGCGTCTATCGGCTGAAAAGAAGAAGAAATAGAAGAAAAGCTATTTAAATTAAAATTTAAGTTCCCGTAAAGTTGGTACTGTATGGGTGCAAGATGTGGAAGGTAACGAAATAACTCACGCCATGGATTGAAGATTTTACCTGTGCTCCCGCAGAATTCTTAGAGTTTTCTGGCCTGGTAAAATCTCCAGTGCTGACCTACTGGAGAGTTACAAATGAAGTTGTATTACCCACACATATTATAACGAATTAAAGCAAGCCATGAACAGCTAGATCATAAACAATCAGCATAAGTTTTGGACAACTAAAACAGAGGGATCATCATTATCTTTTCGGCCGTATGATGTCCACTGATGGACTGAAACTTGCATATAAATTTGAAAGCACCGGATGGAAGTGGCCTCAACAAAGTCGTCTGTACACTTTTCAGATATACATGATACATCATGACATTATTAAAGTCGTCGGAAAACACTGGATTTAGGTCGATTCAGACTACAATACAACACTTACACATGTACTATGGAGATTTAGTTAAAATATTTTCCTTACATAATCGACATAACTGCTAATTGGTTACTGTGAATTAATTAATGAATTGACAAACAGGAAACTGTACAACGGGAAGAACCTAATCCCGTCGTTGTTTCTTAAAAATTCTTCCGATACATTGACAGGAAATAATTGTGTAACTAATTATAGATGATACTCGGAAATACGACCGCTTTAGTGTAAAAACAACGAGATGTTTCCTCGAAGTTTTCTAAGATTTCAGAAGTTGAAACAGAGAAATATATTAAATCTTCTATTTATCGGTAAAGATAAAAGTTTTTGTAATAACGAATCGTAATTTTACTCGTAGGACATTCACTGCTATACTTGGATTCCCAGTAATACGGGTAAGACGGGTTGGAAGTAGCCTGTATCCAGCGGGTTCCATTGACCTTCGCGAAGTCGTCGTCACCTCATGGTTGGGCATCCAACGCTGCTCTTGCTGGTCGGTGGCCTCCACCCTAAAAGCCACCTGTTCTAAGTGCTATATGGCCTGCCTGCTGCGATTTCAACTTGCTGCTCTACTAGGCTATGTCGTTTACTTTAGTTCGTGTACAGATCTCCTCATTTTTAATTAAGTCTCGTTGGAAAATTTCGTGTAAAGCTCCATAGTTCGCTGAGTGACTTCATGGCTTTATATCACGTCTATAGTTTACTATCATTTTACTTATCTTTCCAATACTTTTTGTTATAAAAAACATCATATACTGTGTACACTAATTAAATTACATAATGACTTTTATTATTACCACCAATAAGTTATACATAAAATATTTTTCCTCGAATTAACTAAAGGATGTTTTCTTAATTAGAATAATTTTTGGTCATAAACTTCCCTGTTTAATAACAAAAAATATCAAGTTAAAATTATAGTATATTTTAACTTCTCGAGTGTTATTGAGAAAATTATTGGTACGTGACTTTATAGCAAAGCAGTTTTCAATATAATGTTACTTACAAATATTTACAGGGTGATTGTAGTGTCATCAAAAAGCTTTAAAACTTCTACACTTTTATTTTCATTCGCCCGGCGTAAAATGATCTCTTTGAAATATGTAACCTTAATTTATTTTTTCTATTACAATACGTCAGGCCAATAACTTCTCGTTAGTATACAGTCTATATGGACAAGGAAAATAATTAATTTTAATATGTAGCAGTCCGAATATTGAAAATGCTATTTATTACTATAGTATGGTGTAATATGCATTAATTGACAGCAAATAAGCTATATCTTAACCATTTTAATGCTTTTACACAACCAATCAACCGATATACCCAAAAAAAATATTTAGTGAAAAATAAATAAATGTTTATTTTTCTTAGGCTACTTCCTCTATCATTATACTTCTTAAAAAGAAACAATGAATTGTCCTTAAGTATAATTGAATGTTTGTATTTTTAAAAATGGAATGCGAAACTTTACGAAGCTTACGTAATTGTTTTGTATTCTCTTTAATAATAACAACGGTGCATTTAAACTGTGTTGACATTTAAGATCAGTTTTATTCTTTTTTTATTTTAAGAATAAATGCTAAAAACCTGTACAAATGCAGCGAACGCATATAGAATTGCGCAATTCCTATTTATTTATATTCACGATTTATCAATTATAAAGGAACATCTTATTAACATTAGCAGTAATAATATTCTTTTAATAAAAACACTTTTGTATCATAAACGAAATGATAAAATCGTTCACCTTTCGGTTAGTAATACATGCTATATCTATGTGACGTAAGTCATCACCGTCATAATCATCAGGTTAACCGCTAGACGTCCACTGTAAGGCATAAGCCTGCGCCATAGGTCGCAACGATGACTAGACTTGCCCTGCTCCCTTCTAGTGACTTCCCGTTACCTTCACTATATCAACAACATTTTAAAACTCAAAACTCTGCATAACTCTATGGAGTCGAGCTATATCATCACACAGTCCTTGCACGAGAGCCGTTAAACCTACAGAAAATAGTAAGATATCACTTTGATAACAGTAATTGTCACAGAAACTTCCACTTAGATGACCTTTCTCTAAAGTAAAAGACAAATAATTAGTTAAATTATTGATTCATAGATTTCCTATTACGATTATTTTTACGAGAATCTCTTTAAAAAAATTATAAAAATAGAGGATAATAGTATATCATTAAATATTCAAGATTTTTTTTTAATTATTGGATTTAATTTGCTAAATAAACTAAACTGGAATGTGCCTCGTTCTAATGGCCGTCTGCGTAACAAAGTGACTTTCAACTTGCCTCCACGACGAACCAATTATAGTCACCAATTGCCGATGCGGCGTATGTGTAAATCCTAAAATAAATACTCTTCAAGAAATAGATATTTTTATGTTAAAATACCTAATTTCTTTCAAGCTTTTTCATATATAACCAATCATCTGGATTTAATTAACCATAATTATAATTATATCAGCTGATAGACACGCCCTACAGAATATAGACTTCCACAAAATATCGCCTCGATGACCAGTATTTCGTGCTCCATCTGATGAATCCTCGTGACCTTAACTATGTCGCCGATATGTTATAGACAAAATGAAGTGGAAATATAAGAAAATAAAGTTAATTTAAATACATCCAGATTTTTATAAAATTTAAAAATGGAACGGAAAGATGATTGAACGACCAGTCAACCAGCATCTACGTCTCGTAATCATAATCATGATTATAGTAAACCGTAATTATAGTAATGTCAGAGTGACGCAACACCGCGTCGTGATTCATTTTACCTTGCGTTCGACATTGTTCAACTCCCTTCCCGGAATTAAGTCTAGACTTGTTTGTGATTGTCCCGCCGGAGCGATGCTATGGAGATAAGCGAAGCGGGCAGACTCTATTAAAGAACTCAAAAACTAATGTAATAACAAATATTGATATTCCTAACTATAGTTACGGTACGGGTACGCGTTACGGTACGGGAATTGTGCAAAAAACAACTATGTACGATGTCCCAGAAATCAGCGCCAACCCGAAACAGATTTGGATAAACTAACTCCAGAAAGTTAATGTAAACAAATCTATGTCACAGTTCAATATGGCCAGTTAAAATTGGGTATTAAAATAAACTTATTTATATGATTTTACACATAGTGCAGTAATTTTTTCAAAAAACAGACAATAGTAATATTTGTGGAAGAAATTAAAATACAGAACATCACAGAGTGTACATAATTCGTTTACTATTCTGAATTCAAGAAATACGTGGAACAGATTTTCTGGAGTTAGCTACTATGAGCCTATCGATATAACATTGATTTATGGAATTGGCTGTACATAGTATCAAGTCAAGAAGTGTACAAGATTTTCATGAAAACTCGCTGGTTCTATTAATTTTAAAATGCAGAATCTTGCATAGTGTCGTATTTTTACAAGCCGAGTCAAGACATAAGACATCATAAGGTTCATTTTTTTCGACTTTAATTTCACTTGTTGGTCAATTTATCTTCAACTTATAATGACTACTTGGATTTACTATTTCAGAAAATAACACATTTTATTTTATTACAGTCGAATCTAATTATTTTTTCATTTTTGTCGTTTCAGCCCATAGACGTAAACTTCAAGGCCTTCATGGCCTCCCCCACAGATATCTACGGGGTATATACCAATTGCCACTTTTTGCTGGCGGGTTGGCAATTAAAGTGTGGTATTATGGTACGCAGGTGGCGCTGCTGCCCATCTTTTGGAAACTTGTCTGTGAGCATTGGCAGTCCCATATAATTAAAGTATGACTTATAAAAGTCAGCAAGTATCAGTCCTGTACCAATGGGCTACTACTGTTCATAGCTACACGGCTTTTTTTATTTTACCACGAAATAACTAACTGACTTCTCCTTATTCAAACCCTTCAGTCCTATTACTAATTACTCTTAGTTCTGCAAAACACTCGATAGGTCGGTAACATGAAAATAGAATAAAAATGTTTCTATTCTTTCTTCTACCACAGTAAATATTAGTACTCCTTTTTTTTTCGATACACTATAGTTCTTCGTTCTTTTCAATACACCAACATTTATTACTTCATAAAGGACATCTCTATTTATTTTACTATGTCCTCGTCCTAAGGATATGTTCATAGCAAGGTTATCTTGTGCAGTGTGCGTCGAACAAAATCAGTCTAGCCACTGTATTGCTAGACTCTTTAAAACTTTTGTGTAGATATTAGATTAGTTTAAAATAAAGTTTATGTATTTAATTTTAAAAAGTCTCCCATTTGTATAGGTATTTAATTTACATAAGTGATTATAAACCATAGATATTTCTATCTTTTTAGTTATTTACAAATAGAAAAAAAATAAAAAAATTATACAACAAAAATTTGTAGTCGATATAAGTATATAAATATGTATGATAATCAGAAGTATGCACATAGGTATATCAAAAAATATAATCAAAAGCGATTTACATGAGATATGCACTAGAAATAAAGATAAACTTAATACATCTTTTCCTAGACTTCCATTAATTAGTACTCTATCAAAAATCTTGTTTTGTATCACAATATAGACCTGCTATGCTCGGAAGATCAGAAATGTACGTCGCTCGAAGAATTGCTTGTCTGAAATAGCAAAGGGCGGGGCAGCCCTTCATGCAACCGGTGGCCGTTGGGACCGAAAGGTTCTATGAAAAATCACGAGTCAGTAGCCAGACGCGGCATGAATAGACCCTCTGGGTGGACGGATCACATAGTTTTAGTACAAGACCGGTCTTTGCATCGAACCTTGGGGAAGACCTGTGCCTTGCAGAGGGCGATTATCAGCTGATATAACGATAATGATGGCACTTCCATAAAATATCTTATATTATTATGTAATAAATTTAATACGTTAATTAAAAATTTATTCAAAGAAAAATCATATCATATAGTGTAGGATTTAAGTGATAATAATGCTTTGGAATATATTGTTCTATTTCTGTATTAAAGAAGTTAAAATGACCATAAATAAACTACCTAAATTGGTTGTAAATCCTTCTTAGATATGGTGGGTTTTGGAACCCACGAAGCTTTATGTAAAAAGAAGCAACTGAAACGACTTCTACACTGATTTTAATTTCTATAAAATTGGATTCTTCTAGCATTCTTTTGGTGAAATACAGAAGCAGTTATTTTAAATGATCCTTAGTGCTTAATGACATGAATACATAAATTAATGTTCATATAATAGGAGCCTACACAAAACTTTTTATTAAAAAAATACAGTAGGGTTTGCGTAAAAATAAAGAGAGCAGAGATTCACTTTGCTTTATTCATGTTGCAACATTTTATAAAACAATACAACTGTGTTTTGGCTGGTCACGTAACTATAAGGGCGAATACCATAACTCCTCTGACGAATCAATACAAAATAATGGTTCATAAAACCGGAAGTCAGAAGGCATATCCTAATAGTTAATACTTAGGAGCTAAAGAAATTAGTACAAGTGGTTCATCATCTATTTTTTATATTATTATAGAAATTTAATGTTTTTGAGAGGTTTATTTATTACCAAAAAATGACGTCATCATCCTCACTATTTCAGAAGTAGGACTATTGCTAGACGTAGATCTGCTCCATAGATTTACAACAGAACCGTAAGAAGAGAAGAAGTCGTAGCACCCTGTATAAGTCTCCATCTTCAAAGACCAAGCGACCGCGAGCGTAATATGTGGTCTGACATAAACAGACCAAATTATGTAATTCAAAACTATAAGCATCGCAACTACCAATGTTACTTTTAAATATCATATCACCATCAACACTTCAGCCGTACGATGCCCACAGGTGGACAAGAACCGATTGAAAGCGACCTGCATCCAACATAGAAAGAACCATAATTAACCCATAATTTTGTCAGTGTAATTGTATTGTTGATTGATAAGTAAATCATTTCGGCGCTTTTGACATGTATATTAAAGCATAAATAAATTGTGTTCGTCGAATAACATCGTATATATGGTGATGTATAATTGAAAATTAGTCAAGTCATTCCAATAAGTACTCCGTGTTGACTCACAAAGCAGAAAATCGGGAAGCGTGTGAGTCACAAGGTTGGGGTCATTCAACACCTTTTCGGGTTTTCCCATTATTATCATAATGCGTGTGTGAACTTTAAAAAGTTTCCGCGTCGTAGGTAGTTCAATTAATATTGACTTTTCTTGTTTACTTTGACCTCTTAAATGTTTAACTTTTATGGTTTTAGAGACATTTCATTATTATTCAACTATTTGATGAACAGATTCTATGCAGCCATAATAACTATTTAAATTTGCAAGCGTGTTTGATCATTTACGGCGCTAATGTTTATTAAAATTAAAATCCGACATAATTTGGATAAATTACAAAAAATAAATAATTCTTACCACCAATTGTATAGTTTTCATTTTTATACTTGTGAAAAATTTTAAATCGACTGTTTATATATACTTAGTCTTGCCATAAATATTGTTATAAAGAAAAGCACGATTTTTTTTTTATACGTAACATTTATTCCTTTCATAGTGAGTTAGTTTAATACATCAATATATAACTATTAAAAATATACAATGTTTATTCGAAGTGGTCTCCATTGGCTGCAATACAGTCTTTTAAACGTTGAGGCCAGTTATCAATAGCAGCACGAACTCTTTCTAGAGGAAAATTCTTCACTGCCAACCGAATGGATCGTTTTAGGGACTCCAAATTATCATGGCGTTTAGAGCAAGCCTTACTCTCTAAAACTGACCATAAATCATGATCCAATGGATTTAGGTCAGGACTTGACGACGGCCAGTTTTCAGTGCTGATAAAGTCCGGAACGTTAGTTTTCAACCAAGATTGGGTGGATCGAGCTCTATGACCCGGTGCCGAGTCTTGTTGAAAGCACCATTCTTTGTTATTGAACATGGTGTTAGTTAAAGGCTTAACTACCGTCTCAAGAATGGTATTTTGATAAACTTGTGCCGACGTTTTAATACCTTTTTCACAAAAATATGGCTCAGTCACCCCTTCATAGCTAACACCCCACCAAACCATCACTGAAGTGGGATAATGCCCACGTTGTACTCTGTTTACTAATTGCGAAGCTTCTTTAGAGCTTCCAGCATAAATACGGTCATTTTGTTTATTAAAATACTGCTCAATTGTAAAAATTTTCTCATCCGTAAACAAAATTTTTTTGTGACCTCCCTTTGCGTACCGCTTAAGTAGTTGTTTGGATTTTACCACCCTATTCTTCTTTAAATTATCAGTTAAGAAGTGACCAGTACGTCTCTTATAGGCTGCAAGTCCTAAGTCATCTTTTAATATACGCGACATGGTTCTAGGAGCTATCTTCATCTCCCGAGATAAAATCTTTTGCTTACGGACAGGATTTCTTCGAATTCTTTCCCTAACTGCTTTAATCACCTTTTTCACACGAACGGTACGTGGACGGCCAGATCTTTTTCTGTCACAAACAGAGGAGGTATCATTGTACCTATCAATAGCCCGGTAAACAAACATTTGACTAATACCAAGCGGGTGGAGGGTTTTAAAAATTGCACTTTTCTCCATACCTACTTTATGTAAGGCAATCACAGCGATTCGGTTCTCTTTATCACCCCACTCCATTTTAATATAACAAAATATTTAACAATATAATGGCGCGAAAATAAGAAAACACATCAAGCAATCATATAAAAATGACAGATTCCAAATTCAAACGTAATATTTTCTTTTTTTGAATAGTAACAGTATTTATGGCCAGACTATAATTTATTACTGTTATATTTATTATAATAAGTTTAATTATATTATTTTGTTATATTCGTATTGTTTATTTGTTATTAATATTAGGGTATTTAAAAATAAAACGATTTTTTTTAATAATTCTTCCATTTTTTTAATTTATTGAGTATAATTTCTCTCTTAGGAATAATCTTGAGAACTTTTTTTCTATTAAAAATTGTTATTTTAAGTTGTCTAAACTACTAATTATCAAAATTATAAAAAAAATGATTAAGGCCTTACAAAACACTCATTAAAATTTACAATTTTATATCATTAATGAATATAAGGCTTAAATAATAAAAGAGATTATTTCTCATTAATAAATTTACGATTTATCGTTTAAAATTCACCCATTTTATAAGCGAAAGTGACTTATATAGATACTGGCACATTATATTTTATTCGGAATTGTCGTTTATATCGACGTTTGACAGCAGTATTTACCGATCACAAAAAACACTAAGTCCCCACTTTTAAAAGATATCTGCCTACCATCTTCCGTTTTCTTCGATATGTCAATTCGGTAAGCAATTCCTTGTTCGTATAAATCTCCTTTAAATACATGTATCATTCTTAGATCTGTTGACGACAGGGAGATCAAAATTGGTAAAGCGGCTTGTAATAAGTTAGAAGATTTCTTACAATGGATATATAGGTTAATTGTTTATACGTGTAAAAGCTTTGAAGGGTGAATTTATAGCTCATTTACTATAAACTAATGCGTGGTACACTCTCTCCAAAAGTCACTGGTTTCAGAAAGAATAACTAACATAATGTAATGCAATGAAAAATGCAGTTTTGTCAATATGGTTCGTACACTTAAAAGTATGCAAGACGATCGGAGTCGGTGATGACTTACGATACGGTAATAAGTCTACCTTGATTTTAATACCAGTTTCATTGGCTGATTTAAATGAATGCAATTTACGCGATATTCCTTGCCAGCTATAAATATATCCATCCACTTGACTGTAAATGTTAAATATCATTATTCGTTATTTATTCACGTTATTCTACTCTATGGATCGTTTTTAGAATTATTTGTGGAGAAAAACAAATTTGTATACCTAAAGAATAGTGTACTTAATGGTGTTAACATTTTTTTCTGCGGGACATGTATTTTTGGATTGAATATAGATGTAAATACGAGAAAATATATGATCCATAATGGCATTAAAAATAAATAAATTTTACATCTATTCAATTGAATTGCACACGAAAGGAGTTCGCAAACTATAAAATCCGAGACCCCATCTCAATCGTAACCTTTGCCTACAGTTTAAGTCCATAAACTGGCGAAAACCGGCGTGAACTGGCTCACGTTCCTGGAATACTGACTCACGTGCGTCGCGACGCCCCCCTCTTTCCCCACTTCCCCTACATCTACCCCTTCAGTCTGGCTCCCCTCCGTGACAATGACACGACGCTCATTGTCGGCCATGAGTCAGACGTCGTTATGCAATAATTCGTTTGCTGCAGTTATATTTAAGGCGAGTGCATCCACGTCGCATGTTCTAACTGCATGATATAACGATCTGGTTATATAATGTTTTGAATAAGATTATTATTAGTTGCAGCGTTACATAGCCTAAAATATTACTTCAAAGTGATCAAAGGGGTCCAATGGAGACTCGACGTAGGCCTACGGTGGCGTGTCAAAAAATTAAAGGTTCCAAAAATTCTCATTCGATAGTGAGGAACTAAAATGTTGGCGTGACTTTACCTATCAATGTATGAAATGTAGCAAGAGTCCAAAGGAACCATAAATTTTGAAAGTGGACTATGACAAAGTTTAGGAATCTATGGCCTTAAATAATAGATGTCGTAGGCTTTAGCCCATACATGCATACTGGAAGTCAAAGGCCTCCTCAAAAATATTTATGGGGGAATATTACATAATTAACACATGACATGCGGGCTAGCAATCGCACTATGGTATTATGGTATACAAAAAACGCTGCTATCTTCTAAAAACTTGTTTGTGAGCAGTGACAATCCTATATAATTAATGCATAAAGTGTAAATTATATCGACCAAATCAAAAACTTTACGCAGGGCTATTAGGGAATTTAAATGTCAAAGATGCATTGCGTCCTGTTCAACCGGTTAAAGAAAATGGACGCCATTTTAATAGTTACGATGTAGGTGGAGATTGATTTTGTTTTAAACCATATTTTAAAGGTAAATTTTACATTTATTTTACTTATTTATAGTCATTTCTTTTTTTGGGGAATTTGTGTAGATATAAAAATTTAACACACCGTGAGCTATTGAGCCCTCATTGTTTTCGTAATAAACATGTATTTGTCAGTACACAAGGGGAAAACGATGCTGTTATCAGAACAATTCAAGCGACATAGCCTAGAGCTAAAAGGGGTTGGTAGCCTATATATAGCTTTATACGTTGCATACATAATTAAGACAGTTGCCGTCATTGTTTAATATTTCCGTATTATTACGTAATACTTTGTTGTGTTTAATGAGTTAAAATTTTGCGGTACATGAAGTATTTACAGACAACTTTCTTATATAATTTAGTCACGTGTTTTCTAAAAACCAACTATAAGTTTATACTTGCCGGTTGTTGTATCTTTCGGGTGTGAGACAAATTTAAAAAATCAATTATAAAAAAATTATTTAATCTGTTTTTTTTAAATGAATTATTTTATTATGATATTTAACATACTATTAAGTATTTTAGTTTTTGCATAATAAGCGTTGCGTAGCAATTAATGGAGACATATATGTGACATTGCTTTTTTAGGCCACCGGCAGTTTTTAATGTTTAAATAATCTGTGCTGGTCTCATCATTTTCAAACAGCACTATTACAACTGAAAATGAATATAGTTTTTGATTGTTTATAATTTAAATTCTCTTTTTACATAATTAAATTTAGTAATTATCTTAGAATGTGTTTTACCAAAGATTAATACGATAGAAACATGGTCTCTCTCTAAGGGCTTGATCAAGCTCAGCCTTGAAGAGGGCTACCCTCGGGATTTAATAGATGACCTCTGGGACTTCAAGGTTCTGGAGCAGAGATGACGGACCTGCAAACATACCACAGGACATTCACCTACAAGATGGACAGACGATTTTTTATGGTGTAATGGAAATAAATGGAGAACATGTCCAGAGAGCAGAGGACGGAAGATCTAAGGGCTGAAATGAAGATAATGTTAGCTTGATATTAGAAAAATATTTGAGCAGTTATAGCCCTGTGGTAGAAGACTGAGACTTGGGTTCGATTCCCTAGATACAATTTTATATTATTCACTTTTTGTTGTCTTTTCTGATGTTATAGTTACATAGTTGATAGTTCGTGTGATTACAAATGAGTCATTATATTATATTATACACAATAAATAAGTGATATTTTTAACAGCGGGTTCCTAGCCGGAAAGAGCTTTGATTACTTCCGTAATTTGAAATTTAGAATTTTAAACCTTTAATCGCACTACCTAAGCATTACGATAATTTATGTTAGCTTAAGATGATGCTAAATCGCGACGTTGCTAATACTGCATTGCGTTTACTTACCAAGAAATTAGTGTACGATGTATTATTTCATAATAACCGTCGATTTAGTTTATAACTAGAAGTGACATTATATTTTACATGATTAAAAAATTGTATTTATTTTGTTACTTCGTTGACCTCACGTATACATTAAAGAGCTAGATCATTTGTCGACAAAATTTTTTATAACTACTACCAATTACTGTGGATAGAGATCACTCTCAAGTATTTTACGCTAATTTGTTTTTTCTATTGGAATGCCACCAGACCGTTTACTTCTCACTCTGTATACAAAATTATATATTAAGCAAAATTAGCTTATAAAACTCCTGCATGGTATTACCTTTATTGTAACGAATCTAAAACGATATTTAACCAATTTAATCTTTAGACAAATAATACACACTCATATATTGTAGGTGAAGGTTAAGTTGAAGAAGATGCAGTGTGAAGTCCGAAACAGATCAACTTGGAAATTGAAAACCGAAGATGCCCTCTGTCCTTCAACAGAGGACTTAGGATAAGAAAAGAGACCAGCCATGATCTCTTTTCAAGGTACCCATGTTATATATGACGCAGAGGAAACTACTACTTCTTTGGTTAAATTAAAAGAGGTATATCCTTAAATTATATTTTAGAGTGCCTAATTTTTCATCTAAAGCTAATTGAAGAAAAGGCCTTGTGTTATATTGCATACAATTGTAATTTTCGAATAGTTCTACTTTTGGAATGATTTTTTTACAATTGACCGATCCAGCGAAGTCTTATCTCTGGCGTTACGTAACGTTTCGCGACCTACTTATAAATAAGCAAGACGCGTGAGGACACAAATTTCTACAAGAATATGCTGTGCTCAGTAATATTAGGATATTTAGATTGGTATTCATTGTATTTTAATTTTTCTCTAAATGCATGGTAAATTTTAATGAACATTCTTGAGGAACATCTTGATACATTTAGGCAGTTCTGATTATAGATCCTAAAGTATATGTTAGCAAGAATTTACAGCAAATCTTTTGTCAGGCAATAGTCTTCGACCAAATCCAAACTAGGTCGCCAAATAGCACTTGAGTCGGAATACTTAACACGTATTGAGTGACAGCCTAAGACGAAGTTCCATAGATTGCCCACCTAAGCAATCTAATAACTCAGCTCTTTCCAAATTCGGTAACAATTCAAGTGACGGCACGAGCCCTTAAGCTAAATTATGTAAACAAGGTTTAGGTTAAGAGCTTTCCTAGCTCTATTCCCTCAAGGCAACGGAATTGGTAGTTACCAATAAGGCAACAGTGTAGATCGAGACAAAAAAATTCATTCAATAATAAGTGAATTTATAGCTAAATTGAATTTGGTTTAAATAATTTATTCTCATGTCTTTTATACGAAGTGTCTTAAAATGAGACTAATCATTTTATATTGTTTTAACTATTTGAAAACAAGGTCAAAAGCTACTAAATACATAAACTAAAGTTCGCACACAACTCATTACATCTATTACACTTGTGCTCCTTCAAACATGTTTCTTAAATTATTGCCATTTCCCGTAGTAAAATTTAAGTGATTAGAAAGAATCTTAACTTAATTTTTAATAATCATTCATTTATAACATTAAAGTTCCTTTAGGTTTAGTCAACATAAAGCTTTAAGTCTTTAGTCATCTAATGTCCAATACTTTCATTTGAATATAATTTGTTTCAAAGTTATTGCCAAATTCGTTATTAAATGTAAGCCTGTTAGAAATTATATTTCAAGATGAATATCATCATCGTATCAACCGATTGATACCCAAGGCTTGGGCTTTCCGTAAAGATCGCCTCGTTGACCGGCCTTGCGCTGCCCCGCAACCAGTGACTTCCCTCGACTTTAACTAAGTCCACCTGGTGGGTGACCTACCCACACAGAGTCTACGGCCTAGAGGTCGCCACTCAAGTCTTTCGGGCCCAATGGCCATTGTTACACAAGTGATGCTTCAGACGAATAACAAAAAAAACTTATCCATGTCGGATGGAACTCATAATACTCAACGTTTTTGTTTCTGAGATCAATTAACGATACTACATTATTTAATAGAATATCGATAATGCAGTTGTTAACATTTATTGATGATGCGTGTATAAGACATGACGTAGGAGGGAAAACATGACGTAAATGTTATCAATAGATTAAGTAGAGTAATATCTATACAAAGCATTGTTAACTTAAGCCGCATTATCAAAGAAAGAATAACCGGTTATATATGTAAGGATTGTTGATCAAAAAATCTTTCGAGGTTGGTTCAGTTTCCTAAGATCTCTATTCCTAAGTGCAGCTTCATTTTAATCTTTTAAGCTGCAGAAGATTTGCAGCAGGTCTTTGGCAGGACCAATAAGATCGACTGGTAACAGCTTGCATCCAGCATATTCCGAAGACCGATGTCTTATATTGCGCTTGCTGTGGTCTCCACTGCACAACCTAAAGAGAACATCACAAGCCAATGCAATGTACCTTCTACATCCTGATGCAGACGTTTCCAAACGGTCTTAACGCAAACCTATGAGGGAGGAGGCTATATCCTGCAGTGAATGTCTTACGGCTGAAATAATATTGCAAACATGTATAACCTTATTTTATTTACTTAATATTTTTTGTTGGTCATTAATAGCGATGAAAATGAGTACTGAATGAAATATATTAATATTAATAACATATACTAGCTAGATGAAAAGAAAAGAATGAACACATATTAAATAAATTATAATAACTAGAGGATTAGATAAAAAAATGTGCAAAAAAGATAAAAAAAGTTGAAGCTTGACACCTCCGATGCAGAGGTGTCAAGCTGTGACCAGCAATCATTTGTAGAATTCGATGTTGACTATCCCGTATAGCATATCCCTATGGCATATATCATCTTAGCAGTCTTGTTGCCACTACAAATAAGTAATTTGTATTTACTTGCACGCTTGACGTACTACAGCACCAAAGTCCAAACGCTGCACGTGTTAAATACTTGACAGAGTGTGACATATGCTTCCAACAATGATACATATTTTTTTGTTTTAATTGCCTCGATTTAAAATATGTATATACCACGGTTTTTGATAAATTCTAAAATAAGAGCTGTCCTCCACCCGTTTGCGTGGCCCTAGCTATCTTTGAGGATTGTAATTTTATAAAATCATGCGGAAAATATTCTTGTTTAGTTCTATACCTATAAGAGCAATTATTTAGAAATTAGACTTTTTTTAATGAACTTTTCTTCAACTATCCGTGCGGCTGGAATTTCATAAAATGCGTTTTTGCCTTACCTTGGCTAATGGTGTATTCTTACCAAATTTCAAGTGACTACTCTTAACTAAACATGTCTAGAAATCTCTTATATTTACTTACGTATACAGATAGATCATAATGCTATATTAAAAGTACCGACGTTAATTCCTCTAACGTACTAAACAACACATGCCACTATTTAGCTTACTCGTCTCAATATGATGACAGTTGAAATTAATGTCAAATCGATTGTCCGCCTACACTTAAATCGATACGTACTCAAGTCGATATTCGGGTCAAATTCACTACGACACGACTCTATAATTAAATCGATTTTGTAATCAATTTTTGTAAGCGTCCCGGTGACTTTGGACAATAATATGACCTGTTTCAATTAGTTTCAGCTTGTCATTTAAATTACAAATTAAAGTCTGTCTGTGTACATTGCATATGTTAGTCGTGCTTCATTTTTAAGTACAAACAATATACAGTCATGTATTGATTACGACTTGTTTTTGGTCACGTAATATTTTGGCTAGAATACCAAACCCTTCCCTAAGAGATGGTTTGGATTATTGCCGTTGGTAGCAATTCCGCCGCTATGACTTCTTGCATCATATATTACTGTATTAGAGTAGACGTGATATAAAGGATTTTAAAGTTTAAAATGTTGTAAATGACAGCATTATATTTAACCAGTGTTATTTTTTATTTGAATATTTTGCCATCCTTTTTATTATTAAAATTTAATTTCTGTTTTTTAGAAAACTATTCTTTTCCTCTTCATCTTCTTGTGTTATAAACTGCTTCCTCTTCCTGAATGCTATTCACGCTAGGTATTAACAATTGTAGATTCTGTATCTGGTTTTAGAAATTCCCAAGCGTGCTAATAGTTTTCTTGACAAATCATTTACTGTTAAGACTGCAAGCTTGTGAAAGACTAACTTTTTTTTTAAAGGCTAGTAAAGCCTCATTACTTGTCACAGTAGTGTTTTGTACACTACTATAGAAATTTTATTTACTACTCGTTATTCATATATATATTTATCTATCGTAATTTAAATGCGTGGTTCATGTATTGTTATGAATATTACTTCAACTATATATAATAATATGATATAATAAATTAATTAAATATATAGATAACATTCAATAACCTATATGTATGTACATTGATTTCAACCCCTTTAATCGCTTGAAAATCGCCTCTCTCTTTTTTTTATTAAACAAATCCACCCCATGGTTGTCTAGAAGTAATCTAAAGTTCTCGTCTTCAATTTTTGCCCATTTATTATTATTTCCTATGCGTCTGCCTAACCTTCATTAGGTAAAGCATTATAAGTTGAATCGTCATTGAGTTTTTGTTTAAATAAATGAGCTTAAGAGACAGCTTGGTTTTACCAAAAGCAATCCCGGTTCCAAAAGACTGCGATAAGTTTGATAGGTGGAATTTGAGATGGACAATAAAAAGTAAAAAAAAATTAAATAAAATTTTCGGTTAAATTTCAGCAAACCAATGTTCTGCGTTATAACGACGCACGTTGCGCTATCAGTTAAATAGCTAAAACCTGATTATCATTGACGTCGTAATTCGATAGTAGTTACATAGCAACGTACAATTTGATTTCGACGTTAATAATCCCGGCTAGATCGATGTTAAATAAAATAATAATCATACTATTAGGTAATTAAAGATTGTTTATATAAAATTACAAGACAAACTAAACGATAGTATGGTTCGGCAAACAAGACATTAATTTCTGACATTAGCGAGTCAATATTTAGGCGAGCATGTTGTCATTCTATATATTGCTATAAGATAAGCTTACGCCATCCTATGACATAGATTTTTATATATAACTCATATCTATACTTTGTACAAATGTAAATATACCCTGGTTAGGTGTTTTTATTTATATATTATGTACTAGCTGCCCCGATAGAGTTCGAAATACAAAATTATTCACTAAAAGCAATCGATTAAAAAAAACTCAATTCACAATAGCTTTGCTCTTAGCAACACATTTAGCAAATCATTAATATTTAAATTTTATGTACGCTTGATTTAACCGTAGAGTAGGTTATAATTTTGATGTTAGACGGCAAGAAGCAAACTTTAAGTGTCTCTACAATATCAACACTGCTCAGCAATACAGTAAACATGAGGAAACTGGCATATCCCCGAGCCAAAAGTGGTCAAAGTATGCGACGCTCATTTACCCACACTGGAACATCTTATGTGCAAATTTCAACCGCGCCACATGTGTACGCCGCGCTTGTCTAAGGCGCGGTGCCGCGGTTTCGGTAGCACTATTACAATACGGACTCCGACCAACTAGAATTATTAACAGACTTATATATTTAAATAGACCTAGGTCACCGGAGAATCATAGCGTTTATAATTAATATTAAACTACTATTGAAATGTAAGTTATAGCGTCGCTACAAAGATACTAAAAAAATTCGTTAAGCAAATTGATATTCGCAACGTTTAAAATTTAAATTGTAACTCGCCCGGTCAATCACGACTCAAAATTGTTTTTGTTGGAACTCTGAATGTATAATTTACTATAATACCCGTGTATAATATAGTGATTTATATAATTTATTGTATTTAACATTGAAACAAGTGACTGAATATAAAACGGCATTTTAATATTGAATACATGACAACTTTCCTTCGGCACTACACAAAACATTAATTTTTAATTTACTCTTGTATCTTGTATGTATATGCATAGCAAAGGGGATCAGCAAATTGAAATGGCAGCGAGCAGGCCTTGGGGTAAGTAGAACAGATGGCTGCTGGGGTATTAAGGCTTTGGGGTGAAGGCTACGGACAAGCAAGCGCAACGTCCATCTACTAGGTGACAAACTACGTTATTAAGATCCTTGGAAGACGATGGATGCAGGCCGCTTGCAATCGGTTTTATCGGGAATTTATGGTGAAAGTCTATCTTTAGCAGTAGATGTTATACGACTAAAATAATAATTCATTATAGCAAATACTGTCGATATCGATATATAAAACATTCGTTATTTTTCCCTGTTTCAATTTAAAAAATCTCGAAGGACTTCAAGGCAACCACGTTGTTTTCACTCTAAAGCGGTAGCTCTTCAGAGTATCATCTATAATTAGTTACACAATGATTTCTTGCCAAAATATCGTAAGGATTCCTTAATAAATGTAAACTGGTTTCCAGGTGGTTCTGAGGACAATTAAGTAAGAGTTAGGTACAGTTTCCTGTTTCTGTTTCCAACAAACGTAGTTTAGGACGTCTACACAAGGTCGTCAGATGATGCTGGATGCAGGCTCCCAATCGGCCATATGAATATACAAGGAAGTCTTTGTTGAGTAGAAAACATCCTACGGTGATAATGCTAAGTCATTATAATTTTTCATTGAACTCTCCATATTTAAAAACTTGTTTAATTATAACTTTACTTGTTATATTATCAACAACTACTTCGACTGCATTGATATAGGTTTTATTCAGTTTCCCAACAGGCATCCATTTTACTTGAATTATGAAACCTCATCACGTTCATCTGTGCAGCATCGGTGCAAATAACACTCGTAATATTTTCTCATACTCAGGAGAATTAATAGTAACTGAACGGCCGCGAGAATCTTTGAAAAAGTTGGGTCCAATGATTACTTTATCTGAAGTCGGAACCTATACGATTACCTTAGGAGAATGGTGTGGCTTTAGAGTTTTTGCTGCTCTTATACCTGCGATTGTGTTTGTTTACATGTTCATTTAGGAGGATATCGTCTTCATCGGAAAATAATTTATTATAAAAATTTGTGAATCGATGTAACATTGTTTTGGCGAACGGCTTGTGTCAATTTAAATTAATAATTCATTAATATGTATAACAGACATGCACTATATTTATATACCTCTTTTAAAATCCATTTATTTAGGTCTACATCAAAAATACCGTATCAATACACAAGCTTAAAATACGGTATAAGTTGCTGTCTATAATGGTTTTGTTGTACACATTAAATACAATTACAATATCATCCTGATTTAAAATGTAATGAAAAAGTTAAAATCAAGAACAAAAAGAAAATAACAAAAAAATTAAAATTACTTCTGTTTACAACGTCCATTACAAATTTAAAAACGTTTCTGGATTTCCGGTGGGCTATGTTGTTATTGTGTTAAGAAATATTGTTCATTTTCTTCTTCTCCGGTGGAACAAACAATTTTTTTTTGATTATTTCTTTCCAACTCTAAGACAATCGATTTATAGTAATACATCACATACAAATTTCGAGTAATATATAGTAATACATCGTATACATTACTATGACATACCTGATTTATTTTATGTTGTATGCCAACTGTATTAGCAACATTTAATGCAAATGTATTGTCATTTCGACCGATTATGACCTTCCAGGTTTTTAATCGTAACTTTAAAATAAATATTTACAATATCTACCAACATTTTTTTTAAATATCATATAGAAGATAGGTATTACATTCTATGGTGAATATACTGGGTTTGGTAAGTCATCCTGGATTAAGACTTTCAATCGAGGATTTCGGGTCCGATTCCACTTTGTTAAGGTCGACAAAGGACACTTCCAACTGACCCTATTAGAAATGTATGGAAAGGCGTGTGTTCAGCAGTTGACTTTCTTTAGCTCAAAATATGATGATGATATTATAAACACAGGAGATGGGACTTAAGTAAATCAATAAAATTATTAAATAAATAGACCCTTAAACTCTACATTTATGTAAATATTAATAAGAACTCGGTACATTTTTATTTGTTTCTACACAATAATCAAGCTATTTGTAATTGGTAAAGTAAACAGAAGTAATAGGTCTGTCGCATTCTAGTAAAAAATAAAAATAAAGTAACATGTTTCAAAGTGTTCGTTTTATAATGATTGTAAATGTATGTAAATTCTTTAAAGCTTTTTACTAACAAATGAGCTATTCTTTAAGCCCGTTACAGCTTTAACATCTATGGCCTATAATGTTGTAAAATCTTACAACATAAACAATACTGCCATGTAACATAGGTAAATAGTAAAAAAATATATATTACCTTTAGTTATATATTAGGTGTTATATTTGTTTAACGCCTTTTTTAATATTGTAATATAATTACATTGTAAGAATGTTTTGTCAGCGAAATATTCATAATAAAAACGTCATAAAATGTTTCCAAATGTTCGTAAGAATTCAGCGTAGGAAGACAGCACGTGGCCCAGTTAGTACGTATCTAAGTCGTATTGCGCCACCGGCTAGCAGTCCCTTGCATAACCGCCTGAACTATTTCGATATACTATTGTTCGCTCGGTTTAGGTAATATTGTACACATATAGTGTTTGCGATACGGTTCGCTGGGCGTGCTATGAAATTGGTTCGATAATTGGCGCGACTAACAAATATTGGATCAAACATTTGGTACTATTTGTAATTAAAAAGTAGATTGTGCTATGAAAATCACATCCAGTCAATACCCACAAAGAAAAAGGAGTGCTAAAAATAATTATATGTACAGGGTTATTGGTTATCAGCGGAAAAGGTTAAAAGAGGTAAATTAATAGCCTCTTTTCTGTCAAATTATGAATGCTAACGCTCCATACTCTAGTTTGGAAGCGTTCATTTTATAAAGGATCATTGTAAAAATGTGTAAAACCTTTACGCAATGTATATTACAGATTTCAGCTTATGTACTGAGCCATCATAATAACACTGGAACCACAAATCTCAGAGACTTCAAATTTGGTGAGCGATATTCATTTCGCTTAGTAGAGAAAAGAAATTATTCCAGGAAAGGGGTTGAGAGAGCTTTCATTACTATTGTTGTTACTTAGTTTTGTGAAATTATAATTCAATTACTGGCATTATTTCAATAATTTGTACACACAGTCCACAGGCTCGTCAATATTTTAGGTCTATTCTTCGCCTAAATTTTACCATTCCATTTAGTTTATTTTTTCGTTTTTTCATTATGTGTATATCATACGATAGCGGTAACACGCAGTCAAACTAGTTGTAAACCCTACCGGCACCAGACCCTACTGAAACCGTTTTGAATAGAATTTTTACTTTTCCATACAAAATTTGGACGTGCCCTTTAAATCTTCGAATAATATTTGTTGAAGAGTGAAGGTTTAATATTCCCTTAGAGACATGCCGTGATAAGAGAAATACTGAGTTAAAAAGACAAGTAAATTGATAGACTAACAGCTATTTGACATGTTATTAACTGAGTTAACACCTCTGAGAAACTTTTGATCATATATTAAATGAAGTTGAAGTAGGAGCAATTGCAATGTATCAGAGAAAAAATATCAAGTATATTTTTAAATTCAAGGATAGAGCGAGGCGAAAAAAGATTGAAAGTTCTTTTTCCTAAGCAAGGTGTCCACAACATAAAAACAACCAACTTTACTACCGCTAAAATATATGAAAGCGACTAATAAACATTTATATAAACATAAAATATTTTCGAAAATGGAATATATAAGGACTATATAGTCATTAACACTTATATTTTTTTTTATTTTGACATTACATGTGCAAAGGACTTAAAACTAAAATGATTATAAATGTATGTCTTCCTTCTCGCATCGTTATCCTTATTGCTGAGGGTCGTGAGGTATCTTTATCTTTACAATACTGTGCTACCTGTTCCAATGTTATTCATCGTAGAACGAAATATGAAGTTTAGTACAGGGACGAGGGGATTTGGTTCTACAAACTGATAGCTCTCTCGGACGTTTGTTCTCGACCTTTCCAGCCACCATCTGTTGGCGACAGACTGAGAAATTTAGAACATCTTTATATTTTAAATTTTTGTAAATTTCGTCAACGTACGTGGGCATGAACTTGCGCTTCTACAACAAAAAGCAGACGATTTAGACCTGCGAGCAAAACTTACCTCTTTGCGGGAACACTCTAACATATCATATAGTATCTAATCGAGAACAAGTTTCGGTCCACGATGAATAACATTGGAACAGGTGGACATTACATAAATCTTGACACTATGGAAACTAGAAGAGACATCGAGGTAAGAGGGTAACAAATATGGTCATCGCGTTCCGAAAGGAAACAAAAAAATGGTATAAAATACAGTTACTTGCACCATTCTAAAATAAATGAAATTATAAATTATGTAGCAATTTACGGATCATTAGATACGGTACATAAGCAAGTGGCAACTATTGATAATAATTACTCAGCCTTTTTCCTTCACAGTTCACCTTGTGACTCTTACATCACGCTTACGATTATACCTTGAGAGAGAAAAAGGCGCGTCCACTTCCGATATACGGGCATGTGTGCACGACCTTATTTCGTTCCGGTTAGGTAGTCATTTGTCCTTTAATGATTAGGTTATGTATGCCGGAGTTGATAACGTTTTCTTCCTCGTATCTATTTTATTTCAGTTACTATTCTATGTTACTAACACATTTCGATCTTTGACCTACATTCTACATAAATAGCCCCAACCTTTTTAGTACTAATTTTACTCAATCCTTTCTAGCGATACAATATATATTTCTTTGGACGCGCTCGATATAATGATGATCATATATTTATACATTACGTTTTAAATCATATTTACTTAGATTCAATATATAGATATAGTTATATTTATATATGTATATATATACCTTTCCCGCACTGCCCGCATCCATTACTTCTTGCAACCTTAACTATATTACTACTTTCATTAATTTGTACTGGCCAAATGGATATCTAGTAGAAAATGCCTTCGGTATTAAGTACGCCGTTAAACTTTTTAAAAAAGGTTAAATAAACAATTTTATACTGCACGTAATAGTCCATTCACAGGTCGTCGGAAAGACGATGGGTGCAGGCCGCTTCGAACCGATTCTATTCACTTTGATAATTTTAAAAATCAACTAAAAATAAACTGTGATATAGATTATAGAGAAACAAATCGATATTTAATTTAACTAAAGCTAATAAATGAAAAATAAAAGAAAAATATAGGATTCTGCGAGAATGCGATGGAAGTGAAGCGATGCACGAAAAGTAAGAAAAGAAATGCAAGATATTGTGAATGAAAAAAGAGAAATGTATGGAAGGTGTTAAGAAGGATGAGAGAGGATTGTTCATTTTATAAATAGTCTCTGCTTTATCATTGTAGGGGAAAATGAGAGGTCCTCAAAACGAGTGTTCCTAGTCTAGCCATAAATCCTGTTACAAAGAAAATATCCGATTTTTCTAAAAAAAATATTTTATTTTAAAGTTTTATATGTGAGTGTAGAAAAAGATATGTTAAAATTGTCTGCCCTTAGGTTTAATGGACGATTTTAAACGGTCGGGACTTGCGTCGATGGATTTACGAGCGGTTTCCATTGAAATCTTGGTCACTGCTGCCACCAAAGATTTGAGTGACTCAATATTTAGGTGATGCTTAGATCAGACCATGTCCTCTAGCACTGATTACAATTTATAGTCAAAAGGGTTTAAGGCCGGACTAGCCGAAGGTCAATCATCGGCTTTTATAAGTCTGAAACATAATGCTCATCCAAATTCGGGTGGTGCGCGCTTATAGCCCGGAGCTGAATCCTGTTGGAATGTTTACACTTAGTTTTTGAATAAGGTCATATTGAAAGTTTTAACTATCAATTCTAACATGGCATCTTAATGCACTTTGGCTGACTTTTTCACTCCTTTTTCGCAAAAATGGAGTTTTGTAACCCGTTGGTAAGAGACACCCCACCAAACCTTGACTTATGCTGGATGATGGCCTCGCTGAACTTTGACCACTACCTCGGAAGCTTCTTTAGAGCTGTGTGCATACACTCGATCATTTTGTTCGTTGTAGTGCTCCTCGATTGTAACAATTTTTTCATCGGAAAAAATAATTTTTCTTTGTTTTTCTTCCGCGTATCCAAGTATCTGTTGTTTTGATCATTCGACTCTCATTTGTACATAATCAAAAAGTACATCTATCAACATAACTCATGAAGATGCCCCGTGGAGGGGTGAAACACGTGTTGAGTGATTTGGTGGTGGCGGTTGTGTGATTCGCATTGTTTGCCGCATACGCATTTATCAGCGGGCTGGCGGGCGGTGCATTTCATTGCACGACTACCACTGCATGTGCGGAAGTGGCTAAATATTGGTCCTTTTCTTACTTAGGATGGACTTCCGCGAAGTAACACCTGATTCCATTAAATACTTTCGACTCTCATTTGTTTTAATGCCCGATTCAAGGTATATCCGGTAAGTCCCTAGACTTAAGTCTTGTTTGTAAATCCGAGAAAGTGTCCTCGGTGGGATTTACATTTCTTTGGAAAGGATTTGCTGCTTACTTATGGGATTTCGACGAATTCTGGCCTCGGCTACATTAACGGCCTGGTTTGTTCGAATAGACCGCGGTCGGCCGGATTCCTCACGGTTATCAACAGACATAGTTTCAGTGTACCTTTGGATGGTACGGTTAAAAATGTCGGCTGGCTCCTTGCTTACTTTGTACAGTGCAGTTACTGCAATCCTATTCTCTTTAGTACCCAACTCCATTTTTAAAACAATTAATTTCTAAGCAAAATATATACAATAATGTTGGGAAAGAAGTCTATTTTTTATCGTAGAAGCTAATATTCGAAATTAAAATTAATATTATTTTTTAATATATGAAAACCGCCAGTATCAGAATTTATGGCTAGACTAGGTATAAAAAGATCAATCCTATTAGGAATTTATAGCGCAGGCCATTTTCCATCAATGGACGTCCTAGCACTAAAGTTATAACGATTATTACTACTTAGTCTGCAAAATTATAATAATTTTCGTTTAGGTTATCCAAAAAAGTATTAATATTCAAAACCGTTAAATCATAAATATTCCTTCTTCGAAGTCCGTGAGCTGATAAAAAATGGTTCTCGTATATCAGAATCCATTAAAAATTATCTAGCGCGAACTGTTCTCATAGATACACCCGGATTTTAACACTATTTATAATTAAAGGTTTTCATAACAAAACATCTGTTTTTGCAGATACATAGGTCAACGTAGGTAACCTTAAATTAGGACACCTAAATTAAGTACAACCGTTTTTATTGAGATGTTGCGTTGTATTTATCACCTGAAACAATATTAAACATTTTTTTTAAACATTCGTAAATGTTAACAGTTTTATTTTATTGCGGTTGAAATAGGAACATACCGAACTTTCTTGTTTCAGCTTTCAGAATTCGAAACACTAAATTAAATCGTATGAAAGTATTACGCAGTGGATGTCCTACGACTGATATGGTGATGATCACGATGATCACTAGTAAACCGTTGCGGGGGCAATGAGAGGAATGTACGAATATAGACGTTTTACGAAGTCCTATTAATATTGTCTTTATTCGAGTTAATTATCAATTTGTTTATTATAAATCTGTTACTATTTCTCATAAACGATTTTAAAATACAGTGCGTAAAAAATATGTTAATAAAATGTTACATCCGTTAGAATATAGATTTCTTTAAAAACATCTCTCAGGGAGTTTCTAACTTCGAATACAGTGGAAATTTTAATCTTTAAAAAAGATATAAACCTTCTTTTGCGACACTTTCTATCTGACACCAAAGGTAACAAGACATAGGCTTTCATAACGCCTGGTTTAATTATAGAAGTAGTGAACATTCAAAGGAACCATATGATATCACATGGTGTCCGATCCGATTTTATTTTTTAAAACCCTAGGAAGACATTATTAAAAACATCATGCTTATTTAACAATTTTTGGTTAAACAAACATAGTTAATAATAAGAGTATGGTTCAGTTCCAGATTTTAAACTTAAATTGAAAAATCGTTACGTAATATTTATAACATAAACTGGAATTAAACAAAACTTCCTGCTATAATATGACAAAATGATATTCCGAAAACTGAATACAGTCTCGTTAAAAATAGCTAACGCGAGATAAACCGGGGGCACCAATGACATTCTATTAATAAACAGTGATACAGGCCCGTCATGTTTATGTAGGTCTTATCTAAGAACTTACGTGCACTAATGTATTCAACTTATAGCTCTTGCCCACTTCTGTCACGTTTTATAACAAACAGAGTACACGTCTGAAAACTATGTAATTGTATTGGTCTCGATCTGCGTTTGCGAAAACGGTTCGATGTTTTTTTTTTAATCAAACGCCTATTCAGCAGATGATTGAGTCGTAAATGCCAAGAAGACCACGTGCATTGAGTTTATACTTCTTAATGTAAAAGATCAACATTCTGGTTTAGTTACCAACAATGAAGTGTTAGAGCTGACTGACTCAACGGTTTTCTTGGGTATTAGTTTAAATAAAAAGATGCAGTGGAACTAACATCTCTCGATACTCATCGTAGGTAATCTCAGTCAGACCGTGTTTGGAAATAAAAATTAAAACAATCAGCGAGTGTTAATACGGTTCATCTCTATATCTCTAGATATTTAAATTATTTCCAAAGCATTCTCTCTTACGGTTTTTTTTTTAAATTGTGTCGCCGAAATTAATTTCATTTTTATTTTACAGAATAGAGCTGGTCTATTTGTAACCTAAAAGTTAGAAACTCCCCGAGAGAAGTTTTTAAATAAATCTATATTCTAACGGATGTAACATTTTATTAACATATTTTTTACGCGCTGTATTTTAAAATCGTTTATGAGAAATAGTAACAGATTTATAATAAACAAATTGATAATTAACTCGAACAAAGACAATATTAATTGGAGTTGGTAAAACGTCTACATTCGTATATTCCTCTCATTGTCCCCGCAACGGTTTACTAGTAATCATCGTCATCATCACCATATCAGCCGTAGGATATTAACTGCGTAATACTTTCATACGATTTAATTTAGTGTTTCAGATTCTAAAAGTTGAAACAAGAAAGTTCGGTATGTTCCTAATTCAACTGCAATAAAATAAAACTGTTAACATTTACGAATGAATGTCTAAAAATATTGGTTAAAAAAATTTATGTAACCCCACGTCAAAAAAGCAAATAAACTTAAAAATATATTTTTAATCCATATATTTAGTAAGTAGAAAGAAGTATATGTATATGACACCATCTATCTTATAATCTTTATTAAAGTTTAACAAAGAAAAGATTACGAGAACTATATTACGATCGTTACATATAGTTATACAGCACACGGCGCTCGTAGCATTGATGTAACACAATTAATTTGTAGTGCCGACGTTATCAGCAATGGTACTCATGCAGCAAGGTGACATCGAGGTCCACACTTCCTATAAGGAAACACCTATTGATATGTCAATTGATATAATCGTGGTGTTTGGTATTGACAGCGTGGATAAAGAACCTCATCAAGGAATTTCTTGATAAACATAATACCGATTATATATTTAATATTCATATTTTTCTCATAAAGATATCTTCATACAGAATACCTAATATTGGTTTTCCGTGCATCTTTAAATGAAATTAAAATTAAAATCCAAGAGAAAGGTACATGGTAGTGGCAGTATTAATTAGTTTAATTACTTTTTATACATAATACAACGATGAATTTAACATTCATTATCTACCTGTTAAATATATGGCAGTGTAGAGATATTTATTAGATATAATGAAGGTTCGTGAAATAAGTAAACGATACTAAGAACAAAATTACATATGCCTGACGTTTTTAAACTTTGACGCCTACTGCACGGCTTACGCCTCCCCCAAAGATATTTATGGGGGGATATACTATAATGGCCACGCTTCGCTGGCGCGTTGGCGATCGCAGTGTGGTATTATGGTATGACGAGGACGCTGCTGCCCATTCTTTTGAAACTTGGGTGTGAACAGTGGCAATCCTATTTAATTAATGCAAAAAAATTGAATTATATAAGATCGTATCCCGAGAATCGACCTCCCGACCTACTATTGCAAGTCCTCTACCGCTGGACTCCCTATGCTTTACTGTAATATATCTATTCATGTATAAATTTAGATATATGTATAAATAAAAATTTTTTACATATGTATATAAATTTTGTAAATAATGTTCAGTAAAATCTAATTATTGTGATGGTTCAATGAGCTTGCGACATTAAACATCAAAGCATTCACTTTAAATAAGCAATGAATCTTGGTAATCCTATTGAGGAAAAAAGTGTTCCAGAGAAGAATAGATTGTACAACGAATGTTTTATAATTTTTTTAATTCGTAATGATAGCGGTTGGCGCAAGATTAACTTCTTCTACGGTTTTTTATTTTTAACAACGGGCGAATTGCAATCACAAATCGGAATCTATGTTTAAACGTGTTTGTTTATTTATAAGTCTATTTATGGATCCCCTTTGGAGGTAGTATTTTGTTCACTTATCCTTAACTAAAAATCTGTTGCTAATAATTCTGAATGTCCTTAGCAGTAGAGAACTCAGACTTGAATTTTAACTTGGAGGTTCGATTCCTGCGAAATAATATATACAATTCACACTTTGTACATTAATTATAAAGGATTGCCACTGCTCACGTACAAGTTTACAGAACATCGGTACAATAAGACCAAACTGCTATCGCAAACCTGCCTGCCAAACTTGGTGATTATAATATACCCTCTATAGATATCTTTGAGGAGGCAGGCCTATATCTTGCATTAGACATCTATGGACTGAAATACCGGCGACGACGATGAATACTCTAGCAAAATTTTTGATCGCAACTTCTGTTTAGAAGCGAAAACAAGATTAAATTTAAAATTAGATACATTATGCAATATATATATATATATATATATATATATATATATATATATATAAATTGTTTTAACCTATTAAAAGTTTCTTATGTATATAATACATAAACATTACAGGAAGGTGTTGAATTTATTTCACAATTATTACTACTTCTCTCAGTAATTAAAACTTCGTACATTCCCTGCCTTATTGAGTTTCTATTGTAATTAAATATTTTCCAAGACAAAATCTCATAATTTTCTTTACTTTTGATAATAAACACAAGATAGAGATGACCCTGTTAAACTCGTCTAAAGACATACAGGCCGTTTCCCACGGATCCTGTTGGATATCTATAAAGAAAGCATATGTCCACAATTGGACGTCTTGCGTTTGAAATGATGATGGTAACAGTTGATGGGTAAGATCGAAGTAACATTGACAACAACTTATGATTTTTCAGAGTTGTTAACCTTTTTTGGTTAATGTTATATTAAAAACATACTTAACTAAACCAAATACACTTAAATATTTTCGATAACAAGGCAATTCCAACTGTTGTCGGTCGCCAAAATTTAATCTTTTGAAATCAAATGACTGCTAGCCAAATTTCAATTAATATGTTCAGATATTTGTGAAAACGAACAAACAATAGAATTATTTTTTACATATTTTCGGCGAATCTTACTACGTCAGGTAATTATGTTAAAATTATTCCGCATATTTGGTTACATAACGTGCTATTAACCGAAACCTTGACCACCAAAAATATACACGCAATTAACTTACTTAATTATATTTTTCTTTTTTATTTATGCAATAAACAAAGCTGTTGCGACAGTAAAATAATTAAAACGAAACACTTTAAAGATGTGACTGTAGGATCTCGATTAAAATATCGACGAGATACAAAAGAAATATTACAACGTAATAAGAGAGATACACATACATACATAAGAGCTGGTGATTTCTATTTTCGGTATTTAATAACATTGGATTTCATTATATTGTAAAGTCGATGGAAATTCTTCATCATTAGTCTCCAGAACAAATAATTACATTTATCTTTTTATTTTTAGAGCATACCAACATAAAAACTGGAAACGTTGCAGCAAATCTAGAACCTAGTGTATACGTACATTAATGATAGATGTGTATTAAATTTTTTCTATTAACTTAAATATTGTACTCAAAATAATACATGTAGCACATAAAATACACAGAGTAATAAAAAAACAAAACAGTATGTAAACAATAGGAACTAAAGTAAATTTTATACTAAATCTCAACACTGATGCCATTTACACGTTCCCAATACAAACTTAAACTTTTAAAAGATAAAATTCTTTCAAAGGAGCCCTGTAAATATTTCACATTTTTTGGATTGATTCGGAAAATCACCTATCGTACCCCACAATTTTAAAAAAATACTTAACTACCATAGTCATGAATTAAAAAATTCTAAGTTTTAAAATATTTTTCGTTTATTTGAGTTAAGAAACGTGATAAATATTAATACAATCAGTATCTATTGACGTTATAACGTTGCACAGACAACTAGCGCTTTTGTCGATCTTGTCTTTCGATTTTATTGCATGAAATATCGATTCCAATAACATCTAAGGTAAATAGATATGATACCCTCAGGACGCAGTCTTCCGATATTGCTTGTGCTAGGGTGAAATAAAACTAATCGATTCAGCTGCAAAAAGTGTAACTTATTATCAGATTCTCATCGTCATTATCAACATTATCATCTCCGGAAGTCAACTTAGATCAGTCTAATTGGACTGACTTACCTCGAGACGCTAGGACCCCACAATGCAACACCATGACTATAATTTGTATTACCGATATTATGTTCAGTCCGCTTATCGAATACTTACACTTCAGTAGCATATTCTCCATCGTCCGTGTCAAGGGAGCAACTTCTACTTATCACAACAATGGTAATTCTATTTTCATACATAACAGTCTTTGCAATACTTACCGTCTTCAACAAAGGTCAGCAATGTTACCACATAGACATTCTCTTTTTAACCAGCTCTTTAAAATTGACCTATTTATTATCCAAACATTCCTTAATGTTAAAACGTTTTCAGCATGCACATCTACATTTTACTATGGTAATATTTCCATATCAGTTTCAATGTACAAGCCCAACATATCGTGTAAATAAATCAAAGTGCCGGATTCGGAAATGCTATCGTAAAAATATAGGTAAGTATAAATGCTGGCATTTCGGAGGGTAGATCCCATTGCCCAACGAAATCGAAAGGAGCCAAGCGTTACTCCAAAACGCCTTGACACGACAGCCGCTCCTTTCCTAAGTCGACATTTGACGTTTCGCAACCCATAGCCACGCTGCTCGGTTGCTGTATCCTTGAGGTTTGCGTAACCAGTTACTTCACTGGTTACGGGTTGTTACGCCGCTGTGATAGATGGCGTGTTGTTAGATAAATATTTTAAAATATATTTGATGTTATTTACCTGGAAACCGTCAATCTCTGTCTAGAATCCTTACTGTACTAAACGACTCTTTCCTTTTTCGGAAAAATTTCCTGTCATAACTAATGAAGCTACTGCTTAAAAAAGGATCAAGCACACGTTCATTATTTCTGTTTTAACTAATGAACTTGTTTAATGTTTACTGTAAATTCTACAAGGCCCAGCTAAAAATATTTCACGTCATCATCACCCTTTCAACCGTAGGATATCCACTGATAGATATTTGATTCTACCATAGATTTACAAATGAGCCGATTAAAATCTGACTGCACGCAGCATCTTTCGAGGACTGTGACAAGGCTAATTGTGGCTATCTTGTGGAATGTACAGTGCTGCGGTTGCTTGGCGGGAAATTACTGCTGTAATATTAGTATATGTAGTCAAACTCGAATTTTTTACCTACCTTGGACCGAAAATATGTTCAACAAAGTCATCATTAGCATTTCAGCCGTAGGATGTCTACTGCTGGTATATCAAGAAACCTCCCCATAGATTTCCTAAAGGAGCATGGTCTCCCCTCCAGAACCCTAAGGCGCCAACAATCGTCTGTTCCTTATATATATATATATATGTATAATATAATTTACACAGAGTGTGACCTTGCGGAAAACACCAACGAGTACTGAGTCGCAACCCATAGCCAAGTTATAACTGATCACTCTATACCAGTCTCTATAATCCCATATACAGCAAAATAATTTCACTAACTACCTTTAAACTAGGTCAAAGCAATGCAACATTTACATACTACCATTTGGTATGGTGTTGCCACACAGGACGTCCTAATCTGCTAAATTTAATTTGTACTAATTATGATTAAGATAAAAAATGACACAATTTTTGTTAGTTTAGTAGCAAGTATATGCATATTATGAATGTAAGTAAACTGAATTATTTATCTTTGGAATTAAAGGTAAATAATATTTGATGTAAAGCAAATCAATATAAAATTACTGCCGCGCTGTCGGAGAGAATGCTTGTGCCCCAATAGTACATAAATATATAAAATTTGCTTTACTTAATAGTATTAACGAATTAAAAGTGGACTATCATACCAGAACGCGGCACTTGCCGTATGAAATCAATTGGATAGCACAACACTAGAACTGCAGAATTGTACTGCAGCACCTTGCTAATAGTTACTGTGGCCTCTCCAAAGCATAGAATACTCGTATGGGGAATTTCAGTCGGGGTAGGAAATCTGTATATTGTCCAGAAGTAGCATCAACAAACAAACTGGTCAATGTGAATATTGGTTTCAAATTTATTTGGTTAAGTGTGTAATTTCTTAATGCTTATAATTTAAAGACCAAATGTCCTCAAAATGATCCTCAGTAATGACGTGGTAATGGAAAACGAAAGTGTTTCTCAGATATCTCGACAAATTCGTAAATGACAATGTTAACTTATTGCGGCTTGCGGCGCCTGTATAATCTACTTTACCGGATAGTAGTAATTAAAAGTATTACCAAACATCTTAACAGCAAATTGTAAAAAGAAGCATGACATTTAAATGAACGTAAGAAATATTGCTTTACCGATAGAAATCGCGTACTGCTTTTGTTTGTCCCCTGTTTATAAAGACAGCTATGCTCTTATTTATTTTGCTCTTTTTATACTTGGTGCAGCGGCGGATTTAATGCTTTATAGGCATTCTCTATTAGTCAACCTAGAATCGTGGAGAAAACAATGAGGCAGGTGGGTAAAAATGATTAAACAATAATATAAAATGATATGTAGTATAGATACCCGATAAATGCTATACACCGTCTATTTAATCTATATATGTTTATAAGAGTTTTCACCAATTTACTGCCTCATTTAGTAGGAATAATTTTTCGCTAAGCAGTCAGTTAAGACAGAATTTCACGAAATTCTTTCTACAAGGGGGCCGAGGGAATGTTCATTGAATTCGCGTAGCGGATGGGGAAAATCTACTTGCTAATAAAAACATATTTAGATAATCACATACTTAAATAGAAGAATACAATATACTCGTAGATTACACATACATGTTACAAATATAAAGTGAATTGATGCCGATTACTTTTCTCTATTATAGCCACCTAAAATTGTTCGAGGGATATTGAAGCATTGCACCTTCATGAGTTCTTAACAAGTCCTCAGAGGGAAGTCGAGGTAGGTACGAATTCTCTCGTAGTCTCACGTGCCCAGTTATTCCATGAAAACTACATATAAACGACCTAAGAACTTGGCGGTTTCCCAATCTGATTAAATAAATAATTATAATAGACCGAGCAGAGAATACTGAGGGACTCTTTTGCTTAGTTATAGTTTAAAAGTTTAAGGTAAGCGCATTTAGTATGCTACCTCAAATTCTGATTTGTAAATGCCAAAGGTAAACAGCTATTGTGTGTAATATAAAAATATATAAATGCTTTATAAATGATAAATAGAACTATTAATTATCTATCTTCTGTTGCTAAAAATGTTAATAAAGCTTGTTTCATAACTAATGTTTGTATTAAAGAGATAACGAAATGTCGTTAGCAACGTTATAAAGCAACTAATATACATCAAGGTTGATACGTGTATTGTGGTTGGCAGAGTTGATTGACTTGTGCGTGCCTTAGAGAGGAATGACCTCAAGTTAATGAACTGATTTTTCTCATTTCACAGCTTCTGACGCCCTCTTTTGTAACGCTAAGTGTTTCACAAGTCGGTCGGATATGTGGGTCAAAGAGAATTAACTATGCGGAGAATTCTTGTTGGGCTTATTAAATTATATGTATTGGTTCCACAAGCTTTTATATGTTTTAATTTTTCAAAGATCACTACTAATGCACTATTATTAGTTACGATCATAATTAATGAAAATGTTATAAATGTTAATAATACTTAAGTCAAAGCCGTACTGCAACACGTTTCTACTAGAGTTACTCTGGCCTCACCAACGCATAGAACCACCACACGGGGAATTTCAGTGGGGGTAGGAATCCAACGTAGTACTGTACAACGCTTAGAATTCATAGTTTCGCAAATGAACCTGTTCCTAATGAAACGAACACTGGTTTTTAATTTAATTGGTTGAGTGCCTAATATCTTAACTCAAATAATCTAAAGACTAAATTGACTCAAAATGATCCGGAATAATGACTTTGTAATGAAAAACGAAAGTATTTCTGAGAAGTCACGGCAAATTTGCAAAAGGCAAATGTTTACTTTTTGCGGCTCGCGGCGCATATATAACGTGACCTTGTCGCTGTACCAAATGTTTGGTCAGCGTCAAGGTCGCATATGCATAGGTCTGGGATGATGGAAGATGAGTGCCTCCATATTTAAGATAATACTTTTGACGTGTATCCATTTTTTATGACGATATTCAAGTCTTGCGATTTCAATTTTAGTAATTCTTAGTTGTTTTTTTCATTTCTGAAGGCCGTACCCGTATACAAAGGTATAGACGGAGTTGAGTGCAATCTCTTTCCATATCTTCCTAGCCTTTGCTGGATTCTATGCCACTAGACTCTACATTACTACTGCCCTAGGAAAACCTAGGGCAGTAGTAATAAAGCGTCCAAAGGTTGATTTGACTTGATCAGATCAGTGGGTAGATGATCAACCACGGTCTGTAGTTTATCAAAGTTATCTGGTTTTCTGTGGGCGATGTTGCCAAAATAACTTAGTAATTTAACGGGGAAATTTTTATTACAATACTAAAATCCTCCGACGTTATACGCTATGCGCGGCACAGCAGTTTCGGTATCACTATAATACATTACACAAAGTACAAAATCAAATTTAAAATATCTTCCAGAAATCATTTACATGAAATTTTGAATCGGCGATTATCTTATTTTCATAAATAGTGAGCTATCATCGGCTTAGAATGCCGATCTGCTGTGAAGAGCCGGACAGAAACTTAACAGATGCTCTTTTAATATGAAATGTAACATTTTTTATGTGTACATTATAATATACATCATACAAATGAGTCAACAAACCGAGTTCCCACACACTTCGATTAACCAAAAGCACGTGAATAATATAAAAGAAATTTAAGATTAAGTCAATAATTTTCTATTAAATTAGTTAGTAGAGTAATAAAATGAAAAGGTCTGGGATATTGTCGAACTTTATTATACGTACACACACACACGACTTTGAAAGATTTGTAACTTCTGTGCGTATCTGATTACCGACATTATGTACCACTGCACACAATAATGAAACTGAAACTATTTCAAATAATTTTCTTAATAAAGCTATTATGAAACATGCAATTCACGCTCGCTAAAACATATAGTAACATTTAGCTTTTGTTAGAAATATAGCAATATGGCAATCCGTTTGCAACTCCATCGGACAATTAATTGGTAACGGATTAAGTGTAACAAAACAAATTACGGGCTGACGTAAAAAGCTGTCGGTCGCTGGTCGGTTTGCCAAACTGCGGGCGCCGGGTAATTGCGACAGCATTGCAAAATGTGTGCGTTTGTTGCAAAAATTTCAATTTCGATACGTACATTGTTTCGCTTTTTCCTAATCAATTGTATAACTAAAACATAAGCACCAGTATACCTTCACTTAAATCAGACACACACAACATACAAACACACACTGTACAAACGGACATAATACACTATCTGTTAAATTTTTCTTCTTTAAGTCTACGATCGTAATTTAATTTGAATTTGTAATGACTTGTATTTCGTAATTGACATTATGTTTCTAGTGATGATTATATTAGGAGATTTATGAATTATCAGCCGTGAAGTACTTCAGAATAAATAGATAAAAATGAGAAAGACCAGGACAACCACATTGGGCAGTGTTAGCCCAGCAGTAGAGGGCTGAGGATACTGCAAGATCGTAAAGTTGTGGGTTCGGTTTACGGGATACGATCTCATGTAATTCACACTTTGTGTGTTTGTGTGATGATGATTATGTTATATCCCCCTATAGATATCTATATAGATATTGAGAGGGGAGGCCCATGCCTTGGAGTGGGTATCCATGGACAGAAACGACCAACCTAATCAAGTAAATAACAAGAAGAAGCTGCGGAGAGAGAGAGGAATAACATCAGAGCTCACTCGCAGACCTGGACGTTAGAGGATGTTATACCACTCCTTCCTGCAATCCCTATAACAAATTCTTGACGACAAGTTTGAAGTGATCCGCCGAACGGATGTCTTAGTTTCGCCGTGGCGAGCTAATTCTATTCATATTTCTTATGATAAGCTGCAGCGCAACCCTTACACGTTGAGGCACTAAGTCACCGCCGTTTAAACAACGGTAGTATGCGCAGACGTTCCCGTACTTTAGACAAAAGCCGTCAAAGAAAACCGGTAGATTTTAGCCGGTAAGATTTTGACATAACCCTTTCATTATAACCCCCAATTGATCTCATGTAATTATCATCCCATGTTGAGTTTCCCCAATAAAAAAGCGTCGAATTTGGGTAGCACGTATTAATAACGTTTTCTAAATCTATTCCCTCTTCTAAAAATAATTCACTCCCATTTGGACAGGTTTTATGTCTCTTCATTTCTGCAGTACTCAAATTGGATAGTGGCTTAAATGATAAATAATTCGGAATGTGAACTTTGTCGGAGAATGTGATAGGACTTGACTAATTGAAATAGAAGCTTAGGGCTCAAGTTAAAACCGCCATTCGAAGCTAATGTAATGTGTTAGACTTTTATGCAACGCGCCCGCGGAAGAGGTCTCATTTTATATTACCTATTGTAGTTTCATCCAACTCAGATTTTGTTCATGTCTACCATTAAGATTGCTACGATGGCCGTTCATGCGCTACCCATATCCAGCGACTGCCCACTACCTTGACTATGTCGTCGATTCACTTCATTCAACTCAGGACAAAAATATGTAAACATTGATGCGGCTGGCAAAAGCAATGCTGAATTTTTATGATAACGAAATTCGAGTGGTATTGAACCAGTAGTAGTGTGCGTTTGTTAAAAATTGAATATTGCTTAATTATATTAATTTCTATCTGACAATATAAAGTTGACTATGAGACTTGTTCGTTGCGATTACAAGTGGTTAATACAAAAGTTGACAAACTATAACATCAGACTTCAATCTTTATTGATAATATCTGTATCTACCTCAGATTTATTTAAGCTATGATAACTTATCATCAGCTGTTTTTGATTTATAACAGATTGTAAATTTACAGTTATTTACGATTATATATTTATAGCGCAATATTATAATATGAAATAGCGTGTAGTATAATTTTTTATATATGAGAATAAATCAAAATAACATTAGAGGCGATACCTCTGGAATAATTACATAGGTAAGGGAAAGAGCGGATAAGAGAAGATAAAAGAGTAGAAAAAAAATAGAAGTTTAGACGATTAGAAAATAAGTCAGCTGGGTGAGATCTTATTTCTGAGAACATTGTCCTCCAGACAATATTCAGATAAAAATGCAATAATCTTATGTAAGTCTTTAATTCTATCGCTCTCGTCTCCAAAATATTAAGGATTATAGCAAAACAATGTGAATTGAACCCTAAACGTAATGTTCAAGTCAATTTGCAACACCGATTTGCACTCTTTGCATCTCGCGGACATTGCTCCAGAGGTACATAATCTGAAGTCTTAGGACATGCTACAGGACACCTCTGCGCATCCAAAGTGTAATAAATTTGGGCATCGCTTTGAGCTGGACTGAAGCCAATATTCGCGCACTGTGGATAGTTTCCGATGTAATATGTTCCAGCGACGCAAGAGCTCTCCGACGCTGTGTTCAGTGGAACGCACTTCGTCGTTTGCTTACTGACGCAAGTGCATTCTCTATCGCAAGTTGACCTGTGGCAGTTGTCCTTCGGTGCTTGGTGGAGGATGGGAATTTCTTCCTTACAAGTCAATGGTGCATGCAAATAGATAGGGCCGTCGTAATTTTGTATATGTATCGATGTTATTGGCTCCATGTAGGCTTTTGAAATAATCATCTAAAACAAAAAAATGTAATTGAGATTGATTATCTTCTTATTTGATATAGCCCAGTGAATTGTCAAGTTGGAATGACAATGGGCGGAGTACATGCAAAATATATGACTGCTGGCGTCTTAAGGTTCTCGAGTGGAGACCACGGACCGGCAAAAGCAGCGTTGGACGTTCACCTACAAGGCGGGCACTTGACTTTGTTAACATGGTACGAAGACGATAGACCTAGGCCTCTCCTAACTGGTCTCATTAGATATTTGAAGGGCGGTATATGTCCAGCAGTGGATGTCCCAATGCTACACAATGATAATAAACAACTACGAGATTCATTATTTCAAAAGCAACATTTAAACAACTCACATGTAAAATAAATCCAATAATTAGACACTGCATGATTGGTTAACAATGGTTTAAGTTTGTAAAAATTTTAATTTACCGTTGAATTTATACGGTAATGTTATCAGATATATTACCATTACAGAATATTCCGAGAATAATTTTGATCGAATGCAATACAGTCACGTTAAAAATGTTAATATTACAATATTTTCAATTGCAACACAAATTAATTATTTTTATTTCACGTCTTTTACAACATGGTTTTTGCAAACCGGCACTTCGATCTTATCAAATGTATCATAAATTACTACAAGTAAAATCTTTAAAAAATAAGTATATAATATAAATAAATCTGATTATAATCTACGCATCTATATAAAAAGAGTTTTTTATGCCGTTCATGCAGTAATTTATACAAAAAATATACACAAATGAAAAACTAAGAAAAAATCTCTTATAAAAGCACTAGTTATTCAATTGTACATTTTTTTAAAACTAATCAAAAAGATTTTTATTAAAAATTATTGTGCAGTACATAGTTATTACTTCCTTTGTGAAGTGGAATAACAATCATGAATATAAACAAAATGTCTAATGTGATATTGATTACATACATTTGCAAGAATATTATTAATGAAATGAAACAAAACTTTCAAAATTATAGGACGGACTTTTTTATTTTACAAGGAAATTGAAACATTATAACGGTGAAAATAAAAGGGAACCAAGGTATTAAAAAATATTTAAGATTTTTAAAACGCATGTATTTATAAAACTTTAATATTATTTACTTGGGATCACGGACCTCTTTTGTACGTCATAAAAATGACAAAAAGTCCGATTTTATGGCATCCTGGCCTGAGAAGAGCCCACAACAAACTGATAGTTTTTTTGTGTTGTCTTCCACAAATATCCTTAATTCATTATCTAGAGAAATTTTCAAGCCTTATTATAATATTAGAAAATTCTTTCGATTGTTTATTATTGAGTTTTTTTTTAACAGTCTTTATATAATAAACTTTTTTAATTAGACGGATGACACTACACAAGAGTGTTATTGTAAAGCAATACGCAAAAAGTCACTAATTATGTAAACTAAAATTAAATGACTTACAGTAAACAAAAACTAGTATATTAGTAAATATTTTTACTACGTCTTATTTCACACTATCGGTAATTTAAATATTAATAAGAAAACATAACAGAATATCTAATTAACAACCATTAATTAAGACTCTGTCTTAAGCGGTTATGAATAATGTTTCGATTTGTTTACAAATGGTAAATAATTACGGTTTACCGTATAGAGATGGTATATGTAAAAAAATGGACGTTATCTCGACTGTTTTATCAATATGCGTGAATGTAGAGCAGTGTGCCAAGTCGCGACACACTGCGCTGGGATACTCGACAACGTTTGCCTAACATGGACATGCATCAAACATGTAGTCACGGGGCGCGAACTGTCGGATTAGAACAAAGTATCGGTAAGACAGCGACAGTCAAACAAGAAAAAGTGAGGCTTTTTATGTCATAGTACGAGTTTAATAGCAAAAATCATGGTTTACTTATAAAAGTTTTTTGCTAAAAATATATCAAAGTTTCAACTCCCCTCAGCTCCCCGTAGCAATAATTCAAACGTATCTTCGGAAATCAAGGCGAGTAGGGCTAATATTGAGGTATATACATTAATTAAAAACTTGTATTCAAGAACTAACTGCTTATCTTAACTGACATCTTGAAATTAAGTTAACGTTTAATGCGTTTAAATCATATTAAATCTAAGTTATATGTATTTTTTACATTGTCGTCAATGCACTAACAATTACGAAAAATGAAAACTGTGAAAAATTTTACATTTCTCCCTAGCTGTCAAACATTCGATATCAATCAAAACAAATAAGGCATGAATAAATAAGGAAACTCAAAAACAAATGAATCTACGATTAATACGCGATATGGCTTATCCATAGTATCTTTCGCTTTTAGTCCCGTTACATAGTAGTAGGTTAACATCCGCCGTGCACATCCCTGTAATTCTACTGCGCTAGGGTTGTGCCTATCTAAGTGGTAATAAAAAGATTTCTGTCTTTTTATCAGTAGTAACTGTTAAAAAAATGGTAGCGTGATTTGAAGTAGGAAACTCAATCGCCTGATAGCTATATATATATATGTATATATATATATGTATATATATATATAAATATATATATATATATATATATATATATATATATATATACGAGTATATATATAGATATACATATATATATATATAAGTATGTATGTGTGTATGTGTGTGTGTGTGCACATGTATATTAATGCTATCAACATGAAAGACCATCGCTGGTAAATCGCTTGTTTAATAATGACATCCTAACATCAATATTAAAGGGTTTTTGCTGTCCATTCAAAGTCGAATCTTTCTTTAAATTCATTTGATTGGGATGATCGTTACATTTCATTTACAAAAAGCAAATGTTGAGTTTCTGGCTATTTTCAACAGATGAGAATTTATTATATATCTATGGAAGCCTATTTCCAGTAGGAGGACAACCTATAAAAATGATCATTTTTAATGTTCATTTACTTATTCGAATGTTCATAATATTATCTACATAGGATTATTTACAATGACCATTTTTATACATGGTAATATTGCCAGAAAAGCTCAATTAGATAGAAACTATCCTTCAATTTAAAGCTACAAGGGTTCCAAACGCACCTTGATTTAAGAAAAGCTCACAGGAGTCTCGGTCAGTAGTAAAGCAATTCATTCCCGAGCTTTATTATCGCTTTAAAATTATTTTACAATGTAATTAGATTTCATAAAAGTTTTTGTTTAGTGAATTTATTAAATAAGGAAATAGTAATACCGTATGCAGTTGCCAACAAAATAGGTCTAAAGTTCTATACGGGATGATCAAAACTCAGTTAAGATTCAACAAAATCCATACAAAGAGTATACAGAGAAGTGACAGCCCTGGTTTGTATCCGGCTGGTTACTGGGTAAACAGATTATGTCACTTCGCAGCGCGATGGGAACCGCACGGGTTTGATGTCGCCGGGCACCACGATCTCATCGCGAGGTAATTTTAAACAAGAAACTATATTTAGTGTTCGATTTTGAAAACCAAATATAAAGTGATTATTGTTTGACTGACCATCATCATTCAAGGCGTTACACATTAACTCATAAGCTTCCCCATAATCCATTAGGACCAGTTGTAAGCGCTCTGAATCCAGCGTCAGCGTCATTGGCCCTTTCACTGCACTTGCGGGGGTCCATTTACTCTACTTCAAATCCATAGGGCCCTGGGATCATCCGTTCTGCGTACTATATAGCCTGCCTTCTAATCCGCTGGACTATATCGAAACTTTCATTCGTCTATGAGTCTCCTCATTCCTGATATTGTAATAATTTTTACAATCGAATCTATGTGATTACGAGCTTCAGAGTTGAGAATAACGATGCCAAGAGATAATTAGTTGTAAAACAAGTTCTCAGGAGTGGAAAAACCGAACTAACACGCGCGACGACTTCCGATACCTTCCCAGGTAGACAATCTATCATGTTAAGGTTTCGTAAGACGCTGAATGTTAACTACTTTTATGCGGTACACGATCATGGAATAATATTATATTAGTCATTGGATAAATCGAGAGAATTATATGCTTAAAACAAAATTCTGAAATAATACACGCCGGTAGAAGCTCATCACAATAATAGAAAAATAAGTTATTCATTTTTTTTCATTCCTTAAGCTAAATACGTAAGTAAAAAGATACTCATCAAAAATTATATAAGTGGCTATGAAGAAATTGTAAATTTCGAAATTTCTAGAGACAAACGGAATGTCTCGTGGAACCTGGGAAGGGCTAGTCGCCCTACATGTAAGCGGTAAATCGACACAGTTGGTGCGAACTTCACCAGGAACTTGAACCGAGGCCTGTTACTGCTCGCCCCAGTGGTACACATTACTTAACTGTTCAACTAAGGGCCTTTCGATTTATCTAGAACTTATGTTAATACACTGTTAATACCTATTCATAAACACATTTCGCAATTTGCATATTTTAACATTATTAATAGGATTTACTTCAATGTAACTATTTTAGTTGATAAAATTAAAACTATTCAGCGAGTAGTTTAAATACTTAAAATGAACTAATTTACCAAAAGGCTACCATTTTTCGAATTGATTCGTTTTGCCTTTCGCGTGGTAGGACTTTGGCTCGGTGCAATTTCATAAAATTTATTCTAGACTATGTTTAATGTACTAAAATAAAATTCCGAACAAATTTTATTGCTATAGTATAGCTTGTTTATCTATATATACTTTGTAAATAATTTTAATCTCATAGAGTGATCCAGGGCATAGCTCTTTCCATGGCTCGTTGAGCGATTGTAAGTTTGCGTACAAAATACCAGCCCCAGTAACCATATATTTTTAACAAGTGTTAAGTATATTTTTCAACAATAATATATGACCATATTTTTTAAATGACAATAATTTTGGCCACTAACAGATAGTCCTATTTTAATAAATAAATACATTAGGTACTGCGACAATTGTATTAAAAATTGCACCATTAATAATACATATTAATCTCAACTAACGTCGGAATTTAGAGTGAAAATAACTGTCATCTCGTGATTGCTCTAGCCCGTGAGCAACGGTGCCGGATTCATTCGCCGTCATAATCGAAATGCCGATCTTATCCGGGATCGCGTGCCCTTCTTTAATAACACACATACGTTCGTAATGTAACTATCTCTATTAACTATAAACATGCAGTACGTTTCATTAAGAGTTCTGTTTAATATACTACAGGTTTTCATGTTCCAACTTTCACGATAAAATATATTGACATTACAATTTATCTAAAATACTCTGTTCCACAACATTTGCAATAAGATGTTCATAGTGTAGTATTCTTCAGATTACTGTATGACAATGTTGATGACATCGATATAGTTTTTATGTTACGAGTACAAAAGAGAGCTGTTCGCCTACGAGATCTGTGAGATCTTGAGACACTCTTAGAGGAAAGTTTCATAGGAAAGGCACATGATCGATTTAAGAATGATAATCTGGCCTGTGTGCATAAGAATAACTATAAATAACTAATTGAAGAATAGCGATGTACAAGGTGACCAATAGCTTCATAAAAGTAGTGTGGGCAACCCCACAAATGTCATTTAAATTTAAGAGTGATAAGAATGATATAGGAACGTCAGTGCCACAATGACATAATAAGCATCGGTGGAATTAATTGCGTTCTACGCATATTATTATTATTAATTGGAGCACTCCACTATCTACACATTGGTGACCCCGGTTCTGGACATAAAATCACAATCTTCAGAAACTATTTCGGCAATCCAAAAATCGCAGTGACTAAATACCTATATAAACAAAAATGTCGACATCAAGCGATGCATTTAAAGAAGCACGCGAAAACAATGCAAGTGCGCAGTTGTCAGTTGTTTCCGATACATGCCGCATCGGAATAAAGATTCCACGTTTTTATGCACATGACCCTCAGCTGTGGTTTGCACAAATAGAAGGACATTTTCTTTTATCTGGAATAACAGTTGATAATACAAAATTTCATTATGTGCTCTCTAATTTAGAACCACAATATGCAAAGGAAGTTCATGACATAATTATTTCTCCTCCCGCAGAATATAAGTTTGAGATATTAAACTAAGAACTTATAAAGCGATGTGTGACTCACGCGAAAAAAAAAGTAAAACAGTTATTGATGGAAGAAGAATTGGGAGATACTAAACCTTCTCAATTTTTAAGACACTTAAAGCAGCTCGCGGGACCTGACGTCCCTGAAAACTTCTTAAAACTATTTGGACTAGCCGCCTTTCAACAAATATACAGACACCCATCGCCTCTCAGGCACAATTGTCATTGGATTCGCTTGCTGAACTTGCGGACAGAGTAAACGAGCTTGTACCAAGCATCTCTCAAGTAGCGAGCACATCCAGAAGTGACGAAATGGCTGAAATGAAAGAAAAAATCGCAGAACTCTCACGACAGATGCACGTACTGACTATTAGATGTCAAGCAAGAGACAGATCGAAGCAAAGTTCATATAAATACTACAGTGGGCGTAGTCGTAGCCACACCAGATCAGATTCCAGCTACCGCAAATACCCCACCTGCTGGTATCACTCTGTTTGGGGCAAAATCCCATAAATGCGTAAAACCATGTAATTTTTGTACAAGTTCGGGAAATGCGAACTGCATTCGCTAATGGCGACTAACGATTGCCAATCAAAAAGCTCCGGTCGGCTGTTCGTCACTGATCGCCGAACGAAAACGCATTTACGTCAACTCTTCAACAAACTGAAGGAATATGGCATTGTCATCAACACAGCGAAGTGCATATTCGGAGCGTCGGAAGTCAAGTTCCTAGGATACAATATATCCACCCAAAGAACTAAGCCCTTAGACTCCAAAGTCAAAGCTATCAAGCAATTTCCGCCTCCTAAAACAGTTAAACAGCTACGAAGATTCCACGAGATGATCAACTTTTATAGAAGGTTCCTCCCAGGGGCTGCCAAGCTTCAAGGTCCACTCAACCAATTGATCGCTGGATGTACAAGAAGTTTCCAAACCGTAAATCTCCAAGGTGACACACTGATCGCTTCCGAGAAATGTAAAGAAAGTCTCGGTGATGCCGCGCTTCCTGCGCATCCTTATTGTGAAGCTGAGTTAGCGGTTGTTATGGTCGCATCGGACAGTGGTATTGGAGCAAGGTTGCAGCAACGAAAGCAAGGCCAATGTGCAACCTATATCATTTTTCTCCAGAAAGCCATCTCAAACAAAATACTCACCGTACGATAGAGACTTGCTCGCCATTTATGAAGCCATAAAATATTTTCGGCTAATGCTCGAAGCTCGAAATTTCACCATCTACACAGACCACAAACCACTCTGTTTTGCCTTCGCCTCGTACAAACGAAATTGTTCACCAAGACAATTCCGTAATCTTGACATTATTGCTCAGGTCACAACTGACATTCGTAATATCTCTTGACACACTGTCAAGAACTGACCAAATCAAGAAACCCCCAGATATGACACTGATTGCCCAATCACAAACTGAAGATCCTGAATTAAAACAAATCCCTAATGGCGGTACATCTCTTTAACTCAAGGAGATAATCTTACCTGGAACTTATGACGAGTTATACTGTGATATTAGCACACCAGTTCCTAGGCCTTACGTCTCCAAGGTTCTACGCACACAGGTCTTTAAATATCTCCACTGCCTTAGTCATCCTAGTGCTAATGCTTCAACAAAGCTAGTGGCAGCGCTTCGTATGGCCTAACATGCGAAAGAACTGCAGAGATTGGTCTAGAGCCTGCATTCCTTGTCAACAAGCTAAAACGTCTCGACCCTGGTACCTTCAAATTACCTTAAGTCAAATTCTCGGAGATTCACGTGGATATAATCGGACCAATCCCACCTTCGCATGAATACTGCTATTGCCTTACCGTCGCAGATAGCTTTACAAGATGGCCTAAAGCTGTCCCCATCAAAGATATAACCGCGGAGATTGTAGCCAAAGCGCTTATCAGTAGATGGAAATGAAGATTCGGATGTCCTACGCTCATAATCATAGACCGTGGAAGACAATTCGAATCTGCCCTGTTCAAATACTTGTCTAAAATGGCTGGTTTCCAACATCGGCGTACTACAGCATACCATCCTGCCTGTAATGGACTAGTGGAAAGATTCCACCGACAGTTAAAAGCAGCCATTATGTGCCACTCATACAACAGTTGGACTGAGTCACTGCCCTTAGTGCTACTTGGAATCAGGAGTGAATTTAAAGAAGATCTCCAATCATCTTCTGCCAAACTTGTATATGGAGAAACGCTCAGACTGCCAGGAGAATTCCAGTCGCACACAAACACCACAACAGATCTAACAGACTTCACTGCTTAAGAAAACGAATACAGCAGCTGCAGCCTGTGCCGACATCGAGACATTGTGAAAATAAAGTCTTCGGTTTTTAAGATCTGGCAAAAACAACTCATGTCTACGTAAGAGACGATACGGTACGAGGAGCTCTTTATCCAGCATACTCCGGTCCACATCCTGTTATCGAGAGGGCAGAAAAAGTTTTTAAGATAATTATGAATGTAAAGACCACTACTGTATCCATAGGTTGCCTGAAACCGGCATACACTTTATAAAAAACTCCCACCCAGGAAGACGAAAGAGAAAATAAATAACTCAAACAGACCAGATTAGGACGCAGAGTAAAATTCACAAATTTTTACCGCCCATGAAACGGTCTTTGGAGGGGATCGATGTGAGTAACCCCACAAATGAAAAAAATGACATAAGAACGTCAGTGCGACAATGAAATAATAAGCATCGGTCGAATCAATTACGTTCTGCGAATATTATTATTATTATTTGGAGCACTCCACAATCTCCACAAGTAACTCCTTCATAGGCTTGAACCTTCAACACTTAAAACTTTAACAAATTGATCTTCTACTGTTTAAATTATTTAAAAGTAAGCACATAAAAAATAACGTATTTGTTTTTTTTACGCATTGATGAAGATGAAATCGATTTGATAAAGAGGAGCTCCATCTGATTCTAGTTTTATTCATGATTTAAAAATGAGATAGATATTATACACAAAACGTATTTAGATTACGGTCAACTATACATGGTAATGGGTTGTAAGTGTAAAAGAAGTAAATGTAATTGTCATTTGCTGTCAATCAATGTATGATACACCCTCTATAAAAATCAGTAATTTCATTAATAATTAATAATGTAATTTAGTAACAAAAACTGTTTTCTAAATTCAGATTATTACATATTGTACGTACATACACTATGTAATGTTAGATTTTATTAGCCTGTCGCATTTCAATACACAAACTAATAAATTTTATTTAATTTAGATTAATAACCTTGTACATAGTGATTGGAAATACATATATACGGTGTTTAGCTTTTTAACTAATGAGCTATACTTTCACTCTTTTAAAATTTTACATCTGTTACCAGCCACCCTGTATATTAGAGTCAAATGACAGTATTTTGTAAGCAAAGCATATAGCTTGTATTGGCTTGACGACTATTACATGCATATTAATATTGCCCTTGACTGTCTAAACTAAAACGACGACGAGTATTCGATAATCATTCTTACCATGGCAATATTCTAATGTATCTCTTGTTACATTGTAAAAGATAAAATCACAAATCCAACGACAAAGTCGCTAGTTGCAACATGCAAGTCTTCTTGCGCTCCGAACTGGGTCATAGATGTGTTGATTAAGCTGTAAGAAAGGAGTGATGTAAGATTTGCATAACCGTCGATTCGGTTGCCTACATCGCAGTCAAGGTTTCGAGATTAGGTCACTGTTTTCAAAACAAAAACTAATCTTTTGACATTTGCTTGGTACTGGTGTTATAATCGATTGACGTGAAATTATTTCGTCTTTTAAATCGGTTTTGTTTAGTTGTATCCATCAGGCTCATTATATAATACTCTAAAGCTCTGGCCTTTTTTATAAAGACAAAGATCACATTTATTACATTACCTCTGGTAATAAATTCGCTGTTATTTACAAAGAGATAAATGTTACAAGTAACTAGGTCTCTAACCTCCTTTTACAATATATAACATAATATTTTAATGCAAAGTTAAACTTTAAAGTTTAAATTAATTTCGTAAACTTAGTTATTCAATATACACTCACTAGAAGCCATAATGGGTCGTTTGTAAAAGTAGCTATATATCCTAAGGTCGTTTAAACAGTTTGATCTGTGGTTGTTAATTTTGTCACCTAATGTAGTTAAAACGTAATTTACTTATCTTGATAAATTGATATATTTAGACTAAACATCATCTTACAGATTGTAGAAGTAAATAAATAAATATTAATTCTTAATTTAAAAAAAAGAGGTTCACGGTCCATTAGGTTTTTTTTTCTAGTCCTTTATTCTATTACCAAAGGGAAAACTGTTCGTTTCCGTACTTGCTAAATAAAATATTGGGTATCTTATTACAACAAATTGCTTTTTTATTAATTTCGCTATATAAAGCTAACTTTGAGTGACGCCTGTAATTGTTTAGCCATTAAAATTTAATAAAAATAACCAGGTTAATCAAATATCAGATAGTGATATTCCAAAATAGCAAAATATTAATATATTATACATTTCGGATCTCGTTAGCAACCTCACAGTCACTCAATGAGCTGCTCTGTTGCTGAGGAGTCAGGATACTATAAGATCTAATCAGGAATGAGAATATCCGTAGACAAACTAAAGTTATTGATATGGCCCACCGAGTGAACCGTAACTCGCGCAGAATAGACGACCGTCGGGGCCTTAAGATTCTGAAGTGGAGACCACTGACCGGCAAGCGCAGCGTTGGACCTCCATCCATAAGGTGACGATCAACGTTGTCAAAGTTATCGGAAGGCATCGAATTTATATTATTCAATTTTATTGGAAATATAGAGCTCCAAGTCCAGCAAGGAAAGTTTTGCGGCTGTGAGGATGGAAAATTTTATTTCCCTCCGATTATTTCGTATCAAAATTTAATAATAAATAGATACGTCATTTATAACAATACAAGAAAAATACATAATTTGCTCTTACAGCGGCCCATTTCAAAATTGGAATTTAATTAAAAAATAATATTGAACGTAATAGACAATAAATTTTCATGTAATTTTATATAAGCAGCTTAAGTTTAATCTTTTTAGATAAAAAAAAATAATTGTGAAGTCTGAAGTTCGTGAATAATTTAATAGACTTTAATATTCTCTAAGCTGCAGCGGGACGGCACCAAGTCTTAATTTATGAAATCCTCTTTAATAACGAAATTTAATTAATGTAAATTGAATCTCAAAAAGCTTATTCATCCAGTTGAGAAAACTAAAAAGCTTAAGACAGGAGGTTGATATTTTAGATATATTCATTATACATCATCAATAATTATGATGTTATGAGTTAATTAGTATCATTACATACAGTGCACATAAACCGAAACACAATACATTAGTTATGCACATTTAATCGACGATAGCTAAATATATAGACGCCATGAGACGTCACCTAGATCTTGCTCTTCCTCGCGTTGTTGTCTTCATCGCTGAACATCTTGAAGTATTCATTTATGGGTGTCAGTGAGTAATCTTAATTTTTATTATGCAGCACCAATTGTTTCTGCTTTCTCTAACGTAAATGAAATGGTACAATGACGCCTTGTAACAAAAGATGAGCGGATTTGTGCCAAGCAACTGATCCGACCGTGACTTATCTCGTTTGCCCTGGTCTTTTCTGGACACTATCAAAACCCTGAATTTGATATTGAGATCGCGCAGAATGGTCTCGTTCTTACTAATCTTACTCAAACATCCTACCTCGAAACCAGCCACAGAATCTCGATCAATCTTCTTCAAGACGACCAAAGATTTGACCTATTTTGTTTTGGTATTTTTTTAATATTAATATAAGGCCTGTTATGTTCGGGGATCAGAAAGAGGTCTTGAAAAAGAAAAACGCACAGCGTCACAATAAATGTATAATTTATTGAAAAAAAAAAGAAAACTGCGGCGTACAATCTTAACCTAAGGCTGATCAGAGACTGAACTATGACTTAGCAATGATGCTGTTACGAATGGACTGCCTTTACTAAAGGATGGAGGACTATTTATAGACGCTTAAATTAAACAAACCGTTAGACTTAGGCAAACAATCACTTTCAAAGTATTATTTTTAACTTGGCTAACAATGAGTTGTATCAATTTATAGTACAGACTATAATAATATAATATAGACAACATTTAGGTACAAAAATATGAGAACGTTACAAACATAAACTTTCTTTGTTTAAGAAGAAAAATAGATGATAGCTAAAATAAGTAAAATACAAGTAAATAGGTTTATTGTTTCATCATACGTTACGTAAAACATTGTTTAACCTGAATAAATACTTCTATGCAAATAGATTACACAAAAAACTAAATGGTAATTTAACCTTCGTCTGTTTTTAAACTCGCGAAAAAACAATGAATCATCTTATAATTATTTAACTTTTAGGTTCAAACTAAACTAAACATTGCGAATAATTCGTATGAGAACATTACAAAACCTCGAACAATCTAAAATTAAACTCGCAGCACGACCATTACAGTTGACCTCCGCACCCCTCTGTATTCTCGTGAAACACAACGGCCGCGCCGCTTGCCGCAATAACAAGAGAGATCATTCAATTCTGGACGCTCTCACAGTAATACAGGCGTTATGCAACCGTACTGACCTTAAATTGTCTTACGTAACAGTAAACTAAAACCTGGCGACATATATCAGGAATTTAAAACTTTATTTCACTCACTATAAAGTACAATTTTCGTTGTAAATTTGACGCCGTATCGAATTAGGTTAGTCAAACGAACCGTTCGCAACGGTCGGTATCGAGTTTAATAATGTATGGATGAATTTATAATGAGGCAGCGTGTGTGCTGTTGCCCGCAAGTGTAATGTACATAATTATTACAATACCGAGAAGCATTTCGTGACATAATTAAAATATAACTGTATGTTCCAAAACCACTTTTCTCATACCCATCTTAAGTCAGACATATTTTTTGCTTGTGAAATCTTTCTATAGCCTTGTTAATATAATTCTTTTGTAGGCAACTGTGTACAGTGCCACAATACCAACCCCACGTGAACCGATTGTATAATATATTATTACAAATGCATAAACTGATCGCTCTGATCTATTTTATATTATTTATTTTAAAATGCGACAGGCCAACCATTTCTGGCAGTATACATTCTGCAGGAGTAGATAGTATATAATTATTTAATTTGTATTATATTAATATGCATTTTTAAAACGATTTTCCTTGCTTTATTATTTTCATGTTATTCATTATTTCGAAAAAGTACTTTCGTAACAAAAAAATTGTTTTGTTTTGGTTATATTAATTGTTTACTCTTATATTTTATAATCGTTACCTACGAGTAAAAATAGTACTAAATTATAAATATTATTCGAATAGTTCGGTATATTGACAAAATTAAACATGATATTACGTATACGACTAACAATATTATCCACTTGCGCAGAGGTGGCAAAGCAGTAAACAACTAAGATTTGCGATTGTAGGTCGCAAGTACGATTCTCGGGGTACAATCTTAGATAATTCACACTTTTTGCGTTAATTTGTGTTAAATTGCCACTGCCGTCAAACAAGTTTCCAGACGATGGGCAACAGTGTCGTCTGTGTACCATAAAAACACACTACCATCGCCAACTCACCTGCCAAGCGTGGCGATTATTGTATATTCCCAATAGATATCTTCGGGTGAGGTATATGTCTTGCAGTGGGCGTTAATGGACTGAAAGGATGACGATATGTCTTCTCCTATTTTACATTTACCGTAAGCTTATTAATCATATATATGTATTAACGCGCATTAAGTGACAGCCTAAATCAAAGACAATTACCGTTTTAATTATGTGGCCTAAAACTGCGTCATAATCCTGTAATGTTATGTAACGGGCCGAGCCGCGGTTACCCAGGGGACCCGAACAAGGTTCATGATGCGCCATATCTGATCCGTTCCCTCAAACCCGCGTAATCGGTAGATGCCAAAAAGGCAACCGTGTTGATAAAGTCCGAAAAAAAATCGGTTTATCGGGAATCTAAGCTGCAACCAACAATGATATAGTACTCGACGGTTAATTTGATACGTAGGAAACTAAAGTAAGACACTCGATTTGGATCGGTTTTGTAACGTATTTTCTTTATCTATCGCAATTACGTGATACATACCGATTCGTCGGGCACTATGTGATAAGAGCAACGCGCTACGAATCGCCGTAAGAAGAATAGTCATCCGTCCGACATTACAAATTAAATGGATAATGCTAGTACTAGCCATTTTTTTATATTTACCGACGTGAAAAGTGTTTACAGTAATAAAATATAGTACCAAATTTGAATAAATGATAAATAGCGTGATTTATTCTCCAATATTTTTAGTTAATCTTTTTTTTATTATGAAGGGCATTATAATCATCAATGTATCAAACCTTTTTGTAAACAAATCGTAACACCGAAGGACGCCAGGAACATCGCAATAATTCTGAGCAAATATCGGAAGCATGCTTAATGATTTACGACCAAGGAAATAAAACAAATAAAACCGTTGTTTTTGAGATACGCCGTTGCGTAACAGTCATTGAATTTACCGAATTATGTTTTGTTTTTAAACATACGTACTTCTGTATGTTGTTGCGTTGTGACTTGTAGCGTTGTCTAACAGCTGTATACAGAATGTACAGGTCCTTCGTTAAAATATTTATTTTATCAAATAGATTATAAATTTAAATCTTTTAAGCCTATTAAAAATTGTTCCTCATGAAGCAACATCCTATTTAAAATAAAACTAATACCAAATATAAGTTCACTTATAATATACATCATCATTTCAGGTGCAGGAAGTCCAAACCGGGACTTCCCCCAAAGATTTTTAATATGACCGGTTGGAAGTTGCCTGCATACAGCGTCTTCTGACGACATTTTTAAGATCATCTGTCTATCTTGTGGACGGACGTCCTGTGCTGCGCTTGCTAGTCTGTGGCTTTTACCCTAGTACCTTAGGACCCCAGCAGCAAACTGTGTTGTGCGTTTTGTGTACCACATGTAGCAATATTACTTCCCATACTTATCACCGTCTTGTACGACATTATCCTGGTCTTCCCGGACAGGAAAATATAACTTCTTGACTGCTCTCTCTGTAACGAGGGCAGTCGGGCTTTTCCTTCAAATGTTTGATGAATCAAATTCCAAAATATATGCTATGCACTAAAAGACAGAAAGTGTCTAGTTTTTTTACATTTTGTTATTCCTTAAATCAAAAGATTTTTTTATCATATATCTATAGACACAGTTAAGAATTTTGTCTACAAAGATATAATATCAAATTGTAAATATTTTTTCCGTGATTACATCCAAAATGTTATTTAGACGAAGCAGATCAAGAATCACTTCCTAACAACTAATACGAAAAAACAAACTTGTCCTTTATAAACGTATCTGTGAACAACAGGAAATATAATTATTTCAAAACTGATTTCGTCAAAATGTGATTATTATTTTTTAAAACCTAATCAACAAAAATATTGTCATTAAACATCCAATAAATTCTGAACCATCCGAGTAGCAACAAAAAAGTCAAACGTGATCTTTCGTAAAACTTACGAGATCATTCTTGTCTGTGCCTTTGTATATCATTTTCAAATTTGTGTGATCATTTCAACTTCATTTACACAGAGTTATAGGTGTAAAAACTTTAATGTGCGAATGCGTATCTCATGTGATGTAAATTACCGTAATCTTAATTGTACACCCTCTCCAAAAAGTAATGATTTCTAATACAGTAAATAGCGTAATGATAACATAGAAAAAACGTTTCCGAAATTCAAACTATTCCATGTTAAAATTAATCATTGTTATATTTCTGTTCCTGAAGAATTTGCGCTGAATGAAGATATTGCCCAGCCGCGTTCCAGTAGAAAAATAACTTGATATAAAATATTCCGAAGTGATCACTTTCTTTCATTCATTTAAAGCCTTTACACCTATAACCAATATATATAAATATATATATATAAATATATATATATATATATATATATATATATATATATATATATATATAGATATTAATATAACCAATAGAGCAACGAAGTGGACTTTGATGCCATCCTCAGTAGCAGTAACTTTCTCTTCGTGTTAGCAAATATCTTTTACAAAGTGCTGTTTAAGAGGACATCAAAGCCTGGTGATGATAGACCTGTACCGAATGGTACGGTACTATTGTTTTGGTATAATTCGTGTACAATTGCTTGCCAAATCCTGAGTTACATAAGCAATGGGACATAAGAGGTAGACAATCGTCAAACCGTCTATTATCAAATAATTCGTTTGTACTATACATATTTATCGAGTCTATGATAGTAATGTGCTTTGTTTTTTTATAAATAAATGTAGAGAACTCATAGAAGATAGACGCAAATGGACAATGGTGAAACATTACCTTAAGGGGCACAGACTAAAAGTAAAAATGACGAGTATGCAAATTACTACAAATTAAATTATAAAAAAACACGACAATCCCTTATACAGGAAATCGTATTATTGTAAATAAGGAACTTAGATATTAATTTACATATTAATATCAAATATTTAGCAAGATTAAAAAATAATAATTTCAAAGAGTCGTACGTGAGCAAAGTATGACTCATCACTACATAACGGTTACGTAACGTGTTTGTACTTGGTCTGAATCATTACACTAAAGGATATCGTATTAATGATACTAGGAGTAATATCAATTAAGAGTGACGTTATTCTGACGTAGGATTTTTTTATGGAAATATCCTAATAGCTGACGGCATGTATGGGGATCTACAAGAATACGGAATAACTAGAAATTATATAATTTCATAGAAAATTTATAATTTATACAGTGATTGTAAATAGATATAAAAGCTATAAACGAGTGAACATATAGCATTTTCTATCAATAAATGTATTGAATACCTATTTTCAGATTCAGTAATTATAAATAACTTAGTTAGCCAAGCTAACATTAAATCTTTAATATTAAAATTTAATATATTAAAATCAATAAATCGCCGCTCCCGTCGAATAAATTGACAATCACCCTTATCATTTTAATTGGTTTTTTATTTATTTTCAATCTACAAGTTCCAATACACCTTGTCAAATTTTTCCATAATTTTTTGACAAAAAAGGGGGGTGATAGGCAAACTTTGCCTCTCTACTCCCTTTTTAGCCATCAACATAGCAGCTTTTTAATTTCTCTAAATAAACAAGGTAAACTATGCGTTCTTTCAAATATTGATTTGGAAAAAATGTTTAATATTAATTAGCTTTCAAACTACACAAAGTTAACTATACAATGTTTAGTTTTTCATCTCTCCTGAAAAGATGCATTTTCAGACTTATTTTTTTTAATCGGTGGGAACGGCGAAATGTTTAGTGTCTGTCCCTGCAAACTTTATCGTGTTTGAATTTATTGGGTATTCGCATTCAACTAGAAATAATTAAATTAATATTTCACATTTCAGACTGATGAATCAGGGTAATTTGAAGTAACACAAAAATGAATTATATATCCACCGGTTTAAAACTTTTACACTTGTAACCAAACATTCGTTCATATCATTAAAACCTTAATAAATTTCAAAAAATAAAATATAAATCTGTCGGTTAGTAATATACTTGACCCTAGTATTTCGACATGCTAGTTTCACATCTTTCCTTCAGAATGCGCACGCGCTGTGCTTTCGCAAGCGCGCCATTTATAAGTACAAGTCAAATAATTCAATTCGAATTTGTCAATATAATTCTCCACATTATTATCGCGGCTAGCGAAACGTGTCAGCTGGGGCCTTGGCATATATTTATGAGTGCTGTCTACCATATTACATCACCGTCGTGCATCTGACCGACGGGTAGATAAAGCGACTGATTAGCGGAGTTGGGCAATCCTTAAAAGTGTGGCTTGTTGTTATATGATAACGCTCCGGAGTACTGAGGACTCACATAACTCGAACAACTAATAAAATAATTAAATGTTATGTTTTCATTCATATATCTAGTTAGGCCTTTTGTATTATACACGTTTCGCCGTGAAAATTGACAGTTAATACACTGTATGATGGCACGGTTATGTGTTGTGTGGGTCCCTATTAAGGTTCCTTAATATAAACGGCAGCAAAACTTCGTGGAACTCCCGCTTCTTACACTGCGACTGTCCCTCGCCAAGCTTCTTTTTTTTAGTTTTATACATAGTGTGCAAGGATAATATTTTACTTGTAAAGTTTCATAGTGAGCACGTCTATAGCTTAGCGCAGAATAATCTCATCTGTGTAGTTAACCGTTGTCTCGACCGGTAGATTTCTCATGCAATGTTTGTTTATTTTTACGGCTAATAAACCACGTTTAAGAAACGTACCGTGAACAAGATGCTATATTGTCAATGTCTTGAACACAAAAATATTACTGGTAAATGTTCACAGGAATCAAGCTATGCCTGTTCTACATTTTTAACACGTTCACTGCGGGCCCAATTTTGAAGAACTTTCAGCTGGTGCGGCTGAGGTCGATTCAGCCTCAAGCTGAACTTTCTAGTAGTGCGGTTGAGGCCTTTTCTGCCTTATGTTCATCAATATTTTTTTACAATATTGAGTCAATGCTTCGCAGACATAAAGAAAGTTATATTTGTCTTTGTCATATCTCATACGGTTGAGTGTAAACAGTCGCCGCACTAGAGAGAAATCACGAGTTTTACGCGCCGCACCAGTGCAAAGTCTACCATGAGGCTGAATCGACCTCAAGCCGCAGTGAACGTATTAAATGTTTCGCTCATATTGAACGCAAACTATAAGATATCTTGTCATTTAATATACTTCAGTACCTAAAGATAAAAGTGGCACTGAAACATGGGCACCCTCTGGGCCTCTTTAGCAAGCTCACAATTGCTTAACGAGCCATAGAGAAAATGCTCGGGATTTCTCTACGAGATCGAATCAGAAATGAAATGCGAATGGGATTAACCGACTTATCTCAGCAGATCGGTGATCCTTTAATCCTTTATATATTATTTCTGTACTTTACTAGCAGTATCTGTGTTGGAATTATGACAATGTAAATATAATTGTATCAAATGTGACTCCTGTAAACTTTACTTCATTTTATTTATTTTTTTCAAAAATACTGAAAATCATACTTTTTAGAATGAAATAAAATGAGCCTCGCTTATTTTTACGACTTCTTTTAACTTCTTTTTGTTCCTAAAATCCTCTTTTGATTTGAGCAGTACTAGAGCAGCTGTAGAGAACTGAAAAATACGATCGTAAGTCGCGAGTTCGATTCCCGGATTCGATTAGATACGTTTTCATATAATTCAAACTGTGTGGATTAATTATATGAGATTGTCATTGCTAACAAATAAGTATCCAGAGTATGGCCAGCAGGCGTCCTCTGCGTATTATAATAGCACACTGGGATAGGCAACCCGCCTACCAAGCGTGGTGATTATGGTATAACCCCCATAGACATCTGTAGGAAAAGCCTATGCCTTGCAGTGGGCGTCTATAGGTTGAACAGAAGAAGAAAACATGGCCCTTTATACACCTGCGGGAATATATCGTGAAAGTTTCCCACAGTCGATTGTGTAGTTACTTGAAATCCGTTGATTGCCGGTGAACTAGACGGTTATTAAACGGTTTTATTTAGTTCGACCCGTACGGAATCTGTTTGGGTCAAAATTAGAAATTGAAATTTAAGCACCCTCCCGTTGTCATATTGATCTAAAATTTGGTACACACATTTAATTTAGATGACAATACAATATAATAAAATCAATAACATTATAAATCTAAGATGGCCGCCGATACAAAATGGCGGATTTCATATTTTTCCTTAACCCCATCAATATGGGTATTAAATGAAAGGGCTACACTAGTAAAACACGATGATTATGTCTAAATTTAAAATTCAAGATGGACGCCGTTCCAATATGGCAGACTACGTACATATTTTTCCACAACCACCACAATATGAATATCAAATAAAACCGTTTAACTTAAAAGTTTTTTTACCGATTTTATTCTCTTTACTTGAAGTACAACATCCGTCAAAACACGCAGATTAAGATTATATATTTTATCACCTAATAATGGTGATAAAATATGATGGATAACCTTTACATTTTATTAAATGTTTTGTAACTGTCGTGAATCGGACCCGCAACCAATTGTCAAAATTATCAGTTATTAACCAATATGCAAAATAAGTAATAAAAAAATATAATTTGTGTTGAAAAGAGGTCACCGAGTAACTGGCAACTTTCGTCTGTAGCTACTTCATATAGAACCTTTACACCAAAAGTCGTGATAGATCATAGAGAAGTGAACCTGCCTTAAAACGGATTCGTTACTTTGACCTGATTAAGGTGTGTACACACTATACTAATATAAGAATAATTAAAAAAAAAAACTCTTTCCACGAAATCTTAAAACTTGTTTCATTCATCATTATCAATGTCATTTTGGTACTTAATATCTACTCTGTAATAAGACATTCCCAACAAAGTGACAGCTTCGTGTTGCGGCCATTGCCTTGATTATCTAAATAATTTTACTGATTGCTTTTTTCTGAGACTAACGAAGAGTCCGCTTCCATTCCCTGTCTGCATCCACTATAATAACACACAGACGGGTATCCCTGGGTAACAAAGAGTAACATAACAGAAAAACAGAAGAATCGCGATGGTTACTTCGTGATTAGCAGATTCTTATTTTCCCCAGGAACTAAACACAACAATACGACTGCGACATCATTTTAAAGACAAAAATAAATCAGGTTCAATTTTTGTTTTACAGACGTAGCTCAAAGAATTGGTCGTCTAAAGCGGCTGTAGGCTGGGTATCGATCTTAGGGGGGGGAGGGGGGGACCTATGCCTTGCATCAGGCGTCTGTCACCTGACACGATGATATTCATGATAATGACAACACAATATGTCGCATTGAACAGATACAGATTGAGCATATACACCTTATAATGCGTTTATACTGAGGCTTTTGACACACAAATTACAAATTTATATGAACTGTTTTGATCTTTCGCTGGGATCTGAAATTTAATTTTTTATACAGAGAAATATCAAAAACAAATTCTTGTCATATTATATAGCGTTCGATTAATACATACCGTAGATTGTGATAAATATTAATGTAAACGCAACTTAATTTCAGTATTTTAGAACTTGATCGAATTAATGGTTCCAATATAACCCACGCTAAGAGGTTAAATCGTTAAAATCTAATCCATGAGAACCATTACGTTTCGATATTTCATGAGCGAAATCACATCATCTCCATGGCTTAGGAATATATAACTGAATTATTTGTTGTAACAACTGTATTGGTTTGTACTTAATTATAAAAGAAACTGTAACAAGTCATTTTGCAAAACAACTTAATTGTTATAGTCTGTCAATGATTACTAACAAGAAGGCAGCCTACAGTAAATTATTGAGGTCTCTCTTACCCTTGTATTGTAATGAATAATAGCGGCCTATCAATCATATCTAAGTATATGTATGTATTAGTAATTTATGCATAAATTATATCCCATGGTTAATTAGCAATTAAATAATAAGTCTGATATTATTGTTGTATATATATAGTTTTTTATAAAAAAATTCTACAACGTTTATCCACTTGCCTACTTGATATATATGGCCCATTTTGATAAAGAATGTCTATAAGGCTCTTATAGATATTCTTTACCAAAGGTGGTGTTAAGTTCACCATTACATTAAGTGTAAAAAGGGTAAATAAATAAGTAAAGCATAAAGAATTGTTCACTTGTTATGTGAGTAGTAAATCAAAATTACAAACATCATCATCACAAATACACGTTACAACCAAACTCCTAATTTGTACACTATAGATCTTAAACAAATATTTACCTTCTTCGTATTTGTTAAAATTATGTCAAGTAAAAGTTTATGCGTGTCCTATGGTTTATTTTAACTATTGCAAATATTCCGTGAATCCTACGTAACTGGTTTACATAAGTTAGTTACGATAAAAATGTAAAATTACGTAACTTTTTAAGCGTTCAATCATAGATCATAAAGACTACCAGAACAAAGGTTTTGACAATTCGAAAAAAGAATAGATTGTTTATTATTTTTTAATTTTAGCCAGTATTATAGCAATAAGACATTTCGTTAAGGTATTGCACATTAATGTTGCCTCAGGTTAAAACTGTCGTATAACAGTTAAATTGCAAAAGCCGAGAATACAAAAAGCGGTTGTGAATGTGTTGCATCACTAGTATCGGTCTCTGGTCCGGACCTTGACACATGTTACATCACTGTGCCAAGGTGAAGATCGGTAACTAGTGCGATTATGTAAACCTTGTGTAACCGCCTTTATAATTATCGTTACGAAGCCTTCAAACAACGAGCTGTGGCAATTGCTCGTTTTGTCATTATGCCTTGTTTTTTTTTTTCTTATGAAATATTTAATCTGTAATTTTAAATATTCTTGCAAAAACTAAACGCCGATAATTTCGTAAATAAAATTGACATGCTTAAAAATGTGTTGGAAACTTTGATATAGACACAAAATTATCTTTTTTTGTACGATTACTCAATGATCTTTATTACATATTTTTAAGTATTTAAGCTTTAGTAATATAACAGTGAAAGGTTTTCTCTACCTCATGGGCAAGCTCACAGGCGCTCAAAAAGTTATGGGGTTAACTCTCTCGTATGGGAGTTCTCCACGAATTCGAATTGGTAATAGGAGCTCCGTGCACGCAAAAATAACCGACTTAGCCCAGCAAGTTGCCAATTTAAAGCCACAGTGAGCAAACCATGTAGTGAGTTCTGTTGGAATTTATAAACTGAACAGCCACACTGGCGTCTTATGGGTCCTGGAATAGAGACCACGAATTGACAAGCGCAGCATAGGACGACCACCCACAAGAGGACATATTGTTAAGCTTGCCGCTTCAAACCGGTCCAGTTAGAAATCTATAAGGGGGACATTTGTCCAGTAATACACGTCCTACGGCTAGGTTAAATAATAAGATAAATGAAATGTAATATTTTCTGTAACAATAGAATACCTTTGTAGTGAAAAATAAAACGCACGTTGAACTCAAGTAACAAAACATATGCCAACAGTTCGATGTTCGAGCACTTTGTTTATATCCGTCGAGTTAAATAGTTCTATCAATTGTTGCATGATTTAGTTGCTATTTATGTTGATAGAATAGTTGTTATGAATATATGACTCCCGGGATATATATATATATTCAACTGATTGGCGTTTCGCCTGTGGAATAGGTTAATTCCCTTCTAAGAGATAATTCAGTATAGTCCAAGCCGTGATCTCTTCCTCTTGCATACTGATCGTTCAACGATCTCTCAATGTAGTGAGTACATGTAGATGTGTAACCGTTAAAGCCCAGCGGAAGCCCTCCTAAAAGCCTTCCTTTTGCAAACCGTGAACTCAGCGACCGATCAATCATGTGGAACGTCATGAGGCCCGGGCCCCTGGAAATACCTACAACCTTAGTTACTATATAAGAAGTTAAACGCTCTCACCGCTCGGCCGCCTTAGATCCGCGGAAACTATAAATGTAACTAAAAAATACATTTATCATGGTCAAAATATGTTACTAAAACTTCTGAAAAAAATTAGGTCTGAATAAATTTAGCGCTAAAATTCATAGCGTTTTGAATCCTTATGCGACATTTGTCACGACAAAGCTTTACTAAGCAATGAAACGATTCACAATAATAAATCGCTTCTCTGTTTTATGAATATCAAATACAATGTGTCTAGGCAAACAAACGTGTGCCATTAAAGGGCAAACTGGAAGTAATAATTTTCGGTGCTTAAAGGTGACACGGTTTAACGTAATTATTGTATAATGCCGTTAATTTAGTCATGTTTTATAAGATATTTCTCAGTCGCCCACTCTAACGAGCGGCAGTTGTATACGTTGCGGTGAATATTCAGAATCCACTATTATAAAAAATTCCCAAGTGTTTTAAAACGTGTTACAATATTTTTGCGTTGCACGTCCTGTCACAAGTTAGACAGACGACCTTCCTAATGTTGTTACAAGGCTCTGGATGCAAGCCGCTTACGGAAATCACCCGGGGGAGGCCTATATCCAGCAATGTATGTGTTATGGTTAAAATGATAATGAGATTATTGCGTAATATTATACCTTTGTATCGTTAAAAGCATTCATTCAGCTGATCAAAGAGATTAAACTCTTCATTTATATATTTATCTATATTATCATTAACTTTAAATAATTTGTAATGGTCGTTTTAATGTATTTGAATAATGTGAGAAATGAAAAATCTTAGACTAGAATCAAATTAAACTTTTCTGTAGTGGTATATAAATTCTCAATTTAAAATATTTATATGCGAGGTTTCGAAATTCTACCTATTCTGAAAAGATCCCACAAGAAACTCGCTCAATTTTTTTACGATGACTTTCACAAAAATCATTAACTTAATACGATTTTTTACGAGTTTAGGTGTGGTCAGACGATTATAACACGAAAAATAATTATAAAATCTTAGACAGTGGCTAACTTGCACGCCGTTAAAACATTTCCACTTATAGCGTTTTTTACTTACCATACATAACAATATGTACATTGTTATTTAGAGTAACTTCACCCCGAAAATTTAATTCTTAAACATAAAATTCTGTAACTATTAAAATACCTTATCAACAGGTAAACCTCAGGTGGATATTTCCCTAGAAAATAATTTACATATTTGACAATACACAAAAAATTTAAATTTTATAATACAACCTTAAAATTGTCTATTAGATACTCATCATAAATCCATATTTAAAACTATAACCGCAACATGCAATTGCAGGATTGCAACAGGTCAACTAACTTTGTGGCGAAATAGCTCCGGAAGGTCTACAGTTCGTTCCCTTATCCTCGGTGCAGCAATGACCAAATTTTCAATATATTTTCTAAACATGACTATTTTTGTTATTGACAGTGTTAATGTATTTACTAGCGATTAACATATTCATTTAGGAAATTATACTTTAATGTCCTGACGAGATGAAGTTGCAAAAGATTCAAAATTAATAATTTATTTTCTTTTTTTGCGGTCCAAAAACACTGCGAAAGCTATGTCGAAATTTCGTACTGGCAAACAGGTTGTAAGACAAACCAACTAAATGAAGAAATAACCCAATACTCAAGGTCTCTGCACAGAGAAATGCGTTTCGTGTAATAATGGAGTAAGAATGTTACAAGAGGTTACCAAATATATCAATATCTATTTAATCTGTAAACGAACCTAATCTCGTTTGGTTACAAAATTAAAATCAATAAAAAAATTGAAATGTAAATTTTATCAGTTTTAGTCGAACTAAGATACAAGCATGTATTAACGCGGTACAAAAGATCTTTTTTTGCCTTAAATTATTATCTATTTTGACCGAGTCAGAACCTGTCCTAAATATTATTACACAATATCTTTTGTTTGTTAGTGAAATAAAACACAAAAAACTCTGATATATCGGTAATTAACGCTAATTTTACTTATAGCCTATTACTTGTGTAGCGACCTCCGTGAAGGTGATGTTCTTACTTCTTCGGTGAGGCGTGACCTAAATATAAATCGAACGAAATTGCAAGAAAATCATTTTCAATTTGATATGACGTTATATCAATTCATCTCATAGAAATGTAACTTCTAAACATTCCATGGATTCACCGTGCGAAGGCCAGGTCCATTGCATTGTAGGAGGGCCGAGTATGGATCTCGGGGCTGACGACTTGCATAGAAGGTTTAAGGAGGCATTCTTACAATACATTCGCGTTCATCTTTAAGAGCTACTCCGCTCTTTATTTTTTTTCTTCTTCTCAGTCATGCACTCTTGTCAGAGTTGTCGTGGTCATGCACCGGTCGCCTCTGGTGCCAACGCTGATCTCGCTATGCGTCGCTATTTAGCACGGTCTCTGGCGGAGTTTATTAAGTTTTTAGTGTCAGTTTTAATAAGATCCGTTCTTCTTGTTGGACAGCGTCCATGAGATCGTTCGCTTTCCAGTTTGCTTTGCAACCACCGAACGATCCATTGAGTCCTGATTACGAGTGATATGTGCAAAAAACTTGAGGATTCTCATTTCCACTGTTGACGATAATCTCTCTTTTATTTTGTATTCTTTAAGGATCGCTTGACCTTATATTACCAAATATTAAATTATCCTAATACTGTTTTAGAGCCTCCTTCTATAAATGAGCTGACGTTCGCTCTTGACAGGCATAAATCCTTTAGCAGAGATATTTCACTGTCACACCTCTCCATTATAATTAAACCGCATGCAAATTTAATGTATTCGTACATATTTCGCTTATTTTATTTTACTTTGTACATGCAATTATAGTTAAATAGTTACTTATCAAGACTACGAGAGTTACTCGCCGCCAATGAATCTTCATTTATATATCTAAATTTCAAATCGTGGTAAAAATTTATTTATGTTAAATATTATCAAAAAAAGGTTACAATATAATTGGTCGTACACACTGTAACACTTATATGTATATCCACAAAGTAGGCGTGAGGTAACAGCGTATATGCGTTGATGTTGACATATCTACGGAACTGGGATTTCGACACACCAATAATGTTGCCAGTCGCAAACATCCCGCTAATTCTGGCAGGGCGATCATTATAATTTCGTTAGCTAAAGGTGAGATAAGATTTTCGAGCTGTTCAGTGTTTTGCCGTACCCGTGCAATTATTTGGCAATAACATACTTTGGTAATACCGGCGCGGCGAAGGTCTAACACGTAAATGATTTATATAAGACAATCAAATCAAGAATAGATAAATGACTTTAAGAAATAATAATAAATATTTGTTCATTTATTTACCTTTGACGAACGATAGTGGCCAAAATAGTCCAGAGAATTGACAAATTATTGAAGTGGGAGCGAGAAGGCGACATAGCGCGTGGACATATGACCTTAAGGTACTTTAAGGTTCTGGAGAGTCGTGGGACATCCACTTCTGCACAACATAGACTTCCTCTCTGGATTTCTAGCACGACCGGTTGAAAGCGGCACGCATCAAGGCTTTTCAAACGACCTTTACTGGGTCATTTATCTAGCTTGTGCGTGGACATCTTACGCAACGTTTGCCAGTACGTATATTCTTCTCTAATACTTCAATACGTGAAGGTCCAGCGACCATCTGTTCTGCGCGGCCGCATAACAGACACTTCAACTTCCCAATCCGCTGGGCTATGTTGGTTACTTTCGTTCTCCTACATAACTCCTGATTCCTGATTGGATCTCATAGAGAAATCCTATGTTTCACCGAATGACTCTATGATAGACTGTGTGTTTGCTAACGTGGCCTGAAGTGAGAGACTACCTTTCTGAGCCGTAAGTCACTATTGGTAACACACGTGATAAGGTTAAATAGAAAATAAGAATCATTTTTAAAACAAATAATGTGAATTTGTATTACCCATTTCTACCTTGACAGTGCAATATTACTATTGACTGGAGTCCCAGAATATATTAGTTAAGTGTTCAAATAATCTAATTTTGTAAAAAAAAATACCAAATTGCTTAAAACTGTACTAATTTTGCTTTCAGGTAAAAAGTAAATTTTGTTGTTTTATGAACATTTGCAATGTCTTTGGTAACACCGGTTGCGGGGCACCTTCCGATTTAGTAAGATAAAGAAATCGCTGCATTCGTAATCATATTACTATAATAGTATCACCATGATTGACAAAAATCAAGGACATTTTACAAATATTTTAATAGTTATTCCGTTTTCGTGATCACTTACGGATTTGAGACGTGGTTGTTTATGGTGGGTCTCATAAGAAGATACAGATAGCTATGATAGAATTTCACTGCGACGTCGAGTTAGAAATGATATCAGTGGATGAACTAATGTCACTGACGTGTCTCAAAGAATTGCTCGTCCGGGGCAGATCACTCTTGCAGCCGATGGCTGAGTCTGCTTGCAGACGACGTTGTTAAAGTCGCTGAATGCAGAGAGTGCTGATCATCACGACGTTCTTTGGAGAAGACCAATAGATATTTAGACTATTGCATTGCAGTGGGTGTCTATCGGCTGATATGATGATGATCAAGTAACTGATCAAAGAACAAATTTCTTCTTTACCAGCATTCATATGAACCCTAGCGGCAGACATTACAGTGGCGATTTCGAGGCGACGGATTCGATATTTCCAGTCGGTCTGTCGAAACGGCACCGGAAAGTACCGATCAAGGACAACTTCAATGGGTCCCGAGATCCATAACGTAATAGAATGTGCAATCGATGCAAATGCCGCGCTCGGAAAACTTGTTTCTTTCCAAATTTTATGCAATAGGGTGCGTTCGGCACGACGATCAACGCATGTGTAATATTGTTCAAAACATATTTTACACGTTGAACGCTATGTGAAAAATAGAGTATTTGCTCACATGGGCCACCCGGCTCTCCAGTGAGCTATCTCTCACTGTGTCAGTTAGAAGAAGCAACGGTAATCGCATATAAGATTCATCGGAAACGTTAATCAAAAACAATATATTGCAACTATTACTATTGCCCAAATGGCGTAGTTTTCAAATATAACTATATATAACTAAAAAAATATAATTATATATAACTAAAAAAATATAACTATATATAACTAAAAAAATAAAACGTATATAATGATGCTTATATATTTTTCTATATCACTTAAACTAAACGGTAAAAATCCCTACTTTTAATTTAATGTAAAAATCTTCCCATTTTATATAATTTAGAATATTATTCAATCAATAAAAATAATTGATTTCTTGATATCGGCTTGGCCCGAACAGAACAGTACGCTAGACTTACCGGTGGGTCGCAAAGCATACGTGTTAAAAGAGTATCTAATTAAGACTGTATACAGGATGATTGGTTATAGCTTTAAATAGATGTATGTAGAGCTCATTTGTCAGCAAAAAGCTTCAAACTTTTTATACCAAAGTGAAATGTGTCAATTGATTATTTTCTCCTATTGGAACGCAAGAGTCAAAAATTTTTATGGCTTTACAAAATCTGTAGCGCTAAATAGTAAACAATAATTCATTTTAATATGTCGTAATCCGAATTTTAAAATGTTTCTTCTTAAATTATTTACATTACGTTACTTATTATTTATAAAAAAATATTTTTGAACACAGTTCACCATATTTTAATTAACAATTGAGCTATATATTTACTCTTTTTAAGCTTTTACACTCATAACCAATCATCCTGTATATAACACTTGATTGTTCTATCCTCATTGCGATCTCTGTTCTATGAATAATCATTTAATACGCAATAAAGATTTTCTTAAATTTTTAAAAAAATTTCTGTACGAGAATTTATCTATTTAGATAAATTGACTTAACCATTATTTATAGAAATAATTAAACCGATACTATTGAAAAACTAAGAGGGAGGCCTATGTTCAGCAGTGCGGCTAAAATAATGATAATACCAATAATGATGCAAACATTTTTATTTACACTAACGAATAATTTAGTAAATAATTTCTAAAAAAAAGAGCTTTCAAGCAGGAAATAGGTCTCTAAATTAGGCAGATAGTGCGCTACAATTTTATATTGAATAATTCGACACATACAATTTTATCTAACTACGTTAGTTATTAGAGATACTCTAGTTACAAGAGTCTAGATGTACTTTCACATCTCGCATTGTCATGACACGAGGCAGATGCATCTGCAATGCATTCGCACATTAAAATTTCTGGAGCGCGCGACCTTGCAACACGATTTCAGCACAGTGTTGCACAGCCAACACTGTGTCGTAACACAGTCGGCTGTTAGTAGCGCCACGTTTACTTCGCGAGCTCTTTTCGTCAGTATTTTCAAAAATAAAGTTTCACATCATTAATAAGAATTATAAAAAATAAGCAATAAATTATTTTATTATTTGTTAGTTTTCAGACCGCTTTCAAGCTGTCTTATTGAATGACTCCTGGAGAGGCTGATAACTAACTATGCATGTCTTACGATTAAAATTATGCCATTCGTAAATTTTTAAGGCCCATATGGTTTTTTTAAAATGCTATGAATAAATAAGATGTGTTCTGTTTATCTCTTCAATATTATACAGATGGAAAAGTTAATAATACTAATAAAGCTCGATTTTTCTTACTAAGCTCCGAGCCAGGCAGTAGAGGGTGAAGCGATCGTAGGTCTCGGTCCGGTTCGAACAGTCAGAGCTCGATTCATGGAAAACAATTTTATTGTAATTCACACTTTTTGCATCAATTATATAGGATTGCCACTGCTCAAAAAACAAGTACCATACTGCAATCGCCAACCCGCCTGCCAAGCTTGGCGATTATGGTACATCCCCCAAAGATATTTTTGGGGCAGGCCTTTGCCTTCCAATGTGCTTCTATGGACTGAAACGTAGACGAAGTTCTGTCCAACGGTGTTCTGAAAAAATCGATCTTTGAGTTACGGCCGCCCATTTTACTTCATCTTTTGCCTAATTCGTCTGATTCTTTATATCCTGTAGTTAATGTACAATAAAAAGTAAGTAAATAAATAATATTAATTGTTTTATGCAGCAAAAGTAGTATTCTAATATATTATATTATACAATGCTTCGATTTATAATAAAATGCAAGTCAAAAATTATAACGAGATAAACACAGTGCTTTCTACCTTCATGAAATAAAGTTCAGAGAAAGTCATAATTAGAAATCACTTAGCTAATGCGACCCTCAGAGAAGCCTTTGATTTAATGACAGCTCAAGATGAAGTCTCCCGGGGAACTCGTGCCTCGAAATCCGTTAAAAATATATTAATAACGGAGGTTCCTTAAAGAGTTGTCCTATCCAACTGACACACGCTCAGACACTAGACTCGTCAAATGTTGTTAAATATTATATTGTGGAAACTGTAAATTTTTAAATACCGCCTGCACTTCTTAGCTTTAACTACATTAATTCCTTCATAATATGTAGGTACATATTTCCTTAAGTATTTCCAATACAAATACAACAGCATTTTAAAAATAAAAAAATGACTGTTGTTTTTCAATATGAATATGAAAAAGTTTTGTATTTGTATGTTCACAAATCATAACCGATTTTCCATTATGTTCAAAAACTGTGAATACAATGTCTAATTTCAAATTCAAAATATCTTTATCCAAGAAGGCATTTATTGACATGCACTTTTGAATCGTCGATTATTTTAACATTTTATTTTTAGAAGTAGTAAACTATCATCGGCTCGGATTGCTGAACTATTCAAAAAAACCGACCAGGAACTATTGTGTTCTGCTCTTTTCAAATTTAACTATTTTTCACGTGTACATGAAACAAAATATCAACCATGTAAATGAGTCAACATGTTAATACGAGAAGCTATACCAAATACTTTATACCTTCATTAATTTGACTTGATAACTAACTGTTGATGACTAGGATAGTGTTCAGAAAGTTCTAAGAGGACAGGTAGAAAATGACCTTCATGGATCATCCGTTTAATCATTTTTATATTGATAAATAATCGATCACAATAAATTATTTTAAACCACAAAAAAGTTAAGACATTGGCATTATGTTGTTTACAGGTGATAATTTTTTAAAGAATAGACAAACATTTTTAGTTATTATTTATTCCCCATGAACGTAGTCTTTCATTTAAAAAAAACTTTTTAAAATAAGATGGACATTAATTAAGTAAAGAGCTATAAGTTTTAAATTTAAAGCCTTTACTACCTATTTAAAATCATCCTTTATACATGGATATCTGATATCTTTTGTAGTAATTCACAATAGAGCTTTTGTATACAACTGGACAATATGCAAAGCACCGAAGAACGAGCTCTTACAGAATACCGCCTTAAGATACCTATTGTTCGCTCTAACAAATTTCTCTATCGAGCAGCACTGCTAATCTCTATGAAACGTTGGTTTCAATTTACAAAAGAAAAATCGAGCTCATTCTTACAGCTTTTATCACATATGAAATATGTTGTGGTATATTTTGCTACTAATCCTGTACTGTTTTCTAAGCTTATTAAGTATTTTCTATTGTATCATACTTTTCAAATATCTTCGAACATTTATAGAATATTTAATTAAAAATTCTTGGTACCTTGTTAACTTTTGTGAAATTTCCATTAACTGATTAAAGTCGTCGGAAACCGTTGGATGCCGATCCGGGGCAAACCCTAGTAAAGATATTAAAGTCCTAAAGCTGAAATGATGATAAGAGTATACCATCTAAGCTTTAGTCTATTTAGACTAAAAAATGCTAAACATTATTCTATCACCGTTCATAATATTTTGAAATATCATAATAAAATGTATAACTTAAACTGTATATATACTATTCTTCTTAAGTATTAGACTTGTAGTCTGGATGCAATTAGAATCCGATTCTTTCCGTTTAAAAAATAGTTTTTTACTTTATAAGAATGTACAACTGCTCAAGGTTTGGACAGTGATGAAATAAATAGAGGCCTAAATATATAAGGAAATACAGGATGATTAGTTATGAATGTAAAAGCTTCAAAGAAGTGAACGTATATAAGCAGACGGCGTAAATATACTAAAAATATAATATTCGCTTACGAAAAGATGTATTAAAATATAATGGTAAATTGTACTGGTAGTCGATCGGTACCCAATAAGTAGTACATATGTAGTTCATATGTATATCAGACCATAGATACGCACTGCAAGACTTAGATCTCCTCCAAAGTACGCCGCGATGATCGGTCTTGCGCTGCATGCAACTAACGAAATCCCACGACTTCAACTATGTCTTAGTGTGTGGAGGCCCCCCATGCCGCATCTCCTGGCTCGCGATCGCCACCCGAGAATCTTTTGGCCCCAACAGGCAATGGCTGCATTACCGATGTGCTCCGTACTACTTTAAACGAGCAATGTATAGTTCCTTCGCTGTAGTATAGTATACGGTATGCCCTATCCAAAAATCAACAATTTCAGAAATGATAAATAACTTAATGATAATAATGTAACAAAATAAGTTTTCATACTTCTACACTTAAAATAAATTGTTTATTATTTGTCCTTGAAGACTGCACTGTCAGAAGCCCGACGAATTCAAAAAGAAAAAAATTAAATTTATGTAACATATTTCATTACAGCGTAAATAAATATATGTGTAAAAGCTCTGAAGCTTTTTGGTTACAATACTGCAAGATTACTCCTAAAAGTCTTTACACTTGTAACCGATCAACCTGTATTATATATTCTCCAGGCATAAAAGGGTCGCTGATATATTATGCAAATCAAACATTAAACTCGTGTAGTAATCAGGTTAAAATATGTGCCAGTTGGCGCAATACGCGAACCACTCCGCCACATTGGTTGCGATAAATTACATTGCGCCGTTATTATGAAATTATTGTATACGGCAATTGTTATCCGGCGTTGTGTATGCTCGTATGTGAAACCGTATTTATTACCAATTGTTACAGTTTAGCGAAATACGCACTTTGACAATGTTTCATTAGATCATAATTTTATAACTGTAAAGCCTACTATATACAGGTCAATAACCTATAGGTGATCAGTGGCAGCCCAATGAGGCTCGCTTTCCTGTATACAATTTTATATGTTATAATTTACACTTTGTGCGTTAATTATATAAGATTGTCACTTCACAAAAATATTACAGAGGATGAACAGTAGCGATCTCTGCGTGCCAATACCACACTGATCGCCTATCAAACTTCAAAGCGTTGCAATTATGGTATACCTCTCCATAGATATCTTGGGACCTATGCCTTTCAACGCGCGTCCGTGTGATGAAACAGCTGGTAATAGGCGATATTTCTTTTGTGATTATTTGAATGTGCTTCATCTTTAGCTGAGGTGGGAGTGAGAGGGGCATATTCCTTGTCGTACCGATGGCTATTGGAAAAGTTCTCGAGTTGCGACCGTGGACCGGTAGACGTGGCGTGGCTAAGCCCCACGCAACATGGACCGACAACATAGTTAACTGGTCGTCGTAGCGATCTTTAGGGGAAACCTATGTTTTGCAGTGGGCATCTATCGGCTGATACGAATGAATAAAATAAGCTGTATATTCACCCCTTCTAAGTTTTTGCACCTAAAACCAATCACCCTATGTTTATATATTGGATATAATAAATTTCCATAAAAAACTCACAGACGTATTTTTTTATTGAATTGACTGTTTCATGCAGTGACAAAAAAGCTAACGTCTCTCTTAATGAACAATTTCGTTAAGAAACAACATCACAATACTATATACATATTTAATAATGTTTGTAAGCATATATAATACATAAAGTAAAACAACGATGTACATAGGGATAACAATAGAAATAAAAATAAGCTTATTATAACTTTCTTTACAGGCTTCGTACAATTAATAACTCTTTTGTTTGCAACTGTGTACGGTTTTCTACACTCACGTGTGACGTCTGTAAATTATCATGTAATAAATTATTACGTAATGAAGTTATTAAATAAAAACCTTGGAAAAACATCCTATTGCATTGTGAAGGTTTTTTTAAATTATTATAAAGCTTTGGAGTTGATTTTAGTGATAAGTGGTCACAAAAAACTTCTGAATTTGTAACTTCTCAAAATATGGGGCGTTTGGTTGCCTGATAGCCTTACTTATTGTTTACGAATTTTAAGGATTTCATTGTTTTGACGCTCAATCTGATTATAGCTCATTTCAAATTGAGCACTTCTGCCATTTACATATCTTACATAAGCGATCACTATAAATCATTATAAGAATCCACCTTATTTTGCTTTTGGCATTTACGCGGTTGATCAGTTTTCAGACGAACGTTTAGCCCAGATAGGACCTCCTTTCAGTGACTGCAATGGTACCAAAACCGTTGTATCTTCAATCTCATGGCGGGCAACCCTCATGCTTTCTTTTCTCAGATCCCACCTCGCCGCGCTTTCTCTATGGCGTGGTACAGTGGAACCTTAGCACTGAAAAGTTCTCACAGAAATCTTGCTTTATATTCTTACTATAATTATTTTATCTGTTTGGAAAGCCGCCAAACTCTTAGTTTGTTTAGCCTAGACCTTCTTTCAAAGTTTTCCCTTTCCCTTATTTCCTTAGAAACTTTATCTTTTGCTAATATATTGTTTATTTGACCGGACCGGGAAATCTTTGAGCTGTCAAAAAGGAAAGCTTGGCCTAGGCTCGTACTTGAAATGCATTTGGTATTATTTAGTGTGAAGTAAAAAAATCTAACTACTTAAACTAATGCTATTTATCTATGGTGTTACATAAAATTACAAGTTAATGTTTAGTTACAAATTATACTATATTATCATTTAAGAATATAAATTACACAAGTTACATAGTAAATAGGAAACCTAGAGCACGTTATGTCATCAATAAATGTTCACTTACGTCAACTGCAAACGTGCGTAAACAAGTTAATATAACATATGCACAGCTGAGCTGAAGAAGTTAAAGGAATTATAATTTTTTTAAGCAGACTCACGTGTGTATTTTATCCTTAACGTCGCCATGTCACGTGTGTTATTACGACATAAGCAGCTGCGCAAATTCTGCGAACGCTGTGCAAGTTCAGAATTTAGTTTTTCGTGTAATATAATATGTTGTATTGTTGTTTCAGTCCTTATATGCTGAAACTAGATATGACATTAATAGACGGCAAGAGAAACTTAATCATTACAATCACCAATATTTCAGCCGTGTCGAGGAAAGGATATATGCATTATTTGAATTTACTTTGATTTGTATACATTTACGAAATGATTGAATTTTTTTATTATTATTATTGTTCGCCATACACCTGTACCTTAAACCGGTAGAGTCCTTATGCTACTTTATTCACAGTTTTTTTCTTTCTTAATTTCCTAGTCACCATATCAAATCATCGCCGCTACCGAATGGACCCGTAATAACAAAAATTAAATTTTACAGGAAAAACAAAAAAACTAATTTCTTTATTAACTTTCATTATATTCAACCTACAGGGGTAATTTATATACCAAATCAAAGCCATTTTCTGCATCCATGTATTTAATTTTTGTTTATATATCCTGGAAGTTATCGGAGTTATTACGTTTAATAGATTCTACTTAAATTAAATTTAAGTTTTTGAAAGTAAATCCTTTACAATGTTATTCGAGCCAAATTTATTATTGACCGTCATCAGTAAGATTGCAGTACGATTATATTATTCATGTGTACATTTCTACCAACTCTTTCACCACAATAGTTTTTATAGTTTTTTTCGAGTCACATTGGCTTAGTTTGTGATCGATTCTTTAAAATAGATTATGGTAATAAGACGTTAAGTATAAATGACGCAATACCCATCACTGGAAATTAATCAAACATTTTTCACGCGAATAATATCGTACTCGCTCTTAAGATAATTTTAATTTAAATTGCATTTAACATGATGGTTCGGCTAATCGTTTCAGCTAACTATTATATATCTAATTAAATAATTTTTAATTCATTTCAACTCTATTTTGTACAAAATTAACTTACTTTATAACTTTTACTTATCTACTGCTTTCTCATCTACTTATTTTATATTATTTCTAACTTCACTATTTATATTATACAAAATTAACAAGCGGCACCTAACAATCCGGCAACAGCCGGCGCCATAGTTGCACCAGAACCCTTCATGCCTGGCTGTTTTATTACAGTTCATTACGTAATGCGTGAGCAGACCGCTGTATGCTCTTTGTGTATAATTGACCTCAGATACCAAACGTATTGTCATCATCATGCCATAAAACGTCAACTGCTGAACATAGGCCTCCCCCGATTTCTAACAGGACCGGGTGGAAGCGGCCTGCAACATAGGCTACCCACTAACAAGGTGTACGTCCTGTTACGTATAAATTAATTAAAGTATACTCAATGTGTACGTGGACTCTCACTTCAGGCCTCATTGGTAAGCTCACAGCCGAACAATAAGCTAAGGACAGGGCTATGCCCGATATTTCTATACGAAAACAAATTAAGAATAAGGAATTTCATAGACAAATAAAAGTTACCGACATTATTTAGCGAAATGGCAAGTTGAAGTGACATTGAAATGGGCACATAGCGCGCAGGCCTTAAGGGCTAGTGTGGAGGCTACGGACCGAGTAAAGAACGTCACCTGCAATACGCAGAGACGACCTTCTCAAGATCGTTAGAAGATACTGAGCAGAGGCAGCTTCCAAACGGTCTTCTTGGAGATGTATGACGGAGGAGTTCAGTTGTAGACGTTTTATGGTTCAAATTATGATGATAATACTGCGTGGTACATTAGTACAACCATACACGTAGAGCATACAGCACGTGCAATAGAATAACGCGAACAAAATGAATATACATTATTACTAATTATTAAATGAAACCAATTAAAACAATTCGTAAATCTATACACATTAAAGTAGCCTTGAATAACACCCCCCTTCTTATCCTACCACCACCCCTCCACTTCTCCCCCCTCCCTACTGCCCTGACGTAAGCAGCACGTGAGCGCCGGGCCAACGCCACGTGCGCCTAAGCAATTACATAACTAGCTTAGAATACTTGAAGCGAAACGTGTCGGAATACTCCCGCCTTCAATAATCATCCTCGCTGCTTGTTTGGAACACGTTTTTTGAGTAAAACTCGTGAACTGCTGCTAATATACAAGGGTCATTGTGTCATTTTTTATTTTATTAATGCTGATTGTCCTTTGGCATTTACAGTTTAACCGGTTTTAGAGTGACCGAACTCTAAGGTCGTCGGAAGATACTGATTACAAACGGTTCTGTTAAAAATCTCTGAGGGAGACTTATGTTCAACGGTGGATGTCTTACGGCTGAAATGTTGATGATGAATACTAATAACGGTTAACCTAACCTCAGAAGTCTAGACTCAGGCTTCGTGGCTCGGTACTAAGTATACTTTGACTTCTCAAGGAGTGACTGATAAATAGGACCCCAAGAGATACCTAACCGACTTTTCGACCAACATAATAATGAAATGATATTTCGACTTCAAACATTTCAACAACTTTTTATTATGTTAATATTGACATTTGATTTATTTTAATTACATAAAAGATTTTTTTGAATATTTATTTTATTTAGTTTTAAAGTAGTTGTCCTGACAATTGTTTCACTTCCAGATGTTACTAGCTTGTTGCATTCATTTATTAACTTGTAGAGTGATTACTTTAAACATAATAATCATCACTTTATTATTAATTAAAGGTGAAATAAATTAATTAATTCCGTGACCGATAAATGCTAAACGATGTTCGCTATTAAACAATTCGCAATTTAAAATTTTGAGCGCTCGATATTTCAAACGCGCGTAATTTATAAGGACCTGTCAATTGCGCTAAATATATAATTAACTATCAAACACGTAAAATTCATATCGAATTGTCAAACGCGCATAACTCCTAACGAACTATCAGTTGCACAAAATTCATGATGAATATTCAAACGCGTGAAATTCATATTGAACTGTCAAATGCGCATAATTCATAACGAACTGTTAATTGCGCTAAATTTATAATCAACTGTCAAACACGTAAAATTCATATCGATATTTCAAACGCGCATAACTCCTAACGAACTATCAATCGCACAAAATTCATAATGAATATTCAAACGCGTAAAATTCATATTGAACTGACAAACGCGCATAAACCATAACGAACTGTTAATAGCGCTAAATTTATAATCAACTGTCAAACACACAAAATTCAAATCGAACTGTCCAACGCACGTAATTCATAACAAACTATCGATAGCGCAAAATTCATAATGAATTTTCAAACGCGTAAAAATCATATTGAACTGCCAAACGCGCATAATTCATATCGAACTGTTAATAGCGCTAAATTTATAATCAACTGTCAAACACACAAAATTCAAATCGAACTGTCCAACGCACGTAATTCATAACAAACTATCGATAGCGCAAAATTCATAATGAATTTTCAAACGCGTAAAATTCATATTGAACTGTCAAACGCACATAATTCATATCGAACTGTTAATAGCGCTAAATTTATAATCAACTGTCAAACACACAAAATTCAAATCGAACTGTCCAACGCACGTAATCCATAACAAACTATCGATAGCGCAAAATTCATAATGAATTTTCAAACGCGTAAAAATCATCATGTTGAACTGTCAAACGCGCATAATTCATAATGACTTGTCCATTGCACAAAATTTATAGTCAAAGGTGCAAAGTTTTAATAATCATTACTTCGTATTAGATTTTTTGAAATTAGCACGGCAGAAAAAGAGAATTTGGTTTCTGTTACATAAATCCAAAGGTCTCATCAGCCAGATGAAAGATATAATGATAAACATGTACATTTTAAACCATCACGTGTACATATCAAGATTCCCAAACATTGTCACGCCTCGCATAACCGAGAGCACGTTTCCGAACAAAAATAACTTTTAAATATTAAAGAAAAACGTTAATTATCTTGTTACTTATGCAAATTAAATTAATATTCCGCATTCAATACGAAGTAGCCAACGTAATCTTGTAATAATTAAAATGAAATTACTTGCAGCATTAGCTATTATGACAGTGCTCACGTGCGGAGGCATGTGCTGTTCAATGTAAATAAGGAAGCGCTGAACTGCATTGTCTCGTTTATTAAGTATAACCTTTTTTGTAATCGTCGTTTCAGCCCATAGGCGGCAACTGCAAAACATAAGCCTCTCCTTAAGTAATATCCCGCCGCACTTGGCAGAGTAACTGACGATCGCAGTGTTATATTACGCAAAGGATGCTGCTACCGATCCTCTAGAAACTTAAGAATAATATATAAGACTATATCCTATATAAAGGGGTGAATCACATTTGTCAGCGAAGCTGTAAAACTGTTACATCTATTACTAATCATAATCACATAATATGATAACTTTCCAGAGTTATGTAACTATTTTTTTTAAAATGCGACAGGCCAGTAACTTCGGCAGTATAAAGTCTACAGAGATAGTAAATAATAATTAAATATAATATGTAATAATCCGAATTTTAAAAAATCTTTGTCTTTCAATATCACGCAGTGAAATTATTTATTTTTTCTCAAACTATAAATTTTTAGACTAGTTGTAATGTACATTAATTGACAGCAGACAAGTTATACATTCACTAATTTAAAGTTTTATACCTATGACTAATCACACTGTAAACGGTAAATAAATAATAAGAACTTTATGAAATATCTCCAGATTAAGCAGTCTTGAAAAATCACGCAAATGTGAAAGCCGTCAGTGTTCCAACAATTTGACGATAGGTCACTGTGTCCTTTCTGGCGCTCATAAATTCCTTAAACCTAATACAGCCAGACTCATATATTTTGGCTACTTGCATGGCGTATAGTCCTTTAGCATATTACTTTAGGCCAACGCTGCAGATATTAAATCAACCTTTATATTTCAAAAAAGAGCAGCGCGAAACATTTATTGCGTGGGAGCTCAGGATTCTTTGCGAGAAGTTTTTGTTGGTTGGTTGCATCACGATACATCCATAGTAATGATTTGTTTCTCCGCAAAAACATCTAAAATTATTTTAAAACAGTTATAGATACAGTACAATCAATACAGTTATAATCTTCAAAAATTAAATAAATCATTTATGGCACAAGGTATACGTACGCATAATAAAATTCGACAGATCTGGCACTAGAATAATTTAAAACCAACATTAAGAACATTCTATTGAAAAAAAGTATATTATTCTCCAAGATGTAGATGGTGTGGATGGTAATGTACGTAACTAAATGTTTTCAATACTCAGCCAGGAAGCTAATTATTGTCGTGGGCTCATTGTAAAACTATATTAGTAAAGAGCAATTGCTGAGTTTCTCGCCGGCTTTTCTCAATCTGTCTTCTGAGCCAGTGAAAACTTCCTACAAAGCTAACAGTGCCGACATTTTGCATGCAGTAAGGCTCGAGTCATCGGGAGCCTAGTTTCAGATTGCTACAAATTATTTTCATCACCGGATCAATAGACCACCAAGCTCTTAATTAGATTGTTCGGTGAAACTGTAGTCTAACGGGTAAACTGTACTGTAGCGGTGTGAGCTGAGACTCCGCAGAATGCCCTCGAGTTTCACTGTTCCATCAGAGGTTTTAAACTATATGCCCTCTAAGTTTTGCCTCCTCAAACCCGCGAACTCTACAAATGCAACTTGAGGAGCAGTATAAACCAGGTCAAAAAATCCTTGGAGTGATCTGCCGCAAGTACCGTCGGGAACGGACAAAATGTTTCAATAGTGGGAATATTATAAAGCCAAATATTATTAATTTACTATAGCTACAAACTTCATTTTTCCTCAACCAACATGTAAAATGGCATTGATAAATAAAACCTGCATTTATAAACAAAAAAAAACAATTAAATTCCGTTTAATATAATAAAAACATGACGGATTCGTCGGCCATCATTGCGACGTTTTTGTGCAAAATTCCACGTGAAACGGACAAATTAGTGTAGGTTCAAGAGCAGTCTCAAACGTGACCGTGTCACTACCACGCACACCGAGGCACGTGTCCCATAGTCACAGGCGTTTGCATCACGTGAGTCTATGGAGTATTGTTGGACGTTAATTGGATATTATTATTATCTGCGCCATTGGAAAATCCGTGTCTAGTCTGTGGTCAGTGTTGTGTGTAGAATTGATTTGAATGGATACAATTATCTTTAACTTAATACAACCATCATGAAATTAAATGTTTAAAAAATCAATGCATTGTTCAAACTTATAAACGGAGATCGAATATTCGAAATATTTCACTAAAATTTAAGTGCTGCCGAAAAAACACACTTTTTTATCTAAACAATCTTTTTTCAGATAGGTTGTTACAGGCACACACGAATCGGGAAGCAGTTCTGCTGAAAGAACCGGCGAGAAACTCAATAGTTGCTCTTTTACAAAAATAGTTTTACAATGAGTCCATGACAATTATTAAGCTAATATGAGGTGAGAGTGAGTAACTAATAGATAATGTTTTCGACATTAAGTTCACCGTTATAATTTTTATGAGAAGTTTTTAAAAAGATTAATAATAATCGTGTGGTTTTGACAAATGCAAACATTCTATATACATACTAAGCTAAGCACTGTGCGAGAAAGATAGCGCTCTAGAAAGCTTAATGAAGCCGACCTTAGCCACAAGTTTTAATCTTTTACTAGACGTGCCAAATCAAATGCAGTTTACTACAATAATTTTTACATAGTTAAAAACTACGTGAATAGTTCCTTTGTTAATTTATCTGTTATAGTCCGACCGGCAACGTTGTACCGCGAGTTATGTAATTAGCCGTATCGTATAGTAACTCAATAAAACCGCCTTCATGAATTTTCAGACATTTGGTAAAGTCAGGTGAACCTATAATATGTTATAAAAAATGAGACATAACCCCCTCCTTTAGATAGAAGAAGATGGAAAAATCACACGAGTGGGGAGATTTTTTGAACAACAGTGTAAATGCAATCAATGAAAAAATTAGGAAAGAAAGTGACACGGGAAATTCTTTACTTTTTAATCTCACTTTAAAACTTTGACATCTGTAATTAGATATGGTTTAAAAGTTATAACCTTTGTTATTGACACTGTTGTAATGTCCGTGCTTCGCATTGCTGGCTACTTCTTATTCTTTTTAGCCTATAGACGCCCACTCCTCCTCGCCAACCTTATCTATTTGATCGTTCCACCTAGTGGTCATACTACAGCCACAGTACTTTTAACGCAGCACACGTTATTTTTATTTACGCCGGTTGGAATTCAGGCGTCATCAAAAATGTAGACCATGGATGCACAGACCGCGGCCCGCCGGTTGAATACTGGTGGCCCGCCGACAGCAAAAATAATACTTTCGTACATTCGAAAAATATTGAATTCTATTTCAGAATAAAACCAAAAAAATTTAATTACCTACACTTCTGGCGGCCGGCCCGCCATCAGTTCATGATTTGCCCGAGTGGCCCCTAGTCTTAATAAGTCTGTGCAACCATGATGTAGACGCTATCGTAACGTTAGAGTCCAAATTGTAAGTTATCTGTATATATTTATCTATATATGTAAATACAAACAAATGCACTTATAAATAAATAAATGATTAAGAAATAGTTAATTGTACAATAGTATTTTATCAAGTATGTTATAGATTATTTTTCAATTGCGATGAGACCATTTCGATTCAATTTTTTTGACACCTCATTCACCACGCCTTTTGAAACAGATACGTACTCAAATGGTAGCTCACGTCCATCCGCTAAAGTGTACACTACCAATCTCCGTTTTCTTTTAGCAATCACTTCAGCTTAAAACACTAAAATTAAAATAAGCCGAGATTTTTACATGAAAAATTTATTTACATTTTATATTAAATGACTTGTTTAATAGTCGCTTGCTTGTATGATCTTATATATACTGTATCTGCATTTTCCTTAGTAATGATTCTTAATTAATTGCATATTTGAAATAGTTCACCTCCAACTCGTCCTCATGCGAAAAGGTCGTATTATTTATTACTTAGACAGTGTTAAGCCCACATTGAACTTTTTCCTTTTGTATCGAGGTTGCATGTGCGTCGTTGTTTCCCGAACTGACAGGAATAATAAAGAGTGTGCTTGATTTACTTTTTCCCATAATATATCTGCATTTATTATCTATTTTTTATTTAATTCAATCTTCAAAACTCTTAAAGGTACTTGACATGGTCCAGTTATTATTTGTTAACATTGGAATCTTGGACGTAGGCCTCCCCCATAGATTTCCAAAAACGCTGGTTGGAAGTGACCTTTACAAAGTTATCTGTCTACCTCGTGGACAATCTGTGTCTGTGTATCTGTGGACAACTTTCTACCACTTTAACTTTCCAATCTGCTGGGCTTTGTCGATCATTTTAATTCCTTAACGTGTCTGGTCATTTCTGATTCTATCTCGTACTTACTTTGTTATAATTCATATTTCTGTCAAAAATTACTTAGCACTGCATTGCTGTCTTACAACAATTGGTTAAGTTACTTAACATTATTTAACTACAGTCCATTTGCGTGGAGGGCAACACTTTATATTATAGAAGAGATCGATGCATGCTGGTAGAAACGAGCCTTTATAATAGTACATCCAGTGCCTTTCTCTTATCGTTTTGTAAATAAACACTGTGAACGAAAGATAAATTAGAATATTTATCAGAATTTTCATTTAGTTTTGTATCACCAGAAACTTTCATTATCAGTTATAAAGTTGTATACGTGTAATTTTCATATATGCTTATTTCATATTGTAAGAACTAGTATAATAACAAAGCTATCTCTGTCCCTCTTATGCTCTCTTACTTAACAGTTATGCAAAAAATTCAATTTAAATTCCGAATTCTGCCACCGGACACCCTCTATACATACGTATGTATTTATATATGTTAAGTATATAATATTTTGAAGTATGTATTTCCTTTTATATTATGTACGCCCTAAAATGTCCTTTCCTTTATGTCTACCATAAAAAGGCTATCTAGTTAAGATCGGTTCGGACGATAAAACCGCATTTTGTAACCACCGCTGCATAAATTGTTTAACTTTTATTTAATATATTTTATTTAGACGCGGCGTGGGTAGAGGCCCTCCATTAGGTGGGCCTACAATATAGTAAAGTCGCGGGTAGTCGCTAGATGCAGCGCAAGACCTGTTATTGTGATGATCTTTGGGAAAGGCCTATGTTTTTCAATGAGCTTTTATTCGCTGACATGATAATAATGATTATAATAGCACCACAATGTGTCGAATTAAACAGTTTTTTTGTGTTACATATTCTATCATATATATTTTTCATTATTATAGTAATTGTAAATAATGTAAACAATTGCCTCTGCACGCGTAACGCTGTTTACAATTCGTTGCAGCGTCAATTAAAGATATAAATAACCAGTGAGCGCCATTAGACGACAAGGCTACGAAACCACTTCCTGTGACACATAATGCGCGTAAACTTCTAATGTAATAGGAAAAGTCGCTAGTATGGCGTGACCCTTAGCGGTGTGACCGCTCCGAAGGCCGCCCTCGTGAATGCGTAGCACTTCGCATCTTAATGCGCCGATCATTTCCTGCAAGCCTTAACACGTTAAGGATTTGTTGATAATTTTAATTCTTTTAATCTTAACCTGATGTTACATTAGATTAGGAGACGCTAATAAAATATTGCCACCACTAGTAGTTTTCCCTCGTTATCATTAATAATATATGAAGGTATGTTACGTAATAAATATACGTTGTTTTTATTAGTGAACTCGGCGGATTAGCAAGTTGGCCAGGGAGCATGATACACAGGACGCAGGACAGATGGACGCTGGTGCCTCATGGAGCACGACCACCCAAAAAATGAACAGATAGCTTCACGAAAGACGCTGGATACATTCCGCCTCCAACCGGTCCAATTGAAAATCCAGTTTTGTCTAGCAGTGGACCTCCTATGAGTGAAATGATGATGGCGATGAAGATCAATAAAGTCGACTAGCATCCTTTACAGTTTTCCTTGGGTTAATATTAGACGCAAAACTACAGTACAATTAAATCTAAATAGATAGACTGTGTCCAACGGGTTATTTATAGCTACTGACGTCAGAACGAAGTTTATGCTACATCAGTTCGTGCAATCTATAAAATAAAAGCTACAGAAATTCGTCAGATTTTGTATAGCCAGAAATTATTCATCCTGTCGCATTCCCATTGATAAAATAAATTAATGTAACCTATCTCAGAGTAATAACTTTGTAAAGAGTAGAAAGAAAATAGGTTTAAAAGCTTTTTAACTTTTTGCTGACTGATGAGCTATACATTCACTTCTTTAAAACTTTTATGCCTGTAATTAATCACCTTGTATACACTAACGAGACTTTATTTCAATATCACGGTGAGCGAGCAGACAGAACTCCTTTATGCGCCCAATCCATCTGCGACTAAAATAAATAATTATATAATAGCGAAATGTTAACCAACCACTGAATAACGGTCATCGTCGCCCAGAGTCGAATACTTACCAATAACAAAGATTAAAGTTCAAACAACGTGTTTACTAACACTTCACGCGCTTAATGAGCATTATCGCCACCGTCTAGACTACACAGGCTTAATACACTAATTAACTGTAACTAGCATTATAATTGTATTATCCTGATTATTTTTAACCAGTGACAGTTATGGCACTTAAACGTGGTCTCTCCCTTCCGATCGAAATGGTAAACTCATAGTCATTCAATGAGTCTTGGTGAGTGCTATGCTTGATATAGCCCAGGGATTATCAATTAGAAGTGGCATTAGGCAGGCCATGCAAGGTGGATACCAAATGGCCTGGGCGTAAGGGTTCTACAGCGGAGACTGACCTGCAAGCGCAATGTAATATGTCCATTCATAATATGAACAGATGTTGGTTTGGCGGCTTTTACGCTGTATGCCAGGGAGAAATGCTAACGTTAACGGAAGAAACAGAGTACGAAGTCAGCGAATCGGTGTAATCATGCGCCATTCTTAGTATCTTGCCGTCCGCCCTCGAGACTTTCACCAGATCTATTACTAATATATATATATATATATATATTATAACTATATATATACTTATATATATATATATAGTTATAATATATATATTACGCCATTTCAGCCTTCTCTGAGTACCTCTATAGGTTCAAGCTCAAGGAGTACCCCTCGTGCTTCTGTGAACCGGGCGTGGACCAGACCGTGATCCACCTTGTGGCCTGGTGTCCCGCATTCGGGGGACTCCGGCACGGCTTCGAGTGCCGCTCTGGCGTTCAAATCAGGGAGGAGACAATACCCTCCCTGATAGGGGGAAAAGAAACCATGAAAGAATTCCTCAGTTATTGCAAAATAATTATACAATATGCAATAGAAAAAGATAAAAGTTAGGCATCAACAAACAAAAACAAAAACAAAAAAGATATGTAAAAATAAATAATATTAAACTGTGATAAAGATAAAGATAAAAATGTGATACAACAAAACTAGAAATTAAGAAAATGTTAAATGAAAAGAGGATGAAAGAATGGTAAAACAGAGCAAAAGGGAAAGAAAGCAGAATTGCGGTATAAAAGAACAGAATGAAAGATTATGTGAAGAATGAAAGAGAAGAAAATGAAAATAAAATAATTAAGTGAATAAATTAAATGCTTATAAAGTCCCTATCCCACCATAAATAGGGGTACGAGAGGAAATATATATAGTTACTAGTTATAATATATACTAATATATATACAATAACTAGAATATTATGAAAGCAAGACAAAAAGGGAAGAATGGGCTTATTAGGTAAAAGCTTACGCAAGGACGTAGAGGAACGCAAGGGCGGACTGGTTAGCCAAGGACACGGCTGTAAACAGTAAAAGAAGATCAGTGCCAGGCTGGATATGCTTCACTAATAGAATTAGAGGTAACAAGGTAAAAAGGCACGATGGCTTTGTTAACTAGAATACCAATCGATTAGCAAAGAGAATAGAGAGGTAGAACGTCCCCTTACTGTTGGGTAAAATAGAGTATCGCCAAACCTTTTTGGAGTTCTACTAAAAGGTTGTAGTAAAAACAATTACTTTTTTTAAATAAATAAAAAGAATAAAAATAAATAAAAGAGAGTGATAAAATAGCTGTGATATTAGATACGTAAATTAGATATGATATAGATAGTAACAAAATAAATAAGAATTAAGAATAAATTTATTAAACAATTGTAAGAAATCCAAAGAATAAAGTCATAAAAATAATAAATGTTAAATCGTAGACTCGTGGAGGGAAGTCGAACGATGTATGGAAGTCGATGTATGGAAAGGAATAAAAGATAATGTTAAGGAAAATAGAAGAAAGAATTAAAGACACTGAGAAGGACAAAAGATAAGTATGTGAACAAAAAAAAGAGAAAAAATTATTACATTAAAAACACCTTTTCCATCCATGATATAGGTTAAACGGGAGGCCCCACAAACGGGGCCACTAAAAATAAAAAAATGATTCTATTAGAAACATTTGGAGAAGATACATATCCAGCAGTGAATTTCCAAGAGCTTCAATTATAATAATTATTAGTCGAATTCTCTTGGCAAACCACTTGACGAAGAACGCGCAGTAAAAAAAAGTAACTGTCCTGACTTTCATTACTACCCAGAATGTCATTTGCGTTTCTATAAAATAAATAGTCAGTAAATAAATAATACATAAATAATATTAAACTGTAAACATGAGAGTATAAACAAAAATAAACAATGCTATTTTGGACCCGCCGCCGATATGAAGCTATGAGCGACCGTGCATTGCCAACTTGTACAATATTACGCAATAGCTATATTCGTAAACAACCAATACGTTACACTTATCAACATTTATTGCGCATTATTGCAAGAAGTGCGCATTATTTATTTACGCGTAATGGCGAATGAGTCCAATCCGTGGACATCGATATCTTTCGGTTGTCACAAATTGTCATCGATATGAAGAATTTATACCTCTGGTGAGGTGACTCTTTGAATATCTCGTTGCAAGTGGCAGTTGGCGGCAGCGGTCAGCATCATCGGTTAAGAGTTCAAAGAGCGGAAGGTTCCGATAACTATACTAAAAAACTAGAACGTCGTATTTCAGAGCCTACATGTGACACTCCGACGGAGGTTAAAGGCAGGCTAATGTCCACGACACGGTGTACGCGACATAAGGTAAGTTACGGTAAGTAACATAGTCAAGGTCGCGGCAAGTCGCTAGTTGCGTACAGTGCCAGACCAGTCTACTAGATGATCCTCGGGTAACCTTGCAGTGGCCTTTTATCGGGAGTATCTCGGCAAATATAATAATGATAATAAAAATGACTTGTAACTTATGTGACCTACGAGTACATTCGATCTTTCAAAGATTTTTTGATTAATAACTATCGCTGTTATCGAAATTCGAAAGGTCTAATAATTTTTATCACACCTACTTTTTAAATCAATATGCGACGCAATAGCGCCATTTCTCAGACACAATACACAATATTTCGTAATGGTTGATATAGAGTAAAAAATGTACCCTTAAAAATTGGATAAACAGTGACATCATATACTCAGGCGAATGCGCATGCGTAAGCTATGTGATGTGAATAAGCATGTAATGTACACTCACGTATCACAAATTACAAAACTACGCATAAAAATCGACTTAACATTGTTTTAAAGGAATTCCTGTTACAGTACTTTTCCGCTGTGCTAAAAATTTACTGCAGGTAGTCATTTTAGTCATAGGTAATCTACTGACGTAGGCCTCCGATAATGATTTCCAATGGGACTAGAAGCGGTCTGCATCTAGCGCCTTCCTACTACTTTTACAAGACTACAGTCTCCTAATGGAACTTTATACTAGTATGTTATCGGTATAACTCTAATATAATCGTATAGTAAAAACGACAACAAGATTCTCATCGAGATCCTATTTTAAAAAACATTTATTACACTGATATAAAGAGAATCTGATTTGGTTTTTAGTGGACTCTTCTCAGATCCCGACGCGTTTACAACCCTTGGTCTTTACTTTATGTTAAAGGATGTTCTAGATCAGAGGAGGCCAATCTGCGGCTCGGAAGCCACATGCGGCTCTTTGAAGGATTATTTGTGGCTCTCGATAAATGTACCGAGTGAGTCTTATTTTTAAAAAGTTTATATCTATCGTGTTTTGTGATTCAAAATGTTTTTCGCTTTAATAGTCTAAGTGTAACGAATAATCATATTTTGTATGGATATGTTTGCAATATAACATAATTACTGTAAAAAAGTACCTTTTTCGCAAAACTTTATGCGTATTCAATTGCGACTCGCGAAATTTTTTTAAATGTCTGACTATCGAGGAGCTTGGCCATCCCTGTTGTAGATAATAAAATGTCTTTATCTTTAAGGATATTACTTTATAAAGAATCATATTGACCTCAATATAATTCTACACTCTAATTGACCTCTAGCATTCTTCTTTTGACGTACAAAAGTGGTGAAATAAAATTAAGGAATAAAGAATAAATATGACGTTATAAAAACTGTTAGCAAGATATTGTATGAATGTTATGTTTAAAAGAAATTAATTCTCTTCTGTTGCCCTTTTAAGTATTAACCTTAAAATAAAACGTGGTAGACGTTATCTTACTTCAGTGTGTAATATCGGAGTCTCAATCTACCACGTGGTGAATCTGGCCAAATTTGAACAATTGATGCAGACACGTGATTTGTTAAGAAAATAGTTGTAATTGCAAAAGTATATTTCATTTGGTAAGCGGAGCACAGCTAAAAACGAATTTAAACTTGCGGGATCTAATTAAAACAATTTATCATTTTAATTACAGGTATAAAACTAAGCTCGAGTATTTTTAGGCAAGGTAAAAATAATTATCGATAGATTTTATAAAGTACACCCACAAAAGGCAGTGAGAAACCAAAGTAACCGAGCGGGAAACCGCTAGTTATTGTTGTTGTGGTTGTTACTACTGTAGCCGAAGTTCAGTCTGTTCGTCACCATCAATTCAGACGTATGATGTCAAATGTTAGACATGACAGTAGATTTCCAACAAGACCTAATCAGAAGTTAAAGGAAGAGTACGGACCGCCATTTGGACTGCCATTAATAGGAGCAACTTTCGGGCCCACCTAGAAGGGAAGGTTTAAGAGACAATATGACAGTCGTCTATCCTGGTCGAAGTATACGTATATGATTAAGAATTCATTAAAAATTATCATTCTTGCTGAATAATAATCATCATTCTAAATCAATTGTTTACAATAAATTCATTACTAAAACCTTATCGTTAGTTTGTCAACGACGATGTGAACCAGATATACTCGACCCGGGCATTAGTAGTAGTATTAGTATGGCTTTATTTTAAAACATTTTGAATTTCGATATGGCTAGTATTTGAATAATTCATATAGATCCGTGATTTGTTAAGAAAACAATATAAAAATATAGTGTTTATATATACAAAGTGATTGGTTATAGGTGTAAAAGTTTTAAATAAGTGAATGGGTAACTTATTTGTCTGCGAAAAACTTTAAAATTTTTACACCGATTTTCTATCACCTGTATGAAGTGATCTCTGAGATATGTTACATTTTTTTTCTAATGGCATACGACCAGCGAATAACTTCTGAGAGTACTAAGTCTGCAGGGACAGATAGTAAGCTATAATTATTTTAAAGTTATGCATATTTTCACGCTTTTTTTTTCTTACTCTTTTATAGATTTCTGAAACCATTAATTTTTAGATAGAGTGTATGATACATTAATTGAAATGAGCTATACATTCTTCCTTTTAAAGCTTTTACATCTATTACTAATCTATCTGTATAACAGGTTTTTATAGCCTCTGTGAAAGAAAAGTTAAATGTCACTGATATAAACAACTGCATATGTTAACATAGCATACGGATGTAATTATGCAACAGTCTAATCTAAGTCCAAACATTGTTAAACTGCGATAGGGCGCATGTGCGCATACGCACGTGTCCGAGGCACGTTGAGCGCAGCGTGGTCTACCATGGCATAGATAAGCATATTGTGAATTACACGAATCGATCTTGAACCGTCATTAACTTATGCAAAGTAAGCAGTTATCGTGGGCTAGTAGTAATACAAGTTTATAGTTTTGGTTCAATTGCTACGTTACGTAAATCGTAATGCAATGTTTGCAACTACACACGCACATCCGCAATGTACATGGAATTAATGTTTATCATCTTTCATTACTTGACTGGTAAATGTATCAAAAGGAATCGCCGCTTTCTATACAGAAATCAGTCACAGTTTAAGGAATAAATAAATTTACGAAAAATATTATCACGTTAGTTATATTTTAAGTAATAAACAACAATTACTAATAAAATAAGTTTTTGTTTCAAACGCTGCAAGGTGATTAGTGGATTATTATGTATATCGTCATAATCGTCAAGTCATCGAAATTCCCATTGAAAGAGATAGGCCTCCCTCAACGATCAACGGCTTTGCACTGCCCGGGTCCTGCGATTTCCAGCCATTATTATATTCTATTTCGTCAGTCCAACTAGTGGGGGACTACCCTAGCCGACAGCTAGAGTTCTAGGCCTGTTGCAGTCCAAAAGAGAAATAAATAAAGCGAATGTTTTTGTAAACACGTTATTTATTAAATAACTGTCTCAATTATAAATAATGATTACTTATAAGAGTAAATTCTAATTTGCCGTTATAATGCTTTATGATACGTCAAATGGCTGTCAGGGAAAGGTGTTTTAATTGCCCGTGCATGGGAAGAGAAGAGAATTGTTTTCAGTATTTAGCCTAAATTTCAAGGTATTTTATTTATACAAATGACGGACATTTTACATTTCATGTGACCAGACTCTAACCTTTACCATTAGCAAGGAAGTACATCATTTTAAGGATTTTATTAAAATGTTTTTCTTTTTTTGTTCTTATTATATATAATTATATAATGGGAGTGCTGGCCTGCTCTCAAAACAGAAAGGTCATGATTAAAAAAAATGTAAGCTTTTATTATGGGTAATAAACAAAGCATTTGACCTCTGTCTCGTCTGATGTTAATCACTAAGACCTTAAGACCTGCGATGATACATGTTAGAATGTAACTATTCACTCTTGATTTAAAAACTTTCACGTTATAGCTGGCTGAAAACAACTTGCATATGCAGCTCAATCTGATTTAATTTGGCATCTTTATATTAAAACCTAAATTCTAATGTGAGAGGAATATATTCTAAACTTTAGAAATAAAAAGACAAGTTGGAAAAATCATAAATAGTCTTATTAAATGAATGTCGTATTCGTATTTCGCGTTGAAAAAATAAGGTCAATATAGCACTTATCAAAAATAAGAATGAAATGAAAAACACGTATGAAAGCATTGTGCCGTGCTATCGCTACCGGCGCTTATTTTTAAAATTGAAAGGCATTAACTCTATCGCAGCTTTTTACAGCCCATTGTTCTTTCGAATTAGTAAACACTTAGATAGTGGAAATAATGAATGGACGCGATCACGTTCAGTTCCACATTAGAATCTTTCGCATTCCCACACGTGAGATGCCTTTTCGATTGTTCGTTATTACTTAAATGTAACAATTAAACTTGCAACATTTAAATATGATAAATTTTAATTGTTTTATTACCCATGGCGAAATCCGAAAATTTTCTTTAAATTTATTTCTATCTCACAACCTCACCTTCTTGGTTGTATGTATAAGTACGTTTTTAGCCAGACAATAACAACAGATAAAGTCAATAATCAGACCTCTTTGGCTCCCTTGAGTCGATATGCACGGGAGCCTTGCACCAGATCACTCCATGGAACTCCCGCCTAAAGGATGTAAGCTCACGGCTGTCTTTCAATCCGGTAATAACGCATACAATGTAACGGTCCGATATGTTTTCAACCATTAGGCTTAGAGATTTGAAATTCTTTCGGAATATTCCTTTCGCTCTTGTGCGAAATGAACAATTGGAAATGGAAAGTTGGGAAGACCAAGATGGTGAACTGATGATATAATTGACATAGCAGGGAAATATTGGTTGACCCAAGATAGAGAAAAAGACGCATGGAAGAAGTTGTCGAAGACATTTAACCGAAGAGGGGACGAAAATTTAAGGCTTTGTTATTATTCTTCTTATTATGGTAATTATTATTCCTTTCGCTTAAGGACAGGCAAGATGTAATATGTTTCGATGTATTACACACACAGATTCAGGGACAACGCACTCATAGATTTGGAGAATCTCACCTGATCCGTCCATCACAAACCTGAACCATCTGTGTATCTTAAGCCAGTCACTCAATGCAACAAAACTTTCCACAGCATCGCAAACAGTGAAGGGAATTATTGTGAACAAACTGACATACGTTAAGATCAAAATTGCAATATATTTGTGACATTTACTCATCCATATTGGCTCTCGGCGTTGACTACGCCTTGTAACCTCGACGATAAGAAGCTTATGTCTCAATAGTAAAAACGTTACGAGCCACATAACAAAATAAACGAAACAATAGCTAATTGTGTTACGTTATTGTAACATTTACAAAATCATTGTATACAATAATCAATATCGGAAATGGGAAATGTGTCAACACAACAGCACGTTTATCTAATAACTAGCTGTCGGAATAGTTGGAACGTTTTTTTTTTTGGTACTTTTTGTAAATCATTATATGGATATTACTTATTTACCGATATTCCGGTATTTAGCGACATTAAAAATATACTTATTGGTAAGTAATTAAACTAACAAACAAATTTTCGTCCGTTTTGTTTTAGAAAAATGTAACTTAATTGTGCAGAAACATTTCATCATCACTATTTCAGCTGTAGGTAGTTCATTGCTTGAACTAAGCCTACTCCATAGATTTAGAAAAAAACTAATTGAAAGCAGCCTGTAGCCTGCATCCAGCGTTATTTCACGAACTTAACGTGGTTAATTATCCATTTTGTGGGTAAATGTCCTACGCTGCGCTTGCCAGTTCGTAGTCTCCGCTCTAGAACCTTAATAAAAAAAAAAGTGTGGATTAATCAATTAACAATTTTGTAAGTAATTCTATTTTATTTTCAATATGATGAGTTACAAGAAATAAATGGTTTCTATGAAACACCATTTATTAATAATTTTTTTTTTAATTAAACTACGACAATAAATTACCACAGTAAAGTCTTACGAAGCAGCTAGTAGAAAGAATAATATATAGAATAATATATAATACATAACAAAGTAAACGTGAAATATAAACAAGTACGTCTCATAAATAAATTTAAAATGCCCTGGTTCTGGATTGGAAGCCACGGACCGGCAAGCGCAGCGAACGATGTCCACCTACGAGGTGAATAGATAGGCCATGTTAAGATAGTCGGAAAGCACAAGGTCTTGGCCGTTTTGAACCGATCTTATTGTAAATCTACAGGGGAGGCCCATGTGTGCGACCTATAGAAAACCTGCTGCGAAAATGATAATGATGACATCTTAAGTAATACGAAACTTAAATATAGCATACATTTTAGCAAAAAAACCGTAATAACTTGCATTTAGAAAACATATTTCATCATTCCAATATTTCGATGGTATATCCATATTCTTATGTACGTGTAATGTTTTTAGTCACTAGTTCCGATTACTGATTACTAAAATCAAAGACAATAACAATGATCGTATGAAGAAATTTGCGTTCCTTTTGTTCGGAAAAATCTAATTAACAAGCAGCGAGCTTACATTGTTTGGACTAACATAACTTGAGACAATTGAAATTATAAACAAACATCATCAAAAAGGCGGAAAATTCAAAAAATTCTTTTACTTTAGTCGTTCAACAACTGACGGAGAAGGCTTTGCCCGGTTTATCTCTGTGAAATCGAATTAAGAATGAAGAGATCCATAGATGCCAAGATTGAAAAGTTGAGTTAGGCAGCGGTAGTCCAGCGATAAGACTGAGAATTGCGGGGTGTAGGTAGCTAGTTCAATTCCCGGGATACAACCTTATATTTTTGACACTTTGTTCATTAATTATATAGGATTACCACTGCTCACAAACAAGTTACCTGAGAATAAGATGCGTAGCACCAAGGTACTTAATTTTTTACGGATGCCTATTAAAATTGCTCATAACAAAATCTAGATAGTAATTTACACGCGGAAGACAGACAAGGCAATCATTGAATATGAAACAAAATATTACAAATGCGAATCACCAAATTCGCTTTTAAAACACTAAGGCTCTTGTTTTTCGACTGAAACGTTTAAGGAGCTCTGGAGACGTATAATATAATACTTTTAATGATGGCTCGCTTTGAATACACGTGACAGTCTCACGTGCGATATTCATAAGGTTTTTGTAGCACAGTTTGGTTTCGCCTTTGCACGACCTTGAGCAAGCAACCAATAAATTGTCGCGTGATTGTGTCAAGCGAAAACGTTACATAATCTATGCTTCGCGAAACGTCAGGTTGGTAATGTCATTTATAATTGGCATGAACGTTTTTTTGTAATGTTAACTATCGTAATAACAATGCGTGTATCTAATTATTAAATGCAATTTTAAACTGCTGGCTCAAGCGATTTCAAAGTGTATTATAATTTTATAACATAACAGCCGATAACAATTTTCATTTCGTCTTGTGAGTGATGGCCGTTGAAGTCCTAAGCGTAAGTCATCTATGTACAAGGTGGGCAAAGAATCTAGTCCTATTTGAAATCTAAGGGGAGGCCTATATGTAGCTTTGGACGTACTCCTGAAATAATGATTACTTTGATGATTGGTATGTATACAGAGATATAATACATAGGTATATAACCTATTTACAGCGATATCTCTTTTTAGCTCGCTGAAGAATTTAGACCCGTGAAGAGCGAATACCACCTCATTTTTGTAATGGGCTTCCAAAGCAAAATTGACACGATTTTTAAATTTATTTAAGTAAAAAGAAAAGCCTAGTCAATGAAGGTGAACGCCAATACATTGTAAGGTCACCTTATACCAGATATGTGGATTGTCAGCCCTGAGTATCATACCGGGTCTTCTCCCCACAATGAATTATTAACAGCACCCAAGCGGTAAATGTATAAAAAATCCTGAAAAATTACATTTCAATACAAATTATTTATTTATGAATGACAATGGGTGCTTGCCCATTGACGGCGTCGCTCGAGGAGTTCTTTGATAGCATGTCCACAAGATAAAACAATGTTTATTTTAGTTTCATTTAAGATGTGATGCTCTACAGAGAGACAAACACGTCGGACATCTGGCAAGAACTTTCACTTCAATATCATCATCTTAATTTTAAACCACTGGACGACCACTGCTATACATAAGGGCTTCCCCTGAAATTTCAAATACGACTGGTGGGAAGACGCTTGCCGATACGAGGTCTGAACCTTAGTATCCTAGCGGCCCATTGTCGCTTCTACTTGGCACTTTTCAGCAATATCCATCACTTTTGTTCGTTTACGGATCTGTTCATTCCTAAAGCAATCTCGAAAAATCAATGAAATCCTGAGCATAGCCCTCTCCATGGGTAATCGAGCTACTGTCAACTTATCAATAAGAACCAAAGCACTATTACTTAATTCTATTCATATCTAAGGATACCCGAGAGGACGGAACTACGTTTCGATCGATTGCTATAATCGAATTATAAATGGATTATTATATAACACTACTACGGGCCATTTCACATGCCACCATGTAGACGACTTCTTTTCGTCACTTACTGGTACATCATTATCATCATGTCAGCCGATAGACGTCGATTGCACGACATTGACCTCCCACAAAGACCGCCACGATGATCAGTATTGCGCTACCCATCCAGCGACTTGCATCTACCCTGACTTAGTCGTCGGTCTGACTGAAAAGAATATAATTTCCTACAGGCAGATAGTGAATAATGTCTTTACTACTAAAATCTTTTATACCCGTAAAGCAACAAAACCTGTATACTTACATTTTTTTTTCTTCATAAAAAACTAATGTGTTTATATATAATAATTTTGTTCGAATTAGTTATCGATTATTCTATTATTGAATCTTTTTCGGGTAAGCATACTTTAATTATAATGTTTTTTCGTCATAGATATCAGTACTTTTAAAAATATACTTGTTGAAATTCATTACTACGCCCCTTTCGTATATTTCTTTAATTAATACTGTGGTATCGTCGACAAGTAATACATAGTATATACAAATATATAAAACGGTATTAAATAAATCCCAAAATAAAATGACTATAAAATTACACTCAATCAAGTGAAATAATCTATATTTATTTTTGTGTAACGCAGTGACACATCTTTACAAGAATAGATCAGAATTGAGATCCGAAGACGAATGAAAGTAACCAAGCAGCGGATTAGCAAATAAAGGTGCCACTAGGCAGACCAGAAGAACCTTAAAGACTTATGGAGTGGAAAGCACAGATCAGAGAAGATCGTAAATGCCGCTTCCAACCCATCTTATTGTAAAGCTATAGGAAGGTCATTGTATAACATAACAGTGCTCGACCTACAATTACCTTGATGTAATAACCAAAATGGTGTAATAACCTCTTATAGACTACGAATAAAGCTCTAGCAACCTTATTTACGGTAGGAAGGTTTAGGCTAAGCCCCTTCAGTGCAGTTGCCAAACAGCGCAAACGATAGTTAAAAAAATTACAAAAAGATTTACACCTAAAATGTATACTTACGTGCTGTACCACCTTTTAAATTACAGCGTGTTGTATTGCGCATAACTTTTGTTTTCACCACATTATAGATACATAGTTTACTATCAATCATAATCACAACTTTTTACGTCGTTATTTTGTTATCTATGAAAGGAATATAAACCTACAAATATTCAAATAAAAGGGGCAACCTTGTTGTATAAATTTTATGTAACACTCATTGATATACCAACGCGTGTTCCCGAAACGTTTTGTTCTTGAACACGTGACACGAAAACGTGGGGCGCGTCTCGTGCCTATTCAATTCCTCTCCGTCCGTTCCGCGCCAGACTTTCCGTGACAGAAAATTCTAGAATCCAATTGATAGAACATTCGTTCTTATATGAAACTGAAACGTCACTACTTCGGACTATTTCTTTCTAAATGGCTATTGGTTTTTTATGTATGTACATTGATTAGCAATAGCTATTAATAAAGGTATGGTTTTAATTATTTAACATTTCATCCGTAAGATGTTCACTACTGGACATAGGCTTCCACCCCAAATTTTTAAAAGAATCGATAGAAAGCGACCTTTACACATACAGGATGATTGTTATTAGATGTAAACGCTTTGAAAGGGTCCGCAAAAATTTAACTATCACTGGATAAAGTGATCACTCTGAAATATGTTACGTTTATTAATTATTCTATTGGAGAGTCTGAAGGGTCAGATTAAGACGAATATTAATTTTAAAATGTAGTTATTATCATTTTGAAAACGCTTTTTTCTTTCTATAATATGTTTGCGTTATTTATTACTTCTGGAACTATTCATTATTAAATAGAGTGTATCGCACAATAATTTACAGCAAATGATTCCATTTGAGACCGCGGCACTTATATTCAAACTGTATGTTCAGAGATATATTTTGGGGGCGTGTTGCTAAGTGCCCACAATTAATACATTTCCTGGCAAGCTTTGCGATTATCGCGTTCATGCGATTTGATATACATTCATACAATTTTGCGTTGGCGACGCGGAGCGAATCACTTAACTTGTACGTGAAAATACCACGTATTGCAGCATTCCATAGGAAAAAATTGCCTTTATTATGTAAGTACGTGATAAATCGAGAGCGCCGAGTTATATAATGTCACGATTGTTTTGAATGCTAGTCCCGGCACCCGGCTGGTTTTCTAGGAGCAACACGTTCGACGCAGACTATCTTACTGCTCCGCTGTGGACAGCTCACTTATGGCATTTCATATCGGTAACATAAGCGCGAAATCTGAACACAACTTTTGTTTTCTTTAGTTTATTATTTGTTATTACTTGTTTGAACTTAAGACGTAATTAGACAACAAAATTTGGCTTGTTTTATGTAGACATACGACATAATCAGCATAGCGCAAGACCGGTCTTTGTGATGATCTTTGGGAGGGGCCTACGGTTTTCGCAGTGGGCGTCTGTCGGTTGATATATTAATGATAATGATGAAAGGTCCAGTCAAAACTCCAGAATTTCAGGTCAAGCACCCTCAATGTTCTAATACGAGAGCACAATTAGAAAATATTTTTGTGCTATGCGCATTTATCACTTGCAATGCAATCAATACTACGGAACGGGACAACGCGTTTAACATTCCAGTCGGAGAGGGCCGATCTCTATCGGTTTCTGTAATCACATTGTACAGTGCAGTGAAATGAATCCATTATTTATTTGTAGCCCGCGTTTCGTCACGAGTAATAAAAATGCAAATATCCGATATTGTTGCGGCGCGAGCGGAGTGCGATAAGGTGACGGCCAAGGCCGCCAGAGGGCGGTTAACGTGGCGCCCGCAACCTCAGATTAATTGGTAACGCCAACATGCTTTAAATTTAAAGTAATTATACATTACATTTTTAGCATATTTAAATGTTATTTTTTAAATACGTGTATCGTACAAGTACTGGATCCAGATTTTACTTACAGTACTCATTTGATGCTGTACCAAAACATGCATGCCTTCATCATCATCAATCATTTGAACCATAGGACGTCTACTGCTGTACATGGATGAGAAATCTTTAAGTTCTAAAGCGTGAATGTTTAGCTCATTGCTGACAGTTAATATGTATAGTACCCCTCATCCACAATCAATTATATTATATAGAAACAAAAACAACAGTATAGTAATATAGTAAAAGCATTTTTAAGATTGGAATTACTACATTTTAAAATTAATAATTGTCTTATCCGTCCCTGCAGACTTTGCATTTGCTAGAAGTTTGGCCTGTTGCTCTGCAATAGAAAAAAACAGATTAATTTATCATATTCTCTTGCTGGAGACCACATGGAATAATATCACTGCGTTTTTTGGAGTTTCGCTTAGTTTAACTAAATGAATTATTTGATGCTGAGAATACAGGAGGCACTGGAGAATTGTATAGAATTTTGTAATACAAAACTCGTATCATTCTTATTTTTAAGACTGTTTAACTAACTGCTGGATGAATGAATGCCTAAGTTAGAAGATTCTAAAATAAAATTAAAGCAGGCGTAGCAATTCGTCAAAGTTTATCTTTATTTCGCAATTTTAATAAAACAATAACATGTCATTATTAATAATAAGTTTTCCTTGTATGTTTACTTAGATTTTTTCAACGATATTTTTAAGAGAAAAAACAGATTGTGCTGTATTTTTTGCTATAATTTAAATGAAGGGAACAATAGTTTGTGCCATTTCTTAGTGTTGATTATATTAATAATTATTTTACAAATTATTTCTGGTATGTTTTTATTGAATATAAATATGTATCAGTGTAATATATTTAGTCTTGTCACACAAACATTTTTTTATTGTACATAACATTTACATACAGTGTGTTAGTTTAATAAATTAATACAAAAATATAAAAAAATTTGAAGCTTTGTCGAAATGGTCTCAATTAGCTACAATAAAGACTTTAAAACATTGAGGCCCGTTATCAGTTGCAACACGCGCACTTTCTATGGTAATATTTTTCACTGCTAATCATATGGATTGTTTTAAGAAATTCAAATTAACATGGCGTTTAGAGCAAGCCTTACTCTCTAAAACTGACTATAACTCAAAATCCAGTGGATTAAGATCAGGACCAGATGAAGACCAGTCTTCAGCTCTGATTTAGATCTCTGATTAGAGAGATTAAGTCCGGAACGTTCGTTTCTAACCGTGATTGTTTGGATCAAGCTTTATGACCCGACGTCGAGTCTTGCTTGCTAAAAGGACCACTATTAAACATTATGTTGCTAAGGAGCTTAACTATCTTCTCAATAATGGTATCTTGATACACTTGTGCCGATGTTTTGATACATTTTTCACAAAAATATGGTAATATTTCGGTCACTCCTATATAGCTAAATTCCCATCAAACAATCACAGAAGTCAGATAATACTCACGATGTATTCTGTTGACTATTTGGGAAACTTCTTTACAGCTTTCAGAATACACACGATCATTTTGTTTGTTAAAATATTGCATAATTGTAAAAAATTCTCATCCGTAGCCAAAATTATATTTGGCATCATACTTACTTTACTCGTATGTTATGGTATCACGGCAGGAATTCGCTTCTCTTTATCACACTCCTCTATTTTAATATCACAAATTTTTTTACAATATATTGACAGGAAAACACATTGAACAATCATATTAAAATGACAAATGATTCCAAATTCAAAAGTAGTAATTTGTTAATTTTTTATAACAGTACTTTTAGACGGACGAAGTACATTTCATGAATTTGTATAAATGTATTGCTTAAAAATACATATATCAATTTTTCCAATGCCTTTTTTAAATTTGATTCTAGATTTAAAGAGTACTATCATTCTCGACGTATGCCTCCTCCATTAATTTTCAAAAAGGCCTGTTGAAATGGGCCTTCATCCGTCGACCAAAAGCTATTCTGCCCACTATGTGACCCGTGGTCTCCACTCTAGAACTTTAAGGCCCCAACGACCATTTGTTCTGCATATTACGTCCCCTGTCTACTGCCATTTCAACTTGCCAGTCTGTTGAGGCCAGACTATGTTGGTTAGTTTAATTAGAGTATACGTTAATTGACAAGAAATGAGCTATAAATCATTATATAAATGAATTATGTTATGTAAATGATGTTTTCTTCTCTTTTACTAGCTCTCTTTTTGGCAATAATTTTAAATGTTAATTTACAAATGCTGTATCTGAGCAAGTGGCATAAGTAGTTACAACGACTCTGTAACACATTTGTTTCAGTTAACACATTCGTACTATATAAATGGTTAAAGTAAAAACATTAATCAAAGTAACGCGTAAAAGATATATTTATATTCGCCCCGAATTAATATGGGTTCCTGCGTACAGAGAATAAAAAATACTTTGAGATCGGAAACATTTTATAAAGCCTTACAAAGTCGTACCGGACCGACGCAAATTGCAAACTGCCCTATAAAATTTTCCAACAAAGCGCAAACAAGCCGAAAGTACCACAATAGCACAATACGGAGTTGGGAAACGTCGACGAAGGGGCAACGTGAGCGCAGTTCACGTGGCAGCCGTACACGTGACCGCTACATTACGTGACGCCAGGAACACGGCTCGGACTTCACGGGAAAGTGCTCGAAAGTTCGCGGGATTTACTTTTTTTAAAAATCACATAGTGATGTCACTAAGATTTCAATCACTTCACTTAAAGTGACTTATCATAACTATTGCACTTTACAACATTTCACATGTGCCTAAAATTGATGAATATGAATAAAAAAATTATTCTTATACGATATTTTTTGTATTCACATTTGAAATAAAACTAAAATGAATAAAATTGGTTTCCATCATAAATTAAATAAAAAAACAAAAAATGTCCTCAGATTTTACGTCGATGTTTCGAAATAAAGGACTACTGATGTATCCGTATACTCAGGCATAGTAAAAATTCCAATGCTTTTATAATTTAACGCCATACACGTTTCGAAGATATGTTCTTCTTTTAAAATTTCAAGTTTTCAATTGTCATACGATGTTATATAGATATATTAAACTAGGTAAAGACTTATATATTTCATATATATATTAATAGCCAAAATTCCAATGTATCACCAACATTCATCAATGATAAGATAAACATATTTCAAAATATGTAGTCTTTGAATGCTAATTAATATTATATTGATGATTTAAACTTATTAATGACTACAAGCTATATACTAGATATACGCAGCCCGCATCGCGAACATGATGATCGACTCTTCAATTACCTTGTGAAAAAAATTGCATAAAATCCGTTCTTAGCTGATTAATACTTAACAAATTAAGTATTCCTACTAAATTTTAAGTATTTATCTTTAATGATTTCTAAGATATCGTGATGAGTCAGTACAAATATAAAAAGTCATAGAAATATATCGTATATGTACATCTCAATTTCTATATGTCATCAAAAATTGTAATTAAATATGTATATTGAACTTAGCATTTACGTTATATTTGTTTATAGAAAAACTACAAGATGAGACAAAGTAAATACACAATAAATTGTATAAATAACTGACGCAACAATAAAGATAACCTTAGAAATTTGAACTCAATTATTAAACCAAAACATTATTTCCGAGTAAGTAGATGTACGTGCGTCGACCCACGCTGCCATTTTCGACGACCTATTTTCCCATTAGCCAATGGGTAAGTGTTACCTCGAAGCTCTTATCTAGTTTGTTTAACCTAGAATTACATCACGAGATCTGATTAGACGTATATCGGCCGATTACGCAATGCGATATCGCGCTGTGACAGGTTTTAGTATCACTTCAAACTGTTTAACTTTGCGAGAATCAATAAAATAAGGTGTAGTAACTTATTTAATTCATTTTAGCCCAAATAAACAACTTCGAAATGATAATTTTAATTTATTGAATAATGCTCTAATCAGTCAAAGCGTCAATGAAGATATCATCATCATTAATTCAGCCGTTAGAGGTCCACCGCTGAACATAGGCCTCCCCCATAAATTCTCAACAGGTCCAGTAAGAAGCAGCTTGCATCCAGCGTCTTGCTATGACTTTGACAAGATCACCTGTCCGCCTTGTTGTTGGATGTCCAACATTGCACTTGCCGGTGCGTGATTTTCACTCCAGTACTTTAAGGTCATAGCGGCTATTAGCAGTTGGATTGTGGGTCCACCCGCAAGATGAACAGGCGGCTTTATTACAATCCACCAACCCGTCCTATTGGAAATCTATAGGTGCCGCCTGTGTCCAGGATGGACTCCTATAGTTGTAATGATGAACTTCGTCGTTTCAGTCCACTGGACAACACAGATCTCCTCCAAAGATATCTATGAGAAGATTTACCACAATCGCCACGCTTGGTAGGCGATCGCGATGTATTATGAAACGTAGAGGACGCTCCTGTCCTTCCTCTAATAAACTTGCATGTGCACTGTGGCAACCCTATATAATTAATGCACGATTTGTTTTTTATATATGACTGTATCCCAAGAAACAACCCCAGACCTACGATCACAAATCTCAGTCCTCGATCCCCGAGCTACCGCTCATGATGGAGATAAAAGTTTAAATTTATTTGATGAAGTAAGTAAAAGATAAGAAGAGTATTAAATAGATTAAACACTTCTTCACAATAATAATCGACACTGTGATGATCTCATAACATAATGAATACATCTCGATAAAATATGATATACAGGAAAAAAACATCACCGAATTATTTCATCGCTTGAATTAAACATTTTTGTGTCGTATAAGTAAGATTATTTGTAAATTAATGCTTTAGATATAGAAAGCGAAATGTTTATGTTAAGATGAACCATGAAAAAGCGAAGGCAATGACCAACAGCAATACTAAAATAATACATTTGTTTCGACCTATTAGAGTATATCATCATGATGATAGCTGATAGATGTCGAAAGGCCTATCCTAAGATCGCTAATAATAGAAGAAGTGCCGGGTGAGTATAGGCTGAAAAAGATTCTGGTGTCAAAAAAAATTCTCAACGGGTGTTTTCCTCTGAAAGAGGAGAAAGAGTCCATAATGGACTGCTGTGTCTTACCAACTCTTACATACAGCTGCCAGATATATACTTGTTACAGCAAAAACCAAAGCTACTGATTTACGAAAAAGCAACGGTAAGAAATATAACTAAAATTATAACAATTCGGAAGATAAAAATTGTATATACCGAGTGATTAGTTATAAGTGTAAAAGAGTTTTAAAACTTTAAAGGAATGAATGTAAAGCTCATTTGACAGCAAAAATCCCAGAAGTTTTTCCACATATTTTCAATAATCCTGTGTAAAGTGATTGCTTTGAAATATTTTAGGTTAATTCAATTTTTCTATTAGAATTATAGGGCAATAATTTCGGGCCACTCTCACCCTGGGCCTCATTGGCAAGTTAAACAAGTTAGAGAGAGGGCTATGCTCAGATTTCTCTACGAGATCGAATCAGGAATAAGGATATTCGTAGAAGAAACGAAAGTTGAATTAAATCCTTTATATAGCTCAGCGAATTGGCATGTTAAACTGGCAATGGGCAGCATAGTGCGCATAATAGATGGCCGCTGCAGTTTTAAAGTTGTGGAGTTGAGAGTACAGACAGGCGAGCGCAGCGTATGACGTCCACCCACAAGGCGGACAGAAGACCTTATTAAGTTCCGGAAAACGCTGGATGTAGGCCGCTTTCAATCGGTACTATTGGAAATGTCATGTTGATGCTTATATCCGGCAGTGGACATTTTATGGTTGATATCATCAAAAGGACGTTTGTAAAATTGTCAAAAACAAAATTACAGTCCTCACAGACATGTTTTCATTTGTAACTAACATGAGAATAACGAGTGAAGTTGTGCTGCAGCACGTATCTGAACAAGGGTTCCTATTGTTGGTACTCCTATGCATTGTCTGTATCAAATTTGATCTAAGCCATCATACACATCATCTCTTTTGTTTCTTCACTGTGTAATCAAATAGTAAGTTGTTTCTGTTTAATGTTTTAATGATATTGGCGACTTCAAGTAATCCAGAAGCAAGAGTATTCGGGTTTGGCCAGTTGATGTGTTATTTTTGTTGTGTATTGTGTTGTACCATTCTTTTCAAAATTAGAAAAAAAAATAATCGTAAATTCCCGCAATCGATTCCCATCACTAATTTTATATAACGGTCCGCTACAGAAATACGAAAAAAGTTTAAATACAAAATTAGTATGCCCTTTGAAAAGTTGTAAATTTATTTGTAAGCAAACTTTAACCGCTTTGTACTTTCAAATAATGGCGGCTAAGTTGCGTTGTTTATAGAGCTTCAGTTCTTCATTCGTACTGCCTCGTGACCGAGGGTTCACGTGGCCACAAAATTTCCGTTCCGGGGTTGTTTATTTTAAAACTTTGAAAAGTGTTATTTGAAAGGTATCAAGAACAAAGAAGTTTCTACGTCCTCATTCCAGACGTAGGCCAAATATATATTTTTAAATATTTACATATTTTTATAAGCGCTACAAATTTTGATAGAAGATAGCATAACAAAACCAGTCAGATTTATATTTTTGATAACAAACTTACGATTGAATAAAATAAAAGCATAAAATGCAATCAGAAACTATTTAGCAAGTAGACGCACCGACTACATAGTTACGGTCGCAGGAAGTCGCCGGACGCCGGCAGCACAAGACCGGTCATCGTGGCGATCTTTGAGAGGCCTATGCCTCACAATGGGCATCATCTATTGGCTAAAAAAAAGAAGAAGGAGAACTTAAACTTAAACTACAATTAGTTGATGCCTACTAATAATTATCTTTAGTGATATCTACTTAGATAAGTATCTTAATTTTAAATCTACAATTCAAATCATAATATTTAATAAACCTTAATATAGCGTTCAAGAGTATGGGACTTGCTCTGTATACTCATTATCATGATTGATATTACAATGCATACATCAAACATTGTTAAATTTTGTTTAAAAAGAGCAACTGTTGAGCTTCTGGCCGCCTCCTCTAAGCAGATCACTCTTCCAAACCGAGGTGGTAGCTTAGTACTTATAATATATTTATCTATTCAAAAGTGAGTGTAAATGTCTACTTAAATAATTTTGATTTTTTACTCTTTTGGACAGGCTAGCTTACCCCGTCACACTCGAACAAATCATCTAAAAGTATCTATTCTTACAAATATACCTTTTTACAAAAATTAAGCGCCCTGAATAAATAGATCAGTTCTTTCACAAAGCACACGAATATACTATTTTTCTGTCCTACAGCTGAAATGATGATGAATGTTACGACATTAAATTAATAAATTAAGTGATCGCTTTAAACTACGTCTTTTTTGTATTGGTCTTCGATAGGCGAATACTTTTTGGCAGCACGAAGTTGATCGTGCAGTATGTAAAAATTAAAAATCTTTTAACACGTTTATTCTTAACCTGTTCATATAAAACAGCATATGTCGACTCAAATATTGTCCAATTTTTTTTCTGTATAAATGTATGCGACCATGTCACAATTAACTGAATTGCGTTTTCTCACAAAAAAAATGAGAAATATATGTTATAGCTGTTAGAACTTTTAAGAGATGAATGTATGCTCATTTGCTGTCGATTAATATACATCCTACCAAAAAAACAATCGCGGCAGAAATAATAACGCAAAGATAATATAGTAAGAAAAAGCGTTTGCAAAATTCAGATTACTATATTATATATAACTGTCTTTGTTGATTTTTACAACCTGAATTATTGTCCTATCGCATTCTTGTAGGAAAAAATATTAATGTAACTTATTTCAGAGACTGATCACTATATATATATATATATATATATATATATATATATATATATATATATATATATATATATATATAGGGATTTTGGAAATAGATGTAAAATCTTTAAAGTTTTTTGCTGACAAATGAGGTATACGTTTATTACGTTTACCCACTTTAAAGCTTTTACACCTACTATAACCAATTAGTGTGTGCATCAAAAGTTAGAAAGAAAACTGAACTCAGGCTACTAGAAAATACGGGAATTACGTGTTTTTGTGTACGCATTATTGTGTGTACTATGTAGGAGGTAATTATAGTCACAGTTCCAGTTCTATTCTATAATATGTGTCACAGAATCTATTTCAACTCTAACTGTTACTGCAAATAACTCTCGATAACATGTATGTAGAAAATTAAAACAGAGTCAATTGGTCCCAGCGGTCTATTTTGTGTTCCACTTCCATCGTAATTTTGTTTCATGTCAAATATTTAAGATAATGTATCAATAATTATAAAAAATGAATTTACTAAGGTACCTGACTCTAATTATTATTTGAAAAACATAGGCGCATACTAACATGTGTTAACTACAATTGTCAAATTAAATTTATTAAAAATAGTAGCTCGATTTTTTAAAAACGTTGTTTGTATCAAACTACTTTTTTTAATTTCAGTCGGTGTGAGTTAGACTTTCTTTTAGCGCTAATAATATAGCCACGATCGTATTACGTAGGTAAAAACAAAAAAATCTATCAATATGTTGTAAACATAATCAAAATACCGATTACGTGTCAAGTTAACATACAAGTTTGTCTTAGCAGCTAGACATTTCACTGTAACCGTTGCGTAATCTAACCTTGTCTGTTATTCACGACGTAATGTTCACGTGTTTGCGGAGGCACGTGGCAGGGGAGGGACGCAGGGAGGGGGGGAGTGCAGGGGATGAGTCGCGTAATCTATGATGGTAATTATGTTGTTATTTTCTTAGTCATGCACGTTATGTTATGGAGTCAATTGCAGATGTAGTACGCATTACGCTAGTAATGAATATCTGAAATCGAATTCAAATTAAAAAATCTTTATTCAAATAAGCATTATTTACAGTTTAAAATCATTGATTATTTTTAACATCATACGAGAGTAAATGACATCAGTTTGTAAGTAAACTGCGACCGGACCTTGAAATACTGGAGAAGAAGCGGCCAGAACCTCAACAATTGCTCTTTTTAAATTCTAAATACTCGAGAACAAAATGTCAGTCAAAGATAGCTCCTTGCGGACCTTCTACTTTTCAAACAGCATCCATTCGCATTACCTTAGAGGTCTGTAGTCTCCCATCCCTTTAAATATATAATGTAACAGCAGCCAATGTCATCGAGTATAAATATTAAAAGATTAAAACTTCAAACACATAGTGATTTAATAAAAATTGTTCACAACAGATCCATCACAGATAAAACAATTCATACTCACAAAAAAACAGCCTTTAGATGGGCTAGCTCTGCTAGTACAAAGCTATTGTACAGTTTTGAGCGTCGTTGTCCCTCGAGATGAGTTACCGTAATGAAGGAACCGTAGTTTACCGTAATTTTAAACACAAGTATTTTAAATTTTTTAATATCAATGTGGAATAAACAAACTTTTGTAGGAAAACATGCTAATAAGAAGTGAATGTATAGCTGATTAATGTATGGCAAACGCTGTCCCAAAATCAACGGTTCCAGAAATAATACATAACGTAATAATAATGAAGTGTGTGGTGTGTGTCCGTCCTAGCCGAATTTGTACTTTATTTTATAGAAGTTACTGGCTGAAAATATATAAAATCTTTAAATCTTTATGCTGTCAAATGACCCATAATTTACCCATTTAAAGTTTTTACATGTACCAATCGACCTATATAAAAAAATAAATTCCTATATCCCTTGATCCCGAGATAAGTTAAGAACGATTTTACCGATTTCATTCATCTTCTTTTCTTGAGTTTCGTGATATTTTGTTGAAGAAAATTATAGGGGAAAATACATAAAATTCCTTTAATTTCCGTCACGGCTTGCTTTAGCAATGTCCGTAAAAAAGTAGCAAGGGCAGAGGCAAAGGGCGTAGAATGTTTTAGCCATCATTCTCTAAAATCTGTTTTTTACATTACCTCTGAATTATCAACATTTTTATACGCAAAACAAATATAGATGTGAATCAAAACAATAACAAAATGTTAAAAATTCAAAGGTTCAAAAAAAAAGCTAAGACAGGACAACGTCTGTCGGGTCAGCAAGTAAATAATATTTGTACTGCATCATACAAATGTAGATAAAAATCCCTAGTTTTGTTTTGATTACGTATTGGAAATCCTTTACACAGCTAAGTGTTGGTCTTGCATAGACTATCGTCTTCGCGATATGTCATCTGAACAATTGTATGGAAAAACCGCGACAACGCTTTCCACGCCTTTTTTTCCGGCCCAAAAAGATAAGTCTTCTGCAATTTATAACTCTTCAATGAGGTTTTTGGATGAAATTACCTCATAATATCTAATATGGTCATATTTTTTCAAATACAGGTGTCAACCGCTGATCTTGGCGATCCGTGGTCTCTAACCCAAAACTCTTAGATGTTTACTTTAAACCTAAAAGTCTCGGTTCTTGTTCTTTCAAAATCATAATAAAAAGATTAGGCGGATAAATGAATTCAAGATCATGAAGATCATATTTAAATTAAGGAAAAGAAACAATTGCACGCAGACTCCTTTTAACAAGTTTGTGAAATGGAGAACCGGCATGATATTATGCAGAAATAACTTCGGGAAAACTAAATATATTTATTAGTTTCTTGTTAAGATAGTGTGATCGTATTTACGTGTTCATAAATAACATGATCGCAAATTTTATATATTTACTAATACAGCTATCCACTTGGGAAAATTTACAGCGACCACTTGTATACATCATTAAAAGGATCAAAGGAAGGATATTGATAGAAACTACAATCAGATTGACCCTACAATGGCATCCTTCAAGTTAAACCTACGAAGATTCCAAATGCGCCCGTACCTGAGAAAAATCAACAACAACTTCAGATAGGTTTTTTTCGGATCAATTTCACAATATTCTTATACATATACTGAAATTGAGCAATTCGTTCCTAAGCTTTATTATCAAGGATTCCGATTTTTTATCTGCAGGCTTTACAGCGCGCAGAATGGATGGTCGCTGATACCTAATCGTTCTGGAGTGGAGCCTGTGGCCCAGCAACCGCAACGCCAGTACATCCACTTACGAAGAGAAAAGACGACCTTGTTAAGATCGTCACAAGGCAAGTAATCAGTACTATTAGATAAATCTGGACGTCCTATGGCCAAAACAATGATGACGGTAAAAGGCGTAAAAAGCAACGCAATCAAGTAGCTACTTCTGCTTACTATTTCGCGAAAGATGCCATAATTTTATAATAATTGTACGTCACAGGGCCTGTTATAGAAAACGATTACATTAGTTGGAAAATATACATTTTTCCTTGAACAAATCATGACGTATCAGTACGCCGTCGTAATTCTATTCCTGTACTATTTCAAGATTTAATCACGGTCCGATCTCGTGATGTTATCGACGTTGTAACCTACAGCAAAACCTTCTTAATGGATGTGTTTTTAGGAAACAAAATTGACAGGGCTGTATATCTTCAACTGTTTCACAAAAAATTATACATAGCGTGATTCGGAACGAAAAATGTTTATCTGTTATTATTTGTTCGTCACTATAAGTTTATTTTTTTTACCGTGCTTTTTTAGTAATTAATAGTAGTTGCAGAAATATATTTACAAATTTTCTTAAAGTATTTAAATATAAAATGCTAAATTATTTCAATCATAACTATAATAGCAGCTCTGCTTTGCGAACTGAACAAACATTCGCTCAGGTACCTAATAGGTAAAATTTCATAAAATATATTCCTAGCTTACCTCAACTAGGCCTAAGAAATATACTTACCAAACTTAAGTCTTTAAACCTTATAGTACCAGAAATATCGTAATGAAATGTGTACATAGATGGAAATCTTAGTTGAATAGACATCAGAATTCATTCGCTGCTATGTATATTATTATATTGGTAATTTATAATGATAGTATATTGGTTTCGATGTACAAGCTTACCTATTGCGTTTTCTGTAGCCTTCTGTTGGGTACTGTTACTATCAAATGATTTATAGTAAAAGACATTTGATTTGACACACCAAAAAAACAAGACTTTCGACAAAAATCAGCTTCGTTCGGTTTTGTAGGAACTTTAAGACACTGCTCCGATAGCATAAGATAACACAAAGATAACGCATTCCAAACCGAACCAATCCGAATATCTTGCTCTTGTTTCCGACGTGCCAATTCAAATGCAAATATTATTTATTTATTTAATATATATATAAATACTTTATAAGGTCTTAGTAAGTATCATATTGTCTTCTATTTTCGCAATACTGTTTTAGTTTAATTTAATTATGTTGTTCGTGGTAAATGAGCAGCACACATGAGATATTGTATCTTATTAATATTGTATTGAAATGTTATAATATGCGCTGTTGGTGTACGATTTCGTTAGGAAATTCGAGAACGTTGTTATGTATAACGGATCAATGTTCAAAATATATGTGGACAAACAACTTTCTTCAAAAGACACTCTGGTCTCCAATCTTGATGCAGATTATTGTGAAAAATCTTATCTGAATCTGTCTGTAGAAATAAACTAAGAAGGAATAACGTAAGTCAACAATCGTCTAAATCACACAAAAATACACGAATTTCGTTCCAATGTCAAGCGGTTTTGTATACCTCTTCGACAAAATTGTCGCCTTCTCTTACAATATATTATTTTTACTCCTCGATTTAAAAACTAGTTACACGGTAAATAAGCATCACTCATAACAAGTGGTCATCACAAGTCTCCGCCTATACCACGATTTAGATAATGTGGACGAACAAAAGGATCAAAATTCTACAACGAAGAAAGTTACTCACCAAGCTGTACAGCATGTATATAGTAGTCGTAAATTTATACTTACTACTTCAGACAAACAATTCTTCGTACTATGTCGGTAATTTCACTTCTAAATATAGTTCACATAGAGTATGCATACCGTCACTGCAAACTGATGTGAAGTTGCTATTCCTTGTTAAAGTTGACAGGTAGAGATCTCTTTTTGCTTTAAAAGTGTAAATGAATAGCTCATTTATAAATTAACGAATAGTGCGTCCTATTCAAAAATTTATGATTTCGGTGATATCTAAGAAAAAAGAAACAATTTTTTTGTGAAAACACCGTTAATGAGGGAAAAATTCTAAAATTTCTTAAAAGTATAGTCATATAGTAGTATACACATTACTTTTATTCGTCTCGTCATTGTTTCAGCCCTTAAATATCTATGTCGGGATATACCATAATCACCACTCTTGGCAGGAGAGTTGGCGATCGCAATGTGGTATTATGGTATGCAGAGGATGTCGCTGCACATCCTCTAGAAACTTATTTGTGAGTAGTGACAATTGCATATAATTGTTGCGAAATGTGTGATTTATACATAAAATGGTGACCCGGGAATCCAACCAGCGACCTACGATCTCAAGCCTCAGTCCTCTATCGTTGGGCTACCACTGCTGCACTATTCTTTCACATTATTATCCAAAAAAGCTTTTACTGTCGATATCCGATCATTCTGTAAAGCTATAAATATTTTAAAGTGAAGTTAATATTCTTTGTGCATAAATAACGTATAAATTTAGTGTTACATATATAAAAATATAACAAACGATCTAAATACATAAAAATATCTACGTCAGGATATTTATTCAATATAACGCAGAATTAACTTTAAACGGAAATTCACTGTGACGCAAAGGCAGACTGGACGCTGTCGACGTCAGACATGTAACCAGTTTTCAAATCTTTTATTAACGATCTCAACAATGCATGTTTTTATAAATATCTGTAAAGATCAAATGTATGTTAATATTATTAGTAAGTATAATAATTTTTAATGATATTAAATAAAAATGATACTTAAACATACTGATTGGCATACTGAATGACTTACTCATTTATTTTATAATTTACATGCAGCTAAAAAGTATTTATAAATGCGTAAATTATGCCTGGAGGTATTTGTGCACTTTTGGTTTTATTCAAGAATAACTTGATATTGCTTTATTAGCAAAAATTAAAAAAAAAACTGTCACAAATAATGTAAGAATTTCAAACACAAAGTAAGTAGTAAGGATATTTAGAATCTTAGAATTCTTTGGTCACATTACATAGAAGAGCTCAAAAAATCTGAAAAAGCTCATAGTAGTCGCAAATACGGAACATGAAAAGGCAACACCTTGCACTTCGCTATATAACCGTTCGAAAACACAAAGTTACTATAACCTATTAGTTTTTCCGTAGTGATATCTACTAAGAGTAATAGGAATTCTTCATAATTCAACTCTTTTTTCTCTGGAACACACTCCTCTTCGATAATAGGATGATTAAAAGTCGTTGCGCATTTAAAACGTAAATTCGAAAGCAGTTGCTAGTTATTTAGTAAAAATGAAAAGGTAATAAAATTTTGATTAGTTAGAGCAGTCATAAGTATATTTATATGACTTTTTTATCTTCGTTATCATTTTTCTTCACATTAGGATTTTTCTTTTCTTTCTCTTTTAATGTAATTACTTATTTCACTTACCTTCATTAATATATCTCTGCACCATCCAAACTGTTAACCGGTATGATATACCTTCGGAATTAAAAGGGTCGTTACTCATGCGTTGTACGGTTATTATTTAAATAGATAATAAATGGATTATAAGTATTAAAATAAAAATCCATTGTCGATTAAACAATTTATTTAATACTTATTCATACTAGGAACCCTTATCAACAACTAAGTAATAGTAATCTATTAACCTCTTACACGTATAATCATGGATCCATTGCAATAAAACGATAAATTGTTCATGAATAATTTCTTATAATAAATGTCGTTAATCATAATTAAATCTTTAAACACACGCTTGATGAGTTTTAATATATATATAGTTTAATATTTAATTAGTTAATAGATAAATAGCAATACATAAAAGTTTCGTAAGTGTGAAAATTAATTCAAAAATTAATTTGTTCTCATCCATGAGTCGTTCTCCTTAATTCCGAGACACGAAGTTTTCTTGGTGAAATAATATTGGCGACGCTCGCCTACGCAGTTTCGGATCTGATCCTTTGGGAGGATTTAGTTGTCACAGTCACTGTATACCGCTTCGTCTGTGCTAGGTGTCAATAATGTCAGGTTATTTCTCGCCACCTGAGACTCGATGTTGACCTTTTATAGTAAACATAATCCATTTCTATCGACAAGAGACCAGTATTGACGAAGTTTAGATTAAAAAAGTTTTAATATTTTAATTTCATGTTCCTATTGGGTTCTGATAGAAATGTCTATCAACTCCAGTATCTCCTTTATCCAACACATGCACAACAACTTTCTACGAAGAATATGTAATGTCCGTTAGTATATTACTACCTTTGAGATCCACGAACACCTAAAGACGGCTACAGTTATAGAAAAGATCAGAGGTGTGAGTCTTACTAAAGACGGCTAGCTAACCATCCAAACCCTCTACCCAACTTCGCAAATCATGTGAAATGCCTTAAGAGACAACACCCAGAAGCTGTATGAACGGACATAGCTTTGATTAATGCACGAATTGGCTTCTATGGAAGTCACCTACAATCCCAATGGATTATCCACACTAATATGTAATTGTAAATGAAGTATGAACGAATGAAAATGTGACATTTTGTTATCCTAAACTATGTATAAATTATTATAAATAAATTATGTTTGTGTATTATATATTCATAATATAAAATTCTCATGTCACGATGTTCGAACTTGAACTCCTCCGAAACGGCTTGACCGATTTTTACCAAATTTTACATGCGTATTCAGTATGTCTGAGAATCGGCTACTATCTATTTTCCATACCCCTAAGTGATAAGGGTGGTCCACCCCTAAATTTTATTTTTAATTTTTTAGACAAATTTTTTGGTTTTTATTTTATTATGATACAACATATAAAAATACATACAAATCTAAATTTTCACCCCTCTACGATCAACCCTTATCTTACATTTGTTAATTAAAAACTTTAATTTTTTTTGCAAAACAACGTTTGCGGGAGCTAGTATTAATATAATATCCCATTTCATTCAACCCCTAAATACACTCAGTATTATAGATTATTAAATACTGAAAGTCTTAATCGTAGATAAGCGCAGAAGGAAAAAATATTTCAATATAACTTCCGTAGGTATTCCTATAACGTTGTTTTCCTCGTTCAATGTCATAGTAATCGCATAGAGTTGGCAACGTTTGTAAATCCCGATTTGGAAGACAATATTCATTATTGATGCGATTGTGTTCGATGCATTCCATTAGAAGTACAGTATAATTAGGTAACCTCCAACGTTGAATGCCTACACACAAAACGGTTCAGTTATCAAACATTCAATGTATAAACTAATTTAAAAATGATATTACGAAAGTAGGCGGCAAAACCTCGCGCATTGGTAAGATGAAGTGACGGTGGGCAGCCCACATAACGGTGTGACCACCTTGTTGTCAGAAAACACAGCATGCAGTACATTAGTACAGTAACATAACACTTGGAATAATTATAATTTTTTTTTTTTTTTTTTATAATTATTCCAAGTGTTATGTTACTGGATAATACGTCATTAGGGTAATATTTTAACAGCTGGATTGATAATACAAAGAATTCCGTAATTCAATGAGCTAAAAATATTTCATGAAATATTGTATTACGTAATCATATGTTATTTATGTGTTAAGCACGCCATCTGGGTAGCTACCTACTATTTTCCCGCAAAACCAGTGACATTTTCTATATTTTTATGAAAACAAAAATTAACGATTCCTTCCTTTATACTGTCTCCCCGTGACTATCTCTAGAAAAAAAAGACTGACAGACTTGAAATTAGATTAAAAAAAATTATACTAAGCTAAGGCCAGCTAAGAACAGATTTTACGAAATGTTAAACGCAAATGGTGTAGAAGGGAATTTCATCACAAAAATGTATTTTTTTTTAAAAAAAAATGCATAATAATTTTTGGAATGTTCAAAATTACCAAAAATAGATTTTGAATTTCTGAAATTACAACCATAGAAACAGCGCTGTTCACGGAAGTCAAGCGGGGGACAGCTAATCAGTAAATATATGTATGTAAGTAATTTTTTATGAGTAAATTATATATGGAAGAAAAATGGCTGAGCCCAAAAAAATAATAACTACTCTTTTATTTATATTTAATTATACAAATATTTGTCGGAATATTACATCTAATTACCTTTAAGACCAAAAGTTATAAAAATTCTCATTGAAATTAAATGTAAAATATATCTAGAGCAGAAATAAAATTGTAAAAAATCCTAACCATCAACATATAAATAAATGTTCCGTATTGGTCTTTACAAATTATGAAAGAGGTTTTAGGCGAAGCAAAAAAAAAAATAACTATGTTTTTGATGATATATCTACAATAAAGATTATTAAAATAGATTAAATGAACATTCTACTAAGTATATTTCAAATATTTGTTTTTATTATTAAAACAAAACTCTTATCGTCTCGTTTACAGTAAAATGTAAGGTAAAAACTATTTACGTAAAGAAATAACATACAACAGATAAGAAATGCCCTTCGTATTGGCCTCATTTTAAAAATATATATTGTCGATTACATAGATATGGGTACTGATAATCGTGTAGTATATATGACGGGCTTAAAACGTTACACACATACTGACCATGAAGAAATCCTCCTGTTATTCTAGGCAGAATTAAATAAAAAAAATTGAAAAAATGTCACCATTTGTTTACATTTTTACCTGATTCTTAATATATCTCATATCATTCAAGCCTGAAATGCTCTTTACTGCGAACTGTCTACATCCTGTTCTATTACAGTTATCCATTAGCCTAAATGTGTCTGTTACACCAACATTGACATAGATAATAAATCACGTAACAGAATTTTTTAGTTCCGTAGTACTACTAAAGTAACGTTTTTTTCTTATTTTTCAATTCAAAATTAATAAATGTCATAACAAAAAGACTATATATAAATATAAAAATCGGACTGGACGTCAGAAACTCTCCTAAAGTTTTGTCATATACTCACAAGAATATTTTGTGCTTGTAGGGATTCAATATAAAAAGCACATGGGTAAACTTGACCAGAATATCTTATTAGCTTGTTAAAAATTATCAAGAATCGGTTTAATGAAAACATTTAAAAGAAAAGGCAATACGAAGCGGACGGCTAGTACATCCTAATTTATTATATTTTTTGTTACTTACTTATTTAAATTTTAATTATAATATTTTATTTTAAACGTCAATAAATATAAACCGAGCTTATGTTTGTGCTCATGAAGTTTTGTGCAATATCCAAAAAATTGTAACTCTTCTTTATTACGTTAAATAATAGAAAAAAATGATTGCAGTATGGGGTAGTTGTTTATAGGCGTAAAAGCTATAAGCTAATGAATATAAGCTTCTAATTTGCCAGAAAAAACCTTTAACGTCTATTTCTAATCATTCGGTATAAAGTGTCACTCTGTCATTTAATACAAAGTGATCACTCTGAAATGTATGATTCTTATTTATTTTATATCCGAATGCGACAAGCCAGTAACTTCTGGCAGTTAAATATTTGCAGAAACAGAAAGTAAACAATGTATAATATATATTTGAACTATGTACACGATTTATAGTCATATATGACTCCTTGCAACATTTAAAACGAGCTATTTACACGTGGCATTAATGATTTCGACAACGGTAAATATGTCGCAATATATTTATTGCGCATTGGTTGTATCCTTTAATGTATTACATATCGATTCACGTTAAAGATAATTTCCTTTGTTAAGTTTATATTACGCAGTGAATATTAAAAATATTTTAAGAACAAAACACAATATTGCACAACATGCAATAAATAAGATCATGTTGCGTTTCAACAATTCGATTATCAGGATGACTTGGATCTCTTAATAATCCTATCTGACATACCCACTGTATTAAATTTTTAAATGCAAGTGCATCAGTTAACTCAGAAATTTAAATTATTTGTTCGCAAACTCAGTTGGGCAGCTGTCGGGAAACTATGAAACATTTTCCCGTCCCAACATCTTTAAACTACAACCAATGTATGACCAGTTATGACTTGCGGTACTGAAATATGATTTTCTGGCTTCGTTGAAAAGCTCACGGGCGCTCAATGAGTCATAAAGAGTCACTCGGGATTTCTCTACAAGATCAAATCATAAATAAGAAACTCGGTAGGCGAAAGAAAGTGACCGTCCGTCATGGCTCAGAGGATTTTTTATATTACTGTTTTTGACGCGTCTTGTTTCCCTAACATGGATAAGACTTTTATTTCAACAATTTCTTTACAATAAATTTTATTTTCGTACTCGTATTTCATTTTTCAAAATTTCTTCTATTCACTTTTTTCTTTCATTTTTCACAGTTTCTCTCTATGACTTTCTTATACATATTTTCCAATCATTGCCTATTATCCTTTGCCACATTTCACACAACACCATTTTATATTTTATTTTCTTTTATACATTTTGTTTACATTTCCATTATTATTTACGTACGCGGGGCGAAGTCGGACAGAGAATCGAATGCAGGTACAGGGTCGGCTTTCTTTACACCCCTAAAGACACCGACATCAGTCCTTAAACAATAGTCCCGCATCTATTAAGTTTTACAACTCCACGCATTCTACAAAGGTCATTTTTTTAAATCTTAAAGTATTTATTACAAGTATTATCACTTAATTTGCTTTCTGTTTTTTTCCTACCCGACAATACAGTTTTAGGTTTTGTTTGTTTAGGACAAATGATCTCGTTTATTACTTTGCAGGAGCATCGCAGGAAAATAGGGCGGAATTTTTCGTTCGTCATCAGCAAGGTGATTCTACTACTTTCGATTTCCTTTCCTATATCCATTTCACAATCGGCTTTACATCTATATCTGGGACAGCAAGTGATCAGCGTGGGCCCAGCGGATTGGTAAGTTTAAATGGGAGTGAGCAACTGATTAGCGCAACGTAGTAAGTTCATCCAAAATATAGGCAGATGACCTTGTTTAGTTCGTCGGAACAGTCTAAACACGGGCCACTTATATTCGGTCCTCTCGGTAATCTAGGAGGTGCTATGTCCATGTGCTGTCCTACGGTTGAAATAATGTTTATAATGGCCTAATATTAAATTAATAATTTATCAAATTGATATACATGAGTTAACTCATAAATATTAAATACAAGTTTTTAAATAATTATAATTAAAAAGATACTTATTAACTAATATATTTATATGTATCACATTTATGCCTATACTATAAAACAATAAAAGTTTTATATCGCTCTCCGAAAAATCCCCGTTTTCAATAGACTTCTAATCACTGTAATCGCTAAAAAACTTGATCATTGAAATTTTAATATTGTGAAGTTAACACCTGTTTTGTAATCGCTTGGTAAGGTAACCTGTTTAAAATTTAATAAAAAAATAATTATTGAGTATAGACGAATATTTGTAGGTATTGTCGCTTAAACTGCTGGAGGGTTCGGACTTCTTAAGACACGGTAAAACCGTTTAAACTACAATTATTTAAATAAAAATTGTCCTGCAACAAAATCTGTACCTCGAGACAGGAGGGCTAAGACCAGGCCACATTGATTATAAGACACTGGTGCAGTTTATCACGGAGCGTCGCAATAACGAATATTTCACAATAATATTGTTATTAATTTTCTCTTTGTTTGCGAATCAGGGACACTCCGCAATTCCAATAAACGTTCGATAAAAAACTGATAACAGTTTACGTAACAAGCATTACTGCTTTTTTTCATTTATAATGCTGATATCGGAAACAGAAAAATATCTGTCTCGTTCATATCTGTAGACAATCGTCAAAACCTCATCGAAAATGTTGGTAGTGGAAAATGGGGCAGATAAATAATATATCACAAGGTGTTAGCGATTAACCGCTTAGTTTGTAACAATCCGGAAAAGGAAAACCTTTTCATATCTGTTAATATCACGTTTTTCATATTAATAATATTATGAGTGGTCAGATTTAAATTAGTATAAAATATTAAAAACATTTAAATATACATGTTAGAAAGTTAAATTTTTAAAACAAAATATGCATATTTAATAGCATTATTATTATGCAGCAAAATTTAAATACGTCTAGAATAAACAGTGGCAGACTAATAATTTAAAGATATAATAAGCTCGTAGTGCCTACATTTCACCCTAAAAAAGTTAACAAATCTGTCATGGGTCTGAGTATACCCACACTAACACGAGATATCTGTTGTTTCTTTCCTATGTTTTAAATATCAAATTAAAGGTGTATTAAATATTACTTTTATAGCATTCAAGAGTAGTTGACTCAAATCTGTGGAACTAGGATTGGTGACTCATGATTGATAATGTACATATACTGACTAATCCGTGTACTTATCTATTAATAATGATAAACGGACACTGTCCAGCTTTTCTCAGTTGATCAGCATTCCGAGCCGGTGGGACCTTACTGCTTAATATTAATATAATTGACAATTTAAAAGCGCAGGTACTTGCCTTTTAGAGTTTATTAATATATGAAATTTATAATATTATATTCTTAAAGTATTTCTGAAATTTCTTTATCGCAATAAAATTGGGCGCACTAACATTATGAATTAAAATATCGAGACATAAACAAGCCACATGCGCAAGTCTTACTCTAACAAGCGGACGTTGGACGTATACAATTACGACGTTAATTAACATAACACAAACAACCTGGACAAACCCTTATTATGAAAGAAATGACCGATGACTCATATGGAAAATATAAGTATTTATACAATTACTAAGAATCGTACATAGTAAAACGCTATCACTTGATTCACAGATGCGACTTCCGATTCGCGTGAACCGCCATGACTCATCGCGTTGGCGCCAAATTCTCGACACTTCGAGCGGCCATCTTTTATTTTATTTTTATTTTTCTTATCGTAACTCATATTGAACGACGTCATTGCGTTACATAAACCAATAAGTTGATTCTATATTAATTTTGGTATTATTTTTTTGTCACTTTGTTTTAAATTCCGAAGATAATTATTTTATAAAATAGAAAACAAATGTATTTATAAGTTTTTATCTCATCGACATGTCACAAATATATGTTATTTAAAATTTAGTACAACCTTTTTATATATAGATATTGATAAAATAATTATAATATTATCTATATTCAAAAATAAAAAATTCATAATGAGAAAAACACATATTTCAATATCTATAAATATAAGACATATCCAATGATTACCGAGGAATTATTATGTCATTCTTTATACTATCAATTAAAAATAATTCTTTAGTCATTATGAGAAAAAAAAATGCATAAATCATTAATATTTTAAACCGTTGTTAGTGCAGAAACATCTGAAGTCTTAGGGTCTTGCAAAACATTACGATTCTGAGGTAAATCGCCATATTTCTTTCGTTTAAATAGGATAGACTAGAATAAATTCAAATTTAGAATAGTCTTTATACATCGTCAATGTAAAAACGTTCTATTAAACACAATCGACTTCACATAATACCTTTTTATATTCGATGTAATACTTATAACGCTATGTTTCGTCTACGGCGAAGCGATAAGATATTCCATATACAAGCTATAAATAAATGTGGGCGTGAGTCGGACATGGCAAATTGCGCAATCTCTTGGTGTAGGCCGCTAATTACAGTTGATCTTGTGTCTAGCGCAGATAATATTGTTTTTTACGTCAACCGCGAAACAATGTAAACAGATTAAATATCAACTTAAATATGACATGAACTCTTCACAAACCCATTGATATATCTGTATTTATATTTTTTATAGACTATACATAGTGACCTAATATGTCGTTTATCACATAAATATTTACGTTGGCGTATGATAGACCTATCTACGTGAAGATTATCTTATAAAAAATACCTGTTGCAATTAGTCATCGTTATTTATTTCGAATTTAATGTAATGCTGGAAATACGGCGCACTTTATTCTTAATTTACTAACAAACTTCAAAATTTGTAATTAAGTACATACTCGTAATATGTTTTTTTTTAAATTAGTTACATAGTGTTTACAGACTGGTTATTTCACTGCACGTAAGCCTCCCCAATAAATTTATAATAGTGGCGGTTAAAAGCTGCCTGCATCGAGCGTCTCTCGGCGTGCTTAACGAGGTCAGAACGTCTTTGGACAAGTTGGACAGATGCTTCAATTACCGGAACACGATTTCCCCTCCAGAACCTTAAAGCCCTAGCGTTGTCTGTACTGTCCTATCTACTGTAACTTCAACTTGCCAATTCGCTTGGTCATGTGGGTTACTTACTTTCATGTACGCGTCTGCCCATTCTTGATTCGATCTATAGAGCTCCCGAACATAGCCCGCTACATTCTCCGATGAGCGACTGTGAGACCAATGAGACCCGAAGGTGAAGTGTATATGTTAGTGTGACTAAAAATGTCCAATTTTTCTTTTCACCTCCATTTTTGTAAATTACCTAGTATACTACTAGATGCAGTATATATGTACAAGATATATAGTAATTTATTTTAATAAGTGTAAAAGCTTTAAAGAAGTGAATGTACATCTCTCATTTGCTGTCAAAGAAACTATGACACACCATATTCAAAAATCAATGGTTTCAGATATAATAAATATCACATCGCTCATGCAACCGAAGGCCGTTGGGACCTAAAGGTTCTCGACCAACGAACGTTCTGGACCGATGATCACCTTGGCGATTTTTCGGGAGGCACAGTGCGTCTAGCGGCTAATGGGGGTGGACATAGTTAAAAGTCGTTTTCAAGATTCCGATTATTACATATTGTGCTGACTTTTAACTATAGTAAATTATTGAGATTCAGAATGATCACTTTATTGACATTGACATGCTTACAAATAGATGTAAGACAAATGAGATTTATTCGCCTTTTTTAAGGCTTTCACATCTATAACCATTCAACCTGTATAATTAAGTATACGCAGCTTATGTTGGTCACGTGTTTAAACGAAACACGCAGATTCGAGATGTTACATTCCTTCCGTTTATCAATTGTTGCTATAAACAAAAAAAAAGCTATTGTTTAAATTACATCACTGCTTTATAAATGTTTGCCGCATGATAACGGCTTAGAGACAGATTTGTTTATCGCACCGACGCGTGATTTTAACGTGATTCTGAGACGTAGGTCCGCACGCGTGTAGATGGATTTTATTTTGTTTATTTTCAAATCAAAAACGCATTAAAACAGTGTAGTACACAGTTAACTACATTTACCCGTATTAAAGATAAATGCGTTTAATTAAAGATTTACCTTGGAAACCGGCATTTCATTTGACACATGGGAACTAATTTTCCGCCAAAATGTTAATCTTATATAAACGGTTTTATCTACTTTATGTACATAATATGTAATTGGTATATATAAGGTAAATAAAAGTAATTGTATTACATCAATGTTAGGAAGGGGTACCCCCGCGGTAAAGGATTGAGAATTGTGTTTTTAGGTCATGGGTTCGATTACCGGGAGACCGACTTATATATAATTCACACTTTGTGTATTAATTATACTAGAGTACCACTTCTTACACTCAGATTTCATCGTGAGTAACGATAAAGACGGGCAGTAACGTCCTCCGCGGAGCACAATACCACACAGAAATCGCCAACCCGCTAAACATGGCGATTATGGTGTATCCCACCATAGATATCTTTGAGGGAAACCTATGCCTTGCAATGAGCGTCTATGGGCTATAAACTCGTATTATATCATCATAATTGCGGCGTCAGGAAGTTGACTGTTAGACATAGACGTTTCCCATAGATTTTCAATATGGCAAGTTGCATTCAGCGTCACCCAACGACTATAATAAAGTTGTTATTAACATTGTGTTTATAAAAGATTGATATTTATTTACACGACGTGCGAAATAAAATTCCAGATCTTTTACAGGTGAATAAAATTAACATTTTTTATCAATTATTTAAATATATTTAGACACTTATAAATATTAAAGAAATTATTTAAGTAAATATTACACTCGAATCATTATCATCATTATCAGTTCTGCCGAAGGACGTCCACAGATGGGACATAGACCTTTCCAGTGGGACCGAATGAAAGCGGCTTGGTGCATCAAGCGTTTTCCGAGGTCGTCTGGCCCATCCTGAGTCCGAGCACTCAACTTAAAAACCTTAAAGACCCCAGTGGCCTACTGTTATGTGCGCTATGGTCTGTCTACTGTCATTTCTACTTGCTAATCCACAGGACTATAACGAAAAAAAATAAATAACATTAAAAATAGTTCACATGGAGTACGTTTGCTAACCAAGGGTCAATCAACTTTGAATGGTTGATACAAAATTATTTTTTTCCTTTCCGATAAAAAACTGTAATGTTGAGATATAATTATATCTTTGTTGTTTCATTATGATGCGAATGTATTATGTAATTGTTCAACTTTCGACACGAACGTGATAAGGTTGCGGCTCGAAGTACACATTCGCATATCTTGTTACTATGTTTCGAATCTACCAGATAAATATCATAGAATGCAATGTATAACAAGTGTGTGATTAAAAGTATAAAAGCGTTAACTGGAAAATGGTCAAAAATCAATGGTTTCAGTTAATATGAATAACGTAATGATTACATAGTAAGTAAAATCATTTTTAAAATTCGAATTAGCACATATTAAAATTAATTATTGTAACTGCCATGAGCATGACGCATTCCAAAATAAAAAAAGTAATGTAACATTCAGAGTGATTGGAAATAGGCGTCAAAGCTTAAAAGCTTTCTGCTAGTAAGAACGCTGTACATTCACCCCTTATTTACACGTATAACCAATCAACCTTTATATAATAATTATTTGGCTCCACCAAAGACAATAACAAAATTATTGTATTCAAATACCAAAATATAAAAAAACTGAGAATTATGCGCAACCATCACAAGTAGATACAGCTACGTCATACAAATTAGAATAACATAAATGCAATTAGATAAAAGTAAAACGTGAAGTAAATTTAAATCTCAAACTACTAAAATACAATGTAAATATAATTTATAATAATAATTATATAATGTGTATACAATTTCAAACCAAAAACTAATCATTTCCGACATATGTCGTCCACTACTAGACAGTAAAGTTTTAAGCATTACTGTTCGGTGCATTTACTGTTTATTTATTCAATCATTCGGACCACTCTCTAGAGAATAGTCGAACTGTGTTTGCTTTTAAATAAAATTGACATTTATATGATTACCTCTGAATGTCAGTGGTTAAATATAATGTTTAATTCATATGTACACAAACACACACACACGCTTATGTATATATATAAATATGTATATATATATGTATATATATATATATCATTTGTTTATCACTGCATTTCAGGAGGGGAACGTCTGCGACTGAACATAACCCGTAACAAACCTTAGAACACTACAAGCAGCAAATATTGAGCTTGTATTGTACGTTTTAAACTTTTTTTTTTCCATTAATTATTTCGTTTTTATTTTAAGTTTGCTTATAATTGCATGTGCAAAGTAGCATGTGTTTTAAATTATTATTATTGTTAAAAATCGTAACCACTGTAAGCAGTCGTAATTAAATGTATAAATAATAAAATTCTAAATGAAAGTCTACAAAATATATTATAAATTATTTTAAACTACTTCTCAAGTTATGAGTTATTAAATAATATAATTTTAATCATATTCAAATTCGTAATATTTTAAACCATGCCATCGTCACGTCAGCTTAAAAATGATTATTCTGTTAAAATCAAGCGCTACCTACATAAGAAGAAGAATTAAGAACTCTTTTGTAGCACGCTTCGATAATATCAAGCAAAAAAAGTAAAATCAGAGAAAATAAATAATTAATATTATACGACGAAAACAGGAACAATATAAACTGAGATAATATTCATTTAAAAAAAAAAAACAAAGATAAGTTATCCGATTTCTAAAAATATGCTGGTAGTTTTATTGTAACGTTTTATGTAATTTCAGATAACTTATATCTATACAGTCGGCCATTATTGAAAACAACGATACTTGTTGAATCCGTTTGACCCGTGACGTAAACTGAAACCAAACTGCGTTCTAGAGGTCGGATGGTGTGAATTGTTGTTCCTTACACCGCAATTGATACGAACTATCTTATTCCTAATATTACTTTTTATTTTATAACGTGTAATGTCTTTCAATTACACTTAGTCTGGCCATAAATAATGTTACATTTAAAAAAAAAACATTAAAAATTAGAATTGCTTATTTTTATATAGATGTCATGGCAGTAGGCAGAGGGCAGTGATGATGATATAATTATTTATATAATTATATGGTAAACGCCCCTAATGGCTTAAAGATCGTATGATCTACTTTCAACAGTTTCCCAATTTCCATTAATAAAATGATCATAAAAAAATCACCGACTTGATAACGAGTTCTTCTTTTATCAGAACGTAATTGAAAACCTCGAAACATCATTTTAGGTTGAAAGATGTCGCCGTAAGGAAGTTCAATTTGTTTTTAGTTACTTCATATTGGGCTCTTCTGATTATGTCATGACCTACTCCGGGGATCATGGTAAAGAATCCAAAATAATTTTATTATGATATCTCTTGCTATAGCAGATGTTGTAAATGTCTATTATGACTATCCGAGATGTATTAAAAAGACATGATGCGACAACACTGTCACAAGTAAGATGTTTAATTTATTCTGTATATATATAAATAAACAAATGAATGATTACTATTAGAAATCGGTATGTACAATAATTCAAAATTTAAATTTAGATGTTTCATTAAAAAAAAATATCAACGCATACATCATACATGCTTATTGTGTCATTTTTTATAATTCGACAACTCAACGTTTTTGATATTTGTATTTTTGCATATTATATATGTTTAATGTTAAACTACGAAGCATCTAATCATCTACCTCTCAATGCTAAATACGAGTCTACAATCCAAGTATTTTACAACTAATGGCTTAGTGTACAGAAAAGTAGTCTCTCCCTTCTAGCGTTATTGGCAAGCCCGCAGAACTTCAACAAGCCATGAAGAAACCTATGCCGTATTTACGAGATCGTATTGTGAAGGAAGAGATTTGCAAATGAATGAAAGTAATCAACATTGTCCAGTGGATTGGCAAGCTGAAATGGATAGCTCGCCGTAGCCTTAAAGTACTTGAGTAGAGACCAGGGATGGGCGCGCGTAAGGCGTCCACCCACAAGGTATACAGAGGACTTTGTTAAAGTTGTCGAAAAATGTTAGATGAAAATCGCTTCCAACCGACTTTCTTGGAAACCTATGGGGGAAACATTAGTCCAGCAGTACCCACGACTGAAATAATGATGATGATTTTGAAACAATGTAATTTCCTATCAACTGTCCTTCAAGAAATGTACTATAGATCATACTAAGTCTTTACCACCTACCTGCCAAAGGCAGTTATGTATTAGCTTCTTTCTATTATGGTGACACCCGCAAATAAAGTCAAGGTCTGTTTGTCATGAATAGCTTTGATTTCTTTGAAGGAGGTAATCAACTCGATCTAAGTCTAAATAAAATTCGCAGCAACCGAACGCGGATGACGTAAAAACTCTGAAGTGTTTTTTCGCGTGACATTCAAATACGTCAGCGGATTAGAAAAAAGAATGTAAAAATTCGCGGCGTTCAACATCGGGGAATAACCTACTGCGTCTATAGATAATAAGATAAAAGTGAATGTTTCGTAGAAAAGTTACGCATTAATTTAATTGTGTTTTGCGTGGACATGTGTTTATCAAAATTGATTTAATTAAATTAAGTGATAGTTTCTTTGAAAGAAGACATCAAAGTAAATAAATATATATATATATATATATATATATATATATATAAATATATATATATATATATATATATATATAAATAACGTAGTTTAACATTAAACATATATAATATGCAAAAATACAAATATCAAAAACGTTGAGTTGTCGAATTATAAAAAATGACACAATAAGCATGTATGATGTATGCGTTGATATTTTTTTTTAATGAAACATCTAAATTTAAATTTTGAATTATTGTACATACCGATTTCTAATAGTAATCATTCATTTGTTTATTTATATATATACAGAATAAATGAAACATCTTACTTGTGACAGTGTTGTCGCATCATGTCTTTTCTATACATCTCAGATAGTCAAAATATACATTTATATATATATATGAGTGTGTGTTTGTATACAAGACAGAATCTTATCTTTTATTTTTGTTTAAGAATGTCAACTGTATTTCGGATTTAATAAACAGGACGGCAAACAAAGAAGAGATTAGCAGCTGTACATCCAGACCAGAAACTGAAACCTCGGTTAATGTAAAAAAATTAATATATAACGCCACGCACTGGGTAACAAAAAGTCCGTCCTTGTTTATTTCATGACATTAATGTATCATAGCGATTATCACGTACTGAATTCCAAGCAATAATAAAAAAAATCTACGATTTTACCTTTGTAATGTATTTTGAAATTGCTTACAAATAACGTTATCATAAAGGTGCAAAGAAAAATAAAATTATCTCTGTTCTGAATCATAATCTAGACAAAACAATTACTAATATTCTATAAATAGAACATTAATTCTGATAATAGGCAAAGATAATCTATAATTTTATGTCGTAACACTTGAATAAGTGTCTTAAATGTTACATTATATTGTAACATTATATGATAAATAATTTATTATAGAACTAGATGTACCCACTGCATTTTGGGGGTAAATTTTATAAAATCTATTCTTGGTCATTTTTAACATGCCAAAAGAGTATTCTGGAAAGATTTTATACATATAAAAGCTTAGAAACATGCATTCCGTTTGATGAGCGCCGCTCGCAATCCCATTTGCGGGTAAAATTTCGTAAAATTGGGTCATATCTTAAATCTTTTAGAAGAAAGGAACATTCCAGTCAAATTTCAAATCTCTAAACCGTATGGTTCCAGAGTTATGGAGATAAATTATAGGATATGTAACTAGTAATCTCTTATGAATATAGATAAAACATGGCTAGTCACGGTTATCTGATATAATTATATATGTATATATATATATAAATATTGACTGTAATTCAATGATTTCGGTATATTTATATTATAGTTTCATACAACATGCCACATTTAATATTTTTAACGCGTCCTGAAACCTTTACTGCTTCAGTTAGCAGACACTTTGTATACGGGTAATACGCTTTTTCCAGTTCCTCGTTTTATTTATAACATTTTTACTAATTTTATTTTTGTATTCTTTCTTTACTATTACTGCTCTTATACTATTTAAATCTGCTCGTTTACTACGTCAACATCTCTACAAATTTAATTCTATTACGCTTTGCTTGCTCTTCATCACTAGAATGGATAATAAAGTACCGTATCTTATGTTCTATCTTATTTTTATTGAATACAACTAAACCTATTTTCCTATTTTTTCCCTATCTTATGTGCGTGCTATCTAATTTCCATAATAGATGGCATTTGATACACTGTTATGTCCTATCCCTTAAGGTAGACTACATATTTCTTACTATATTATTATCCTAATTCATGTACAAAATTCTGCTTTACGTCGAACCGGTCACAATCGGCGCGTGACGAGTGTGTATCTGTTGTTACTTCTCCCCGCTGTCGTTCCAGGCCAAAGCTTCTAGAACCATTTCATCTATGAAGGTGAGGTGCACCTAATATATTAAGCAAACAATTATGAGCACAAAATATTTTTGGTGATAAAATTATCTTAAGTTCAGATTACGATGTAGGCTAGGAAGCAACGTGTAGTTATTATATACAACGTGTAAGTTTTTTCTTTGACAATGGAAAAGGTTCCACCAAACTGCTCCGGTTCGTACCTAGCTTATGACCACTCATTTTCAAATAAAACTGTTCCGGCTCAACAACTGTTATACAAAGAAACTAAAAGATAAAAAAATTATAAGAATTATCAAGTAAACCAAATAAAAGTTGTGCTAAGACAAACGTTAGCGCAATAGACTACAACTTGCGATTAGTCCGCAAATATAAAAACAGTTGCCGACCTAAATTCTCTGCTATACTATGTTAGTATGTAATTTTGTCACATAACGTTGTCTAGTAATGTGTTGTCTGGCTATTTAGATTGTTTATAGTATATAAAGTCTAACGTGTGAATTTTGTTTACATTTAGCCTATGAAATGCAATAGAACAATATATGGCACCCACACAGAACTATAATTTTAACGAATAGAAGTTATAAAGTGACAGTAATATATCAATGCGTTTAATAATTTATAAACAGGTAGGGGAATTCCATTATCACATTACATTTTTAATCATAAAAGTTGGTGTTAATTTATATGTATTTTTCGTTTATCTCTGTAATTTTAAAATGATATTTATATCTGTATATTTATTAGACATTATGGGAAAGAACCTTCAGCATTTTAGAATATATGTTATAAAAGATATTCCAAAAATATTGTTGCTTTATCTGTAACTCAAACCGTCCAGTATTTGGAGAAATATATACTTAAGATTAAGATTCTATATACTTTCCCTACATCTGCTTCAACTCTAGGCCAAAATTTATACATATAGATTATACATATTATTTATAATTGACAAGATTAGTAAAAGTTAATTGGAAGTGTTTAATAAAAAAGGCTTAATGATTAAAATAGTTCAGGAAACATGTGGTTAATAGACATGTACTGTTCTCGAAAATTTTAATTGAAATGTAACAAAATCAAGTAACATCATCGATGCAACGTGCCGCCGGAATGTCGGGCATTCGAAAACAAACATAACACAATTACATTTATTTAATTAAACATCTTTGTCTATTCCCCTATGTTGACCCGCTGACAAACGACATTGTGGCATTGTTATGTTTATTTGTTTGTTTGCTATTTGTTTGTGTTTGTGTTGAATAAGCCCTAGTACAAAGATCTTATACAAGCCCTGTAATGTATACAGGCTTGTAGTAAAAATAACTACAAACTATTAAGAAGTGCAACTACGCTACAATAAGTTATTATGTGTGTTACAACAGGAACGTTTTGTATTGTAATCGAAGCGCTTAGTAAACAATATTCTGTAAAAAATTGTACGTGGATTTTCGATTTGTCACATTTACACGTTCCGTCTCTTTAACATTTTTTGTCGATGCAGGTGGAAGATTACTGGAAGCACTTATCTTAAAATAAAAACCTCGTTTTAAGTAAACACGCTTGAGGTCTGTAAAAACCTCTTTCTCTCGTCTTTAAGGATTTCATTCATATTTTTGCTAACAGTTTCATAATATTATACAGTAGGTTCTTACGAAAAAAATACAATTACCAGTGCAACTTGTATTTACATTTACATGTCGATAAATCAATCAAAGAGTCGTTCAGTGTTTAGGGCAAAATGTACGTCGCCTGTGTCCTTGTTGGAAAAGCATTTCCTTTACTTATTTACACCTCAGAAAATAGAACCAACAAAGTTGTGGTTAACAAAGTATTACAATAAACACTATGTTTTTATAATAACTTTTTTCTTATAAGTTTAGATTTGTTTTTATCAAGACTACACTGATATCTAAATGGAAATTAAGCAGTTTCCTCAGGTTCGAGGAGGCAAGCCACACACAACGTTTAGCCTAAACCTCCTTTATAGTTAGTAGGCTCTCTCGGGAGCCTCGCTTGGAACGCTTCATTGTACTTTATTATCGGATTGGTAAAGCTCGATGGCTTGTACGGGATATGGTTAAACCAGTACCAAATATTTTTAACCGTTAAAAAGCTGTGCTATATCCGCTATTTTAGTTCACTGAATAAATTTTCATTCTTTATAGCTTACATTTATACGGAACATGAATTGTAATCGTTAACAGATGCATGCTAGATTTTTTAAATTTTACAAAGGAACTTTTTTATTATTAGCTCAGTTATAACTTTGGCATATAACAGATAGTGTTTAAAAACGAAATAACTAATAATACCTTTGTGTTCTCTTTAGAGAAAGTTACTATATTTTTCGGTCGCTTCATAATTCAAGGTCGACTAAAACATTTGCACAGTCTTTCGGATTAGATTGCGAATTATTACACAAATGGCCACGATTTCACGGGTTTCCGATGAAATAAGAGAGTTTATAGTTGCAATGTTTTAAATAAGCGTTCATATAACATAATAGCTTGCGAGCCTTTTTTTTGGTTTCGGGGGGGGCGATCTTCCGGCGTTCAAGGTGCCCCGCCTCTAGGGGGGAAGACCTAGACTAACCCCCCCCCCCTGGTGGTCGCCCTCTGCGTTATACGGGGGACCGCGTTATCTCCCGGTCAGGGATCCCCACGTGGTCTTCCCTCAAAATTATTTTACGCGACCCTGCCAGGAGGAGATTGCGAGCCTACAACAACTTAAAAAAAAAACTTTTTTTCATTTATATCATTGGAACCCTGCACTGAATATTACCTCTTCCAGATCAATTCAAACTTCCTTATTCTTAGCCTCCCTCCTTTCCTTTCATATATTTATTACTATTTCGTCGCTCAACTTCTGCTAAACCTCGTATATCTGTTTTACTTTTCTGTAGCGTATATTACTTCTATGTATACGTTTTCTAATCCCAAGGATCTGACATTAAATATTCCGATTTCATGATTATTATTACCCCTTTACTGCTGGACCATCTCATATCTTCACGAAGACCTGCAGGCTTGGTGAAGATTTATTATATAAAAGTATACAAAAAGTGGTATAAATGTACATCTGTGCCTTTAAAAATACGATCTCGCGTCAATGTCATTTTTATTAATAATATTTTCTAGACGATTATCAAACTGTGTTTCCCCATTTACCTTTGCCCTTCTTAGATATAAAAATATTTTTATTTACGTTTTAGATGAAACAATCAGTTTAATTACATTAGAAACTGGAACAATACGATAATAAAAATTAAAAAATAAGAATAATAAACGGTATCATTACATTGTTTTTAATATTATTGTATATACATATAAAAATATAATTAATACATAACATAAGAATGAATCACTTCTACCAATTCGAGATTAGATGCGATGAATGGCTTATCACTTATAAAAAAAACTTTCAACTTTATAAAATTTCTGCCGGCGGGAAAAAATACAATGTGTTGCCAAAATTTGATGAACCCAAGTCCTAGAAATGCGGAGATACGCAGAAAAGTCAAAGACACGAAGGTAACTCGAAGAATTGCTCGCCTGAAATAGCAATGGGCGAAGCACATGCCTATTGTAGCCAATTGCTGTTGGGACTAACATGTTTTCCTGTGGCGACGAGGTGCTGGTAATTGAAGCGTGGTAGCCCCACTAGATGGACCGACACATAGACATGATCGCAGGAAGTCACTGGATGCAGGCAGTGAAAGACCAGTCATTGTGGCTATCCTTTGGAGAAGGCTATACGTTGCAGAAGACGTCTATTGACTGACATAATGATGATGTGAAACCCCAGCGCAAGGAGGGATATTTGGAGCTAAAAAAGCCACAAACACTTACAGTACCGACAACAAAATAAACCAGAGATATTACTAATAAATATATTATATATTACTAATAAAACCTTAGTTTTTTAAATGAAAATTAAATATTTAATTTATGTGAAAACAATTCAACTTTTTTTTTAATAGAAATAACAGTGAACCGATAAGCGCAACGTAGGTCGTCCAACCACCAATTGGAGAGACGAACTTGTTAAGGTTGCCGGAAGACATTGGATGCCAGCTGCTTCCAACCGGTCCTATTAGAAATCTATGGGAGAAGAACTACGCCTAGCAGTGGAACGTCTTACAGTTGAAATGTTGATGAACAACGAGAGACAAATATAACTCTGCTAAATGTGATCTTTAATCAAAATAGACCAATAAATATGCCAGATTAATAATATTACGCAATCGGGTAAAACCAACAAACCGACGCGTAAATTTCATCCATATTTTTAATAATATCGTAAATCAAGTCTCAATTAAAGCTTTACGTAATTGATGATAAAATAGCAGATAAATTTTATGTCCGCACGTGAATTTTAAATGTAGCGACCATTACTGTACACGTGAGCAGCTATTCTCGTTAATCGCTCGTATGTAATGTAACGAAATTAATTCTATCAACCGGTTTTAATTTAAACGTGTGATTATGTAACAGCTACGCGGTCCCGCCAAAACTTGAGTTCAACTGGCAAATATAAAATACTACTGTTCGAAATTTAAACAATTTTTTTTTTTAAGTTTTTTGTAAGTATTAAAACATTTTATTATTATTTCAAGAAGAGTGATCGAAACAGGAGTGAAAAAATCTGTACACGAACATAGTTCAGCGAATTGGTAAGATGGTGTGTGCACCGGTTGCTGCTGTGACCAGAAGAAGCGCAGAACGTCCACCCATAAAGTGAAACGACGACCTTGTTGAGGTTACAGGAAGTCTTGGCATGCAGGCCGCTTCGAACCGGTTTTATTGGAAGTCTATATGGGACCTCTCTGTCCAACAGTGGACGTCTAATGACTGAAATAATGACGATTATTATTATTATCTCGACAAATCTTTAATTATTTTAATAATCAATTAATAACAATAAATCTATTACGAATCTACCAAGAATCAGAAAAATAATTTATACAAAATTAATCAGCATGTTTAACAACTTCACCCTGTTTTAGATTACAGAGCGTTGAAGCCATTTAGCATGAATCTCTATATAATAACTAAGGTTAGAACTACATTGAGAGTCCCAGCTAGGAAAGATGCAATACTATTTTTACGCTCCATTGAGTATTAAGACGCAAGATATGCAAAGGCTGAACTGTGGAAACCACCCGTATCCAACGATTTTTCTATCCATCAGCAGGTACATATATATACACATACATAGACTTTATGTTTGAATTTATGAAAATATAAACGAAAAGTCTATGTATGTATATTACTCAAAAATAGAGGAGACATGAATACTGACAGTATCTAAAGGAAGCTCATAACAATGACTAAAGATAAAAACAAAACAATATTGCGTAACCGGTATTATTATATAAAGTTAAAAAAAACCTTGAAGCCCATAAATTCAGTTTTTTGTTTGAGATTACCAAATCGAATCGACAACTTAGATCACAAAATATCGATACAGATAAAAATATTTGCTTGTCTACAACGCGCACACCGTATTATACTGTTTTCCTTAATTAATTCGTATATATTTTTAAAGAGCTAACATGCATAATATAGTTTTTGTTTAAAATAGTTATTAAGAAGTTTTAAAAAAAAAAAACAATTTTTTTTCTTGACTATGATTTGTTTTCGAAGTCTTTGTGATAACTCCTTGTCTTTTTGAATTTACCTCGCGGTAATTTTAAATGCAACACTGCAGCTGTCAACCACCTTCTGTTATAATGGGCTAATGTCAAATTTTAAACAAACTGCGTCATTTAGTTTGTTTTGGAGAGCTATTAAAAGCAGACAACGTCGTGAATTTTAACAAAAATCAAAAAAGTTAATTTCGCGTATTGACTAAGGATTATTTGTAAAATCATTAAAAATATCAAATATCAGTAAAAACCACCACTTAAGTGAAGAAAAGACTTGATAGAAACTATAGGAACTTTACACCATCAATATCAATTAGGGTTAAGAAGTGCTTTACTGCGTTCGGCTTATTAACTCACATCATGGTGTCGCCATCTACCGCCAAACTATAGTGCCTTAAAATGTGTATGTCGTACTTATGGTCTTGGCTCCAGCCGATGAAAACTTTAGTCGCCTCGTCACGTTTTTTTTTAAATAATTAAACTGTCAAATATTTAATACAACTAATTAAAGTCATTCGATCATTATTGTGATAATAAAGCTGTAATGATATATCAGGAGACAAATAAATTCATTATATGAATAATCGTATTATCTAATCGGTAGTCATTAATTTAAAACAGATATTCTTCACCCTTTGCAAATATTTTGAATCAAAATATTACTTACAGAGACCAGATTTTTCGCTTTATTATGTTATTTTTTGAAACATCAACATATATATTATAAATCTTAAGACTTTTTAAACGTGCAGTTATGTATCATATTGTTATATGTTTACAATCAAGAGACACGTAAATTTAAACTTAATTTGAAATGTCTTTTACTTGCGTCACTAAAGATGTCAACGAAAATCTAATACCTAAGTGTTGTGCAGCCAAACTATGGTGCTGTTGAACCAACAGGTGCGGCATGATTAAGCCCCATAATAGGTAGTTTGACAACAAAGTTAAAGTCAGTCAGCAGAAATCTCTAGATAAGGGCAGCACGAGACGAGACATCGTGTCGATCTTTTGGAGAGGCCATGCTGTAAACGTCTATTGGTTGATATGATGATGATGTTTGACCATCTACATTAACGTTAGATTCTGTATACAGCTGATTCTACAAAAGCAAAACTTTGTATTACTCGAAATGTATCTAACAAACTTAACATATATCCATAACGCTTTGTTTACTAAATTAATACCATGATATTTATTTTAATTAATGACATTAACTAAAATTTAATTACTATGATTTTTTATACTCTTCAGCAATATTTATTTAAGAAGTTTATTTCATTTTATATGCCTAAAGTTTTAAAGATTCGAAAATTTGTCAAACTAGAGATTTTGAATTTTGTACATCGACTGATGGAAATCCGAAGAACATATGTGTATTGAAGAATCTAATGGCGCGTATTTTTCCACTCGTCCACATATATATTCCTTTATAAATTATTCATTGCGTTACCTTTTTTGACAGATTTTGTCTGAAGTCATAACAAATAGAAATAAAACACGATATAGGTCATATGGTAAAGTGTTTCATTTTTTGTCCAAGCGTTCGGGCCTGGTGTTGTCAATCATGATATTCTAATACACGAAACTCTGGAAAATCAAAATGTCATGTTTAATTCATATCGGTAAATGATAATCTTTCATCTTTTTTCTTTTACACCATAACACGCAGCTGAAGGTTATCTTGAACGTTACGTAAGAAATCCCAAAATATGATACTAAACACAAACGCAAATTAAAAATTAATAGAAATACTGAAACAGAAACTATGCCAACGTAAAGCAAATATTTAATTAAAATTTATTGCACCGAAAAAAATTAAAAGAAAAAAATTTTTTTTCTTTTCTACAGACTGTCTTTTTCTCAAAAATTTTAGCATTCGCTGAAGCTATTTAGCAGATAGTGAATTTTAATAGTCTCTAATAAAAGTTTAGCGAAAATAATACCGAATTAAATTATTCTTAAGAAACTACGTTCATCTTCGATTAGAAATTCAATTAAAACTTAATTTCAATTAAAACGGAGTAACCGTACGATAAAGGTATTTACACAGTAGTTTACAAACCATCAGTCATACGATGTCCGCTACACAGGCCACACCCATTGATTACAAATGGTTACTCAAAATCCTGTACAAAAATTTAAAAAACGCTTTAATTTTTCTAATAATAGGAACGTTTTCTAAACATCATTAACATTTTCAAAAAACACACTAGTGACGTTTTCGAACGCAAACTAGTTGACAATAAGGTTCAAACATTACGTTATTTTAGTGAAGAATAACCCACAAGACTTGATGGATTGCAAGCAGCCGGCTGTGTAACACGTCCTTGAGTCTCTACATAATATTTTCCTTCACGTGATTCCAATATGGTTTATGCGCCGTTTGTTTTTTTCTTACAAATCGCGTTTTTTGTCAATCTGTTTTGATTATCGACTTGTTTTGTTACGTAACGTTGTATCAGACGAAAACAATATATTTTTTTAAGGAATTCAAAACAGAAACACACGAAAACCCCACCAACGGGTAAGTTATACAAGAATAACTTCACTTGTTGCACTAAATTAATTAATTAAAAAAAAAAAAGAAACAGTGATTGGTGTAAAAACTTTAAAGCGGTGAATGTACATATTAACTCATTTGCTAAAGATTAACATATGGTACACCCTATCTAAAAATCAATGATTTTAGAAATAATAAGTGGCGTAATAATAAAACTGTAAGAAAAATTGTTTTCAAAATCGAATGCAAATTTAAATTATTTATTGATCAGTTCCTGTAGACTATATACTGCCAGTAGTTATTAGCCTGACGCATTCAATTAAAAAGAATAAATTAATGTAACATATAGAGTAATTGGAGATATGTGTTAAAGTTTTAAAGCTTTCTGCTCATAAATGAGCTATACATTCACCCCTTTAAAACGTTTACACCTACAATCAATCATCTTATATAGTTTTTAAAGCCATCTGTTATAGAAATTCCATTCGTATTCCGGGATAAATCCCGGAATATGAGCGGGCGGAATACGGGCAGTTTATCTCACAGCTTTTACAACTTCCTTAAATTTAGCGTTTGCGATCCGGATCAAAAAAAAAATGTTTTATTTTGTTAATTTATTTACACTTCATTTTACATCAAAAATGTATCAAAAAAGAAATGTATCATAATAACATATGGTAACTGAATAAAGAAACAATTTACATACAGTTGAAAAATTCTTTTAATCAAAAATTATAATATTCATTATATAATCAAACAGTCTAAAATCATTAATCAGCTACAATACTCATCATCATCGACATCATTTCAGTCGTAAAACGTCCATCGCTGTACATAAGAAGGAAGAATGAGAAGATGGCCTGGCATGCGTGGCAATTATGGTATATTCCCATATAGATGTCTTTGGCGAAGGATAATGCCTTTCAGTAAGCTTCCATCGACTCAAACAACGACAACTTAAAATAAATATGGTAAAATACATAAAATAATAAATACAATAACAAATAAGAACATCAAATTGACTTGGATTGCACTTATCTCAGCGAGAATAAAGAAACAGAAAGAAAAAAAATGAATTAATGAATAAGTAACCTATGGTCGAGTAAATATATTTTGACTTGTTTCTTAAAAATAAGCAGTGACTTAGCTCGTCTGTCTTCTGTTTCTGTTGTGTATATTATATACAATAAAAATGCTATTATTATTCAACAATTCGTTAACTGCGTAATACACTGATTGAATAGTATTTACTTTTTACTAAAAAAAATCATTTTTTTTGTATATTAACATATGCAACGAGTATATGTTGACGTATTTGATAGCCTTTTTGATATATTTTACGTCTTCCATTGATTTACTTAGTATGAATTTTATTAAACCCATTTTTAATTAAAGCCTATATTTTAAATTTGGAATACCATTATGGCAAACATAAGTATGCTCCAAGCATAAATATACTAAATAATGTGACAATAGGTTTTTTTCGCTGTTCTGCTATATTATTAAAACTTATAACGGAAACACATTCTATAAAGCATGGGAAATAATTTATATAGTGACTGACATCGTTCCATCATTAAGACATTAATATATCATGTACCAATTATTGTATTTTCCCCACATAAAGAATTATAACAATTTATATAAAGTTTCACTTATTGTCATTAATGGATACAAACTAATTAAAATATCGATAAAGATATAAATTTTAAAAAGTTTATCACTTGAATATTAATGGCTTAGTGGTTATAGCCTGCGACTTACGATCGCATGCCTCGGGATTCGATTCTCAGGATACGGTACTTTGTACGATTTATATATTAAAGAAATTGCTCATAAAATCCGTAAGATATACGACCTACAGCGTTTACATGCAAGAATAGTCAGCAGCGACCCCGCACCTCCCCCTTTTTCATTTGAGATTAAATTTATATCAGCAGTAAGAACACTAAAGAAATACAATATAATTGGTATGCTTCGTATAATAGCCAATTTAGGCAAAAGATTTTTACTTATTTTATACTTTTTCAATCTCACTTATTAAAACATAGTTTCATTTAATTTTCAACAGTTTTAGTTAGTAAACTCGTGTGGTTCCTTATGCTATCTTCTTTCAAAAGTTGTAAGTCATTTATAATAAAAAAGTTAAAAAAAAGTTACAGACTCAAACGCTCGTTCAGGAACTACAACTACATACTCGATCAGAAACAACTGACTACATTATTTATATAACCTTTGTAAGGTCGTCAAGTTCTTAAATTACTTAGTTGGACCCTCCATGGTAACTGGGTTTCCTATTAACATAAAAGTCGAAAGAAAGTTAATACTAACATTATTTAAGATAATTCAACATAAGCCCATTATTAGTAGCACGATAAAGGATTTAACATTTTCCATGTTTCATCATTATATTTAAAGACATGACTAGGGAGTAGTTCAGTTTCCCGCGTACGCGCGGAATTCCAATGTCAAATAAAAAATGGCCGCCGTCATGCCTCGCGCAAATACCAAGCCGAATTCACCGAAATATATACCTTGCCACAACTTCCTTATTGCATTTGAATTACATATTTTGACTATAATTCAACACATATTATCCAAAGATATACACATATTGTAATATGTTCTATTATTTTTAATATTGTTACAGAACCAATAATGCAAGAACAACTTATGTTTTTAATATAAAGTGCGTAATCTCTCTGATTTGGTTCCAATATTTGTGTTGAACGAAAATTTGCTTAGATAAAAATAAAATCATTAACCATGAAGTAACACATTTAAAATTAAGACGCCATATTTACTATCATATTCTTGGTAAATTTCAAATAAACTTGAGCATGTAATTGGAGTATACAAAATAAAACAAAATCTTTAAAAAGTTGTAATAAAACTTAGAAATTAAAACTAACCGGTGTATAATATATTACGAATGTAAATTGCTCAAACTAGCCCGCTTATCAATCGATTACAAATTTCGTAGAAACACAAAAATGAGAAACACATGACTCAATCGCGAATTAGCTAAAAAAAATTGGACACTACTATATTGACTCAATAGCGCCGGCTAAAGTGATTACACACAGGGTAAGTTACGTAAATATTCGCACACAAGCGCAGCTCCACTAACTCACACAAGTGTAATCACCCACACATCGGAAAACTATACTAGTGTGCGTGCTGCAGGCACCGAGTCGGTCGACCCCTCTACAAAATTTAGTCGCGCTCTAGAGTTCGCTGAGAATAGACGTGTTCAAGTAACTAGAGTACTACGCAGCACCATTCGCAGTGGATATTTCGTCATAACAACATTGTGATAGTGACAAAAATTTTTCAGGACGTGAAAAGTGGGAGTGTTTTATAACATTTTAATTTTGTATTTTGAACAATAAAAACTACGCCTTGAACGGTTTTGTGCGTTGTTTTTGTGAATTATGACATTGTTCCCACTATTTGGATAATTCCGGATAAGGAGCTAATTATTGCCGCAAATATTTTTGTAAGTATTTAATTAATAAACATAAATATGATTTTTATACACTCAATTGCCCTAAATTTATTTCAACAAATAACATTCATAATAACACCATTAAAAAAATTTTTTTTTCGAATTTATGTTGAATTAGAAATTTTTAGTAGAAAAATAAAGAAATTACTATTTGAATTTGTTGTACATTTATTCTATGATTTTAACATAGAAACAGTTTGAAAAAAATTGAAAGTGCTACTAAATGAATTGCCCGCTCGTGATAAAATTATCAAAACAAAATAGTCATAATTTGAAATTCTTGATAAATTCAACTACCGACTAAGATTTGTTTAAAATTTACTTCAATGACTAATTTATGAGATGAGTCAGTCGTTCGCAACGTTTGGCGGTTTCGGTCAAATGTTTTTCCGTTATGTCATTGACTCCTTGCTACGAATTCTGTTTATTCATGCCCCTTAGTTTCGTGCCAAATTTTCGAAGCTTAAATCATTTCTTTCGTAGAACTGCACGTATCTTTAAAATGACTCTTTGTTTTGATCCTTTGTTTGTGAATGTGCTTCCTTACATGTGTTTTCAATATTATCTTTGTTTATACTGTCAATACTACGTATAGCTCCGCCGTTGATTGTTTTTGCGTGATATCTCTATTTACGGTAGTCTAAATCGGCTGTCCGTTTCAACATAAATTAAAAAAAAAACTACTATTTAAATGTTTATTTTTTAAATTTATGTGATGTTTTTATAGTTAATATTGAATGTAACATTTTAATTAGTGTAATCCGATTGATTGTATGTTGGATGTCGAAAACGGCGCCTGCTACGGCTCTGTCGTAAGCCATTGTAAGTTGCTTACACAACTGGTTCAAGGTTCCACTCTGGCGTGCATTCGCCTGGCGGATGTGCGGAAACTAGATTTTGTAACCGCTAGAAGTCTAACAATTTTTCTTACAATTGACAATTGTGATAATCAAAATACGAAAGCATACAAAACGTCGACAACGCATTAATAAAAATGTTTCTTATTACCTTAAATTTTATATGTTGCTTCCGTAAACATATTTGATAATTTATATCATTTAGAATACACTAATGTTTTTATATGGTACATTTAAAGAGAATTAAACGAACAGCGTGCAATGGAATCGATCCATCGCGTAAAGGTCAGTTCTACGTATGACGCAACATCCCTAGGGCGTGTTGCGCAACAAGCTGCAATACACGCACACACACAGCTCTGTTTAGATTATCTTGTGTTCAATTCTATAAACGCTTATGAACCAATATGTTATGTTCACGAACTATTTTTAACAGCCGTTTTATTGTAACAACTGTTAAGTTATATTTAAATGTATTTACCGCCGCAAATAAACGAAATCGTTACAGAAGTTTTAACACGGAAACATTGATTCAAGATATGTATACCTACAGTTTAATCTTTATGAAGTTCTTATAAGAGTCATACAAGACGGAGTTGGGCTTTTTTAAAAAAATGTTAATACAAACTATTTGTTTTGACTGTTATTACAATACTTCTGACAGATATGTGTTATGAAAGTGTCGTTAAGAACTTAAGCCGAATGGCTGGACTTGATAACGTGTATTAAAGAACAAAGAGTCATATCGAATAGATAATGAATGTAATACAAAATGCACTATCGTTCGTGACGTAATGCAGGAACTAAGGCGCAAGGTTGTCCGGAAGGTATTAAAGACTTTAAGGTCGAGTCCGCATGCATTTGGTTAATCATGCATCATGACTAGCGATTTTATGGCTATGAATTTTAATTTGCGTTACGTTAACAATAGGTGGTTAGCCCTTGTATTAAGAAATTACATGCCTTTAAATAGGATGTATGTCCGTAACAGCTTGGATTGCTCACGAATAGATTGAACAAAAAATATCTATTGTAGCATTCGGATATAACACATGTCAAATTGTTTGAGGTAATTTGTGTTACATGTTACAATATGTTCAGCCCTTGAATTATAAAATATACAGACAAATGAGACATATATCCGTTATCGCTTTATTCAACTTGAATTTTTTAATTTTATTAATAGCAGATTGCAAACAAAATAAAAAAATACAGATATAATGACAGAAAATGCGCTAGGTTAAGTAAAAAAATAATAATTCGCACAGACAGTTTGTTATAGACCGCTGAAAGCCGACGAATGGAAGTTGTTCAATATTTAAATGTATAAAAAAAGTAATAAACGACGCTTATGTGTTGTTACGTAAACGATTTTCGACGTACAACCGGCGCCGATAATTTCATTGGACCGAGGACAAGCGAAGATAACTTGACCTATTTTTTTTATCTCGAACACTCGCGTAACTGTAACCTAGTTAGTGATGCGCACGTGAGTATGGCCAATTGCGACAAAGTAGATCAGTGTATGACGCGTCGTGCTTTTAAAGTTCCTATCGTTATGGAAATGGTCAGATGACGCAAACTTGTACAGACCTATCTATCACTACGATTATAAATCAAAGCCTTTAGATGGCTACACTATATAACAAAAGAAATTGATATAGACATCATAGTGTCTCAAGGTAAGTTAGCACGATCAAGTTGCCAAAGTTGGTTACCGGTGATAATACAATAAAAGAATCCAATCATTAGTTGCATGATAATTAATTTTCTTTAAAATAGATTAGCAAAAATGAGCCATGCCTTGAGAGCGATATCGGAAACGGAAGACTGCCCATATTTAGTGTCATTTCAACATAGTTTTTCAACCTTGATATACCTCAGATATCTAAAGTCATAGTACGCGTTCCCATAAATATAGATTATTATCTAATAGGCCTCTTTCAACTAGTCTTATTGGAAAAATCTGGATGGCGTGCCCGTATTCAACAATGGATGTGCTACGGTTAAAAAAAAACGACGATCCACCAATTATCGACAATAACACGACATTTAACAATATGGATAAAACTAAATTTGATAGATGGCAAATCTAAATAACAGTTATAAAACCAATTCAGAAAGTAAATATTTTATTCAAGTGATGTCCTAAAAGAATTACGTAAGGAGTAGACATATAATTCCGTCAAATCTGGCGCAAGGAAATAGGTTAAGCGTTTCCTAATAATATGCAATTAGTCTTATTGGGCAAGGTCGCACAAGTAGGCCTCTATGTTAATGAAGAAAAGATTATCACTAGTGAGGAAATCCCTAGCCGGAAAAGTTTTGGAACCTTGACATATTTCGAGCGTTTATCGCTTGTAGCTGTTACGAAACGTAACCTTGACACCAAACCGTTATCGCGGGACTGTAAGGCCACCCCGAAATAACACAATTCCCCTGGTTTAATTACAAGAAAACTCGTCCGCAAATATCGGTCAAGTATGCTGCATATCTGCGCAAAAAAACTTGAAACTAATCCAGACAAAGAGACCTTCCTAAATCCTCGCTGTTTCGTTCAAATAATATTAAAATACTTAACGAGCGGATATGATGAAAATAGTCCCGTATTGCCGATATTTACAGACTGTTATAAAATGTGTTATACTATTTATTAATGTTATCACTTTACGACGTATTTTAATTCATTTATTTTATTAATTGATATTTAACTATCGTAGCTCACCGCGTGGCGGTAAAATGTCAAATCAAAGATGGCGGCTGCCCTACTTTTCCCGCGCAATAACCGGCGAGCGTGTGGAAAGTTACTGTTGTACTACTTTCTCTACTTTTTCCAAGATGGCCGATGTTGTCTATGAGCTTAAAAGGAAGGTCAAGACCAATATTTTTAATTTGTTTTAAATCTATGACCAACAAACGTTCAGAATATAAATTGCCCATTAATAATTATTTGGCTGTTATTATTAGATTTTATATTAGATCAAACAAATTGTTTCGTATCTTTTATAACATGATATACTTTTGATTGGTAAATTGTAATTAATTTAGTAAAAACTTATAAAAGGTACCTCTGCCGCGAATGAATAAAGCTTTCTTCGTTATCCACATTGACCAACAGAGGATAACAGGAGTCTCTCGATAGGGTTTCACAATAAATAAGCGGGGTAGACGAATTTTTATCTGCTTTGGATAATGACTATCTAAAATATTTTAAAAAGCTCTGCGACTTTTTAAATATTCCATACTTGTCAAGGACCCCGAGGTCTCTTGTGCATAAAGCATGTATCAAGAAAATTAGATGGAATTACTTTCTTAATTGGTCGACTTTATATTTTGAAATCCACTCACAGACCAATTAATTTATTTTAGAAAACTAATAATACATCGAATTCATTTCTATAGTTAATCTAATCTTCAGATTTTTTCGTCAACCTTTGGGAATATGGTGAAATGGTCGGTAAAGACCCAAAAAAATCTCTAGTATAAATAGACGTTATGCAAACAAGGTCCAAACAAGAAAGGGCGTGGTCAATTTCTGGCAATAGGCTCTTAAATAAGTACAAATTTAAGCTAATGATTAAATAAAATTAGCAACATAACAAGTAGTAAAGTAGTAACAACTTCATATATTTGTTCAGAAAGTTAAATTAATCCGAAAAAAATTGGAAACCTCTGCTTTGAATAATGAAAAATGAATCGATGTAAAGTTAGCTTGTTTGAGATGACCGACGATGTCGCGACGGTCAAGGGCAAGTCGGGTGTTATATTAAGAAAAGCGATTAATTAAATTTCACGTTGTTAGATCACGTTGTCACGTTGCAGTTTATATAACGGTTTAGTGAGGAGCGAACGTGCTCGGTTGCGCAAGCGGCAACGTGAGGTTCAAGTGCGGGCACGTGCGTGTGGCCGCGTGACCGGGCTCGCACGTGTACCGGTAGGACAATCACGCCCCGGTAAGGTCACCGATCGATGTCCGAACACACCCGGGCTAGGGTTGACACGAACCTGAAACACCAATTCCCACAAATCTACTCTAACGACAGCACTATCTAGAGGTTACCTATACAAAATCTTACAAAATTTATTTTATCTTTCCCAACTTCTACAGAATCCTGAAATCTTATGTAATTGCTATTTTTTATATTATATTTTCAGACCCCATCGAGTCTTCCGTAGACCCCTGGAGGTCCTTCTGAACCTATAAACAATACATAAAAACTATTCACGAACGTGTCACAAAAATTAATACTAAAAACGTTGACATTTTAAAAATCTAATCAATGAACGAGGTATTTGTGCGATCTAGCGGTCAGTCACCTTTTCAGACATTCGACCTATCAGTTTCTTTAATCTATTTAAAAAAATTGTACATTATTTTATTATATTTGTTACTCCCGCAAACATTTTCTTAAGTTTTATTAATAAACCGGCCATTGTCTCCCTCAAACTGAATTTACTGTTCGCATCTTAAGTTGAATTTGTTATTCAGTCTTATAAATAACTTCTCCGACATTGTTAATAGTATGTATTTATTTCGCATCGCATTACAAAAAGTAATAACATATTAGCTGCTAGCTTAATAATCGTTACATATGAACATAATTTGCTTTCGTAAGAATTTAAAAATGCCTTATCCAAACTTTGTTATCGATGTTTGTGAAATAGTTTCATATAATGAGTCAGCATACACGCGGCATGTCGAGAATTGCTCTTGATAACAGTTATTAACGGTGTACAGTAGCTAAGAAATTCCATAAATATGAGTGTTATTCTAATACTACATGAACTATGTAATGACATTATATCGGTATGAAATAAAATATATGCAACAGATAAATCCCAGATACACATAAAACTAATATAATCTTAGTGAAGCACGCGTTCCATGCGGCACGGGTTTTGTCTCGCCTGTGTCCCGTGCCGTCCCACCTCAACACTTAAACTGCACGTGCACATGATGAAATAATCCGATTGTGCTGAACACATGCGATAAAAATATTTTATCCGCACTTATTTTTGTTTCGTATTTATCGTCGCAAAACAATACGGACTCGTGTTATTATTAAGCTTTTGTTATTCTTTTAAATATATTTGTATTGGAATAATCGGTAGGAAAATTGATTTATTAAATTGTGAATATTTAAATTATTAAATTTAACAGCGTTACTTAATCGCGAAATTGAATATCAGAACAGCTTTTACGATCTCACATTCGAAATTGCCCAACCAAACCTTGAATGCTTCTAAAAGCGATGACGAAACTAAATAGCTGTTTCATAACAGTATTACGGGTTTTAGAGACCAGCGATGAGCACAAAAACCGTTCTCGGAGTACCGTACGGTCCCAGTTTTTGGTTAACGGTGTGTTCACGAAGTAAATGATTAGCTATAACTGTCTGCGTCAAAACACGGTCGATTGTTGGCGGGAACTGAAGCCGTTAGATATCGATGCTATTTAGCTTTATATACCTTTATCGTTGTCTATGCTCACCAAACTAACCTACTATCAGGTGTCTACACCTTTTGTGTTACTATGCACAAGTTGCTGTTAAATTGCGGAATATATTAATTAAATAGACTAACATAACCGTCTGTGTTATGTAGACCATTAAATAACGGATTAAATGAAGTAAACATCATAATTATACTGTACATTAAGAATTATAAATTAAGATTTTTATATATAATATTTAATTAAATATTTTATAGTAATTAATAGTAGTGCATCTAATACATACGACATATCTAATAATAATCCGTAATTTTAAAGTTTATAAAGGATAAACGACATATTTAGGTCAAAATGAAATAAATACAATTACGGTTTCATAATTATTTATCTGTAAATACCTATTATATTAATTATGTTATTTAAGACTGACTTCAAGTATATGCAACTGATAAATACTGACGTTTTTATTCAAATTTATATGCGGAACACACTGTTAAGGTCCATAAAATCTCTTAATTCAAAAATGTTATCTTATACGGAACTTGTAGTTTTTTTTTATATATACCAAGGCAAAACTTTTATTAAAAGTAACTTTTTGATCCTATATTTTTAAAACAATTGCTATTTTTGACACAATTAACATTTCATATACCCATTGGCGATACGACACCAATAAAAAACTTCTATTGAACAGTCGTTTAACTGTGTAACATAGAAATATAGAAGTAACGGGTGTTGACAGAAAAATAGCTGATTTAACTGTTACGTACATATGTATGAACGGTTCATTAGTATGTGCTCATTTGGTTGAGTATGTGGTGTATTCAATAGATTTTTTCTTACTTAATCAAAAATGTTTATTGGTACTCAAGAAATAGAATCAGCATTTATAACATCATCGTTTTACCAATGCTTGAAGTATAACTTATCGATGTTAATTAAAAAAATCTTCCAAAAATAATTTAACGAATATTAGAACGACAGTTCACGAAAAAATTTGTAAACTTATAATAGTCAAAATGTAGTGTACTAACATGTCATTTCGACAAAAAAAAAAACAAATTGCAACAATATTATAAAACCGAATCGAAGTATATTAACACTGGCTGTTTCGAGGATGCCTTAAGCAAAAAAAAAAAAAACCAGCAGTGACATTTCATTGTTCCCGCCAATTAGGGTCGCAGAGTAACCGAACGGTCGAAAGTAACGGCGTACGCGCATCTGGGGCGACCCAGTGACCGAGCGGCAGCCGATCGGAGCTAGGCAAGCTACGGATATTGCGGTAGATAGCGTGATCCGCGTTATTAATTCCTTATTCAAAGATGCGCGTTAACAGCTAAGTTATACCGTTGTTAACAGCTGCTACAGATAACACTAAAAATAACTGTAAGCTATTTTACATTTATCCGCAAAAAAATCAGAGCTGGGGCAAGATTAATAAAGCATATTATTATTGTATTAAAGATTAATATGGATATACTTTCCTAGACAAATAAGAAATATATAAAATGAAAAGAATTTCAGATTAGCGTTTAAAGAACTGTTATAATTAACTATAGAGAACAGGTTCTATTTAATATAATCAACATTCTTAACCTAGCAGTATGGAGAAAATTGGAAGCAATAATATTATGAATAATATTTAAATGTACATTATTTCATTGTCTTTTTTTGCTTAACGAAGCCTATTCGAAAGAATAAATATATATTTTTTTCATAGTAAGCAAAAAAAATTTAAATGTCAATTTTTAGTTTCAATACCAGTAAACTATTACATATTTTAGAATAAAAATACTTAGTCATACTATATTATTATCTGTGGTAGGTAAAAAAATATTCAATTTACATGGAAATGTTAATATTGGTATATCTCAAAAGTAATACTTTTTACACTGAGCAGATATTAGATGGACAACGATTTCGCTTGTGATTTCACGGGAAGTTACATAAGTTATATTTAAACATTTTTTTTCTCCAAATTTAAATTTGTCAGCGTTTTTCTTTAAAAAAAGACGTTTATAATTCACTAAAGGGTTCATTTGCATTTAAAAATAATAGATTCAAATGGGAAGAGGTTATGTAAAGCGTTCGATGCAATGAGATCGTTCAAAAACATCTTAAAATTCTCTAGAGCGGCACTAATAGCGCTTTTTCGAATTTCATAAGGAGTTAAATATGAATAAAACTGTATAAATCGAGGCGTTCACGTGTATCAAGTCGCGGCATAGTTACAAATGCATGCAAATTGTCGTGTAAAAGCATTAATACGGTTTTAGAAAGAGCTCTCACGTTGTCGGTGGCACCGCGTGCGCTGCAACGTGATCCATCTTTTTCTTTTTCTTCATACCGATCGGTACTAAGAAAAAAGTAGACTAATTTATGGTTTTGCTACAATGGGCAATTAACGATTCTTTCATTGTTATACTATCCGATAATTGTCGACTACAAAGAGGTTTTAAGACTTCCTGTCGTCGATACCGAGCCGATTTTATATAAGCAAATAGGTATTTGCACCGGCGATGTCCGTTGCGTAAAGGTGAACGACATCAGCGGATTGTTGATATTGTAAAACGGTCAATGTAAGCATTTCGCCGGGCACGCCGGGAGCAACGTGATCGTTGCGAAATCTGAACGTGTGGTCGAAAACGATTAGTTAACAGTTCGCGGGGATTTCGTCACATGCCCACAGCGTATCGCCCTGATAGCCCGTAACGCTGCGTTAATGTGCAACGGAGGAAGCCGGTTTCAAAACGGCCTATGTCCGGTATAACTCAATTTGTGTAACATTGGTTAGGAAATTATTTAAAGAGGTTTCGTTAATACGAAGTCTACAAAATATTGTTAATGCAGCAACGATTACACATATACCCACGTGCAAAGTTACGTCACGGTTATTGCATGCAAACAACGCACACGGGACAGGATTACCAGCATAGCAGAGCGCGAGAGACGGTGCGGCATCATTAACTTTGAGATGTCGGGGTCCCACACAGCGCAGTGGGCAAACATCATGAGGGTTTTAGTGGGTACTTGAACATCGAGAAATCTTTCCCCTCTAAAAAAAAAAAAACAGTATTAATTGTTTTTTGCAATAGCAAGCCGTTGTTTTGGAAGAAGCTAGTTGGGTGCAACACTGACGATACATTTCTTTTGTTGCAGAACCACAGTGAGGATCCTTGCGGGCCGGGCGTCGTCCGCCGCAACATGGTAGCAGAGTTCATCCTGAGTCAGCAGCAGCTGTTAGGCGGCGGTGGGGCGCCAGCGCTGGGCCCCACGCCTGCCCCCGCCCGCGTGCCTCCGCCACCGCGCGCGCGCCTCTCCGTATCCCCCCACTTCCCGCTCGACCAGCCGCCTTCCAATGGCCCACCCGGAGACCCCCATGACTACCCATCAAACTTTGACTTCAACAAGCGGAAAGAATTCTTCGGGCAGCGCAAACAACGCGAGTTCATACCCGACAGCAAAAAGGATGATGGCTATTGGGACCGGCGTCGGCGTAACAACGAGGCCGCCAAGCGATCACGCGAAAAGCGCCGCTTCAATGATATGGTGCTCGAGCAACGTGTGGTTGAACTCTCCAAAGAAAACCACGTGCTAAAAGCACAGTTGGACGCAATTAAAGAGAAGTACGGCATCTGCGGCGAGACTCTTATCAGCATCGACCAGGTCCTGGCGACACTGCCCACTTGTGACCAGGTGCTGTGCGTCACTAAGCGCAGCAAGCTGTCGGGCGGCGCGTTGTTCCCGCCCGCGCCCCCGCCGCCGCCTCCCGCGCAGCCGGCTTCTCCGCCGTCCCCGCCGCCGCAGAGAGCACCGGAGCCCTACCAGGAGCGACTTCCCGCCCCCGAGGCCTACTACCCCCACCCAGCACACTATGAGCCCCCTGGCTCAGTGCTTAACCTGTCTCGTTCCCGTCGCGCGCTATCCCCGTACGAGCTGTCATCGCTGTCAGGCTCGGGCGACGAGACAACGGAGCAGTACGCGCCGGAGAATAACTGCCTGCCATTAAAGCTTCGCCATAAGTCGCACCTCGGCGACAAGGATGTCGCCAGCGCGCTGTTGTCGCTGCAACATATCAAGCAGGAGCCCGGACCGAGGTCTTCGCCCTCTTGGGACGGGGAAGGCTCGAGCGACGAACGGGACTCTGGCATCTCTCTCGGCGTGGAGTACCGGCCACAGCGTCCCGACGATCGCTTAGCGGAGGAAGAAGATGCCCACCTGAAAGCAGAACTGGCCCGACTGGCCACCGAAGTGGCCACGCTCAAAAACATGATGCATCAGAACAAAGCGCGAGTACATGACCACTGAGCGCCCGCCCACGCGCCGCACCAAGTTACCACGTTGTAAAGAGATCATTTATATTTGTACGCGCAGCTGCCCGCGACCAAGTCGCATCCAATCCTTCCTAGTAGTTTTACGTGTCGCGCCGGACGGGACCGGCGAGTCGGTTCGCAGACTTTTCGAGCAGATAAAACTTATCTACTCAGTGATAGATATAAAAAAATGCATTTTTAGTGGTGAGCTATGTATAATGTATGTTATGTATAAGTAAACAGTAGATCTGTTTCATCTATTCGAAGACTCGGTAGTGAAAATCGATGGCTAAAGACTAAGTTCTGTCTAAGTGTTAGATGTAAGTCGATGTAAGTAAATTTAAGTCCAACATAGATTATTTAAAAATACCTTTATGTGTATATCTTTCTCGATCGGAATGCCCGTTAAGTTCCAAACCAAAAAAATTCTGAGATAGATCCTCGTATGCTGTCATGAAATCGCAAAATAGTTTTAAGGTTTCACTATGCCCTATATAATGCAAAGTATTGATCAGATTTAAGAATACCAGTGCCTTTGACAATACATACCTACCTTTAAAATAGCTATTTAATATAATATTTTTGTACAATTGTTAAAAATTTCCATGATTTCTCCAAGATCCCATGTAATATAGGTCAGCTATACCCTACCATTTGTTCCCGACATGATCTCGGATTCTGATCACTTCGAAAATTGTTTATATTGAATGCAAAGCGTTTAATTTTTCAATCTGCGTTAATACTAAATTAACTTTACCAAACTGAAATGTCGAGAAAACTTGGTTGGGAAATATATAATGTATCAGATCCTAAGAAGGCTAGATCGGAAGTATTTCAGTTGTATTGTAAGTGACTACTCCTGGTGATGCCCTAAAGGGCACGTGATAGGACTGATGGGAGTTATACTAAGTATTTATTTATTCGGACCCCGAAAGAGGATTTACAATTTATATCTTTGTATAAGAGACTATACGATATGAATAAATTGTGTACATTAAAATTAAAAACATGAATTTTATTTTACCTCGCCCCTACTAATTAGGAAACTATTAATGTTAAATATGGCAAAGAACTGAGACTTGCAATCGCAGGTTTGATGGAATACAATCATATATAATTCATACTTTGAGTATTAATTATATAGGATTGTCACTGCTCACAAACAAGTTTCCAGAGGATGGGCAGGAGCGTCTTCTGCGTACCATAATACCACACCGCGATCGCCAACCCGCCTGCCAAGCGTGGCGATCATGTTATATCCCCCCATATACATATATAGATATATATATATTTGGGAGTGACCTATGTCTTGCAGTGGGTTGGAACGACCACTAAGATGATAACAAGTAATCTTATATTAACATTTTTCATACAGAAATTTATTTAGTATCTACTAAACAAATTCATAAAAGCATAAATGTCAGATCTTCTAACGTTATGATGAAAAAATATTAATATTGGAAAAAGTTCGTGTAAAATTGCCGCAAAGAATATGAATAATATAAATATCGATAATATAACAGGGTAAGGATAGAGTTCATTAGTTATTTATATGAAAATTTGAAATAATTTTTTTTAATATTCACACATTTACACTACAATATACGGGTGCCATTTCTTTGATGAGATTTTGCCACCTTGTAGGTAGTGATATGATGCCATTGGCGTGGAAATGTTGAGACTTCTGATCACAGAACGCGACAAATAGTTGTTTCAGGCCGTTGTTGCCTAAAGAATTCTGAAAAGACTGAAACAGGTGGAAATCTGAAGGAGTAATGTCAAGTCAATTTGGTGGATACGTAATCACCCCAAACCAAACTTATTTTTGCTGAGTGGCTAACGACGATTGATTAGCATTATCACGATGAAAAATCACATTAATTCCAGCATTTTCTTTGCAAATTATTGCTTTAAGGTAGTCTAAAAACTAAATCAACAATACCTTAAGTAAGAGCAGCCTTGCGGTGGAAGACTGAGATTTGCAATCGTAGGTCGCGGGTTTGATTCCGGGGTTACACACAGTCTTATATAACTTACCCTTTGTCCATTAATTATATAAAATTGATACCACCCTCAAACAAGTTTCCTGAAGATGAGCAGCAGCGTTCTCTGCGTATCATAATACCCCGCATCATAGACTTCTTTGAAGGGGGCCTTTGCCTTGCAGTGGGCATCTATGGGGACGTCGACGAAACAATACCTTTCCGAAGCCATACGTACTTATCTTATCTATTATAAATACTAACATGCAGAAGAGTAAACAATGCCATTATATGTCATGCAAATATTTATTTAAAAATTTGACTTAAAATAGGTTGATTAAATAATCAAACCCGGTAAATACTCCAAGATAGCACAGTTTCCTACCAAAATTTCAGCGACTTGGCACGGAGTTCAGGAGAGCACGCGTCGAGAGAAAAGTGGCCAGGCTTACGTAAGCAAGATCTAAAATAACCAAGACCTGAATATGTGGAAATATTACGACTGAATGGTAGACTTAAGTCGAACATATTCTACAGGCGTTTCTTGTATTATTCATTCAAACTTAAAAAAAATTATAACTATAATAAAAATATTGTCCGGAACACCATTCACTTTGAAACATAAAATTCATATGCGCTAAAATTTCGATAGCTATGTAGTCTTTAATACCGGAAATTTTATTACAAACTAGCTCCAATCCCCCTTGCTTCCTGTTGCCCACACTGCCTTTGGCGGTTGTAATTTCATGAAAACCACTACTGGCAATCCTTAACATGTCAAACAAAATATTCGAGGTATAAAACTTGGATACCATAAAGAACATTTTGAACACAAACATTTGAGATTTATGTAGAATCCCTTCTTAGTTATTCCAACAGAAATATTACCTAACCTGTAACCTCTAGACCTTACGATTTTAGGTTTTTCTTTATGGTTCCGAATATATTGCGATGAGTCATAACATTGGTGGAAATGTCTTATATATAGGACGACTAGTTATTGGTATAAAAGCTGAATGTTTCGCTCGTTTGTAAGCAAAAAAGCTTACCCTTTTTACACTTACTTTTTTTTACTTACTTTACACCTTGCTATATCACATTGTCTTTCGTTAAAGTCGTATCACCGATAGATTTATCATTGTATAATTCATTTAATTAAATTATTATCCACTCAGGATCATCAACAGTGTCCACTTGTACATAATAAAAAAATGTCAAAGGGGTCTTATTAATGAAAAACTACAATCAGATTGAGCTCCCTTATAATGTTATTCTTCATTTTAAAGCTAAGAGGACGACTTAAGATCTGAGAAGAACCTAGAACAAACTCTGATTTTTTTGGTTACTTTCACAATGTCATAACAGGCTACTTTATTGAATATATTGTATACTTATAAAATCTTTCATACTATGACAGAATTTTTCTTCAAGTGTTTGCTTAATAAGCTACCTAAATATATTGCAAGATCATTACTGGAGTATGTCATTTCAACCGCAGGACGTCCCCTGCTGCACATAGGCCTCCCCTATTGATTTCCATTAAGACCTGTTGGAATTGGCTTGCAACCAGATCAACCAAACAAATAATATCTAATAGATTCAGGCGTTAACTTGCGGAAGTCTATCCTAACTAAGAAAGGGACTAATATATAGCTACTTTCGCTATGCAGAAGTAGTCGTGCAGTGAAGTTCACCGCCCGTCAGCCTGAGTAAACTCGGTGTTTGGCACTAGTCGGTGTAACATCTCCTGAGAATGCCCCTTAGAGGGGTGAAACACGTGATAAGTGAATTAACGGTGGTAGTTGTGTTTCGCATTGTTTGCCGCACGAGCATTTATCAACATGATGGCGGGCGGTGCACTTCATTGCACGATTACTGCTGCATAGCGGAAGTAGCTATATATTAGTCCCTTAGTAAACCAATAACAAAGTCGTCTGTGCAACTTGTGACCTCCAGACCTCCTACACTTGCGGGTCCTTTTTTTCAACAAAGTCTGCGGCTTTGATAAATGACATTTTTTTAAAAAAATTAAAATACTTTGTTGCCCCGATGAACAATATCTACGACTTATTCAAGGAAATAACTAAGAATAAACTCATAGTAAATTTGTATGCAGTGCGAGAGGTATAAAAGCAAAACTTCTTTATAACATGCTGAAGAATATAAGCTCATTTCTAGAACGGGCTTTCAGAGCAACATTGGTAGGATATCGTCATATCCATCCCTACAGACTTTTTACCACTAGATCCACCGCATCACAATAGAAAAACTTAATTATATTTATTGTTATTTCAGAGGGACTATTTTCTACAGGATGATTGTTTAAAGAGGTGAACATACAGCTCATTTGTCAGCAGAAACTGTAAAGCTATTACACTTGTTACCAATCAACTATAGAGTGATCACTTTTAATTATATTACATTTATTTATGCTTTTTATTAGAATAATACAGGCCAGTAACTTCTGGCAGTACATAGTCTGCAGGGAAAGATGGTAAACAATAATTAATTTTAATATGTAGATATCTGAATTTTGAAAATACTTTTAACGTTATTTTTTGTCTCCAATACTATTGATTGTGGGCGAGGTGTACCATATATCAATTGACTACAAATTAGCTATACATTAACCTCTTGCAACTCAAAACTTTTACAAACATCCTGTATAGATAAACAAAATTGACCAGTTATACACAATAAAAAGCTCCGGTTTTAAATTTTAGTTGTCCTATTTTTTAAACTTCACACTATACTGTCACAAAAATTTGGCTAAATTTAAACTTCCCCGTGTCACCTAGGTAAATGCAAATCGTACACAAAACTGCAGACAATCTTAATATATTCGACATTGTTAAAGAGCGCGCAAACGTAAGTGGATATGGGCACGGGCGTACTGCGAGTATTTATGTCAGGTGACCCGGTTACACACAACACACTCGGCTCAGGTATTCTGGCCGTGTCGCGAAATAGGTAAACATCAACCTATGCAAAACATTACGTATCCATTTTAAAAGTACACAAACGCTTAAGATAAGTTTTACGCCATGGATTGATTATTTAGGTCATCATCACCGTCATGTCCGTCGATAAACGCCCACTGTAAGGCATAGGCCTTTCCTAAAATTCGTCAAGATAATCGATCTTGCGCTGCTCAGCGAAGTTCCGCGACCTTTGCTTCGTTGTCGGTCTACCTAATGGCCGCGACCACCGGCTCGTCGTCAATCAGGTTACCTAAAAATCGATAGGTTCAGACATAATTAATAACGTAATAATAACACAATAAGAAAAAATTAAAATACTACATATTAAAATTAATTATTGTTTTCTATCTATCCCTCCAGGCTTTGTACTGGCAGAAGTTACCTGTAACATTCCAATAGCATTTCAGAGAGATCACATTGTACCGAGTTATTGGAAATAGATGTAAGCTTTATAGCTTTTTGCTGATAAACGAGCTATAAAACCATCACTTAAATCTTCACACCTGTAACTAATCACACTGTATTTATTTCAGCAAATATTTCTATTACGGAAATCAAACTTGAATATTAGTTAATAGAGAATAAATTTATTAATCATTAAAATTAAAAAATGTTGAGTCCCGGAGAAAGCTCTTGAGTTTAGTTAGTAAATTTAAAGAGAAGCTCTTTTAGCGCTCTTCAAGCTTCAATCCGCGAAAACTATTTACACCAATAAGGCTAATAGCGACAATCCATCACGAAAACAAAACCTTCGACTTAACTTTATAGGATTTTTTATGGAGCTACCTCAAAGATAGAGTTTACAATATCAATTCCGGAACTCTTGTGAATTCCAAAAATATTCGTAGAGATATCAGCTCAATTGAACAAAATTGACTGCAGCTTGTTACGCAGAACATGACTGCCATTTGAACCGTGAGTGGAACTCGACGGAACACATTTGAATGGCATACTCTTTAAAAAACAAAATTCGCTTTTTTATTCTTTAGTTCAATGATTTTGTTGAAACGTATTTGACACATGTTTTAATAAAATCATTTATATAACATCGTTACATTTTTTATTCATCATTTATTTATTATCTATAGGTAACTACGTATTAAAAGTATCTAAATATAATACTATAGAAATAATTAAAAAAAGCTTAAATAAAGATCAGAGGATCTTGGATTTTTAGTTTACTAACCGTATGGACGGACGACCTTGATAAGTTCGTCGATGGACAAAGTCTATGGGAGAGTTCTTTGTCCAACAATGGATGTCCCATGGCATTTTCCTTAAAAAAATGCTATTTCTGTGGACGAATTTAACAAAAATCACATTATTATTAACTTGATTCTATTAAAATAAAGATTCGTGAAATATAATAAAGTAACAATAATTTAAAGACAAAAGAACTACATTCAGCCACATGAAACTTTATTATTTCAGATAGGTACACATTGATACAGACCAAAAACATCTATAATTATAATGATAACATAAGATAAACTGCTTACATATTTTCGTCTGGTCAAGCTAGACGGATTAATTATTTTTTAAACACTCAAATCTGTTTTTGTGAAAAAAGAAAAAGTATTACATCGTGAAAGAAAAATTTTTCAGTTACTAAAAAAGGTTTTCGCAACATTTAAAGTATTTTTGCGGTGAATAGTAACCGCTTAAAAGTATCACAAATAGAATAACTCATAACGTTACAAAATAACAGGAAATTGCTAAAACCTATAACCACTATCCTTCATTATCAAAACACAAACTTTCTTGTGATAAACTGGTACAAGATAGCTTCTGTTTTTTTTTTTAATAATTGAAGATGCTAACCCTAACTTGGAGGACCCATTAATGCTGTCGATAACCAACCAGTCACGTTGGAAACGAAGTCAGATCGTACATCACAGGAGACAGCAACCTTCGATCATATTGGACAGAAACATTGGTGGAGTTTCTTCCACCACGTCTTCTTTTAGCGCTAACGCTTTCCAAAGTGGTAGTAGTGATATTACCTAGGCAACATCAACCACACAGGCGAGATTCGGCCCTCTCAGGTGCCTTTATGTCGGAATACTAAGTGGGTATTAACGACAACCCAAGCCAAGTAACCTCGTGGGGCCTGGTTACTTCATGGTCTAAGAGCTCGGCGGCCTCCCAATCCAATAAAATAGTATTATGTAGCCGCTCGAACTGAGCTCCAGCTTCGCTACTTTAAAAGAGGCTTTGGCTAGGCGCCCTTTGCGCCCTGCCACTTTAAACCCGTGGAATCTAAAAATGATATTTGGGCAGTAGCAATAGTCCGGTACAAAAAAACAACCTTTTTTACCATATAGTCTGTGACGCGTATTTACCACTGCTCTTTCGCTAAAAGCCAAATATACAAGCTCTAACCTATTAATTGTTTTTATGATAACTTAATAAACGAAAATTATGGACAGATTTGATCGTAAAAATAAAGGACCACACGAAAACAGGTTTGAGTGTTTACGAAAATGATTACATTTGTTTATTATAAGTTATAAAGGTTTATATTAATACGAATACAATTTTAAAACAAAGTGATAAATGTAAATGTGATGTAACCCACACAATTTTGGGCCTAACACACAACTTATGATTATTCATTTTCGCGCCTTTTTTATCTGTAACTCAGGCGTCAAATCTCCAAGTTAGCATAGCGGTTGTCAATATTTTTTCGCAATAAAAATGTCAAGGACTCATTATATCACTTATTGTACAGATTAAAAACAACAACAATTTGTGCTCGCGATTATAATACTTATAGTTATAGAGATAAAGGTTACATTGGTGTACTTAAATAATTTAGTACATTAAATACAGGGACATTTTATAACGATTTCATCGTTTAACAGATTACATCATTTCTGTGGACAACTATCACTACAATAGACATTAAATATTATAATTTTGAATTTATAAGAATAACGAAATTTTTATTTTAAAAAAGAACTCTGTTCTAAAAATTCAATTCTTATAAATTCCTAAATAATCTAAAATTTACAACAAAGAAAATAAACATTTTATTCACCGGACAAAATCAATAGAGTACTTTCAACCTCACTTTTCTATGTAAAATGTATGTGTCTGCTACACACTTTATTAATAGTAAATAAAATTAAAGATGTGTTTACATACGACCACTTTTTTAAAAAGTGGGAGTAAAAATTTTCGTATTCAAAACTTTAATTTTTGTTATCTTCGTCCGTTCGTTTGACAAACAAGACCGTTTAAATCAATCAATCTTCATGGCTTTCAGATGCCATCGTTTTGCGAACAACACTCCAAGTCACAAAATGAATAAGGATCAATGTAAGAACACACCAAATTGTTGTATAAAAGTCAATCTAATTATATGTGAAGTCGTAATTAGCATAAACAAACAATAATCACAGGAGGAAAAGGATAAAAACAGATATAATCGCATACTTATATCGTTGCCATATCAACCCTGTCCGGCAAATAAACTGTCAACAGTTTTAAACTCGTACCAACTGTCTACCAACCAAAAATAACGCTAAAAGTGTTAATGTTGAAAATAAAATAATAATAAACGTAATTATATTATAAAAAGAAAAAGAGTTTTAAAATTCAAATCACTTCATATTAAAATAATTTCATGTACAAAATAAATTAATATATCATATTTCAAAGTGAGCACTTTATTCCAAAGGAGTAGTTGGCCATAGATGTATAAGCTATTAAAACTTTTTCACTCATAACACGGGGCTTGTAATCAATTATTGATTTATTGCTAAAATGTTGATTTCAATCATCTGCACATGATTAAGTCTCTGAATGATTGGATTTTTTTTTAATTTTTATTTTTAAATCGTATTATGTCTCTTTTTGGTTGGTTTACGTTTGGCTAAAAACGCAAAAACAATTCTAATCACTTTAAATTTTTAATCACAGTGAGAATATAACGAACGAAGAAATTATTAAAGAGAAAATATATTGCATAAACAGCTACATGTTTAGGTACATTAGCGCAATTTCGTATATGTAATTACTATATGTATATTATACAGGAAACACCAAATAAAGGCAATTATTGTTTTGCCATTTACAATAACGTCTCTTGTTGAACCTTATTGGAGTAATGATACATTAGAAAGAACAATTCTTTATAATAGTTCACTTTAATGGATATGCTGATGTTATAAGATTACACATATTAAATACATTTTAATATTAACTATCTATCTAACCATGATTTCAAGTGATTTCTACGTACATAATGTAACATACGCAAAAAATTTTATCACAAGCTTAAAAATTGCATAAATAAGCTTTTATAAATGATGGCATGCACGTCCGTTATTCACGATGTCAGATAGCAGAATGTGGTTCTCACTGCTCGAACTACCCGCGGTATCGCATACGTCTACTTCAGTACGCGAGAACGGGACCGCAGTTCACTCGAGCAGTGGGCTGTATTTCACTCAGCGGTGAGGCTGGGAATCATCTCGCCGCAATCGAGGGGATGCGAAGTTTGTAGAATGGATTGTGAGATTGGAGGGGCTCGAAGTTTAGCAGAACTAAGCTCGTTGCTTTGTACCCACAGCTCCAACTGGAATGTAATTTTTTAATACCGTAATAACAAATGATTGTTAATTAACCATCATTTATTCATCATTTCAGACGTAGGATGTCCTCCGATGAACAAGAACCTCTCCCATAAATTTCCAATAAGGTCGGTTGAAAGTGGCCTGCATCTGACGCCTTTCGTCTGTTCTTGTGAATGTCCTTCTGAACGTCTTACGTTGCGCATGTTGGTCCATTATCTCCACACCAGAACCTTACAACCCCAGCGGTCAACGATACGGCGTGCTATGTTGCATGCTGACTGCCATTTTTACTTATCAACCCGACAGGCTACGTCAGCTACTTTTGTTCTTATACTCGTATACGGAAGTCTTTATTCCTAATTCAATCTAGTAGAAAAAACTCGACCATAGCTCTTTCTGTGGCTTGAGCTGCGTGCTTCCTTGTAGCCCAAAGTAATTGTACAGAACATTAATTCTAAATTATGATCTAAATACAATACATAAAACGAAGAGTTGGGCAAGTCTTTAACCTAAATAACATTTGATATTATGTGCTTGTAAAATGTAAAGAGCAATAGTTTTAAAATACAAAATATTACTCACCACCGCCTTTGTGTTCATTACAATAACATTTAGTTCATGTCCCATTTTGATTTCACTAGGAACCTACCAAAAATCCTTATTCTTTAATATTGTATTAATTTTGGTTTCGGGAAGTATTTTGGAGATAAGTTACCCGGATCTCAAGGATGGTGAAACTGTGTTTTGTGAGGTTCCTACCTACTAATACCTCCCTAAATCCATATAGCACGCAGAAGAGGTGGCGACTGGGGCCTAAAATTTCTAGAGTAAAGACCACCGAAAGGGCCTGCGCAGCGCAGGACGTCCCTAAGGACAGACAACTTTGTTAAGGTCTTCGAAAAACGGTGAATGCTGACCGATCTTTTTTAAAATCTATGGGAAAGGTCTATGTGATGATGAAACCTCCGTGGTAAGTCCCTTGAGTGTGTTTTGGAAAATCACCTTGCACAGCAATACGAAACCGCTTCGTGTTATTTTGTTCGGGGCTTCATACATCATCACACACAGCACACACACAGGGGACACAGCATCTTTAATTTCTGTTCGATTCTATTTAGGTACGCAACCTATGAATATCTACGTCAGTGACTGCATATCACTCGGATTATGGCCCTAATTTGGTTGGCTTAGAAACTCACCTCTTCCGGCATCTTGGCGGGTGTTGGCTGGCAGGTCCCGGCGCAGTGCAACTGGAGCAACAGCTCTGCTATGGCGGCGGCCGAGGTGTCAATGACCCGCTGCCGGCACACTGCCACTGCGTGCACAAACCCGCCCGGCCCCACGAACTCGTGCTCCATGAACAGCGTCTTCTCATCCCAGTACACTGCCTGCCGAGGTCACGAGCGGAATATGTTTTTACCCAGATTCACTTAAACTTACAAATAAATTAATTAATAAGGACAGAACATATTAAAAAATAAATATTCATGAACAAGCTGAATACAGCCAGAAGCCTGACACAGTGATGAAAATAAAAAGAACATAATATGAGGAAGCCCTTTAAAAGTTTTCACAAACATAAAGAACAGTATAAAGCTATGTTGGCCGTAACGTAAATATACAATTCTGTTATCTACATTTTAAATAATTTCAATATCAATGACACTGCAAATTATTACAGAAAAGTATGAATAGTTTGCAAATGATAAAAGTGAAAATAAATGTAGTTTAGACGTAAAGAAGATATATTTGTGAGACATAAGCAACAAACATTTGATATTGTCAAAAGTTTGTAAAAATAATTCATATTTTTAACTTCCGATAACAAGGATAGGCAGGCTTAAGTCGATTCAACTCATAAATACCTGCTGCAAGGCATAGGTCTCCCTCAAAGATATCTAATGGAAGGAAATATACCATCATCGCCACGTTTTCCATGCGAGTTGGTGATCACAATGTGGTATTATGCTACGCAGCGGACCCTACCGCTGATCCTCTGGAAACTTTTTTTATGAGCATTGGCAACCAGTTATAATTAATGCACCAAGTATCAATCACGTAAGATTGTATGCCGGTAATTGAACCCGAAATCTACGATCGCAAGTTTCAGTCGTCTACCGCTGGGCTACACAACAACATTATTTAAGACTATAGTTTAAATTTATTTTAACCCTAAAAAAACAAATTGAATTAGATTATAATTCTTTTATCCTGTAAAATAGCGTTAAGTATAAAATAATCTATTGTAAATTTTCTATTCTGAATGTACATAGCTATGGAAGCATCCTAGACTCAACACATATTTATTGAAAAAAAAAATTATTATACTTTGGCTGTATCTTGTGTGTACCCTATGTTTAAATAAAAAATAGCCTATTACTTATTTAAACCTGTTGATGATATTTTTCTTATATTTGTAAGTTCTTCGAAAAAGTTTAATCGAAAAAATATTACATGTAACAGAGTACATTACAACGTATACATAAAAACGTAAATCAATAAAGTATTAAATATAAATATAACGCTTATATTTTACCTATTTTCATATAAAAAGGCGACAGACGTTTTTTCGGTGCATATTTTCAACAAAAACTTTCACCAATGATTTTTGTTGCATGGTCTGGTCTTTTAGCGGAGATAATTTGCGTTAGTATAGGGGAACCTTACTTTGGAAGTAATCTTGAACGTTGTGAAGGGCTTGAGATAGCGACGGTAGCGGATGGTAGCCGCTGCCTGGACCACGGCACCTCCAGCTGCCTTGATGTTGGCGTAGAGACCAGTCCGCTCGTAGAAGTCAGCGCGAGCAAAGTCCAGCTCACGAAGGTACCGCGCGTTGTTCATATGGTACAGCAGTGTGTCGATGTCGTTGAGAAGGCACCAGGCTGCAAGCGGCAAGCACTTAAATACAACAAATAACTCTAATACACATACATAAGCATTTTAGCCGTCTATTCAAAGGTCATCACACGACCTGGTTAAGATCGGTAGATGCTTAATGAAGACTTCTAATCGAACCTTTTATAAATCTACGGGGAAGACCTATGTCCAGCACTGAACGCCCATCGGCTAAACTGATAATTGTGACGTTGATTTTGGTGCGATAGTTATTAAAATCCTTTATTAATCTCTACACTTGAAATGACTAAATAAATTTTAATATATAATCAAATATTGGTAACTATAAAAAAGGTACAGTTATGCGATCATAGGTCGCAGGTTCGATTCCCGGGATACAATCTCATATAATTCATAGTTTTTGAGATGATTGATTGATGAGATTGCCTCTGCTCGCAAAACAAGTTTCCAGAGGATGGACTGCAGCGTCTTCGAAGTACCATAATAGTAATTGCGATCCAGTATATTAATAGATATCTTTGGTGGAGGCTGTGCATTGCAGTGGGCTTCTATGGGCTGAAACGGCAATATAAGGTTTCTTATACCATGGTTGGTACAGGAAAATTTATATTGTCGTCATGGTATTTATGTTCCATGTAATTCATCAGAGACGATAACACAACACATCTGAAGAGATGAAGACAATTTTATTTACCATGTGCTTCAAGCCTATTTTGTTCATAGTAATATTAAATATTCGTTTAGCTGAGTAGAGATCAGCTAAGAACGGAATAAAAAAAAAAGATATAATTATTGGATTTTATGAAAATAACACCGACAAAAGAAATGTTAACGGAATTGAACGGTGACAGATAGTATTAAGTATAGCACTTACAAGAAACTTCTGTAGTCTCCAAGATGCAGGCCTTCTTCCGAAAGTATCTGGCGCGCGCCACCGTGTACATCATGCGTGCGAAGTACGCCACGTCCAGAGTCCCGTAGAGGATCAGAGTGCCAGCTACCATAGCGGCGCCCCATCCCGGAAGACACACCGTCCACATTGCTTCGGTTTTATCTATATAAAGGGTGATTAGTTATATGTGTACATATATATAAATATAAAAAATATGTGTGTGTGTGTATTTATATACAGCTTTCATGGTTTTAAAGGGGGGTGATTTAAGTGAATAATATTTTTCACACTCTAATCTAGGCTGCAAATTCGTGAAAACTTCCTGACACATCGCTTGTAGAATAGCAAGCGTTGCTTCGCGTATGTTTTAGAGCTGGGCATTCGTTGTCAGTTTATTGGCATAAACATGGCTTTTCAGGTGCCCGCAGAGATAAAAATCCTGTGACGTGATCTGTTCTCCAGGGAGGCGGCTGAATGTCCCCTCGACACAAGAAGTTTTCCAATCAACATTTAATTTACAAAAGCTAAGCAGTCATTGAATGCATGTGAAGTCGCGCCATCTTGTTGGAACCAAACCCTGCTGTAGTAGGCCTCAGAACTATGCAGTTGTAGAAAGAAAAAGTTATCCAACATTTGAATTCACATGCCTTTTCGGCTTACCCATTGCTAATACTAATGACCGATGCAGGTTTTATACAATATAAATTTGCGGTGCTAGAAACGCACGTTAAAAACGTGAAGTTCATAGCGAACTGCAAATGCTAATTTACAAAAGTCATTAAATTTCATAGATAGCGAGCTCGTTTCCCGGAATACAATCCCATATAATTCACAGTTTTTACATTAATTATATATGATTGTCCCTCCTCACAAAACAAGTTTCCAAAGGATGGGCAATAACGTCCTCTGGGTACTAATATAATATTTATAACAACATTTTAAGTTTCTGCTCAATTTTCAAAAAAACCTTTTCAAGTTGTGATTTAACTAAAGGGCAGGTTATTTTTTTAATTTTTACGTTTTCTTTTTTATACGTATAGATTTTTCTTTTAATTCATGTCATAAAATACTACTGGTTTGTAATATATCCACGTCATCAAGTTCTCGTATATCTCATAATGTCATCTTCGAAAGTTCAAAGTAATCAAATAATTTACCAAATATTCACTTCAGTTTTATTATCAATAACTTTCGTTATAGCACACTGGTTTGTTAAGCATCGAGTTATTTAAAATACATTTAATGTAAATTAAACAAACAAAAACCATTTGAAGGAGTTATTAATGAAAGTACACCGAGAGCTAACAACATTTCCTTCAAGGATGTCGTTAAAATGTAAACTCATTACACATAAAGACTTTAGATGTTAGGAAAGGCCAGACCAAATTTTAAAAATATCGTACCATTTAAAATATTCCCACTAAGCGCCTGTGACTTTTAAATCGCAAAATGACAATTCAACATATTGCTATTTACTAATTTCTTGTTAAATGTAACTGCAGCATATTATGTGTTATTACGAGTAGCTCGCGGATTCTGAATTCTATATACTAAGCCCTCTTGATCCGAAGAGTAATAAAATTATCTTTTTAGGAGGACTATAGTAGTAGAAAGTTCAGACAGGACTTACACTACTGCACGAGTAATATTTGCTGATTTTTTTCAAGTTTTCTTGTCCGCGTCATTATCAACCCGTCTGATGGAAAGCCACGATGTGGTCGAAGATGAGGCAAAAAAACTCAAACTCTTATAGACTTAAAGACTTAAGATTGAGACCTCTTGAGGAAACGTAGCTCGAGAACGCCTGGGTTAGCCTCGGTTCAGGCCGCTGCATATATTGTTACCGTTTCACCGGATTGGTTTGTATTGTTAACTTTATATGGTTATTTATACACCGCGGGAAATTATATCATAAGGGTTTCGACAGTCGCGGCTTGTAGTCGCACGTTGAGTCAACGCGGTGTCTCGTTGGAGCAGCGTTACCAGAAATGCGTCATCTGTTAAGGCGGAGTTCTTAAAGGTTAGTCAACCTTGTAGTCAAGTGACACGTCACGTATTACAATCGTGATCTCTCAAGATGTGATGTACTGATATTCAGTAAGATACCTGAAGGTATGGGCAGTCTCAATACCCTTCAGTTTCAAGCATATCACATGAAGACAGTGCTAGTTCTTTGTCGCCCCCTGATATGTTACGGTGCAGCATTTGACTGTTCTTAGAGTAGATGTTTCTAGTGATAGTGGAATGTAACGGATCCGTCGCTTAAATTCGTACGGTGTCATGTTCGGTTCAAAGTTGGACGCTGTGGCTACCAGTTAATAAGGGTTTTTTTTATTTATTAGAGATATTTAACATTGTCTTTTTCAATACGAAGGTCTGAACAGAATTTTTTTTAATAAATAACAGACACGAATTGTTTCCAGATGTAATACCGAAAGACGTAGCCATGTTTCTTAAGAATTTTCCAACATATTTCAAAATTTAAGATTGTAGAAATAAGATAAAACAGCCATACCAGAAATCGTAATAAGTACACATCTGAAAATATGTTTCTACTAAAAAGTTATAGGCATGCTGAGTTAACATCAAGTTATATGTCAATATATATAGTATTGAAAGACATTTTCTCGATAGACATATCACCGAGGTATATATTTGGGGAATGCCAACAAGACAAATTTACCGACGTTTTTTATATACGTAGTACTTTGTTAAATACTCAGTAAAACAACCTAACCTATATTTGTTTTACTATAATAAATTATCATATTTATATAAGTATTAGAAAACTAGCAGATTTCAATATTAATCTTTTAATTTGGGGATGTTTCCGTCCATCACCCACGAAATGTCCGCTGGCGAAATGATCGTCGGAGTATTATCACAAACTTTACCAAATACTGAAAATTTTGCGGCTCTCAACATTTTAATTCAAATCTTGTGTGTGTAGTGATAACATTCTTTATGATTTTAGATTTACATTTAATCTAAAATCTAAATTTGGTAACGCCGACATACAATCATATATAATTCTGAATATATACCGTTAACTACTTATTATATATACTATCTATATCACTGATGCTAAACGAAGACAAATAGACGATATTCATTTATTAATAATCATATTAATAGCTATAGGCGTCTATCTATTATAAAAAGTAAACTCACCTTTAAACGCCGACGATTTAAATTACCATAGTAAGTATGGATAAATAAAAATTAAAAGTCAATTTTTTGCACGGAATATAAATGTTATAAACGGAATAGATTATTTAAAATACATTTAAAACCAAAAACTTAAGGAATAACACAAAATAACCTCGCAGCAAATGCAATAGACTTTTTCACGTACAAAATTTTAAGTGACATGTTTCCAATGCGCGCGCAGTTCGATCCGTTTTACTCTGACGTATCGTTAATATTACTAGAATTTGGGGGATTTTAAACCTTAAAATTGTTGGAGTAAGGTTAAAGATCAAACTATAAAGAATAATAATAATTGCCCTATATAGATTATAGCCGAATAAAAAATATTAATATAATTATATTAATAAATATTTATTTTATTATACTTCAAATAAAAGTCGCCTCTATGAATTACGTTTTTTTCTCACTTAGTAAATTTACAGATAACAAATTACATTTTACGGAACTAGAGTAGATTTCGGACTTACAAAAAAGCAACACAATATTTTCTAAAATTTATTTGCCGAACGCGCTTTTTAACACGCAATGTGTAAAAATGCAGAAATGAAGAACTATTGTAAAGAAGCCTTTACAGGCATCCGCATATTTTTTTACAAAAGTGTGCATATAATAATCCTATCATTTTTGTCATCACCTTCTTGGTGAACGAAACATACCGGCTTAGTCATTTTACTGCTGGATATTCCGATGTATGATATTACTGACAGAGAAACACAACATACAGATTAAACAGAAATAAAAGTAAAAATGCCAAATTAAAAGTTAAATATCTATAATGATAAGTAAATGGGAACAATCAACTTAGGGGAGAGAATCTGTAACTAAAACAACGAACACAGCTTAGAAACTAACAAAAATCTTCTATAATCCTAAATAAATAACCATTTCGTATTCACGGTTTCTATATTCGCAGCATATTTATGGAACCTATACTCCGCGAATAAAGAGCTTTTATGATGTAATGTAAATATATATTATAATATATATATTATAATATATATATTATATATATATACGCTTAAAGACCTGCATAGTTATATAATAGTAATTGTAATAAAAGTAATTAATATTGTGTATATTAATAGATTAAATTTCTTTTGTATCTTTAAGATAAATTAAATAAAATACATTAGTTTGTTCAAAGGTAAACAGTTTTTTTATACGGTTTTCTTTTAAATCGCTTCTGTCGTCAGCAACTAAGAACAATACACATACAGTACTGCACAATAAATTCTTAATGCCCAAACATAGGGGGCGTAATGCCTTCCGAGGCTCCAAATATATTTCTCGTGTTATGGAACCTTTGTACGCTTTTATTTATTAATTTATATTCATTCACGTAACATAATTTACTGTAATCACTTGGTGGCCGTAGATAAAACACGTCACTTTAATTTCACCTTTTATAACTTGTTCACTTATTCTCGGTTGAAGTTGTTGCTGTTGGCCCGAGGGCTTTAACAGCTTCATCGGAGCCGAGTTCACGGAGCGGAAGGGTCCGTGAACTAAATACTTAAAAATAAACAAAGCTGGACGCGCGTGTATCAGTTGCATGAAATCGTTTGCACGTAGTAAAACGCTCTACCTACGGGTGGCCACTTCCTTAAAGCGAGTGTTGGGCCTGTTCACTTGTCCAAGGGTTTCCTAAATATTGCGGGATATCTGCAGTATCTTAACTATAACCGTCACGACCCCTTCCATCCCCCTCTCCCGTGTCACCTTTCCCCAGAAGACCCCTTGAGTATACCAGAAGAACCCAATTTGGCAGAAACTACAATAAGAGTGAATTCCACTGTGACATCATCCCTTAACTTAAACTTTCCTTATGCACACCGATCTGCGCAGAGCCCACAATAAACTCAGCTGTTTTTTGTGATCATAATATCCTTAATACTACTAGTAGAGCAATTTATTTCCAAGCTTTGTTATCACTTCAATGAACCAAAGGATTTTTTGCATGTTTTTGTTTAATAATTTTATAAATATTCTATTGGTATACTCTGTTATACATCTGTCTTTTTTAAATACATTTATTATCAAAATCAATATCATCCATGCGCCAAAAGTATAATGTAAATATTAGTTATTAATATTTCTAGTAACAGTGATCACAAATAAAAATCAAGGTGGAAACCCTGAAGCCATGTCTTTTAAGTTAAAGAAGCTCAACTTGAACATACATGGTTTCTATAAATTAGAGCTGTATAAATGATCCAAAACGAAGCAAAATTTATAAACAAATGAAAAATGAATAAATAACGTCCGGCAAAATAAAAAATTTTGACACACATGTTTTTTTATTTTAGTGACTACAGTTCGCGACGTACACTTACATGTCAATTTTTTTTATACGAACAATTAACTAGTATACTTATCACAATCGATTAAAAGAAAACATTTTTTAGAATATACAGGGCAATGTTACATATATTACCATTACAATGGTTACCGAGGAACATTCCAATCAAGGTCCCATTATACCACCCTACCCAGAGATGCCTTTCTGTTATCCAAATAATAATGAACCCCTAATATATTATCTATGTTCTTCGTCTGCTAAGTATTAAAGGCCGCGTGAAGGTAATTTTACATTGGCGGAGCGTAACACGATACTCGTACACGAGACGCTTTGCGATGTCGGTGACCTCATGTGTATACTGCTGTCTCCGTCAGATATTTTCATCAAGATAAGGACAGCACTACAACGTCCGATCCGACATTTTGACGCTCGCTAGTGACGTGTTAGTTGGGAGAGTGTACACAGTGAATTTTGTTTCATAATATTTTCTAGTTTATTGTAAATAAATATAACCAAGCTTGCAGTCGTTTTTGAAAATGCCTAAAGAATTTAACTACGACGTTATACGACTTATACATTGCGTTCGAGATCGTCCATGTCTTTGGGATAAATCATTGGAAAATTACAAAGACCGTATCGACAGGAGAGCGGCTTGGGAAGAGATTTTTCGCATTGTGGATCCGACTTATGATCAAATGTCACCGAGCAAAAAGAGACTTACTGGTAATGTTTTTATATGTACGTGTCCATTTTAACACGACACGGTATCGTTTAAAATGTTTTAACGGATACGTCATTTATGTAATATTGATTTTTACGTCTTGCGATACTCTTTAATATTAAGGTATCTCCCAGCAACTATATTTAAATTTCTGTGATAGATACTAATTTAAATTAAGGTCTGCATATTTCATCGTTTCTGCCATTCTTTCACTGCTGAATAAAAGTCTCCTCCATAAATTTTCAAAGGTCGGCCTTTAGGAAGCAACCAGGATCCAGCGTCTTACGTCAACCTTAACAAGGTCGTCTGTCCACATAGTGGGCGGACCTCTACTCTAGAATCGTAAGGTCTCAGTGGCTGTATCTGTTCTGCACGCTGTATAGCACGCTCTTTATCGATTTAACGTAAAATTGATTGACCTTTATTTTCATATTGGTGTTGCTTCAACCGACACTCCTAAAGAACTCATATGCCTCGACTCGACCAGATGCTATTGCCTAACTAATCCAACCTTATGTATTTCAGGAGAAATTGTATTAAAAAAGTGGACGAACATACGAGACACATTCGTCAAGACTCTTAAGACAAAAATGGGAAAGCCGAAGAAAAAATACCTTTTGTACGACCATCTAAAATTTCTCACAAAAATAACACCAGAAGTCGAATCCAATGTTGACTATAACATCGACGTGCCTTTATCATTTTTCAAAATAGATAAAGAGGAAAAAGTCTGTCATTCTAAGAGAAAATTCAAAGAAATTGATGAAAGTGAAGAAACATCCACAAAGAAGTCAATAGTCAATGATTGCGATACAAGTAATGATTTAGAAATTCAGAGCATAGATGAGTCTAGTGATCCGAGACTTATGAATGAAGACGAAGCATTTTTTGCGTCGCTACTACCCACCGTTGTTAAGTACAACGAAGATGAAAGACTAGAATTCAGGATTGAAGTGTTAGCATTGATGAAAAATATAAAAGATAGAAGAAAATGGTCGAATAATAATTAATCCGTCGAGTCATTCCGTTCGTGACCACATGTTGCATTATCGAAGCAACTCATAATTCAGTCAAAAGAGACTTTGTGAAGCTGGTTCGGTTTAAAATTGGACGTCAGAAGTTTTTGAATCTGTGATTCATAATGTAAATAAATGTGTTTTTTACTAAAATGTTCATTTAATATGATAGTATATAGATAATTAATTCGGCTTGTTGGAAATATAAATCTTTTATAAAAACATCGATTTTATCCCTATATACATACCAAGCTGTCGAAGCAGTGTGCTATAAAGACAACGCTCTACAATGTCGGTCCTCCCGACTGTTATTATCAGGTTTTAATCCTTATCTTTAACACGGCCACGACCAACGGATTCCTTTCCTACCAGTGGAAAACAGCGGAGCTCATAGGATCCTTAAAACCCTCTAACCCGCAAACAAACCATCGTTCTATCGGCTCTTCAGCCTACTAAAGACTTGTGAATATCTACGAAAGATTAATCCTCTTTCGAATTAGGAGATCCATGGAAGCGAAAGTACTTCCAATTATGTACCCATCAGACGCACCGTACCACAGTGCACATCCTTGCTAAGCGAATTAAGAGGACAATCCCGGGAAACATTTTACTCTACATGGCTAAATCGTTCGACAAAGTCTGATATAGCGAACTTGTGTATGCCCAAGGATCGATCCTAAGACCTGCTATATACACGCTCTATGCCAACAACATACCACGCGTTAAAAGGTATAGAGTTAGTCCAATTCGCAGACGATACCTGCATCTATACTTCTAGCTTCGCTATCAAATATCACTAAATGCCTCCAGATCTCAGCTAACATCCCCGGACAATAATTTGGCGAGAGGGGAAGCGAAATTAATCCTAGCAAAAGTGTGATTATGCAACTTATCGAAGTGCAACCATTCCTTACAAAATCACAATTCACTCATGGACAGTAGGGCCATGGGCAAAGCAAGTTCATTATCCAGGTGTCATCCTCGATAACACTTTAGTGTGGATGACGCTAACGTGCGAAAAAAGCTGCTTTCGTTCTCGTCCCTTCTATCTCCTACTACCCGCAGTAAAATGTCTGTTTAATAAAGTGGACCCTATGAGACTGTAATCACACCCGTTCTTACATACGCAAGCCCGTGATTCGCGCCCGCGTGTCATTCAGTCTCCTAATCACACTAAATAGGATTATGCGCAGAGCCACGGGCGCGCCGCGATACGTGTGTAGTAATTAAGATTTGCTCATAGACTTGGAACTACCAACGATCGCCTAGTTCTTAAAACCGTCATCGACCCATTACTTTAACTCTGCCTCTCAACATACCAAATCGTTGATTTTAGGTACTGCCACTTACAAAACAATCACATCCGGCTCTTAATTCTTTAATTAGTATATTCATTCGAATGAGCTCTTCAAAGGTTTAAATACAGATTGGCACATAAAGACAAAAATAATAAAACCAAAATGCGTTATAAAATACAAAAACTATATGGAAGGTATTGATAGGGCTGACCAGTACCTTAATACCATCCAATATTACGAAAAACAAGAAAGTGGGCCAAATGAGCTGTAATGTATTTGTTAAATTGTACATTATTCAATTCCTATTTAGTATATGACATTCATGATGACGATGTACCTTGCCATATAAAAAATATATGTTACAATTATCACGCTGTTTCATAACTGACAAAAAAAAACAAAAATCTGGAAATGAAGAACCACAACATAGTACATCGAATTCGGCACCACGGATTCCACGATATAAAATTGATCCGCCTTGACAACTTAAGCGCAACTTAATTCGAATAGAAAATAAAGACAAAAAGCTATATGCTCAAAGAAACCGTGTAGTTTGTGCGGCACATAAAAAAAATGGACTTGCTTCAAATGTTAGTTAGTTTTGCAATGCACTTCTTCACCGTGGCGAGTGTTATCAACATCACACTCATATAAATTCTCCTCATAAAGATTTACTTTAAAACATCTTTTGTAATTAGGGTTTAGTCCTTTTTTAATATTACTTGTCGTTTTAAGAGTAAATTATTGCATAAAATATTTCTAGGGTGGAAAACGGGGGGTCGGTCGCCGCGTTACCTAGCATACTTTCGTCAAGATCCCCCGCCTTTAATGTGTGGCATCATATAAAGCATTTCACAGCCGTTCGAAAACCAACGGGCCTTGAGGTCGGCTCGTATATCACAGGGTTCGCTAATCCCCGATTATTCTAGATAGAAGCGTTGTTGGAGTTTCTGGCGGCATTTTCTCTCCCGCTTTCTGTAGTGGTAATAACGTTAGCCAGATAATAGTAACCGATCAAGTAGAGGTTCAGCCCGTTCGGGCAGTCTTAGAATTTTCAGCGGGTATTTTCGAAGAGCAAGTCCCAGCCAAGGTACCGTGGTGGTAGCCCCTAAGCCTAGAAAAGCCCGGCGGCGCTGAAATTGTAGAAAGCATCGGCTCAAGCAGTCTTCGCAGAAAGTCTTCGAGTTTCGCTACTTTAAGAGGTTTCAGATTAAACGCCCTGCTAAGTGGCAGATGTAAACAATATGCAAATTAAAAATATCCAGGAATATTGTGACAAAAGTAGCTAATACTATATTTTTGTTGTTCAGTTTTCATATTAATGAAAGATTTTTAAGTCATAGCACATCCAGTGCTGAACAAAGATCTCTCCGTAGATTTCCAACAGGACCTGTTGGATGTCAGCATCTTCCTAACTGGAATGGTTCAGAGACGTGAACGAGCCAAGTCCTTGCCGATTAGCAAATAAGGATAATAGTATATCGATATGTAGAAGAAACGCGGCCCAAAGAGAAATACCCTGTATTGCAGGAACAATGTAGCTGTCTTATGTATTACAATTTGATTGTAAAATATTTAGAATCTCTTTTTAAGTTTAACATATGAATCTAATTTTTATTAAGTTACATAAACATATGATGTAATGATATATATTATAGAATGTGTACTGTTTAAAAAATAGTAGTAATTTTTCGTGAAGTTTTTATTTTGGCAGTTTCTTACTTCATAACATGCAGTTTCGAAATAAAACAAATGTGGATTCCTTTTATTTAGCTTCGGACGCCTGTTTTTTAACGCATCTCTAAAAATTACAATACTGTATTTTGAAGACTTGAGACCGATGAAAGACTGATTAAACGTTTTATGTTCTGTATAATATTTTATTATTCGTAACACATATGTACAAAATATTAGACGTATCACTAATACATTTAATGAAATTGAGAACTCATCTACCCAATTTGCGTAAGTCGTATGGAATTATCTACATTATATAATATGAAAATATTTAGTGCTAAATACAAGTTATGATTAACACCAATATGAAACCAAGAGGCAAGTGAGCAGTTTTTAGCTTATATTGTTTTATTTCCATCAAACAAATCTTCGCACAATTAACTCAGTCTTCCCTAACCCCATTTAGATTAACCAATAAAATATAACATTAAATATACCATTGTTTACACAAAACATTTTTCTAAAAAACTTCTTGAATAAATTTACAATTAAAATAAAATACGTGTGTAATAGATAAGTTTTAATGGCCATTTTCGTCTGTAGCACTTTGAAAATTACATAATCGTAAATCAAACTTAAAGTTTTTTTTATCAGAAATAAAAAATAATCACGAGAGAACCTATCAAAACTCAAAATTTAGTCTTTTGATATCTAAAAAATTTAACAAAAACGCATTGTGATTATCAATATAATTGAAGGTATATCAACCTACAATATGTCCGAACAATAACAACTTACTGGATAATATAAAAATTTGAACCTTACGTTTAAAAATGGCGGAACAATTGTTCATCGCCGTTGCAGAGAAAAATAAACACGTTAAATTTTTTTCCAAAAATTTCTCAATTGGCTCGCTATCAAACACCTCAAGCCCGCCCGAGTGGTGGACCACGGCGTGTACAGCTCGCCTCGCCACATCCGTGAACATTACCTAATATCTCTATCTTAAGTCTACTAATAACGTCCTCGACTAACGTTTTTAACCCGCCTTACAAATACACGAACATTTTACAATTCACTATAAATGCGTTCGCGCACAACCGTACCTCTAAATTCACTAAATCTTCATTTATTCATGACCCTATCCTCTCCACTCTGTCGTCCGCTCCCCGCGTCCTCCTATTTACAATTTCGAAATCATCGACGGCGAGAAACGTTACATTAACTTCTTTTTTGCACACAAATACATCTCTATGTGGATTAGTAATATTCAATATCTAATCTGCAATCTTATATACAAAAGCGGGTAGAATACTGCACGAATCACGGCTCAAAGCCTCCACAACCAGTGAATACGTCCACTGGTTTCAATACTAGGATGTACATAGAGTATAGTGACTAGACGGTTCCCGAAGCAACAATTGGCGGGAGAAGTTATTTACACCATTAACACTATGGATATCAAATTCACACTAGCTTACCACGTAGCTACTGATAATTCTTAATACAGCTTAACGCCCTCTGGAAAACTAAAGTGAAGCGACAGTGCCGCCGACTTGGCACGGGAACGAGTAAACAAAAAGAATCTCAAAAACACTTAACGCCCGACATTAAAGCTCGCGTCGTCTATTAAATCGATTTGTGCATAACCATGGAAGTCGCTTAAACACTATGCGAATATAATACAGTATTCAAAAAGAAAAACAAATTTAAAAATTACAAAATATTGGCTCCGTGTGAAGTGGCAATCGCACAAGTATATTCAGTCTAGCATCGTCGAGAAGGGCCGTAAATTTGAAACACTCGTAGTATCTTCTATCGCTAGGTATATATTAAATTCATGTTCGAGTGTTGCCTGTACTCGCTAAAGGAAACACTTATCTCCTATAATGAAAGTAACCTACGGAAATATAAATTTTATACAATCACAATATTATCGATTTAATATATATCATGGATATATTACATGAATTACAAAAAAATAACAATAAACAATGCGAGAGACATTGTTGATTAGAAAATAAAGTGACTGCTGACAGCAACTTAGGAAAATAATTGTTAACACCTAAAATGAATTGCCTAACAAAATTACACCAGCTGGAATAAGCCACGTAACATTATGTACAAAACAATTTTAACAACTTTATCACTATATTACAACTAGAAATGTAACCTCATGAGTATGAGATCATCGTTCAGTCTGGTTGACGGTATGTCCTTGTTATTTTCTCAAAGCATTAATCAATCACAAAAGTCATTTAATGAGTAAAGTCCATAGTCGGTTTCCGTTGTCTGGGTTTTTTTGATCGAGATGGCAGCGGTGAGCCGTTGCAGCAGTGGCAGCCACGCTTGACCACACCTCTGCCCGAAGCACGTCGACGAACTTCCAAGCTGTCTGGTGAACGTTCACCCGCTCGTGTCTTCCCCGTCAAGCTTCTTCCCATTTCTGCGTCCGTGGAGTGGTATAGGCGTTTGGCAGGGTAGGTGCGTAACGGTGGATGTGTGTCGTCAGCAGAGGAACCGTCGGCACTTCCGCTCCGATCCAGTCCCCGAGCCTCTTTGATCACAGAGTCCAATCTCATGTGCGTTCCAACTCCACTCGAATCTGTCGAGTTGGTTTCGTCGTAGGACGGACTCTTGCAGCACTTATCGCTGTCGCTACTGAAGTCGAGCGGTCTCCGGCTTTCGGAGCGCTCGGATGTGGAATTCGACTCCCAGTACAGCTCCGTATGACGTTCGGGTGACGACCTGTCGTCGTCTACATCGCCGACGAATGATTCCAGTGTTGCGTCTCTGCTGTCTTCAGCAATCATCTTAGCGTCATCTCCTGCTATGAGAGTGTCCGGCTCGTCCATGAGAAACCTGGGGTCGCGTTTGTCGTCATCATAACACACTCTTCTGATGACTTGCGTCGCGTTGTGCGACGAGTGGACAATCGCCGAGGCCGTATTGGATAGATGCAGTTCTCTCGAGTCAGTAAGGATACTGTCAAATCTCGTCAGGCCGTCATCTTTGACCAGCACAGATGACAGGTTGATGTTATTATGAGTACTTGGCGAACTGATGATGTTATCAATATGCGAGTATTTTATATTATGATGGATGGTGGGATTGTCGTGAGTAGCCTGCGATATGACAGTAGTTTGCGGACCCATTAAAACTGTGGCCGGAGCTCTATTTGCGTGGAATATTGTCGATGTGATATGTCGGCCCTTTATCCCGGATATTGTAAAAGGTTGCACCTGAAAAAATTGTACTGTCTTAGTACATTAACATTAAATTAATACATTTCGAAATAGTGTGGTTCTTGTTTTCAGATTAGTTGCATGTGATTTAATTTTGATTGAAAAAAGTATTTAAAAAAACTGTCCTTAAAACTATAATTATATTAACTTTTTAGTCTCTATGGCTTGTTGGCGAAAGTCGCCGCTTTGGATGAAGGACGTAAATATGCGTTTACTCTAATTTAGGATCAAACCATCTCTGGGTCTAGTCCGGCCAAGACTGATACTCTAAATTAAGTTATTTCAAGGTTAATTTATTCCATAAGAATTGTGAACTAGAGTAATAGACGCAAAATAAAAGATTGAATACAATTGACTTAATTTCCGTGGACTAGAAATGCACATATTTTTTCTTTTGATATATTTGAAACGAAATTGTGTTGTAAAATGGGAATTTATAGTCTAAAAATTAATGTTTGTTAATTTTAATATTCAAAATAACGCTAATTATTTAACCCAATGCAAAAAGATTACTATTATTAATTAGTGTTTGCACTTTAAACACTCAGTCTAGCCTAGGCAAAAAGTATTCATTATTAAAGGTAAATAGTTTTTAGACCCATTAGTTACACACTACATTGGTCTTGTCTCTCACCTCTCCATCCTCACTGGGTTCGCTGTGGAAGGTGGTGTTGGGATGTGATCTTGCAAACTCTTCCTGGTCTAACGTGATGGTCGCCCCGTTTTCCGTCACTGTGACGATGCCAACGTCGTCCAGGCCTAGGTTCACGTCTAGATCGTCATTGTTGTCATCCTGAATATCATTGCGTTGAAGCAGCTGATCAGTAGCTATCTGATCGTCCATATCGGGATGGGGTATACCGCCTTGGCTTAATATAGTCGGTTGAGCTGAAAAAGATAAATTGAGCAATTGGGGACGGAAAAACAAAGTAATAGTTACTAGACACTTATACAATAAACCCCTACATTAATAAAAATTATACGCTGAGAGCGTGTAGAAAGTTATTACGGAAGTTTAACAAATTTGAGGAAAAATTTATAAATAATTTTGCCTTTACAGACATAAACCAGACTAAATAAAAACATCTTTCGTCGTTAGTTTTGATTGATGTCAAACGTTTGACGTCAACAAACGTATGTTTTACACACAAAAGGTTTACTTAAAAGAATTAAACGTCATCAAAGAATATTTAAGTAGTCAGTATTTGATTCTTACGAGTATGTGGATGATGAAGTGTCTGGGCCTGATCCTGTATGTGGTCATGAGCAGGCGAGCCAGCGAATAGAAGCTCGGCCTCTGGAAAAAGTTCCGAAGCCGAGGGAGAGTCGACACCCAGGTCCTCACATTCCTCCGATAAAGATTTCTTAAAAAAAAAAACATTAACATTTGATTAGTAATAGTATAGTTACCGACGGCCATTGAGGCCTAAAGAGAATGATGATGTCGCCAGAAGTCTAAATTACCCACCTGAAGTCTAAGTTCGTGCTCCAAGATGGCATATTTGTGCCGCAGGGCAGCCGCCGACACGTGTGTCAGCCGATGCTGGCGATGAGACGAGACGTCCCTTTTCTGCACAACCTTAATACAACATTTAATTTTTAAGAATATCATATATGGAGGTCGTATACCATCGACTTATTCACTAGGTCCCATAAATCAACGTCAAACCGAAATCGAATGATAGGGCAGGTTAACCCTAGAAAATGAAAGCGAAAAATCAAATGACACGTATTTTTAAAATATTTTTTTTAAGTAAAGGAATATATTACACTATGTACTTTCAATAACTAATGCTTGACTTATTTTATTTTCAACATTTTCATTGGTATTATCATGGATAATCCTTCTATGTATCAATTTTTGCATAAATTACAATAATTTTAAATCAAGTAATGTGTCATTTTATATTATTATAATGCGCATCGTTTAGCCACATCTTTAAATTAGAATTTGTTGTAATATAAAGTTAATTTATATGACCTAATAAATATTCTAATATGTTTCTCTATAACCAAGTATTTATATTGAAATAACTATTAACTATGTTCTTTAAATAAATGATATTCAATCATTTCAGTTAACCATAAGCTAGCTATGAGCGACACTTGATACAAATATTTATTTTGAAATTGAAATATTAATGACAAGATCGTTATTTATGACCTTTGACAACTAATTTCTCTTCTGATAACTTTAAAATCCGGAGGCTTTGGTAAGAGCAAGAATTCAACAATTCATTTGTCCGATTTTTAAAGAAGATTTATTATTCAATTTTAATGTATATGTTGAAAAAAATTGGATTACTTTAATAATATTTCTGGAGTTAACTTATCTAACCTGCCCCGTCACCCAAATTCGACTTTGGTTTATAGGACAGCCCGTATATTAAATTTTACATTCGACATGGCAATGCATTATTTTTATTTAGACATTTCAAGCGATAAGCTGTCAAAATATAATGATTTTTGTATATTACTGACGACAACAAAAAGAACGTTTATAATGACTACGACATCGACAATGTCTAAGAAAATATGAACATGTAACACCTAACAAGTTTCATATGCATACCGCGACGAAGAAGATATCTTAAATATAACATCTATATAGATAGATTGAAGGTAGAATGAAGAATGATGCATTGCATGCACAAATCAATGCAGGGTTACTTGACAATAAAGGTAGAAATAACAACGAACCGTTTCAAAACATGCAAAATTAAATAAACGTTTTAATTTCGAAAAAGTTTTTTCGTTTCATTTTTCGGGAAGCATTTTTAAGATGTCCTTGGAGAATATAATGAGGTTTAAAATAAAAAAATGATACAACTATTCGAACGTAGAGAGGACGCAACATTTACTATGAGACGTAATAATTGTTTTCGTCTTCGTTATCTGTGGAGGATGCCAAATCATACCTTTGTAGGGAAGCGACATTTTAACGCGTTTCTATATTAACATCAGTTTATTGAGACATGAATAAGATACAATGCAAAGCATGATATATTGCATTAGACCATTCGATAATTTTGTTGACAGTCATTCGTACAAAGCAAATTAGCAAATCCAAGCTCATTATATTTGCTTTGATTATAAAAGCACGAATGCATATACGTTTAAAGTTTGTAATAAGGCAGCGCCAGTGGACGTCGGCAAATGTCGCTACTATGAAGGCATCAACGGCTACCCCGCACGGAACGAAGAGGAAAGCGTATAAAATAAACGGAGGCGTGCAGGTCTACGTAAAGAGGCGGGCTAAGTCAGTAGGGGCAACGACGGTTCTACGCAATGATCACCTGATGGTAGCACTTATCGTCGCAATCGGACGCGTCTATGTCATAACCGCAACGCGGCGAATCAACGTGCGAATCGACGATGTACGACTTTCTCGAGTCTACGTCGAACATCTTATCAAATATCCTTTGCGCCTCCATATCGGGACTGTATCGATCTGGGAGCTGTTCCTGAAGTTTCAAAATGTTCGTCACGGTCGTTCGGTTGTGTGGGACAATCGGGGCACAGGAAAGAGATATTTATTAAGAGGTATATGCGATTTATAGTATTATAAGATTTTTAATTATATTTTATGTATAAAAAAATGTACTTACAAGGACTGTCCGGTCCATATTGTCGGTTCGCACGGTCTCCTCGTAAGTGTAATCATGGGCATCGGCAGAAGACGGAACGTTCCACGGTTCGGAGCCGTCGGGACTCGAACTGCGCTCAGGTTTTAGCCCTTGGCTCTCTCTTTCAGGCCAGGGTGAAGAGTTGATTCGAGTTTGTATAAGATCTGGTGGAGTAGTGGGCGTCGGCGCGGGAGAGGCGGTACTATCGGGCGGTTGTATGTTGGTAGCTGCTGCTAAATTGAAAGCTTGCAGATTGTGTAAGGACGCTGTCGGCAGTCGAACATGACGCACGCCGGGACGTGCTAACACAGGTTTTAGTCCAGCAGGCCCAATCAAACGCTGTAACAATAACGCGTTAGTCGTTCCTCCTTCTCCATTTCCTACTGTCAAAAGTTTTGGACCTCGGTTAGTCACTATGGCGATTTGTTGACCTCCTTTCACCATCGAAACTGGAAGAATATAATTGGCCGGCATTAGGACAGCTGTGGTTGGTTTTCCAGCCGTGCCACGGGCCACAGTGATAGTTTGACCATCTGCGACAATGACATTCCGATGCGGTTGGGGTCGCGGTTGGGTGGGTTGTGTTTCATGGTCGAACGTTAATTTTCTTACAATTTTGCGTGGACTATCTTGAGGGGAATGTGTTTCTAAGCAGTTTTCGTTACAATCTCCCTGCGAAGTACCACAACTGCTATCTTCAGAACCCATGGTGCGGCATGTATCGTCTCCATGTATGGGGCTTACGTCACGTGCACCTGGCCGTCGAGAACTGCTCGAGCTTTTCTTTCGTTTCGATGACCCTGGAGTGGTAGGAGGATTCGAACGTCTGCGTGGTGCTGGTTTATCTTTATCGGGAGAATTCTCTACTTGCTCTTTATACTCTGCTAATATGTATAGGATTCTTTGCGTTGTCTGTTCGTCCTCTAATGGTTTTTGGGAAGACGTTTTAGGTGGAACATTGTTAAGTTTTAAAGTGTTCGGAGGATTTGATGACGCTTTTGGACGCGATCTATTTCTGGAGCCAATTTTGGCAGGTTTTGGTTGGCTTTGCTGAACTGGTGTCTCATTTGATGTAGTAACGGCCGTTGCAGTTTGAGGGAGTTGAGTCTGTGTGGAGGAAGAAGGAGTTTCAGTTATACCCGAAGAGTCAGGTGACCGGGCGAAGGTTGAAGTTGCGGGAGTAGTAACTGTAGATTTCCTGTTAACATACGCTACGTTAAAATGTTGGTTGCCCCCAATAGAGTACAATACTTGGGTCGGTTCTGTTGCTGTAGAGCTAGATGAAGCGCTGTCAGTCGAGTCTGTCTGAGGAGGTTGTACCTTTGACTTATTGTTTGTAGTAGAGCCAGGTTGTACCGTGCTTCGTTCTTTGACTTGTTCTAGTACCATGTCAAATTCTCTCAACTGCTCAAGCGTTGACGAGCTCATTTGTGACTCCGACGATTCTGCTGGAACTTTAACTTGCCTGTTTAATGGCGTCTGCGGTAATCTTATAGTCTGCTGACCGAGTGGCGGTGCAGCGGTTAAAACCAATTGTTGATACACGGGCTGATTAGCGCCTCCTATAACGTTTCTTTGAATTTGAAAAAATGACGGTCTAACCACTCTCGCACCGGACACCATTTGCGGCGTTTTGCTTAACATGGGCAATTTAATGCGCATCTGTGTTAAAACCGGTTGTGGTTGAGAACTTTGCCCATTTTCACTTGTCATTCCGTTAGTTCCTTCTTCATGTGACATATCAGAGTTTACAGTAGACTGAGCTTGGGGAACGATTTTTATAATGGAAGGCTCGACAATTTCACCCTGATTCACATACTTGACTTCTGATTGTTTCTGATTAGATTCATCCATGAGTTCGGTACTGGGCACAGTTATTAAATTGATTGTTTGTCCTCCTCCAATATTTACAGGTATCTGTCTTGTATAAATGACTCCACCGTGCATAGTCTGTATATTCATAGGAGTGATTGTTTGCTTGATTTGTTGTACCAAGTTAGGTTGAGTTTGAGATGTGTGTGGGGATTTTCGTAACAATAACGGAGGACTACTGATCTGTCCAATGTGATCAAGACTCATAGCGTTATCAGATGTTTCACATTCAGAATTATCAGCAGCTGAATTTACATCAGATAAATGAGGATTGTTGCCATTTATTTCACTCTGCTTTTGGCTTCCATCTTGAAATACAGGTTTTCCAAACGCTTGGTTAAATTTCGGTAAGCTGGTACCCTTTTCTGGACTAGTTTGTTTATTTGAGGTATTTTGAATGAATTTTGCATAATTTTCTTCATAAACAGACCTTGATTTGATCTCTTGAGATATGGTCGCATCTTTAGCAGATACAGCAGTTGTAGCAGTCGTAGGGCTGTGATCATCATTCTTTGGAGGGGTGTTCTGTATATTTTGGGTTTCAATAGGTTGTAATCGTAAAACCATACTTCTTTGATGGGACGCGTTTAATTGTATAGATTTACCATCTGCTGATTTACAAACAAATTGCAACATTTTTTGTTCGTTTGATCCTTGTACATTTGTTAGATTTGTTAGTAAGTTTACTCTTTTAAGTAGTTGATTAGTGTTGTTATTGGTTTTTTGGTTTCCAGTGTTTACTATGTGTAGAAGTTGATTACCGCCTTGTTGCAAACCCGCATCTACTAAAGAGAGACCGCTGAAAGAGTTTGTATGGGGCGAGGGCGTTCCGTTGGAATTCGTGCTTGCCGTTGAATTTTTGTTTTGTACAATATGTAATACAGGTGTACCATTATTTGTTGTATTTATAACAGACTGTTGAGCATTGTCAATTAGAGTAATTTGATTTCCCGAAGCATTTTTTCCTTGGACGATATGTAGAACTTGTTGTGGGATTGAAGCATTTTGAGATTGTTGAATACCTTCTGTAGAATTCGTCTGATTCAATGGAGGAGGAAGTATTTGTGCCAAGGCTTGCTGTAGAGCAACGGCATTAATAGCTGAACTCTTTGAATAATTATTTGCAGGACATTGCGCTGTTTCAATCGACTCTTCGGGTACTTTTTCTGTTAAAATATCATCTAATGGATGTGTCATAGAATCAATTTCTGCTGTAGGTGTAATACCTGCGGCATTCATTGCGTGTGCAATTTGATCAGTTTTTTCACAAGTATCAAGTGGTTTATTTGTTGAATCTAATAATATTGTGGCAGGTGTATCTGGTTCAGGTGTAACATTATTTAAGCTTGCATCATATAAATAGTTAGATTCATCTAGGTGCTTATCTGCAACTGTCTGTAAATCTTGATTTTCAATATTTGGATTGGTATCATCTTCAGCGTCACAAGTTTCTTCTTTTGGTTCGATTTTTGGAACAAATTCATTTTCAAATTGAATGAAATTTTCACTGTTTTGTAAATATGACGACTCTTCAGACTCCACTTTAATAATACTGTCATTGTCATGGTGTTGATACTCCGCGACCAATGGAAGAGTGAGGTCCGCGGTTGTAAGCTCAGTATACTCAGTTTTTATAGCCGACTGTGAATCGTCATTAGAATTGTTCTCTAATGAACACTGAGGAGGGCTAGCGTCTGAAACTTGGGTTACACGAGGATCACAAGTAACAGGATTTTGAGCAGCAGCACTTACTGGTAATTGACCAACTTGAACCACTTGTACAATGGTTTCCAAAGGTGGTGGGTCAATATAATCTTGAATATAAAAATCTAATGGGTTAATAGGCGAGTCATATTTTCCATTAAATTTCCACTTCAAATCATTGTCTTTTACATTATCTTTAATCCAGTTATAATTCAATTCAATGGATGTTTTTTTAAAATAAGAACGAACTTTATCTCTTAGATGTATATAATTAATATAATGTTTTAATTTATTCCTTTGGTCGTCTTTTGTTGAATCAGATAAATTTGAAATCTCATATTTATTTTCGCAGTCCATATAGTCTTCGGACAGTAAAAACGGCTGAGATAGCTTTACGTCCGGCAGAGTCACAGCCGAAAATTTTGGATGATCATCCTTGTTTTCTAAATTTTGTAAGACTCTGCCGGACTCCTCACCAAAACCCATATGGAAATTTGTTTCAGTTGTCTCATGTGATACTGAATAAATATCAGTATAATCAAAACATAGTTCTTCTACTAATGTTTGTTTCGTAGGATCAGGAAAACAACACGGTTCAGAATTATCTTTAAATATGTCATCCATTTCTCCGTCAGTGGGTACAAGTAAATTGTCTTGTATAGGCCAACTTTTGATCAGGCTAGAGACATCAATAATTTCTTCATGAAACGATCTTGAGTAAGAAAATTTCAATGTGCTATAATAATTAAACAGACGTTGAAATTCTTTACTGTATCCCATATCAAGTTTTGCTTTTGCATTATTATTTAAACAGTCAATATTCTTGCTTTTTCGGTACCGCTTCTCACTAATTTTGCAGTCTGAAGAATTACTTTTGCGTTTTACACCCTTTTTACCTATTTTTTCTGAATTGTTTTTTTTATTTACTTTGCATATTTTCGAATATGTTTTTTTGGGTACTATAATAGAAAAGTTGTCATCGTCAAAAGTATTATTTATAGGTTGCGAAATAAAATCGTGTATCTCAATGTTATCAGTAAAAAAAATGTCATCATCTATAGTGTCGGTGATTATGCTTGTTTCCAAAGGAAACATGTAACAAGTACCCGCAATAGGGTCTTCATACTCTACACCTTTTAATACTACTTCCGAATCATCTTTATAAATAAGCGTGACGTTAGGCAGGATGTCGTAAATACTTTCTTCTTCTTTATTTTCCACATTGTTCACAAAATCACAATTTTGTAAGGTATCCGTTTTCTTTATATTTTCAGCAAATGCACTTTGGGTAGATGAAACGAAATCTTCTTTAAAACTGTTTATATCAGACTCAATGCTGTTATTTTCTGTATCCATAATCATGCATTTCAAAGCGGTCATGCCATAGTCATGGTCCAGGCTTACGCTATGTGGTTTTGTAAGGGACAATTTTATATTGTCGGTATATTTACTTTCTTCAACTCTCGTTTTTAATACATCACGCGCTTTTGCTTCTTTATTCAAATTTAACACATTGTTTTCACCAACATGCTCTTCAACTTGTACATCACGATTTTCTTGTAATTCTTTATCGTTATTATTCTTGAGTGAAATTGTTTCATTTTTCAACAAAGAAATTGAATTAAAAGATGGTTTTAAAGTGCTACATACATTTTTGTTCAAATTTGAGACCCCATTATCGTAATCAATACAAATTTTTACAGGGTTACATTTAATTTTGCTGCCAATTTCCGTATCCTCGTTATCTAGGTCCACATTATTTATGTCATTACTAGAAACTATTTTTTCATCATTCTCTGGGTCTTTATCAATTTTACTGATTTTACTAAATGGTTCATGTCCAGATGCCTTCAGTTTTCTTTTAAGAAAAAGAGTACTGTTTCGATTAACTATCTCATTTATGCAAGCAACGGGTTGTAAATTATCAAGCAATGCATGACTTTGGATCAATTTTAGAACTAAAGTTTTCAGGCTCGGTACATTGAATTTTTCATTAATAACTGATGAACAATTAATATAAAATTCTTTAGAATCATTACTCTCGTCTGATGTATTGTACTCTGTATCGCTCTCCCAATCTGTAGCTATGGAATCGTATTTTCGGCAGTTCAAGTGGAATGTATTGTCTTCTTCGCGCATACATTTCACAGTTTGCAAACTTACTAACCTGTCTGCTTCACAACTATCATATACAGGTAATTGTTGATTAGAACAACCTTTCACCTTAAGTTCATTATTGGAAATACCCTCTGTTTTATTAGCAGATTCCGCAATTTCGTTATAAACAGGAAAATCATTTAATATTGAACATGAATTGCTTCGTGTCAACACGGACTGTGAATTAAGCACAGAAGCTTCATTTTCGCAGTTATAGGAAATGTCTTTTTCGGGCACACTGTTATTGATGGTTTTTACAAAATTGTTCGTGTCTTTATCATTATCGTGTTCTTCTTGATTTTTTGATAACTTCTTGTCTACATCTTTGAAAATTCTATCACAGTTGACAAGTTCTACGAAACATTCCTGTTTGCTAATCCTCAGCTTTTCGTATTTTTTAACTAAATTATCACATCTTTCCAATTTTAAACAACAATCGTAAATATTGGTATTCTGTTCCCATTCTTTAATCGCAACAGGAATATTAGTTTCAATTTTTTCAGATTTACAAACTTTTTCACTACATTGATCTTCACTTTGACTGACAGTTAAAAGCTTTGGAGAAAGATTTGTAGGGTAACATGCATTAGGCTCGATATCAGTGTTTTCTAACAGACTAGAATTATCATTGTCTGTTATTTTAAGAGTATCATAATCTTCTGCAGGATTTAGATTTGTAAGGCTTTGATACGAAGAAAGAGAAACATTGGCAGACACTCCAAGATTTATATTATCATATTGATTCTCATTACATGGTACGTTATTGCTATTTCCTGTTTCAGTATCTTTTCTTGAGTTTCCAGCTAATGCAAATAGTTGTTCGACTGAATATTTTATCAATGACACGGAACAATTAGCAAATAATTTATTTTTATGTTTTGCACATATATCTACACCCAGTGAAGTGATTTGATGATGTTGACCACAATCATCCTCTTCATCACTAACCAAATTTATTGTTTCCATTGGTTGTAAATGTTTTGTAACTTTTCTCTCTATATTAGTTTTGTCGTTGTTATGGGAGTTACATGAACTAGAACTTGATATCTTTTTAATATTAAGGGTGCATCTTTCTGTAGTACAAGTCGTGTTTAATAAAATAGATTTCAATTTCGGACATGAAAGTAAATCATTGATGTCCAAATCATTCTTTCCAGTAACAGTTGCTTTAAGTTGCTTACCATTCGGCAACTTGACGCGAAAAGTCCTTTTTGATGGATCTTTAATTTTTTTAGGAGTAATTTCTTCAAATACTACTTTATCTATATCAATGAAATTATTACTATTGTTATGACTGTTTATCTTTTTATTGACAAAATGATATTTGTCAAATACAGTCTTTATAGATTGTTTAACATTATTGATTGGTGTATTCGTAGACATGTTATTTACCGTGTTTACAATTTTAAAGTTAAGTATTTTTTCTTTGTTTTTACTTTGTTCGCCAGTTTGATTAGTTTCTTTTTGATTCTGGTAATCATAGATATTATCCTGATTGAGTTTGAAGTCATTGATTACAGCCAACTCTTTAACAATATCCTTTTTTAAATATGTTTCCTTCTCATTAAAACCCAATTTGATGTTTTGGGATTCGCTAACAATATTTTCCTTTTCTTCATTTTTACTATTACTTTTATTAACCATCGCTTCATCTTTCATCTCATCCACGTCGCTGATGGTATTATTTGTTTTAGGAATAACTGACCTAATTAGCTGTTCTTCTATGTCAAAAAACTCACCATCAAATGATTGTATGGTATTATTGGTAAGAACTACATTTTCAAGCTTGCTTTCATCAGCTTTATTTACTTCCAAATGATCTGTATTTTCTTTATTAATACAATCCACATTAATTTTGCTTTCTGTTGTAACTTTCTTTTCATATGAATCATCTTTCGATTGATTGCAATTTACTAAAGATGTTTCATTAGAATAAACAGCATCATTGGTGCATTGATTTATAGACTTATTTTCATTTTTTAATTTTGCTCTTGCTTTACACTTTTTCTGTATTTTACTTTTCTCATTGAAAGCAAGTATTTTATTTTTGATATTGTACATCGGTCTACTATGGGTGCGACGTCGAGTTATTTTGTAAGAACTATAATTATGTGTGTAGTTTTTTGGTATTTCTAAATCTAAGGTAGTGGGAACTGTATTACCTTCATTGCAGCTATTTTTTGGCATTGATTGATGCTTTAAATTTAAGTCTTCTTCAGCAATTTTTGTTTTTTCATCATCCAATGGTCTTTGATTTATTTTAACATTAGCGTCAGGACATGGCTCATCAGCAGCGATAGGTATTAATTCAATTTCCTTTAATGGTGTATAAGGTAGTGGTATTGGAACTGTATTACTATGATGACTTTCTTTTCTACTCAATATAGCCAATCGTTTTTCTTGCAGTTTATCATATTCTTTGGACTTCCGATTATTAATGGTACTTTCAACAATGTGACCAGATTTTGAAGATGATACATTTTTAGCACATTGATTGTCAGCAGACAATTTATGGTTTTGTACTTCTGATAAATTTTTAAATTCACTGTTCATTTTAAACTCTTTTTCATTTTTGTAGTCAATAACACTGTTGCTTGGAATATATTCATGGTTTTCATTTACCGTAATTTCAGATTTTATTTTAAAACCTTCATTACTCGCCATCTGGTGTTCTAAGATCGGAGAAGATATCAGTTTATTTTTTTGTAGAGTAGATTGAAATTCCTCACTAATACGAAGTTGGCCAGAACTTGTAGAGTTAGACATATTTGATCTTTGCTGTATTTCCTTTTGTGGTACAAACTCTTTTGTAACACAACTAACAATAGTTGGCGTAAAAATCGGATTCTGAGTAGAGTGCAGCAAAGCTATGCTTGGTTTATCAGTAATGTAAGTATTCTGATAAACATTACATAAGCTAGTTTTTGGAGTATTCTCTACTTTAACAGCAGGTATTGTATCAAAAACAAGTTCTTGAGCAGTCTTACAAGGTATTGAACTGCCAAGAATTCTTGAATCTAAAACTTTATTTTGGTTGTATGTGGTGGTACTGCTGATAGTACAAGATGCTTGTAAAGGCACAGTATTTTGATTTACAGCACCAATCAGAATATTTGACTCCATAGAGCTACTGAAAACTTTACCATCACAATCTTTTTTGTTGTGTTTGTATAGATTATGGTCCTGTATAGTTGATTGTGGAACTGTTTTTTTTACAATTTTTGTAACATCTGTGTGTGGAGACAACATTGTTTTATATGATTCACATTTATTAGTGAGAAGTGTTTTTGAGGTAGATTCATTATTAAATTGCGAGGTAAATAAGGGTATTTTTGTATAGTGAATTGCTGTAGGATTCACAGTTGTTTTTAAATTTTTAATAGGTTGTGAAAAATTTATGTGATTTGAAGATATCGAAAAGTTGTTTTGCTTGTCTTGGGATCTTGCGTGTCTTGAAGCTCCTTGATAGTTTTTTGGTAAAGGTCTAGTAGCTACCATTGTTCTAGCCATAGTTTCAAAACCTGATTCTTTTTCTCTTTTAACAGCTAAAGCAGCAGAATTAAATGATTCTTCATCTGAAAATAATTCCCCAATTTCTTGGCGCAAGTCATCATCCATCAGTTCTTCCAACAGATCATAATCCGAATTTGGTATGCCTGATATGAAAGGATCATGATTATTAATGACGCTAAAAGCAACATCTTTCTTTGGTAAATCCAATGGCATTGGTTTAGGCAAATTCATATTTGACTTCTGTACCACAATCACCTTATTACATTTTGATAAGCTTGGTTGAATTGACTTTGTGATAGGTTCCACATAAGAGTTAGAAGCAGATTGAATATCTTTTTCAGATTTAACATCTGTAACCTCTTTTTCTTTTTTTATATCACCATTAAATGCTGCAATCGTAGCCTTCTCTTTACTTTGTGTATCCTTCTGAGGTGAGGTATCAATGTCCTTCAATCGTTTTTCGAACGAATCCTTATTTAAAGCTATGTCTAAAGCATTTGGTCCTCTACTAGGTGTTTTATGTTTTAATAGAGCGTCCATTACGCTTTCCCAATCTTGTGCCTTTTTTTCGGTATTATCAGCTTCCAGTTTCTGAGTAGATGTCGGTTTTTTGCCCGTTTTACTTTCACTTTTCGAATCACGCGATTTCTTGCCTGACGATTTTTCAACTTTTATCAAGGAGTGTAAGGAATGGATATCTTTTTTAACAGTAGTTGGTGTTTTAATTGTTAGTGATTTTTCTTGTGTTTTTGAAATCGGTGGAATATTCGATGTAGCTAAAGTTTCGACACTTTTTTCTTTAATGTATTCGTAATTGCCCACTTTCTTCGTTATATCTACAGAGCCTAAATTATGGTAAATATTACCACTACTGCTTTCTTTATTAACCTGTGATGTAACTTGAGCAATATTTGTAAATTTCAATTCAGGTCTTGCAGATTGTTGCCCAGACTTAAGCCAGCTTTGCTGTCGTAAAAGCAGCAACAAGTCGCGTTGATCATTTTCCGCTAGATAACAAGTTTTCTTATCACTGTTTGTTTGCACAGGTAGAACTTTACTGACTTGCGATTTAATTTTAACATTACTGGTTTTATTTGTGTTTCCTTGTACAATATTGGCCATACATGGGTTCTCCTTAATAACATTTTTTCGTCCTGCTATTTCGTCATCTTTTGAGTTCCTAGTTAGCGGTAAATTTCCTATCCTTGATATGGTTAAATCACCTTTATTTTTCAGATAGTCAAATTTGGTCAATCTGAAATCTGCTGCTTGCGGTTCATATTCAGATGATATTTGTTTTGAAGCATGTTTAGATTGACAAGTCGCAGGTTTAGATCTTACGTCACAACGTTTATTTTTATGCAAATAATTAAGTCGAGCAAAAGTATTGGGTGCATCAACCATCTTTTGCTGCACAGATGAAGGTTTGGCACACTGGGACGCAAAAGCTGAATGAATCTTTAAATTGTTACCAGTTAAGACCATAGACTTTTTTACAGGTTTCGTATCTGTTTGGAATACATCTTGTGTTTCTGACTTCTCTTTCACCGCACCTGCATTAATGGTTTCCTTTAATTCCTTAAGGAATTCCTCGAAATTGCAAGTGGTTTCACTTCTAGAAACTTCATTTGTATTGGTACTTGGTACATTGGCAGTTAAAATTTGTTTTTCTCCAACAATTTTATCCGAAGTTGTTCCGCTTATTTTACACGTATTTTTAGGTTCTGTTTGTAGTACAAGCAAGGGTTCAGATTCTGCCTTCTCTTTTAATTTTTGTTCATTGATTGAGTTACTATATTGGGCCAAACCAGTTACAATACTCCCAATATAGTTCTTTCCTACAGGGTGATAAATTTTTTCTGAAGGGCTTCCTTGCACAAAAATAGAATTGTTGCAGATAGATTGATTGCGGGCTTCATATTGCAATGAACTTAGTTGTTCAGATTGTCTCTTATTCAAATAAACCATTGTACCATTGGGTGGCGTAATTATGTGTGGACTAGATTTTATTGGAATTGGGCATAATGTTGTTTTGACATCTTTTTCTGTATACTTTTCATGTAATGCTATATTATTTTGATCCAAACATGCTTTTTCATTTGAACAATGCAATTGACCAACAGTCTTTGGTTCACAATCAAAATTATATTTTAATTTCCTGAACTCTATCAACTTCTTAACATTTTGCTTGACGTCTTTAAGTTGTTTATCAGGTATAACACACAATTTTTCATCTAAAACAATGTGTCCAGCATTAGTTGTGGTTAAATCTTGATTTTCCAGTGAACCATTAATTCTACTTTGAATATTTGTCAAGTTATTGGTATCAGTGTCCTGAGCTAGAATATTATCATTTGATAACACTTTCTTACTATATTCTTCGCTCAATAATGGCGTTTTATTGGCAGTTTGTTGATATTGATGATTTTTTTCTGGAGATTTGAATTCTTCCATTGAATATAAACCATCAAATACTACATTTGTATCACTGCCATCAGAATTTAAAGACGTCATAGATAATTTTCTTTGGCTGTCATAATTAACAAGATTGCTTTGCTTTTCTATTTTTATTGGGAGAGTATCTACCCTTGCCACTTTCATACCTATAAGTCTTGACAGAGGACCAATGGTTGGGTCATGAACTTCATTAATTTTTTCTCTTTTCTTTCTTACCTTCCTTTCTTTTTTTAGTTCTTTTTTATCCAATATTAATTTTGTTTGGTCATGATTTTCATTGCATTGTTCTGGTTCTCTAATTTTAGATTTTAACTTTTCTTTACATCTTTCTTTACTATGCGGTCTCTCCTTTTTCTTTTTATATTGTTCTTCGTCAAATGTGCTAAGAGGGTCAACTTCAGGATCTAATATATATCTAATTTTCTTAGATTTTTTCTTTTTCCGCCGAACTGGTGATGGATCTTCGTCAAATATACAACTCGAAAATGCATCTTCCGTTTCTTCAGAGTCATCAAATACATTCTTCCAGATTTGTTCAGCCTCTTGCAGTTCCACTAAGTGTTCATAACCTTGACAAAAAAATGACATACATGTAAAATTTAAAGAAGAAAGTCGTAATGGTATTATAAGCTATATCTGAAATTGCAATGATTGTTTTAATGCATCCTTAACATGAGTCATATGGTGTGGAAAAAGCCTTTAACATTAAGTATTTATGGTATGAGGGGTATTAAGGCCATCAAAAATTTAAACAATATTAGACACATTGATTTACAAAATGGATATACCCAAAGGTTGTAGAAATAATTAATAACTTGAATTTAAGCATATCTTTACAAAAACCTATTCATAAATAAAATTAGGCGTAAATGTCATTAATTGCTTCCGTTGATTTAGTACATGTGTACATATAGTTTGTTTAGAATTATACATATAGTATTGCATTATACAAATGATTGTAACGATACAAATGTAAGCGCGGAAATAATATGATTTTATTTTTTGGGTTATGAACTATCCTAGTCCTATGTTAGTAATACATACTACTATGAATGAATAAATAATGAATGTATGAATAATCTCAAATTTCTTTATGAATATATATATTCATTTAACATATTTATATACATCAAAATGTTATGATTATAATATTATGCTAGGAACTAACCTTTCTCGATCCCATAGTAAATATTATCCTCATCATCTTCTTCCTCTGGCAAATGTTGAAATGAGCGGGGATCCAGATTTAAGTATTTAAGTTCTGTTGTCAAAGCGCGTGTACCACCGTGAGTGCGGTCCATATAGGTCTTACAGTTCTCTAATAAGACATCTCTGAAAATTATGAATGATTTAGTGAGATTCTTTATTTATGGTTTGTCATTTTGTTTCTCTTTGTGGGTATACATAAAAAAAAAGAAAAGGAAGGAAACTGTACAAGTGTGAAAATTGTAAATTTATGCTTCCCACAATAAATATTACCTGCACTAAGTTACTAATAAATAATACTGAGATATGATTTTTTTTTAACTTTTATACAATTTTACACTTATAATTTTTCTTTATACGAAGACCAAAAAAGTCTGCCGCCCATATGGCCATATTTTTTGCATTGTTTGTTTTATTCATGTTCTGATGCATAAGTGGCAAAGATATAAAAAAATAGTGCCGGGTCATTAATCGATATCATATGTTGTTCGGGATAATAAGTGTGAAAGGAGAAACATGAGGATGTCTGACTCGTCAGGTTGTCTATTTCGGCGCGACGGAGTTAAAGTTTGATCTTTCCTTCAAGATGTTCCTATATAACGCTAGCTAGAGCTTGGATGTCCACATGAGGTGGACTGAAAACTTCAAGGTGGTCAAGAGATAATGGTTGCAGAACGCTTCCAACCGGTTTTATGAAATCTGAGGTAGGCCTATGTCTAGCAGTGGACGTTCTACAGCTGAAATGACGAAGAGGAGGCTAGGGTTTGTCGGTCTCGTAATTTGGTGAAATAAATAACGGCCCGACCCGTGACACATAGGGAAACCATGAGCTAAGTTATTATAATACTGTCAGAGCAAAACAATCGCGTATAATCTTTAGAATCTGAAAAAGCCCATGGGTAAATTTTAATACATTTAGATGTAAATCTAGGCTGCTTCTAAACAGATACAAACAAATCATAAATTAAAATTCATTGTTTAAATAAAATCATTTTCCTATATCCTTAACAGTCTTAACAATATTTAATGTACATAAAGATAATATTTTGCTAACCTTATATTGTTTTATGGATACATACACACACATATATATGTATAAATATATATATATTTATACATATATATATGTATGTATGTATATAGAAGATATAATATCACATGTCTAACAGAATTCAATACCTGTTCATATCCCATGAAAGAGTTTTATGCCTAGGCCCGGAGAGCAGGACAGCCAAGTCCTGACAAAGCTCTGCCGGTAAGCCGATAGCTTCACCTTCTGTCAGTACTGCAGTTGACAACACATTTGCCTGCAATGAATATTTGATTTCATCAATATCTTTCAAGTGTGTAAGCCTTACACAACTGGGCCACAATGACATATCTTTATTTTTTTCTTGGCTAGCAGTTTTATATTTGTAACATTAACTTTGTATTTAATAAATAAATATAAGATAAACAGGTGCATATTTCATCTAAAAACAATAATTTTTAAACACTATAAGTAAAGTATTAAAGTAAAAAAGTAAAATATTATATGTTTGAAACATATAGTGTTAAATACTCTGTTTCAAATCTACAAAATAGTAAATAAAATTAATTTATGATCTAGCAAATGTGGATTCAAAATGATTTGATATATATATATGCAAAGTTATAAAGTTTTTTAAACATTAATTACTTACATTATGTTGAATCTTTTTAATGTTCAACGTCTCGGACGTTTTAACAAAGTTGGTTTTCGTGCAACTATCCGTTGCCCAACTACCGAACTCTGAATTGGCCTCCGGCGCTATTTCGAAATTTTCCTTTAAAAAGTTTTTATACATTTAACATGTTTACTACATGACACAAGATCAATTACAACAATCAAAAATATAGAAAAAAATGTTCTGAAATTAATTTGTGCATATACAAATTTACCTCTATAGATGAGTAATTTGATGTTAAAACACAAAACCAAAATTTAAAATAAGCATCTTTAATTTCGCTTCATTATATCCCTCATTGTATTGGTTTTTTTAAAATGCTCGAGAGATTCTCTTTCATTAAATCTTAGATATCCAACCACCAATAAGTATAATTTTACATATATTAACATTGGCAATATTTATTACAAGGTCAACCCCCAGTGTAAAGGAATAAGTTTTTAAATATTACAAGTGTTTATATGTCATCATAGGTATTTCTTAGATAATGAGCAAAGTTTTGACAGCTTTACACTAACATCAAGTATGCAATAATTGCTTCATAGCATGAAATAAACATTAAAAGCAAATACAGAGAATTTCTTTACAATTAAGTGTTGGGATAATTACAAAAGATGACGAATTTCGTATAGTTTGAGATGGAGTTTCTCGACAAATATTAATATACATTTTTACATAGTTTGCCATTTCAACCTGATTCAAAACTGATTATGTGCGGTATAAAGACAAAAAATCGTAAAAAAAACTTTACGAGTTGCTTAACTCGTAACTTAACTTTTATTGATAGACAGAAAACTGTTTCAATTTTATCGAATTTTTTATATACTGATAATTTATAAAAATATCCTTTTCCTTGCTCCTTTAAGTGAGGCATGTGTACATTTAAAAAAAATACATCAACAGACTTACCGAAGAGGTGATCAACGGCGGCAAAGTAGGCGCGGCAACGATACGTTCATACATCCCAGGAGAAGGGTGAACCGAGAACGCGGTCAGGGCACACTCGTAACTCAGGCGAGGGCTCTTGGATAATAACGTTCCCAGCTGGGTGAACCACGAGCTTAATGTTTGTTCTGCCGACCGCGCTTCGGCCTCCTGTTACAAGAGTCAAAGTAAGAAAACTTTATTATAAAAGATCATTACAATATTCGATAATCGTCAGCTTAAATTTAAGTTTTCGTTACTTCGCAACACGCCACCAACTGAAAAGAACTAATAATAGAGTGGGCTTTGTAATTTTTTTTAATGATTGTATTAACATAATTTTCTTTCCTTAAAATTAGAGCTTTTCATTTCCTAACATCTTTAAAGTCAATATACTCTGAAAAAGAATAATATGACTATGGCAGTGCCCTTGCCTAATAATTTTTTTGAATTTACTAAGAAATTTACCGCGTCGTTTAGTACTTTACTTTGTTAAAGAGTCATATACATTGATATACATGAGATTGAAAACCTACAGAGAGATAAATAATATATTAGGATGACTGGAAAGTAATGTCATTTCTGTCATGTTGACTTTACAGAAAAACCGATTGATTTTTACTGCACCGGCAATGGTAGTCTGTATACTAGGTGGCAAAAGGTTGTTGATAACGAAGGTGAATATATTGTAGATTAGAAATAAAAACTTGTTAAAAATATAATGGTGTGAATTAACTTAAGAAAGCATCATTACTTTCCAGTCCCCCTAATAATTAATAAATTATGCTCTTTGATACTAGTCTCACAGTAAAACTTTTGAATTATTAAAATAAATACCTTTTCAGTCTTTAGTTTGAGCCTCTCCAATTCATTCATGCCAGTTGTTATGGCGCGTACATATAACTCGCATACAAACGGCTTCATATCATTATTGCACTGAAAAGATAAGGGATAAAAGAATATATAACCTTTTTGAAAAACAAAATTAATATTTAAATATACAAGTACAAGCACTTAATTTTGAAATACTACCACAAATTTTTATTTTAAGTAATGGGAAGAAAGTGTAAATGTGACAAAGGGGAGTTTTAGAAAAATAAAATTTCAGGTGACATATTGTATGAACAACTCAGTAGACAGATGGTTTCTTTTGCAAGAAACCGCGCAGACCTACCAGTATTTAGATGTTCAGACAATTAACAATACAAAATTATTGATTATTTAAAAGCTTTAAAGGGGTGAATGTATAGCTTACTTCTCAACAAAAAGAGATTTAAAGCTTTCACAGCTATTACCAATCACCCTCTATAAAGTGATGACTATGAAATATACATTTTATTCTATTGAAATGCAATAGGACTATAACTATTACAGGAATAGATACTAAACAATAATTACTTTCAATATGCAGTAAACCAATTTTTAAAAACGATTTTTCTTGTATTGTCAATATGGTATTTATTATTTCTGAAACCATTGATTTTTGGATGGGATATATTGTACATTAATCGACAGCTAATGTGCAATATTCACCTCCTTAAAACTTTTACACCTATTTTCAATCAACCTGTATGTACTTCTCTTATTTAGGTCTTAAATGTGAAAGCACTACCTTCATGGGGGAACAGTGCAAAATTTATCATGAATACATTTTAAATTTTCTCATCATTATTTCATGTTGTAATTTTAGAATTTTTTTGATGTGATGTAGAGAGTGGATAAGTGCCGTGTTAGTTTATTAGATTGCAGTACAGTAGAAAATAGTGCAGTAAAATGGTACTTTGTTGGTGGTATGTGGACAGGCAATGTCTCTGTTTTTGGTTACAATACTTTTTTAAAAAACTGGTTCCATATGGTCATAACAAATTGTCATAAATGCAATAATTGTGCAAAATTCTATCTAATTATTTCGTTGTTCTGAATTCAAAATGGTTTTCCTAACAATTTAATTCTTAACAATGAAATGATTCTAAACCAAAGAGGTTAATAATTTCTTCAAGGAGGTTATTACAGTGTCTTATTTTCTATGATGTTTGATTGTATATGCAAAAGTAGCATAATATCCTTGCACTATAATTTAAAATCTCGTTTAAAAAATAGTCACAGACACATGAAAATACAAGAAACAAAAATACAAATGTAACATTTAAATTTCATTTTCAAAAAGTTAACAAATCTTTCATTGGTGTGAGTTTATTGCATGTATAATAAAGTACTACAACATATCTTTGTAAATCAATTTCTTAACTTTAAAGCCAAAATTATAGATATTCTACTTAAGTGAAAAGCATGGAATTTGGTTTGTTGACTTATTTGCATGCTTAATATTATAATCGACACATCGAAAACTTAAATTTAATTTGAAAAACAGCAACTGTAGAGTTTCTGGCCAGCTCCTCTAAGCAGATCAACATTCGGAGCCAGTGGTAGCTTACTTATGATGTTAAATAATCAATGATTTAAAAGTGCATGTAAATGCCTACTTGAATAAATATATTTTGAATTTGAATTAAAGGTCGTAGAGGCGGCAAAAACAGTGTGGTTGGTCGTGTATACCTGCGCGTCCACAGCAGCAGCGAGGGTATGCAAGTGTCGCGCAGTAGCGGCGGGTGCTGCGAGTGCGCTGGCTGCGGGCGGGAGGCGTGCAGCCGGTAGTAAACGCACCAGCGATCGCGTGCAGCAATACAGGGCCGTACGTGCCACGCCCGAACACACGGGTACCACCATGCACCGTGCTATCACCACCTTGCAACAAATAAAAAAAGATTATTACAGTTTACACAGCTTTCAACCAGTCCCGGCTGGACATATTCCCGCTGGGACCTTAAGATTCTAGAATAGAGATCTTTGCTCCGGCAAACGCATCGCGTGGGACGTCCACCAACAACAATGACAGACGACCTTATTAAAGTCTGCCAACATCGAGACGCGAGTCTTTTTCAACTGGTCCTATTGAAATGAAGGAGGCCTATGTCCAACAGCGGACGACTAATGGCTAAAACGATGATGACAACATTTTTTAGCTTTGATTTTATTAGGTTTGACCTAGCTGAGCACTCAAGGCTTAGTCTAAGCCATTTTAAAATCGTTAAGTACGAGGGCTCTCTTGGCTCGGGCCATACATTGTTTCACAAAATGGACGGGGAACAAACTCAGTCATGGCGGAAAACCATTATAAGATTCCGACATTTGTATATTGCCTCCAAGTTGTCATAATGAATCTTGGGTCACTTAAGAGCTTTGCTCCAGTCATCGAGTATGCGGGAAAACGGATATCGGAGAGGCGGTGTCACTCGAAACCCATTCAGAATTCCGACTCAAAGGCGTGCCAAAGGACCAAACCATCTCTTGGACAGCAATTTCTTTCATTGTATTAGCAATTTACACTTCATTAAATCTGAAAAGAGGACATTCATAGATGAACGAAAGTAACCGACACAGCCCAGTGGATGTTGAAGTAGCAGTATAAACAGGACACTGCATAAAGAACAGATGTCACCAAGGTTCTCAAGTACAGGCCACAAACCATCGAGTACAGCATAGGATGCACAACATACCCCCAAGGTGGATAGATGATCGTATTAAACTTGTTAGAAACACTTTCATCTGGTTTTGTAGGAAATCTAAAGAAGCCTATGCCCAATAGTGGACATCTTACGGCTTAAAAGATAATGACACCAAAACCATTACAAAAAAGTTAAAAAAAAATACCTGTGCTATAAGAGTAGCCACTTCTTTTGCATTCTTCCATAGCTTCTTCTCCCGTGGCGACATCTCCAGTCGACTGTGCAACCTCTCCACCAGCTGATAGCCACTGCGGAGAGGCGTTTGTTTTGCCTAACAAACAAAAATACTTATAATAATGTTATGAAATCAATAAACACATTAAATATTTCCTAATAATCCATTATCTTGTATTGATAAAATTAGTAAGGCTATATGTTAGCCATGTACGGTATTACAGCACACTCTTATGTAATGTCACTGAATTATTATGAAATAACATTAAAAAGTTCATTAAACTAAAACTTGTCAACAAGTCCTCTTGCATTGTAAAGGATATTAGTGATAATAAAGCTTACACATTAACCATTCTACTACAATATTAAGCATATAGTTAACGTGACCACAAAAAACCCTAGTTTGATGTTGGCTCTTAGCTGATCAGATGACAACTGGTACGCTCTTAAGCTTAAAATTTTAGGATGTCATTATAGCTCAATCCGATTCATGTTTTTATCAAAATTGCTCTCACTTTCTTATACCATACAATATTGGATAAAATGGGTAAATGAAACATTATTCCAAAATATATTTTTTACTGCATGTAGATTTTATTACTATCATCAATATTAGTTTGACTCACCAACTCTATGCATCGTGATCGATTCTCTCCTTTAAATAGAAGTACAAACTCCAAATCTGTGAGGAGCTCCATAACATCTACAGTGAAACCTGCCTCTGTCTTTAATATGTCACCAAATGTGGGCTCTTTCTTATTATCTGAAACACCTGTAACAACATGTTACAATAGATGTTAAATTATATAAGTATATCATTTTGATCAAATCAACTGTGAATTAGGTTATGTGCTATACTACTACCAACACCGGCGTACCGCGCCTTAGGATAGTGCGAAGATGTAGAGGTCGATAAAAAAAGAGTATGAACATCACAATTTCCCTGTGAAAATAGGCGTTTACTACATATTAACACCAAGTGAATCATCAAATCCATTTCAATGACAATGACAATCCACATTTTAGACCACATTCATATTACTAGAAATAATGGTATGTATTTACCATAGTTTTGAGTCTGGCGTCAATAAAAAATATATATATTGGTTAAACACTTATGCAGCACCTTGACATAAATGGAGATTTTGTATTTATATATATAAAGAATGAATTTTCTTTATATATTAATTTTAATTTTATTTCTCATTTATGAATAAATTGATTTCGTTTTGTATATACCAATGTAATATTAATTTTGAGGATACTTCTTTTGCAAGTGTTTTGTGAAAATATTTAGTTTTCTCATCTTACACGATTTTTTTGCACACTTTTCTTAGGAAGATGTCTACCGTATTAAAAAAGGGTCAAGTGTGTTTATATTTTTATTATTATAATATAAGTTTAGGGTTAATGTTCTCGACTATGGGATAAGGGGCTCACCTGTTTCATCTTCGTTATTGGCGGCGGTGGCTCGGACACGGTCCATGACAGCGGCGACAAGGGCACTGGCGATGTCTGCGCAGGTCTTAGTAGTGGCCAGCTGTCGCAGCCGCGTCACAAACATCACGCCCCGTTCCTCCTTTAGCCATTCTATAACTAAAATCAGCCCTTCATCAATTTACACCCCAACATTGTTAGATTTATGGTTTAGAAAACCTGTCATTGTTGGAACACAAGTAGAGAGGGACTATAGATAGAATAGAGCACACAGCCATGCGCGCAGATTTAGCGAATGTCACATATCGTCTACTTGTATCTTAGAGATGGAGCAGGCTGACAAGATTATGGTACAATCAGCAGGAGATTATTGAATGTGGGTTGCACTAGACTAGAACGATGAATATCCAAAGGATGTTGTTTTGAGTTAGTGAAATTTTAAATTACCCTCTTTATCGCTCGGTTTTTCTCCTGTAGGGTTTGAGAGTAACCTGAGGATCGGGTGACCCCAAGGATTGGTAAGCACGCTCTTGAACCACTCGGCCCTCTGCAGTAACTGAGACTCCCAGGATGGTCCAGACCCATTTCTGCCCGCGATAGCCTCCTGGCTTTCCGCAATGTAAGCCTCGATCGCCTTGTTCAATTTCCCATGCTCGGGTTTGCTTTCTGGTTTCTGCCATTCTGTCTGTTAAAAAAATAACCATAGATAAAACAATTATAAGACGATGCCATTGCAATTACTGGATGTTTCTCAACTTTCAATAAATACTGTAAATGCTCGAGATTGTTTAAGGAGATAAGGGAACAAATTAGACAAAGTCGAATACACATGGTGATTGGTTACAGTTATAAAAGATTTAAAGGGGGTTCATGTTAAGCAGATTCCACAGCAAAAAGCATTAAATCTTTTACATCTATTTCCAATCACTTTTAATAAGGATCATTTTGAAATTTTAGAATGCTTAAAACCAAAAACTTCTGGCAATACAAACTGCAACTGCAACTACAGGGACAGACAGAAATAATTAATTGTAATATGTAGTAATCCGAATTTTGAAAACTCATTTTTGTACTAAATTATCATCACGTTATTTATTACATCTGACATCATTGATTTTTAGGTAGAGTGTACCACATATTAATTGGCAACAAATGAGCTATACATTCACTCCTTTAAATGTTCTACGCTTAGAATCATTTACTTTGTCTACACCAAACAAGCACAAGTTAGCCTGGGTGGGCAAGCCAAATAACTGGACAGACGTGGCCTCTGACTGGCCGGTCGCGTAGATGTAGTGCATCTCCATACTGGTCGGCGATTTGTTCACACGTTTAAAAGTGATCGGAGATAAACAAAGAATCGCACATGATGGAAAGCATTGTATTATTATTACAAGCCGAATATTGATGAACATCGTTTATCAATCACTATTGATACCTCTTTCGCAGGAAACCACAGCGGTGTATATTTCTATGAAAACATCTATGATACTAGATCAGTTACCAGCTGCATTTTAAAATATAAAAAGATTAAGATGATTTATGCTGAATGTTGCAGTGATTTTAGAGAGTAGTCATAACTGAACACTACAATTATCCCAGTAGTATAAGGCCTTCGTGACTTTGTTTCAAAGTCCATTATCATAATTGTAATCGTAAGACTTAGATTTCCATTAAGACCGGACAGAAGTGGCCTGCATTCAACGCTCAACTTATAGGTGGACGTCTACACTAAGCTTATAGATCTATAATCTCCATTTCAGAATCTTTAGGCCTCAGCGACCATCTATTCTGCTACGTAGTCTGGCCCACTTCCAAAGATCGCCACAATAACCTGTCTTTACGAGGTCACCAAGACTTTGGTTCTTTTGTCCGGACTTGGTTGTAAAGTCACCTTACTTTTTTTCAAACTTTTACTTTTTACTTGCCATACCATAAGAGCGACGAAAGTTGTGGGTAATATAAGGAGTTAATTTACCTGCAATATGGTCCTCGCCGTGTGCCTCTGCAGCCAGCTGAGCAAGTGCGGGTGCGTGGACGACGCCGAGTGCTTACACAGGCTGTAGATGCGCCGCCACGCCTCGGAAAGGTGTTGAGTGCGTTCTTGTAACCCACCTTCGCCGCTCAGCCGGCTGTCTAAGGTCTGTACGAAGCAAATTATTTTTATAAATGTGGGAAAAATCTTTTCGCAAACAATATGTATGTATGTACTAGTAACAAATTCTCTTTCGCTGTACTATTTGTTTGGTTTTAACGTCATTAAAAAGTTACATTTTGGAAATCGAAACAAGTTAATAAAAATTAGCCCAGTGCTATTTTTATAAGTTTTTCTTGTCAAAATCAGATAATCTGAAAATAATGGAAGTTCACAGTTCGTAAGTTGTGCCCACGAAAAATAATCTACTCTCGATAGTGAAAAACGATTGTTTGATGTTGAATGCCCCCAACAATCGTTCTGTTTGTTGAAGCAAATAAAGAAAAAAAATTATCAACTTTTATAAAATATTCTTAGAATTGGTATGTAATATGTTCATGGTTATATTTAGCGTAAAAATTAGAAATATTTTACCAATTTTAACCAAATACGCATTTTTATTGCTACAACAATAACAAGACCAGTACAAAACGAATGCTGCGTTCTTTGAATGTAAGTGTAGTTAGGAAAGTGTTTCAATATATTATTTTAAAAACAAAGCTTAAATGTAGTAATAAATAAAATGTATTCCAAAAATATACTTTTATCATAACAGTTTAATCAATTCGCAAAAATTGGTACCTTTAAATCTACAATAAACTAATAAACGTTTTCATAAATATTAAAAAAGTATATTTGTATATGAGATTTAAAAAATTAGGTCCATTGTTACCTTTTATTTTTATATATTTATATTTGTTATATTAAAATGAATTATGCCCACAGTAATACCCTAAAATATTAGCCATAATTTATACATCCCCACAACTTTATATTATTTGTTAAGAAAATAAGAAAATGATTCATGTAACTATAATAGATTACGATTGGCTGAAGACTGCAACATAAATGCTGAATAATAATATTTGCATAAAATTTCTTATTTTTGTCAGTCTGAGGTACTATTTAGTTTGTTTTATTTTGCTAAATAACAATTTTTATTGTATCCAGTAAACATGAACATCGCAACTTACATAAAATATCACAAACAAAGAACAGCTCCGTTGAGTTCACGTCTTACATTTTGCAATCCGATACCATAAAATGTTTTACGTAACACGTCGTAACTTTTCAATATAATTTAGTACGTAAGGGTTCTTGCGCCCGTTTTTGTAATTACATCTTATAACTAAAGTAACCTACTCGTTTTAAATCTTTAGTCTTCGTGGGTTGGATCAGTTGGCATATCAAGGCTCATGGTTTGTTTATTTAACATTAACCTGAAGGAATCTTCCGCGACACCTTTCCTATGAAGCAACTAGAATGATAAGTCAAATTTAACGGTAGCTTTAATATTGAGATGTACAAACCGTTCATTTGATGCGACCGCGGTGTCATAGACAATTTTGTACCAAATTATACATGACATACTTTCATTTTTACCACTTTAAGATGCATTACTATGAAATTACATTACCTACAGCGTCTAAAACTGACGCAGAAAGATTTATGCACTACTTTTTAACATTGAATAATACTGTTTTTCCATTAGCATTTGCAGCTTCAACGGGTTTGAGTGTGCTAAGCGTTCGAGGCTTAGCCTAGAACTGGCCTACATCTCTTCACAGTACGAAGCTTGAAGACTAATTCGGGAGCATTGGTTAGGGCGGTTATTACACTGGTTTGGGAGACTAATTCTTGGGACTGGATGTGTGCAGGGGTCTTCGGAAGAAGACTTCACATATGGCGACCACTATGGGCAACGAAATTGTACGCTTTTAGCAAAAGATGCAGATATATTACAAAAGACATTGTCTTTCAGCTTACGGGATAGGTATTACAAACAACATACCATAATTTATAGTTTTAATGCAGTTTTAACAAGCTCATAAGCCTCATTGGGAAGCTCGCAGTCGCTAAACGCGACACAAAGAGGAGCTATTCTTTCGATTACTCTACGAGATCTAATTAAGATTGAAGGGATCGAACAGAAGTAGTTAACATAGTTCAGTGGTTTGGCAAGTTGAAATGGGCAAGTCATATGATGCGCAGAACATATGCCAACATATGCCTTTAGGTTCTAAAAAGGAGACCACAGACCGGCCAAAGCAGCGCAGAACGACAATCGAGGTGGACAGGCTACCATGTTAAAGTCTTCAATAGTAGAGATGGAGGCCATTTTCAACTGGCTCTACTGAAAATCTACGATGGAGGTAACCTATGTCCAGACATGTCCAGTACAGCTGTGATGAATGATGTTTATAAATATTTCGTTTAACAGATAGCATTGATATTGAACGCCACGTTAATGATCGCACTGTATTCAATAAATTTTCCAAATGATTATTAAATAGGACCGCATATTGTGTTCTACAACATTCAATAGTCGCGCATCCTGTTCGCACATAAACAAGTGGTCATTGTGCGTAACACTATCGTATATAGACTAATGTACTATAAAATGATGGTTCGGTAACTCGGTCAAAATGAAATTTATATACGACAATTTTCGTAGGTGAAAATTTCCACCGAATGCTTCAGTATTAGTAATACAATGCAAATTGTATCTGAAATGTAATATAGATTTAAAAAGTGACTCCCAATAATATTTTTAAAGGTACGTTTAAACAGTCGATAGTTTTAGATATATGTTAATTATAATTAACTGTACGCTTGTTTCGTGTGATCTCCGCAATGCCTTTTGTGGGTGTATTTTATAACATCCATTCTTGTTCATTTTAATCATGCTAAATAAACATTGTGTCCCATTATTCCTATAGGTGCCAAAGTGTAACAAAACGTTTTTTTATGTACCTCACCTCTTACGTAATGAATTTCGTAAGACCAATAATTTCTTAGCTAGCCTCTACTCTATTTTAGGTCTGTAAATCTATTTAAGAGGTATCATGATGAATCCGTATGCAGGTGGATCTCTAATACAGGTTGATCGTTTATAGATGTATAAGCCTTGATGCGGTGAATTAAAAATTTCTGAAACCAATGATTTTTGCATAGTCTGTACGTCACATTAATTGACAGCAAATGAACTATATATTCGCTCATTTAACCAATCAACCTGTATATATATCGATGTCATATTTAACACATTATTTTAGCATAAAAATATTCAATTTAATTTTCGTATATTTCGGTATTATGTTACGGTATAATGTGCATCCTTTCTTCGTTTATGAGTACAAATGTACAATTTATAGCATATGGTCTTGACAGACTTCTTTGAGGTTTATGATTAATAAAATCCTTTACCTCCATAAAGCAAAAAGTTGAATTATTTTCTTATGAGTAAAGTATTTTTAGAGATATGTTTTAAATTAAAATATATAACTCATTATGAGTAATAATCAAAATATTTTAAGCTATAAATTTAAATAATTATGACCATTCAAAAAATTTAACATACAAAAGGTAATAAATTAAAAAAATATATATTTTATCAGTTCTACTATGTAGTTTACGTTCCATTGTAATAAGTACGAACAATATAATTTCAACTTAAACAGCCACCTGTGTTTCGAGTGATTGAATTTCGCCTCTAAATGTTATGCCAAAGCTTCTTACTTTTGTTCTTCCTTCTGTTTTGTAAATTTCGAGCTCAATTATCGAAATAACCTCGACCACCATCGCATTTTCTGCCAATCAATGTCCGTATTTATTACGATGTACAGAGTGATTGGTTATAATTGTAATAACTTTAAAGGGATGAATACAAAGCACATTGGTCAGTAAAAGCTTTTACATCTTTTTTCAACTATCCTGTATAAATTGATCACCCTGAAACTATTGGAATGCGACAAGCAAAAAACTTCTGGCAGTACAGAGACCGCAAAGAGAGATAGTTAACAATAAATTTTATTACGTAGAAATCGGAGATTGGAAAACGCTTTTCTTTACTATATTATCATTACATTATTTGTAATATTTTAATTTAATTTAATATCCTTTATTGTACATGCTAGAAAACTTACAAATAGTTTCATATAAACAAACAAGTACAATGGGCGGTCTAATCACACGAGGCAATTTCTTCCAGACAACCATAATGTGGAAACAGTAGAAGTATAGATAATGAGTAGTTAACACGTACCAAACATACATATATACAAATGTATAAAGCATATATTCTTACAATAAATAAGGTATACTTATTACACTGTAATACATTTTATAAATATAATAAATCAATAAATAAAAACATCAAACCATTGATTTTTGGACAGGGTGTACTATACAATAATCGAAAGCATGTTTTTATATTCACCACTAATACCATTTCACGCCTATAACCAATCACCATGAATTATTCAATAAGCTAATGAGTGTTGGATCCAGTGTTTTGTCGTTAAAATTCGAAATCTTTAAATAGTAAAGACAATCGATCTGTGCCGTGAAAAGCTCATATATAGAATGCTATTATTTGTTTCACGTTGCATATTTTAGTGATTCTTCTAATGTGCGGCCAAATTTTACAAGTGTATTAACTAAAGATTATAGTCAGAGATATACAGACGATCATTTGCCCAAAGTTATTTTTTTTTCTAAGAAATTATAGATGCGATTTAAATAATAATCTGTACTCTTCTGGTTTAAGTACTTGACTAAATGTATACAAAATTCAAACACCAAACTTGATATATTATTATTGTAAACTATATATAACATGAACGTTATTAAATTTTATACAGCAATGTAAGTTTGAACATAAAATGCATACATTCGTTTGTCCGTGAGTGATCGTTGGAGCGCCAGGCAGAGCCAAATTAAATGGTATCCTTCGAACGCGTCGATGAACAATAAATTTGTATATCAAGGGGTAAGGGGTACGGTTAAAGTGTATGTGTAATACACAACATATAGCTACACATATAGGCAAGCATATCTGCGTTCAGGTTTAGGTAAAAGGGTAAGAAGTATATCAAGTGTTACACATGTACTGAAAACCTTTTGTTAATGGAACCGAAATCAACTAACCGATCAGGCTCGCAACATATCCAGAATCATACATTCTCAAATAACATGTCTATGTTGGCATCAATTAAAAAGAGAATTATATAAAAGTAAAAAAAACCTTTAAAGAATTTAACAAGAAAACTGAACGAAATTCACATAAACATAACATGTACGCGCAATAGAAAACAATCTGTAATCCGACAAGGCGTTTGGTGAGTCGACGAAATATAAAATCACTCTCTGACCTAAATTTTTCTCTATACTATTGTGCTACTTAATTATGTCACATAACATTTTCCGTTGATTTTCTTTAACACTCGCGATATTTGGCAATTTAAGTTTATAATATAATGCAAACACGACGAAGCATGTCCGCCTACAAGGTGGTCCTATTGAAAATGTACGGGGGAGGCCTATGTCCTGCAATGATGAAGATAATGTCAAGTATAACATTTGAATCTTGTTTACATTTAATTAAGTACTTTTACCTATGAAGTATAATAAATAATTTAACCAAACCAATTATTTTCGACTAAATCTAAGAATACTCTGCGATTCAGCAAATGTGGCTTGGAGTCTCGCTCGCACAAACAGGTATAGTAATCTATTTTATTAGAGAATTCACAAATTTTTTCTGCTTTACATTGAAAACTATCGTCACCTTTACATCAATAAGCGCTTGTATATGTGATTTATTATTTACAATTTCTTATATATTACTCTTTTAACTAATGCCTTGATAACATAATGCTGTTTGGTGGTACATATTCTGTTTAACAATTAAAATTTTACTAGTAGCATATTATATGTAAATAAACATTATTTACAAACAATATTTTTCAGTTTGCTATTGCGGTCTCACCGCTAAAATACCATAAACAGTGACTATGGTATTTGAGCCTTCATAACATACATGATAAAATAATAATAAACATACAGCCATAACACGTGTTACAGCCATAGATGCATTGATAAACAAGTTCACATGTATAGTCTACTTGTGTGCTTTTTACCTAACTCGTAACGGATGTACGATGTTGGTATTACATCACTGAGTTCTCTGAAGTCGTCGGTAATCGGAGAACAAATCTGTGCGAAGATTTATAAATGTAATAACAGCCTTTCGATTCATTAGCAAAACGTCTGAATGTCTTTAGTAAATAACAGAAATTAACCTGTAAGTCGCGAGTGATGACATTAAAATGTATTGAGGTAATAATTAATATATTTCACTGCAAATTAATTAAAACCTGTTTTTTCACATTACTTATTAACGTACTAATAAAGAAGGTAAACACGTAAATGTCGCGTCTTGAGGTCAGAGACAAACCTCTGCTAAAATTACCTTCAGCCAGATTATAAAAGACATGATATGATAATAAAATAATTTTTATTCAACACAATATCTATCACAAGATTAAAAGGGGTGAATGCCTTGCAATGAACAAGCCTCCTACAAGACAGAACTCTTGAAAATTCCTGCGATGACCGGGCCCGCGCTGCCGGCATCTAGTTACTTGAAGTGGAGATCCTACCCACGCGACGTATGCCTGCTCGTGGTCGACAGTCTAGAACACTTCGGACCCAACGCCCACCGGTTGCACGAGCGATTTGCCCCGCCCACTGCTACTTCAGAAGATCAATTCTTCGAGCTACTTCGGTAACCTTCGTTTTTCCGCTGATCCAATTTCCGATTCGATCTCGCGGTAATATAATAATAACACCACATAGATAAAAATAACTACAAGTACAAGGACATAGTAAGGCAGCAATAAAATTCGCAATTATAAGTTTTATCTGCTCCGGTACCGGAGATTAAACTCATCTCGTCGGTATTGTGAAACTGAACAAAGAACCCCGCGACGTTAAACCGACGGGCTTCGCACCTTTACTTTGTCTTTATTGTCATAGACGTTCGGGTTTAAAATTAAAAAGATATTTTTGATACGAGTCTTTAAAAAATCAAGAACTTGTTGCCCTCCTCTAGTTCGACTAATTCTTTATAACAACTTGTTTTTGAATAAATCTAATTGAAAATATGTTTAATCTCATAGAGATATAAGAACCTGATTATATATTAAACCGATAATACTAAGTTTTTTATATTGTTAGATATAATTTTTATACAAAAAACGGGGTGATTCGTTACAAATGTAAAAGCATTGCTATTGCCGGTGAATGCACGTTTATCTATGAAAATCTTAAAGCTTTTTTAAGCGATTGAATGTTAGCAAAAGCTCATTTATCAGCAAAATCTTCAATGCTTTTTCGCCTAAACCAAAAACATGAAAAAAATGTCACCTTAATTTATTTTTTCTATTGGAATGCAACAGGCCAATAACTTTAACTTTAGACAGATAAGTCTGGTACAGCTTGTCGACAATAATATATATTTTAAAATTGCAATGTAAAATTTTAAAACACTTTCCTATTATATTACTTATGTACTTATACTTATTTATGTTATAGATTTTTGGATAGGGTGTACCGTATATATATATATATATGTGTGTATATGTATGTGGATATATATATATATATATATATATATTTATTCGGTCATAAAATAACAACAGAGACAGAAAAAAGACAACTAACATAAGTATATAATAATTTAAAAATAAATCAAGCTATGCTCTCAGCATGTGATCTGAAACTTTTAATTAGCAATTCTATTTCATTTTTGTGTAACACATGTTAACCTCATTTCGCTACGCGTTCAATTATTACGTAGACCAAAATAAATATGACAAGTTGTGATTGCTAGTGATCTAAGAAAATAATATTGCACTGCCTATCCTGCCGCCTAACAGTAATGAAAGCAACTGTCTTCTGGTTTGAAATATCCATAACTATATTGTATTCACCATACAGGGACAATATAGTACTATTCCAACAGTACTAAAGTGCAAAGGGTAGACGATTGTAATGCTCGACAACAATGTTAGAGATATTTAGACGCGTTTACTCGAGGAAACATTTGTGAGCAAGCAAAAAAATTTTAAAAAATTTCAGTGATCATCATTTTAGCTATAAAACATCCATTGTTTTATGTGTGCCTCCCTCATAGATGTCTAAAATGATTAATAATAAAACAGTAATAAGATGAGAATGTATAGCTCAAAGTATTTATAGTTTGTCAGCCAAAAGCTTTAAATCTTTTACACCTCTTTATCCAATCACCATTTATAAAGTAATCACTCTGAAACTGTATTATCATTGTGTTATTTTTTATGATGACTTTTCATTTTTGCATAAGGTGTACCATACACTGCGTGACAGCAAATGGGCTATACATTGACCTGTTTCTTTTACATCTTTAATTATCCTACATCTTTAGGTATTAATGAATTTTGGTAAAACAATGAATATATAAAGATGGTTTATCAAAAAAATTCATTACAGTGTGAAGTACTTTTTGGTGATAATAAAACTTGAACCCTTGCAGCTTTAAGTTGAATGTTCCCTTTATGGGAGTTGCGCCTGTTTCTAGTTTTTTCAAATTAGTCTCTTCTGGCATTCTTTACATGTCATACCAAACACTTTATGCGAACAAGAACATTAATAAATGAATTGGATTATTAATAATATACAATTGTAGTTCACTTCAATGACACATTGATCCAATAATTACAAATCAGTTTGTCAATAAAAAGCAAATTAACCTGTCACTTCCTAAAGGCAATTACAAATAAATTGATTGTACAGATAGCCCATGGTGCTTCATCAAATTTTAAAATTGGCTAATTACTTTCGATTTATTTATTAACAGGATTGTATAACTGTGTTAAATATTAAGTATTTAAATAGTTTTATATGACATTTGATTATATAAGTTTGAATTTAATAGATTTGTCTAGTTTTTTTTTTAAAACAAAATAATTCCTTACTACTTCTTTATACTAAATTAATCTTATAGTTCATTTTTGTCATGATGACTGTTTGTCCTTTTGGCATTTACAGCTTCACTAGGTGTGAAGGGTGGCAGATTACCCAGGTTCCTCTGGAAGCCTTTACTGAAGTCATTACATTGATACTCTTCCACATCGGAAAGTCACCAAGTTCTTAGGCAGATACTGTATGATGTGACTAGGTGCAAGAGCCTCCAGGTGGAACCTGAGTTATTGCTGTCACTCTAAACGCATCTAGATTAAAAATTTTCCATTTCTTCTCTCCCTATTTTACTCTTTGGTATTCCACTGGAATACTGAAATATCTTTTAGCCACTCATAAAATTTTCACCTTATTTCTAATTTTCTTTTGTACTGTATGCTTTGTGCTTCTTTATAATTGGTTGTGCAATTTGTTCTAAATTAATGTATAAGCTTAATATTGTAGTAAATTGTAAGCTTATCTAACTTAACATAATAAAATATATAAATTAGTAAATTAAAAAAATTTAAAGCTATTATTGGATAATCCAATAATTGCATTTTTATTGAAATTATATTGTATACACCAATTATTTTATCACACAGACAGAAAAATCAGCAAAATAATTTATTTGATCTATCTCTATCAAATATGTATGTGATTGACCTGGGTAACAATAAAAAATAAGAGATCGAAAGAAAACAAGTAATTATCCTTTACAAAATTCATTAACTCTTTTTGAACTTTTTAAACAATACATAACACAACATGTACGTAATTTTTTTTTAATTAAAACTTTTTTTGATATGTACATAAATGTTTGTAGTAAGGATCTAAAAATAAAACATCAGTAAGGTTTATACGAAATGATCGTCGCTTTGGTAGTTGAATTCTTTTAAAAAAAAGTTAGAACATTCTAAATTTATAAAAATTTCTGAACATGTGCTTTAAATAAATATTTTTGTTAGGGGCCATCAATCGACATTGTTTTATAATGAAAATACTTTGCAGCATATAGTTGTGTTTAGGTCTAATAAACAGTATTGTACAAGAATACAAAGTAGTGTTTAAATTTAAGCAGTGAATAGTAATGAACACATTTTTGTACAAAACAATATTAAATGTCTGTTGATATAGATCCAGTTATATTTATATTGAATAGTTTTTGACATGTTATATTAGGAACACAGATAAGTTTCAGCTTTCATACATATAGATAGACATTTTTTATTATTTTTAATGATTAAATTTCAGGGCCCACTTGGTCTTCCTACTATCTACCTATTTGTTTATTTAGTAATTTCACATTTTATATATTGTGTAATTAAGGACTTAACATTTTATAGGCTTTATCTACCAATCAACACAGTGCTACAGAGATATAGTGTGTAACACAGATGTGTACATATCAAGATATGGTAGACAATAAAGTGTAGTATAATATTGAATTATTATTATATATTACATAACATACACATAAATCACATATAAATATATACATTATATAACATACTAGTAAACTATGATAACTATGGCAATTTTTTTCCAAAAGGATTCTGCACACATTTTGCAATGAAAAGGACAAAAAGATTTCTCTCATGGTTAATGTCAAGGTATGTGTAAATAAGGAATTAAGCAGAAAAATGGAGTGTTAGACATGAGTAAAGAATAAAACATAGTTAAGGCAAAAATGTTTAAACCAGATCAAGCAGCAGTGTGCTTATGTTTACAAAAGTTAATAACTTAGCTTTTGAAATTTAATTACTAGTAAAGTATATGTAGTAAATTAAATCATTGTAATTGTTTAAATACAAATAAAATTCCTAAGTCATTAAGAGTAATACAAAATTTTATTGTTTTGTTTTTTCAACATGGAATGAACTCTTGTTGATGTCAAGTCGAATCTACCAACCGTTTGGATGAAATGTCTCAGACTATGCAATTTTATTAAATAGTATACATTTTTAATATATATTGAAATTGTCTCCAGGCGAACACTTCATGCTCAAGGTGTGGTATCTTCTCTTATCATTTACAATGTAGTAACACTTAGTACATAAACTTTTTTAATGTGGCAATTTAAGCTCTGTACATATTTCCTGAGATCTTAATATGAAAATATCCTAATAGAAAGATTTGCTAACTTGATAAAGTTGAGTCTAAGTATAAATAATTTTTTTTTCCTTTGGTATTTATATTGTGAATGTTAGTTTTTGAGTGGAACGGTAATATTTTAGTAGATTTACAATACTATATATGGTCATAGATGAACTTGAAAGCAGGAGTCAACATATTTATTTCTTTAATTTGTTCTATTAAAAGTTATCAATCAAGTTAAATATTGAGTAATAAGAACAGCCTACCCTATAGCAGTATATATTATCATAATATAAATATGACACTTAAATTATTTAAGTATAATTTATCTTTAAAAAAATTCAATATATCACATTAATAGTTTGTATATTTTTATACTGTGATCACGGCCAATACTATATATGGTTGATGGATTCTGTCATTGTTATTATATGAAAGTATTATACATTTAGTTTATATCTCAAAGATGATATCATATTTAAAAAAAAAACACCAATAATAACATAAGAAAAATGTAATGTTTTATGTTGTATCCTCATTCCTAAACAAAGGCTACATAAATTTCATGTTGAAGCATATATTGTGTAATTACTGTAGGTAACTAGAAAACTGTAATATAAAACAGAGACATTTCAAATATACAATTTCTAGTTAAAGAATTATAATTTTTATCTATATTAACATATGGTTTCATGATAAAGGAAATTAATTAACCTTTCTTAATGAAATAAATCCTACATACTTCATATATACTACTCAAAACGTTAAACCACATATTTTATCAAAAAAACACCTGAGGTTGTAGTAATAGAACAATAATAAATGATATAAATGAAGTGATGGTATTTACAAAACTATCTACTTGTTGCTAACAATGGGTGATTCAAAACATAAAACAGTAGAAGTATTATACAGGAAACATTGACATTTTTATATAATAGAAAACATTTTTATTATTTAGAGGCTTGCTCAGGGCTAATATTATGTGGCAAAGTAAATAATATAAACTCTTATATTTATTTTCTACATAAAAGAAAAAATGATACCAGAATAAATATATTTATGTAAATTTCAATACGAAATAAAAACTAAAAATACTGTTATCAAGAGATAATAAAAAAAAATTGTTTATCATAACATAAAAATCATTTAGAATTTTAAGATTTATTATTTTAATAAGATTAATCTAAAAACTAAAATTTACTAAAATTCATAAAATTCTATGTACGGATTTCACATTTTAATTAATCGTTTACTCGCCAATAAATTAAAGCTCAAAAATATTTAGTTCAATAGAAATTGTTCTACTGATAAATTATCTATTTTCACAAACTTTAAGGACTACGTGATTACAGGGAATTGTAGAATGGCAGACTTCATCCCTGATGGATCATAGATTTAAGATACCTTTACAGGTGTATAAATTAAAGTAAAAATGTATTGTAGGTGATATTATCGAATCTTAATTAATTATCGTAGACTATCACGAAATCGTTCAGTAAGCATATTTAACACATTTAATACAAAATATCTCGATATCCATCAAAAAACACGAAAACAAGAGCAGGAAGATAGCAAATATGGCGGCCATAAAGTGAACTTGCAATCACAACGGCGTCACACTAAACTCATTTATCTCTTTAACTATTTAAGCTAGACTTACCTTGTAAAGTTCAATGTAATATGATTTGCTATTTGAGCCACTCGATTGATTAATTTTCACGTTTTTTCCATCATTTGTAGAAGTCATTTCTCAAGAAAATATCGCGGAGAGACATTTATGCGCTTGTGTTTTCGTAATGGTGCTGTCAAACTTAGTGTTGCAATTTACAATATCAAAATACAGAACACAGAATAAAATACCAGAAATCTAAAAGTTGATTTGTTGATCAAGATAACAGCACAGCTTAATAATAGAAATCGTAACTAGAAACCACGTAAGGTTTTACACTGTACATGGGAATTTTTAAAGTATACATTATTTTTAATTACACATATTTGTTAACTAAAATTAATGGCAAAACTTATCTTACTGGTTATTCATAAAAACGTAAGAATGTGTATACATGATGGTAAATTACTTGTAGACTGTCTGGGAATAAATACAACTATTTGCTGTAGATACCGCCTTATAAAAAAAGTTTATTGTTTTAAATAAGATTAATGAGACCTAGACACTAATAATTTAAAACTTGAAAGTATATTAAGTTGTTACTTGGCACTTTTTAAATTACTGACGATCACTACGAATAGCAATCGCTTTTATTCGCTCACAAAAATGCTCAAAAAGCTCTACATTGCCGCATATTATTTAAAGTGGATTAGTTAGTTTCGAATATTACTTAAAAAGCTGGTATATATATAGTGGATGCCTTTTCTTATTTATTAGCAAATGTCCTGTTAAAATGTCATCCAAGTCTGTTTGTTCCTTTGAGTTGTGGCGAAATTAAAGCTAACATTAACACTGTAGCTGATTTTATGTTAATAATTTCATATAGTAGGTACAAAAATGTTTTTAGTTGTACTTTTAGTTTAATAAATTATTTCCAAAAATAGTTATAGTTTTTTCCTCCGACAGACTCAATTCTACTAATGATTGTAGTGCGCGTCACAATTGTAAAAAGATTTAGAATACGTTTACACAAGACTGCATTTGTAAAAAATGCTCATGTAACTATTACTAAAGTTTTACTTAAATATTAGTCATTATTTGATTCACTGTATATTTCTGGCATTTTTATGCGAATAAGAAAAATATCAGATAATGTTTAGATATTCATAACATTAACTTTAGTGCTTACTTCCTCCATTTCTTAAATTGTAATCAGTCTAAAAACACGCCGTCATTAGGTAAATAGAAGTAATCCAGATAAAAGCAAGAGAACAAGTCAACATCATGCAGAAAGCGAAAAATTGGCATCATTATTACTTACAAATAAGATAAATTACATCTTCTTATATTAATTCTGTACTAAATAAAAATATTTTTTAACCATATTTTTCATATTCTATTGCAATTTTAGTTACTCCTTATTCTAATTTTCGAAGATCGCTTTATTGAAAAAAACTTATGAAAGACAACCGTCATTAGTTTTTATAACAGTATTTTTTATTGCAAAAGCAATAGCTTCTTTTGTAATTAAAAAGGTCAAATTGGCCTGGTGGGAAATTTTACCAAAACATGTCCCCATTAGTGTTTTTATTTATAAACATAATATTAATAATATCATTTAGTGATTTCTCTCTGATAAATCACAGAATAAAATAAAGAAATTTATTACTTTTACTATGTAAAATATGTATATATGCATTAGTTTATACATGATTAGTGTTAATATGTTGGCTGTTCTGTCCAGTACAAAGCAACGCGAGTTGTGTCAGTGTAGAATATTGCGTTTTCTTTTAGAAATTCAATCCCATTTGAGTGTATAAAAATGTAAATTGTAGGATTTGTGTAACAAAAATAAGTACGATATATTTTAAAATTAGTATTTTCTGTATTCATCATTATGTTTTAGTTCGTGTAATGTAATGTAATTTGGTGTCAAGTGTAGGGCTGTATAGTGAAGACAGTAAATTAACTGATTACGTTTCACGTTTGATGATTTACTAAATGATTATTGTCTTTTTTCCTAATTAAATGGTCGTAAGAGCTTGATAACTATTATGTGAAATCCATAATAAAACTGGGCGTTTATTGAATGTGAGCACATCTGGCAATCATTGTGAACGCAATTCCCCTTTCTTTTTTTACTAATTAAATGGCACAGTTCCTAATTTGTGAACGCGTTATTTCTTGTTTTATAAACTAAAACGATCGTTTACTCGTTGATTACGCGCAAAATAACATTATCTACAATGTCATGAATGCGGCTAATTTTTTTTCACTCTCCGTGTCTATTTACATAATTATCAATTCTGTATGTTATTGTAAACGTATATAAAGTGTTGTGATGTTTATAGTATGTGATATCATTTCATCTAGTTACCACCCAGTAGAGTGATAAATTTGTGACAATGGCAAAAAAATCGGAGAATGTTGGTGGAAAGCTGGTGACAGTATCGGTTGTTGGATTGTCTGGTGAGTATTAATTCAATTTCAAATATCACTTCGATATTTTATCATAATTTTCAATTTCTAACACAGAATGTTAAGTGTTAAGGGATATTGATTAACTTTTTGTTCACTCAAATTAAACTAAATTGCGTGAACGAAAAAAAAAAGACCGATCGAGCAGAGTTCCGTCGCCCGGCTTCTATTGAATTTGGTTGCTAAAAGCATATTGTGTAACTGTCTCGGCAGGTTTCACCTTGGATATCTGTGCCCAGTTACCCAAATGTGTATGCTTAAACAAATTTGACAGCCTTAAGACTTAATTACACATAATGTGTGTGGAAACAGTTGTACTTATACCATCTTCTTCCAAAGCCTAGACTCCACAGCCAACCCATGACAATTATTATTAATAGAGTCCTTTTTTGAAAAGCAATAAATAATTATTACAATTCTTTCTTTACACAAACTATAATCTGAGTAATCTTGGATATATTCTTTTACTATTCCCACTACAGCCTCATTTGGGAGACCCTTTTCCAGTTTGAATTTTCCATCAGATTAGGTCTGACTTGCCACACCACACCTTACTCAAGTTTTCTCTAAGTATTATTCTGATAGACAGAAAGTAATAAGATTATTATAATGGATATAATTCATTATATCTTGCATCATAAGCCCAGACATTAGTAAACATTAGTAACTAATAAGATCTTAATGTGTTAAAAGTTAGGACAATACTATTATTATTATTATATTTATGTATTGTAAAGTCAATTATGTCACAAAATGTCGTGTATTGCTTTACTATTATTTGTGGTAGTATCACACACAATCATGACTAGCTTTTGTCAAAAATAAAAATTTTGTAAAAAATATGGAATAGGTGCACATAAAGGAATTTTTATTGCCTTTCATGTTATTTGTTAGAGATTTATGATGCCTGGACTTGATATCTCATAAGAAATATGTAAATAATAACCATTGGCATTTTTAGTGCAAATTCTTCTGCTTACCACACTCACATATTAAATGTAATAAGATTTAGACCATGAGATCTAAGATGAGTTGAGCCATACTTACATACATACATATAAATAAGAAATGTTACAATTTTTTTGACTCATAGTTCTCTGTTAAAAAATTTATCATTAAAATAGGAATATAGTTTCACAATATTAAATTATTTCAATTTGGCTATAAGTTTGTTTTGATTGTGGTGAAAATCTGACACTGAGTGTTTGCACAATAATGAGAATAAACAATTTCTTGATGTAACAATTATAGTACCTTTGCTCATTGTTTTTCTTGTATAATGTTTGATGTATGCAAAACAAATTAAACAAAAGATTAAGTATATTATAAATTTATCTTATCACAAGAGAAAGTCCTTCTAGTATATGCCTGTCTGTAATTTTACATAACTGTTATCTAAACTTATATCACAGCTTATTGTAAAAAAATTTGAACAAATAACTTTTTATAGCAAATCACTAAATATAGCTGGTGTAGTTTTATTTAGTGCAAAGACAAACAAGTCTGTGTAGCACATGTTTCTAAGTAGTGCACCTGTTTCAGCAGATGTTTATATGAATATTAATTATTGTAATAATAATGATTCTTACACTAATGAATAGATTAAAATTTTCCATCTTTTTGTTTTATGTAAATAATTTCATGAATGGTATAATTATTCTTTTAGCCATGTAATTGGTTCTAAGATTTATTCAATTAATATTATTGGCAATTATTTTTAAAACAGAAACATATGTAAAGATAGGTATGATAGATATTTGTGACTGAAGTGGTTAGTAGAATTACAATTAACAAAGCTCAGTTCCAGAGTGGAAACAGTTGTAAAGTCTTTAACAACACAATATAAGTTGTGTGTGTTTTTACAAGTATATGTGTGAATACAACAAAGTGATCAATAAATACTATAACTTTTTAAATTTTTTTTTGCAATTATCACTTGATTAAATTATAATATAGATATTTTGATGTCTATTTGCCTTAATAACAAAGAAAAAATAAAAATTTGGAGATCATTAAATTCAGTATTCTAACTAGGATGAATGAATATTTAATAAATTATTGAATTAAAATAGTTTTTGGATGGATAAATTTAACTTTCAATTTCCAATCAAATAGTTTTAAGTTTTCTTATTGTCTGGAATCCATAATTTGGTAACAAAACTATAACCATTTACCACACATATCAAATCACGAAGTATGGTGAAAAAAAATCAATTTAAAAAAAAATCTTGATTTAGTCACTACTTGCCTTACCTCCCAATTTCAGTTGTTAATTTTGTTAATTTAAGGTATGCCATGTATATACATAATGAAAAGTAACAGTTAACTCCCCTTGAAAAGGTTTGAGCATGATCAATAAAATTATACTGGGTTGGTCTATGACTTTCAACAATATTTACACAAGTCAAAATAAAAACAATCATATTTTTATGTCCTCCAACAGCAAAATGATTAAGTATAGATGTAAAAGTTTTCAATATCCTTGAATTAAGGGGTCACTCTCATGTTACATTTTTTTTGGAAAATGTATTTCAAATTTAAGAAATAATTGTCTTGATGCTATTTATTATTCCTGAAAAAATTGAACTTTGGTTAGGATGAGGATGAAAAATGACCCCTTTAAAGTACTCATAATTATAACCATTCCTTCTGTATAATATGTACAGTAATCTGAATAAAAAAAAATCAGTATTCAAGTAATAAAGTAAAGTGACTATTACCTTTTGTTCAGAAGTCAGTTAAAAGCATTCACAATAACAGTGAGGGATAGCAATAGAAATATATAAATTAGTATTTTTTATCAGGAGTTGTCACAATGAGAGAGTTCTACTGATGGGCCTATAGTAGGAACTAATACATTGTTTGCTCATTTGAAATGTTCCCATGTGTTAGATATAACAATGCCATTGTATATTTGCATTGTATAACAATATTGTATACACTGGTTTATATTAAATCTACATTTGAAGATTTACTTACAAATATAATTTACACATAAGCAGTTCAAATTAACTTTTTTATTGAGTCATAAAAGTACATTTTGAAAAAAAAATCACTAACTCAATAAAATAGATGAAAGAAAATATATTCAGAAACTATATTTAACTCGTTCGCTACCAATCGTCACATATATGTGTCACCGCGTTTCTTTACCACAGCCCGGCGACACATATATGTGACAGATATTTTTGTATAATTTACAAAAGCATGTTTGAACATGTTGAGTATTGAACTAAATTGTTAAGTTCTAAAACTATAAAATGCATCAAATCTGTAGTTGGTCTGCTCTCGTATTAGATTATTTACAGTTTTTATAGCAGTTGAATAGGTCGGTTAAGCAAGGTTAGTGAAATTAGTAGGCAATAAATTAAAATTAAGAAGAAAAAGAATTTGTGAAGCCAAATTAATAAGATTTTTAACAGAAACATATCCCTCAACAAAATGTATAATTTTCGTAAGAAACCCCAAATGAAGAACAGATGCATAATATATTCCAGTGATGACATGGAATCTAATAAGAATATACCAGTACCAGATCCAACTGATAATTTTTCTATTACGGATTGTGAAGAAATGAGCAGCTCGTCAAATTCAATAATTAGAGTTAGATGCCATGTATGTGCCAAAAACAAACAGCGCAAAGCTACTTTCTACGCCTGTGAGATTTGCAAAACAAACAATGGACAACCGATTGGATTGTGCGTTGACAAATGTTTTAAAATTTATCATACAAAATAAAATGAATTTCATATCTATAAATTGTATTTATAATTTTTTTTTGTCTTATAATCAATTTCTTATAATTTAATGTGTCATATATATGTGACACGTGGGCTACAGGGTTTGGTTTTTATCTATAGCCCAGCGTCACATATTTGGGTCAGTTTAAAAGAATACTTATTTTACTTTTTTAGACTGTTCTAAATATACATACGTAAAATCTATTTCAATTCATTTAATATAACCACCAAAAAAATGTTGGGCTATTGTGGACGTTTTTCCCAGAAGACCCTGGTAGCGAACGAGTTAAGTTAAATTTAACAAGATGGAGTTAATATAATTGGCTTATACTGTTGAGTTCCCGTTGATATAGAATAAATATCTAGCGGTTCGCTTCAGACACTCAAGAAAAGATATATGGAAACAATGTATGTAAAATTATAAAAAAAATCTTAGTTACATATTTTTTTTATTATCCCTTTGAAAATGTAAATAAAATTAAAAATTTCACCCTATACTCCTTTAATGATTAATAATTACTAGAAATATTTATTGCTATGTATATTGATTAACATTGAGTAGTGGTGGTTCAGAGGTAGAGGACAGATCTGCGATTGTAGTTTGCGGGTTCAATTAAACTAAAGTAAATCCCAGTTAGTTTTATATAATTTGCACTTTGTGAATTAATTATTAAGTAATGCTACTGCTCACAAACAAGTTTCCAGAGGATGGGCAGCAGCACCTTTGTGTACCATAACAAAATTCTGCCATTGCTCAATTACCTGTCAAGGGGGGCAATTATGGTATATCCCCCAATAGATATCTTTACAGGAAGTCTATGCCTGGCAGTGGGAATCTGTAGTCGGAAACAGCGAGATATTTATTTACCCATTATTACTTAAATAATTTTCAGTATGCTAACAATTATTAAGAGGAGAAAACAATATTGATTATTAAACTTTTTTTTTTATTATGATAACATAATGAAAGTTATTTTTTAAAAAAAAACAAGCTAGTGTTAACATAGCATGTGTGCCAAAAATAAACAATACAATTCAGTGCTTTCATGCATTCATGTTACTGTTTGCACAATTTGATCTCAATTGGCTTAATCACTTGTTCCAACATAGATATGGCATGCCAAACATTTGATCAAATTGTTACAAATTATGGGCTGACAACTAGATAGTTAAAAAGAAAAATATGACAGCAAAGGGTGTGATACATTTTGAATGAATATAATGTAACTATTAGTAGATTTAATATACAGGGCTGATTGGTTATGGGTATAAAAGATTTAAAGAGGATTTTTTATATATATATATATATATATATATATTAATTGTCAGTTAGTATTAAAAAGACAATAAGATGTTGCTAGTTTTCTTCAGCTACATTTAATTTTCATTATTATAAGTTTTTTTTATTGATGATCAATAAAAAAATCATCAATAAAGCTTGTTTAATAATGCTTTTTTTTACATTATTTATCTATCATTTAAAGATGAAATTTGACAATATTTATTTGAAAGACAAGAATGAATAATATGACAAGGTTTTAAATGATCAATACAATACCAAATAAAATCCAAATGGTTAACAAGACTATTATATCAGTGTTTATTATCTATTATTCCACTTCCTGTGGCATTGTGTAGGTTTCCTTTAAATTGTTTATTGTGCAAGATAAGTGTGATGGCTTAAAATAGATTCTTAGCTATCACATTTGTAAATGCATCATGATGCATCTTTCTTGTTAATGTTCATGCATTAAATTGTTTTTCTCACCCAATATATTGCTCAATTTTGCTTACTTTAATTTTATTTCACAGGTGTATTGACTTACTATACAGTCTAGAAACTTGTGACTTATAAAATATAGTTTTTAAAATTGTCATTATTTTAATTCAATTGTATGGAACAGCTCTATTTTTATTTGATATTCCATCTCTTTTATTAAAAATTATATAATAGGTGAATTTGAACTGTTTTTATAAAAATTTAGTTATAAATACTAAAAAATTGTTACTAAGAAAATTTCTTTTGTGTATACACTTGTATTATAAAACTAGTCATCCTCCTATAACTTCGTAAATTAAATCAACGCCCGCTCAATATCTTTTGCAGGTGGAATTTATTAAAATTCTTTTTAATCTTTATGGTTCCAGATATATTGTGATGAATCAGTAATAGTATAAGTGTAAATCTTTTATGGATATTATATGTATATAGATTGATGATAATAGTATTATTATAGAATATGGATAATATTAGTATTATTATTTAACGTGCATGGGTTCAATCCGCGACTGTTTAACCCATGTAATATCTTACGCGACGGCTAAACTGCTGCACCAACTGTGCACTCTAATTGGAATATTAAGTATATAGGGGTTGGAGGGGAGGGAAAATTCTTTCTGTCTGTCTGAAAGTGGAAGTGATTATGTCTGGGAAAATGTCTATTTTGTCTGCTATACTGCAAAAATTCAAATTTGTAAACGTACGAAAAAACAATACGAATACCCATAGTTGATATTCATAGTTGATTATATTTATAAAATAGCACATATGTTTTTTTGTATCTCCACTCCATGTTTATTTGTATTATTACGAAAATAATAATTAATTCTTTTGCATAAGAATTCTTGCTTAATGAAATATTGTATATCAAGTTGGTTTAAATAAAAATAGAGGTATGCTCAATCATGTGAAATGTATATAATTTTATTACGAAAAATGTCTTTATTGTCAAATAATAATATGACGCCTTAGACTAAATGCAAGGAATTTATCAAATATTTGTTAGCAATAACATAAAATTTTTTGTCAAGGAATAAATTTGAAAAAAAAAGAAAAATTGAAAAAAAAATTATAAAACGCTGTCGTGCCTCGCAGCTGGTAGAAGAAAGATCCGTATTAAATAGCGGCAACCCTCTCCCAACTGTCTGCGTTTAGTTTAAGCGAAAAACAAATATTGTAAAAAAAAAAACACTAGCGATACTAATTAGAATTAATAAAAAAAGCTCTTATAAATGTGTTGATACGAGGTATTTAAGTTGAAGATCTTCATATTTAATATTGATTTTTTTTTAATCCTGACAGGCACAGAAAAGGAGAAAGGCCAGTTGGGAGTAGGCAAGTCGTGCCTGTGCAACCGCTTCGTTCGCACCAACGCCGACGACTACAACGTCGATCACATTTCCGTCCTCAGTCAGGTAAGCGGAAATAGTCTTTGCTATGCAAACCCTGCGTGCATGTATGTACACGACGTGTTATGACTAATCACGTATGTCAATTCCAACGATTTACTTTGCAAATATTTTTTTTAATAAGGTCATAAACGTAATTTAGACGTTTTGTTTATGTTAAATTAAATTATCATATCAGCTGATAGACGCCCACTACAAGGCATAGGCTTTCACGAAATATCGCCACGTTGACAGTTCTTGAGCAACCCGCATCCAGCGGCATCCTGTTACCTTAATTATGTCGTCTGTCCACTTAATGGGGGGGCCTACCCACGCCGCGTCTACTGTCTCGTGGTGACCACCCGGGAACGTTTCGACACCAACGGCTATCTGTTGCACGAGCAATAAGATAAAATGGTTCGACTAAATTATCTATTAATATAGTCAGCGAAGTGAATAACAGTTTGAGACCTATACTGTTATGCTACTTTCTTTTTTTAATCTCATAAATGTTTATGCTACCTTTGAAATTCGATCGTTAATAACAGGCAAAGATAATTAAACGTATAATACGTTTTATGGTGGTGTGTGTAATTAAAAAAAATAATTTGACAAGTTTGACATTTAAATCTTGTATACATTAAGTTTCGTACATAAAAGTCCCTAAATGATGAATTGGCTTATTAGATCAAATGGTTTATGTATAAAAATCTGTCAAAATACCGTAATTTTATTTTCAAGACCGTTACGTTATTGTACAATTGTGAACAGTAGTAGTGTAGTGGATAAGAACAGCGAACCTATATAGCCTACATAATTTTAAAATGGCCGTAAGATCGATTCTCGGGAGAAAGAAAATTTGTATAAATTATGAACCTGTACCAAAAAAAACTGTTTCGTTTGGAAACCACTACACGTGAGGTCCGAAAAATCTGCTGCAGCAACCAAAACACATGAGTCCCAAGTGGTGCTAGATTTACGACCCATACCTATTTTATGAGTGTTCGACGTCTCAACAATGGCAATATTTTAGAGCTATAACACTCAATTGAATTTTTAAATTCTTTTCCCACTAATATATATCATAAATTTGTATGACTAACTATGGCCCCACCAATAATAGATTCGTTGCATAATTCATATCCAATGGAAATTGTATTACTTTATTGTATAGCAAGATATGTAATATTTTCTTTTATTCTCTTCTACTTCTAATCATCTCTATTCTACGCTACGCTGTTATTTGACATTAAAACACATATAGTTCTACACTCAGTCCTTATTCGTTGACAATAATTGTCCACCTTAAATCGGATAAACAATAAAAACGTTTATTATCCTCTATATAAAAAGCGATCAAACCTCACCTTCGAAAGGTAACATAAAAATGGTTATAGCGGAAAAAAAATAAAGCTGATTCGAAATTTCTCTCGGCGATATCGATTGTGCTTAAGTCAGCGCTTTAGAAAATGTCATCAGGCCTCCCCCAAGAGCCCTTGACCGCTTGTACAGCTGTATTGGAATGGTAAAAATAATTTGAAGTATTTTTTTTCTGATGATTGCCATTTTATTTATTTTTATCTTCGAAAGCGAATACTAGCTTTTGCACACTCTTTTTTATTGTCATAGACAAATACCGTTTTTACTTTGACTCATACAGCGTGCTCTTTTATTATATGCACATCATTATCCACTTACGATCAATTTTAGTGATCAAGTGTGTAAATTACGTGAAGAATGGCATTCTTCAACTTAAAGTTACGAAGGTTTCAAACGCGCCCCGATCTGATGCAATAAAAAAGATACATTTTTTTTAGCTTGTCACTTCAATTTATTTATTCAATGTTCTTTATTGTACACGTTAAGATACATTTAATAAGTTTTACAATAATATACAAAAAAGTACAATGGGCGGTCTTATCACACAAGGCAATCTCTTACAGACAACCATAGTATGGAAAAGGTAAAAGTACTAATAATGGGTAGTTTACGTGTACAAAAAAATACATATTTACAAACAAATGAACATAAACATAATAAATAATAAGGTTTAATACATATTATAAATATTATACAATAATAAATAAAAACTTCTGACTTCGATCAGTATTGGTTCGATCGCACTTGCCTCAGAAAGAAACAGAAGAAGAACAAATGAATTAAGAGATAGATAATTATAGGTCTAGTAAATGGTTCTTAATCATTTTTTTTTAAATAGGTAGTTAGCACGTCTTATATTCAGCGGTAAATCTTTCCACAATCGAACGGCTTGCGTGGTGAAAGATTGGGCCATAAACGAGGAAGAATGCGCCGGTATTTATAATTCCAGATTCTCTGATGATCTCAAAGACCTCTCATGTGTACCCTGAAGAAATTGAAACCTTCAATGTACTAACAGTAAGCTATTTAGCATTACAAGGAAGATTTTATTAATGTATTACAGACTCTTAACATAATGGTATTAATTATAACAAGAGCAGTGATAATCTAGAATTAAAGATTGTCTGGAGTTCGATTCCCGGCAGATTTATGTGAATGATGTACATCAACTGTGTACGAATAATGATAGAGAAAAACACAAGTGAACCGGCTTGCATATCTTTTCACACAAATTTTAATTACAAAAACATGTAAATTTATATGAAATGACAATATGGCAGGGATTTCCAACTTTTTCTAAGCGTACTCCTAAGGCTTTGGCAGGATTCATGAGAATTAAATTCGCATTGTTAGAAATACTGAAAGGTAAAAATAGTTTACTTTTTGTAAACTTTATTATAAACCACATCTTGTTCAAGCTATAATTTCGATACTTACGTATAAAGTGCGGTATAACGGTTTTGGTATAGCTATATCTATTCTTCCCCCGCGCATATCTATAGCGCGGTATAGCAGTTTCAGTAGCGCTATAGTAGCCCATAAATATTATCTTTATTTACCTTATAACGTATAAATTAATATAAGTGCATTATTATAAAATAACATAGTTCTTTAACCGTATAATAAAATTACTCTAAGAGACTGTAGGACTGTGTAGAATCTCTCCAGGGGACAGTACTAGTTATATTCAAATATTGAGAAGAAGTCTTGTTAAGTGGGTAAGAAAAAAGTTTGGGTAGCATTGCATTATTGTATAAATGGTATGACGTCGTTTGCAGTCGGACTTCAGCGGGAGGGTGGTGAACAACGACCACTTTCTATACTGGGGCGGCGTGCAGAAAGAGAATGACGAGCAGGAGTACCGCTTCGAGGTGATCGAGCAAACCGAGTTCGTTGACGACGCTTGCTTCCAGCCCTTTAAAGGTAACCTTAAAAATTAATATAGTAAAGAATACATGTTAGAATTATTTAAGGTAGTAATTACACCTAATTTCGTTTTTGATATACATTAAAAAAAAAAAAACAAATATTTTATTTTCGATTTTTTAACCGTAATTTTCAGTACAATTTCGGTAAAAACGCGGGTCTGTATAGGTATGTATCACAAATATATACCCAAAAAGACAAGTCTGTTTAACTTAACGTTAGAACGTCTAGAGTAATAGAGAAAACACAAGACTGAATAAAAAGGTGCGAAGACATGTCTTTCGTCTTTCTTCAAAAAAAATTGGTAATAGTAAGATATCCTTAATTTTTGCCTGCAGTCGGGAAAACGGAGCCGTACGTAAAGAGATGCGTTGCTACTAAGATCCAGTCGGCTGAGAAGTTCATGTACGTGTGCAAGAACCAGCTGGGCATAGAGAAGGAGTACGAGCAGCGACTGATGGCAGACGGCAAGCTCACGGTGGACGGCTTCCTCTGCGTTTACGACGTCAGCCTCGTGCCGGGCAGGACGTGGGAGAAGCAGGTGAATCAACGTTGTATACTTTATATTTAATTGTCAAACCTGTTACTAGCGCCATCTAGATAACAGTTTAAAGGCCCAGAGATAAATATAAAATAAAATACGATCCAAAAGTGCGCGTAAATGCATGCCTACTCGATTAAAAATATTTTAATTTGAATTCATTAAACACTATTTTTTCTAGAAAACATCGTATTTATTATCGGGTTCGTTTTATTTATATATGTATATTTTATAATTTAATGTGAAACCTATAAGAAACAAAACTATTTGGCAATGAGTTATACGCACATGTAAACCTTAAAATCCTATTGCAGTGATAGTGATGCCATTTAAAACTTATTGAGTTAGCATTTACGCGTGTGTATCCTTTGAAAATGTTAATTAAATTCTTCTTAACTCGCGAGGACATTCTGAAGTAGCGTTTCGATACAGACGATAGCGGGATTAAAGGCAAAAAGGGTATATAATAAGGGAATATATTGCAATATTTATTTGAATTATAATTTATAACCAATATCCTTTGTTATTACTAAGAAAAGCACTATTGCAGAGAGAAGTAATTTTTAATTTGTGATTATTAATAGATACCAGACAATGTTAATATCGATTGTGCACAATAAAATATGAAAAGGCCACCACTGTACATCATTACCCTTTAAAGTTATTTTATAAATAACATTATAAATATGTATATCTATATTTGCAATATTATTTGTCACTCTTCATTTATTTCACTTTTTTTTAGTGGATAGACAGACTTCCACTGCAAGGCCCAAGGGAGACCTATTTCCCCCCAACATCACCACGATCACCTGTCCTGCGCTGCCCTCATGCAGCCACTTCCCGCGTCCTTAATTATGTCACTCTTCATTTAAGAAGTATAAATCGATAACATTAGTCTTAAATCATAGTTATTAATTAACACGTTGAACGCCATGTCGGACACCATGTGTCCGACAGCATACTGTCCCCTGGAGCCACACCATTAAATCGAAAATCGTCAAAAAATCGCCAAATATTGTCAGTAAAACCCTTAAAAATATTGGGCGACGCCCAAAAAGATTGGCCGCGCGGGTCACATGCCTTGGTAAAAACAGTCGAAACACTGTCCGTTGGCTCCCTAGAGGCTTCTGAAGTGATCGAGGGCATGCGGACAGATGGTGTCCGACGCGGCCTCTTAGACCCAACATGATGGCAGTCACATGGTGTTCGTCGCGGCCCACTTAACTAAACATGGTTTTTAGTCTGGCGTTCAACGTGTTAAGATGTATTGCAAAAAAAATTTCTAAGAATCATCCAGTAAAGTAGTTTTTTAGATTCGACAGTGTACTTGGGGACAGTCAATAGCGATATAATTATCTATTTTTTAAAGGGGGCTTTAGATATTTTTTCTTGTAAAGGGGCCGATAATCCATTAAAGATTGTGAAACTATGGTCTAAAACATACTCTATCATCATTCTCTACTTTTTTATCATTAAACATTTTCGTTAGTGCCCATACCAGAGCACGTAGTACATGCTTCTTTATATCTGAACCAACCACCCAGAAAGTTCGCTTCACGATTTCTATTATCATCCATGTCAAATTATATTTCATTGTTGCTCCACTATTGTCATACAAAAAGTATAGTTATATCTACTCAATTGTTATTTTAACAACTGGAACGTGACGCATTTATGTAATGACTCTGTCGAATTGTAAGATGATAGTGTATTAAATCTGTGCTTAAAAACTGTAAATTTATAGCTCATCAGTCAGCAAAATTCTAAAATTTAAAATACTTTATAAAGTGATCACTGTGAAATATGTTTCATTAATTTATTTTCTCTTGGAATATGGCTGGCCACTAACTTCTAAAAGTACAAAATTAAATTTAAATAATTCGTAATTCGAATTTTGGCAATGCTTTTTTACTGCATTACCATTACGTCATTTATTATTTCTAAAACCATTAACTTTTGGAATCAGTGTCCTTTAAATTAGTTGCCAGAAATTGTTTTTACATCTATAATGAATAACCCTGTACATTTCTTACAGAATGAAATCACAGCAGCAATTCTCCAGAATATACTGAAGCTAAAGAAGCCGGTGGTGCTTGTTACGTCCAAGAACGACGAAGCCTGTGAGCAGGGAGTAAGAGAGGCGGAAAGACTTGTGCAGAGGAAGGAGTTCAAGGGTAGCATTCCCATTGTGGAGACGTCCAGCCATGATAACGTGAATGTGGACCAAGCCTTCTTCCTGCTGGCTCAGATGATTGACAAAACCAAGGCTAGGATAAAAGTAAGTAAAGTTCCACATCATCATCATTATAGAATTATATATAGCACTCGACTGATTCCCACTTGTGTTTTTATTTAGTTAATAAATATTTGGTTGACAACAATATGATAGGGGGGCATAGTTGTTAGAGAAATGCATTTCCAAGCTTCAGATGAATTGGAAAACAAGAAACAACCAAATAATTTTTTTTTACGAAAAGACTACTAATTACTTTCGAAAGTCGTAAAGGCATGAGGTTTGGAATGTTGGCATTATCGAGACGAAGTAAAATATAATCTATCGTCTGTCATGAAAAATGTGGTATATTTCTGTGTAAACCACAGAAATATTCAGTTATATATATTTTTTTATAAACGCTAATGAACGCTTAATAAACTCTAAAAATTCATATTATATTAACTTCATACATAACCTAGTAAAATTTTAAAAATAAAGTAAAAGGTTATGTTTCTTGACGCCATATTTAATAGAAAAGGATAATCACGCGGTTATTGAGTAGTGGTGTCTAAAGATAAGTTTTATAAGCAAATTTATATGAATTGAAAATAGTTAAAATTTTATAAATATTACATCGGAAAACTTTTTTGATTTATTTATACTATTATTTTCAGGTGGCAAACTATGCGGAAGCATTAAGAATAAGAAGAGAGACATTAGACTTTGTGACTGAGGCCTTCACTCAGTTAATACGGATACATGTCCAGGATCATAAGTATGTATCTATTGCCATTATAATTTTTCATGGAATGTTTTACAAATATAATACAATATTTTTGAAAATCTTTCTATTTACAATCTACCTTACGACACAACAGAACACTACGCTACACTACGAACAAAGCTTGATAAGTGTTGCCAGTTACGGTTTTAAAAAATCTGGGGTTACTAATCCAACTTAAGCTTTGTCCTTTCCCATGCCCACAAATAATGCCCACGCATTAATGAGCGAGGAATATTTGTGGACTACATTTTTTTAATTATTTTATGGTTATTACATTGAAAACCTCTACCGCGTAATGGCAGTCGTTACTTGAATAGTAATCTTATAATTAATTATTACATTTTACTTTTTTTTAAAGTTAATATTCTCTTCTCTTATTAAATAAATTCGACTTATTATTACTGTTATATATGTACAATTGTATCAGTTTAACATATTATTACTTATAATTGTCTCAAATATTACATTTACAACATTCTCAGAATCATGTGAGAAGAGCAACCCCTTACTAGCCTTCTGGACTGACTCAAATACCCTTTGTCAATGGTTACTAATATCTTTATGAAATTCTGTAAGTGTTGCCATATAATATCCTGAAACATTTATATACAATATTTTTCTAATCTGTACTAAAAATCAGCCCAAACGACTATTGTTTCTTGAGTATGTTTGTTGATTTTGTTTCTTTAGTGATTATTACTTTACAGGGAAATGTGGTCGGCAGCTAGCAAAAGATTAAGCCACTTCCCCGAGTGGATCAAGTTTGTGCAACAGTTCGGTAATGATGGAACCCAGGTGAGAATATCAGCTTTGTTGAACTATAATATCTATTTAAAAAATATTACATATTTAAGGTCAGCAAATTAGCATATGAAATTCAAAATTCAAATTTAGAATATCTATTCATGTAGGCAATAATTACATGTGCTTTTTAATCGTCGATTATTTTAACATTTGAAATTAGTAAACAACTATTGCTCCAAAGGCTGGTCTGCTGAAAAGAGTCAGAAAAACAACAGTAGTTCTTTTTAGGTGAAATATAACAATGTGTCATCAAAGCAAGTTCCACACATTTGGATCAACTAAACACTTGAATGCTGAAATAAGATATTTAATAATATAGTCTTTAAGTCTTCTGCAGAACTTTATTATGATTACTGTACACTCAGATCCATAAAGGATTTCGTTCAAAATTTAGGTGTTGCTAGTTTTTTTCAAGTACCTTCTGTCTGTTTTTATATAAGATTCTAAATTTTGGCCCATAAATAATCTATTCTTTATTTCATTTATACCGGAATAAAGACGCTCGTTTCAGGCTGTTACCAACCGGTGTAATAGAAGAGCAGTCCTATGACTAAAATGATGATTATCTGTAGTGCATCAAGAATGTTCTCATATAGAGAAGTAAAAACGAAACTTTTTTAAACACAAACCACAGAGTTAATTAAAATATATCTCACTAGTTGTAACATTTGACGTCGATGAAAACCAAAAAAGGCGGATTAGGATATATGTAACAAAACTTGCATGTACCTTAAAGCATGACAATTAAAATTTTAATCACATTTTTGTAGATAAACATTCTCTATAATTAAGACGTTATATCATGAAAGGTAAAACGTTATTACCCACTACGGCGAGGGTAGCTCCCCCTCCCCCCGTTCATCCCCTAGGTAGACCGACGACATATTACAAATTGTGATTGTCTGTTTTCGACATACTCCAGGCTATCAAAGATCTTGGCCACCTCTGGCATAATCTGTATGAGTTACTAACACATGGCCTTTCACATAGGTTGTGTATCGACGGCACATTCGACGGCTAAAGGAAGAGCGCTCAGCGAAGAAGCTTCGCAAACAGTTGGCGAAGCTGCCGCAAGCTCTGTCTCGTATGAATTTGCCTACTGAAGATCTACAAGAAAAGTAAGAAACATATATATTTTTAAGTAACTATTTTAAGTATTTGGTCGAGCATTGTTGTACTATTGTTTGTATACTAGATATTCGCTCGATGCTTGCCACTATGCCGATAACAAGTACTGCACTTCGAACGCTATATATAAAGAACAGATATCTGAATATTAGTTTCTGTAGTGGTCGTGCGGAAAATCAAGAATAGACTGCACAAACAGTAGTATGAGCCGAGCCGTGGTTACTTATGGAGCCCTCGAGCTTTGTTACCTTAAAAGATGTCTTCGGCTAAACATCCTTTGTGTCAGTTCGGGATGACGTGAAGAATAAAACGTATTTAAACTTCGACTATGTAATTATAAAACATTGAAAGTCAAAGATGGCCATGTCTAAACACCATAACTTCAAAGATATGCCTATTTTACTTAACAAATTGTGCTTCGTATTATATTTTAATTTGATAGAATTTTTAATGTACTCTATATAGAAAATTGCATCACAAACAAGGACAGACGACCTTTTTAAGGTTGCTGGAAAAAGCTGGCCGTAAGCCGCTTACATGCGGTTTTATCGGAAATCTATAGGAAGGCTTATGTCCACCAGTGGTAGTCCTGCGGCTGAAATGATAATGACTAAAAAGATCGCATGAAAAAAGTACAAATCGCTAAAGCAATTAAAGATGCTGGTCTAACGAGACGTATTTTGTCAAGTCGGATTTCGAATTTTAAAACCCGTGGATACTTTGTTTTTACTACAAGAAAAATTCTTAAATATCTCTGTAATCTCTCTGTGACTATCATATATATATTTTTTAGAGTGGGATGTATGGTATTAATATATTCGCAGTGACTGGCCAATGGTTGTGAGGCAGTTGCGCGCTCATCGGGACTTCCCGGTGTACTTTAGCGAAGGCCGCGGCCGAGACTCCGCCTCCGGCTCGGGCTCCGACTTGGACAGCCCTCTTAACACCGACACCACGCTTCGTCTTGGCGAACGCGCCCGCTATCAGGTATATATAAGAGAGAGTGTATATCTAGTATATAAGAAATTTCCACCTATGTGCTGACTCATCCCTTTATCTATGAAAACATAAGGCTAAGAGACTTGAAATGTGGTACGAATTTTCCTTTCGCCAGTTCGGTTTGAAGTGTATTAATTTGAAAAATGTATATTTTCAAATTGTAGCTCATGTTATAAATTACCAATATCTATGAAATTACGCCGACAAAAGCGGACAACTAGTTACTTAAGAGAAAAAATTTGTACATGGTTAGCAATCTTAACCCCTTTACTTGTGGTAACTTAAGTGGTGTTGTACTTTATGCTGTTAATTTTTTTCTTGATTATAACCGAGAATTGAAAATACTTTGTGAAAGTAAAAAAATAAATAAACTAAGAAACAAAATTAAAGGTGATTTTTTTGTGATCAGACTTTGGGGCAGTCACAGAAAATACCTTACGAGATATTAGAAACAAACGAAGCAGCTGCAGTATTCAAGACTTACCTTCATGAGGCCCAAGAAGAGCAAAGGAATTACGAGTAAGTATTTTTTAAAAGTACAATTGCAACTTTATTCAAGTTTAGGTCCAGACTAAAAAAGTGTGTATATTGCAGACCTAAGGTCCATTTTAGATCCATACATGCCTTTTTCTGAAACAACCAGAAGAGGCAGAGAACATGATCAAAAAGATAAAAAATTGCATTTATTGGCCAAGATAAAAAAAAGTTAAAATAGATTTAACCTACGCCAATGTTGTCTACCGAAAGCAATAAAATATGCAAGCTAGTACATGGGTCAGTAAAGCTATTGATCAATTGCGATTTTATTGCTCTAAGCTATGGACATACACAACATAATTCCTTGAAATAATAGGATTATTCTTATTCTAATCATCCTTAGAAAAAGACGCGGCAAATGTTGCGGTAGTGCCATTTATGTCAACACGCTCCCATAATGTTCTATTTAACATTAATTACTATGACAACGGCAAAGTAAAGGTCGATATTCATAGCCAAAAAACATGTTTATACAACAGGCCTAATTTATAATGTTCGCAGATGGTGTCAGCAATTCAAGCGTCTTCTAGAAGAGACCGGGTACGTGACACCTGGTAAGCAGCTGTCGGAGGTGCGCGTGCTGCTGATGGGCCGCGAGTGTTATGAAGCCCTCACGGAGGAGCAACAGCAGAGGGTTTATGATCAGCACCAGCGCCAGATTCAGCGTCGCGCCAAGCATAACCTGCAGGTATAACATATTCACTACTGATTATGAAGCCCAGGAGTTAGGTGATCTAGGTCCAAGCATTAATAGCTCTTATTCAGAAAGATTTAGATCCAGCATTTTATTTTATAATCAGGCAAATAACTAATCCATATGATAGAAGTTATCTCCAAACTATACCTTATCCTATTAAGTATTAACGTAAAATATGTAAATATCCCACAGGAGCTGCTGTTAGAACATGCAGATCTGTTTTATCACTTCAAGAGTATATCTCCTACGGGAACCATAACACAAGAAGACATTAAGGAGATTACCGATGTTTTGCAAGATGATTTCAGGTGTGATTTACTTATATATTATGGTATAATTTTATCATATAATAAACTGTGTACAGTTTTACAATGAGATTATCATCTAAATAGAATGATGATTTTACAATATAAATTTTCGTTTTTTAGTCGTTACTTCATTCCTCAATTCATTTATCAATATTATTTTTTACTTAATATAACGAAATAAACATCTGTTAATATTCTAGACATGTTAAAATACTAGATAAAGATAAAATTAGTTTATTCTACATAGCAACATTTAACAGGCCATTATTGGTGGATTATAATTTTATTTTAAATCTTATTTATTTTTGTCTGTACTCTGCTTCGCAACGTATTATAGTTGTGTAGAAGGAGTCGAAAGAAACTCCACAACAACACATCTTTTAAAAAAGTTGAACGATACCGATTAATGTACACGTTTTGTCAGATATAGCCTAAGTGAAAACAATAATCAAGCGACATCATTGCTCTAGGAGTCTTGTCATTTTCGTCAATATATTTTTAATATGCTTTTTAAATTTAATAAAGTGGTAATCTAATGACATTTTCCGTATTGTATTAAAAACACTGATTCCGTTTATAAAAAATAAATTGGAGATTTTTTGCAGTTGAAATAAAGAAAAGCCTTATGATATCTTTCTCTAGGCTTCATAAAATGAGTAATTTGTAAAAAAAACTCTTAATAAAGTAAAGGATAATATAACTTGGGGATGAATTGCTTTAAATACAGTATAAAAAAAAAACGTCTAAATGGTACAAAAAAAATACATGTTTGTTTTGGTTCTTGTCAGTTTATGGTGCATTTAGAACTATGTAGGTTTAAGTTGAACAATACAATGTAAGGAACGTTAATTTTATTGTTGTTGGGTGTATAATTAAGCACTCTGTGCTACAAAGCCTATGTAAGATAAAGATATCTACATTGTTATATGCAGGCAGTAACGATGATAATAATGACAGGCAAGTTTCATTAGTTTTCCAGGTCTGCAAATATTAAGAGAAGTGGTAATAGATGATAAAACAACTGTTTCGTTATTTTAGGTACAAGATGCTGGATCGCATGGAGCAGGATAGAAAGTTAATGCTGTTTCAACACCTCGGCTTCGTACACTGCCCGATGCGAGAACACTGCCCCGCAGGCTCCAACTGTCTAGACGCCACTTTGCCAGTTATCCTCAATACTAGGGTTGGGTGCGTATGAATTTTCATATGACCTTGATTGCAAATTCATAATTTAAATTGCATATATAAGTAATCTTGAAATACATAAAGTGTGATTGGAAATAGGTGTAATAGTTTTAAAGGGGTGAATATATAGCTAATTTGCTTTCAATTAATTTATGAGACGCTGTTAAAACAAAGATGTTTTTAATAATATAATGTAATGGTAATGTAGTATGAAAAAGTGTTTTTTTTAAATGATTACTACACATTAAATAAAATTAAGTATGGTCTACCATCTTTCCCTGCAGAAGTTTTTTTCTTTGTAACGCTAAAAGTTATTGACGTGTAGCATTCCAATAGAAAATTTCTCATTTTTTCAAAGTGATCAATTTATACCAGATTTTTGTGGTATTAGGTGTAAAAGTTGTTTAAAGCATTTGCTGACAAATGAGCTATAAAACTTTTACAATCTGTTTGCAGTTGCACTCTTTATAGTTAATCTCATAAACCTCTTGTATTTTCGTATATAAAAAAATGTCGCGGTAAAAGTCCTTTGAATAAAAAATAAGTCAAATTTATTTATTTGGCATAAAAATTATGGTATGAAATATTTATTTAAATCTGTTATTGTTTAATTATTTTACTTCTTTGTTGATAATATGGAAGAAATTAAATCAAGGCACTTATTAACTTTACATAAGTCAGACTTATTTGTCTCAACTAAATTGGGAAGGCGTTAACCAATTAAGATGAGCTTGGTCAGATTTGACTTACCTCGAGATTCTCTCGGTTAACTGTCTTGCAAAGTTTTATTTTTTAAAATAAACTGAGGGAGCTTACAATTTGGGTTTTACAGATCGCTGACGTCAGCTGGCGAGTCGCAGTGCCAGGCCGGACCTCCTGCTGCCCCGTGGGCCCTCACAACTGATTCCAACCAGATAAACGTCATTATATTGGGGGTCAGTATATTCTTATTTTATTTTTATATTTAGTGGCAATGTGTATTTGTGCCAAATAGTGCAAACTGTCCGCAAAAAGACACAGATGGATTAAAAGATTGGTATTAGCAAAATATGCCAACACTTTACTAATGATTTAAGTGTTAGAGAATATCTACTACAAAAAATATGTATTACAGTGCGTTTTAGTTAGAAGGCTGAAAACTGTGATGGTAATGTTATGAATGTGTCCGTTCACATTGGCGGATTATTAATCATCAATATAGGCCTTCCACTTTGAAATTAGAAACATAAATTCACAGTGACCAGTTGAAGATGTACTTGGGATTTTAATAGTTAATCAGAAGGGTTAGTTGATTAAGTGACGTACTTAGTAACAACAACTATTCAATTCATTGGTAATGGATGATATAGGCCTGTTTTTTCTTAAGAGGGATGACATGAAATGGAGAATTTGGCCTGAGTGCAGGATTTACAAAATCGACAGCTATTCATTGTAACTTTCTTTCACTGATAATTTAAAGATAGTAGGTTAATACAGTGCGTTTACGTGGATCTCATTTTAACTGGCGAGTTAGAGCAAAGATCACTAGTTTAGTGTATTGCCAATGGGTAGGTCACATATCGTAAAGAATAGATGGCTGCTTAACAGGTTCAAGATTGGAGACTGAGGACTGGCAAATGCAGCATAGGACGTGTCGACACACAAAGATGGACGCCCATGTTAAAGTTTGTTTGAACACGTTGTGTGCAAGGTTCTAGCCGGTCCTGTTTGCAATCTTAGGGGGAGGATTATGCAGTCGTGGACGTCGTATATTCATGTTTATGGTGTAACTGTATAGATGGAGGGAGTGGCGGGAGAGTTCGGCTCACGACTTCTGGCAGGGTGCGATGCGGCGCGGCGCGTGTGTGTACAGGGCCAGCCGTGGCGCGTGCAGCAACGCCTGCGCTTGGCCGATGCGGACACCGCAGACACCGAATCCGACGAGCACTTTGCGCCCAATGGTAATATTCGCCATGGTATTAATTTATAACATAAAACAAGAAGTACGCAAATAGTACACCAATACTTCACTACGCTACACCAAGAGTACTCCAATAATACATCAACAGTACGCCTGTAGTATACAAATATAAACAAGTTTCTGAACCATGTTCCAATTGTCACTCCAAATGCCCCCATGAAATGACCCCAATGGCCCCATGAAAATTTAAGTGACAAAAACTATCTCCCTCCTTTGAAAATAACAGATGATTATGCAAAAGAATAGACTATTTATGAATAATTAATTTCTGAAATGTTTAATAAACAATTTTATTATTGGTCAAACACCCAAGGGTTTCTTAAAGGTCCCAAAAACCGGGGCCCATAAGAATAAAGTTTCTTAAGTTTTCTGAGTTATCCGTTTTTGACATTGAAGTTTCTTAACGGTGATCAGCTCGTTTTCTTACACCTCCCGTCACATTTAGCGATAGTTGTAAATTTGTGAGTACTAACTTAGCTTTTTAATATATTACATTATGGTACTTAATAATGAAAGGGGCTTATCACTAGATTATTTATAATTTTGAAATTAAATCATGTATGCTGGTGTATGAAATAATAAAACAATTATCATTCCCAGGTTACTTCTGTGTTTACCAAGACCAGGAGTCATTCGAGTTTATTAGAAATTGTGCGGAGAAGACGCTGCTATCGAGTCTCGAGCAAGAAGACAAATTGCCTTTTCAAGTAATTATTTATTACATTTTTAATGTTAGCTCTAACGGTTAGCTCTATACCTGCATTCGATTGCTCGTTTGATTTGGCCCCAAGTTGGGCGCCAGTTGTAGCTTCTCACTGTTAATGTTTTGCTGTACTGTAAACATGCACATTAATATAACTATATTACAAAAAACCAAAAAAATTCTGTGATGTCTGGCCATTATAATATGATGTACTTGGGTCCAAATCGGATAGTTATCCGAGTGTTGTTCGGTACCGGATCTTCATTTCTTTTAAATATTTCTCCGAATACCAGAGTTACCTCTGCTAGTAATACATATTTAATATAGGAAAATCTGTCATCTGTACAACATTTGTTTAAATTTACTTTATATCTTCATTAAACATATTAAGAAATGTTTATAGTCACAAATAATTTTTTTAGGGCCTGCCATTGGTGGTGATGTTTGTCCAAGATGAAGGCATGGATAAGAAAGAGCTTGCCAGGTTACAGGAGGAGGGTCAAAATCTTGCTGACAAGTAAGTCCTTAAATAATACATAACACTGTAATAATTATAAAAATTCATTTCTTTATGTAATATTGTTTAATATTTGTTACTTTAATTATGCCTTGCTAATCGACACAATGTTTTGTGTTAACTTACTTTGCCACTTGAACCTGAAGTTGATACATGCATGTTAATATTTGTCAAACTGTGTATATATCTATATATACTTTTAGTAGTGCCATATATTCATTAATTACTTGATTATACATTTTATGAACATAACATAGAAATGCCATAATAGAAATGCAATTGGCAGTCTTTCGTATTTCGTGACTTATTACAGATAACTATAGTATAGATTGGATAATATTTATATATTTATTAGAGAGACATCGATTGATACGAAAGAAGAATTATGTAATGTATAAAGGAGGGGTGGCCAAACTGCACTCTTTGAACGATAACTTTTGGCTCCGATTGATTGTCGAAATATTTCAATATTTATATTTATATAATCTTTGTCATCTCCTGGGAAATCGAAACATATTTCTGGTGTGACTAATAATTATTATTATTACACCAAAAAACTTGCAAACTCCAAATACCGTTCATAATTGATGCGTATTAAATTACGGCTAGTGAAAAATTTCAAATTTTGAACAATGGCTCGCACTATCAAGGAGCTTGGCCACCCCTGGTATAAAGAATAAATATTTAGTATAATTATTATTAAAACGAAAACACAATTCAGAATAGTAACTTCAGCGAAGTTTTCAAATCGGCGATTTGTTGATTCTTTGCCATGTCGAGACTTCTAAAGGAAACATCGATTGTATTCATAATTATAAGGAATAAACACGAATTGTGAAGAATCGATACTCGGGCCAGTGCATGTCCACGTGCATGCGTATCAATACAGCTTTAAATATTATAATAATGATTGTGATTAATTAATAAGTTGCTGCGTCGTGTCAATACTAATAACGTATTCAATCGACAGTCTTTGCGGCGACATAAAATTAAAAAATAAAATAAATTATGTAAGAAAATATGTAACACAATATAATTCTTAAAATCACAAAAGAGGTATTATCTTAAACTATATACAATCATTTATATTGCACATAGAAGTTATTTAATTTACTTGGTGCTTTCAGTTTACACTGTTCATATATGGAGGCATCGGTGAGCGAGCTGGGCACGGAGGCTCTGACGGCGGATGCCATACAAGAACTGATCCGGACCAATAGGGAGAAGGCAAGCTACGCACATCTCTATAGAGATCTAATTGTTTGCTTCGACTCTGATATACGGTAAGTTTAAATTTATTTATATAACTAAATTAAACGCTTTTCAATCCTGATTAACATTTATAAGTGTTTTCTTGGTCATGTCATAGTTTCGGAACAACTTTATAGAATTGTTTAAATTTTTTTAAATATATTTCTTATTACATGTAATTCATGTACGTTCCATAAAAAAAATGGGCTAAACTCTAGGCCGATTTTAGATAAACAGGCTCAAATTAAATTGAGATAAACAATTAAGATTTTGTTGTCTTGTGGTTTATCCACGATTTAGAACATATGATGTCACTAGAATTATAACACAACTATCCAAAATATTATTACATAATTCAAATCCATGTAACAAACTGAATCGGATTTTTTAATAATATTCTGCAAAGTATTGTTGGATTATTAATTATAATAAACGGATATTTAAATGACAATATTCATTACCAATGATATATATATATATATATATATATATATATATATATATATATATATATATATATATATATATATATATATTTATATATTTATAATTTATGATATATTCATATAATAATTATTTATGAAAGTGTATGTTCACATAAATATATATTGTTAAAGTTTTTTAAAAGATTGTTGTTGTAAGTTTCTTCCTGCTTCTTCTCCACAACTAACCTTGCGAATTAATTTTTAAAAAGGTAATGACAAATAAGGGTCCTTTTAAAAGTTTCAATATTGTATAAAATAAAAAGCATTTAGTAATAAATAACCTTAATTTATTTACTTTCAATTGAGACTATATTTTTAGACTTTTATTTACCTGGTCTGGAAATATTCTATGTGATGTAACAGAAAGGTCCCCGAGACAGTTGTCAAGCTAAGTTATTTAAAAGAGTTTTAGACTTAGCGCCATCAGCGTTCTACTCCGTTATTGTAGGGTTAGTCTTTATAATGCGGTTCAAAAAATTAAATATTAAGAATATTTGAATATGCATTTTTGTTACAGAATAATGGTGTGCATGTTTTGTGACGACCCGTACTCCCCTGAGCGAGTTCTCAGTCCGTTACTGCTTCATAGGGCATGCTTCCTCACCGGAGACAGGTCCATAGTCATTGAGACCTTCTTAGGAGATTCTAAGAGAAAAGTTGAAGTGAGTTCATTTAACTTAATATTTGAAATTATTTTATATTTTTATTTTATTTTGCTGTTCTTGACATAACTTGAGTTCTGTTTTACAGATTTCAAACACTTTTTTTATAACTTTTTCAACACTTTGTAGAGGGTTCTTATGAACAGATGTAGAAAATTATGCAGGAACTTGAATATTGAAATTGAGCATTTAACAGTTCGATATGAATTTCGCGCTATTGATAGTTAGCTATTAACTTAGCGCTTTTGACAGCTCGCAATGAACTTCGTGTTTTTGAGTTCGCTATGAACTTCGCGCGCGTTTAAAAGTTTGTCAGCGACACGTTTGAAATTTATATCGTTTAACGGCTCCATCGTGTGTTTATTGATCTTAAAATCAATTTATCTATTTTTTTATTTAATCATTAAATAAAGCCATCAAAATGAAATACTTTATATTATTTTTTATTGGAATACAACATGCCGGAAACAAGTAACATATTATAATAATACGGCTTTTTGTGAATATACAATCTTTACAGAGACAGATGTCTCAAAATAAATTTATTGTAAAACTATTGTAAATATTATTCTTAGTCTGTTTTTGTCGATAAATGTTTGTGAATGTGTATTGTTTCAGGTCATCATATCAAGTTTCCACGGCGCTAGTCAGTTCAGAGAGGAATTGATACACGGCTTCATTCTCATATACTCTGCAAAGAGAAAAGCGAGTTTGGCTACTCTCAAGTAAGTGTGACTTTTTGCGTTTCGTTTAACAAACTAAAATAATTATATTGTAAAGCGTTATTATCTCATCCCATGAAAATAGTTAGATTGGTTGTGAATTTGTAAGAAATTGTTATATCCAAAATTGTTATATTAAAAGTCAATTAACTATTTAGAAATTACGAATAGAATTTATTTTAAAGATATAACATTTAAAAGTGTGAGTCGGAGTTATATGTTACACAAATCATTCCTTTTTCAATATTATTTCAATTTTTAAAAACATATGTGAATCATTCTATTGCATTTTAAAGTTCGTGAAATACAAACACCGATCGGTATTATAAGAAAGAATTACTGGGGAGCGCTTTAAACAATTACTTACCGATATTGATACGTTAAGAAGTAAAGCAAACATGTTTCATTTAAATTTGCAGTCTTATGTTCTGTGAACTCAGTACCGATGAAACATCCAAAACTACCAGGCTAGCAGCATTAATATCAACAGATACAATACACTGATGTTATATGACGCTAAGGATTAACATGAACAATATTATTTAGTCGTATAAAAAACTTTTTTAATTTGTTTTTTATTTCAATAAATTTGCAGCGCATTCTCGATGAACATACCGAATCTTCCGATACAAATGGTGGCGGTGACGGACGGCGGCGGATCGGCGGCGAGCGCGTTCTTCGGCACCGACCTGGGCCACGCGCTCATCACCGAAGGCAACGCCACGGCCGATCGCCTCGGCGCTCACTTCACCACTTACACCTCCAGCGCGGAGAGTAAATGTCAGTTCTTTTATCATTATCATCGCAAGGCAATCACTGCAGGACATAGGCCTCCCCCATAAAAATAATCAAGTGTCATTATCAAAGTTGAAAAAGAGATAATAAACATAAGAATTATACATATTTATGATATATTACAGAGGCCATTAAAGTAGAAAATAAAGAGAAAAAAAATACATAATGAAGATTTAAGTTTAAGATTCTTTAAGTAAAGGAGGGGAGAGGTCTTGATAAAATAAAATGATTTCCTTCTTTTTCCACATGTTTCCTATGTGTAAATTTGATGCCATAATTATACAGGGTAGTTGGTTATAGGAGTAAACAATTTAAAGGGGGTGAATGTATTTTATGTTATAATTAAAATCTTTTTCCAATCATCCTGTATAAAGTGGTTACTTTGAAATATGATGAATGTGGCAAGCTAATATCTTTCGGCAGTACAAACTCCGCACGGACAGATAGTAGACAATAATCAATTTTCATTAGAATTTTGCAAAAGCTTTTTCTTCCTATATTATTATCCTTACGCTATTTTTTATTTCTGAAAACATTGATATTTGGATAGGGTGTACCATACAATAATTGAGATCCAATGAGCTTACTATCCGTGTATTTAAAGATTTTAAATCAATCATCCTGTGTACGTCAAAACTATCTATAAAAATGTCTGTTTTTCATGTGAAATATGTTTCTTAAATACATATGTATTATGGACTTTAAGGGAATTACATGGTTTATTAGTTATTTTCAATTTGATAATTTCAACATATTTTGAATTATTCTGTAAGTACTAAACTATTTTCTTTATTTAAAGCTGCCTTCTACACGCCGTTCTTCAAAGAGGTGTGGGAGCGTAAAGGGGAAATCGAACGCGCGTTCCGGATGGAACAGCCGCACAACTTGCCCGATGTGGCGGCTGCACGCCCCGCTCCACCACCGCGCCTGCATTCACACCACCTCAACCACAAGTGTGTACAATTACCAACATGATTATTAAACACCTACTATAATTTGATGAGAGGAATGATCAAACCAAAAACGAAATTAATTGGTCGTTAAAAGTCGTAAACTGTAAAAGGGAAATCCCCAAAAACTTCTCAGCGACTAATGAAATTCATCGGTTCGTATAAAACCAGTATACCAGTGTTTGCGAGCGCCAATCTCCTAAATCGGGTGAAATAAATAATGCATCATCCAAGCCAAAGTTTTAGATGGAGTTCTTTACTTTAGTTATTGTAGCGACACATAGATTTTATTCTAAAATATCACACCAGGTGCAGCAAATATCAAGCAGCTTTCGGTATTATACTTATTCAAGCATTTGGCAAAGTAAAAGCCAAAATAGCTTTATTATAAGAGATCATTACATAGAACAATTTATTTTCAAACATCTTTATTGTGAATATACTCTGAAATAGAGTAATATGCCTCTTGGTAGACACTGCTTAATAAATTTCTTCAATTTACAAAGTCATAAATTTGCTGCGTCGTTTGGCAGTTTATTATAAAACTATATACATTGACCTATGAATGAGTAACCATATATAACTAACATAAATAGCCGATATAAGAATTTGGGCAGCCTACTGGTTTGGATTGCTAGCAAGTCATCATCATAGATTTTGGAACATAGTTGCTTGGTTATCTCATCAGAGTTTATGTAGTCGTTTGAAAGCCCGTTTTAGAAATGAACTAATGTTTGCTCTTAATTGGCCTAAATCCTTCAGCAAGTTGAAGAGAGATTTTGGTGTTGTACTATTTGCCACACCACACACCATCGCTTGCAACTTGTTTATGAATTAATTCCTGTTTAAATTGTTGACAAGGTATATTTATTCCCGGAGCAATTCTCTATATAGTTTCTCGTATGTTTCAGAGTCCATCCAAAAGCCATTGTTGTCTAACCAAAATTCTTCAGCAGTAAGAATTCGCTGTTATACATTTCGCTTGTATCGCATACAAATTTAGTATAAATTAAATTTACAATCTTTGTGCAGGATGGAACACAAGCTCACAAACTCGCTGGACCTTCTCATCGGCCCTGACTCCCGAGCTGATATCGACTCCGAGTACAGCGACACATTGAACAATTCAAAGAATAGAGGATTTCTTAAAGGTTCGATAGTATATGTTTTCTTTGATTTTTAAGAAAGTTAATCACTGAAAAACTACAGGCTGATTGGTTACAGGTATTAAAGTTTAATATTCTTTAAAACTATTACATCTATTTTCAATTACCTTATAAGGTGTTTGTCCGAAAAATGTTACATTAATATATTTTTTCTATTACTATAGAATAGCATTACAAGTGATGGATCAATAACTTAACACTAACCTACTGGCAGCACAAAGTTAACAGGGAAATATAATAAACAATAATTAATTTGAAATTGTTGTAATCCGATTTTAAAATTGTTTTTTTTATTTTATTTTTGTATGAAACCATTGATGGTCGGATAGCGTGTAACTTAAATTGGCAGCAAAGGAGCTGCATATTCACCCTTTTTAAAGCTTTCACACCTATAAACAATCAGCCTTGTATAGCTAATATTTTTATACAAAGAAAATTGTCTACAATCTATATTTAAATTAAAATTAGTAAAATGCCAATTCACAAATTTTGTATTAATTAAATAAAAGAATAATGTTATTATTCCGGTATTTGTCTATGACATCCAGTCTGATGGCAATCAAATAGACTGAGAGTTTGATTAATTTAAGTTATATGTACCTTCATCATTATCATTCAAGCCGGAGGATTTTGTCTGTTGGATGGTAGGCCTTCTCCATATATTTCCGATACTACCTAATTGAACCGACATGCATCCAGCGTCTTCTAATGACTTTAAGGTCATATGTCCACCAGGTGTGACGATTGACTCTGCGCTTGCCGTTCCGTGGTCTCCACTCTAGAACCTTAAGACCCCAGAGGTATATTACCACATGCTGCCACAACTAAACCGACGCATATTGCAAGTCATAAGACTCCCCGCAATCATAGTCACGATGACCGTGCTTGCGTTGCGCGCATCTAGCATTTTCTCGCGACTTTGACTATATCGTCGGGCTATTTAGTTGAATACCTGCTCGTACTCGCCACTAGAGAACTTTTCAGCTCCAATTACCGTCGATGATACCTTATACCTTAATGTCTATTAACCTCCGTTCCTCGTAGGTTTCAGCGTATACCCTCCGCCCAGCACGCCGCCTGAGCCCGCGCCTCCCGATCACAGAATGCACGCGGATTTGTCACGTAAGTCTTGTAAACCATCATTTTATTTTGTGCTCTAGATAATAAGAAATTAACATTTTTATAGTGCAACCGAAACCGCTGTACCGCGTCTTAGGTACGCGCGGGGCGAACTGGCAGGGGAGCGTATATCGGCTGCCGCGGTCTACGCTTACGGCAGCGGTACTCGTATTTTTTTTTCCTCGGCCCCTACCTCACCGCGCTGTCAATCGTAATACAGCTGTTTCGGTAGCACTATAACATTTTTCCATACAAAGTTAGGTTAGGTTAGTAAAAATAGGGGTTATTCTTGTAAATAATTGTAACTAATGGAGGTTAATCTTTAATTAGTAGTAGCAATAGTGAGGGCACACTGGCTGCTATTAGCGAGGAGGTCTTTGTATTTTTGACCACTGAGTAAAGTCAGTCAAAATGGCTTTATAATAAGTAATCATTATAATCAAGTTAAGATTATGTTTAGGTTAGTTTAAAACGCATCACCTACTGGGGAGAACTAACAAGAAACCCCACCAAGGGTTTATAATTATTTTGATTATTCTTTATTAACAATTATTTTTTCATAAAAAAAGAACAAAGGTTATTAACTTTCAAAGAGGTTTTAAAACGTATCGTGAGGGTAAATCTTTTTGCATTTCAGGACTTTTATTTCTAAAGCTATTTATTATGTTAAACGATTAAACGTGCATAAAGAAATGTTTATAATGCAGCCGATCTCAACTGCTCCGAGGATTCGCTGAGCACCCACGAGTCAGGTGATTGCACTACAAGCGAGTATAGATCTTATTACTATCAAGAATAGGTTTCATTTTTGTGTAGATAGATTTGTCTTGTCCTGTAATTTAGTTTTTTTTATATGGAATGTGTTTTGTTTTGTCGTCATATAGTTTATTCATGCATGACTCTGGTAGAATTGACATAAATTTATACAATGTTTGGAATGAAATTTATAAGAACAATTTCTATGGAAATTGCCTATCTCACTATTATTCTATATATTTATACATTTGTTTCGAATTAAGAATTGAAACGTGTTCATTTAAAGAATTTTTTTTACATTTATTTACTGGTTATTTAATTTTATTTTTGTAGACTTAGTTAATTATATTTAATATAGAATATAGATTTATTTTTGAAAGTTGTGTAATTGAGGAAAAACTAGTTTATATTTATTTTTTATACATTTCTCATGAGTGATATAGAAACAATTTGTTTAAATAATTAATGAATAAGCGTTTTACTATTCGATACGAGTATTATATTAAATTTGAATAGGCTGATACCGAATAAAACAGGTTCAATCGGCTTGAAACATAAATATTAAATGTTTTTCTTTTTTTTTGTTTAAATTGCTATTAATTGTATTCTTGTTATAAAAGGTGCACCTTTAGATCATGTTTCTTTCGCAATACACTAGTAAACGAATGATTTAAATCCACCTGCATTGTAATGTAAGCTATTTTGATAAATTTAACGAATGCATCAAAATTGCAAAAGGTAAAGCGAACATCAGCATCGTGTCTGTTCATTATAAGGTGTGATGGTAGTTTAGGTTAGCTTTGTAATGTAGAAGGCTGTATCCAACTTAAAAGTATGTGTAAATGTATATGTTAATGTATGTTTTGTATTCAGATGGAGGTGGACTCTGGCAGCCCGCTGGTTACGGGCATCGAGCCTTCACAACTGGACGGACCCGACCACAACCGCCGCCGCAACGAACGAGGCACTCACAAACGCTCAAGGTAAATATTCAAGCCTCATTGGCCAGCACACAGTCACACATGGATAATGGAGATAGACTTATACAAGTTTCACTTAATTCAATGGCACAAGAAATTTTATTATAGTATATTAATTTTACAAACAGATCTAGAATGAGATATCTAGATAATAGAACGACCAAAAGATGGAGTGATGACATCACGCGGGCAATTCATGGTCAAAGTTACCTAGAGAACAAAATAAATAAATAAAGAAATTACATATAATCGTAATATATATAAAATATCAGTTTATAGTATTCGTAAAGAAATGTAAGATGATAGGCTTGATAAATAAATAAAATATTAACTATTACTAAAATGTACTCAATAAATCCGAAACATATCGTCCAACATCCCTCAGTGAATGAACGTTTTTTGACGTATAAGCGCGATTGTAACTCTAGATTTCTCTTCTGGGAAAAGGTTCAATCACAATTCTTATAATACGTCAGGTGTCGCATATGTTGTAGATTGTTTAAATTTATTCGATCGCGGAATTCGGATCCGTGATCCCTACGTTTGAAGAAGCTGTAAAAGCTAGAATGGCTTACAGGGCCCAGCACCAATCGAATATAGCGAGCAGCGCAACCGCGTTTTGAGATTGCAAATCATTTCAGTACGAGTCTATTTTTGTGCCAAAGTAATAAGTTTTCATTTAAGAAATTTTAATTAAAAACAAAATCAGCCAAATTAAACACTTAAAAACGTACTCTAGTTTCGATGTTTATAAAATTTAAAATTTTAGGGTTAAAGAATAAAAAAATATTATATACATGAAATAAGGTCTAGCGGATTGGCAAGTAGAAGTGCATAACTTACCTCTTAATACCGCTGATGACCGCTGGAGCCTTAAGGTTCTGGAGTGGAGACAAAAGACCGGTAAACGCAGTTTAGGAAGTTCATTCATATTAGTCGACGAAGATAAAGAAAAAAAAAGTGTTAATAGCTGGGTGTAACCTATAAGGTTCTTGACCGACCCGGTTGAAGCCTATAGTTCCAGTTGGGTCTGTTGCGTTCCGGATGCTCCAAAACAGCAATGAACTGCTACAATGTTCCACAAGTGTTAATAGCTCGCTTTGTTTTAAAAAGTAGCCACCTGTAAACCATATTAAAATTTATTATCCTATTATCTGTCCCTTTCGCTTGCATATAAAGGTGTGGTTGAAAGATCGCTATATTAACCGTATCAGGCTAATAAATATATATATTTTTTCATTGGTACAGCAACCGGGCAAATTGGATATGAACAACTATACAATGGTCAGCGATGCTCTACAGCACATTACCATCGGACCACCGCACTCCAGAGACAGAAAGGTATGACTATACGTTAATTTGTATAGGTTCATATAACTAACAAGCCCAGCGGTGGGCGTCCACTCCCAAGTCCTATCGAAAATCTATAGAGGCCTATATCCAGAAGTCGGTAGATCCAGGAGACGTCCTCAAGCTGAAATAATTATGACTTAATATTTGGTTCTATCAATAAACCCTCCTTGTATTATTAAGGAGGTTTTCTTATTAATAATAAAATAAACTGGTAATAAATATATGAAATTTTGACAGAATCACCACCTTATTTCTGCTTATCAATTACTTATTATATTGAAAACCTCTTTACGGTCTTAAACCATTTTGTCATTTGTGGATAACACTCGTAACATTTTCATTTGCAAATAACAATAATTTAATTGCACTAATCGCCTAAACATTTCATAAAGACATTGATTGGTATTGGTAAGATAAAACCTGGCAATAGCGTTTCTAAAAGCAATAAGAGTTCAGAAGATCATATCAGTTTTTAAAAGGTTAGTCATTTCTAATCAACGATTAATCTCTTGTTAAACACTGATTAACTTCGTTTGGGTTGTTAGAATGTTTGACCCCAGCCGTTGACTTTGAATTTATTTATTTATAAAGTAAATTAATTTTATTATGATCTATGACTTCAAAACTTTAATCTTCTGATTTGATATATTAGTTGCCATGAAGTACAAGATAAACATACTGCACGTCAAACCCTCACAGGATAGCAGGATTAAGTCCATTGCTGTTCCAAATTCTATCGTACTTTCCACATACCATCATTTACTATTTTTTCAAGAAATCTTGCAGACATTTTAGTGAAGTTAACCAGAGTTTCACAGTTGATCATTCATAAAGTTATACAGTGGTTCTCAACCTTTTATCGTTTCTTAAGAAAATCAATTCTCTCCTGATAACTTCATACCTTCATAAAATGTGATATTTATCAACATTTTTAGTTATAAGGTTCACATTATCTACCTACTGTAGACATTATACACTTATACAGGTAAACCGTTTCATCTCAATATCTCTACTATTACTAATTAAATTTTCAAGTCATGGGCCTAAAACAAGAAAATGCCTTGAGAAACCGCAGGGTGCCATTATGAAAGTAATTCCACAGGTAGAGAATTTCTTGAATAACCTTTCAAAAGCTAGTATTTCAAAATGTTGCTCCATGTTAGACGGTATATCTTTCGTTATTGCCGTGTTTATTCTATTCTACGTGTTTATGAATGGCCTATGGATTACATCAGACTATGGTATTATAAACACCGTTATATATGGTATTTTGATTAATGTCCGTACGGATGTATGTCCCTGACGTTAATATGGGATAGGATGTATGGTCCTCCGAACTGGACTCGGTATCAGTTAGTGTGTCGCGCAGTCCGGGCGCTCGGGGTGGTCTCATGCGAGCGCGGGCTCGGCGCACCACCACCACCCGTCCGGCGTCAGCTCCGAGACCGAGCTCGACGCGCAGTACGCGCAGGTACCACGCAATATCGTCTCTTGTGACGCTTGTGTTAAAGTATATTATTGCATGTAGTGTTTATACTATATACCGCTGAATATATTTTTAATGCAATTTAAATATCAACCAAGGGACTATATGTATAATATTCAACAGTAATTATATTTTTGAGAAATAATTATTTAATCTAATTGTCGTTGTCTTAAAGCCTGGTCTGAGGCCAATGACTTGACCGTACGACGTCTAACTATAGTTCGTTCGCGTTAAGAATGCAATCAGTTATCACTGTGCGCCGGTCTAGCCACGCGCCCCCTTACTAATCAAATCGTTCCTAATTAAAAAGTGAAGTTCACAGTGACCATAATTTCGGTTTTGTTTATTACGTATACTTGAACGGTTTGATTTTTTACGGGGCGTGGCTAAATTGACGGACAATGATGATTAATTTTATGTTTAACTTGAACGAACTACAGTTACCTCGACAAACTTCGTACTGTCAAAAATTATTAGACGGGTATATGCCAAAAACTTTTGACAAAAACTGTTAAAAAATAATATATAGTATGTACTTCACTTTATTTTGTGGTTTTTTATTTTTCAAAATAAATTTTCTATTTCGTAACCTGTAAGATAACACTGACACGCCTCTTTGTTTCGATTTACCTCAAATATTTCACAGCTAGGGACAGGGGCTTAAATTGACTTATTTTGTATGGGAAAGAAGAATGTTTTTCATAAAAATCTAGAAAAAATAGCTGTACTGGTAAAAACCCTCCTCGAATTTTGCGCCTAGCAATACATTTGGTGATTTATTTATATTTATATGTATATAGATCACTGAAATATCAAAACAACACCTGTTGCACAAGATAATATTACGTTTTCAACCGCTTCATGTAACATTAATAACATACATTATTCAATATGCATGTTTGTGTAAATGCAGCTTGTTATAGTAATCATATATATACAGGTTTATTATAACAAATGATTGTTGAGTTTTTTCAGAAATATATACACATATGCGATAGTTGCTTAAATATATAAATTCTTTTGCAAAAAAATGGACAACTCTCATCACCACCAATTGTATTGTTACTATTTATTGGTTTGGTCGATTAAATGAAGCAGTCTTAACCCCACAAATTTGTAAATTAATAAGCAATGAACAGTTAAGAATTTAAAATTGGAATGTATATTACACCGCGCTCATTTTATCACTGGCCAGTATCAGTTTACTAGATTAAAAACTTTTTCGTATTGTCCGTTTTTTTATTTGATATATTTATGCTTTCTTGTGTTTCCTCGACGGAAATATTATTATATACGTATGTTAAGTGCTTTTGAATTAAGTCTGTATAGTTTTTGTAATATTTTAAATAAACAATTGATTTGTAGGGTTTACACAGTTAGTAAACCAAATTATTAAATATTTTCAAGCATTAGAGTATTTTGAAAACTCTTTTGCTTCTCTACGCAGTTTTCTGATAGTTTTGAGTAAATGTAGAAATATCAACTTCTATTTCCATTTCCTTCACCTTTTAAAAGAAGAAAGAGAATTATTTTGTTTGGTGTAACTTCCTCCAGTTTTTAATGAGTGTTATATAAGATTGGTATAGTGCGTGATATTGTTTTCTACTATCGTTTCAGATTAAGGAAACTAATGAATATATGGAGGCGCCATCTATGACAAGACTGAGAAGACATCGGAGACATGAAAAAACACCATTGCATCAGCCTTGTAAGTTTTTGTTTACACTATATTGCTTAGGGCCGTCGATGTGACTAATTTCTAATGTAAATTAATAAAATAGTTACGTACATAATGACGCTATTTTTTACATTATTTATTTAACAATGTAAATGTAGCTGCCTTGCTATGTAGATTATGCCTTAAGAAATTACGAAAAGAAAACCGGTTACATTTTGAAAAAGCCTTTGACTTTGATATTTCCAAAAAAAGTCACGGCCTCAGTAGTAGGGGATATGACACGAGGGATTATACTTAATATATTGTAATGAAATAGCTTTATTTTTTTATTGTATTGGGAGTTACATGCAATCACTAGTGAGTGCAATAAATCAACGTCTATGTGCGTCTAATGGTAGTTGTTTGTGACAGCATTCTCGGAGACGGACAGCTCGGGCTCTAGCGAGGCGTCGGGCGGCGCTGCTCGGATACACGCGCGCCGGCGTCACAACGCGCATCACGCGCCGCGGCATTACAAGAAACGGTAAGTCTTACAGCCTTGGACAAAATTATTAATCACCTTCATTAAACACAAGCACCACTAAACTTATACTCTTTATTTAATGGTATCAGGCGTTACCTTGCGGAAGTCCATCCTAAGTAAGAAAAGGAAATATTGGTATATTTCGCCACTTCTGCACATGCAGTGGTAGTCGTGCAATGAAATGCACCGCCCGCCAGCCCGCTGATGAATGCGCATGCAGCAAACTATGCGAATTACACAACAGCCACCGTTAAATCACACAACACGTGTTTCACCCCTCCACGGGGCATCTTCAGGAGTTATGTTACACCGATTAGTGCCGAGCACTCTGTGTTCACCACTGCATGTGCGGAAGTGGCTAAATATTGGTCCTTTTCAAACTTGTACTCATCATCACCTAGTGCTGGGCCTTATCAGCCGATAGGCGCCCACTACAAGACATAGGCCTTCTCCAAGTATTGCCACAATGACCAGTTTGTGCTATCCGCATTCAGCGACCTCCCGTTCCTACCCGGTTGTTGTAAAAATTACTTATCTTTTTAACAATTCAATTATTGGTATTATTAAAATACTATTTTATACAATAGATAAGTTGCCAAATACAATTGGCTAAGGCTTTAGATTGTTTTTGTTTTAATTACCCATTCCAATGACATTCACAGTCTTTTGATAGAGGCATAAAAAATATGCTACAAGCACTAATGTATATTTTTGCAATCAAATTATGTATATTTCAATACTTTATCAATTAATGTCTAGGTCATGTCATAAGTAATAACTGATTTTCATGTTGTAGGTCCTTGGGCAACCTCGTTGCGGTGCAGAGTCCCAGAGTACCTAAACTGGGAATGTTTGTTGGGCCTCCAGAACTGCCTACTGGATATCGGGCTCGACCCCAAGAGGACAAAGGTAAATCATTTGTTTAATAAAAGAATGTTTTGGTTCATTTTCAATTTTAATTTAAAATATCTTTACTTAAGTAGTCATTTACATGCACTCTTGAATCTTCAATTATTTTAACATTATAAGTAGTAAAGCTACTCGCTACTCGGAATGTTGATCTGATGAGAAGAGCCAAAAACTCGGCAGTTACGATTTTTAAATGAAATTTAACAACTTTTTACAATTCCATTATAATATCTACCATGTAAATGAGACAACAAACCAAGTTCCACGCATTCAGTCAGCAAAAAACTCTTGAATGCTATAATAAGATATATTTAAAGTTGTACTTTTTATTTTAGCTTTAAAACTAAAAAAAGGAACTCTAGTGGAACTTTATTATATATATGTACACTCATTTAGAAATGAATAGATATCGAAAAATAGTTGTACGTATATAATATAGTGTTCTAATTTGAATGCGGAAGCAGAGTTATCTTCTATGGGTATCATAGAATGATGTTATAATAATAAAACAATTAACTGCTTATTTCAGTAATAATAAAGTTACATTTTCATTTGTGATTATAATAGCAGTTATAGATAGGAGAAATTAAATTAATGTTCTATTAAATCCAGCGGCTGCCAGTGACTCTAGCGATGGCAGCTCCGATGGTGAGGCTCGCCGTCCGCGACCACTGCCACCACCACCGCATCATGAGCCTACTCACAAGGTTAGTTATTCTTGAACGAAAGTGTTGTGAATGAAAAAAAAATAGTATGTATAAACTTGATATAAAATATGTTTGGTTGTACTATTTGTATGTAGATGGTTCTGGTACATTAAAAATGATAAATTTATATATAAAAAAGACAAAGTGAAAGTTTAGAGCCATTCTTCATTTGTTTTCTTTCAAAAATTTAAATCTAATAAAAAAATGTAACCCAAGTTGCAAAATAAATTGTGTCAATTAGAACATAATTCAGTGTCAGTAAGAGTAAAGGTTTAAATGTTATCAGTTCAAGAATTTTGATGTCAAATATCCGATATTTCATCCGTAACTCTGCAAGAGTTATGGATGAAATGGAGGCCCTTGATGTATAAGTGGATTAATATTTATATCAGTAGTTATAATGTAGGTAAAGAACTTAAAATTGATAAAAAAAACGGTTCTGATCCATTTGTAAAAAGTTGAGCTGATGTCACGTTTTTGAAGAGCTTGATAACTGGTGATGAAATGTAGAGTAACTGGGATAAGAACGTTCGCTCGTTCTTATCCTAGGTCGTGATCGTGCATCGGTCAGACTTCACAGACTGTGACAAAACTCGGGTTAATGTGCTATAAGGTAATGCCCTTACACATTGTTTATCATCAACTGTAATGCCTGCTGATAACACCTGATGAGGTTAAAGCAAGAAGTTGAAAGAAAAACGATGGAATTAAATCCATGGTTGAGAGGCCAGATTTGCATTTTCGAGATCAAAATTCTCTTCTGGCATGGCATTAGGTCCATAGACGTTACTTATTTATTCCGTGAGTCGAGATGCATTAATTTCCTTTTTGAAATTTTTAAATGTAATTCTAAATTTTAAATATAATTTTGAAATAGTTTTTTTGAGTACTTCATGTGAACAAAATCCATCTTAAAGTCAAAATCAAACAAATACAACCAAAGAAATTTTGTTACAAGTTTACATATAGTATTTGCTTGCAAACCTTTATATTGAAAGACTTTTTTTCTCAATATTCACTGATTCAAAATGGTTTAGTAGTTTACCATAAAAAAAGCCCCGTATTAACCTTACAAATATGTGTAACTTGTTGTAGATCATACATTTTTAATTATAAATATGTCTTAATAATTTCATGCAACAGGATCGAATGCCCTATGAGGTTAGTATTAATTTATAATTATAAAAACTAATAAAAATTGTGAAAGATAAATCTACGCGAATACTAAAGACCATAGTATTATTTTTTCAAATGTGAATGTAACTTATATTATTTGAATAGGGAAGTAACATGAGTTGTGAATAATAAAATATATTTAATATTTATTACATATATTTAATGGAATCTAGCGTTACTTTGTGGAAGTCCATCCTAAGTAAGAAAAGGACCAACATTTACCAATGACTCTGACTCTGTGTTTGGCACTAATCGGTGTAACATTACTCCTGAAGATGCCCCGTGGAGGGGTGAAACACGTGTTGAGTGATTTGACGGTGGCGGTTGTGTGATTCGCATTGTTTGCCGCATACGCATTTATCAGCGGGCTGGCGGGCGGTACATTTTGTTGCACGACTACCACTACATGTGCGGAAGTGGCTAAATATTAGCCCTTTTCTTATTTATAACATAGTTTAATAAAAAATAAATCAACTAAAAATTCCGATTTTGGAAAAAGAACCTGCGTTAGTAAAGATGTTCTTGACGTTCATTTTATTAATGATAATATAATTAAGGTTTGGCCCCACAACAAAAGGAAACTCACTAAACCAAAATAATGAACTATGTATCCCAAAGAAATATAACATTCATTAATTCGCTTTAAGACTGTGCTTTGGATGGTCAGCCACAGTTTCTTTTTAAGAAAAAACACTTGTTTAAACAATGGGAACATTACAACACTATTACAATTTTTTATTTGTTCTCCGATTTGTTCAACAAGCAGATAATCTGAGATATTTCTTTTATAATAGTATTTTTTTTATTATAGAACAAAAATATTGTATATAATTTGCGACAAAATATTGTATTTAATTGGTAAATTCATCAGAATAAGACTTAACTGTAAATCTATAAGTAAGTTTACCATTTTCTCTACTTTTTCTATTATCATAAATTAATGTGTCTGTGATATAATAATGTTGCCATAAATAAATGATCATGGAATTGTTTAATTTAGCTGTTATCGGGCGAGTACCCGTCGTCGGCGCAGGACAACTCGTCCTCCAGTGCAGCGGATTCAAGGCGCCGGGTGCAGCCCTTCAGTAAACACGACCGCAGGCATAAGGTGAATTATAATATGTATAATATATAATAACCGCAACGAGGGTCCCAAGGATGCCAAGGATGTTGCTGCAAAGAGGTCTATCCTAAGCTAGGCGAAGCTGTATGTAAACTAACATAAACAACTCGTCAGTTACAAAATAAAGCAACGCAACTTGTACATTATTGTTAATTTATTTATATAAAAAAAAAATATATTATCCACTTAGTCATTCACAGTGACCATGTGTGTTCGTCATGTAGAGAATGTCGGTAGAGCATAATTTGATAGAAATATGAATTAGATTTGACAACAAATTCAAATGAGTTTTATTTTCAAAATATAATGTAATTGTTTAAGTAATTCTATGTATTTTTGAAAAAAAAAATACTTATATTCAATAATTATATAGTTTTAGGAAGTGACTCCTACTAAATTCCTGTATAAACTGTTATACAATCTTGTTTCTAAATAAACATTTTCTTTTAGCTTTATGTTTTAAAACAAAACATGTCTGTATTTAAAATATTTTTTTTCATTACAGGAGTTTTCCAAGAGCAAAGACTCGAAAAAGAATTCATCGCAAATTACAAACACGCAATCGGCACAAAACTGGGGTCCGCAGGTAAACTATGTGAAAAATATATTTTTTTTATAAAAATTGTTCATAGTTGCACTAAGACAGTCTGTAGACCATTTGTATCTGTTTGTTAATGTTTGCTAATACAAAAAAAACTCCAGGGTTCTCACGGAGTGCCGCTGTTTGTGGAGAAATGTGTGGAGTTCATAGAGAGGGAGGGGCTCGCCTCGGAAGGACTTTACCGGGTGCCCGGTAACAGGGCGCATGTCGATATGCTCTTCAGCAAGTTCTATGAAGGTATGAACGTTTCTTATAATTTTTTATATCGTAATAAATTGAATTGAGGAATATGTCTAACAGATATGAGTTGTATCTATTCCATTATGACCTAAAAGTGTAAAGACCTTTTGAAAAGCACTTTGCTAATGCTCTAATTAGATTATTACTCCTGTTTGTGCATGTGAGATGAAAACCTCCCTTGATAAGTACAGGTAGTCACATTGATCACATGAAGCCGACGATATAATTTGTCAAATAAATAAAATAGGAAATACGAAAATAGAAACTGATATGTCCAGGTGTCTCGTAAATTAACGTTAATTTGGTACATTTGGTAATGCTAAATCACTAGCTCCAGAAAAAAAAATTAAAAATGTTATGACACCTATTTTGAAAATCTTTAAAAGTTTGCTTTAATAATACATGGCTTGGCAAAATGTTATTTTCTTTCTAAATCAGGCTGTTGAAGTTATTTGTTTTTAATTAATTTTCGGTGGACTATCACTGCCTGAACCTTTCACTCAATTTCGGGTCGATAGTGGTGCTTTTTGTTAGAGGTTAAATTTAAACCAATTACCATGTTTCTTTTTGGAGGTTGCTGTATAAGAATTAATGAACGAATCCTACACTACAAAATAATTATTATTTATTAATGACTTATTTGAGAAATTTCATAAACTAGTAAAGCTGCCCCATTCATCTCGTGGCTTTAAGTTATTATTTTTTGTTTCAGATCCCAACATAGACTTAGATTCTTTAGACATACCAGTGAATGCTGTTGCGACTGCGCTTAAAGATTTCTTCTCTAAGAAACTGCCGCCTCTACTGGACGAGACGAGTATGTCTCAGTTGGAGGATATAGCTGGTTGGTTAATAATCTTTTTTTTTAACGTATTAAATTTTTTATTGGAAAGATGTTCACACTTCAAAATCAAAAACATTTTCTTCTAGAGTATAATACATTATGTTTAGCCATTAGTGAATGAAACAACTAAGACACGTATTCCTGCGAATAGGCTTTACTAAGCATTTCGGAGAAGTCAAGTCATTGATATTACGTAGATTTAAATATGTATTTTTACATAGACTTTTATTATCTTCGGAATGTTGATACTAACGGGAGGAACCTGAAAAAAAATATTTTTAATTTTTTTTTCCGTTATAAATCGTCTATTTGTCTCATGAAATTCATTGTGAATACTAATTCGAAGAATGTTTATCTCCTATATAATTTTTATTACATTAATATGATTTATAGATTAGTATAAATTTAAAATTGTTCAAGGGCTGTTATAAAGGAAGCGTTTACTTTATCCCAAAAAGAATGAATCATATTTGAGTGATTGTGTTTGTGTGTAGCGATGCGGGGCTGCATAGCGGGCGGCGTGGAGCTTAAGGACCGCAGCTGGCGGCTGCTGGCCTTGCGGGCGCTGCTCAACTCTGCTCTCACGCCGGTCGCGCGCGCAACCCTCGACTACGTGCTGCACCACTTCGCAAGGTCAGTGATGGCATCATACAATGAAAACCACAAAAAATCCGTATAATAAAAGGCTAACTTGATCCCATTTGATCATATCAGCAGGACGTTTACGGTCAAAGGCTTTTATGATTACCAATAGGACATGTGGAAAAGACGGTCTGCATTCAACGTTTAAGATAGAGGATATTGGGGATTTCATGCTAATTTTAGTTTCTATTGAATTGAGCTCTTCGTCATTCTTCTCGTGAAAATGATCTTAACTGAGTAATATGAATAAATTTCTTTTAGGGTCGCTGACAACTCCAAATTGAACTCGATGGACAGCAAGAACCTTGCAATCTGCTGGTGGCCCACCCTCTTGCCAGTGCAGTTCTCGGACATGGGCCGCTTCGAGATGACGCGGCCCTATCTCGAGGACATCGTCCAGACCATGATCGACCAGCATCCGTTCCTCTTTCGGGGTCAAGAGGCGTTTGTTATGGTGTGAGGAACGTGTGTGAGTATTAAAATGTTTATACTGAAGCCCAAAGAATAAAATTTTCAATGCAATTTTGTGAAACTCTAAATCTGTGTAATTTATCATCACATCAGCCAATAGGTTTAACTATGCCGCCGGGCCAGCTCTGGCGGCAGGCAATCTTTCGGCTCCAAGGGCTGACGGTTGCACGTACGATGAACTCCGGCCTATAAATGATTATTTGAAATCAACGTAAAGATAAAATCTTGTTATAGTGTAGGTAATGGGAACATTAAGAATTTTTTGATATAAATCATTGTTCCTTATTTTTAACTAGTGATTTTATTTTTATTATTATCACTATAAGTCTATTAACATTTAGTTTTCTGTTTCACATTACCTTTAGTAAACCTCTGCCTAGGGATCGACAGACAAACAATTCATATAACTATCATCTGATCTTGTCAAAGAATAGCAGAGAAATAGAGAAACGAGAAGGAATAGAGGCTTACGTCACGCTTAAATTTTACTTAAAATACTGATATATTTATTAACTATCAGATCACTAGAATTTTAGCCGGACGTTGGTTTATGGGACATTCGTATATTTTTTTCCTGGCATTTCATTACAGGAACCCACAATGCAAGTTGCATTCGTGATGGACGACGTCTGACGTCGGCCGACCGCGGTGATGTCATCACGTGAGCACAACAATGGGTCCTAACGTTTCTGTGTAACTTACTGTCGTTTGTGACGTTATACGGTGACATGCCCTAGTGCGTAAGATTGGCTTATGTGTCGCTGTCACTTTACCGACACCCGTCGAATTCGGCACGACAATCCCTTGCAGGTGAGGGTATGGGAGGCATTCCGTCAGAAGAGGCTGAGGGTAATGCACTCACATGAGTTGCTGTCCATTTTCTAAAGTGGATTTTATTATAAAAAATGTCGGCCGGTATCCCAGTGATGTTACTCGAGAAATGCGGTTTATTTTTACAAGTGTTGTCATATCATAATGTGCTTAGTGGTATCGCGATGTTACAGGTTGCTTGCATTTTGATGTTTAGCGCTTTCATAATAAAAACGAATTTCGATTGGAGGTGTGATTGAACATTTGTTCGTCGAGGAGTTCGATCAGTATTTTTAACGTAGGCGGTATTCGAAATTACGTCGCATTTCCGAAAATAGATTTAAGGTTGAAATTCGTGCACAAATATTTATCGTGAGTCTTAAAATTAAGTATTACCCGTATATAACTAAGCATCGGTAATTGTATAATCAATTAATGGCAACACCGTGTACGAGCACATTCCGTTCAGTCGAGAAGTAATTATTATGTAATTGTTAATAATATTATCTAACTTAATATATATATGTGCAAAAATTATATCGTAAGAGCTTGTATTTATTGTTTTAATGATATTTTTTATTTATATATTAGCTCGACATATAAACATGGCTTGGCATGATGCAATATTATGTATCTGTGTAAAAATTTGATAACGATTACACGAAACTCACACAAGCCCGGAGTAAAGGACAAATATTTAAACTCACATTGGATATTTTAGATCGTACATTATATAACTTGTATTTGGCTCTGCATGGGGGATATTAATTTATATTAGGATGGAATGCTGTACTTCTTTTGGCCAATATTTGATCAATATTTATAATTCTTTATATAATGGAATACTATGAACTTACATGATGACGCTTCCAACCACCCGTATTGGAAATCTATGGGGGAGGCCTGTATTAGACGTTTGATGGCTAAAATGGTGATGACGACAAAGTTTTGTGGTCAAAAATTGGACGAAAATATGAACCAATATTTCCATTAAAGGATTAATATATGCAAAGTCTTGCCAGAGACTAAAAATGCCAGTCTAGCTAGTGTCGGCCAGATAAATCGCTAGATATATGTAATAGTAAATGTTAATATACACGATTGAGTGATATTATGTATTCGTGATTTTTCATTGGAGTGTGATATGAAATATTTTGCCATTTTATTTTAGTTTAAAAAAATATATTTTAAAGTCTATGGCAACACAAACGTTTAGTGGTCATGTATGTGTGCCATTTTGCACAGGTTGTTCAATGTAACTATTTTTTTCTACACTCTGTATAGTTGGTTTGTATTTTAATTGTATACCCATTTATAGTTGCTATAGCAAAGAAGAATTATTATGTGGGAATGCAACTGTGGGTATTTTATGCTTATATTAACCCAAGTAAAACGTCAAAATCTTATTTTATTTAGAAGAAACAATATTTTTATTAATTAATATAAGCGAGTCTGCTTACTTAATTTTTTTTAATATTGGTATATCATTTTATTTTAAATATTATGAACATAAAAATATGGCAATTTTAAATAAACTATCATTAAAGTTATAGCACATTGATTAATTTATTTTTTTAAGCATTTTTTTTACACATCATGCATTGCAGCTTGTGATTCGAAAAGATATTTTTTTACTATTTTTTTTTACAATTTTGTATTTGATATTTTATACAGTGTTTATTAATTTAAAATGACTCGTCGAGTTGCACATTACGTCACGGTATATAAAATTACTTAATTTTTATTATATTTGCGTTTAAGCATTTGTGATGTGAATTCCGTTTATGCAGAGAATGGCCTATTGTGAGTATTTATACATAGACTGATATTAGAATGTTTATTTTAATTTTGGTTCGTGAAACATTACCTAAGCTTTCGTTATTTTTATTTTTAAAATAGATTTATCCACGCCTGAGTAAAATATTGTAGTCGTGTAACAGATTACTTATATTTTGGATTCGCTTTTTATTTAATAAACGTATGTGTGTATATCGGCAGGAAGTGCAATGTTCTGCGGAATAATTTGTTGTCTATATGAGATTATTTCGGCTTTCGTGAATATAGTTTCGATGGGTCGGCGTGGGCATAAGATGTGAAATCGATGTAAACTATCTATAAGTATTATATTTAATATACTAGGTGTCTCCATTAAGCATAGGTAAGGTGTATTTACGTAAGTTTTTATCGATATTATATGTGTCATTATATAGTCCATCTCTGTCGCACGTCCGCTGCGAACGCAGAGTGCGTGCGAAAGAGACGTAACCATGTCCAACAGGGGGAATGAATTGTGGGGATTTTTTATATTTTACTATGAATCGAAAAAGACATAGAGCCTACCTGTCATGTTTCCTTATAATTTCTCTATAATCTCGCTTTACGTAGATCTCACAGAACGTGAACAAATATTTTCTATTTCCCCTAATCATTTTTATAATGCAATTTCTATATAAATAATTGATGTAAATATTGTACATTAATTCATTTATTTTTTTTGGTAATTTATTTATTTGAGATTATTTTTTTATATTAAAGAGTTTTAAAAGCCATATGTTTGTTACACTATGCAATAATTTTTTTACTGTTTTTTTTTTAATTTTCTTTTCGCACAATTGCTTTAATTTTTCTATGTTGTTGGATTTTAGTGCCATTTTATTTGATGATGTTTTGATGGTTTTAGTGATTCCTATTAAACGTCGATTAAATGTTTCGTTTGTTTGCCTCTAAATTTTTTCTTGTAGGTTCTCGAATGTTCTAATGTAGAATCAATGTACGCTTAGCCGACTGAAGCCGCATCACCTGCTTTCATGTGACGTGAAAGTGATAAATAAAAAAAAACCTAACCTTTTTTATATGAAATTGCAATGTTTATAAAGTCTTTAGACCTTTATTTAATTCGTCTTTTCATTTATGAAGGTAGTATCCGCCTTGACGGTATTAATGACAATTTATTTCAGTAAATTCAGTAATTAATTAGACTTGATCAGACCAATAGGTAAACGATCTTCCAGGTGGTCTTTTATCATCTCCTTTCCCTACTACCTACCGATTGACTGCAAGCGATGTGACTAAAATAACTTAGGATTTTTGGTAACATGTGGAGAGCCTGGTTTTTATCTTTAGCTGGTCGAGCATGGACTTATTCGTGCACAACAATGATTCAGAACCGTAAAGGAATATCGAGAATACCAGCGATTTCATGAGTCTCACTTTGGTTGCGATCAAGGCTTGATTTACGAATTCGCCCTCCATGGGCCGTAAGCAAATTCTATACAATATTAAACAATTTTAGTTGTATTTACTTATTGCAGTGATTTTGGGATGTTCTTTTTAATGAATTTTTTTATACTGAATACCGAAGTGTCAACAAAATAGTTTGATTTAAACGGCACTTGCCCTCTCCCTCACACCGATTAATACTTTTTAAAATAATCTTATCATTTAAAAACAAATCTGTCATCAGACATCTTGAAATTCGATTTAATAGTTATAGTAAAGTTTCACATTTGTCAATGAAGTGGATATAACATATAAATCAATTTATTTTAAAACTAGATTTATAAAGAAAATGAGCGAATAGAACTGTACTATTATCATCGAGTGTCTGGAAAAGCACTAGGAGTAAAGACTGTATGCATTTAATTTTGTCGTTCGTAGGATTATTTAGGAAGTAAATCTTTTTGTGTTCAATGTTACCACTTTCCGGCATATCACTTACTACTGAGGTTTGTGGGTCACTTTTTTGGCATGTTTGACGCATGCTGAGTCAATTTCTGTGTATTGCTGCTTAGGCTACTGTGGTATCGAGCGTGGTTCGGGATTGATTACACTATTGCTTTGTAGCTGTGGCCTTGTAGTAGATTTCCAACCATTTTTCCCCTTTTTAAGTTGTCATCTATGTTCATTGATAGTGTTGATGTTGCATAGTGGGTTATTTGACGCCCACTTGCAATTTATAATTTAGAATACGATGCGTCGAAAGCAGGTAATGTGGGGTTAGTCGGTAAATCAATTTGCTATGTGCGTCTCAATTAACTGTAAAACACAGTTCAAAAGAATGTGTCATACCTATTTTATAATAAATAACCATCTATGTAATAATTACAGTGTTTTATTTATAAAAACCTAATCTTTTGTATGTTAAAATCTCACACTAGGAGACCTACTGCATTGTTTGGAATGATCAACCATTAACAAAAGTCGCGAAAAGGTAAAAGGTAATGTTATCATCATTTCAGCCGCATTAAGTCCACTTCTGGCCATACGCCTCTCCTTGAGTTTTCCAATAAGACTGGTTAGAAGCGACTTGCATCAAGCGACTTCCTATGACATGTAAAAAGTCACCTGTCCACTTGTGAGCGAAAGCTCTACACAGCGCTTTACGGACCGAGGTCTTTAATCCAGAACTTTGAAGTCCCAGCGGACATCTATAACACCGATAGTAAAACACCATGTCGTTTTTTCCCCAATCGAGCGGTATTGGGGAAAAAAAACCACCTGCGGTTTGTGAGGCATCATTTTTTACCAACTTGACATAATCTGTCATAAAAAAAATAGCGACAATATATTGTCAGAGAGACAAAAGAGGTTTAATACATTTAATTGCACTAACCAGGCGTCTGAAAAATCGCATATTTCGCGACAACTTCTATCTGATTTTGGGACAGGGCGTTTACTTTTTTATAGTTCTTTTCACATTCCTTTTTATTTCTTTACTCTTCTTTTGTTCTTCATATGATCAAACTTCCCTCTTCTTTCATTCTATAATTCAACAGGATTCTTCTACACACTAATTTTCTTTTATACTGTGTCTCTCTTCTCATCCCTCCAATATCACAGGTTTAGGTAATTATCATATTATTTTGCTTTTAGCTTTAACTGACCATTTGAAATGGTCAAGGCTGAGGCTTTCGAGGAAACCCTTGTTCTTCACTTTACTTACGAGGTTTAGGCCTAACTAAACAGGCAATTTGAAAATGGCACTTGGGGAGCAGAGAAGTTCAAATAAAAAATAGGGACATAACTTCTTACATAATACCACAATAAATAGGATATTGTTATAATATAAAACGATAATGTTTTGTTTTTAGAACTAAACTATTAATAATTGTAACAGAAACAAAAACACACACCTGTGAAATATAATTTATTTGTGTTCTGAACAGATACCTATACACGACATCACAGAACATTGGTTACAGTATTTACAGGTTCCCTCTACTGACAATATACACAAACTTGTTTACATACCTCCAAGACGTACATAATTGATGTTACCTAACAATGTTTCACATCAAAATATTTATGGCACTGCACCATCAGTACAGACTATTACGATATATGTAGCTGACTGTACCATTAGACTTCTAATCCTATTAACAATACAATCAAGTTTTATACGACATTATTTTATCTACATTTAGTCACTTTTCTATCTATATAAATAAAATTAATAAACAAGTGTGTTGTTAAGCACAAAATTCGTCGGCTCTACCAATTCTAAACATGTTTTTGTTTTGGTTAAGGCACGGGGAAGGTTCTTACAGAGATAAATGAAGAAATTTTAAGTGAAACAGTATAAACAACTAACCACAGTAAGTTAAAATATTAATTCTTTGCTATCGAACACTACGTCAATCAAAACAAAAAATGGTAGTATCTATAGTTTATATATATATATATTACTAGTTTTAGATCGTGTAAAATAGAAAATCAATTTTTGTTTGTTATCGTTCTTTAGTATAAAGACATTAAATCAATAAATAAAGTAATCGTTATATAATACGCTTTTTTTCATTGGAATGCAACAGCCCCATGATTCATGATAAAACGAAGTCTGTAAGAATTAATTGTAACCAAATATATGACGCTGACTGTACAAGCGAAGCTCTAAATGCATTAAACGATACGAAGCAGTTTTATTCGGCACATTTTACCTGTTTAGTAAATTTGGAAAGTAAATAAATTAAACATTATAATGTAAATGGTTTTATACCAAAATTGTTTCAATGATTAATACTGACCCATTAGAGCTGTCATTACATTTTCAAATATAAAATACGGCATTTCAAATACCTATGAACGAACGTAATTTGTAATTAACCACTTATTTAAATTTCTACTATTAAAAATAATAAATAATAACCGTGTTAATTTGAAGGTGATGTTTTGGTGGCAAGTGAGGTGCATTTTAGTAACAAAAAAAGATAGCGTATCATTTCTGTTAAGATGGAAAACCTCTCTGCAAATAAACAAATATATCCGTCTCACACGCCTAATCGATGGTTGGTTTCCATAATAATCAAACACTTCAAATTTAAATTCGTATGTTTTGTAGTGTAAATATGAAAATTAATCTTTCAACTAAATTATTTTTTATCAATTGTGCACGCCTTAGTTTTATAATAACAACACCTCTATTTTTATTAATAATATTACTAGTGTAATTTAAACTTTGGGATTTGCTTTTTCAATTATAGTTGTATTATTTTATAATAAGGATATAGTACAAAAATGAATGTAGTTTACATCAAACAAATAATGGCGAATCAATGACTTTCTAAAAAATTGAAAACATCTTAATAATTTATTACTAGAATAAATTTGATACAGTGACTACGAACATTCGATACATATCCTACTGTATATGTCGGGCACAGATAATACAAGAAAATGTTCAAGTTATAGGTTAATCATAACGACATACGGATGCGTTTACATATATACGATAAAATTCAGTAGACATTTAAATATCCACATACACAAGCACAAACGTACACGTATGTACAACCACTGATAGTACAGGCATTTTTTCTTAAATAGGTTATTAATTGTATGCGTGTATGTCATAATTCAATTGTATGTACTTTAAATCGTTTCTGTATAATTTTAACGCCCGCTACAATAACTTGTCCGTTTCACTTGAATAAGCGCTGTATCTATTGTCTCATGTTAAGTAATTGTTGTTAGCCTTAAGGCTTTTACAGCTTCATCGGAAACGAGTTCACGGAACGGAGGTTTGCGCTGTATTTACCATGTCCGGCATATATAGTAAAGAGTAAATCATTAAATTTAGTGATAGTAATATTTAAATTTCTCTCATATATAAAACCTAGTTCCATCTACGTTTAAATATATTTCTATACATTCATAAAGACATAAAATTATTATAATAAACCTAATCTAGGTTCACTTCACTAGCTATAGTCAATTAAGAGTTGAGAGTTCACTGAATATCCAAGCACCTGTTTCAGAACACGAAGTGATCCGTTACTGAATCCATTATTAAAAGGTCCGGCATATTGATTGGACAGTGTCTGGTGTTATTTGAGTATTAAAGAACTTTGAAAACACATCGTGAAGTCATGTTTTGTTCAGAATATACGAAGAATAAATAGAACTTTCTTGTGCACGTCGAACAGTCTAGTTGAACAATCTAAGGACAGTTTCAATCACATCCTATATTTTTTTCTGGAAGTTTCTATACGCAGCCGGCGCCCCAACAGCCGCACCACGGTATAGAGCCATCTTGCGGCGCAGCCGAGAGCTTCCTCGACTTGTGCGTGCACGCCGACCCAAGCGAATTCATCGACGAACACACGCTGTTCGTTCTTTCATGCTCCGAATGGGAGGTGGTCATCTCCTAGAAAAAAAAAAAGAATGCCTTAATACTTATAAATATTGCAACAGAAGTTGCTCTAATACAGTAATATTTTGAGTTTCATGTCATGTGGATTGGTACAGCAGTGATAGCACAGAGGTAGAAGACAGATTTGCGGTCGTAGGTCGCGGTTTCGATACCCGGAATGAAATCTTATATAATTTACACTTTGTGCTTTATATAATATTAACACTGTTCATAATAAAAGTTTACAGAAGTTGGGCAGCAGCGTCCTCTGCGTACGATAATTCCACTCACGATCGCCAACTCTTCTGTCAAGCGTGACGAATATAATATATCTCCCATAAATATCTTTGGCAGACGCCTTGCAGTGGAAATTTATGGGCTGAAACGACGAATTGTTCTGTTTTTCGGCAAATCTTAAATCATCATGTTCGTAGCACTAAAAATGGCAGCAAAAATTAGCAACCTCAGCCTACAAACAAAAAGATGTTCTTTAGCACAACTTTTGTTGTGTTGGTGTTAATTCGTAAGTACCTAACATATGAACAAAAGATTGAATTAGTATATTTGAATAAATGCTATGAAATGAAAAATAAGACTTAAAATAATTTAAATTAAAAGCATTGTTTCTTTAATGGAATTTGTGGTATTGACAGCTTCTAGTTAAAAAATTTGTACAAGAAGTAATCAGTAACATGAGAAATTAAAAAACAGATAATAGATTAATAATTTTGTTTAAACATATCGCAGTGTTATTAACTAAGGAGATAGATAAAGTTAAAAATTTCGAATTTGCTTAAACCTGGCATACTTCATTAGTTTCGTTTTTAATTTTAGATGTATGTACACTTTATGCACTGTAAACTGTGCGGAATATCTTTTAAATTAAAGTACTTTGTGGCAGTAGAAATTGAAGTGATGTGTGATAATGGCTTAATGCATCCAACAGTGCATCGTTCGTTACGGATAGTACCTGATAGCTATCCCGCTTATACCGCGGGCCAGAGCTAGAAGAGGAGAGCGTGTTTCTAGGTCGATGGCGACTGCAGTGTCTATGCTTTCCCATCTCTTGCGCCTCTCCATCAATCAGCCTTTCGTTGTCACTCTCCACTTGTATCGGAACTCCATTCTTCGCTGTCCCGTTTTTAACCTCCTTCTTATCTCTCCTTTTCCGTTCTCTCTTTTTAAAAGTTAGAGAGAATCGCTTTCGCTTTTTCGCTTTCGGCGACTCCGGTCGTTGTGGTGCAGTTGATTTCTCTCTTTCCGATCTGCTGGTATCATCGTCTGGTGGTGGCACTTGGGATTCTGAATCGGTTTTAAGAGTAACCTCTGTTCTGACGGAGGAGTCTGGTTCGCCGGACTTGTACGCAACTTCTTTCTCTAAGTTCGCGAGCTCCATGCGGCGAAGCCTTTTCGGGAGTTTGTTGACGGTCGCGTATATCGGCTCTTCGTTCTCTCCAACGGGGGCCGACCGCGATCTAAAGAAGAAGTCGAACTTCTTAGGTTTCACCGGTATACGTCTTTCTACGAAGACAACGGTGCTGGCTACTTCGGTTGTGGTCGTTAATTCCTCGCCAGATTTGCTCGGGCTGCTCGGCACTGGCGTTGATCGCGGGTAGTCGTACGTCAATTCTATATTCTTTTCGGTTACATAAGATTTTGGTGGTTGTTCTTCGATGGGTTGTGTTTCTGGTTTGACAGTCGGGTTCACTTTTTGACAGCAGCACTCTCTCTGAAGTATCTGTCTGGTGTTGCACATGAAGACGGAATTTTGTTGTATGTAAGTTGTATGAATAGAAGGTGCCGATTGCACGTCTCCCAGAAGTTCCTCCACGTTGCCTCCCGTGTGGAAGCGCGGTGGCTGATATGGCGCAATTACAAAACCAGGCGGTGGGGGCGTTATCACGTGACAAGGCGATGACGTCACAGACTGGAAGAACTTCGGCATATCAGGTGTATCGTGAATAATTACGTCTACCGTACGCTCCTGTCCATTGTCTGCCAATTTCGTCTGCGACTTTGTATTGTCTTGCCGCTCCATAGTTTGAGAATCTACAACTTCATCACTGTCTTGTTGATTAGCCGGTGGTTCTTTTGCATCATTTTGACAGTCCTCACAAGTGCATGGAGATTCGATGCCACTCTGGAAGTAGAAAAAAAATTTTCAACAAAAAGTAGGCATCTTAGTAAAGAATCTTATTAAAAGCTATAATATATTATGATGCATAACATAAGTAGATTTAATCATGTGCGTAATAATATTATCGGTTACAAGAATTACAACCGCTTTGTGGAGTTTTACGTTACACAAGACGATCAGAGTAATTAGCTAATATATAAGCACGTGCATATTCATTCATAAGCTCTAATAAATTATACTCGCTTTTACTGATAATTTATACATTTTTAATCTATGGGTACAAAATAAGGCATTGAATAAAACAATTATAAAATAATAATATCCTTTGGCTGCCCAGAAATATTTTGATTAATTAGAACGATTAAAAAATATCCATTTAAATATTGGACAATTAAAAAAGTTATGACGTTTAGAATTCCATATCCCGCCCAGTTGTCATTTTAAAATTACGACTTAACGTCAGATGCCAGATTTGTCACGCCGACATTTAAAACTGAATTCCAGACATGTTTGTAGTGATGAATAATCTTAAACATACAGAAACTTTAACCATAGTATACATAAATATAAAAATAAAATATCCAGTAACAAGAAATGTTTATTATTGAATGAATTTAGTAGGGATGTTACTTTCGCTCATGACATTTCTCAGAAGCTTGTATTTAAAATAATGAAATTAAAAATGCACGACGTTTTTTTTGTAACATGCGTCTTAAAAATTCAATCACAAACATGTATTATAAAATCAATGGTTTAGCTACCATTAGGTTCCACATAACACTATTAAAATTAAATAGTTATTTTATAAATAAACCACAACAAAACGATTTTGAACTTAATGTTTTAGGAAAAAAACATGCACAAAATGCTCACATGTATCCAAAGCTATGTTCACACAGTCACACTAAACGTATTTACACGTAATTCACTTTTAAAACAATAAAAAAGTAACACCTTCACATCGAAGAAAGCGCGTAGACGAACACATTTTTTTGATCATTTTTTCACGAGCTGCCAGTTCGTACGGCCGCTCGAGACGCAACTGAGTTTATTTATAAAATTTTAACACTAGGTGTAACATTATTTTCATGCACACTCCGTTTCACCGCCCTTGACTCATTTTCTCCAGTTCCAATGATCGCTCCCAGTTTTTCGTTGTTGGAATCAAACTTTTCACTGGACGAAAACACAGTTTTGCGCGGACCGCAGCTGTATTGGTTCCTGGTGGATATGCTATTTTTGTTTCGATGACCCTAGCACTTCGGCTCGTCTGAGGTGCGTACAATTGATACGTCAAATGGGTTGAACATTTCCTGCTAATTTTACGGCTGTTTAATTTCGATTCCGATGATTCAAATTTCGTTCTTTACGTTTCTTTTGTTTATTTCTATTGGCAACTCAAATCGTGGACGCCAATCGATCTGTTCAGTTTATTACAATTGAATAACGTTTCAAAATGTCGATACCGATTCAATATTTTCAAACGTGATCCTTGTCATTAGCGGGTTGTATACATTCTTGATTTCAGGTCCATTTGTATAATATGGTAATAAATAATTTTACGTAAGAAATTGTAGTGTCTTTTATTGCATAAAATAAAAGTATAATTGACTATTCTAATTCTGAAATTTAAATTGTAGAAAAGTAATATTATAGTTTGAGATCAATCCATAACTATAGAATGTACTAGGACAGCACTACTAATTTTAGCAGAAGTTTTTTTTAAATTCCCTCAGGAAAGTACGAAGTTCTTCAAGTTGATTCAAATCAACTATAGAACAATAGTCACAGTAAAATATACAAATAGAATACTAAATAATAAATGTTTTTATTTATTGTTCTGTTTATGAATATACGTGTTAATGTATTTATTATTAATATATATAAATAAATATATGCGTATATTTATATATTGTCTAAATTTTTGGTTACATTGTATATATATCATATTCTTAACTATCTCGTACAATCTACACGTTGACTAACCGCTACCATACTGTGATTATCTATAGAAATTGGTTTGTGTGATAAAACCTCCCATTGTACTTTTTTGTTTTATTAAACTTCTTTATTTTTCTTTTTTATGTTCCGTGTACGATAAAATGTACCAAAGAAAATAAATAAATATAATAAAATATATTTATAACTGATCCACCATAGATTAATAAATGGTACATTCGATAATCTAATATTTAGATTTATGCTTACAAAAATCTCTAGTTTTACGTAGTAGTCATATATTTTTTTTAATTTTCAATAAATACCATTTGTCCATTGGCATTTACAACTTCACAAAGTTTGAGTTGGCAAAGTGCTCAAGGCGTTTAGCCTAAACCTATTTACAGTAACTAAGGTCGAGGGCTTTCAGGAGAGCCTCGTTTCTGGTCGTTACATTATTTATATCATAGGAATACTATATACATATACTACATATACCACTCGGACATCAACACATAGACGACGGTGTTAAAAGTCTACAGAATAGGCAGGATGTGGTCTTTCAATCGGGTTTATTGGAAATCTATGGGGAAGGCCTATGTCCAGGAACAGACTTTCTAAGGACGAAATGTTGATGATGAAGAAATTTTGTGGATTAATAATTATAATGAGCCAGGCACAAAATTGAATTTTTAAATCATAATGGAAAGTAATTTTCTGCTTTCTGTCAGTTCTATAGGAAATCTATTTGGGAGGCATATGTTCTGTATTGGGCGTCTCAAGCCTGAAATGATGATGATATTTAAAGACCTACTTACCTGTGAGTCCCAATGAGATGATATAATTGTTGTGATAGGAGAACTATCGTGTGTTTCTTGCCGTATACCGTATGGTCTTACCTTGTTTCCCTCCTCGCCCTCCTCAGGGACGACACTGAGGTCGTGGAAGGCGACAGCGCGGGCAGACCCGTCCACACTGATGCACTCCGGGCACACGCTGCACACCGACGCGCTGTCCTGCCAAGCGATACTGTGCTTTATTCACAAAACTTTAGCAATGCAATTTGCGAGACGTATCAAGTATTTTTTTTAAATGAGGGAATGATTATTCTTTCCATCACCATCCAAAAGTGATGGTTCCTGTCTAATATTTTTAGTAATAGTCATCATCATGACAGCCGTTAACCGCTCACTGTAAGGCATGTGCTGCCTGCATTCAGTGACTTCGCACGACCATGATTATGTCGCCGTGATAAGCATATTTTTCTAAAAACATTGACCATCAGATAAAAGTTTTTATTATGAGTTGAAAAAATTATTACTTGAAAATACTATTATTAAAGTAAAAAAATAAAACTTTTACACTTAGTAAAATGAGTACAGATTTAAAATAATTGGTTTTCTATGCCCGAAATATTTATCATTTCTTTTGGTATAATAGATGGAAACATAAAAGAAAAGGACTGTACGTTGTTAAGCAAATAATCTATTAATACAGGTTGTAACACGATCGGTGGATTAAGCGTGGCCCAACGGTGGGAACTTCAATAAATATCTATTATACTTCAATGTAAATTCAGAAAATTTCAGTAATTTGGCCTATCTTGTATAATCTATTATTTTATTGAAATTATCCGATTATTTCATATAAGCAATGCTTTTGCTTTAAAGTATAAGGGTCAGATTTAATAGAATATTGTACCTTTACGAAATCTAACATGAGATCTACCACTAGTAAGCGAAAATATGAAAATGAACGGCGTTCTGATAGATATTCTGGAACATCAATAGAAAAGCGGCGCTAGCTTCTTCGGCTTCATTTTATTTTAAGTATAATGCACAGAATAGCCTCTCGATCGTGGAACATAAGCCTCTCTGCTTGTAAGTAGATAATCTCCCTCCCCCCTGCGTAGAGGGGAAGAATATTAGCATACTTTCCACATGTAACAGACGGTTAGTAACTAAAAAAATTCCCTATGAAGTGCGTTATGTTACTGTAGTAATTTATTAATACACTTGACATTATTCTATTATATATTCCAATCGACATTATTCATACGTTTTTACAGACCGTGTGGTTAGGAGATTAGTGTGATTTTATTTTTTAAGATGACGTAGGTTATAACTTCAAAAATACGACAAATAGTCAGTTGTAGTATAATCAGAAGAAAGATACTGCGTCTAATGTAATGATGTTTAAAGTAAGGTGTCAATTTCCGTTGCAGATATTGACAGCATGTTCATTTATGCGCAATTCGTCGGTATCATAACAAATCAATACTATTGTAAAAAAATTACAATTGACAGTTTACTTTCAGTTACTAGTTCGCAATTTATGTACATTTAATATTCTTGACTTCTTAACGAAATAACTTGAGGCCCCCGTTCCACAGGAAAGACGATTTGAAAATTGAATATATACGAGTTTAATCCTTTCGGTTTAATATAAAAAATATATATGTTACTCAGGGAGACATAAGAATATTATATGTGGTGGTCATGGCACTAAAAAGGAAGGGAAACGTTGCTATATCAACCTGCGCTTCATGAGACACGGTGAACCGTCCTTCGCGATACAGCCTGATAACACTATTATATAATAAATTATAATTATTAAAAGGGGCGTTAGAAAAATGTTGTAAACCATGATTACATGCTATAATGATCGGAAAAGTTAAATTGAGTTAATATTTGACTAAATATACATTGTTTACATTTAAATAAAAAATGATTAGCTCAGTTTATTTTAATACTCCTAATTTTCTATTCCTAATTTTAATAACATACTAAACGGTGACATATTCACGACAAATTCAGTACTACAATAAAGAGTGTATTTCTTAGTTAGTTCTTAGATCATACTGTATAAACCCTGTTCACTTTTTATCCAACATAGTAACGCTTTAAATGTTCGCGATACCTTTTTCAAGATTAAGAGAATTATCTCATTCTTATTATCGTTTGCAAAATTACATTCATGTTATTTTAATGGACGTTAAGAAATTATATTACTTATAACAAATAACTTTTACATATTTATAATATTTATATGATGGAGAAAGTCTCAATGCGCAGAATAGATCCTCGATGGTTCCTTAACGACTTAAGGTTGTCGGATACTTGCAGTCTCATATATGAAAGGCTTAGAGTGGCTTGCGAAGTGGAAAAGGTTGAAAAGTGAAAACTTTCTTGCTGCATTGTTGCAGGGTGGCGGGTGACGTAATTAGGCATAACACGTGTAACAGGAAGTGTGGCGAGAGATGGGAGGCGATGCATAAATGTAATGTGGGTAAATGCTGTATGTTGAATGTATGCTGAATGATAGAAAATATGAATGATGAGGGTAGGGTGGAACTAGAAGGGTATATAACCCTTGTCTCTTACATAAGATGGGGGAAAGGTGTTTTAAAACAAAAGGTTTTTGGATAATTAGATTTGGATAATTTGGATACAGGAACCTTTCAATCACTACTATTGGAAAAGTATGGAGAGGGCTTATGTCTCGTAATAAACCTCCTAAAGCAGAAATAATGTTGATAACGATATAATACATAGTGATGTCGATGAACACTTTTATAATTATTTAATTTACAAATTATGTCTATCGTTGCCTTCTGCACATTTTAATCTTGTAATTTTTATTAAAATTATCAGTTTGATGATTATAGGTCTATATGAAAATCCCGAACATCTAAAGACTACGAAAACTAGAACATGTTTCTTTCTTTATTCTGAGTCATTTTCTGCAACATGTTTCTTAAAATTATACAAGAACATTATTGTTTAAATTAACTTCTCTTTGCTACTGTATCGTTCACACGCAGTATTGCTGACCATTACGACTACAATAATTTATTTTATATCATTCCAGGGCGTCGTTCGAATTCAAATTCGAATGCCGATTTGAATTTGGAAGCCGTGAGTGATATTCTCGCTGCCGTTGCGTTTGGGTCGTGTAAATAGTAAATACTTTTTGTACAAATGTGAATAAACCTTCTTCGATCACTTTTGGCTATCATTTTCCCCCCTCAGGTGCTCAGGCGGTATCTCACGAACATACTTCTATCAACTTTCATAAGACAGACTAGCACCGAGAGCGTTCACGTATTGGATATTACTAGTACGAATGATGATAACATTAAATAAAACTTGTAATACGTGTATTCAAAATATATTTTCAAGTTAGTTCTCAAAATACGGTGTTATAGAAATAACTTTTAATGTGCCTTCTCCTACAGGCTTGCTTAGTCTTAACTGTTAGACTTTGTGTAGAATAATTTAATTGTTTTTCAGAGACATATGTCGAGTTACAGGTGTAAAAAGGCGGATTTTTTATATTTCGATAAAAATATTCTAATATATTAATAAGTGGCAAAAATTATCTCAATTGGTTTCTTTTCAACTTTGTTTATCATTATATGAACACTTACGAACAACAAAATACTGATTTGTGTCAACAAGAGAACCTCGAAGCGAATGCGTCCAATTTAAATATCCATAAAACTTTCGTTATTAAAACATGATAATTAAATTTAACGTCTCCCTAAAACCTAGCTGCTAGATTAACAAAAACTATGTAACATTTTTTTAGTTATGGTACAACAACTCTGGCATATGATAACTACAAAAAGATGACAGTTGACATAAAACTATTTGTATACATGTTATATATAAACTGTTTTAGAAAATAATTTGATAAAAATTTACGATTAAGGCAAATGAATTTTTTAGATTTGCCAATCGAAATATGTGAATTGATTATAAGTTACCTAGACGTTGCGTCGAAAATTAGCGCGTATAATGTCTCTATAAGTTTGAGAAAAGCATTTTCGCCGTGTCACGTAAAGAGATTAATCTTATCAAGAACCCGTGTTGCAACTGCGAAAACTCTACAGGAAGAACTTTGTCAGCATTTAGGTCATTACATACAAGATTTAAATCTGAGTGGTATACAAGATCTAACTGTGGAAACTTTAAGACCTTACATTTGCAATTTGAAAACTTTAAAAACTTTAGACGTTACATTTACAAATATTTTCCTATCACATATAACAAATATTTGCCCGGTAACATTGGAAAATATAAGTATAAATTACTTCAAGGACTCATTTATTTGTAATGATGCAACGTGGGAAGAATGTGTTGAAGTGTTTAAGAACAAACAATTTTTTAAGATTCATTTTATAGTATTTAAATTATGGGACGGGGAGTCCCCTTTAGTGTTTTTGAAAGACGTTCCAAACATACAGGATTTGGAAATAACAATTGCTGATAATTATACGGACGATAATATAATAAACGATGCAGAAACATCAAACAATGAAACATTTAAAATGAACTTTTCCACCTTATCCTATTACATTAAAGACCGTCGACTTGCATCCAAATCTATATATTATTTAAGAGTAATAAGGAATTTAGATTTTGAAAACATGGAATATATTCTAATCGTCTATATAAAACGAATTCGTGTGTACGTATCACCAGTATTTTCGGCATTTTTTCTTGATACTTTCAAAGATTTTGAGATAAAAGTGTCTCCGGTGCTACCGCAGATTTTAAATTGGATCCAAATATCATCTTTAAAGCTTGGCGTAAGACTACGGATTTCAATAAATTTTTTTTTGAAAATCTTTTGAAACAACTAAAACATTACTTCCCTACTTATATTTGTATTAAAAGCCAGAACAATTTGAGATTAATGAATGTAATTAATAAATGGTGTTTAGATTCTTGTAAGGTTTTGGTTGATAACGAAATTTCTCCAATAAATCTTACAATTACCGATTATTGCAGAGAAAGCGAATCAGTACACGAAGACAATGAATCCAATACATTGAATGGTCTAAAGTTTTTGTCTAGACTTATGTATCTAAAGCTAAGTAACGTTCGAGTTAAAAATGATTTCTTTCTGTTAATATTTTCAGAATGTCCCCAACTGGAAACTTTAGATATATACTATACAATGAACGACAGGAGGGGCACGGTATATGTAAACTGTATATCAAACAGTGCGAAATTTGCTAAAAATTTAAAGAACTTAAAACTTACTTCTGAATACATTAACTACGGAACAATGTTTACAAAACTATCCAACTTTTCCACCTTACAGAACATTCACATATGTGATTGTACAAGAAATAGACATGCACATTATGTCAATATAGATAATATTATTGGATTTATTCAAAATAACGTAAACTTGTATAGTTTATTTATAGAAGCCGACTTGTCCCCAGAAGCATTAACCTTACTTATGGCTCCTTTAAGGGAGGCAGCGCAGAGAATGGATCGTTCTTATATTTTTATAGAAGTTTGTGATTGTTATTGTGGTTGGAATCCTTTTGATGATGTATTTAATCCCAGTCCTTTATATATTTAGGACTGATTTTTTAAGTCGCCTGTTTGTTAAAGAGTACTTTTTAAATCATTTTAAAATCGGTACTCTTTTATTACATATTTATACAACTTTAATTATAAAGCATTCGGTTGATCTGGTAGATATACAAATCAATACACCTATCCCCCGATTTACACGGTACTTGTTTTACACTTTTTTGCTTTTACACAGTTTTTCAAAAAAGTTTTTTTTTCTTGTTTTATTAACCGATTTTATTACCATTTCTCATAATGTAAATATTTCTGCTTCAAGCATCGAATCGGCACAAATAACTTCGAGTGATGAAAGTTAATTCGAACCTTCGATTCCGAAAAAAAGAATGAGAGTAATTTTTGACAGTGATAAAGGATAATAAAACACCTTTGGTTTTATTTTTTGTTCTTCTGTTTAACGTATTGTAATTAAATAAAAACAGTGTTTCCGTAATATATTAAATATTTTAACTTGTCAATGCATTTTATTTTTATTTCTGTGTACATCAAAATCAAAAAATCACAACTGTTAAACAGAAAAATTATGCATTTTTTGCAAGTTTTTCGATTCACACGGACTTGAAAATTTTAAATTTTCGATTTTCACGTTTTTCTCGGGAAGGTATCTACCGTGTAAATCGGGGGGTAGGTGTATGTACTCTCATTATTATATCAGCTGACAAACGCCCTATGCGAGGCATAAACGTCCTTCATCGGTCACCCTGATGACCCATCTTACGGTGCCCGCATTCACCTAATTCCAACCTTAAATATGTGGATAGTTACATATGGAAGGTTACAGATCATTAGAGCCATCCGGCGTCAGGCTTTGTATAGCCAAGAGTTATTGGCTTATTGCAATTCATTAGAAAAAGAAATTAATGCAATATATTTCAGAGCGATCACTTTATAGTGTACTATTAGAAATCTATATATTCATATTTATTATATATATTATATATAAATTCACCCCTTTAAAACTTTTATACATTTAATAAATCGTCCTGTAAATATAAATAATGTACTGCACCCGAGCTGAGATTGAGAACGTCTCTGAGTTTAGTTACGAAAATATTGGTTTAGTCTGAACTATATTAGCGTTTTGTCACCTCGAATTAGGTGAAACAATAAATGCCGTTGGAAAAACAAATGAAATGGAAACAAAGTCGACGAGATATTTTGTAATATATAATATTACTCGGCTTGCACCTCTGCCCGAAAGGCATTTGCAGATTCTTCGGAATTGAGGAGGCAGTTCGTTCTGAGTGCTAAGCCTAAAAGTTCGAGAGCTTCTTGAAAAGCCTCGGCTAGTGCTGCTGCATACTGTAAATTCATTGGATTGGAATGTATATATAAATCGTGCGTACGTCCGAGTGTTCTGGCGAGGAGCGTCTCTCCCGCAGCATGCTGTCCAGCCGGTCGTATTCGTAGCGCAGGGCTGATATCTCTCTTTTCAGCTGCTCATTTTCTCTCTTCAGCTTCTTAATGTCCGATTGACCTGTTCACACAATAATACTTTATGTACTACTTTTCTTAAGGTATTTTGCTCAGTAGCCTATGTTTTTGAAGAGAGGAAAATAAAATTAGGCAGCAAACAAGCACGCAGGTGAATGTGATTTGATGTATTACATATTAGGACGAAAATATAGGTATTTTCGCAAATAGTGTTAATAAATTAGTATAAAAATCTCTTTAGATATACTATTTGTATATATGGATGGTTTAAAGACACCGAAAAGGTGAAGTTGTGGATCAAGTTAGTAAAATTTTGTTTCGGGTATTTTTTCATTAGTTTTTATTTCTGCCAAAATAAGTGAATCAATTTAAGAAATTAGAAACATCACTGAAATTTTACCTCAAAAAAGAAAATAATGTAAAGCAAATCGTGAAAAGAAATTTTGAAGTTTATAAATCTAATGCAGTATCAGCAAGTGTAGAACAAAGTTGGTTTCAACGTTTTCAATCAGTGTCTTGTTAACAAAAGAGGACGGCCTAAAACTACTTATTGTATCGCGTTTTTTATCTGTCGCGAAATTTGTACAGCGATAGCATCATGTCACTATTTACAAGACGACAAAGAGTCTTCGAATAACATGGTATCTACAAACTATACTAAAATGTAAATAAACCTAAGTAAAAAATCCCCTTTGCTTTTAAAATTTTCTTGATTTAATTGCAGCATAGGTAGATTTTATTTATGTAAGAATTGATGATTGTCAAATAATTTAAATATTCGAAGTCTGTCCGAAATGGTAACTTAACATCTCGGCTTAACTTCGATCCCACAATTGTAGTAGTACTTGATCATTGTGCCACGATATTTATAAAATTGTTTTGAATTTGCAAGCTTTTTGTTTGCACAAGCTGAACACGTGGTGCTTGGAAAATTTTCTCTAGTACGGCTGCAAGTGCTTCATTAATAATTTTACAAGTTCGTCGAATGTTTAACCTTCTATCGGGTACAAATTGAATATTATCGCGGGTAATTTTTTTTCAACAGCTGATAAAATTATTGGTACCTTTAAGTCGTCATTAATCTTGTTCAATATAGTATACTGGTTTATGCGACAGATACAGGATGATTGGTTATAGGTTTTAAAGATTTAAAGCAATGAATACATGAATCAGCTTAGCTCGTTATAAAACCCAATTTATATTTTTTATTGGAATGCGACAGCTCAATAACATATGGCACTACAAAGTCTGCTGATCAGGTAGTAAACAATAATTAATTTCTTACGTTCCAATCCGAAATATGAAAACCTTTTTTTCAGTTTACTAGTGAATTTTGGATAGCGTGTATCATGCATTAATTGACTGTATACCTATAATCATACATATATAATACATAGTAAACCCTTTCCAAAAATCGATGCTTTCAAAAATAATAAATAATGGTAATAAATTAATAAAAAGCTTCTTTAAAATTCAGACTACTACACATTAAAATCAATTATTGTTTCCTATCTGTCTATTGCATTCCAATAACAAAAAAATATCTTTCAGAGTGATACCTTTATAAATGTTGATTAAAAATAGGTATAATTGATTTAAATATTTTTATTGACAAATAAACTATACATTAAACTCTTTAAAACTTTTACAACAAAGTTTAATCACGAAGTAATAATTACCTCTTTCGACCTCAGCGTTTATGTTGATTGTGCGCAATCGGAGCTCCTCGTTCTCGTAGAGCATGCCCCGGGACGACTTCCGGTCCAACCTATGTAGTAAGATCATAATTTGAATATTTTAAACGATCTTTATTTTTAATACCTTTCAACAAACTTGATACCGTTGGACCTCCGAATTTGTGGCTTCTGTGATGCTTATATTAACACTTTCTTTTTTCGCCGATATCTGTCCACTGCAAAGAATAAGCTTCTTCCAAAGGTCGCCACTATGGCTGGTCTTGCATTGCTCGCAACTATTACCTATGTAAGAAAAGGACCAATATATAGCTACTTCCGCACATGCAATCGTAGTCGTGCAATAAAGTGCACCGCCCGCCAGCTCGCTGGTAAATGCGCATGCGGCAAACAACGCGAGTAACACAACTACCACCGCTAAAACACTCAACACGTGTTTCACCCCTCCGTGGGGCAGTGGAGTTACTCCTGAGGAACGTAGTTACTCATGTGCGAAAGCAGCTATATATTGGTCCTTTTCTTACTTAGGATGGACTTCCGCAAAATAACGCCTGAATCCATTAGATATTACCTATGTCATCGGTACTCGTAATGGGCAGGCCTACCCACGCCGCATCTACCAGATCGTAGTCGCTACACGAGAACTCTTCCACCCCAACTACCATTGGTTGCACGAGCGATGTGTTCCACTCCCTGCCACTTTAGACGAGCAATTTTAATTTTATTAGCTCTTTACGTACTAGGAATGATCAGTAGGATCCTACAGAATTTAGGTCCAACAAGAGCAAACATTAGCTCATTGATGAACTCTACAACAGCACAGTGAATCAACGGTATACTGTAAATTACGCATCACTACTATGTTTTAAAACAATGCGCAAGTTTTCCCGGAATTGTGGAGACTTATGTTACAGTATGTATGATTCTATTGGAAATCTACGATAGTGGCCAATGTTCAGCAGTGGACATGCTATATTTGAAACGATGATGATCTGATTATGAACCTCCATCATCTTTGATTTTTTTTTATTCTAATAGATAAACAGTGAAAGTTTTAACTGATTTCGTCATAAATTCAAAATGATTTTATGTTGATATTTATGTTTATATTAAAATTCTGGCATAGCTTGGAAGCCAAATGAAAAAAATCAATCTTGGATAAATAAAGAATTAGTGCAAGCCAATGCCAATAAATTGTACAGATACTAGCTGGCACCCGTCCGCTTTTCCTACTTAATGAACGCCCGCGCAAAACTGCGGGTAGAATACTTAACGAAATAAATATGAGAAACGCAACAACACTTGCAGAAGAGCCAAGAGACACGACTTCCAGCAATAAAAAGGCCGATTAAGAAAAAAGAAGAACATTTCATTCACATTTAATAAAAAAATAAACTTACTAATTTTTACATTAAATTAATAATAAATGTATATGCTTGTATTAGCCAGGTCTGTGCATAAATTTAAAATCTATGCAAATGACAACCCTATGTGTCTACGTACACGTGAGACCTTAAAAGCACCTGAGTGCACCCACGTGTCGCGTGTGTATTTATTGTTTCATTTTGCCAAGCGCGTGAACACTTAAATCCTATAACATAATAATAGATCTATTAATACCTCTTTAAAAATACTTCCATGTTGTTCATATAAGCAGTTTTACACTTAAACCATACTCTACAAGCAAGATTATTTGTTGTAGATCTCCTTTGAAAGTCTGACGGGTTCTTCCTGTTTGAACGGAGACACTTGGAACGGAGACTACTTAGACATACTCGTAGCATCAGGCAAAATTTTTACAAATTTTCCTCACATTTATATTATAATTTTAAAACAAAAAATGTATTTTTAGCTATTAAATAATTTATTTGGTGTTATATACTTTTTATGTAGGAAAAAGTGTCCCCGTATACTTGTCCTGACATGGTGGTAGTAGATACGCGGTGTGGGTAGGCTCCCCGCTGAAAGATAGCTTTATATAGTGATAGGCTTGCAGAAGAGAATAGAGAAGGAAAATATTGCTAAGCTGTTAGAGGAAGAAGAAAGGCGCCAAATCTTTTTGAGTATTGGAAAAAGATAATTAGTAAGGTAAAAAAAGGTTAAAATGAACAAATCCTAGTACGGTGAAACTAAAATGGGAAGAAAACTGTGATAGTATGTGATAAAGAATTCAACAAACCAAAAAAATCAACGTAAATAAAAAAATTGGAATGTAAACTATTTTATATAAACAAAAGTAAATGCATAAAAAATAAATAAAACGTACTCTGAAGGTGAAGGAGAAGTAAGGATGGTGACGTAAGAAAGGAAAATAAAGTATGGAGAGGAATGGAAGAAAATTTGACGAATAAAAGAAAGATGTATATGTATATGTAGAAAAAAGAAGATGCATATGTAGAAGATAATGTGAAGGATAATAGATGAGGGTGAATAACGTTATGGTTACGGGAAGACTATGCCTTGCAGTGGGCGTCTAAAAGTAGACATGAATTAATGAATAAAAACAAAAGAACTGGATAATTCAAAAGTTATAATAATTTTAGTTTTTTTTTTTGTAAGACTAAGTTCGTTTTTCTGTATAAAATCTATTAGCATTATAAATCCGCATTCATCGCTTATAGAGCAGACTATTGTATTGAATTTATAACGGCCTTTGTACAGCGGATTGGACTTGTGGGGAGATTGGCCGCGAGCGGGGCTAATTGCGTATACTCACTTCCGGTTGGGCTTGACATTGACATCCTTCCGGCGTGTGCGCAACATACTCGCTCCCGTCATGCCCGACATGATGCTCCGCTGTCGCCATGCGTCGAACAACACCTGGAACAAAGCCAAATCGATTTTAATAACAAAATCCAGAGAAGATTAAAATTATGTAATAATCGAAGGCGCGAAAGCGATGTAATTTTACAGAGAAATTGGTTATAGATTTACAAACTTAAAAGTAGTAAAGGTATAGTATTAGTTGTTTTGTTGTCAACTAAATCACTCTGTTGATTAGCTCATGTAAATTATAGTTTGTATCAAATTAAGCTCCCTGGACCTTCTGATGTAGATAAGTGAAATTGATTAGAAATAAAATGAATAAATATCGAATGGCTTTAAAAAAATTATACATCGTGATAATCTTTATGCCCTGAAGTAAACATACATAAAAATATTTTTTGCGCAAATTATATTTACATCAATTAGCTGTCAATGGTTGAACAGTGATAGCCAAGAGATAGAGGACTGAGATTTCTCGATCGATTCCTGGGATACAATTTTTTTATAATTCACACTTTGTGTATTAATTATATATGATCAATAGCTGCCACAAACGTTGTTTTGCCATGATGAAATAAAAATAAGGGTTGATCGTAGAGGGGTATAAATTTAGGGTTGTATGTATTTTTTTATGCTGTATCATAAAAAAACAAAACATTTTGTGTAAAAATAAAAAAAATACCGGTGGACCACCCTTAACATTTAGGGGGATGAAAAATAGATGTTGTCCGATTCTCCACCCTGGCCGATATGCGCGCTAAGATTCTCAAAAATCGGTTTGAGCCGTTTCGAAGGAGTTCTTCAATCACGCACACCGTGACACGAGGATTTTATATATTAGATAACTGCACACAGATACGTTTTCAGAGGCAGCAGCGTCCTCTGCGTACCAAAATACTACATTGCAATCGCTTACCTGCCTCCCAAGCGTGGAGATAATGGTATTTTCCCCCATATGTATAAGAAATGAAACCTTATTAGAAACTAGAACTTATTAGAACTTTCATTATTAGAAAGCAAAGTTCACATTGACCAGTTAAAGGTGTACTTTCGTATGCAACGATTGATCGTTAATCTATTTTCACCGCTAACGTACTACAGTGGAATTATAGTATTAATTAGTCTTACCAACTCTATAAGCGAAGTATAATATACTGCAAGGTTACGAACCGGTCTTATCAATTATTTCCATGTATATGAAACCAATTACAAAACGAAAATCCGTCCATTTGAGACCTGTGCCTACGAGACCTGGACGCTGACATAGAAAGACGAACTGAAACTTGCAATGTTCGGGAGAAAAATCTTTAGAACGACTTCGTGTAAGAATTTAACTTCATAACGTATCGTGTAACGATGAATAAAGAGCTGAAAGAGTTGATTTATAACAAAACCATTGTGAGAGTAACAAGTTACAAACATTGAGGTAGGCAGACGCCATGAAAAGAATGATTCCGGGGCTGTTAAGAGAATCTGTGAGTGGACCCGGCCACTAACTAATCTCGAGGAAATCCAAGGAAGTGGCGGCAGTAGCGTGTAGAAGATTTTAGAAGTATCAAAAGGAAGATGTTTTGGAAAAGAGCGGCGAAAAATACAACGAATACAGAGAAGATGATGAGGTGCTCGTAGACGGTGGCGACGACACCGTGGTACCTGACACCTCGTCCCATTAACTTTGTAGTTCGGGTACATTAGAATAGGGTTCAGGTGTCCCTGACTGTCATAAGAAGCAACTAATAGAGCCTCAGCTTTGTTGAGGCCTTCATCGTCTACTTAAGGCGAATCCGTCGAGGCTAGCAATGAAAAGTGGTCTCGAGTTGCTGTGGTATATTGAGGAGGCTAAGCTATCGAAGACCACCTAGCGGGTTTTAATAGGTAGGAATTCCACTTAATCCTATGCTTTTCATTCATCCAGAAGTTTGCTCCACGAAACTAAAAAAAGGATAGTGGAGGAGGCCAAGACTCACAAAGGATTGTAGCGCCATAGGTAAGCATAAAACTATCAGTTAAATGGCAAGAAAAAAAGAATATACAATTCAGCTGTGCCAATCTTGATTGGCGCCATGCACAGATAGATAAGTAAGGGCAACGTAAATGCATAGCGATCTATAATAGGATAATGTGAATTGAATTTCTAGAGGTAAAGGCTATGCACACGTTGTTCAACATTTCCGCGAGCGTTGGGAAACCTTATGTTAGTGCACTTTATACACGACGCTCGTTCTATTTCCTCGCCTCACCGACTGTTTTTATAGTCGTAAAACAGTAAATTGCATCGAGAAATGCCTCACAATATATCGATAATTTAAATATATTATTAAAATTGAAACAAATCATTATCTGTTGTGGAAGATGTTTTTGCTAAAACGTTTTCTCCTCCTTGCGTCGTATTCCTCACTACCGAGGATCGAGTCGTTTTTCTGTAAAGTTTGTCGCGTACTAAGTTATGTTTTCTTTGCCGGTCTTCGGCGGTGAAGTACGTCTTCGGCTACTTTAATATCAGTCGAGGTTCCAACCTAATTGAAACAGTGCTTAGAGCTGCGGCTTCGTGTTCAAATGTTTAAACTTCAAATCAATATGTCTTTCTACGAGGAATATTATTATAATGATTATCATCACTTCTCCCGTAAAATGTCCACCGCTGGACAACATAATTAGTTAGAAGTGCATCCGGCGACGTCTAACGACCTTAACAAGGTCACCTGTCCACCTTGTGCACTTAACAAATCGGGCAAATATGTCAGCAAATGGAGCATTTGAAATTATTTTGATACCTTTAGTAACATCATCATTACTATTACAGCTGTGGAACGTCCACTGCTGATCATAGGGACAGTTGGAAGTGACTTGCATCTAGTATCTTTCTTAATGGAGTTCTCTGGCCACCATGTGGCTGGACGTTTTGCGCTCCGCTGGTCGGTCCGTGGTCACCATAGTAGAAACTTAAGGTCCCTGCGGTCCAATTGTTTTGGGCGCTATGTAGCTTGACCAATGAGGCCCGAAAGATATTATTGGGTTCTACTGGTACTTGGTATCTACACGAAAAATGTTAATTATTAATTCATTAATTCAAATACACTTATGTATACAGGATTATTAGCTTAAATTTAAAAAGCTTTAAAGACGTGAATGTATAGCTCATATGCTGACATTTAATGTATGCCCGATCTAATAACCAATGGTTTTAAATATAATAAATAAGGTAATGATAATAGATTAAGTGTAAGAAAAAATATTTCAGATTTCTGATTACTCCTTATTAAAATTAATTATTGTTTACTATGTATTCCTACAGACTTTATACTGCTAGAAAATCTAAATATCGCCTGTCGCATTCTATAGGAAAAAATAAATTAAAGCAACATATTTCAAAGTTATCACTTTATACTGATTTATTGAAAATAGTTGCCTTCAAAAACTGGTGTGCGTACATTTATTTAATAAAAATATATTCACTTTATTTTCTTTTACATTTTATTTAAAAACTGTTATCCATTTAAAATACTTTACAACAATGTTACAGAAAGCCAATTTTCGCCCTGGAAATATTTCGTAATTTGATCGAAGAAGCCTGCCGCCGCGTGACTTAGTCGCTTGATTGATTCTCACGTGCCTTGGTTAAAAATATTCGACGTGACGTAAATGAAACCGAACTAAGTTAAACTAAAAACCCAAGTTATATATAACCCTTATTCTTGAAACTCCATGCTATTGGTATGTTAGTACATTCGACTAAAACAGGGCTAATTAACAAGGAAAATTTAAACCTATTCTGTCAGTGAAAGGTAATTATCTGGTCTTCTACTAGTAGTCTTAGGATGAAAAAGGAAATCAAAGCAATGAAGAAACAAATCGAAGAAATTGGTTACAAAAGCATAACATTATATCAGGGGAACTAAACATAACACCTAGAACCATTTACAACTTTTCCAAGAAGACTTAACTAGATGCTTGTACATTTTAAACATTTCCAAGAAGACCTGACTATATTATAATAGAAGCACTGGTCATAAACATATAACTAAAAATTAAAAAATAATTAAAGCCAAAATGAGACAAAACGACGAGAAAATGATATTGCGTAATGTTTTAATTAGCATAAGGCCTAGTTCATGCTCAAAGCTCTATGGAAGATTAGTAATTGGTCATTTGTGTACAATGTGGACATGAATGCTAGACTGAACTTAAAAATATTCTAAAATCAAGTTTTTATCGATCTCCCGTTATCAAATCATAGTGATAGGCAATTCTTTTTCAAAATAAATAATTAAAGGAAGCAAATAATGTCTCGGCCTCAATATTTCAAGTATCCAGTTCAAAATTCGTCTCGAAATCACTTGGCCGATTTTTTTTTATCTCTCATCGGGCGGGGCCGGAGCGGAGTGGGTTTCCACGCCATTCGCCCGAGTACTTGATATAAAAATCACTTCAACTTCTTAAGAGGATAAAGTTTTGATAAAACCGCAAAGATGAAACTTCAGACAAGGTTTTATCGCCTCTTTTGATTTTGTATCGATGAACATTGACCTTATGCGACATTTACTCTTTGAAGAGAATTTATGAAGATTTTTTTAATAAGAACAAATTTTTTTTACAATACCAAGTAGTAGTAGTGCTTTAGTTACCACAATTATAAATGATAGCGGTTATTTACCAGTCTATTCATGCTATATAAAATTTATTCACTAGCTGACATTCAAAGGCGTTTTTAAGAAGAGTCTACTAACTCAATCGAGTGTGTGTTTTTGTTATTACAATAAAGTACATCAATAGCTATGCACTTAAGGTATCACTAGATATAAAGGTAAACTTCTAGGCGTGAGCAACGGTGTACAGTATATACTATTTTGTTATAAATTTAAGACGTTAATTATACAAAGATTTGTAAAAATAATCTATTATAAGGTATTAGCGTATCTAAGTAAACGTAAAGCTTGAAAATTAATTGTTAAACTACTGTATTAAGAATATTGTAAAAGTGACAGCAAGAAAAAAATCCGTGCGAGTTTGTTGTGGGCCTACTTTCTGTCTGACAGAGAACTGTCAGTCTCCTCTTTTTAGATCCGCGGAACCCTGAGGAGTTCAATCTGATTTTAGTTTCTATCACACTTAAAAAACTGATATCTATATATGATCCACGTCGATAATAATATACGTAAATTAATAAATAAAATTTTTCATGTATGGTATTGACATTTGTGGAAATTGCGTTCGTGCATTTAATATTTAAAAATTACAAGCAAACCCTATAGTATTAGCACTAGTAATAAAACTATGCGTGCGAATTTACGGTCTGCTTCGTTAATACGGGATTGGGGATTAACTTTGAAGCTCTATCTCCTGTTTGAAGAGTAGATTAGAGCATTACACCAACTAATTCTTAGTGAAGAAGGGATTATAACCCCTTGTCTAATAAGTATAGGATTACAGACAAATGTCTACAGGGCTCTTTTGAAACAGTTCATCCAGGCTTGTTTTATCTCTACCAACCAGGAGGGGGCAAAGAAAGGGTTATGTCTGACTCCTACCGGCTAAAACGTCACGGTCTTTTTCGACGCTTTTTGTTACAACTACGGGAACGCCTTCCTATACTACCGAAGTTACAATAGCGGTGGCCTAGTGTCTCTACTTATTAGAATAGAGCTGCAGTCTCCCATCCATCATAATTACACAAGATGTAGTTCGCGTGTCACGGCAGGGCCAGGACATACGTGCGGCGGATCATCCCAAATCCGTCGCCAATGCCATGTTATAGGGGTTGGAGAAGGGCGTAGTATAATTCCCTCCGACTTTTAGGTCTGAAGATGAGGAGCTCAGATGTTCTTTCTTTCATTCTCTCTGTAGCCTCCTTCTGTAACGTGATGACTTCCTGTTCTGTTCCATCGCCCTAACAAGAGATCGTTCTCCACAATATCAACAGGCCCAGGTAAACCGTTAAACAATAAGTAGTAGTGTAGACTCAACCTGACGTCAGCAAGGGATTCATCGTATATTGATTAAGTAACACTTAAGTCTAGATTCACTATCGATAGAATACATAGAAGGCCATATAAAGATTCTTCAATAATTTTTGTAATAGACATTATCTGTTTTAATTACATTAAAAGTCTAGAGTAAATAGAAAAAAATTACACAATTTTTATCTAATTTTTGACTACATGAGTTCATGTTCTGAAACATAGGGATAGAAAATAAATATGTTTGGTTTATTTTTTTTATTGGTGAAGACTGAACACATTTCAGTGCCGTCAGTAATAACTGATCTACTTCGAGTGTCAATGACATGCACACTCCACAAACCATTGAAAAGGCTCTGCGCGGAGTTTCTCTACGAGATCAAGTTACAAATGAGCAGATCTGTAGACGAATAAAAGTAACCAATGGCATAATACAGTAGCAGTGGGCAGGCCACATGGCACACAGAACACATGGCTGCAGCAAGGGTCTTCAGATTGAGTGAAAACCACGGAACGGTCAGCGCTGCATAGGATGACAGACAACATTATTAAGGTCCTTGGAAGGCACAGGATACACCCTGCTTCTTACCTGTCCCATTGGAATTTTATGGGGGAGACCTAAACGTTCATTGTCTAAAATAATGACGATGATGAAGTTATTTATTACGTAATTATAAAAGCATAATTTGAACTGTAAAACAACCAATGATCATGGGGCGCTGGCCGCTTTCAACAGGCCTTTAGGCAATCTATGTGCTATGCCCATGTCTAGAAGAGATCGTCTTAAGACTGACATGGTGATGCTTGATGAGGAGTATCTACAAACAATTTGTAAACCAAGATAATTTCGTATTAATGTTTAACTTATTTATTTTTCCGCGCCCGAGCGCTAGTTACGTAAAGAAGTAAAACTGTGCCAACTTTTTTCTAACGTGAAATTATTGCCGGCGTTATCCAATATCAACTTATCTTGCGGTGGATTGCGGCTTAAGCCGTTCTCCACATAACGTCTACTTAGCGCTGTCGAATAAAGCGGGGCTCATGGCCGACTTTTGTTTACGGCGATGTAATGTATTGGTACAGTCCGCATATTAACACCTTAATTAGGACAAACTTTAACGGTCAACTGTACTTTAAGTATTCTCATGTTTTATGTCCTAAAGATTTGTCTCGATCTACACTATCGCCTTATTAGTATTTATACTTTTGGTTCGAGGGGGCAGACCACGGAAGGCGCTTAGCCTAAACGTCATTGAGGAAGTTTACTCCTTCGAGAACTTTCTTTGGGTCATCACATGCATGCACGCATTATTTAGGTTTTAATTTAATGAATTATGTAAGAAAATCGTTTGCTTTATGTCAAGTTATTAGGGATGTAATTTCTTGTTTTCTTTTCTGTTTTAAATACACTAACGGATTGGTAGAAGATTAAGTATCTGACAAGCAGTGTATTCCAATGGTTAAGAAATGCTATTTAAATTCATAGCTCGCGGGAACGATTTTCAAAAGAACTAATGCCAAAAAAGTAATATTACCGAATTATATATCGAACTAGCTTTCTCTACAGATGTTGTACTGCCAGAAGTTATTGGTCTATTGTATTCTATTAGCAAAAATAAATCAATGTAATATAATTTCGTATGTTGCTGTATACAATAAACTTTCTGCGCGTGAATCATCAATCGTGCAAACTGTCAAACCTGCGAATTTCATAGCGAAGTGTCAACTGTGCAGTGTTTTAATAGTCTCAAGTTCAATAGTATTAATAAAGAATTTTTTAAAAAGTCTTATAAAAAAAGATTAACGAAATCGTTAAAGTTGTTTTCACGTTATGGCGTGTCCGCGGGAAATAGGGAGTAAATTTACAGAATAATTATGTAAAAATGCCTGATTTTTAATTGTTACGTGGCTGTGTACTGTATGTAACATATCAAAATGTTTAAAAATATATTTTTTTAATAATGAGAATTGGCAACTTTTTTAAATGTTAGATTTTATTCCTTTATCATGTTTCATAGTATCTAGAACTATATCTATAAGATTTTATAATAATGTCTAAGGATTCAAGCGTTCAATAATAGCAGATTCGGTCTGTTTCCTTCACAAGGACATAAAATTTATTTGATTATTCCGTGACCTAATATTCTGAATCATGTCCCAGTAATAACATTGTTATAGGACTTTAATAAGGTAGAACAGATTTTATGTTTAAAAAATATTTTACAATATATGACATTGACACCAATCACTTTTTAAAGATACGAAAATACCAAAAGAGAAGAACCTATTTTTTTTCCTAACATTTATGTACGCAATTTATTTTTCCGCATACTACATAAGTTAATAGCTACACAAAGATTGTGGTTAGCGGTTAAAATCTTCATTTTAAATATACTGAATGCAATTTAAGTTCTAAGCGTCTAAATTTTGGACATTGATATCACGACCGTATATTTGATATCTTAAGCCGATAGACGTCTATTGGCAGACATTAGTCTCCTCAAAGCTTGACCTTGTGCTGCCTGTACCTGGCAACTTCCTCCGACCCTAAACACTGACGACAGTCAGTCCACCCAGGGGGACTCACGTTGCGTCTACCGGCTCCTGATCGCCAATCTAAAACCTTTTAGCTCTATTGGCCAATGGTTGCATGAGCGATTTCCTCCGACCACTGCCATTTCAGACACTAAGTACTATAGTTTGAAAATAACAGTTATTTTTAACGAATGCTCTCTCAATCATCTATGCTAGTGGAATTTCTTAAAATATATTTCTCATCGTGATGACTAAGTACGTAGATTGAAATCTCTTAAAAATGTTTATGCATATAATACATACATTTATAATGATATCTAGAAAACATGGTTTGGACGGTCACCCTACAAAGTGGTCTTTTTCAATTGAGATATCGATGTCATGTATTGACATATGGAGAGACAATCCGAGAACATAAATTCAATGCCAAGATATTCAGTATATCTAAAGTAACCACTTATCCATAACAATAACTTATGTATTGTGTATCAAAGTATCTACCAGGAGTGGCCAGCCAGCGGCTTGAAACAACTTATGCGTATCATTTTGTTTTTCACTTACAATTCGTGAAATCAAACATCGATCAGTATGAACTTATTCGCATCTGAAAAAAAAATACTTAGATATCCTGCTGAAAATAATGTGTCTAAATTTTAACTTTTAAATTTAGAATACATATTTTGTACTTTTATCAATGAATAGATAAATATAGTAAATACTTTACGTTGCCTTTTTTGCATACCTTTTAAATACGTATTTAATAGGGGCACGCGAAAATGTCAAATTTTGAAATAGTTTGGCCAACCTGGTATTATACTATATATTAAAAAAACATATCGTTTATAATTGTTATTATAAATATTCATTTATATTGTTATATTTGGCATACCCTTGCAAACTACCCCATATAATAAGGTAACTCATTCTACACACACAATAAAGTATACACTTACAGTTTTTCAGTTTTAAATCGTTTTTAGCAGTACAAATGTTCAACAATTATCAATATGTAACGTTGTACATATAAAATGTGTATATATCTTGAATTTCAGTTTAACGGTAAGTTCTTGACCCGAATCAATAAATAATAGTGAATTCCAGATACTACAATTATTGCAGTAGCAAGCGTTTGAAATGATTTTAGTAAAAATAATTAATTAGAACTTTTAATGAAATTATTATTATATAATAATTCAAGATATTATTTAGTACTTAGTTATAATTATATTGATTATTATTATATATTACGAAGCTTATTAATAAAATCGTTATATTGTTTGTGTCTGATAGTCATAACGTAATTTATTTCTTGCAACTTATTTTTAAATGCCATTTATGATAGTACGAAAACAAGAATATTATGTTTGAAACGAAACGTATAAGAACATGTGTTGATATCAAACTTTATACAATCATTTACCTAATGTCTACTGTTACAAAGAATTTTTTCCTGATACTTCTATGGTATTGGAATATAATTTCTATAATCTATTCTAGTATGTTTACGTAAATATATACAAACATACGTACATACATATCCTCAAGCCCGTGATTCCGTATGGGGTGTATAGTCCACTTCGGACTGCGTCTAGCAAAAGAGATGCATTTTTCTCATTAGTGTCAGCATTTTATAAAGTAGGCTCTCTAGAAGTACGTTTCCTTATAGTGTAAGAGCCAGTGATGTCTTCGTTATTTTATAAAAACGAAAAGTTTCTTAGCGAATATTCGCGACACGGTTACAAGAGATGAGCGAGTATTAAATTTGACTCCTTGTGGCTATGGCAGATATACAGGTATTAAAGTTCTCACTGATGGATTGGAACTTCCAAAACTAGGTATTATCCGAATATTTTCTAATAATCTAGGTAGCATATATAAAATTCGGATTTTATATTATAACGTAAGTAAAGTTCTTCATGTCATTGCATCAACAGGACGTCCACAGCTGGACATAGGCCACTCCTATATTTTCCAAAGGACCGGTTGAATACGGCGCTAATACATCGCTTTCCAACGAATTTAACAAGGTTGTTTCTCTATTTTATGGGTAGACGACCTAGGTTGCGCTTGTCGATCAGTAGTCTCCAGAACCTTAAGGTCTGTTTTGTTCTACCACTTCAACTTGCCAATCCGCTGGGCTATTAAATAAAGGTCAATTAAAATTTACAGGTCACTGGCAACGAGTTGCTGCTATGAAAAATGTCTAGACAATTTTGAAATAAAAAAATAATTTTATAATCTTACGAAATTAACTTGTTTGTTAATACACATCTGGAACCTCTTACCTAAGCCACGATAAGTCAAACTATAGTCAGTCATTACTTTTAGTCGTTTTTGGAACATGCGCTGAGAAACCAACTTTTATAAAATAACGAAGAATTTGTGCATACGAGCTCTTGGACTATTACGAGTGATATCGGCCGAGTACTGTTGAGGCCGTTCATTGAACTTTTACTCAATTTTTTTGAGTTTTAATCCATTTAATGCAAAATACACGACCATGTATAGATGGTGTATGATATAATAAGTAGTTTTAATATAATTACTATCAAAATTTAAGCTTTCTACTTAATTATTAATTTATAATATATTCCTATTTTTAAGAAAATAAAACCCCGCAGTGCTAGTTGAACTTACTGTTCCCTGCGGAACAAATAAAAGCCCACACAACTAAAGAGAACAGTTACAACGACTAAGCCAACGAAATAATTAGGAATAAATTTAAGAGCCAAACTCAAAGTTTTTTTTATCTGTTTAATTCTTTTCATGTATCATATTAAAGTCTAGCTTATTTTTAATTGAAAATAAGTGATTCTGAGTTGTGTACGAGAGCCCGGCCGGATAGTTGTTTTCTTATTGAATTATTAGTTGGATCTGAATTTGTTAACAAAATAAAATATTTATATATACATCAAGTTTGACATTTGAATCTTGTTTACATTAACTAGGTTGTTAATCTATCATCACAATAATTGGAATTTTATTATTTATTCAATTTATATAAATAGCATATAGAAATAAGCCATGTATATGTATATATATATATATATATATATATATATATATATATATATATATATATATAGACCATTATAGGTAGTAGTTAGTCTATACTTATGTTAGATAGAGGTTTTTTAACTTAATTATTTTTTTATTTTGATCTGCATTTTATGTCTGCACTATCTAAACGGTTAACTGATAGAAAATACCTTCAGTATTACGCAGGCCCCTATATATTCGTTGTATAAAAAATCTTTAAATAAATAAATAATAAATATACGAATGAAGTGTAGTTAAAAATGCCATTTATTCATTTACGCCCGAAAACTTTACTTTTTTTATCCTTTAAAGGCGTAGCATTTGACCTCTGATCCTCTCGCCTGATCTTAAGTGATTAAGTGAGGTCTACAATGGTACATGTATGCCTAGAAGAAACTTATTCCTTCTGGTTTGGAAAACTCCTAAGTTATATATATACACACATAAGTTTGCATGAATTTGTCCACATGTATTGTCTTGTCAAGTTTTAAACTACAACAATTATACATTTTGCTAAAATATTAATAATCCTTTTAACTTAGTACATGTAAGACAAACAGTAACTAATACAAAATTAAGAAAGGTAAATATGTAAATAGCAACTTGTGTTATATTTATAAAGGTCAATTTTTAAACGTCGCCTCTTAAATTAGGTTTCACTTATATAGAAAACTACGAAATCGATTTCGGCTCCAAGGGATGTTTTTTTTTCTTAATATCTGCTCTAAATTAACTGGTTATAATAGAAAAGTTCGGTAAAGACAAGTGTAGACCTACTTACTAGTTTAACACATTCCATGCCATGTGGGGCATATACAACCGCCGCTGCACTTTCCGTTCAGGCCATTGTCAGTTCTCATTGAAAAACAAAAGATTCTTAAAAAATAAATTGTAGGGTCGATTATAGATACCTTCACATCACGTATGCCCGTACGTAATGCAAATTAAAATTTATAACTTTTTCCCGCTAATTATAACTTTGCAGTATTGAAAAAGTGTAAAGAATACGTCTTAAACGATTTTTTTAATTTTTAAAGTGTGTGTCCTATACGCCCCACGCGGCCTCAACGGAAAATCTTCAAAAATTGCCGCGGCACGGAACGTGTTAACTAGATGTAAACCGAGGCTTAATATTCCTTCAGTCAGGTGACGAACCTAAGACAAAATAGCGCGGAGACAACTGCTGGGCATAACAGTAAAAGTACTTAAGATCGAAAAGGACCGTAAATAATAAAACTGTAGTAGAAGAAAATGGGATTAATAGTGAAATACTTACTTGTAATACTAAGTTAATCAATAATAAGCATTTTTGCACTTTAAAATTCCGGTTACAGACGCGGTATTACACCTAGAACATGATTTATAGTCACTGTTTTTGTTTTAGATACTATAAATAATAAAGAACGGCTTATTTAGACTTAATTGTATTGGCGAAAAGATTTTTTAAGTTAAATAAAATAGGTCTCATCACGGAACATAAGGTTTATTTATTTATTTTATTATTTATAGGTTAGCTGAAGTAACAAATTTTATCATTGGCTAAACAGGTTCAAAATCGTTCCCGCATTTTACTAAAAATCAGGATTGGAAATTTAATAATAAATAAATATTCTACACGATGTAAGTAAAAGCAGGATTTTGTTTATTATTATAATGAACAATTCCGAGACCGAACATTGGCAACATTAACCTAATCTGAATAGGCTAAGAAATCTGCATTTAAATTGTAATATTTGTCATATAAAGATAAAAATCTATATTTTGATATTATTATATAAGTAAATAGTAATATTGTAATATAAATAAATATATCTACATGTTCAAAATAAAATATTACACAAATATGCATCATAATTTCTACATGAAACATAAAAATGAAGAAAAAATTATCTAAAGAAAACTCTACATTCAAACAATTAATTTTATAATAAATTTCATTAATAACATATACTTCCAATGAAGATAATAAAGTAACTAAATTTGCGTAAATCTGCAAATAACTATAAGCATACATTTACTTTCACGAAAATTAAATAAGCAAAATCAAAACGGTAGTCAATGATGTATCAAATTTGGCGCGTAAATCAATTTAAAAATGGAATAAAATGTAAATATAGGATATGCAAATAAGCAAAGATAATTATTAAATGTAATATAATTATTTACAATCACATAAAATAATTACCATTCAACGACCATTTCATATAAAAATCTTTGTAATAATTGCTGTTATAAAACAAATTCCAAATTTTATAGTTCTTATTAATAAAAACATTTAAAATATGTAATAGTTTTTAATAAACTACAAAACTAACTACATAATTTCTTTAAAATCTTTAAAATGAGCTCTATGTACATTTATTTAATGTCGCACTTACTATTATTTACACATTAATCAGCACGGAGTGAGTAGCGAGTCGAAGTATCCAATAATTGGATAGACGAGATGCTGACTCGGGAGGCTTGAAGAACACACTGAGCCCCAACGGCTGATGACCCTCGAACGGCTCTCCAGCCAGCTCATGCGCAGTGGCGATGTCTTGAGGCAAACAATTTGTTTATGCCTATCTGTAGCTGTGCGAAATGGCGCGGAAACGTGACCTAACATTAGTTATTGAATCTGATACTCGTCGGATATTGAGAGGATTTTAACCACTTTAATTTTGTACGCTACTCTTATTTATCTCGAAAATGCGTTAAATTTCTAACAGATGGGTTTTTAAAATAAAGGGTTATAAGTAATTTCTATGAGGAAATTTGGTATTCTTTTATTCCTTTTACATTGACGGGAAAATAAAGATTAGATTCAAATAGTCTTTAAAAAAACGTTGGTAAATAAATAATGAAATATTCAAATTTTAATCTGTTAATGTCGTAGCTAAGCAACGAATTTGATATCACGATTATGGACTTAAATCGTGAGTTGTTTTAATGAATCTTTCTGAACGAGAAATACAGGTGGATGAAATGTAATTAAAAAGAAATATTTTTAAAAATTTCTGCAATGAAAATTGTTAAAAAAAAAATAAAAAATACCGGCGATCGTTAATTAAATCATTAGAAACTGGAATAATGCAGAATAACAAAATTTTTATAGGAATTTTATGTAATAGATAAAATAAAAATTATTTACGTTTTTTAATATTTAAAATTGCCTATACTTTTTAAAATACTTAAAACAGAAGATCTAATTGGTATAAACGCCATCTATTATCGTCATAGCACACGCTTGAAAAATAAATTAGTTTAAACGTTTAACAATAGATGTCATTTTGAATACATGTACTATGTAGACGGGTTATATATATTTGAATTTTATGCAAATAAATACATTAATTTTTCTTTATTACGACGTATTTACATTGATAGTGAATACATCTAAAATTACTATAAATTATGTTGAGCCCCTTGGCTTAACTACCTTCTCAAAGATTGGTATCTTTATACACTTGAGCCGATGTTTTGATACTTTTCTCGCGAAATATGGCTCAGTCACTCCTTCATAATTAATATCCCACCAAACCTACTTTTTAGAGCTTTTAGCATAAATACGGTCATTTTGTTTGTTAAAATATTGTTCAATTGTAAACGTTTTCTCATCCGTAAACAATTTTTTTTCTGTGACCTCCCTCTGCGTATCGCTTGAGTAGTTGTTTTGATATTACAGGCCCATCCTTTTTAAATTACAAATTAAGAAAGACCAGCTAGTCCTAAACCATCTTTAAAAGACAACATGGTTTTAGGTGCTGCGTTCGTCATCCTAGATAAAATCTTTTATTTACAGACAGGATTTTTTAGAATTCTTTCCCTTCTTTGTACAAACAGTACATGGACAGCCAGACCTTTTTCTGTCACAAATAAAGGAGGTTTTATTGTACCTATTTAGAGACTGGCACATAAACATTTAACTAGTAGCAAGCGTATGGAGGATTTTAAAAATTGTAAATGACACCATATCTTCTTTATGTAACGCAAACACAGCGATTCGGTTCTCTTTATATAACATTTTTTATAACAAAATATTTTACAATATATTAAAATAATAAAATTATTAATCATTTAAAAATAACAGATTACAAATTCAAAAGCAATGTTTTGTTTATTTTTAACTATAGCAGAGCCAGACTAAGAATATAAGAAATGTAATAAAAATAAATTAAAAATATTCAAATAAATAACAAAAAAATGTCGCCGAAGAAAGACCTGTTGTATTAAAGATGACAACCATGTCCGATGGTTTGAATCGCATTATTTGTTATAGGTAAAATTACGTAAAGTATTTTTTTTATTTTATAAAATTGAGAAATAAACTAATTATGTAAGAATTTAAAATATTCAGTATTTTTATGCATTACTAGTCCCGGATTTTAATAAGTATCAATCTACGTGTACATATTTTAAACCAACACGAATGCAAGACAATGCCAAGAGTAGAGAAAGTACAGATTTCTATGTATGGTTTCTATGGATAATGTAGATAATAAAGTAGATTGGGTTCCTTCCATCCATTTGAATCCTATGAGGCACAACGCGAGTGAATGGCGCCCGCTTCCACTGCGACTATTGTTACTACCTTGATCCGACCTAAATGTAAATCTATTAAAAATATACACATCATTTTCGCTTATTTAATGTTACATTGCGGATAAAGAACAATAAATTAAACAATGGTTTTGTACAAAGCAGTCAATGGAATACAAGTATGTGAGGTTTGTAGATTGCAGTACCGTTGGATGGTAGCGGAGCGTGGTACGAGGCGTGTCCACGGGCGAATAGGACAGCGATAGGATCGAGCGGGAGCGGGAGCGAGCCGGTGAGCGGCAGCGGGGCGCGGGTGGGCGCGTCGCATCAGTGCAGCGCCGCGCGTCGCTCGTAACGCCCGTCGCCGCTTCCGCCTGCGCAACCGCTCCGCTATGAAGTCGAAAGTCAAAGGCGTGAGGTCCAAGAACATGGACAAGCTTATAGCGGCCGTCCAGGCCCGGGAATGTTTATGGGACAAAAGTTACAGAGGTCATAGGAATCGGTTCAAACTGGAGAGGTATTGGAACGAGGTCGCCGCGGAAGTCGGGACGACCAGTGAGTGTTACAGCGTATTCGCTTCGTTTGTGAAGGTGAACGTCCGTCGAGTCGGCCATATTGTATTCGCTTTGTTGTTGTCCGCGCAGACTCGCTTTGCGTCGAGTTGTTTAACTCTCCGAATGATTAATAGACGGATGCCATTTTTTGTTAGAACGCATTTGTTTGTTTTCAACAAATGTGTTACTTTTACAATTTTAGTTTAAGCATGCATACAGAAAAAAAAACAAATTTACTCTCAGGTAAAGTTGAATACGATAATAGTACTAAAGTTGATATTATGTTTTTAGAATGTTGATGAAATATTTTTGTATCATTAAACATACTGACAAAAATTCTTTAATTGAAAATTAACAACTTTAATGTACATTAAGTTTTATATATATATAAACATTACACATTGATACAAACATTTCAAATGTTATGAATGAATATGTTTTGTTATTAAAACATCAAATGTAACTGCTTCATAAAGATTATTATTTATATTTACAGGCCTGAACTGTAGAAAAAGATGGAAGAACCTTAAAGATCAATGTCGGAAAGAGATGAAAAAGAATCCAACAGAATCAGAATGGCCTCATTTTAAGAAGCTCAAATTCATCCATCATCAGTTTTTAGCTGAAGATGGTGAGGGTGATGAGGATACAACAGACGAGGTGTATAACGCCTTGGACGAGTCTATAAAGAGACCAAAATTGGGGTACACCATGCGCAAGAAACTATTAATGAATAAACGCCGGACAATCGATGTTGATATGAACAAATTGATCGAATTAGTACGGCCGAGGGATCTAATATGGAACCGACAGTTGAAGGGACATCACAACTGGTACAAACTTGATGAAAGCTGGAAGGAAATTGCCAAGGAATTAGGAGTCACACGTGAGTTTTAATTTTTTTCGCAGAAAAACTAAAAGCAATTAATATTTATACCCCTTGAATTAGATTTTTAAGTATACGGTTTGTTTTTTATTTTGTTTACGTATTGTTAAACGTATTGTAAATCTATGAGTGAGGCTAGAGTCCGTCCAGCTGTAGATGTTCTATGAAATGATGATTATTATTGAACCTGTTTAAATAATGTTTACGAGCAGAATTTTTCTTATCAGCTTATACGTGAAGAATAAATGATTATTCTTTTTTTGTATATTTTTAAGTGATTAAGTTATGTACTTTATTTAGGTTAAACTATTAATGAGTTCAATATTTTTGGAGTCGAAATAGTAATAATAGGTAGCAACTTTCAATTATTTTATTTGTATATTAAAGACTTAGAACGTCGGCTACGGTTCATATGTATGTATTTACTTTAGTCACGCAAACTAGAGTTTATTTAATAAATTATTTAAAAATAAGTTCGCTATTAGTTGTTGCAATTTACTGGAATAGAAAGCCTACACATTAATTTATAACTAAATGCATAAATTATAAGCAAACAGTATAAATAAAAATAAAAAATAATAAGGATGATACAATTGCGTGGTAGAAGAATAACGCTATTCTAGTGGGATTAGGATTTCAGTTGGGTAGACAATTTAGAGCAGTGTTTTTCAACGTGGAGCCCCACAGGAAGCAATTTAATTGTTAAGGGGGACAAATCATAATTGGACTCGACGCTAGTTTAACCCGTTCATATTAAAATATAAATATTACTTAGGGAGCCGGAAAATTTTAGAAAGGCTAAGACGTGGCGTGGTACATAAAATGATAAAAATTTTTTATTTATTACTACTGCCTTCGTTATCGAATTTCCACGTTCGTAGTATTGATCGATTTTGTTCAATTAAATTTCTGGTCTCATTTTTATTGTTGTATATATATATATATACATTTTAATTTGACGCATGTTGTGTTTGCATGTTTTTCAAATTACAATTACGAGTAGTCTAAGATACAACTTTGTAATTGTTTGTGATATTGATAATTTTGTTAGCAGCGTTCATTAAATAAAATAAAAGCTCATTATTTTAAAATTATTTAAAGTCATGTCAATTGTAACACAATAATTTTAACAGATTTATAAATAAGGTTATTAAATATGTTCATTAGACACAAATGTTGGAGATTTCTCGTGAGTCTTAGTTAAATTTTAATGTTGTGATAGTTTTAAAAACATTAAACCGTTGATAATAATCAAAACTATAATATTTCAGGCGACGAGGCGAGATTAAAGTGGAAGTATCTACGGGATCAGGCGAGAAAGGAGGTTCGGAAACAGGGATCCGAATGGGAATATCTCCCCAAGCTCCAATTCCTCACAAATCAGTTTAATGGTTATGAGACCAGCGAAAATACGGAGTACGACCCTCAGGAGTACGACTCCATAGACCCAACTGCGTCATACTACGTGGAACCAGAACCCACCGAGGTCAGTGTTAATGGAGACGACTTCGACGAGTTCGACACCAAGCCGATAATTATGGAGACGGACTTTTACGATGACGACGACGAGGCACAGAGGAGTGCTACGGGGACGGAGACAACAGAGCCTGCAAAGGACGAAGATGTTGGCTTCTTCAATAGCCTGCTGCCTCATGTGCGGAAGCTGGTGCCAGCAAAGAAACTCATGCTGAGGATGAAGATACAGGAGCTGGTGTATAATACGGTTTACAATGAAAACTAGAACTCGGTTACAATTACGTTTCTTATAACAATTAAAAATTTTTGCGTCCTTTATATGGAAAATGGCTAAAAGGTAAAATAATCAAAAAGTGGGAAATGCCAACATGCCTCATCTCTTTGGTGTCATGCATCTTCTCGACGGTCCTAATTTAAGTCATTTAATTCAAAGATTTTTAAAATATTCTTTCTCATAAGACTCTCCAGGCATGGTCATACCGACAAGTCTATTACAGTCTATAAGATATTATAGTGTTCTTTCTTGTTCCGCCTTGTTACAGTTATATCTGAAGAGTACAAGTCTAGTTGTTTTGAAGTTTCTTTAAATTGTTATGGGAAATTTCAGACTACCCACACGTGAGTGTTAATATAAACCGACAGACAGACCGACAGACAATATATATATATATATATAAATATATATATATATATATATATATATATATAAATATATATATATATATATATATATATATATATATATATATATATATATATATATATATATATATATATATATATATATATATATATATATATATATATATATATATATATATATATATATAATCGAAGAAGTGACATTTTGGACACGACAACAGTTAGAAAAGTATTTTGACTGAATAATGGCATAAAGCAAAAATCGTAAAAATAAGGTTGGCTAACTTCCGTTAGGTTTGTTCTTATCTTTAGTAATACTACTTAACTGTTTACTTTTACTTAAAAATTTTATTGAATATATAACAAGTCCTTTCTGTCGGCTAATTGTCCGTCGGTTTGATGTTCGTGTATGGTGGAAAAGGTCATTTGATAATTTTGCTAAATTCCAATTTGTAAGCGTCGAACATTTATCATATTAAAACTTGTATATATCAAGAAGTTGTACAAACATATAAGAAATATATCTATAGCTAAGCCTTCGCCCACACGCTGACTGTATGACGTACATTAGGATATCATTGTCGCCTATCTTTGTAAATATTTAGTGTTATATATAGATATAAGGTAAATTGTAATTATAACATATGGCTTGTCTGTGACGAATTGGGCCCCTTGATCTCGAATTTTGAGTGTATTGGATTCGAAAATAAGTTGAATATACCAAAAATATTGGCAGTACTGGTAACAAAACATGATAGAACTGAATTTTAGTTGGTTCTTAGTAAACTTATTTATAATGATACTGAAACCGCTGCACCACGCGTCAGGTAAGTCCGACGTCTACGCCTCCTATCACTCCGCACTTTCTTAAGGCGTGGTACAGCGGTTGCGGTTGCACTATATTACATTATTTAAATATAAACGAGAAAAAAGATTTTTTCTAAACCACGAGTGGTGTTTTAATTTACAGATTTGAAATCGTGATATTAAATATAAAAGAAATAACATCGTTCTAGTTAAGATGCTATTATTATTTTAAAATTGTTTATTTGAATGGATATATAGCGTAATATACTCTTTATATGTTCAATTTATTAACGAAATAAAATCATAAGTCATTCTTTATTTAATTACAGGTAACACGCACATTTTTTTTTAATGTAAATATTATTTGTCAGGAAAAACTACGCTACTTATGTGTGTAAAAATGTTAAATTCATTTTTGTTTATTTAGAAAAGCACAAATTTTCACCTAATTTTAACATGCCGTATTAAAACAATATTTGCAACGTTTTTGTATTTATGTTTTTCATGAAAGAAAGAGTTTTGTATTTTAACCATTCCAAAATTTCACTAGAAATAAATTAAATTATAATAGTATTTAAGTTGTTAAGAAATTTATTTCTATAACATTTTAAGCATAAAATAGAATTTTACAAATGGTTTGCAGTTTCATTTTACATATTACTGATTTCTTACCTACGCGATTATTTTTAATGAAGTTATCTTTGCTGTTTGTATCAAACTATTCGACGGACGAAGTTTTTGAGATAACGTTTAAAGACGCAAGTGAAAGGGACGGATGATTATAAAGAAATATAAAGATGTGTTTATAACCTTCTACTATATTAATAGTAATTCAATTATAATTATGTTTTGCTGAGGTATTGATTGTAAAAGTTTTAGAGGGTTGAATGTATAGCTTATTTACTGTCAATTAATGTATTCAAATTCAATTCAATTTATTCCATATCCAAGAAACAAAGGTTCCAGAAATGGTAATATAGTGAGAAGTAGCGTTTTCGTAAGAATTACTACATATTAAAATATTGTTGTGCCATGTATCCTTGCACACCGTACCGCCAGATTTATTCGCCTGTTGCATTTTAATAGAAAAAATAAAGTTACGTATTTCAGGGTGTTGATTATGACTCATATACACATGTCTGGTTTATCACGACTTGATCACAAAATAAGAAGTTTAATACATTACAATAAAGCAATTACTCTGTTAAACACATTTTAGTAAATAAATTCCTGTTTAAAAAGATTGCTACGTGACGCATTACATGACGCTTTAAGCATCAAATCGTGAACCGTGGTCGTTAAAAAAATCAATAGGCATTTACAATATGAATATTAATGGTGATACCCACTCACATTATTTTTATGTCTAGTGGACATAAACATAATGTGGGGGATATGGCTTATGTCCAGTGGACTTCCTTTGACTGTAATGACGATGAAACAAAAAGATATTTTCCCATATGCCGGTTGATCGATATCAAAATAATTGAAGTCAATAACAGTCCAGGTTAATGACCTCGTATTGATGACAAAGTGCATAAATCTCTCTGCAGAGGCCGCAAAATATGCAGTTCAAATATAACTGCATATCGAATATTCTGGGAACATTGCTATGTTTGCGTTGAGGTAAATATGAACATCAGTTGTAAAAGGTTTTTGCAATAATGTTGGAATAAGTTATGATCAATGCTTCGATCGAGACACGCGGAATCGAAGGTAGAGGTATTTTAGGCTCGATGATACATAAACTTAATCACGAGAGTGCTTCGTGGTATATTTTTATGGTATTAATTTATTCTCTCAGTAATATATACATTGCAATGAGTAATAATTGGCGCCTTTACCTGCCTCTTTACTGTCTCAATCCACATACAGACTTAACCACACGACTGTTATACAGAACGCTATTACGGTATTCTTTGTTACATACCTATTTATGCAATTAATAAACAAGGCGATGATTTTCTCTTGATTTAAAGTTAGACATCGGTCGAGACTCCTGGGTCAGCAATTTGTCAATAACTTATGTGATTTCAAGTGTGGAAGCTATAGGGTGAACCCTGAAAGTTTTCATTTGATTCGTCGATCATAAAGTAAAGCGATTTCTCGATCTTGTGTCATTTACTCCATCTTTTGATAACAAGTCACTTCATGACGTTGTCTTTCTTATACATAATTTGGCCAGAGTTTATAAATTTGAGAGTGAATGATTACCGAGAAGCATTACAATAAGCTTGGAATTTATCTACTCATAAATAATACTACATTGTATGCAAAGAGCAGTTAATATAATATATTATAAATTACTCTAATAGAATAATGACATTAGTCCTATTTTTACACTTTTACCACTTCTTTTTACGAAAATTTTAACTAAATACTATTTCCTTCAAGCGAAAAGACAAGGTTATTACTTTCTATCCAGTATATAAGGTTGGGGTCAATGGAATTTCTTGGCACAAGCACAGCACGACTTTCTCGGATGGTGAAAATGAGAGAATTTATATCTCTGTCCCAGAAATAAATTGGGGGAAAATGTGGCCCCAAAAAGCGAGGGCCAAAAAAATTTTTTTTGGAAATCCTCGATATGAAACAGCCTAAGTCAACTTAATATCTTCATTCTTCAAGACTTCACTGTGTAGACCTCTATTCTTTTAACTAACGGACAGGGATTACTTTGAACTTATTCTCAACCGATCGGGACTAAAGGCCTCGACATTCTTACTTTTAATGTACTCGTATATCAATGACAATCTTACTGCTTTGGCGTTTAAGTTTGCTATAAAGCAGTAGGGAGCCATAGTTACTGCGTAACTAATATATATATACTTATAATATATAGCTACTTCCGCTATGTGACAGTTGTCGTTCAATAAAGTGCACCACCCGCACCACACAACTACCACCGTTAATATTACACAACTTTCACTCATTGAGTGATAGTTGTGTAATTCGCATTGTTTGCCGCATGCGCATTTATCAGCTGGTGGGCGGTGCACTTTATATATTAGTCCTTTTCTTACTTAGGATAAACTTCCACAAAGTAACGGCTGAATCTATTAAATAGTTACTGCGATCTTATTTAGTCTACCTGTAAGTGCTGTAATAGTTAAAAAAAACCATTTGCACTACTGCCTACTGAAAGGCATAGGCCTCCTCCTAAGATCGCCACAATGACTAGTCTTCTACTTCCCGTGACGGTAACTATGTCGTCGGTACACTCAGAAGGGTGTCTACCCATGCCGCGTCTACCGGCTGCCGACTGCTAGGAGGCAGAAGCAAGAAGAACAACACAACAAGACACTGACGCCGACTCCAGCACCACCATCGAAGGAGAAAAGCAGCAACACAGCAAGTCCCTCGCAGCGCACGACACGCCGGGAGGCGGCGAATAGTATAGCGACCCGCAAGCCCTGAAACCGACGAAGTTGTAAAAGCCCCACAAGGCTAACAAAGAATACATCAACCTGAATACTGAGCTACCGGCTCCTGGCTGCTCGATAAGCACGTTGTATACATACGAACAAAGAGTTTAAACAAACCGAGGAAAAATACGAAGAAATCCTGTCCAAAGACAAAATATTTAATCATCTGAAATGGATATAGTTCCTAGAACTATGTCGTGTATTTTAAAGGAAGAAAGGACTCGCGGCTTTTAAGAGATACACTGGCCATTATTTAACTGAAAATTTCAAAACGAACAGGAGATGAAGTGAAAATTATTTCTGAAACGTAAAGGTGATCGTAGAAATATATTTACTATTAAGTAGAATAACTGAAGTTATAGACAAGACTATATAGAAACTTCCCAATTATTGAACTGAGTACAACGTGAACATTATCCGATTTCAGTAGTGGTTTAGTAGAGTGTTTGCTATCAAGTAGTGGATTTTGAACTTCAAAATCGAGAATTGCACAACATTATAATGATGAAGGCAAATAACTGAACAACAGGTCATTGCGCTACGCATTAAAACATTTTCTCAAGTCATTGTGCGATGAAAATCAAAACATTAATTTTGTTTACATTTTCAAATCGTACGAAATTCCAGAACACAGATCATAGATGTAATATAAAAGCTCTGCGAATTAAAAATATCGTTTGTAAACGATTTAAAAATAGCATTTAGCTAAGAAATATTCGGTATTGAATAGCATGTTAATCCTAGCGTGCCGTCTCTCTAATCATCAGGCTACCGGCTTCCTGTTTGCGGGCCAACGCTTACGTGAATACATTCAGGGCCGGTATATCTACTGTTTGGATTATATTGTATATTTCCATGCAGTGTATTAAAAAATATATTACGTTACTACAAGTTTATTACAACTAACTTTATCAAATCTTCGTCGGTAAATCAAAATCTTCTCTATGCAAAAAGTATACAATGTTTACAGCATGATTCGTGTAAAAGATTTGAAGGGAAAAGTGTATATTAGTTTTTGTTTTCATTTGCTAGTAAAATGTTAGAAACTTTTAAACCTATTTTCAAACGCCTTGTATAATTGAAAATTTCGTAACATGCTAGATATTTTAAATACATTCGTTTTGTAACAATGCGCTGTCAATAATTTCTGTCAGCACGAAATTTGCATGGACAGAAAGTAAACAATATTTTGTTTTAATATATTACAATCCGGATTTAGGAAATGCTTTACCTTGCTGTATTATCATTACGTTATTGGTTACTTTTGAAACCATGGGTTTTTGGATACATTAATTGACTGCAACTTCTCTTTAAAGCTTTTCAACCTAAAACGAATCACCTTGTATTAAGATAGCGGTTTTACAATAGACATAGAATTGATGCTTGGCAGTTTAAATTGCGTAACGTTCGCGGCAGGGCCAAGTCAGACCAGGAATCGAGCGTAGCCAGGTTGCTTTCTTGAACAGGGCCGCTTTTCTAACAGTTAACCACTTGTTACTCGACTTCTGTTAGCCTAAAACAAGACATATCTCTCTTATCGAAATCTCGAACATAGCTTTATCCATAGCTCGTTGAGCGATTGTGAGCTTAACCACGTACCTCTATCATTGTGGTAGAGTCCTTAACACGTTCACTGCGGCTTGAGGCCGATTCAGCCTCATGGTAGACTTTGCACTGGTGCGGCGCGTAAAACTCGTGTTTTCTCTCTAGTGCGGCGGCTGTTTACACTCAACCGAAACATGAGGCAGAAAAGGCCTCAACCGCACTACTAGGAAGTTCAGCTTGAGGCTGACTCGACCTCAGCCGCACCAGCTGAAAGTTCTTCAAAATTGGGCCCGCAGTGAACGTGTTAAATCTATGGGTGAATAATTTATATTAGATTATAATTATACTATTTTGTATTCTTAATGTCTATTAACTTTTATCTTTTTTTGCTAATATCTAGTGCCTATTTTGCTATTCTCTGATCATTTATGTAATTTTATTCTATTTTATATAATATTGTTTTTTTAGCCTAACTTACTTTCGTACATTATACCATTAATTCACATCCTTCCTTATGTTTATATTATTTAAATTCATTGTTTACATTTATTTTATTTTAATAAATATATGTTAAATTAATCTCTGTTCGTCGTGTATTGCAGTGGTTTGGCCAGAATCGATCTCAATGAAGTTCCTGGACAGCGGAGCTGTTACTCCTAACTTAGAGAAGAAGAAAAGAATCGGCCATAGTCTGCAGTAGGAGAGACCACCAATAATAATTTATAAAACAATGGCTTAGACTAAAAGCTATGAGCATTTTAAAAACTCAAATTCATGTAAAAAGTTAATACCACAGAGGGTTTTGTCTGTTTCAAAATTGTCACTTAAAAAATCACGCTTAGAAATAAGTCATAATAAAGCCTTGAAATAAATTGCTTTATTACTATATTAAGTATATTGTAATTTCATGAGTTGAACGTTTAGAAGCGGCCAGCTATTGCAGGGGCGGCATTTATCAAACGCTCATGCCCTATTGAGGCGTTTTATTAAAATTTTCTTTCTACTGGAAAAATACCTTATTTCTGGAGTTGAACGTTTAGAAGCGGCTAGCCAGTGCAGGGGCGGCAGTTATGGAACGCGAGTGCCTTATGGGCGCGTTTTTTTGACATTTGGCTTCAACTCAAAATAAACGTCATTTCACGAGTTGAACGTATAGATGCGGCTAGCCAGTGCAGGGGCAGCAGTTATAAAACGCGACCGCCCTATGTGCGCGTTTTCTTGACAATTGACTTCAACTCGAAATAAACGTCATTTCACGAGATTAATGTTTAGAAGCGGCCAGCCAGTGCAGGGGCGGCAGTTATAAAACGCGAGCGCCCTATGGGCGCGTTTTTTTGACATTTGGCTTCAACTCGAAATAAACGTCATTTCACGAGTTGAACGTATAGATGCGGCTAGCCAGTGCAGGGGCAGCAGTTATAAAACGCGACCGCCCTATGTGCGCGTTTTCTTGACAATTGACTTCAACTCGAAATAAACGTCATTTCACGAGATTAATGTTTAGAAGCGGCCAGCCAGTGCAGGGGCGGCAGTTATAAAACGCGAGCGCCCTATGGGCGCGTTTTTTTGACATTTGGCTTCAACTCGAAATAAACGTCATTTCACGAGTTGAACGTATAGATGCGGCTAGCCAGTGCAGGGGCAGCAGTTATAAAACGCGACCGCCCTATGTGCGCGTTTTCTTGACAATTGACTTCAACTCGAAATAAACGTCATTTCACGAGATTAATGTTTAGAAGCGGCCAGCCAGTGCAGGGGCGGCAGTTATAAAACGCGAGCGCCCTATGGGCGCGTTTTTTTGACATTTGGCTTCAACTCGAAATAAACGTCATTTCACGAGTTGAACGTATAGATGCGGCTAGCCAGTGCAGGGGCAGCAGTTATAAAACGCGACCGCCCTATGTGCGCGTTTTCTTGACAATTGACTTCAACTCGAAATAAACGTCATTTCACGAGATTAATGTTTAGAAGCGGCCAGCCAGTGCAGGGGCGGCAGTTATAAAACGCGAGCGCTCTATGGGCGCGTTTTTTTGACATTTGGCTTCAACTCGAAATAAACGTCATTTCACGAGTTGAACGTATAGATGCGGCTAGCCAGTGCAGGGGCAGCAGTTATAAAACGCGACCGCCCTATGTGCGCGTTTTCTTGACAATTGACTTCAACTCGAAATAAACGTCATTTCACGAGATTAATGTTTAGAAGCGGCCAGCCAGTGCAGGGGCGGCAGTTATAAAACGCGAGCGCTCTATGGGCGCGTTTTTTTGACATTTGGCTTCAACTCGAAATAAACGTCATTCACGAGATTAATGTTTAGAAGCGGCCAGCCAGTGCAGGGGCGGCAGTTATAAAACGCGAGCGCTCTATGGGCGCGTTTTTTTGACATTTGGCTTCAACTCGAAATAAACGTCATTTCACGAGTTGAACGTATAGATGCGGCTAGCCAGTGCAGGGGCAGCAGTTATAAAACGCGACCGCCCTATGTGCGCGTTTTCTTGACAATTGACTTCAACTCGAAATAAACGTCATTTCACGAGATTAATGTTTAGAAGCGGCCAGCCAGTGCAGGGGCGGCAGTTATAAAACGCGAGCGCTCTATGGGCGCGTTTTTTTGACATTTGGCTTCAACTCGAAATAAACGTCATTTCACGAGTTGAACGTATAGATGCGGCTAGCCAGTGCAGGGGCAGCAGTTATAAAACGCGACCGCCCTATGTGCGCGTTTTCTTGACAATTGACTTCAACTCGAAATAAACGTCATTTCACGAGATTAATGTTTAGAAGCGGCCAGCCAGTGCAGGGGCGGCAGTTATAAAACGCGAGCGCTCTATGGGCGCGTTTTTTTGACATTTGGCTTCAACTCGAAATAAACGTCATTTCACGAGTTGAACGTATAGATGCGGCTAGCCAGTGCAGGGGCAGCAGTTATAAAACGCGACCGCCCTATGTGCGCGTTTTCTTGACAATTGACTTCAACTCGAAATAAACGTCATTTCACGAGATTAATGTTTAGAAGCGGCCAGCCAGTGCAGGGGCGGCAGTTATAAAACGCGAGCGCTCTATGGGCGCGTTTTTTTGACATTTGGCTTCAACTCGAAATAAACGTCATTCACGAGATTAAAGTTTAGAAGCGGCCAGCCAGTGCAGGGGCGGCAGTTATAAAACGCGAGCGCTCTTTTGACGCGTTTTATTAACATTTTGTTTCTACTGGACAAATATTTTAATTCACGAGATTAAAGTTTAGAAGCGGCCAGCCAGTGCAGTGGCGGCAGTTATAAAACGCCTGCGATCTATTGACGCGTTTTATTAACATTTTGTTTCTACTGGACAAATAATTTATTTCACGAGATTAATGTTTAGAAGCGGCCAGCCAGTGCAGGTATATTGTAGAAGTGATCACAAAAGAACTTTTCTGAATTTGTTTTGGGCACTTTTCAAATAAGGGCGCGTTTGCAACCGTGGTAGATTTAAGCTGAAGGATTTTATGCAAATCCTTACAATAATTTCTATCAAATTTGACTCTTTTGGCCTTCTATTTTAATAACTTACACTAGTGGTCAAGGTAAATATTATGTATATAGAGTAGGGACGAAGAAATTGTCACTCAAACCGTAATGTTAAAAACTGAACATTGTTATAAACAAAAACGAAGCTAGTAAATGAGGCACAAAAATTGTTTTTGAAAGACTTTGGTAACTTAATTCTAATATATAAGTTAACACGTAAGAAAAAGAGAAGAAAGTAGAAGCGAAATATTAATTGTGATTTTATATACAAAGGCACTGACACTAATGTCAGTTGGACTTAGATTAAAAAATTAAATTCTTGTTGAGATATAAATATAAATACATTAATATGTCGGCATTTACCTAACAGGGCAACAGTAGTAGTCTAAGCATTAGAATTAAACGTTTTATTCACAATTACTGCTTCAGCGCCGAGGTTAAGTAAACTAATTCACGACCGATGCAGTTTCTGTTCAGGCACAAACAATAACATCGCCTGAAATAATAAAGCCAGTAACTATTGACGAAACTACAATCCTATAACAAAAGTTTATTTACACTAAAAACATGGGAACGAAACCTTTCATGTTATGGTTATTTATTTTCATATTTGTTATAATTATATATTATGTTTGAAAAGGCATTGCTGTTGGTGCACCGGTTAAACCTGGTTCTTGGGAGCAAAGCTCGAGGCTTTACGAACTTTGGATTGATTAGCTACCTACTGCTTTATTATTAAATTGGGAGGCTGCGAAGTTCTTACATCGTATGCGCGGACGATCTATGGATTGACCCGGTACCCGGATTCTGAGACGGAACCTCGGCTATTCAGAACGCGCTTAGTATTCCGGCTCAACGGCATCTGTGAGCAACTAATCTAGATTTTGGTCTGTGGTCATTGCCTGGCTAACATTAATACCAATTCGGAATGCTAGTTAGGTCTGGAAGAAGTGGCGGAAGAAACTTGAGGTATTGTTAACATGGTAACAACCAAAACAAAGCGTTTGTAAATCAGTTTAGTCAATTTAGTCGTATATTCCTATTTGTCACTACCTAGATCATAATAAAAAATGTGTGGATAAAGAGAAGTGTTCTTCCACAATACAAGTGTAGTAGCTTAAAAGGAGACACAAAAACCCATCAGGTTTATTTATTGATAATTTATTTAGTTGGGGTAAGAAACATTATTGTATTTTATGTACCATTTCTATATTAATTTTGATTTTTGATCTTGCTAAAAAAGGTTAAACAAAAAGTCTTATGAGTATGTTACAAAATGCTGTAGTTTTTCGTCTTCAAGTAAATACCAAAGGTTTTATAAAACTTAATTACATTTTGATTTTACTTCTAAATCTTTCTGTATTAATTTTCAGATTGCGCTAATTATAGATGCGATTTATTGATCACAATATTATTTATCGTCATTTTATCTTAATCGGCCATCTTTAAACGTCCCGTTTAGCCAACTGTTTACTTTACGACCAAGAAGCCATTGGTAGAGTTGCCATAAATTTCGTTTTAGAATTAATACGTATTTAAGCTCGGTCTGGACTGATAAGGGGCTGGCATTCGTGAAGCTTTAGTTCCGTTTCGTGTGTAGCATTAAATTTATGGCTCCTTCCTGCACAATTGTGCATTAACAGGCGAGTGGTGCAGAACTTGTATGTACACTGATTGGTGCTATAAATACGAGATGCCCTTATTCAATATCCTAAGTTATAAATGGAAATCATAATTCTGAGAGCGCTTTCAGTAATGTTTGATCGGAACATCCAGAAGCACTTATTGGAGTTAATTTAGATATTAAATAAATTTGCATGGTTATTCATAGTATTTAGCGTATACTACGCGATAGAAAATAAATTAGAAAGGAAAGTCCTGTAGGTCCAAAATCGATAAAAGCACTGACGAGATTAAATAGTATTCCAATGCTTTTGAATTATGGTAATCAAAAAACATGACAACTATTATTAGTAGTTCAGAGCACTTTTTAAAGCCTGTGTATTGTAGTGTATATTAGAGAAGTAACTTCACAGTACTTCATGGACAGACCGTGCGGACGCCGGCTCCCTCGCGTTGTAGTGAGAGTCGGGTACGGTGTATAGGGCTGACCACTTACGTAACAGTTTTAAGAAAATTTTGATATGCATTGACGTTCATCTTCAAGGACCGTCCTCCCCTCTCAAGTTACCTAAATTTTAAATGATCTTACCAATGCGCCTTTAGCATCCCGTTTTGGATGCTCATGTTCATTATTAATATGCCTATATCCTTTGGCAGGTTACATTTAATTACTTTTATACATCTCGATCCATCTCTACCGCATACAAATTCATTATGAATTTATCTATAGTTATATTATTCACTACATAGTGATATAAGTGTGGTCTTGCTGTACGTCTAATTTGTATCGCTAGGTTGTTTTGATTAGAGTGTATTATTTTATTAGTTGGGTTTATTATTAGCAGAACGGCAATCTATTGCAGCCAACTGTCTGCGCTCTCTTTTGTATCAAATAACTGCATTCCAAATAGGCTAGCACCTATTTGATACAGATCTTCCTTGTATATTTGTTTTCCAGATAATTGTAAGTTTTTTCAGTACTACGCATTTCAATGTTGTAGAAACTAGGAATAAGTCTAGACTAGAAGAAAAAAATCGGTAAATCGTATTTTTAAAATCATTAACAAGCAATAAATGACATTTACTAATACATTTACACCGAGATTTCTGTCAAACGTATTTCTCTACAATTGAGAACTGGCAATGGTCCCGTTCTTCCGATTTCCCGCCATTTTAGTTTATAACCGTATCATAATACGCTTAATATTTAATGGTCTATTACAGCAAAGATGAAAGAAGTCGAACAAAAGCTTCGTGATTCATCACGTGATTGAAACGGAGCCAAAATATCCGGCTACGAATAATCAAACTAGTGAATGGTACCCGAGATCGGGCACCAGCGTAATAAATAATACTAAACCGTGAAGTATGCGATAAACTTCACCGTTCGATAACATACGTCATGTAATTTTAGTAAAACGAAATGTTCACACAAATGCTTGCATTTCGTAGGTATAATTATCGCCCTTGTTACTGCAAAAAAGTAATGTAAAGTTCTACTATTTTACTACCAATAAAGTTTATTGTGTTGTGTAACAATTATGGTTTATTTATCTTTACTCTCTTTGTAAATAGACTTAAAAAAATGTAAAGTAAATCTTTGTTGGATTAGTCAGTAAGTTTTTGTTAGACTGGACTACATGACTGCTGGGGTAGTGTTTATAATTTCCACCTTGTTATATATATTTTACGCGAAATGACTTGTCTAAAATTAAGTTAATACAGCTTGTCTCGTGTATTTTTAACTAGTTTCAGGGAATTTTTTTTATGTTATTTTATTATGGGTAGTGACGCAGAAACTTATTTTATATTTATTTTACAAAAATGAGCTGTTCGGGCTATTTACAACTTAAAAGCTAGAGTTTTCCTAATAGATGTTTTAAATGAATTGGTATTATAGCGATTGCTTCTCAAATACTAAAATAATATTTTATTATTTATGCGCAAAAATTTGAAATCTTTTATAACATTTAACATTTTATGACAGACATATGATACATACAAGAAATAAAAATTAACTCCTAACGCCTATATTGCATCTTCAAAATAATTATAAATCTTTTATTGGTTTCAATGTACCAATATGTAATAAAGTTCCTCAAGATGTCTTATCCCTTCCTTTTCTTAGTTTTAAATATAATTATAAAAGTATATTATTAAATAGATTTTGAATAGATATTATTGTTTGATATAATATAGATTTGTTAGATCAAAATGCGTGGACCTTGGTTTGTTGACTCATTTGAATGTTTGATATTATTAAATACAAATGAAAAATAGTTAAATTTTATTCAGTAGATCGGTGGAAGCTCACTACTTACAGTGTTAAAGCACTCGACGATTCAAAAGCGCATGTAAATGCCTACTTAAAGAAAGATATTTTGAATTTGAATTTGAATTAAAGCAGCAAATTAGGTACTTGCATGGATATGGTTTTGTATTTGCTGTACCACGCATCAGTGTAATCGCATCTGTGAACGTAATCAGTGACTCGATCTTCCGCACTTTGAGTATTATCTTTTAGTTGATCAGTAAAACGTTCTAACAGAAATGGATATAGTTGTTTAATAATGGTCTGAGAATAATGAGATAGTACTCCTAATATATTTTGTAGAACCAATATTTATCATTGTTAATGAATCTAAATATCTGAAAATATTTGATACTATTAAAAACAATAAAGAAAAAGTAGTAGGGGCAAGTAAAAGAGGATCTTTAAGATTCTAGAGTAGAGAGTACGGAGCGGCAAGCGCAGTATATTGACAGTGGACTTTGTTAAGGTTTTCAGAAGACACTGAATGCAGGTTGCTGTCAACCGGTTTTATTGAAAATCTATGGGAAGGCCTATGTCCACTAGTGGACGTCTCGTCGCTGAAATAATGATGATAAAAATAACTAGATTAGATGATGGCTATCTTCTAGTCAAGAAGTTCTATGCTTAGCGCAGAACTTATCAATGACGAAGAAATTCGGACGACTATTTCATAAAAAGATATTGTTATTGTTATTTTGTATATTTTGTACACGTTAACTACCCGTTATTTATACTTCTACAGTTTCCATAATATGTTTGTCTGTAGGAGATTACCTCGTGCGATAAGACCGCCCATTGTAATTTTTTGTTTATTATTATTTAAATTTATCATAGCGCGCACAATAATGAATATTAAATTAAATTGAACATTATTTCGAATCAGGGACAGACAGAAGGACATCAATGTAGTTCGCTTTATTAGTAGTCTGAAGTGGCGACCACGATCTGGTGGGCGCGGCGCGGGTAGAGCCCCACTAGGTAGAGCGACGTCATAGTTAACACGTTCACTGCGGCTTGAGGTCGATTCAGCCTCATGGTAGACTTTGCACTGGTGCGGCGCGTAAAACTCGTGTTTTCTCTCTAGTGCGGCGGCTGTTTACACTCAACCGTATGAGGTATGACAAAGACAAATATAGCTTTCTTTATGTCTGCGAAGCATTGACTCAATATTGTAAAAAAATATTGATGAACATGAGGCAGAAAAGGCCTCTACCGCACTACTAGGAAGTTCAGCTTGAGGCTGATTCGACCTCAACCGCACCAGCTGAAAGTTCTTCAAAATTGGGCCCGCAGTGAACGTGTTAAAGTCGTGGGAAGTAGGTTTCTCATCTCTCAGGGAAGCCTATGCCTTGAAGCGGATGTCCATGGGCTGATATAAATATGATAATGAGTATTGATATATTATATTGATGAGAGTATTATAGACAAATAAAATCGACATGACTAACACAAGGCACTGCGTAATTAGCAGGAAAGTTTCTCGTGCGGTTTCGTTTGTTTTGAAGCCGGTATATTTTGAGTGCAGCGTGCGACCCAAGTCAAAACAATCGATAATGATGTAATATACCAAAAACGACTTTATTTAGGTCAATTATTATTGATATTTTCATTATGAATTAGTACTATTAACCGGCCATTGAATTTTAATCAAGTTATTCTACACATCTAAGTTCAAATTTGGATTTTATTAAAGTGCGTTTTAAAATAAAAGTTAGTTTTAATTTAAAACAGAGGTAATATTAAAGAACAAGTTAAGAAAAAATAAAAAAGTTTTTGGAAAAAACTCTCTGAAAACAATCAATACAGTTTAAGTACGCGGCCGCTTTTTATGTACATTTTTATATAATATATAAAAAGCTAGTAAGTAATTTGTTTAATTTATTATTACGACGATATATAACTTCTGTATTATAAGTTACATTCTAATATTAAATAATATGTTCTTGTTACTGTTTTGATGAGAAATGTCTTTATGTTTGAAAAATCTTAATAACATTGACACACAAAGACTAGATAAAACTGCTAAGTCATGGTACAAAAAGAGGATATCGCGTATGATGCTATTGAGGATTTTATATTTTAACCCTTATCTTGGTAGGTTTTTTTAATATTACATTAATATTCATACCGCTTGACTTTTAAGACCCAAGGATGCCAACAGAAAAAACTGAACAAGCGTTCGAAAATTAAGAAATTACCTAAACATTCACTATTAAATGATTACTTTGCGTTCAAAATTGATGCCACTATTTTTTTTAATTCTGATGTATCTCTACAGATACAATATCAAGAAAAGGGTTAAGAACTTAAGTTAATCATCGTATAACCCTGGATGCAGGCCCCTTCCAGCCTTATTAGAAATATTTGGTTCGGGACCTATGTATAGTAGTGGGCGTCATATTGTGAAATTATGTTCACCTTGGGGTGAACGTATTGGCAATCACAATATGTTATAATAAATACAAAACAAATACGATTGTTTATTTTAGTAACAATTATAGAGATAATTTATTTGGATAGTGTTAGTCACACGCAGCTAATTTTTATTTTTAATTCTGTCCGGTCCGAAATACTTTCACAACTGGAACGCGATGTATTATCACGAAGATCGTTTAGGATTCCGTACGCTTACAAAATGTACACAAAAAACAATTGCTTTTTTTTAATTACAACGCTGTTATCTGCTTGGTACAGATAACAATACAAGCTTTTGTGTTATTAATTTGACGGCCTTTACACCAATTCAAATGATAAAGTATAAATAAGTTAGCCCTATAATATTTAAGTGTAAATAACTATGCTGATTAAAATGCGTAGTTAGAAAAGTTTATACATTTAAAACGAAAATGTTTTTATTAGAAATAGTACTATATTCTTGCTTTTACACTATATACATTGTGTCGATTTTTCAGTCTTTCGATCATATAGGAAAGACTGTAATATCACACCTGAAAAAACTTTCGATCACCGTGTGGATGGAAGGCCGCTGCAGATCGCAGTCCCATGTTGGTTGATGGTTCAATAAGGACTGAACCAAGTTCGATAACACGGTACCCGAAACAATGCGCAGAATACCGGAATAAACGGCATAATGTAATGAGCGTTAAAGTTTCAAAAAAGCGTCACAATCTTTAGTGAAGTGGGAAACATTGCAAGGAGGAGTATTTAAATTTAAAGTGTATGTAAAGTTTTAAGTCGCTATGCCTTTACAATTCCTAACATTGTTTACTCTATCAAAGGCAAACTGTTCCATTCCTTCACTATGTACATTTAAAACGTCAAAATAAAACACTTCAATCCGATGCGGGAGAATATCCACAGAAAAAACATGGCTTCTCGTTAAGCTTCTTATTGAAATGTGTATTGATTTATATATGTATAAATATACACTATAACGCACTGTTTATTTTAAGAGTTACCACTTGAGTACTTCATGATAAGAATAATAATAAAGAATATATATACATATATATATGAGTGAATTTTCATACAATTGTAACCCCACGAAACTTTTTTCTATTATGGCCTTTAGTTCACATATTGATGATAGCCTGTCTGCTTATGTATGTCTAGTTCTGCATAAATAAATGCTTTCCTTTTAATTCTAGAGGAAGCGTATGTGTACAAAGGCGTGGGTGTGTACTCGAGTAAAATAAAATTATTCTTTGACATAATGACACTAGAAATAAGAGAGTTACATATTATAAACAATTAATAAATAATACGGAATCCTTGTATACAAGTGTCTATAATTATGTTATTTTAGATCGCTTTAAATATATTTGAAGACTGCTTGACGACGGCGTCGACAGGGGACAGACGGTGATTCACTGAGAGGTGAGAAAATCTTATTGTATTTGTGTAAAATGATAATAATTTGTTTTTATTTAAAGCATTTGTTTTTTAAATTTATTGCATAGTGTATCCATGCAGCCAGTGTTTAAAAAAGAAAAATAGCCAGTGCTTATTATATACACTATAACAAGCACTGGTTACTTAGTGACTACCAGTAAATGACATAATTTTTATATAATTGGACTTGCAATAAAATAAAAAAATAATATAATTTTTTTTGTTAGTTTCATCTTATTGTTGGTGTCTAGACGTTTTTTGTGCTCAATAATTTTCTGCACAAACGATGTGTTTATTGTTGATTTTTTAAGAGATCACATTTTTACGTTTAACTCCTATACTATCTGGGAGAAATGTTGGACTATGAGATGTAACAGCTTATATCTATAAGCGACGGGAAAAATCACCATTTCTGATATATAATGTCCACTGTGGACACAGGCCTTCCCCACCGATTTCCAATATGAACGGCTAGAAGCGGCCTGTAACCAGTGTCTGCCGACGACTTTAAAGAGGTGACAGGTCAGCTTGTGGGTCGACATCATGCGCTGCGCTTGCCGATTCGTGGTTTCCACTACAGAACCTTAATGTGCCATCTTAAAGGGCCATCAGTCCTGAGCGCTACGTGGCCTGTCCAGTGACACTTTACCCAGCCAATCCCCTGGGCTTTGTCATTTTCTTTCGTCTACAGATTCTCATTCCATATTCGAACTTGAAGAGAAATCCCGTGTTAATAATTGTAAAAAAAATTGTATTTTAAAGAGAGTAGCACTGTGTTTGAGAAGTAATTATAAATTCCAACAAAAATAAAATTAGCTGCAAATGTCTGAGTAAAACATTTTCTTTCGTTAAATTTTTTTTTTCAGCTAATCATAGTGAATTTTGTAATATGTTTTTTTTTACACTCTTCAGAAGGGTAAATCTTTTTGGGGACCAAAATTAAGACGAGTGGAGTTATTAAATGCTATTTTATAAATTCAGTGCATAAACAGAATAATCTTTGTATCGCAGATTCGTGGTAATTCGTTTCGTAAATTCTGGAATTTTCTAACGCCTTAATGAAACACAGCGGAACACCGTTTTAGATCGCGTTCGCTGTCTATCGGCAGGCGAGTCGTTAACGCCGCGAATTATTCATCGAGCTGATCACCAGACACTGAGATAGTTGAAAAACAAGACTGCCCAAATGATGAACATTCAACTCGAAAATTCCAATGATTTCTCTCGACCAATTTTATTTTATAATTTTTATATTTATGGTGGTCAATGTGAGTTTAGTTCACTCACAAGGCGAAGAGACAATCTTATTAAAGTCCTTGGAAAACGATAGATGCAGGTCGCTTTCGACTAGTCCTATTGGAAATTGATAGGGGAGGCTTATGTCATTATTATTAAGCAGTAGATGTCTAATTGGTAAAATGATAATGAATTTTAGTATATCGAACGGATACTAGTTCTATCACAGATAAATATAAGAAACAGACACAGATTAAATATAGGAAATACAAAATTTAAGTTGATACTAAGAATAATAAACTATTTTTTTAACGTAAGCTCTTCTTCTGTTAGGGTTTTCTACAGCAATAATCGGGGCTAATAATTTCTAGGTAGTCCATAATATGATCAATAATTTTCGTATCTTTACTAAATATTTTTCATCTTTTCCAATGATACGTGAACGTCCACGTACTTCATAGAAATTAATACACCATGGTATGATGTGTCCACCTCAGGGAACAATCTTTGTTCAATATGTAATTATATATTATTTAAAAAATATATTAAATACCCAGAACAAGTTACCACAAATGTTAAAGAAAACGTTTGTTAAAGAAAAAAATAATAATTTTGAATTGAAATAGGGCTACATGTATTATAATTTATAATGTGTGTACATTAAATAGCAGTGTTTAAGATTCTATTTTCAACGTCAGAGCAAATAGCTTTGTCTATTCTAGGTCGGATACTTCGAGGTATGTCCGTCGCATCGGTTGACGCCTGTCTGCGTGCCTGCCGCTGTTGCTCGTTTAGCATATTTTGTTCCTTACGTCTCTATCCTCATACATATTATATGTGGTAAATATGACGTAATTTCATATTCCAACATAATCAAGTGATAACTTATGTGTAAAATTATTGGAGTCATTTTTACAACAGTTTAAGTAAGTTAGTCTTTTTACTCGGATGTACTTTGTTACAGTCTTGAAAGCCTTCGGTAAGTTACGCAGGAAGTCCTGGTAGACCCTTCACTGGTACTTATTACGACAACCAAGGAGATTTTAATGGGTTGGGGTTTCATATGACCTAGTTCTTCGCGTAAATATAAAATTATCTTGTGCAAATGTAGTATATTTCGCCTCGAAAAGGTGACACGGTAAGAGTTTGGTTCATGGGTTTTCGTTATAAAAATTTAATCTAAACAACGAGCACAGTGGATATAAGAGCTGGTGCACCTCAACGACAACATAATCTTAATTAATTTGCGCGAAAAGATTTAAAATTCGAAACAACTTCTTACTATTTGCATATTCTTTCTCGTTTTTTTTTGGGTAGCAAGAAGAAAGAAGATTAATAAACTAGATGCCAATGAGGAAAGTAAGCGTGCCTCCAAAGAATCTTAATAATTTAACACTTTCAAGCTTTTGCTCCCAAGATTTTTAGTAAATTGAAATTCCATCAAATCTTTATACTCGTAGGTCGTTATTATTATAATTTATAATTATCGGACATTTTTTGATTAAATTATTAAATTATGTACATTTTTGTTATACTTGTTTAATATAAAGTAACAATTTCACCTGTTAGCAAATCTCTTATTAACATTTTTGAGTAAAATAACAAACGATTTGAGAATACATTCGCGAATACAATGATGAAGAATTAAAATAATTGTGCGGTGCTGTTAACCCTTAAGGATTTTACAGCTTTATCGAACACGGATTTTGCGCATTATTTAATTACGAAAAAAAAAAATAATAATACAGACTTAACGGTTTTAAAAATGTTCATAACATCGTCATTACTTCAGCTGTAGGATGTCTTTAGATGGATGTAGGCTTCTTTCAAAGATTTCCACTAGGACTGGTAAAAAGAGGCTTGCAACACTGTTTACCAACTATCTTAATAAGGTAGTCTCTCCTCCTCACCTTGCGCGTTGACATCCTGCGCTTGACGGCTCGTAGTTTCCACTCCAAATCTGTCCTGCGTGCTATGTTGCAAGTCCATTGCCGCTTCAACTTGTCAATCCATTGGATCATGTCGGTTACTTTTGTCCAACTACGGATCATTCCTAATGCGATCTTATAGAGTAGTCATAGAATATAACACTTTCGGCTCGTAAGATATAAGCTTGCACACTAAAAACGCAGTAGATGATTGATTCAAATAGCAATAACGAATTCATAGAAAAGTAAACATTAAATAATGTCAAACAGTGTCAAACAGTTTGAAACCTAATTTCAAATTGGCTGCTAAACAGAAAGTGCCGCGGGATCGTTTATTGCGACACTAAATTGTTGAAAATCGGTCAATGTGCTTGTTAAACTTTTGCGGTGAATCTTGTCCACCGCTGTTTTGATATAAGAAAATGATATTGTTTCCTGATTTCTAAAGTTTTCCGTCGTCACTTTTTTGATAAAGAAAAACAAAGATAATATTTAAGTGTTTTGTGTGTATTTTGTCGTTTGTTTTTATTGGGTATTAATAATGTTAGTGTGAAAAATTATTGTACACGTATGTACGATCTTAGTGTAGTCACAAATAACGTTATATTTAAAAATAAGATAAATATTATTTTTGAATTTCGACTCTGTCCTTTTTATATGATTTTTACTTGTGTTTTCTTATTATAATACGTTGTAAAATATTTGTGATATTAAGATGAAATGTGACGATAAAGAGAACCGAATCGCTGTGTGAATAAGGGTGCCAAATACAATTTTTAATATCCTTCATACTTTCGGTATGAATCAATTGTTTGTAACACCTGGAACTATGAAATTCCAATATTTTAAAAGCTAGTTTTCCATTAAAGGACAGAAAAAGTTTTTTAATGTTAAATAAAATAAATTATTAATATATATTTAAATATTACTTTGCCTCGATATGCATTAATATTACTTATAGGAGATAATACATTTTCTTAATTAAATAAATTACCTGATTACTGTGAAAAATATCTTACACTGTTGAATACAACAGTTACATGAATTCTTTCGTAATTTCTTCGATCTTTACTAAGTAACGATGTATATAGACTTGCTGTAAGTTAACTGTATTCTCCAAAAAAAATTTTTTACAAGTAGGATCATAAAACTCATTATTCAATGCTTCATCTTCAATATTTCACTAAAACCGTTACAAAATATATTACAATATAACCTAAAAATTTAAAGCAGTACGCCTTTAGTATTTTAAATAATTTTTTTAATAAGAATAAATAGCTGTCAGTATGTTATTACCAGCCAGTCCTTGGCAACTTTAATTATAATAAACAAGTGTTAAATCGACTCTACCTATATAAATCGCAGTCGTATTTTAGAAGATTAAAATATATTTATTTATATTACAGACTGTTTATATGATATAGCGCTAACGGTTTCAGAGAACGTATTAAAAAAGAGTTTTTAATGTTAAAAATGTATTTCTTATTTATGTAACGCTATCTCGTATTTTATATGTATCGTTAAAATAACGTTTTTATGGTAGTGGTACGGAAGCACAATGTTTATAAAAAATTATCAAGCGAATTTTTTAAATAGAATTATGTTTGGAAGAGAACATTGATCTAAATTAAATAAAAAATATAAGATTTTATTACGTCTTTAATAATTAATCATATTGTTTTCCACTTTGAATAATTTATTTTGATGAATTGTGTACATCAGGCAGCTGCAATCGAGTTCACCTTTCCTACAGCAATAGCTCAGCGGATTAGTAAGTTGAAATGGAACATTACGGTTATGGAGTGGAGACCACAGACTGGCTAGCACAGCGTAGAACATCCACCGTCAAGGTGTACCAGACGATCTTACTAAGGTCTATTTTTTTCTCTCGTTCCCCTATCTTATTTTTGATACAGGGACATACTTTATAATGATTTTTTCACAAACTTTCCTATTACCCCCCCCCCTCTCATCATTTTTTTATTCTTCATATTTTTGTTATTATCTCTCTCTCTCTGTATGTTATTCTCTCAGCTTTCATTTACATTACATTCACGCATAGCCTCCTATTCTTCGCCACATTTCTTAAAATTCTAATTATATACATTTCTAATTGACTATTTTTATTTCTATTTCCTTAAATTTTTCTATTTTGTGTTATTTTATGCAATACCACCTTGTTAAGGTCGCCGGAAGACGCTGTATGCAGGTCGTTTCCGTCTGACAACTGATGTCTTACGGCAGAAATGTTGATAATGATATTAACATCATTTAACTTGAAACAAAGCTTCGAGAGTTTCAAATGCATTCTAACCTGAGCGGAATCCATAATAAAGTCGAATATTTTGTAATCACTTTTACAAATATTCTTAACACAGGTTTATTTTTAGAGGAACACTTTCTCAAACTGAAGTTAATTTTTTATTATTAAATCTATTGCACTTTTTAGGTGTTACAAATTTTATGAAGTTTCATCTATATAAATTAATGCAATTGAAATGTCTGAAAATAAAATAACCGCTTTTATTATGTGCACATGAATATATATACGTTACGTATTACATTTTTGTCTGTCTGTTTGTTCCGGCAAATCTGTGAAATGGCTGTATCGAAAAAGCCGCGGGCACATCTAGTAAATAAACATATAGGGTGATTGCTTCTTAATGCTTTTACACTAATAATCAATCAACATGTATTTCCTGAACTAGACGTCGCTGTTCGACATCACGAGTCAGTCTGCGTGTCGACGACGTCGCTAACTGAAACATCACGATCTTTATAAATTCGTGGCAATATACGAAGAATAAAATCCCAAGTTTGGTTGTGTTGAAAGTTTTTTTTGTGATCACCGTAATAATGTTAGTGATGAGAAAGTTATTGACTTCAAGCTTTTTTCACGCATATACAAGAAAATACATAAAATACACGCATATACAAAAAAATAGTTAGTAGGAGCTTTACAAGGATGAATGTTTAGTTATTTTATCCAGAAAAACTTATTTTTCTAGTAAAGCTTTCCAAATCACCTGTATAAAATTAATCACTCTGAAATCATTACTTTCTCCACTGAAATGAGAAAGGCCAGTAACTTGTGGTAGTACAAAGCCTGCATGGATAGATAGTAAACAAAAATTAATTTTATTGCATAGTAATACGATTTCCTAAAACAGTTTTTCTTACTATATTACAATTATGTTACCAATTATTTCTGAAACTATAGATTTTTATATAAGGTGTACTATACATTGATTGACAGTAAATGAGCTATATGTTCAACTGCTTCAAGCTTTTACAATTACCAATCACCCTGTATAAGCTACTCATGTTATTGTGTTACGGTAACTTATGTTACAGCTAAATAGTTGTATCTATTGTTTTTACTAGTTATTATTGCAATGTAGTGTAGTAATTAGCTAACAAAAGTTACTTTGGAACTAGAAAATATTTTAGAATGTAGTTGCACGTTGAAGCCGGTTAAGCTGTGTATATACAAACTATGCGCGCAAGCTACAGAAAATAGCAAACAGATTTGCCCCTTGATCATAAATCGCTTTGTAAACTAATGCCAGGTGAATTACGTACCGGCCTCACCGCTGCCGTAATTGCAAACGCCACATCCATTGCTTTCTATTTATAGGTAACAATACAATGATGTATACGGTTTTTGATGTTTAATAGCTTTGTACTGTGCGCCATTTAATAAACCGTAGAATTAAACTGTGGTAATGTAATGGTACAAAGTCTGATAATTTTAAAAATATACTGATTACTTTAACATGTAATGTGGTTTGCGAAAAAATATTTAAATATTTTTATGTGTCAAAAATAACTTAGACTGTTCTCTTCTTCGTAGTAATATATATATATATATATATATATATATATATATAGCTCAATAAAAAAAAAACAATTTACATTTTCTATTGGAGTGTGGTGCCTAATAAACTGGCACTATAAAGTCTGCAGGGACAGATAGTAAACAATTAATTTACTATGTAGAAATTCGAATTATGAAAAGGATTATTCTAACTATATTACCGTTATGTTTATTATTTTTATAATTGCTAATTTTTGGAAGGCGTGCATCGTACAACCTATATATGACACACGGCAACTTGCGACATTGTTTTTAGTTCATCCTGATATTAGCAACGAATGAAATATTGATTCAGCTCTATTACCATATTGGAATGACCAACAGTAAGAAATGGTGAGCGCTTGCGTCTACTCATTGGAATATTCGCTCAAGAAATCTTACAGTTCGCGATCTTCCATTCCGAAGGAATAAGTAATTTATTTTTTGTTATTTCCTTCCATGTACCGGCTTATCCAGATATCACTGGAACTATAAGACTTAGACACTTGAAAACTAGTAAGTATATTCCTCTCACCAAGAATAGGTAAATTATAAGGAATTTTATAAATATCAAACGACAAGGGTATTGAGAGGGCAAGGGATGTTTTAATTATCATAAATTGTAAATATATTATTTTATTAAAATAAATTGCAATTCTTTAAATGAAGTGTTCGTTTTGTTAATTTGGAATTTTTGTTCCTGTAAATGATTTTATATGCTATTAAGTATTTGTAATGTTCTCTAGTAGCCGTTGAGGACTCATAGAGTCAAGACCACGGCTGGGCAAGCTTATTGCAAAACGTCCGCTATGGCCTAACCAGAATTATTAGATATCTATGGATAAGGCATATGTCCACTAGTTACGTACATCTTACGGCGGAAATAATGATGATCATGATAATGTACTCTTAAATTGTTACTTTATTGTGTATTTTATTTTAATATTTGCAGTAATATTTATGATGTTTAAAAATTATATAAAAAATTATATCTAGCTACAACAGGAAACGTGGAACAAAAGTATATCGCGTTAATATTAGAATCGAATATCTCTCCTACATTCGATGCAATGTAATATTCACTATTCCGGCCCGTGTTTACATTGCGCATCAATTTGAAATCTCTAACGTTAAATGCTATAGACACGCGCCATGATAAATAATCGAGAACGTTTTCAGCGCGACGCCAAAGAGCGTTGCGAAATGGATGCGGTACAATGTTTAATTGCAGGATTCAGGACGTGGTTTATATGTTTTTATATCTTATCCAAACGGATATTCGTTTGGCTATAACCAGATTTCACTTTTATTCATGATTATAACCTCGGGTTCCATGGTAACTTATTAGAATTTACGCTTGTGCAGACAATCACTGTGAAGATTTGATTCGGTTTGATTTTAGTTAAGTTTAGCAATAAAACGCCTGCCTTCTGGTCTTACTTACGATTCTGTGTAATCATTAGAAGGAGAGTAGGTATAGACAAAAAACATTAACCCAGAAATATTATTAGTTAGCGGATCCGAGAAAGGCGTCAATACAAAGTAATTTTGCATTACCTGAGATATAAGTGAAAGGGACAAGCCTAGGTAGTGTTGCACCGGTGCGTCATATAAGAGATACCAGAACCTTTTGAGAATACATAGGTTCACCGATGGGTTTTCAATGGATTTTCCGTATAACCTAGTATATAGCATTTTATACGTTTAGGTTTTTTATTATTTTTTATTACATTTACACATCCTTTCCACGTTTATAGAGAATACACATATAGCATCAAGTCCGTCACTTTATTATTGAAGAAAGTGTAAATAATTACTTAATTAGGTAACCTTGTTTACCCTATCGAGCAAATTGTATACAGGAGATTTCCACATCAAAAAAAATATAATAATATGTAGTTTTGACAATTTATTGTCATTTTCTCTGACATCTATATATACACTATTAGCAGGCGAATTGAAGTTATCGTTCGAGTACGTATGTGATCTTCCATCGAAGAAATATACGCGATAGGGATAGAGAAAATACGCGATTAGGGGGCGGAGGTGAGATACCGCCGGAGCACGTTGGCTAGGAAGATGATGGCGAAGAGTGATCGATGAAGGTGTATTCCCATATGTAGAAATCTTATTTACAATTTACATGAATCTAACACAACAATAGCGACCACATTCTGATGGCGTCCGAATTCAAGCCGGCAGCGAATGATTTGACGCTACATGTACAATGCTGCTTAGTAAACAATAATGTTCAAAGCACCATATGACATTGTTTTACAATCAATGTCTATTGGACTGAAGAAGATGTTGTCGGATGTAAAAATATTATATTTGTCTATTTATTTATATTATCTTACACGCTTCCATGACTGAGATTGAAATTAATATGTTTTATTATTACGTTCGTTAGTTAGCGAATATAGCAAGGATAGCAATATGAAATAATCCGGTGTTGTAGTAGGAATAGTAAGGTTCCGACTTAGATTGAGTTTTTACCCGGGACCTAGCTAGCCACAATATAGCATTCAATAATTGCCCAAGCATTCTATAGGATCTTGAAAGTACCTTAAGATTAAATGCATGTTCTGTATCCAAAATGAAACGAAATTACAGTGTTATTAAACTAACCTCTCTAACTGGATTATATTGAGAAAAATTCATAGTTATTAAGCCGCTTGCGTGAATAGTTTTATATCGGTGTCTAGTGGTGTATGATTGGTACATTGTACAAATGATTGTCAACGCAGTGTCCTGTTGCGGCGAAACGAGTACTATGACAACAAGATGATTGTTCTCTTCTGACTCAAATCGTGCTATCGGTCGTGACCAAAAGGTCAAAAATTATGTTATTTTAAATAGCTTCTAGTGTGGTAGTACGAATACAAAATAGTATAGGATAAACATAAAGCTAAAAGCGAAAATTGTGATGTTTACCAAAACCTGTGATACTTGAAAAACGAGGGAGAGGCGATGCATGAAAGAAAATCAGTATGTAGATGTATTTTGGAGAAATATAGAATAAAAGAAGCGAAAAGTTAGATCACATAACAAACGAAGAAAGAGTAAAGAAATAAAATCTATATGAAAAGATTTATTAATAAAAATAAATGATTTTGGGACAGGCCAAAATCAGATGGGGCCTCAAATTACGGCGGCAATATTCGAAAAAAGTGTGGCAGTATTAAGGATGTACAGCGTGAAGCATTTATTGGTTAAGAACCCTCAAAACACTGTCCTTTAAAAGGGCAGGGAGAGTATAAGACTTTCTTTCAAAAATTGTAATGACACTAGCTAATCCCGCAAACGTTGTTTTGCGATGTTTGTTATTAACAAATAAAAAATAAGGGTTGATCGTAGAGGGGTGAAGATTTAGGGTTATATGTATTTTTGTAGTTCAATCACGCACACCGTGACACATTAATTTTATATATTAGAAGATTTACAATATCTTTAAACTTAAATGAATCGAGATATGGAGAATTTGTTGATAAATAGTTCCGAGAATCTATTTTAGGTCATTATTCCCGGACTCAGTCTTGATTTTGAATAAGAACTTCAGAATTATGTTTTGTAATTAGAACAAATTTTACGCAATAAGAATAGACGCTTTAAATGTCACTAACCTATTAAATTTCGCAAGACGACTGATCCAAACCGAGCCATTTAATATTTAAAATGAAAGGTGATATCTAGAAATACTGTTGGCTTAAATGTTTAAAGCAAATAAATAAATTTGGAACTTATGTTCCAAATTTAAATACAGTCTTTAATATATAAGTTGAATAGACCAATGGTTTTAAGTCTGTGGTCGCGAATAGATGTCATATTTGCAATCAACAAAATATATGGACTAGTAGTAAAAAAAAAAAACAATTAATTTCCTTTTAAAATGTATATAAATCAGTAAAAGCTGACTGATATGACTAAATTAAATAATGTATTTTAAGTGTTTTTTTATTATATATCATACGCAATTTTTTTTAAGTGAAAATATTTATTATCGGTTTTTTTAAGTAAAATAATTTGTTATTTATTTTGACATAATCAGAATTAAATTTTTGTATAAGAATATAAAAGTATTTCACAACAAGTTTCACTCTGACATATTTTGAATGTTGTTTAATAAACAATCGTTTTTCTAGGTTCAGAAGACGTTGTTTTATAACCGATGTCTACTGGAATGAAGTAGAATACTGGCCAGTTGTAAAAATATTATGCTTGGACAAGAATAAAGTTGTCTGTCTTTTGATATTCAGAATTGTTACTTCATATCGCAAACTATGCGAATATGAAGTAGCAACTATATTTATAACGATTGAGCTGTTGGCAAGTGCTCTCTGCTTTTTTAATTGTCGTCTGATCTTTAACACCTTTTTATTTTTTTTATTTGCGTGATGTCTCATTTTCTGTTTGAATTTAACATTCTTCAAATTTTTAGCTTGATTATTAACTGGAATATTGAAATGATATTATTGCGATAGTTTAAGTTTTAATTAGATACCTTGAAGCTTTTACACTTATTATTAATCAAGCAATACAAAGTGATTACTATGACATTTGTTACATTGATGTATTTTTTTCTATCGAAATGCGCTAAGCCAATGAATTATTGCAATACAAAACCCACAGGTTAGTTATCAATAATTAATTTTAATATGTAGTTATCCGAATTATTTATTCTCTTTTTTTCTATTTACATTATTTATTATTTGTGACACCATAGATTTTTGGATAGGGCATACCATACAATAATTGACAGCAAATGAGTTGTACATTCAACCCCTAAAAGCTTTTACGTCTTACCCAATCAACGTTTATAAGCTATACATGTTTCTGTATTGGTATTCATGTTGTTTCGGCAATTTACATAACAGATAGATTGCTGTATCTATTCTTTTTACTAGTTTAAAGCTTTTACATCTATAGCATATAAATAAAAACAATATGTATATAATTTAAAGGTGTACTTATGTGCTATCGATACTGAAGTTTTTTTAATTTATTTTCGTAGAACATTTCTTAAGAGAAACTTGCCTCGCGACACGTACTGATAATGTTGATGATTGATTTAAAAAATATTAATTATTTTTTAGACGACACCGAACTTCATACGCAGAGCCAAGCCGAATTACAAGAGTAATAAATTCAAATTTTTTGAACAGATTTTTAATAAATTTTCTTACACATTAAATAACAGTAAATGCTAAACTGCGCAATTTCGGCCAGTATCAACAGAGCTATTTGAAATTGTCGATTTATGAAGATGTAAAGCTCAATATAAGAGCTTGTTAATTGGCTTATATTTAAATAAAAGTCAACCATACTATGATCGGTATATACCGTTTTATTTAAGAGATAAATAAATATCTCAAAGACCGATTCATATCTTGCAACACAAAACCGAAACGTTCACGTTTGTTGGAATGCGGTGGTTATACCAAATACCACGCATCTAGAACTTGGCCTATTTGTTCGTAGAAATATAAACATGGCTAAATAATATATTTGTATGCAGAAAGAAACTGCGCGAGGTGCCAAGGTTGATTGTCGGATACCTATTTACGATACTGTGTGTTTATTTAATTTTTGTTTTCAAATGTTTCCCCGCTGATGTAGTGTTGTGAAGTATTTTCTTATCTTCTTCTTCCAGACATTGACGAGTAAGTTTCTAAAATAAAATTCGGTTTGTATAATGTCAATCAATAAGATACTCCGTTTTTGTTTTTACTACAAAATATATTGTCCAGATTTTGTGTTTATGGATAAAAATCTTTCAAAACAGACTGAAAATGTTTCATTAGTAGCTACGGATAGGAAAAAATATTAGCTTTATTATTTCAACCGTAGGTAGTCCACTGATATACAAAGGCCTTTCTTGTAGAATTCCGATAAGACCGGTTGAAAGTCGACTTTACTCAGCGTCTTGGAACGACCTCATCAAAAACGTCTGTTCATTTTTTGGGTGAACCTCTTACGTTGCGTTTGCTGTTTCGTGGCTTACATTCTAGAACCTTCCTGTTCAGTATAGGACCTGCCACTTCTACTTCAATTTTCCAATCGGCTCATTTTTCTGCCTTTTCTGATCTTAACAGGTTTGTCTGCACTGACGGACAAAGGAGCGTTTAGGGTCTCTTAAGGCGTTATTACGCTCTTAATCTAATACAAAAAGATTCTCCGAAACTGTTTTGTATTGGTAAGAATTAAATTAGCAATGCCGACAAAGTTGATTGAGTCTATTTCTACAACATATGGTAATTTACGTATATACAGGATCATTGGTTGTTGGTGTAAATGATTTAAAGGAGCGATTTTAGCTGAATGGTAGCAAATCGTTTTTAGGTTTTTATACCTGCTTCCAATCATCTTGTGTAAGGTTTTCTGAATTATTTTACCATATCACTTTTCAATTTTTTTTTTAAATGCGACAAACTAATAACTTCTGGCAGTACTAAGTGTGCAGAAAGATATAGTCAAAAATAATTAGTTTTAATTAGTTAATAATTAATTTGAGTTTTGAAAACGTCTCTGCGGGCTTGTTTCCGCAACCAAGCGGCATTGCGCTTATTTTGCATCGGGGTTAGCCTTATTGAAGTCAACCCAAATCCCTCAAGAAATCACAGCAGACGCTTTTTATTACTATATTATTATTCCGCTATTTATAATTTCTGAAACTATTGATGGTGTACCATACATTAATTGACAGCTTTATAGCTTTTACACCCATAATCAATCACTCTATATTTCTTCTCTGTTTTATACTTTTTAGTTTAAGACAGCGTTAAAAATATTAAAGGTGGCTTGGCGATCATGCCCACGTATTGGCAGAAGCAACTGCTTATTATTTCAACAGTGTAGCGTGTGATTACTTCCGGCCAGTTAGTAAAATATTAAATGACGTCATCACGGACAAAACCGGAAAAGAATACAACATTATTGTCTAGTGTAATGTTTGACACAACATTGTATAGATCAATAGCTGCTGTTGCTATGTTTGTTATAACAATGTGGCCAACACCGGCTGATGTCCGACCAAAATCTATAACCAACCTTATGCTAATTACGTATGTTTTTTGCTCGTAGGGTGGTGAGCGATACTATTAGAAGGAATAAAACAGTATAGATAAGTAGGTACCAATTAAACTGCACATAAAATAACTAGTCAATTAATAATAGGAAAATAGAGTAAAATAGAATAAGAAAAGTGTAGTAATGTATTAAAAAAGAAATCAAACCCAAAAAGAGAAAACTGTGATATAAAAATTGGATAAGTAATAAAATAAAGAATAAATAATGTACCTAGCCACCTAAGAATAATAAGATGATGGAAGGAAGGCGATGAAAGTATAAAAGGAATGAAAGAACAAAATGAAAGATATTGTGAAGGAAAAAAGGTAAGAATTAAAGAAATTGAGAAGTATGAAAGAGAGTGAAGAATAAGGATAAAATTGTGAAAAACTTATTTGTAAACAAAGACCCTGATCCCAACAAATAAGGGGTACGAGAGGCCTCCAATAGCGGGGGCCATTAAATGTAAAAAAAATACTTGTGTTTATTTGTCACACCAACAGCATAACCTAGTTTATTACATTGGTATAAATTCTTTTTCCTAATGTATTCCGGTCTCTGAAAGAGTACTGACAAAACTTGTTCCATTTTTATTTAGAAAATCACAAAGTTCTATAGAAACAACGTCATGTTACTAACTGTAGGATGGAAAAAAAAAGTTTCCGAACGAAATGGCACCCACATTTATAACTATAATATAAATTATAAACTTCTAAAAAATGACTCGATTTTTTATATGAAATGCGAAGGAACTTTTTCCCAACAGTTTATATTTTCACGAGTATTGCATTATACAGTTTTAAATTTCTATCCTTCATTACGTCGCTTCTCATAGGTTAATCTCGCTTATAATTAATTATGCTTGTTAATCTAATTGTTTTGTTCAAAATTTTGGTGATTTTATAAACAAAGACTTAATTTTTCTCTCATCGATGTACATAATGAATAACTTATTTTATTTATTTTTAATAATGAATTAATATTTAACTGTATAAGGTTTATTAATTGAAATAATCAAATTACTTTATTCTGGTTGTTTCAATGCATATTTTTTTTACTTTATTCTAGTATGAGGGCCATGGTTTCTGGAACATTTGTCCGCACCATGTATGTAATTCATGGGACTGAACAGTACATACATTATGTATAGTATAAAGATTTTTTTAAATAATAATAATACATATTTAACCTTTATGAACAATTTTGCTACATACGTTAGTCGATTTGTTTGCCGTAACCGTTGTGAAAATTTTTCATTTTATCTCCGTACCCAAAACTGTATAAAGAATTGATACAAATTCATCATATATTTAAAAATACCTCTGAATGTCAAAATAATTCACTGTCAACATGATTAACGTCCAGTGGCAGAGCACCTTAACTCGCCCCGCAAAAGATATTTCAGCACAAAACGCCATAACTCAATTTTTATTTTTGTCGTAACGTATCTTTCCGTCCATTCAGCTGTATTTCTGTTTAGATTTATTCGACTCGTGAAAAGGAACCGTGTTAACGCCGTAAAATTTTTTTAACAATTTTCCAAGTAAAGTTCGTAGACTCTTTTAACCGTGAAAATACTTTAGTATTTTTAACTTTTAACAATTTATATTACTAGCTGATATAGCAAACGTTGTTTTGCAAAAAAAAAATTAAAGTTTTTTATTAACAAATAAAAGATCGTAAAGGAATGAAAATTTAGGGTTGTATGTATATTTATATGCTGTATTATAAAAAAATAATAAGAAAAAATTTGTTTTTAAAAAAAAAGGAGTGGACCACCCTTAACACTTAGGGGGATGAAAAATAGATGTTGTCCGATTCTCCACCCTGGCCGATATGCGCGCTAAGATTCACGAAAATCACGCACACCGTGACACGAGAATTTTATATATTAGATTTAACATTTCTTGTCAGCCGATAGATACCCACAACAAAGCATAGGACTACCTCAAAGATCACCACGATAATCGGCCTTTCCAGGAGCATGCCGCGACCTTGACTATGTCGTTGGTCCATCCAGTGGTGAGCCTATCCACGCCGCGTCTATCGGTTCGTACCTCTCGAGAAGCTTTCTCCTTCGACGGCCGTAGGCATGAACGATATACTCAGCCTTTTGCCACTTGGGACGAACATTTATCGTGAAAAATTTGAACTGATTGATTTTTATTTTTTAGTATTATTTATTACAAGTATTTACGTTCTAAAAGAACCTGACTAAAAAAGATTTTAAAAATTTACCTCCTTGATTTTGAATACCTCTCTACAACCTGCGCGACCAAGACAAACGAGGTCCATATCTACAACGTTTGTCTACTTTGATCAACGATTACTGAAGTAAGAAAACTTTAAACTGTAAATGAGGCTTTGTGGCTTTTGGGTGCCGTGTCAATGGTCTTATAGGGAGAGGCACCAGTTAAGTTCCTCGGGATTGACAACCCACGTATGCAGGCTTAAGGCGGCCTTCTCGTAATGCCCACATTGACATCTTAGTCGGCTAGACTCCTTTTCCTACCTAACTAAATATTAAACAATCCTACTAATGCCTATGTAATAATACATAACTATTTAAGTCTTCCAAACTAAGCCCGTTCCAGAAATAAGCCCATAAAATATTGGCATCGCTGTTGAAAAATAATAGCCACAATCTATATTTCACCATGTAACTTTAAAAACAAGTGACATTTGTTCCCAGCGTAGATTAGAAAGTTCTTCCAAAAGAGCATACGGAATGAAATCCATCGTCTATAGTACTGATTGGACATAAATATATTTCATTCAGATATATTATCGTGTTGACATTCTTAAGGTGTTTTCTTTCAGGGTTTAGTTACTGTATTTATTTTCATAATTTCAGAAGTTTTATTATTAAATTAGATAAAATAATAGATAATTTTTTACGATTTTTTGCTCCTATGATTATTACAGTCGTATGTTTACGATGTGGTTACTATTTGCGTCAGTTAAATGTTGCCCTATATACAAACTGGCATAGAGCTATATACGCATTTACTCTGTGGTCCGTGTCGCAACCGCGTGTCAAGGATGATGGAAATAGACTAGGGATGATTAGTTCAAAACAATTGAAGCGCTGTTTGTAATAGTCGACCTGGCTAGTCGTGATTTCTTGTACGTTTTCAACCTGAAAATGATTACGTTGTAATGATTCGCGTTAAATATTTTGTTAGTAAAGCAGTAGAGTTGTTGTTAAAATTTGAAATCACATAAGAACAGTCCGGCAAGGCCAGTGTAGACGTTCATCTACAAGGTGGACATACGACCTTGTTAAGGTTTTCGGAAGATGCTAGATGCACGCTGCTACCAACCGGTCCTATTGGAAATCTACATGGGAGGTTCATATTCAGCAGGGGACGTCTACGGCAGAAATGATGAAAGAAAAAAAAAAGAATAGAAAAGGATGTATTAATTAAAAATAATGAAAGGAAACTATGCTTAAAGCTATTAAAATGATTACAGGCAAAATGTTATATAAGCTACGCACTACATTACAACTTAACCTGTACTACAACGCTGTTCAGTAAGGACGTTATTTGATTTTTGAATATTTAACCCGGTCTTTAGTATTCCCAATCGTAATTAAAAATAGGATTTAGGAAAAAAATAAACAAAAAAATAGAATAAAAAATCGACTCACGATAGTAACATAATAAATATGATTAAAAATATGAATATGCAAAGTATACAATTTTTGCTAATTTACAATTAAAACAATTGGCATTGAAGTTTTCGATAAAAAACTGGATGGTAATTTGTAGTTAAAAATATAAATATTGTTGTTTTTTAAGTTATAATAAATAAACTTTATAATGATATTTAAAGCTCAGGTTCTTGTTTTTAACTTACAGGTACATTTCAATGCTTCACTAAATCGTAAATCTAGACAGAATTCCGTCGCATTGAGTATACACTATTTTTTATAAAGATGTCTGGGTTTTTTATTGTCCAAAATACCAAATAGTAACGAGGCTAAATGCGCTACACACTGCCATTTTTAACATGTTAGCTTTTAAAAGAAAAGAATTTAATGATAAGATAAAAAAAGAATTTAATAATAAGAATTATTTTAATTTTTAAACTGCATGTCATTATGTATACGTGCCTAAACTTAATAATATTATAATAATGACAACAAGCGGCTTTTTTGCCATAAACATAAAAGTTTTTTCTATATCTACGTTAAGATAGACTTCGATTTTAGAAAGAATTTAATGGGAGTTTAGTTGTAGGTAAATACTCACGTAAGTTTGTTTATTTACATATTTATGGAACAACTTATCGGCTTTGTTGTTTCCAGCTAACTATTATATCAATTTAAAAGTGAATAGGTTTCTCCTAGGCAAGCATGAAGCATTGTAGACCTCGTCATCATATAACATCATGCGAGACGGACGTCAATTGCTTTGCCTGTAGTCGATTAAAAAAATATTATATTTTTAATTTGACTACTACTAGCTACCCATACATATCGTATGGTCAAAAGTTGCAAGCCCGTCGCAGTCTAATAGAAAAAAAATAAATAACTTATCAGAATAATCACTTAATTTATTGACATAATAAGACTACACATGATGTGAACAGCGGTAGCCCACGGTAGATAACTGAAACGACCGTAGGTCACGGGTTTAATTTGCGCAATACATTCTTATATGTAATTCACACTTTGTGCATTAATTAGATAGAATTGCCACTGCTCACAGACAAGTTACCATAGGATGGGCAGCAGTGTCCTTTGCGTTCCATAATACCATACTGCGATCGCCAAATCGCTTGCAAGCGTGATGATTTTGATATATCACCTAATGAGCAGAAACGATATGTGATAAATAACTGTTACTCATAACAAAACCAGTTTTATATTTTGTAAACAGTATGACTTTAGCTTTTAGTTTGCGGACTGCTCCGTTTCTGTCACAGGCTATCAGCTTCGACTTTAATTAAGTGATAATATTTTTCTTATAATGATTATACGAGTACACAATGTGTTTTGTTTGGTTATCTCGCAACATGCATTTATAAGATCGAATCAGGAATGAAAATAAATGAACCAACATAGAGAATTGGTAAATTGAAATGGTAGTGGTCAGGCCAGATAATACAGCGAACAGATAGAGAGATAAAGGGGGCATAAAGGAGATCTCCCAATACGGTAGACGGGCAACCTTCATAAAGTTGTCGGAAGATGGTTAATTCAGGCTGCTTCTTACCGCTCTGGAATTTATTGAGGGTGACCTATGACCAGCTGTGGACTTCCTGCGATTAAAATAATGATGATGATGACGCCTTGACGTTTGGTGATAAATAAGGGAATCGATAAAAATATATTTGTAAAGCAAAGATTTGAATTGTTGACCTACAAACAAATTTTTTTTTATAAATGATCAACAAAAAATACAGTTACAATATTTTTAACTTTATCATATTGGTATAAATTGTACACTAATAGGAAATGGATGAAGAAACAATTTGAGAATTGTAATTTGCACGCGACTGTACATTGTGCTTTGGAGTATGACGTCACGTCACTCCATCGAATCAAGATCGAGTTTTATTGCTCCCTCATTGCCTACATTTCGATCTTATAATGAGTTCAAAGCCGAAACATAAATACTGTGTTGAGTGTACTGGGTGTTAAATTCTGGGTTACTAGTTAATGGGCACTTTATGATTTTTGACCTTTAAGTGCTTACTCTTCCGTGATCAACGTGTCGGTTACTTTAGAGACAAGAAAGTTAAAACGTAATGTTTTATTGTTCTCTGTTCTTACATGTTATCTTTATAGTAACAACTAGAAATGTTTATTGTCATGATGGTAATCTCAAAAAAGAATAAAATGCTCATCAAATTCACGATAAACGGAATATACTAAATAGTGTAAAAGAACGTGGAAAATAAAGGATAATTTTGAACAATCCCTTTGTTAAGCTTTATTGACTGAAACGTGTGTACGTATTTTTGGAGCTTTGACGAGTTACACTTTATTGTTTCTGACACTAAGCGCTACTCTTTGATTTTCTTTTTTTCTTCTACTTCTTCACATCTTAGCTCTAGTTGCTAATCTGTCTGTCTCCAGTCGGACAACTTTTTCATCTTCTTCAGGTTTACCATCGTTTGCATAATTTATTACTATTCTAGCCAATTTTTTTTCTCTTTTGTTACAAAATATACTATTTATATCTGGCCCATAGATTGCTACAATGACAGGTCTTGCGCTGACCTTATCCAGAGACTTTCAGCGACCTTAATTATATCGTCGGTCCACCCAGTATGGGGGGGGGGGGGGAGCTACTCTAAACGAATTAGATGATGTATAGTCGTATTAAAGACTGTCTACCAGAATACAATTAACCAATAGATTCGTGATTTACCTTAATATAGTGTGATGTGCTCCAGAGACCCAGACATCGGTAACAAGGAAAATTGATTCAAGGATTGGTTTTAGCGGCACACTTCTTAACGGACAGGCGAGGCTAACGGACGATAATTAATGTCTGCAATATATCAATTAATTCACTTAATCGTATTATGTAAACATATAACCACGTTTTCGAGATTGCATTGGTGGGCAATTATGTTTTAAAATAGTGCAAATAATAATTTAAATCTAAATTATTATTCAGATCATTTACTTTTTTATAAAAAAAATTAAGCCTATTAAGACGAGTCCAGTCCTTGACTGACACAAGATCAAGACTAAGCTCTCCACGATGTGCTGTTACAGAGTTTTAAGCGCGCGAAAAACCAGATGTCTCTTTAATAAACTACTAATTATAGGGGAGACAGTTGCTCGTCAATGTCAAAATCAAGTGATGACAAAAACCGGACTTTATTACTACTGCCCTGAGGAAAACAGAGGAAAGAATAGCATGGAAACAACTCGTCATCAATTTTGTCTAAGCGTTTCAAATCAGACTAACACTCCAGTAATGAATAAACGATTAAGATTAGATTTTTTAAAAAAAGTAAATCTCACTTAGTCACATCGCATATGATTTTTATTCTATCTCATCGACTACAGGCAATGCGTTCCAGCGGCAAATATCTAGGCTTTTCAAATCCAAATTACATACTACTTCCGCTTATTATCTTGACATAACTGTTATTAGTCCAGTAATTTTTTCAGTCACCAAATTCAAAATCTGATTAACGAAGTGGACATTTTTTAAAAAAAATTACTAATGCACAGGCGGTGCTGCACATGATCTTAATTTTCAAAAGTTTGATAATGAAAAATTGTACAAATAGACGGACGTTATTTTGAGGAATCCGATAAGTGTAATAGAAAATATCATATTTGTGGGAGTCGTATATACACTGACGTGATGTCTGAATGAATAATAGGTGTAAGATTTTGTGGGCGAGCGTAGCCGACGGGCGAACTTAGTGTGCCGAATTAGTGCAGCGAGCACATGCACGCACCGGTGACGCGGGCGCAGACCTTTTGTTACTTTTGTTTCTTTTGAGCCTTTGTTCTATTGCCCGCTTTCACTCGGTTGCAGATTACATTGCGCCCCAGAGTCCTACGACGAATGCACGTCCTTTTTGCTCGCACTCAAGCGCTAATAAAAATTTGTTCGTGTGTTAAATAAATTGATAAAGTGTTACAAACGTCTTTTAATAAGGCGCAAACGCTTTATATTGTTGAATATGATATTTTCTATATAGATTATATCGGCGTAAGAAAATAATTTATGAAGCCTCAAAGACTCGAAGCAACGTTATTTACATAAATTTGTTACATTTATTGCTCTGGGTCTAATATTTTAAAAGGAAGAATAAAATCCAGTAGAACGTAATTTTTTTTAACAAAATTACTATTTTGTTTGCTTATAAGTTCATTTAAAACGATCACTTTTGATGCATATCTTTACGCCATTCTCACCGTTAGCAAAAATTCATTGTGTTACATCTTTATCAATTTTTATTAATGAAAAATAATTTTAAAACAAGATTAGTGATTTGAAATAGTATTTATTTTAAATATAATAATAAGTATTTTTAAAAGCATGTGTATATCTACTATATATTAAGAAATATTATATTTTTAAGTATTTTGTTTTAGTTATAACATTTTGGATCTTTACATTTTATTTGGGGTGTTACCCTTGTTTTGATGTACCAATCCCACTGAGACCATCCAATATCTCATTCCATTGAACCATTCAATGTTTACTGTGCAGAATAGATGTTAATCTGCAAAATAATTTAGCCGCTTCAAGCTTGGTTTCGATAAAATAGATTGCGCAATACAAGTATTGTACATACCAAATTTCAAATGCTTCGACGTAATAAAGAACATTTTTTTAAATGTCTTAAAAGGGATAACTCAAAATACATTATCAAATGGTCTTATAGTGAGTAATTGTTTTTTTTTTTAGAATCTTTGAAAATTTTGGGCCTCTGGTTCTCATATTTTGAGTAGCAAATATATTTTTACGTCTCTATATAGCTCAGACTAAGACATTAGTAATGGAATGTTGCAATTAAAGATCAAAGTTAAAAAAGACATGTTTGCGTTATGAAGTGCCGGTTTGAAGAATAAACAAAATGAACGATAGATACATTTTTCAGTTTTGTTTTCATTTGATGACGTGTTCATTTGGGTCCATAGGGACTGTATCTTTGATTCAGGAGAATATTAAAAAATGTAATTTTTCAAGAAGCTATCTTGTTAATCAGTTATTGTTTATTTTATCTAGATATTGTTCGTAACGTCAAATGATTGGTGATAACAATAGATTTGTTAGTGTATCAGCATTAAGAAGGAAAAATAATTACACATCTAAGACCAGGGATAATGAAATAAACAATAAAAGTATTTACTTATTTATTGTTATCTGGCATTCCTAAGGCACTATATACAGTAGTATTCCAATACATTTTATCAAAAACTTTAATATTTAATATATACTACTCAAAACAAAATAGGGCCCACCATCATTTTGCCCCTTAATTTATGTGCATACATGATTATTAAATTTTTACAATTAGTCGATGTCAAATTAGGGTTTTACACATTAAGTAAACACAAAATAACGTTTGAATTGTTTAATTTTATCGCAATACACTCAAATACACATTTTTAGAGAAAATGAGGACTAAGTAGACTGTCAATAAAAACTTTTATAGTCACTGTTTGTTTTTAATAAATTTGCCGGGAGCTTTTCTTTAGTATCGAGTAGGACCTCCTTTGCTCCGTATGCACTCTCTGAGCCTATCTGGAACACTCTCAATCAGATGAGTGATGTTTTGGTCGGGTATTGGTTCCTAACAGAGTTTCAGCGCGTTTATGAGGTTCTGTTGGCTGTTAACGTGGCTATGGGTCTCTTTAAGACTTCTTTTCAATTGATCCCATAAATGCTCAATCGGGTTGAGATCGGGACTCATTGCTGGCCAAGGTAAAACCGAGATATTGGCATTAGAAAGTGCCCTCCGAGTGACCCTAGCTGTATGCGCACGAGCGTTGTCTTGCATAAACACAAAATTATCACCTACTCTTTGTGAATATGGGATGACATAAGGTCGGATTACCTGCTCGATGTAACTGGCTGCAGTCACCGTCCCTTCGTTCAAGATCACCAGCTCTGTTTTGCCTAACAAGCTTATACCGCCCCATATCATCACACTCGGGCCCCCAAAACGATCAGTACCGTGCATGCATGGTTCAGTAAAACGTTCTCCTTCTCTTCGCCACACACGTACACGTCTGTTATCGCTAAAAAACTTAACTTTACACTCGTCTGAAAAGAGTACTGTCCTCCAATTGTCCATGGTCAAGTCCAAATGCTCACGCGCAAACCTCAAACGTGTTGCCCGGTGAGCCCTTGTTAATTTTAAACAAATAACACGCATCCTAAAATGTTGCCCGTCCTCGTGGAGTCGATTCCGAATGGTTTGACCACTAACGCGTGTGCCAGTAGATTGCCTTAGCCGGGATTGCAAGGTCCGGACGGTTGTCGTGCGGTCCCGGCGCGCAGTCAATCAAACGTACCGGTCTTCTTGAGCAGTTGTGGCTCGAATCCTTCCTGACCCAGGTCTTCTAGCCACACTACCTGTCTCCTGGAACCGCTCCCATACGTTTCGAATAGCTCGCCGTGACACACCAAGGCAAGATGAACCGATCTTTGCGATTCTCCCTCTTGAAGCAAAAGAACTGCCCTTGTCGAAGTTTCCACATCCATATGACGACGAGAATCTGGCATTTTAATCGGGAATAATGCCGAAATGAAAAAAACACAGCTAAACAAAGTTTGATCAAAGTATTGCGCTTAAAGCAAGACTGAGAACACAAACGATTGAAAATGTAAGAAATGGATAAATTTAAGCATTTTACTTTTTTGTCTACTCATTTGAAATCAACAAAAAAGTTAACTTTTAAAACATCATTATGAACTAATAAACATGTGTGCTAGAAGTGGTATTGCTTCATTTTGTCAATGATTAGTATATGAGTTATTTATAAACACGATTAGAGACAAAGTTGCGGTGGGCCCTATTTTGTTTTGAGTAGTTTATATGCAGCGGACAACAAAATTAATTAACAACTAGATCATAAAATGTCTCGAGTAAAAGACAGCATAGAATACTCTTAATGAACATATTGAATAATGCTGTTTAAATAAAAATGAATCGCCAAATATTTTTTTCATAAAAACGTCAAAACAAGTAGTGTTTTTATTGAAGGATAATTACGATAGAGTAAAACATCGCTTTTTGAGTTTTTTATTCAAAATGTTTTTTGAATTATTATAGTAAATGCTTTGTACGTCATGGCAAGAAAGAATCTAATAAAAAAAAAACCTATAACTTAATTACGCTGCGCTATAATAACATCCTTTAACAGCCAGCGTTGATCTGAAAGCAGGCTAAAACGAATTCAGTCTAATTTTTTTTTCGTTATCACTTTAACTAATATCTTGGATTCACTTAAAAATCTTTTAAAACGAATTGTATACTACTTTTTTAATAAAATTTATAATAATTGAATGACAATTCTAGGCTTTTGTATTAAACTTCCGTATAATTGTTATACAGAGAAAGGTATAAACAAGGCACATAAATTATATTTCATTATCCCAAAGCCTACTTAGTCATAAACCAACTGGAGCGTTATATTTGCTTGAAAATTTCACTATAGGATTAAAAGCTTAGTGCGTAGTTTTCACTGTAGTATATTAAGCTAGTACTAATAGAAAGCTTTTAAATGTACAGCCAAACTGTTGTTAATTTTTAAAAAAAAAGACCTCTATATTTTATTTAGGCTTTAAAGTAAAAAGGGCGACTGGTAATTTTGTCTAAAACCATTTTATTACCAATGCAGATAAGGAATATTCATCATCACTTAAGATGGTGGACATAATAAATAGTCCTCACTCTCTTCTCGTGTGTTTGATTTAAAAGCCAGCTAAGAGATGCCCACGAACGATGGGCAGCAGGAGTCCACGAATATATTTAAAATAAAAAAAAACTAAGTTTGCCAAGCTCCATGCCAAACGCGGCTGTGCCAGCGAAGTTTTCAAATGCTTAAAAACAATTTGAAATAGGTAACAGGTAACATCACAACCAAAAAGCTTTATTAAATAGATGAACAGGAAGTGATTGAAGTGTAATAATGTTTTGCATTCCTAAAAACCAAAGTACAGACGCGTATAGAATGTGTCAAAATAATTAATAATTTTTTTTGTAAAGAATATCTATATAGAAGACGCTTTAAAGGTATTGTTATTAATAACTTTAATTGTGATTGACGTAGATATAGTGTTTCGTTTACCAATACATGTAATAATAATAGTAAACACCATTTCAGTAGCAGAATGTGCACTACTTAATAGGTTCCACCATGGATTTCAAATAGAACCAGTTGGAAGTGATTTACATCTATCATCTTATAACGAGATTAATACAGTGGTTTGTTCACCTTGTGGGTCTTCGTCCTATGCTGCGCTTCCTCGATATTCACTCTAGAACCTATTAATAATAATTATTATTGATTTGTTTGTGTTACTATTCATAAATCAATTAGATTATCTGATAAATAGTAACACGTCAAAACTATAACAATATGGAAAGGGTTTTACACGTAAAACGGTCAATTACGATCGCGTTTACTTTATGACAAAAGAGCTAACATATGGTATTTTACTAAACGGTAACATATGTCAAACAGATATACTAAATTGTCAACACTTCTCTGTAATTCAGCCGTGAGTATTATTAAATATAATACCAAAATAGGACCTAACTGCTTAACACCTGTGATAATATACAATAAGAAAAACAATAATATTAAAAAAAAGATATTAGTCTGTTCAGACTTTTTTTTAAAAATAGTTATCGTTGATTAGACTTTTGTCCGCGACTGTACATCGCAGATCGCGACTGTGTGATCGTCCGATAACAGAGAACAGATGCTCTGTTCTTTTATTAGTCTATATGCGGAGCTCTGGGTCAGTGTTGTACGTCGTAAAACACAGTTAGCCGATGTAAATAGAAGGTGGATTACTCTGTGATTTGTTACAAAAGCATTTATTAAATGCAATCGCATTAGGTAATAGAAATAAGGAAGTAACTGGAGATAGTTGGAGCGGGTTTATGTCTTCAGAGACCATAGACAACAAATAATAGACTTTACATTTATTTATCGTTTCACTGTTTACAAATTTATTCATTTAATTCTCTTACTAATGATTTTATTTTAGGGTTATGTATTAGTATCAATCACGTATATATAAAAATCATTTAGTACGTCTTAATTTATGTATATGTACATAACTAATATGTATTGTCACTGATTGCATAAGAATGTTGCAAATGAAAGATAAAATTATAAAAAATAGAAATAGAATGTCATTTTGTACCTTCGCCGCTATTGCTCATCCTCTGGAAATTTGTTCTTAAGTAGTGGGATTCCCGTATCTTTAATGCACAAAGTGTGAATTATACAACACTGTATCCCGGGAATCGATCCCGCGACGTACCATCGCAAGTCTCAGTCCTATTAGTAACCTACTGCTCACCTCTCCTTTTTCCCTTTTAATGGGCCCCCGTTATTGCGAGGTTTTCGTTTTCCCATATCTCGTTTAGGGACAGGGAAATAACAATTTTTAATTAATTATTTCACATCCTTCTTTTTATTTCTTTATTTCTCTTTCAGTCTTGACTGATCCCCTTTATTTCCTTGATTGATTCCCTTTATAATCATACTAACTTAAATATATCTACGAAGGTTCCAAAGGAGTTTGATCCGAGTTCTATTTTAAATTTCTTGGGGTGACCTATCCCCAGCAGTGGACATTTAACCACTAAATGATGTGATAATTAACGACGATGAAAATATTAAAGAAATAAATGGATCATTTAATTTGATATAGTAATGATTTCAAAGATAATAGCAACACCACGTTATGAATGATACATTCATGTAGTCTTTGTAAATTATTGAATCGCGAAACGAAAACATGTGTTACCAGTCTATTTTAAAATCCGTGAAAATAAATATTTTTAAGCGTGGGCAAAGTATAAATTAAATTGGGGCTCTGGTATATGAATTTGATTACAGCCGACCTTAATCACGGGACGGGAGCTCTCGTTCGCTTAGGCATTTTTTTGATAGATAATTTGGCAACATTGTGTGTATAGGTAGCTGGTATTTATATTATATATATATGTGCTGGTATATATAGGCCTCCTAAAGAAGGCCGATTTAATTGAATAAATTATTGAAACGCCCTTTATTTTTATTTTATTCTGGTATCGGCTAAGTTGTTTTTTATAAGTTATTAGCTGCCGGTCGTTAGAGCCGAAAAGTTTCGGTAGTCATCCCACAAGGTGGACCGTTGAAGAACTTTGGTAGAGGCCTGTCGATGCCATTTATCTATTGGCTGACGCGAATGAATGTAGGAATGAAGTTGTTAGCATACACAAGCAACGTTTTTAACATTTTTTTAATTATTATAATAAAAGAAATATTAGTAATTTACAACAGACTAATATATTTGTTCATGGCTTTGCGACTTGATCCATTATATATATAAAACATGAACAGGGTTTTTGAGATGTTACAATTTCGAAAAATAAGCACAATTTTCATGTTTAAATGAACAAATAAAAAATGAGTTTTGTAGGAAGATGTTATTTAATATTTGCGGTGTTTGCAGACGTTTATATTTACAAAGAAATTTGTTAGAAGGTAGACCATTCTAATAGTACTTCATTTGGGACATTGTCATCCACGAATATAGGAATCAATCATTATTATCGTCATCAGGTCAGTTGATTGACACGCATGCGATATCAGCAATAGGTGATTCACCAGAGTTTTACTGTCTTTTTTATGGCCCTATTTTAGAGGCTTCTCGTTCAATACCTATCATGGTCGTACAGGGTCTTTATTTACATTGTAATTTTTCATTTATTTTAATGAATTTCCATACTCATCTTTCGTTCTTCCCAATATCTTTCATTTCCTTCCATACCTCGCCTCACTCTTTATTTTTCACAATACCTGTTATTTTATCTTACTATCTATATCGCACTTGATTTACTTTTCTAATATCACAGCTATTTTATCACTCTTGTTTATTATTTTACTAATTCTTGTTTATTGCTTTTTATTGTGTTTCCTATTACCATTGTGCAGATTTCTAAAATGGTCTGACGACACTCCTCTTCACATCTGTGAGGCGATGATCTTCTCATCTATTCTCTCTGCTACTGCAGGTGCACCACGGTCTGGTCCACACCCGAATCACAGATGCATGAGGAACTCTCGGCATTTACTGTATCACCGGTACATCTAGTGGGAGACCTACCCACGTCACGTCTACCGGCTTGTGATCGCCACTCGTAAAGCTTTCGGTTCTAACAGCCAACGTTGCACGAGCGCATGCGCCGTTTACTGTATTTACTGACATGAAAAACGCGAAATTCCGAGCAGAGCAACCTTATTGCTCTCTGGTTGAACTAAAGCCTTCTTTCAAGTCTCACCGTAAGCGACCACGTCTCGGGAAACAATATCATTTACATACTACAAATATCTCCAGCATTAATAATTTGTAGTTATTTTTTTTTGTATATTTCTCAGCTGTACCAGCAAAAAATATCAAAAACTGTATAAAATGTGTTGTAATTAGTAGCGAAACAACGCAGGAGTGTGCTTAAGCCAGCGTTAGTCTGACAGTAGGAAACAGCTTAAACTTGTGATGCGAACAGTTGCTCTCGTTACCGCTCTCAGAACATTAACAACTAAGTCATCGTATATGCACTGTGAGGTTTTATTTCATAGGAGCAATTTAACCAGACCTTTTGAAGATGAAAACGAGCGCAGCTTTTATAACACATTCTCAAAATTCATTCCTTCATTTGTTATGCATTTTTCTTTTTTTGTATTCGACCAGTACGTCATGAGGAAGAAAATTTATATGATGATTTTTCGAACGCAATACTTATTTTTTCAACTGCATTGGTATACAGTCGTATATAAGTATAAATAAAAATATCTCTAACAGGAGAAATTTAATTTAATTTTAACTGTAGAATGTCCACAGCTGGACATAAATCTGGACATATATTTTTAATAGATGCGATTGGTAATTGAAGTCTACATCTAATGTCTCTCGAGGACCCTAATAGCGAGCCTGTTTCAATCAAACATTACACATTAAAGGTGAACGTGAATATATCTAGTATTAATGTTTTTATGTTTGTATATGCATTTGCAATAATTGTTCCAGTATAGTTTCAGTATAGTATAAAGCGATGATAAACTTCGTAGAGAAAAAGTGTGTACATAGTTAGTTTTAGTAAAATGCTAGGGCATTTTTATAAGCTGTTCGTATGTAATTGTAATCAAAATATTATTCAAATTGTTCAAATATTTTATAGTTCAACATAGTAGTGGATTACTTACACTTGGTAGATGGTTTTCAACCTTAAGTCATCTTTATATGGTGTGTGACAAAAGCAATTTCAAGATTTTAAATCATGATAATCGTAAACACCTTCACCATTATTCTTTTCACAAGAAATACAAAAGATACTTAATACGAAATGACAAAAAGATATATATAATAATTGGAGCTCTTTTAGAATAAATAATAATGGATAAATTACGTTTGTATGTTGTGAATTCGATTCTCGACTTTAAAGCCCCCTATGTGAATTATAACTTCGTCCCCGATTACAAACGGTAAAGGAAACCATCGTAATAAACTATAGCTATCACCTATCAAGGAAACGTTGCCAATATTTTTGGACTTTTGGATCTACATCTTCATTACGGGTCCACATTAATAAGGAAAATAATTCACCCGGATATTTGTTTAAATCTTTTACAAATATACTTAATTCTATTCTATTCTATTCAAAATAAACATTTATATTAAATATTACATGAATGTTTTTAAAAAATATGTAAAAAAAAACAACTGAACGCATAAGTCTACAAATTTTTTTTGTTAGGTGTTTAAATATAAGCTGTATTAACGATAAAAAATTAAAATGAATACATAAAACTATCGAAAAATAAAGTGATTTGAATAAACTACATGAAACTGAGAGTTTTATTTTCTTTTATTTTATTTAATCAAAAGAAAACTTACCTGAATTATTTAAAAATTCACTGAAAACAAAAATATCTCGTACACAATCATAAGAAACACAAACAATCTAAATCAATCACCATGACGATAGTTTGTTAAGTTGTGTTCGAACCAACTGAATTTGTTTAATCATTGTATTTACTTCGGATTATCTAAAAGTTGAAGACCAAACCCGAGTTATCACTCACAGCGGTCCTGGGAGCGAACTCCGCGAAGGGAAGTGGTACGCTGCGATAGACATCACGGTTTCGACTGGCTAAATTTAACCGTGTTGATTTGAGAGCACGGATGCAGCGTTGGGACTGAGGAATCATAGGGCTGCCACAAAAATATATTACAAAACAAAAATGAAAAAAAAATTTTTCGTAGTATACATAAAATAACACATCAACCATCTGAAATACATCATACATCATTTATTTATTCATATTGTTACATTGTTGTAAGTTCGGTGCGAAGGAAACTTCATACACCGTTATATTTTTTAGTAAAAATTTTAATAGCCAAACCGTGGCATATCTTTATAACTTTCTACGTGTAATAATGACGCAATCATCCAATTATTTTACATTCGACCATTGCCTTTTTACATCATTCCTTCTAATTTAACACTACGCGTCTCGCGATGACATTACTATCCACTTAGGACCACTTAGTGATTACTTATATATATATTATTAAAACAATGCCAGAAGAGATCAATAAATTCAAATTAGTATCAAATTGAGCTCCTTTATAATGGCTTTCTTCAAATTAAATTTAGAAGGGTTCCAAATACATGTTACCTGAGAAAAACCCACAAGAAATTCAGAGAAATTCATTCGTAAGATTTATTAGCGCTTATAAATGCTTAACACTATAATATAATTTTAATAAACTTTTATAAAGAAGACATATGACCTTAGCAGTGTTATCGGAAGACGCTTGATGCATACCACTTCCAACCGTTCATATTGAAAATCTATGAGGTGGCCTAAGTACAGCTGTAGATGGCTTATGGTTGAAATGAAGATGATGACGATGAAATTTTAAAATTTATTTCGTGATATTTTATTGTAAAATCCACACACGAGAGGAATTAAATGTATGGAGAATAGAGTAAAGTTACAAGCTTATCTTTATTTCCACATTCAACGAATATTGGTAGAGATTCGAAGAAAGCTTTAATGGGAGTGGTTCAATTTGCAGGTGTGACGTCATCGGGACTAGCTTGAACTTTGCGTCTTTAATTTACACACTGTGATTACCGTGTTCAAATGGTTTCAATATTACAAACCGTTTAAAAACTACAGTTAGATCGTATGATAAATATATAGTTTTCTTAATAAATAAATCTAACATTGTATGTAAAAACTGCTCTGTTGAAATTAACGATGTAAGTAATAAGAAATATTTTTTCATGTTTACTAGTTTCTTCTATATATATTTTTGTATTAATATTTCTCTTGGTCGACTTACGGCAAGCTGACATTCGCCTAATAAGCCATGGAGAGTGTTATGTTCGAGATTTTCCTATGAGATCGAATTGTCACTTCCGAAGCCCCTGTCCGAAGACTAATAAAAGTTACTGACATAGTGGCAGTAGATTGGCATATTAAAGTGGCAGTAGCCAAGCCACATAGAGCGCTAAACTGATGACAACTGGGGCTTTAAGTTTCTAGAGTGGAGACTTCGGACTAGCAAGCACATCCACAATGCAGTGGAGTCTAAAACTATGCAATATAATATGCGTAAGCTTAGAATAAATACCTCATACTCTATTATTTCGGCTACATTGCGCGGAGGAGCTTGAATAATCTTAGAAAGCTAAAAATTGTCGGCAAAGTGGAAGGTAAAAGAGCCAAAGGACAGTCATCTACCTGTTGGATTGATGCAATCAAAAAATTCAAAAGCATACAACACCACTGCAAACGGCTTCTTAAACCTTTCACAACATAGAATAGCTCGAAAAAAATGGTAACAAAATCTGGCGTGTTTGGCCACGATCCTCAGTTAAGAGAAAGCGACGAAGATGATGAAAATTGTAACAGCAGGTTGAAGTAAGCTATTTATTGTGTTATCTTTTTCTGCTGTTTATGTCGTTTGAAAATATTTTTTCTGTATATTGTTGTGTTAGTTGTAGTGTTTTATTGTTTGCTGTTATTGCAATAAATTAATAATTAGTTCGCTTATTTGTGTTGTTATCCACATAGAATCATTTATGTATAGTATAAATAGTGACCATATATAGGTATATATATGTACGCCGCGAGGAGAATACCAAAAGAGCCAAATTTAAAAGAAACTAGAGTCAGATTGAACCCTCCATCTATTTAAAGCTACGAGGATTCTACAGGCGCCTTGTTTTGAGAAGAACTCACGGGAAAGTCAGTCAGGTTCTTTTTGGTCATTTTTAGAATATTTTTTAAGAATCCTTCAAAGTACGGTATAAATTTTTCCCTATTATTTATGTTCGATATTGTATCCGAATGTAAGACTTTTTATTTGGTCTTGAGTGCGTGTGTCGGAACGCACGGCGTCTTTCACCGGCTTCTAACAAAAGACGATCTCTTTTTGCAGTGTGTGACATATTTGATTTTGTGACATTAAATAATTAACTAAATGTGCTTGTTTTATATCGAAACCCAACAATTTATATATAAAGTTTTTTTTTTTAAAACGTCTTAAGTTTATAAGGGCATTGAAGGCACTTAGGTACTGTATTATACTACAGTTTAAAGAATTTCTTATTTTATGAATATGTATTTCATTTTATGTTTATAAATATCAATAAATTATTCAATAAATATTTAAAACCGAACTCATGTCAAAATTAAGATCATCGCACGTATTTAGTAATTATGTAAATCAGTGTTTATGTTGGTTCGATGTTTCTGTTTGAGTTCTTTACGGTACCTTTGTTCAAGTCGTACAAGCGCTTGACAGCCCCTTATCTTATTGCCTGAAGCTACCTCTCGTTTCACTCTTGTTCCACTATAATGACGTCCGACGACATTGCAAATAAATAAACCTACAAGATAACGAGATGCCTCTGTCTCTCTTTGCTTCGGGGGTCGTCTTTGTTAACAAGATCTCTTAGGTATATACAAAGCAATGTTATTTTTACAAATTTGGATATAGGACAGTGGTTGAGTACAGTCAGATTTGTATTTCGAGAATTACGTAACATTAATATCATAAGCGGTGTTGAAAATCCTATTAAGAACACTAAAATTGATTAGTAGAATGCTAAGACCAAAATATTTGAATGACATACGTATTAACCATTTATTTCATATCGTACCAGCGTAGAGCAATACAAACCTGTTGTCTCTTAGATCAAAGCATGGTAACACAGTTAAGAGAAAATTATAGGGTTAATGCAAAATACTAAAATTAATAATGCTGTCACAAGTGGTACGGTAAATATTAGTTAGCTACTACTAGCTAAGAATTTAAATTCCTGAGAATCTCTACCGTTATATATATATATATATATATTTATATTGTCAGCAAAATAGCATCAAATGTTTTTTTTTAACTTAAAGAGTAATCTCAAATTTGCTAAGAACTAAGCGACATTACAGTAATAACTATTATAGTAAATAAACTAGATACAGCAATCTAGCTGTCATACAGCCAGTTTTAGCAATTATTTTTCTTTGACTTTATTTTGCTTATTAGATTCACTAGTCTATTATACTTACTACAAATTATAAATAAAATAAATCGTAAAAGTTGTCCGGCTTTTTCGAAGTGAACACGTTATGCAGTTAATACAAATATGTAAGAAAAATATTGTTTGAATCTACTAAAATAGTCCTGACATGTACAACATTTTTGTTTAATTACAATAAAAACAATCGACTCTCTATTTTGTCTATGCGTATAACTATATCCACCAACAAGACTAAATATTCGTTCGCGTGGATTGATAATAAATTTTTAAAAACGATGCATATTTTCCTGGTAGATAGATCGAACTAATTGACTAGTCAAAAGAAAATTTGACTTCGATATAAATTAAAAAAAAATTACGATTTATTCTTTCTCTATCTAATTGTAAGTATATAAAAGTAGATATAATATACGATTTGTTCTAGTCAAAGGAAACAGCTGATCACTCTGAAAATGAGGATTAAAGTAAAGATGTGCGAGCAGATAAAATATCGACGAGTGACAACCCTATAGATCTCATTTAAGCTAAATGCGCACGAGTTGAACGGTTCGCGATTGAACGATCGACCGATAACATACCGCAAGAGTTTTCCTCTAAATCCGCTTGCGGAACTCTGGGTCACCCACGTATCATAATTGACTGCATTATTGCATTCGAAGATATCTTTCACGTTCAAAGCAATAACCCATTCTGTGTAATTGGGAACGCAAAATCATGCGGAAGATCTTGGGACCAGCGAGAAATCAAGACGGATCTTGGAGGCTCCGAAAGAATACCGAAATTGAGACTTTAGTAGCACAGCCAAATATCATCGGCGAATATAAAGCTCAACGAATCCGCTGGCTTGGTCACTTGGAGCGAATGGGATCGGATCGGAGCGTGAAGGTAGCGTACCTGGAAAAACCGAGAGGTCGAATACCAGTGGGTAGACTCAGGTATCGCTGGATCGATCACATTGAGGCAGACTTGCGCGAATTGAATGTCAACCAATGGCAGACGATGGCGCAAGATAGAGGAAAGTGGAAGTCTCTTGTTTCGGAGGCCAAGACCCACTTTGGGTCACTGAGCCAGTGGAGTAAGTAAGAGTAAGTAAGTGTAATCGGGTTATTTAATACTCCTCTTAAAGTTTATTTAATTTATTATCATATTACCCGATAGACACCCACTACAAAACCTAGGCCGCCCCCAAAGATCGCCTCTATGACCGATCCTGAGCTGCTCGCATCCAGGTACTCCCCGCGACCTTGAACTATCTTGTCATTCCATATATCTTGTCTAGTCACATCTTATTTTGAAGAAGCCCAATTGCATTTATAAAAAATTTTTATAAACTAAGCAAGAAATTAATCTGTAATATAAATAAAAATGAATATACATATTAATTCGATTATTTTTTAATATAATATATTTTCGTTGAGTCACTCCTTTATGGGAAGACCTATGAGCAGCAGTAGATGTCTCCCGACTAACTGAAGATGACGATGATGATAATGGTGACTCCTGGTGTCTTAATAAGGAAAATTTACGAGGAAAGTAGTACCTAACATGTTCGTAAAAATGGATTAATTTTCACATTAAAGCGACTTTGCACCCATTTTGCGCCGGAGCTAGCTTTAAAATTGTAAAAAAAAATAAAGAGAACATTATGATTCTATTAAAACACATAGAATTTTACTACCCGGTAGTAATTCTTAAACATTTGACGTTAATCAGAATGAAAAAGAGGCGTGTGAAAGCTACCTCTGGTTCGGTCGACAAGACTACATTTTTGAATAATGTTTACAAGTTTTTCCTCGTGTTTTACCAAGTAAAAATTACGAAAAAAATTGTGAAAAGTACACTTCGTTAAATCATTCACTGAGTAAACCTTAAAACTTGGCCCTTAATCTTTTATCTCTTCTCCCTAAAAAGAGGCGTGATGGATAATATTTTGATAAGCACTTTACGGTAAGCGGCAAGCGCAGCGTAATAATATCCACCCATAATGTGGTAAAGGCTACTTTTTTAACGTCGTCAGAAAAGCTTGGATGCAGGCCGCTTCCAACTGGTCTTATTGAAAATCCATAGAATAGACCTATGTCCAGCAGTGCACGTTATGGTTGATTTGTTGATGATTCTTAATCTCTAGTAGTGAAGGGATAAGTAAATAAACGCTATTTGTTATAAATACGTTAAATTAATAAATAAAAAGGTAATTATGAAATACATTTTTTTGAATTGAAATGTAACTGGCTGGTAACTTATCATTGAACGAAGTTAGTCAGGGTAGATAGTTAGTTACTAACTAACTATAGCAAAGACAGTGTACCTTTCAAAGATGTGCTATCTGAGGTAACGAACATCGATGAACGCTTTTTGCCTGTGAACACCATTAGCACTAGCCGCAGCGTGACCTGTTTACAGTAACTAAACTATAGGGGTCTCAGGGACCTCGGTTTAGGCCGTCAAATAGTTGATTCATGGGATTGAGAATTGTTGGTAATATCTGTCAAAGCTTATTTAGGTCGAGTTTATCTAAGCCTTCTAGAGAGATTCGCACACCATAACATATATATTATTTGTTAGTTTGTAGTTCATTTATTTCTCCCTTAATGTATTCTATACAAAAATCAAAAGTTTCAAAAATAATGAAGTAATTAATAATAAGAATACAGTAATAAAAAGGGTATTCAAAATTCGGATAATGTCATATTAATATTAATTATTGTTTGTTATCTGTTCCCGCAGATTTTGTACTGCCAGAAATTATCGGCCCGCCGCACTTCAATAGAAAAAAAAAATATGTAACATTTTTTTTTAATGTAAATGGTGCAATAGCGTTTTGCAGATCAATGAGCTATTGTCATTCTTACTTATAAAGCTCTTATAATCAATCACCCTATGTAAGTTTTCTCACGACATTTTAAATAACTCAGACAAATTGTGCACCTGTTAAGAAACAAACCTGCTATCTGCGATTGTATGTTACAGCTTTACTATTAGGCGTCAACCGCTAGGTCTAGATTTAATATTTCAATTCACATATGCTCTAATGACCTTAGACGTAGTGATAAAAATATTGTTATCGTCATCATTTTAGCAGTAGAACGTTCTATAAAAGATTTAAACTTCCATCGTAGATGAAATTAGACTGGTTGGAATCGGCCTATATCCAGGGTCTTCTAACGACTGTAATGAGGTCGTCTAGTCACTTCAAGGTCCTCCGCTGCGTTTGCCGGGTCCGAGGTCTATGGTCTCCATTCCAGACCCTTAAGACTCAACTGGAATTCGGGTCTGCGCGTCAAGTGTCCTGTCCACTACTACTTCAACTTGTAAACCCGTTTCGTTTGTGTCCGGATTTCCCCATTCCGGAATTAATGTCGTAGAGAATTTGTGAATATAGACCTCGCTGAGTGACGGATCGGTATGTATCATGATAAAATATAGTTGGATTAATAATAAAGGTTAAAAAGATAAATAAATTTGGTTCAGTAAATAATAAATAAATTTTGTTAGTAAAAAAATTGTGTTAAAGAAACATTTATTATCATTTGCGTTCGCTTACGATCCTCTTTGGTCATGTCACATTTCTGAACACTATGTTCAATTCATAAACAAATAAGTCCTACATTCACACAGTGAAATAGTTACACTGACACGCGTTGTTTAACGTACAAATGAGGTTTGTATATCTTTAGACGAATGAGAATATGTCGCAATAAAAAAAATACACGTGGCGCCATCTATTATTGGCTTACTGCGCGGAACGTTCTTAGTAACCTGGATTATATTATTTTAAAATGTTTCTGTTTTTTGTTTCGAGTTCTAGCGGTTGTTTATTACCTGAGAGCATTTCAAGGTAATTTTATTTGTTTTTCTTGATAAACTGAAACGTAAGAATTAATACTAAATAAAAAGAAGGAATTACAGTGGTCATTAAATTTATTACTTTATTAAAAATTATAACAATGTAACTTAGATTAGCCTTATATCTAATTAAGGGCAAGCTTTACCTTTCTATTGGCAATGAGCAATTGTTTACGGTTTCACAATACTCTTCTGTGTACTGCCTCTGAATTGTCATATGCATATGTATGCATTAAAAAAACACTAGTAAAAACTTTTTTGACAGTGTAAAAAATATTATTGAAAATGAGGTTCAGAAAAGTATTGCTCCAACTAATACATTAAGAATATTTGTGAAATAAATCTAGAAGAAAACTCCTTCTCAAATCCTTCAGATTTTTGGAGCTATCGCAGCTTTTTTTTGAAAAGCAAATGAAAGTTTTACGTAAATGTTTTTTACGTGTTTAAAAATATTAATAAACGAAATCGGAATGAACTTTGATACATTTCATATATTTCTGGTACATTTTCAAAAAAAAATATTTTCGTCAGATCTGATCAGAACATAATATTTCTATACATAATATTAGATACATGGTTTGAAATAAAAAGATAATGCAAAACAAACCTAATAAGCTTTCACAGGTATCTAATCATCAGAACACACATTTTTAATGCATAAAGGCTAAGTTCCATCCGGTTTTTGACGTTTTCTGAAAACTGAAACATTAAGGAATTATTATGTTTTGTTCTGTTTCTCCTTAAAGGTGAAACGCTTCATTTATATATGCGTTTCATTAATAAAACCTACGTTAATGTTTAGAATTCCTCATTATTTAGCATCACTACTAAGTTATGTCCTACGTATTACGGGAATTTCAGTCTTTTAACTATAAGGATATAATTTTGTTTTGTACTAGATTCTGAAATTGGAATACCACATATGTACCTTTGTCGTTCCCTTACCAAAGCTTATAGAGATAATAAAAATTATTTACTTATTTTATTTATTTAAACACTGATACTATGTATATAACGAGGAACTTTTATATAGTTCTTAAAAGAAGAAAACAATTTTCTGAGAGAGGACAAGATGTAATCTATTACGCAAATACAGTCCAGTCTGCACGATTAGGCAGTTGAGTGTTTTACCAGGTTTTTACAAAAAAAAATTGTTATGTATATTGTATATCATACCTTGACAGAAAATGAACTATACATTCACCCCTTCAAAGTTTGAGTTACTTAATAATTAAAGCTATTTCATTCGACTACATTTATTCATCTTGATAACTGTAAATCGAAGTTTTGTTTTGTTTCTTGTTACCATGCAACACGTGACGCTTACACGATAATAGCAACGCACACAGTTGCGTAATGCATTTTATTAATTGTTGTTAATTACCAGCTTTTTGTTAGAAGGTATTGCTTGTATAGGCTTCCCCCTAAGTTCGCTTCGATGACCGGTCTAGTGCTGTCGTTGATCCAACTAGTGCGAGTCCTACCCATGGCTGATTTACTGGCTCATGGTGGCCACCTAAAAACCTGCCATAATAAATGTTAAAACTTCTACATTTTATGATAGTTTGTTCCTTCAAGGGATTTACCAAAATAATTTTACCTTTTATATAATTTTACAAAGACTTCTTGAAGCAGGTCTTGAAACAAGTCTTAAAGGCTTGTAAATGATCCCAAAAGCTTACAGTTTGTTGAAGAGCTCTTGCAATTAACAGAAGTGGATTAGTCTACGGGGATATTTACCTTTAAACCTTGATTTTATAACCTTTTATTTGAATTGTGTGTTTTGAAGTAGTTATAAATCACCTAAGGCATTCCACAGTTTTATTAATTAATTTTAAATATTCATCATCCGTTTATTTATACAATTATCTAAATAGGATTATTTACTGTAACAACTTGATTACACCATGAAAAGAATGCTCGCCTAGTTTTATAGAAACTAAAATCCGGCAGAGCTCCTCAATAGTGGCATTCTTGTTCCTCTTTGATATCTTATCTGGAAAACCATGGTTGAGGATTCGAAGAGTTTCCACTACAGGTCTCTATGATCTGCTTTTCTAAGTCTTTTGTAATGAGACCCGTCACCGACTCGGCCCAGAGTTCGTCCATCGGGTTGGCGATCGCCCTCCTGGCCTCTTTCACTCTACTTTTTCTACGACAACCAGCTTAATTATTCAACTTATAGCTAGGCACCCTTACTGAGTAGAGCCCACAGCAACCTCTGATAATCTTCTTTTTGTGGTCAGTTTTAGAATAATACTCTAGACAGTATAGCAGAGCACGTTCTTTCCAAGCTTTATTTTTAATTATGATATGCACTTAACAATACCTTTGCGGTATAATAAGATTTTTAATGTTTTCATTAAATAAAATTATAAAATTTATTACATGATAATTCATAGATATTTCACAGGAGAATATAATACCGTACTATAATTATAAGTGAAGGCTAGTAATTGTTTCTAAGTTTAACACAAGTCTAAATCAGAATATCTTTATTCAAGTAGACATTTACATACACTTTTGAATCGTCTATTATTTTAACATTATAAATAGTAAACTACTACCGACTCGAAACGCTGATCGGTTGAGTGAAGCCGTCCAGAATTTCAACATTTACTCTTTTAAATGAAACTTAACAATTTATGACTTGCATATTACTATATCAATCATATAAATGTGTCAACAAACTAAGTTTCATACATTAACTAAACTATTAACTAAAAACTCTTGAATGCTATAATAAAATTCATTTAAATATATATAGTATATAATTAATATAATTTCAATATATAATTTTACATTTAAAACTAATGAAAGAAAGTTCTAAGATATTTTATGGAACTTGCGTACATTTCCGTACATCTAGACCCATGAATAATTTGTTAATTTTTTGAAAACGAAATTTAGACGTTACGTGGTTATTTTTATTTTTGTGTCTGTTAATATTTTACATATAAGATTTTAAATAAATAATATGTTAAGCGCTTAAATAATGTAATTAAAATTTATTGCGAAGCAATCTTAAGAATGACAATTTTGCTTAAAAACATCTCTCAGGGAATCTTTAGGCTTTAAGTTATAAATAGCCAGTACTGCTCTTTTCTGTAGCATAAATACAAAATTAATATCTACGGCACAGTCTCACAATAAATGCCGTAAGAGAAAGCGCTGTGAAAATAACTAAAGTATACGAGTCGAGCCGTATTAATGTCTGTTAATTGTCTTACTTTTTTAATTGCAAAGACGGTACACCCGAGTATACTGGCGAGTGTTGAGAGATGAAGGCTTTACTGGAGCTTTCAATCCGAAGTAATGCCCAAGAAAACAATTAAGTCAATCTGCTCTAACATTTAATTGTTAATAAGTAAGCTACAATTTAGACTTTTTACGTTAGGAAGGGTAAACTTAATCAATTTGGTTTAATAGTGATTAAGACTGAATTATTATTTTCTAACTAATAAAGAACACGTGACAGACGATGTTTACTTCATCACGATTACTCCTATTACGCTCAACTTTAAAACAAGCGAGGTCATTAACGTCAACAATTATCAGACATAGCCGTTTTACTATTCATAGACCGTTTACGTAAAACTGCAAGTAATTAATAAAAGCAGAAACAATAAAGGGCCAAGAAGAGAAACCCAAAAAATAGGGTTTAGATGAACCAATTTTATTTTATTTTTTATACCTGGAGCCTAAAAAGAGATAAAAAGCAACACACATACACCATAATGGCTAAGTTTGTTTAATAATATTTTACGGTCTACGCAATCAAGGGCTTAGGATAAATCGAAAAACACCCCCATTGCATTCTGCGACTATCCCATGCGTGGTAAATGTGAAGCGTGGCATTCGTAACAGTTGTAGACTTACTCATAATGAAAGCATGTCGTTTACTATGCACTGTTTTATTGTTGTAAATAAATTGTCATTTTATTGAAAAATTTTTTTTCAAAAATCTTACTTAAGATTAATAAAATAGAGAAGGGCATTAAATCTGAGTACATACCACCTTTTTTATATGTGTATATCTGCAACAGTTAGTCATCCTTATATAAATAAATAGGTAAAGGGATCAATTGTCTGTAAATATTCCAGTTTCCTTCTTTAATAATTTTTATGCCACGAAGGTGTTTTAGCAATTGCTAATAGTCTTTTGAGCAGTGGTCTTATGATCATAGGTCGCGGGTTCGATTCTCTTCCGTTTGTACATTAGTTATTTACCACTGCTTTCGAACAAGTTTCCAGAGGATGTACAGCAGCATCCTCTTCGTACCATAATACCGCACTGCATTTGACAATCCACCTGCCAAGCGTGGTGATTATGGTATATCCCTATGATACCTTTGAGGGAGGCCTTTACCTTGTAGTGGGCATCTGTTGTCTGAAACGTCAAATAGTATTTGCAAAGTTTTTGTTGAAATAAAAGAAATATCAAACGTTTTTTAAGAGCTCAGTAGTTTAAAAGTAACAAGTTAGTGATTTAATATAAAACGATCCGGCTCCATGGTGCCAGCGTTGTCAGATTCTCTAGTAACCATCTAAAGATAGCATGTATTTTCAGATGAGGACATTAAGCGAATGGCGTATGTGAACATACGATCTTCGTTCGCATAACACATCAAATGTAATATGATTTTATATGTAATTATATTTTTTCAACAATTCATATATAGTGACATAATTTTGATATTAGATAAGTGAATACTAGCTTGATATAGAACTATAAATTTTTTTTAAGATTGTACATTTTTGCTGTTTTAACTAGCCTTATGATGTTCAAGATGTTAGGATAGGATATGAGATTTTTGTCGTAGAATACTTTAGATCAACAAATACATTGAAAAAAAAGTATAATTTAAATTTGGAACTTATTTATCGTATTAGAACATGAACGAAAAGCTGCCAGTATTACATATAACATAAGATCCAAAGGGGTTGTTGCTGTTTTAATTAAATCGCAACAGGAGAGGTGCGCGACCGACAGATGGAAGCTCTAGAGGATCTGTGCTCCCCCTTTGTCTTTGTCCGCCCCGACACCGTGTCTGACGTTTCCTAACATCTGAGCGGGCTGCGTTATCGATTGTATTTGTGAATATAATCCAGAATACTTCGGCCCCTTGTTCCCGATAAAACTTCCCCTTCGCGCGACGCGAGTTGAAGTCGGGGAAGGAAGGGCGTGGGTCATTTTATACTGGACAATTTTGTAGCATACACGCAAATTACGCACACCGAGAAACGTCGGCGCGCAGTCGCAGAACTGTCACCCCACCCATGAGCTAGCTTGGACCCGTCCAAAGCCGGCAAAATCCTACACCCCAGCGGTGACGTCCCAAGCGCAACAACTAGTTCGAAATAATTTAAAAAATTAATATATAAATTAAAATAAATACTATTAATGTAAAAAAGCTAAAATGTCTGTGTATTGCTTTAATTGTTGCTTAGTGTAATTAGAGTAAAGTGCAAGGACCTTGTAGCTACGAAAAAGAAAATGGCGGAACTGTATTCGCGATTTTCGTTTCACATTATGAACTGATTTTAATTTTTTTTAATAGAAAATTAATAAGGCTTTTCCCGTGTGCCAGCGGTGGATCGGTTTTTGGACATTTCAGTCGGTTCGCGAGTGCAAGGACGCGTTAGGATCGATACCGCCGGCGATGCTCGCTTGAGTCCGGCATTTGGCTGGGGCAGTTTGCGCTGCCGAGTCCCCGCGACCGCTGTACATGTCGGCCGGAGTGCAGTAGATTGCCGTCTTTAGACGAGATGACGACGGAGACAGCGACACCGAACCAGGTATGTACAAGCATCAATATTTTTTGCCGCAACGTCTTAAAGCTTTCGTCTGTGTCAAGGACAACGCCGAAATTTCGTCTTTCATTATATAACTTTCAGTTCAAGGTTATTTTATTAATTAAACGGTTATCAAAAATGTTTTATTTTTAGACTAGGCCTTAATGATAACTATTATTTAAAATATTTATGAGATTAGTATTTTTAGTATAAAAATTTTGATGTATACATAGTATTTTAGTCTTTAATTTATTAAGATAATTTTTTATTGTAGCATTCTAGACACTTTAAGACAGGACTATGTGCAAGGTATGCTATTATAGAAGATATAAGTCGTAGATTTTTTAACAATCACGAAGTTAGTATATTCTTTGCTTTTTTTAATTATTTTAGAGATAAATTTGTTTTCAATTTTAAACATATATTAAGTGCATGCTATTTCTTTAAGTGTTACGAGGTAAGTTAAACATAGAACATAGTAAAGTTAAATCATTTATACTGTACTATGTTCTTTATCGTTGTTATTTATGTTTGACGACATGGGTATTTTGAACGGATTCGACGAGGGAGAATTTTTGATTCACATTTCACGATATTGATTGAATCATATTAGCCCGACTGTGCCTAACATGAAATATCAATGTGGGAGGAAATTGATTTAAGGTTTGACATACGTAGACACAAGACACGCGTCACCTTATTTCAAGGTAATTACGGCAGTAGCGGCGAAAACCTACCGAGCGTTACGCACCCGGTAGACTTTCAACACTAATAATCTATACATTGTACATTATAATCATAATTATACTTATTAGGTGTAAGCTATATTAATTTTCTTGATTTATAATTTTCAATAAACAATTAAAAGATCTCGAGTGGCATATTCGAGTAGATGCGGCGTGGGTAGACTCTCCTCTAGATGAATCGATGACATAGTCAAGATCGATAGATGCCGCTAGGTGCGAGACTGTAAGACCGTCCTCGGCAATTTTTGGAAGTCGCCTACACACCTTGCAGTGGGCATCTGACATGATGATGATGAATAAACACATATTTATTTACCCTTTCTTGCACACCGAAACTATATATAAAAAAATGAAAAGGCAAGTACAAGAGGCGATATTATCGCTCGCGGTGATCTCTATCAGACAAGTTTTATATGGAGATGGGAGACACGAAGGAGAGAAGGGCAGTTTAAATAATTTCTTGAGAAACATTTATCGTTTGGCGACATGCAATAAATATGTTTTTGGAATTTGTTTGTCAATATCCTTTTTATCGTACACACTCATCACCTGCGTTTCCAAAACCAAGATGGAGGTAGAGGTTGTATACTCGGGATAGCCGTCACAAGCTATCTTTTATTTTTTTATTTCCTTAGGGTATCTTTTTTTGGACAATATTACGTGGAGTTTCTACTACTACTGAAACCCTCTTGGTGTCTCTGTTCATGTGGGTAGCCTAGGTAATGATATTCGGAACGACAGCACAAGCGACAAATATCTTAGCAATTTAGGAAGGCTTATTCATAATGAAGGCGGCGGGCAGCAAATGTATCTATACTACATAAAATTTTCATAGTTTATAAGAAGGCTGCAAAAAGAAAAAAAATAGTATAATCATCAACATTCCAGCTGCAGAACATCCAAGGCTGAACATAGGCCTCTTCCATACATTAACAATAGTACCGGTTGGAAGCAGCTGTTTGTTCACCTTATGGGTGGACGTCTTACGCTACGTTCTACTGTAATACTACATAATACTACATAATTATCGGTAATTTTTTTAATTGTCACGGACTAGCGATTTAATGCGGACCCTACCGAGTAGGCATGCGGCCTCAGCTATTCATTCATTTTGAAGGTCAAATTTGGACGGAACACTAACAATAGAAAATAATTACCTTTCTTTGCCATGCGTGTTGAAACCGAAGCAAAACGATTTATTTACATGCTCGGAACACCCTATAGACGTTTTTGAGGTTTTATGTTATGAAAGCGAAATTCTGATTAATAAACTAGAGAAGACTCTACTGTACCCATCGGACAGTGTTGATGTCATAAAGTGCACAACTTATATTATTCGTTAGATAAATAGTTAAGGACGCGTTTACAGAGGAGAAAAATGTTAGTTTAAATCTATCGTTTGTACGGTTCAGTCGTCTATACTTGCTTCTATGTTAATTGTTATTATTTTTTCCTATGTATCAAGGCGTTTAGAACTATTTTATAATAAAGGTGTACACAAAACTGCCTCAAGCCTCCCAGAAATCCCAAGAGGGAGAGGGCGTCCAAAAGCTACGTGGTGGTTTTATATCAGAAAGGAACTGGAAACCCTTCAACTTGATGCAGGGACAACCTAGGATAAAGTGGCATGGCGAAAATTGATAAGGAGACCCGAATCCAAATAAAGGGAAAAGGGAAGGAAGAAGAAGAAGAAGAAGAGTACATGTACGAAGAGTGTTAAATAAACGAGGCATCGTTATCATCATATTAGCAGATGCCCTTTGCAAGACGTAGCTGGTCAAGTGCTGCTTGCATCCGGTGACCTCCCGCGACCTTAACGTTGTTGTCAGTCAAACTAGTAGGGGGCCCGCCTTAGCCACGTCTATTACTAAATAAGTAGAAAAGAAACACTTGTTTCCTTATATTAAATTATGTACATATTCCAATATATTTCTGTAACGCTAAAATTTAAACAGACAGTGTTGAATAAGGGTAGAGATAGATACCTTCACGCAAAGGTACAATTTACCGTTCTATTAGCGTTCGCCCTTGACACTAGACGATATCGCATCGCCTATAGGGCTTCCGATAAGTCCGCAATACCCAGCTTACAGCTCCAACCACAGCGCAAATGAGAACAAAGGATTACGTTCAGCGAATTGCAGAATGTAAAACTATTTTAAAGAGAATTTAATTAAATTAATAGCTTTTGTTGCGTAGTATTCGGAAGGTTGAAAAGGTAAAAATAAAGGTGCAAAAATGAAACGTTTTTATTTGTGACATCTAATTTTTCATTACTATGAAACGTGATCTTTGCACGTCGCTCAACGAGCCATAGAGAGGGCTATGCCCGGGATTTTCTATGTCTGTATGAGATGGAATCATAAGTAGAAGTAAGAAAAAAACAAATAAAGCCTCGCTGATTGGAAAATTGATTAGTTAGTGGGAAAGTCATGTAAAGAACAGAACACTCCAGTCCTTAAGACTTTATTTAAGATCTGGATTGGAGACCATGGACCGAAAAGCACACCGTAGGACGTCCACACACAATATACACGCAGCCTAGTTAAGTCCGTCGCAGCGCACTTTAGCTTCCAACCTGTTCCATTAGAAATCTATGGGGACACCATGTCCAGCGGTGGACTGAAATGATAATAATTCATTAATAAAATCATAGACAACGTAATCTCAATATTCGTTAATACGTAAATAAAAATAAGGAATCGTTATCCAACTTCCACAGGCTGTGTGTTACTTAATTTGCTTTTCTTAAATTTAATAAAAAATATTAACATTTATGCAGTTTTTCATTATAAAACTTTAAAACTTTTAGATTTTTTTATAACTAAATTCTAGTGATTTTAATAGACTGAATTTCAATGGCCTATTTCGTTTTATTTTCAAAAAAATCACCAAAAGTTTCACTATTGAGGCTTAGTGCCTCTGTTGGTACGATTTTTAAATATTCCATATTTATAACTACTTAGAAAAACTATTCTCTTAGAATTTCAAAATGAGAGATGTCGTGTATGTCTGAGCTTCAACTAATTTTACATACAAACATATGACGCTATAACCCTACCGGTGTTTAATAATATGTAAAAGTGTTGTACGCAGAATATGAAAAAAAATTGTATGGGTCCACACCTTACGCTAAAAATTATAGGCTAAAAGAGGAAAAAAGGAATCACCGATACTATAATAATTTAAATAACTTAGCTACTAGATTAGATTTATAATGAAATCAGTAGACGTTCGAAATAATCGATATAGCCCAGTGGTTAGCAAGTTGAAGTGGCAGTAGATAGGCCATATAGCGCGCAAAACAAATGTCCGTTGGGTCTTAAGGCTCTGGAGTTGAGATCACGGATCGGCAAACGGGTGTAGGGTGTCCACAAAAATTTTAGCTTTATGGATATACTGTATGACTTTTGGAGTCTACTACGGCGAAGTAAACAAGTGAGGTAGTTCACAAATTTAAAATATGACATCGGGCGCAGCATATTGCTCTTCAAGACACTTCGTAGTAAATTTATAAAATAAATTAGTAACGAAGTTAATTTTTATTTAAAATATTTTTACATGCTCAAATTCATTACTCGACAACTCATTAAATCATATTAAAAATTCACATGTAACGTAATTAACTGCCTCGTTCATCAGTTAATAACTTTTGCGCCAAAAGTTAGGTTATTTTTTCGTGTTTTTTTAAAAAGTTTAAGAGAGGAATTTGTTAATGCTATACATTATCTTCGTATTTTTGATCACCCCGTAATTGGACTTAAACCATCCTCTTCGAGCAACACTCATTCATAGTCAGCATAGATACATGTGAAGAATTGTCACACGGCTAGACAGGTGGCAATTCCTTACGTCCTTTCTGGCCGACTTCGTTTTCGTGTATTTAACAGTCTTGAAATGTTTTAATTCAGTCGCTGGGACATTGTGCTTCACCGAGCCACGACACTAATATATAATAAATGTTACGCGAGTAATGGTGAGACACTACCTGTGCAACTGCGACCAATCTGGCAAATGCAGCGTATATTATATATATCTAGTGACTGTTTACAATTTTTCCCCAAACAACATGGCAGCGACTATCTTACTGATGACGTTCGAAATCAAATCAGTTTTAAAATTTTAATTCGAACGCGCAAGAATAATTTAACTCTAAATAATATTGTGGCCCTAATGGCATTCTCAAGCGAACGCTACACTTATAATATTTATTATATTTTAGGGCGTCGACAAACAAAGGCTTGCGGGTTAAGTGTAGATAGGCCCTAATTGTTGTCATGTTACAGAAATATTAAAATTCGTGTCCCTGACACACCCAGACCGCATTAACAACGCCTCATTTCGAAGTCGTCACCCGGTAATAGAATTTAATTAATTAGGTATTCATGTTAATATTGAGGCTAAGGGGTGATAAAGCAGAAAGGGTTGTTTGAACTTTGAAAATCGAAGATTCTTACGCGGGTTAATTAATTATAGGTGTAAAAGCCTTAAAGGAGTGATTGTACCTTACCTCGAACCAAAAATCAATCGTTTTAGAAATTGTTAAATACGTAATGATAATGTAGTAAAAAGGTAATTTTCGAAATTTGAATTACTGCACAATAAATTAATTTTTGTTTACGATTTGTCCTTACAGACTTTGTACTACCCAAAATATTAAATAAGCTCGTTGCATTATTTTAGAAAAAAATAATTATTGTAACATATTTCAGAGTGATCACACTTTAACATCTTTTTCACCTTCTTCATCTTCACGACACAAGATTTTATATCTATAAATAATCACCTCGTATAATTCTGTATAATAAATACCTTAATAATATTTCAATTTAAAACAAATCTTAATAAATATGTTTTGTATTGGGTAGTTATATGTATGTAATGTTAATTCTGTCTAGGAGACGATTTACGCACCATTTCATCCAACAAGGTTTACTAATTACTACATCCCTTTCCGACGGTTTTTTCATCTGTGAATTTGGTTAAATTGCGCGTAGTTTGTTTTGCGCTTCAGAAAATAAGAGGAGTGCAGATCAGTAGTAAAGGGAGAAACGCGTATAGCAACGTAATTTATTTTTACGGCCTGAGTCGAGGGGAAAAACTTGCTGAAAAGAGACCACCGTGAAATATTTAATTCATTTATATGTGTTAGAGAAAGATAGCAGATTATATCCTTGGTGTTAATCGATAACTTTGAATAGCGAGAACAAGAAATTTTAAAAATGGAATGGTTCGATTTGTTTAGATTCGGTTTAGTCTTGTTTGTATTGGACATGACGCGAAATTTGATCAGCTTGACCAGACTAGATTTAACCCGAGACATTAGGACCCCAAATGGAATGGTTACAGAAAAGAAGTCAAAATTATTAAAGACATTCTTCTAAAAAGAATAAGATATGACTTAATATAAGATATAATAATAAGAGCTTATGACATATATATCGGAGAAATAGCGACGGCGGTGTATTTTTTAAATAACGATTTCAGCTTTCACGGAACGAGAAATCCTTGATATTAGGTATGTCATGCCAGTTTTTCCGACACCTTTCACATTTCATTTTATATCCTTATATACATTATATATAGTGTAATAACGAGATGTGTTGGCGTATACCCAACAATTTTCGTGTTAATTAACTTGAGTAATATGAGTCTGAAATAAGACTTTTAATATATACATAATATAACATATTATATATAAAAAACAATTCACAGCACAGTAAATACTTTTATTCCACTTTTAATACTCATAGGCCAACTAGCATAGTTTCCAGTAGACAACTTATCACTTCGATGCTTATCGAACGAGTGACCGAGCTCCCGATTCAATAATCAAAACGCTGTTTCAACCCCATCACTCTTAATCTTTTTATCGGAAGTTGTCACAAAGGAGTAACAGGGACGAGTAGTGTTGCCATTTAAGAAAAATAATACTACCTTTTATAAAATTATTACACATTAAACAAAACTTTAAGCAGATAAACGAAAGAAATAAAATGGAAATATGGAGTAGGGACAAGGAAGTAATCGCACAAGACTTTGTTTTGAAAATCGAACATTGTTAGGGCGTCATTAAAATACATTAAAAGGGTTAGTAAACACTGTAATATGCAAAAAAGTGAGCGAAAAAAAAATCCGAAAAAATTAGACGTAAATGTAAAATCAAAGGCAAGGAAGTTAATGTCTGTGCTATAGATTCTAATAAAAAATAATACAAGGAAATAAAACTTTAACAAAGATAGAGAGCTATCAAGAAAGCTGTAGTAGTGATAGCCCACGGCGAGCCATGTGGTTTTTGAATCCCACACTTAATGGAGCGTCTGTTCAAGTTAACAAATCTAAATATGCTATCGAGTTTTATTTTCTAACTAAAAGGTGCAGATATCTTCTGTGCTCTACCACTACGAACCCATGGAAAATATATTAAGCCATACAGTATAAATGAATTTTCATGGAAGAAAAAAAATTAAAACACATTTCCATAAGTCGGTCAAGCGAAAATTACGAAAATTTCACATTTTGCGGAAATGATCCTTTTTTATTATTTTTTTCCTGCTTAAGTAGGAGTCATCCTTTTGGAGGACATCTTGAATCATAAGATCCTGACCCTTCGAAACAAAAAAAAAAACTCGACTCACGGAAAAGTCGCAAAAGCGAAAGTTCGAAAGCTGTTTCTGGACAACCCAATAGAATTATCACGATAATAAAATTATTTGTTATATTTATATAAATAGTATAAATAAATAATTATGGTATATTTTTGTATAGTTTAGTAAGAAGTAGGCATTAACATATTTATATCAGGTGTTTTTTTTTATTTAATTATTATTTTCCTTAATTTAATTTTAACATTTTAGTTATTTTTTGTCTTTTGATGTTATTTTGTTTCACATACTTAACTTATCTCTTCACTGCTTAAATGGTAAATTGATAGAGAATACCTTCGGCGTTAAGTTCGCCGTTATACATGAATTGTATAGGAAAATAAATAAATAAAAAAAGTCAATCAAAATTTGGTCGTTAAGATAACTCGTTCGTTCTTCTGTGTACAAAGAAATTGTAGAGGGGTAAGTTTTTAGGTCGTTGCACTTGCTAGGTGGTGTTTTGTCGAATTGCCTTTGTCACGATAAGGGTAGCGAAGTGTGACGAGAGGTTTTCAACGAACGGTGAAGTGGTCAATACTACGCTTAGGCTTAATATCATTACAAATATTCATATAACATAATATTTCTGAGTAATGCTGTTTAAGTTTTGGAATGTAGAAGATTTTTGGGTTTGATGTATCAGATTGCTACTGTCATTTAGTTTAGATCTCTTAACACGTTCACTGCGGGCCCAATTTTGAAGAACTTTCAGCTGGTGCGGCTGAGGTCGAATCAGCCTCAAGCTGAACTTCCTAGTAGTGCGGTTGAGGCCTTTTCTGCCTCATGTTCATCAATATTTTTTTACAATATTGAGTCATTGCTTCGCAGACATAAAGAAAGATTGAAAGAAGAAATTGTCATACCTTATACGGTTGAGTGTAAACAGCCGCCGCACCAGAAAGAAAACACGAGTTTTACGCGCCGCACCAGTGCAAAGTCTACCACGAGGCTGAATCGACCTCAAGCCGCAGTGAACGTGTTAACAGTAGCTGACGAATCAGTTTAGCCCCAGTAAAGATGTTAGATAGCGAAGACAAATGCTTCATGAAGTGACTAGGCCAATGACCCTCGGAAAAGGATTATAGCTGCAACTCTGTCATCATAATTTCTGTAGTAAGAAGTCAACTGGTTCTCAAAAACCATCTCGTATCTTTTGACAACCTTAACAAGATCGTCTCTCCACCTTGTCATATGACATGCGTTAAGAATTTCTGTTCGTAGATATTCTGGAAGACCAAACATATTTAAGACAATTTACTATTATCGCAGTATAATATTGAAACGATTATGATATCCTTTTATATCTAATATCCCCGCAGTGCCTTTGGAGAAAGATCTAAGACCAATGTGTGTTAACAGTGATGACACAGCAATAAAACGTGGTCTCTCATTTCGAGACTCATAGGCAGCTCATCGTCATTCGATTGAGTAGATGAGGCCTAAGGATCTCATCATCCTTGATACAATTCTTCGTATCGGAATACATAAATATACATAAATAAATATACAAACGCCCATATTTAAATGATATATAAAAATGTTATTTGTTTCTATAATAAAAGCAATGTTTTAGTATATTACGCTGCTTATTTATTAATGAACCCAAAATATTAAAGCCGTCCTAGCGACAAAAAGGTTCTGATAATAAATCACATGTCTATTTATAGTCGATGAAAGCCTTGACTTTTGAGGAATCGATTCGAATTTAAGGGCTTTAATGCCGTGACGTATTGACCAGCCAAAAATATCTTCAGTAAAGTTTCTATTTAGCAACGATAAATATAAAGACTATTTTCAAAAAGATATGATATAAAATGAAATTAACAATATCAATGACGCCAGAATCCATAAATAATGTATTGCGTAAAAAGTGTTTTCAAAAATCATATTACCGTATATTAAAACTAATTATCGTTTACTATCTATCACTGCAGACTGTGTAGTACCAGAAGTTATTGGCCTGTCGCATTCCTATAGAGAAAATAAATCAATGAAACATATTTCAGATTGATCACTTTATATAGAATGATTAGCAATAGGTTCAAAAGCTTTTAAGCTTTTTACTGACAAACGCACATACCCTCCATTAAAGATTTTATATTTTATTTAGTTTTGTACTTAATAGGTAGATATAACATATAAAAGCTACAACACAGTAAAAGTACAATATTTATAATATTTGTACAAAAAAGTTTCATTGCAAAACCTATGTGTAATTGGCATCAGCGTTTACCACTGGAGATACACCTCCTCCATGGATTTAAAATGGGATCGACAGTAAGCGATGACGACCTTAACAAGATCCTCTATCCATCTCAACGTCCGACGCTGCGCTAGTTAGTCCGAGACTTCTACTTCAGAACTTTAGAGAGCCATCGGCATGCCTACTGCCCCTTGAAATAGTCATTTTCAATTCAGCCTATAGGCGGTCACTGTAAGGTATAGGCCTCTCCCAAAGATATCTATGTGGGATAATACCATAATCGCTAAGCTTTGCAGGTGAGTCAACGATAGCAGTGTGGACGCTGCTGAACTGGAAATTTGTTCGTGAACAGTGCCAATCCTTTATAATTAGTGCATAGTGCGAATTATAAAAATTTTATCCCGAGAATCGAACTCGTGACTTAGGCTCACACGAAATTGCCTAATTTTTAACTAGTCTTTCGAAGGATCAAAATATTTATAATGTTGTTTTTATTGCACCGTTAAAATATTGTACTCTGTAATAATTTTTCATACGACTACAAAGTAGACGGATTTTGCTAAAGGACGTAACAACACTTTACATTCGTATTTTCGTGAAGAAAAAACAAATTTTTAATTATAAAAAAGTGTTCACTCTTTTCAAAGAATATTTGTCTAAAAAGCGTGTTTTATTCAAACAAAAGGAACATAAACATTCGCTCGGAGCATCGAGTTTCAGAGAGGCGAAGTTTTGTGAGTTTCGCTCGGTTTTGTTGTTCCTTTTTAATTTGTGCTTTTTCCATTTGCTTTTTATATAGCAGTCAGTTGCGACTAATCTTGTGAACAGTTCTGGTTCCTAACTTTTAAATTAACGTACACTTTCCTTTTTGAGTTCCAATCGATTTCATTCGTTGGCTGGTAATTTCTGAATTTATTCCACTCCTAGGAGAGTTTAAAGTTTTTAAATATTTGATCCATAGAGTTCATTTATCGTCCATTTCGTAGCATGTTTTTTCTTTTCCAATGTGTCTTTTTCCTTTTAATTGGATTATTTAATAATAAATAAAACATAGAAGCTTGTACCGACCATGCTTGATTACGAGCGAAGTGCTCTACTACTCTGTCTAGAGCAGGGGTGAGCAACCTTTTTAATTATCGGGCCAATGTAAGTTCAAAATTATTTTTTTTTTAGTCTAGTTACTAATTTCCAGCTGGCATTTATAACTTCATTAAAATTCAGAAAATTGTATTATAATATATTATATTATATTATATTATATTATATTATATTATATTATATTATATTATATTATATTATATTATATTATATTATATTATATTATATTATATTATATTATATTATATTATATTATATTATATTATATTATATTATATTATATTATATTATATTATATTATATTATACTATAATACATGTACTCCAGTCTTTATCAATAAAACACTTAAAGGCCATCTGCATCTATCGACCTGTTTTTTTACGGAAAGTAATACAGATTTATGGATTTCTAATAGATCATCGCTGTTTCTAGAGATGATCATAAAAGCTATAAAAGTTTTGCAGACGTTAATATAAGCGATTCGATAATAATGCAATGATTCTTAGTGGTTGACTCTTTAACAATTATGTGAATTGGAACCTGTCCATATTTTTACGACCTTAAATATTAATATGTTTTCATATATCACATATAAAGATATATATTTATTTTGGACATGTTTCGTAACACATGTGTAAACTTACGTCGTTTACATATGTATCCTGCTAAGAGATATTCCAAAGAAGCATAAAAAATATATTTTATACAGAGTTATTGGTTACAGATTAAATAGCTATAAAGAGATGAATGTATAGTTCATTTACTGTAATTAACGAATGGTGCACACTATTTGAAATCGATGCTTTTGCAAATAATAAATAACGAATGTATAGTCAGAATATGCGTTATAATAACTTGGTTTAATAAATATTAAGATGAAATATTGTTTACAGTCTGTCCCTGCAGACTTTGTACCAACAGAAGTTATTAATCTGTAGCATTTCAATAAAAAATCAATTTATATAACCTATTTTAGAGTGAACACATTATACACAATAATTGGAAACGGTTGTAAAAGATTTTTGCCAACAAATGAATTTTACATTCCCCTTTTAAAGATTTTACACTTATAACCAATCAGTCTGTCTTATATAAAATTCTTCAATTTTCTTTAGAATTTCTCTTGGCAGCGTACATGTGTAAACGGCAGCAGTTGCCTACATAATGAAACCATTGAGAACATCATTATCAAACGATAATAGCCTCAATAACTTAAACAATAGAACGCCTTTTAGCTTGCAAGCGCCCGGGGGATCGTATGAAAAGGCTTGTGTTGCACAAAGGGCAGTAGACGGAAGGCGTGTTGTTTGCCGTTCGTTTCTCCTTGTCAATGTTCTTATGTTCTGCGTACCACAAGATTGTTTACATTTGCTTGCATTTTTTTAGTAAGCGATGCGCAGAGAGTTGAGGCGAAAAAACTAATCATTATGATTATTTTAGACGTCCACGTCTGGACATAGAACCTCCCTCATAGATTTCCAATATGACCTTTTGTGAGCGGCCTGCATTTAAGTCGTCGTGAAATTTTCGTTATCCGATTTTAGTTGAGGTCTCGATCAGCAACAAATTCACGATAGCTATTGGTTAGCTTTTGGAATTAATAATTATTTTATCAAATACACTATACCGCGTCATGGGAAAGTATCGAGTCCGAGGAAGAACGCGCATGAGCGCTGCCGCTACGGGCGTAGGTTACTGACGAAAAAGAACGGCCAATATTACTCCCGTCTTGTAGCACGGTAATCTAAGGAGGCAAACTCTATTGTATAATTTGTATTGACTGTTAAAGCCTTATTTATACGTTGAGAAAAAAAATTATAAAAAAAAAGATTTTCGATATGTACGCAATGACATTAATATCATTTTTATAGTATTAAAAAACTATTGTTTAGTTTCATTATGTATGTTTTGTTTCATTATAATAAATATTTTTAGTGTTGCGATGTTAAAAACAGGTTTTTTTGCTATACTTAGAGACTATAGTTTTATAGAAAATTTGCTATATTACCATTGTTTCTATTATTCTGTCAGCTATATCGGTAAAACTTAAACGGCCCCTCTAGAATCTTTCTTCTAAATATATATGTGATTTAATAAGTTGACGTTAACTTAAAAATTACGTTTTATCAATATGAATTTAACACAAAAATCTTTATTATCACAAATTTTCGCTGCGTAAAATATATTATAGTGTAAAAATAGTAATACAATTTAATTAAAGGTTAGTCAAACAATTATATGAACTATTTGCTTTGGTCGGTTTTTCCGCATGTACAAATATTTAAATCGATAGCCGCCAATCATTGAACACCGGCCATGCGCATTGCCACCCCAAATGACGTCACAAGGATGACGTTGTCAATCGATGCGACAATTGGGGTGACTTATCAATGCCAATATCATTTGCACCCTCGTGATATCGGTCGTTTAAAAGTTTTAGGGTACATTTTCTATGACAAAATGTTATAACATAATTTTGTACTTATACGAACTATTACAGAATATGTTAATATACGATGTTACTTAATTAAATATGGTTTAAAAAACATAATAGCAAAGTAAAAATAATTAATATATAAATTTGTTAAGAAATCTTTACTCATCTTTTGCATTCAAATTGTATCAATATTTATGTGTATTTATACACGGTGATTAGCTATAGGTATTATTAAAGAGGTGAATATATAAGATAATTTAATGGCAGTTAATATTTAGGACGCCCAACACAAAAATCATTAGTTTCAGAAATTATAAATGACGTCACAAAAATATAGCGGGAAAAAAAAGTTTTCGAAATTCAAATTGCATCTTATTCAAATTATTTATTTTCTGCAGACTGTATACTTTATACTGATATAAATTATAGTCCTTTTGCATATCAAGAAAAAATAATGTAACATGCTTCACAGTGATCACTTTATACAGGTCGATTGGAAATAGCTGCCAATGATTTTACGCTCTTTGCTGACAAATAACATTGACTCTACGCATTGACTCTGAAAAGGTTTTACAACAATCACACTTTATATGTTTTTACTATGACTTATATGTACTTTTCTTATTTGTTTGATGTTTCCTTATATGATGACAGATGGGTTTTTTTTTAAAACTGTCTTAGTAACTGATCTCAGTTTATATATCTTTCTTTTTGTTCATTTATATGTACTTGTATGGGTGTGTAAAAAAAGATACAGTAGATTTTTTTTAAATTATTCATTTCGTTATATTGATCAGTACTATTCTTCATTTAGAACTTTGTTTTAAGAAGTCTTCCGATTTTATTAAATAAGTAACGGATGAGAATAATTAATTATTAACGTTGAAATGTACGTTTAAAATGTACATGTAAATGTTCATTTTCATAATAGTCTTCGCCGACTCAACTATGTGACATTTGTAACGAATGTTGCTTTGCTACGACGCTACGAAAATGTCTTTCACCGGAAAAACATCACGTAGCCGTATATCTGTGTGTATCTTGTATCTGTGTGGTGAAGCTTGCCGGGTTCGCCCTAGAATGAAAGATTAGTAAATTTGGATAGCTGCCAGAAAAGGGTTCTCCCCCAAATCCTATATGGGATTATTTACACGATAAACCTAAAGTTGGTCGTTGGTTGGTTTTTTTTTATTGAACAATGGATAAATATATATAGGCACTTCCGGGAACTATAAGGTAACACATTTACAAATTTGTCAAAATAGCGACCAATCAAAAGGCATTTAAGAAGGTCCGGAGGGTTAGTAAAGGACTGCTTTTCTGAAGAAAGGTTTTCTAAAACTAAAATTTGAAATATGTATCATCAATAATATTTAAAATTATTGCGATCACTTTAACTAGGTATAATGTAAATGTGCAACTATTATATTACCTTTTTTATTATTAAAACAGCCCGCAAACGGTTTGTGAGGGCTATGTCTTGCAGTGGGCTTGAATCATCTGATAAAATAATGATGATCATAGCCCTTGATTTCTTATAACTTCGAAGGACAATTATCCGCGTAATTTTTATATTTACTGCAATGTGTAACTTAGTATCTGATGACAACATTTGGTTTTGTCACATAATAATATAAAAAATAGTATTTTAATGTAATATTCATTTAAATTGAATTGTATTACAGTAGTTCTGTTATTTATACAAATCTCCACCGAATTCACTGCGACCCTTACATAAATATTCACCCAACTAAGTTTACGAGTATAATGTACGAGGGGTGCACTCACTCTATACGAGGGGTGTGAAGTAATTATTTGCGTGCCCTGCACTGGCTCTTTGTGACTATGCATACTTCATAGCACTGTATCTGGCGCCTAAAAATATTTTTGCTAATAAATCAAATATTTTTTTTTATTAAAACGATAACTTAATTCAAAAATTCGTAATTACATAAGTTGAATTAAAATAAAACTTTTATTTATTGCTCAGTATATGTATTTTTTTTTACTAATTATTTATAATTTAATTATACCTTTACAAATCTGTTGATTTCCCATAGCTGGACGAAGGCTTTTTTCAGAGATATGATAAGTTCGTATGGAAGTGGCCTGCATCCAGTGTCTTACGATTTTAACAAGATTTATTTAAAACATTGTGTGTTTGCCGGTAGTCTCCACTTCTGAACTTTAAGATCTCAGCGGTCATCTGTTCTACATACTTAGTAGCTTTTCATCTGCCACTTCAACCTTTTAATTCGCTGGCCTATATCAGTTACTTCCGTTCATGGTTCTCCTCATTCTTGATTAGATTCTTGATTTCGTAGATAATTAACTCATCACAATTTTTGCTTTTCATAAAAATATTTAATCAAACTCTACGGAACGATTTTAAAAAAATCTTGTAACAAATACATATTGACTAGCACCAACGTAGTAGCGATTTCAAGTACAAAGAATCCATGGTTACGCCGAAAGATTTAGAGATACAATGATACTTGTACAAATATTATATAATTTTTAGGCTTCTAACATTACATTATGGAGTTACCTATAGTTTTGTAAAAGAGAATCCTGCAGAGTAATGCGATTGGTTCTCGTAGATTTATTTACAAAACTACTAATGTAGAAGTATTAACCAACTTTCAATAAATGTTGTGTTTGATAAATGTAATTTGAAAATAGGGTAATAATTCCGACAAAACTTCAGTATATTTAATATTATAATTAAATAACAAAGTCTCATAATAGTACTGATTACTCAGGTAATGAGATGTACCATCTTTTTTTACGAGTACACGTGTATTTTTGCGCACGATTTTTTAACACTATACAAATTCATTTAATTTCATAAAAAATTGTTTAAAAAAATAAATTGTAAAACGCAAATCGTAGGTAGACGACTTGTTCATTTATCGATCACGATGATGTGTAAGTTGTACTTGAAACTCCCTTTCGGCTAATGAGGACACCTCCATTGTTACACCGGAACCCTACAACGAGAGGACTGTTGAAAATCATCGAAAATGTTCTTATGTTTTGAACTTTTGTATGTAGGGGTGAACAATGACATCAAAACTGAATGTCCAATGACGGTATAAGTGCGACGAGTTGAAATTATTATCCCATTGCAACCATGTTACGTATCACTATGCAATATACCTTGAACCACTTTTCTCTGAGATATGATATCAATATAGAAAGGGTTACTGATAGCTGATTCGCAGCGTGAAGCGATGGAGTCAAAATGCAATAAATTTCATAATTAAATTAATATAACATATTTCACTGTGATCACTTTATATAGGATGTTTGAGAGTAAGTGTAAAAGCTTTGATGTAAAAGCCTTGAAAGGTTTCATACCTGTAACCCGTCATCCTGTACGAATAATAGAACAAAAGGTAAATTGTAATATAGATTTAAATTGCTAATATCTTGATAAATAGCTTGTAGAGATTTTATGTTTTGTTACCTTGTTTTTAAATTAATTTTAAATTATTTACCCAGCATTTAGTTAAATAATTATCATTTCAATTAATTTTTGTAATCAATACTTTAATTAAACCGGTTTCAGCTTCTTCTGCTTCTTCGTTCGTTTATTTTTATTGCTGGAGTTCCTTCCTGCAGAGCCTTGGTCAAGGAGTCGACGAGTTTCCTCTCTATATCATGCTTTTCTGAGTGTTATCACAGAGTTGGCCAATCGGGTTGGTGATCGCCCTCTATATTCATGTACATTTTCTATTAAAGCCAGCTTATCGAGACTCTCTGGCTGCCTTCGGGCTTGTCGAGATTAATGTTGTTTTATGATTAACATTGTGAACTACAATCAAACAACATAACCTTTCTTTAGGTATCGGAGAAGTAATCTTCACGATGGTCAAAAGATGGGCAGGGTATCTTCTGGGGTATTATCTACCTGAGACAAGAACAGGGTTATATAGGATTCCTATCTCTCAGTGGTCTTCTTCGGTATGTTTGGAGTGACTGCCAGATCTCATGTGAAACTCGTTGTTGCCCCCTCAGTTCTGTGCTAAGGCATATTTCGGGAGAAAGCTTTGTCTTCCCCGCGATCTTCGCTATACTGCAGGAATACAAGACCACTCGGCATTTCGACCCTTCTCTGGTTCGCATTGAGTGGGCGATGAAGGCCCCGTCTCTTACGATAGGTAGGGAATACCTTAGTCCTGTACTAGTGAACCCGGGCTAGGGGTTGCGAATAATATAACTTAGTCTATATCCTAACAAGTTATATATATAAGTAATTAAAAAATACAAATATACATCTGTGTATGCATATGCATGTATTTTACTCATAAATAAAAAAATGTTAATGTGTATGGGAAAAGAAAAGGTTGCGAAGCACTGCGTTAAAAGATTTAAAACTAGGCTGGCGTCATAGGCTCGTTGTCTAGTATCTAGGCCACGTGTCGATGGCTAAAGTCGAGCGTGACACGTATGCAGGATATAAATACCTAAAGTTCTTTCGTAGCTTGCATTTCATTGGCTTTTGTCGCGCGAATGTCTACTGCAGTACCAACATGCGGATTGCGGTCAAACTACCTGAGGACCTCTTTATTTAATCACGTAATATAATCAAATCGTATTTGCCCGTACTGACTGATTTATAAACTGTTTTATGTTCACTTGAATGTTTGAGTTTAAATGACACACATTTTTTAGATAGTTAAATTCTTTTCTGGCAGCCTTTGTTTGCTAATGAAATAACTTTGCTGTGCATAATTTGCATTAAATTAACTTGAAATTAAGAAGCTTGGAGTAATTAATTCTATCCATAATGTTTCATATTAAAGTAACTTAAGTGTAACTAGCTTATATATACATATATATTAAAAATATAATTATATATGTACACACATATATATATACTTATATATATATATACAAATATAAATATATATATATATACATATATATATAAATATATTTATGTTTGCTAGATGTAAATATCGCCAATAAACAACCAAACTTTTTTTTTATTTCGGAGAGAGAATCTTCGAGTTATTCAAGATACTCCGCTTATGGAGGGGGAAGGATTATGTGGGAATCCTACCTAATAAAACGCCCTCAGGATGTTGATCAATCGCTCCAGACTCGCTTAAGCTAGGTGTTAAACCTACAAAAAGGCCTGTTCGCCAATAAGCAACTAACCTAACTTAATCTTTGTTTTCGGTTCGCAAGCGGATGTTTAAGATAGCTTTGCCCTCTTGACTGAGGTATGTGGAGTTCTTACCCACTAAAACCCCGTTGATGGTATTTCTCTGGGAGCAAATCCTCTGAGTGTTCGAGAACCAAATCTATTTTCTCTAAACTTGTTTGATGTAATTATTTATCGAAATTAATTCAACGATCTTTCGTTTTCGCCCGGTTAACGTAAATGTTCCCAAAGTTAAGACTTCTTTTTATTGTATTGTTCACTTCTAGAATTTCTTATTTTAAGTTCGAGTTCTAATATTAACTTTTCTTTATTTATATGATCGGCTGGCTCAGTAAAGCAAGCAATAAAAAGGTACTATCATTGTAGTCTTTTGTATCGCGTGAATGCCATTTGACTTCTAACACCGTAAAATCATTTTGTTTCTTTATGTGTTTTCTTTTGCGAGCGGGAATAAACCATATTTTATATTGCATATAATAGGTCCAAGTCACAAAGGCAGTTGCGGCGACAGAGTAATTTCCGGCCTCTCGTATGTAGCACACGACATTTCAATACAGTTTACGTTAGTGTATTTTATATTAGCTAGACTAGCGCTCTTTATTAACAAAATTTAGTTCAATTTACATTTGTTTTGATCGAAAGCTAAAAATCTTATATGCCGTAAATAAATATGGCATAGTGTTTATTAAGCCAATGTGTATTGGCGGTGATGTCTTACGTATAATAAGTCATCGCGAAATAAATAGTAATACAATCAATTCGAGTCTCATTAGCAAGCTCATAGTCGCTCAACGAGCAATGGAAAAGGCTATCCTGAAGATTATTCTATGAATAATGATAGTAATTCTTTAATATAAAAGCAAATGACGGATGTCGATATGGAGCAGGGATGAGGAAGTGGTCACACGAAACGTAATCTTAAGTTTTTAAAAACTGGTGATTGTTAGGGCGTTGTTAAGATAGACCAAGATCGTGAACCAAATGATATGCAAAATCGTGAACTAAAAAAAAATCGTAAATAATGGACGTAAATGTAAAACAAAGGCACTGAGTTTAATGTCCGTGGAATCGGCCCATATGACGTAATCCGAACATTCGTTAACACGTAAATTAATAAAATAACTCGTCATCCAACTTCCTAAGGCTGTTTATTACTTAATTTGCTTTTATTAAATTTAATTAACATAATTAAAATTTATGCAGTTTTTAATTCTAAAACTTTTAAACTTTTAGATTTTTTATAACTAAACTCTAGTGATTTGAATAGATTGCATTTAATTTTAGAGACCTATTTCGTTTTATTTGGGAAAAAAAACACTAAAAGCTTCACTATTTAAGTACTAAAATTAGCTCGTTATTAAAATATTCCACATTTATAACTACTTAGAAAAGTTATATTTTTAGAATTTAAATGGCAAAATGAGAGATTCAGTGTATATCCGAGTTTCTACTGATTTTACGTACAAACATATGTCGAAACAACCTACCCTGAGTTTAATAATATGTAAGTGTTATATACAGATTATGGAAAAAAATTACAAGGGTCCAAGTGCCAATAAAAAGACAGGCCAAACTACCGATACTTCAGTAATTTGAATAATTTTTTTTAAATTTCGCTACGAGATCGAATAAGAAATGAGGAGATCCGTAGATGATAGAAAGTAGCAGAGAATAGACCAGTGATAGAGAGATAGGGCACAGAAGCCTTAGCGTCTGCTTGCGGTTAGGCCTTATGGTTCTGAAATAGAAACTACGTGCCAGCACAGCGTGGCACCCAAAATGTGAACTCCAATAACTAACGCAAATATTTGATTATTCTATCTTTGGTTTTATACTTTAGTGGTATAATAAATAAATAGATAAATAAATTACCTTTTAAAATTTACCAAAAAAATATATTATTATATTTAATCAAAGCCAACAATATCAAGATCGTACGTTTTATACATAATTTCTATGAAACTTGAAATTTTAGTAAAGTTTTATGAATACAATGTTTCTCGAATTTGTTTCAACCTTCTAGAATACATCCCCTGTCTTCAGGTTTTACTCTCAGTTCACTATTAGACCTTGTGTTTCAAGCACCTCTTACCAACTGTGTCATGGAAATTCAATAGCTTCTTGAAATATGATGAGATATCTTTACAAAGAGTCTGACGATTTTGTAGGAGGGCCAACAAAAAGTATATTCAATTTATTTATATATTTTTTTAATTTAATATTTACATTATGCTGTATTTCAAAATTTGAGTAGCACAATAATATTGTAGGCAAGCGACAACATAGCTTTTTTTCAGAAAATAAATAAATTAAAATGCGAATCAATTACAGTGAGTTGTATGCGCCAAGAGAAAAATTCCAGAAAAATCCAATTTTACAGTATATTTTCCAATATAAAATTAAGAGAGCTTCTTATTAACATTTTTTTATGTAAATTACTTTCTATTTTATCATTTTTAACGTGTCCTGATCTGTGAAGAAGAACTCACATAAAACTCTGTTTTTTTTGTTTGTCGTCGATCTACTACACACATCTTTTTATCTTCTCATTTCCTGCCGATAGACGTCTACTTCTTATATAGGCCTCCCCACAGATCGCTACAATGACTACTCGCGCTGCCTGTATTCAACGACTTACCGCGACCTGGATTACTTAGTCGGTTCATCCAATGGGGTGCCAACTCACGCCATGTCTTCCAGCTGATAGTCGCAACTTGGTAACCCAATGGCTCCAACGGCGGTCGGTTGTGTGATAGATATGACCAGCCACTACTAATACATACGAATATATATTATATATATCTCTCGATTCGAACTCGTAGCTAAACTCCGAGCATTGTTCTCTGGGTGAACTTGTGCCTTCTTGTAATGTCCACAGTAAGCGACCACGTATCGGATCCGTAAGTCTTCACCGAACCGAACACATATCTATATAACTCTGATATGTGGTAAACAGAGAACAATGCCAAGAAATAGTACGAAACTAGTAGTGCTGTTTTAAATACCATTGTAATTTGTAAAAACTTGGTAGAGTTGTATCGTCTGTTTTAAGTTTACCAGAGAAAATGTAATTATTTACAAGATTTTATTTAAAAAAAGACTGCATGATTTACTTATACAGCTCATTGTACATTTAAAGTGAATAAACCAATTTAAAATAGAACCAATACAACAACATCAGAAAAGTAATTTATGTTATATTACATCGCAATTTCTTACAGACTTTGATATGAATTGGAAAAAAATTGAAATCTAATAAGGTCATGTCGACAAATACAAAAAAAGAATTTTCACAAACTTAATCAACGCTTTCTATACTACCATCGTGAGTAGAATTTCATAAAGTCAGCTCTTACGTAATATCTACTTCGAGAAAGGAACATTTCATCCAAATATCAAGTTACTAAAGATAAGAGCTAAAATATAAAATTCATTTATTCAACATTGGACCTTTTAATACAACTGTTATTGATGATCAAAATTTTTTAAACTTTTTTATTTTTGACTCTACTTTGGAAGGTTTTGTTGTTGTAGAGAAGGTGGAGGAATAAACTCAAAAATTTATACACATACACTTTATTAGATATAGCCTATATAAAATCAAAATAACCATCGAAGTCATTGCCAGGGATTTTAGTTATTTAAATATTCGCTTATTGAACAATAAGTCTATTTTAGGTAGGTAGTCCAATAATGTTTTATACTTATTTTATGGAGACTAGAGAATAGGAATGTAAAAAGTTTATAAAATAATCTGAATTTATACCTTGTCCTTTTGTTTTCTATTGCAATTACTTTCACAAAGGCGTAGGCGACGTAGAGCTAAGCAATTCCAAGGCACACAACCTATTCGGTAGCTACGGCGTAGACGGTATGTAATTTATCGCGCTCGTGCCGCAGACAGTACTTGGGTCATAAAGCCTACGCTCAAGTTGGAACGGGCTTACGTAAGCTCTGTCTACAGCTTAGGCACGCTCGATTTGATCGTTCAAATAAATGTCTGTCGTTACTGACTTGTGGTAATGGGATTTTAAGATTATGGTTATTTAAAATAACGGCTGTTACTAATCTTTTTTATCTTTGCTTGTAAAAAGGACAACGATAAAGATATATTACAATCGTTTATTTAAACTTTTTATACACTGGTCTTAACTTTTTATACTTTAAGGCCGTAAAAAGAAATCGAATGAAGGCCGCTTCTAACAGCTCCTATTGTATTTCCTAAAGTAGTGGTGTATGTCCTGGTGTAGGCATCCTGCGTCTTGAATATTGAATAAAAAAATTATTGACATTTGTACATTTTATCGATCTTTACAAGCATTATACACGTATAAAAACACACAATCAACTATAATTATTACGTTTTCATATAAACAGTATCACGCCATTATTAATTAACCATTTTGGCCTTGTATTTTTACCTCTACCGATGCAGCAGTATATAAAAGGATTCTCTAAAGTGTGGTTACATTTTTATTTATTTTTTTCAATTCTTTATAGATTGATTCTTAACTAATTATTGTTTTTTAAATATACTATTCAAATACTATTAATTATACTATTCTGTTGACTTATTCTCTACTTTCTTATATATAAAAATATATTTAAAAATCGGTTTATGGTATAATGCGAGTACATGAATTTTAAAATTAATATTTCCGAAGAAAAAGCCAGTTACGAACATATTTTTTAAACAAAAATGCATTCAAGAAGTAAACAATGTGATTTATTGAAACAAAAAATTAATTAAGGTTAATATGCGTGTCTTTAATACAGTTGCTATAACTGTGAAGTGTACCAAAGAGTCAGTTCTTTTAGACTTTAAACGCAGATAGTTAAGTTACCAAAACGTCGATTATAATTAAAAAAATTACATAAAATCTAATAAAATGAGACAAAAACTTTAAAATACATGGATCAATTTTATTTCTACGCTTAAAACAAGCAAGAATAAATGAAAAACATTTACAATACGGAATTAAAACATCGTTCTTAGATTTTACGACCAAAGTTAAGGCAACGATGTCATAAGAAAAATTCGTAAAACAGTTAAAGAAAAATGTTATATTAATTGCTAAAGAAGAATTATGTTTAAGTTAAAACAACTTTGTGTTAATATAAGTATTGTTTTTACAGGCGGACGCCAGCACCGCGTTCCTGCGGGCTGCGCGCGCCGGCCAGATCGAGAAGATTATCAGCCTCCTGGAACAAGGAGTCGACATCAACGTTAGCAATGCTGTAAGTTGGTTAAATATTTATTCTTGTCTATATATTTATATATATGTGTGTGTGCGTATGTGCGTGAAATATTAGTGTATATATAGATAACATTAGCTGTCACTATTGCGAGTGGAATTTCATTAAATCGTTTTAACCTCTACTTAATAAAAAGAATATTCTAACCAATCAAGTCTCTGGGTCTTATGGTTTCAGAGATATCATGATGAGTCAGTATATAGGTGATAAAATAGGTATATAGGTAACAGTTTAAAACAGCTTAATAAAAGTATGCCAAACATGAGATTAAAATTCGTTTAATAAAGATATTTGTACACAAAATAATTATAAAGTAATGCTACCCCGAAAAGTCTTGAACATTATAATATTGACGATTTTATTGGAAACGAGGATCCCCCCTGTTCAAGCCCAGAATTAAATATTTAAAAAGAAATTTTAAAACTTGGTAGGTTTTAAAGGCTAAAATTTGTGCTAGACCTGATGAAAATCTGAAGAGCTTGAAACCATGCTTAAAACCACCTTGAGAAAAGCAGTTACTGAAATAGATTTGGATATAATATTTTTATTTAATTCGTACAGTTAAGTAGAGACAGTTATTTTGAAAAAAAATTGACTTTGGAATCTTACGGTTATATTAATTCTAGTAACATAAATGTATTTCAAAAAACCATGTCTTCGTTTTATACGTTATTGTACTTGAGATAGTATTTAAAAACCGAGTATGTATTATACATCTATTTCCACCATCAATCTACTCATGACCACTTGCAATGTTTTTTCTTATTCACCAAAGGCATCTAATTGTTGTCTGGTAGAAATCGCCATTTGCGATAAGGCCGCCCATTGCACTTCATTTTTTACCTTTTTCATCTGATTTCCTTTTAAAATCTTTTGACGTACAAAAAAGTGTAAATTAACGAATAAGTTTTCTTTAAATAAATCGAATTTAGAAACAAAATGGTTGTATAAAATACGAAATATTTTAGACATATTTAAATACCATACCAGAACCTCTTAATATCACTCAATATCAACAATTTTAGTTTGCCAGTAGGCTTATAAAGTACTGTTTAAACAGTATTTAATTCAACCAACTGATTTCAGTTTACCCTGAAGCAAATTCAGTGACAATCTTACATATCGATGCTAAACGTTGTCATATTATGACCATCAATTTTTCCAGTCATAGGACGCGTTTCAGGCAAAAGCCTCTCCCATACTTTTCCAGTGAGACTGGAAATTCCAACGACCTTAACATAGTCGGCCCACCTTGTGGGTGAACATTACACTTACGGGTCCATATTCTCCAGAAACTTAAGGCCCCAGAAGACATCTGTCTTGCTTGACAACTTGCCAGCCCGCTGGGCTATCTCAGTTACTTGTCAACTGAAAAAAATATATAGGCATATTTTTAGTAATACATGTTCTTTTTATTATACATAACAAGAATGTAATTCTATGAATGGAGTTTTAATATATCCTGTTGGCAATTGAACTGTAATAAAGAATGCTACAATTTCCTTCTTCTTACAAAGTAATATCCGTTTTTCTTGATGGAATATTCTCTTTGCTACATAAAAACGTAGAATGGAAATGAGGTTGAACATATTTCTCTGAAGTCGATAAGCCAGTCCATAGCGTTGTAGGAAGAGGAGTCTGGTACAGTGCTTGGGACGACGACTCTTGGTTCAATGATAGGTCATTATGATACATTGACGATCACCTTCAACGACCAGACAGCTCTCGCTGCCTAAACAAACTTGAATTGATACAATTAATACTGCTAGAAACCAGTTCCAGAAATGAGCTTTTCTTTGTTCTTTGCAGAATTCTATATTCTTAGTAGATTATAAAAAGATTTTTATGAATAAATGACATGTATATTTATAAACATTTGTATACACACACACTCACACACACACTCACACGCGTGCGCATACTTACACACATTTATGTGTCAGTATGTGTGTATATATATACAAATGTTATATATATATATACATTATATAATACATAATATTAACAAACATGTATTATCACTACGTTATTTATTATTTCTGTAAACATTGATTTTTGAATAGAGCGCATCACACATTAATTGACGTCAAATGAGCTATATATACGTTCACCCCTTTATACTATTTTACACCTGTAGCCGCAGAAATTTTTGTGCAACGAAATGTAGAACAAACAACCTTTGTAGTATCGTCAAAGTAATTTCAAGTTTTCGAACGAGATTGTTTGAAGAGAATGTTCGAGAAATTTAATACGTATCCAACTTTAGGCCTTTGCGGCAGACCCGTAAGTACTTGGGGTATTGCGTGAAGGTCTACAGGGAGCCATATAAAGCGAAACGTGCAAAGCTCCCCTCTCTCCCCGAGTCCCCGACATAAAGAAAATGTGTTTGTTTAGTAGTCACCGTAGTCGTTGGGTTTAGTACTGTACTTGTTTACTGAAAATGTTCACTTGTCGGTGATGTATATTTATTTTTGTAGGGGTGGAATGTATGAGAATGTGTGAGTTGGGTAGTGATGTGACGGACATGGTTTTATAGTCCGCATTTTATGGGTGATAGATTTCTTTTTAAAACCGTCTATGAAGCAATGAATTTTAAAACATTTTCATGTTTTTTAAAGCTGTCATAGCTGATTCTGACTTCTTATTTATGTGTATATATATATATATATATATATATATATATATATATGAGAAGTTCTTACAGTTTACGTTGAGAGACACGTAAATTATATATAGTTTATAATACGGCGAAAAAAAGAAAATATTGTATTTAGGAATATAAATACTTTGCGAAATCCTTTGTATTATATGGTATATTTACGTGTTTATATAATTAAAACATTACATTAAACGAACGCCAATAAAATTGTTTTGTATTATTAATAAAAAATCTATTACAATATCTGTTTTATTTGACATTTACAATAGGCAAAATTGTTAATGTCAAAAAAAAAACAACCTCAGTCGTCGTCATTAAGAAGCTAACCAGGTTATGTAATAAGGTAATTATAAAAAATTTATGTTATAGTTCAATTTGACTAAATAGTAATGACAGAAATCGAGTACGATTATGTTAATCATAAAACTTGTGGAACATCACTAGGGTGAGCGTGTTTTTTTTCTTCCTCAAGAACAAGGGTTTTTGTGAAGAGTACTTGTGGTGTCGTGTGAAAGTGCACGTTATCTCTCACGGTTTTCCTCCTACATATGAACATCACAAAAAGAAAACCATAAAAGTTTACTTCCTGTGATCTCTACATTGCGTGTTTCTGTGGAAAAAATTTAATAATATATCAATAAAAGCAGCAATAAATCGTAAGTTAATTATTCCGCCAGTTCCATAGGTACTCACAACAAAAATAATTATTGTTTAAAAAAAGAATGATTAAAACTCGCTTTGGTTATATTTTACGTCATATATTTCTTTTTTGTAGTGTACATTTCATACTATGCACAACTATAGCAAAATTACTAATCAAATACATATTTCACGCAATCAATATAAACAAACACTCTCAAAATACCTTATACTCTGTTGCATTTTAATCTTTCTTTTAAATTTACTATCGTAATTCGTTTAATTGATAATAATGTGTCAAAGTACGCGTTCTTTTTTTGGCGTTTTGTATCTATAGATGCTCACATTCAGTTATTTGTGTAAAGCCAGTCATGAAGTTGATGAAGAATAATTAAGTATATTATGAAGGAATTCGAATTTTTAAAAAAGCTTTTTCTTACTACACCACTTAGGTCTTTTATAATTTCTGTAACCATTGATTTTTTGTTAGGGTAGGCCATTACTGAACTTTTTGCACTTGTATCCTCCCTTTGTGAGTATATTGTACTCGAACTAAAATGAACGCGCCAGAATTGCTTAGGAAATACACTTAGTGTAAAAACAAAACAAAAATTTGGGAAAATTTAAAAACATAGCTTAATGTTAATTGACAGCAAAGGGCATACAGGTGACTGTATGCCCTTTGCTGTATGCCCTTTTGAACTTTAAAGTTTTAACACCTGTAATGAATGACTCTGTATAATGCGTATAAAAAGCATAAGCGAGTGTAAATATTATTAATTAATTTATATTCTATTATATACATGTAATAAATCATTCTTGATGCTATTTTTTATGTTACTACTGTCGTGTTTTTAATAATTTTAATAATAATAATAATGATGGAATATGTAGGAAAAACGCTTTAATACAATTTAACCTAAAAAGCAGAGATTGTTTATTTTATTTAATAAAACTAACGTTATCTGTAGCAAATGAGGGACAGCATGTATGTAATAACTTATAAAGCTGTTGTTTTTATGGCTACATTTTACGTGAAAATATACCATTTTGTAAAGCAAGGTAAAAAGAACTATAAACTTTTCGCAGTAAAGCACATTTTAGCTCGGAGTCTATAACGTTTTAGGTTTATACTGTAAATTATTGCTTACCACGCGACAACAGTCACGACATTGTACTGCAGTTATATCTGCATTCGCGTATTAACGTTTTTGTTTCCAAAATCAAAAGAATGATTACATTTATTGTTTTCATGTTTTGGTTTATTTTAAAAAAATATTGTCTGTTTTTTCGAACATTGTTACATAGGGTTATTTCAAAAAAAGAATTTAATGGAAAAAAATACAATGAAGAACCTTGGTTTCTAAATCTGTCCAGTCTACTGTAATATTAATAATAATTTAAAATTAAAAAATAATGTTTCGTAACGACGTGTAGTCCGAAATAATGGTCTCACGAAATATATTATATTATATTAAATATTTAAATTATATATTAAATATTTAAAACTGTCTTTTACTAAAGAATCCTTTTTTGGTACGAGTGGAGGCAAATATAATAAAGTTCCACAAGCTATTTTAGACCTCCCATTTTGTAGTTTTAAATCTGAAGATATAGGTATATTATTAAATGAATGTTATCACAGCATTTTAAATTTATAAGTTGATCGAAATGTGCGCCTGTATATGTTTGAGTCCATTAAATGATCGATTTTATAATTTGTTCGTCAAACATTGTAAAATTTTATTCAAAAACAGCAACCGTTGAGAAACTTAAATACAATCTCAGGCCGGTTCCTCTTAGCAGATCAGCATTTCGAATCATTTTTGACGATTTAAAAATTGATTGTAATCGCCTGCTTCGATAAAAACATTTTTAATTTGGAAGATTTTTGTAATTTCGTACGTTTTAAAACGCCTTAATAGAATTGACGTCAAGCTGTTTCCATGCCATGTTATTTTTTCTATTCTAAGTGTAATAGCAAAAGGAAGTCTTGGTAAAGAGATTTGATTTCACTTGATAAGACCAACAGTTAGATAAACGACCATATAGTATTTTTACATCTAATATATCTACAACCAGTGGTTTTTCGAAGTTACTTGGTTGTCTGCGGGCATTGCGACCAAAATAACTTAAGAATCATTGGTTACGTATTGTGGTGATTTCAGTCTGATCATGAGCTTGTTGAGAGTTGAATAATTGATAGGCGATTTACTGCCCGTGATATGCGATTTTCTTTCCATCACTACATGTTTATGAATACTGTAATAATAAAATAAACATTGATAAAACTATAACTATGATTTCTTTTAATTCCTCCGTAAAACAATTCTCGTATCAACAACGGTGATTGATTAAATAGCTGGTAAGTTAAACGATTCTAAATGTAAAAATATCATCTTTCATATAAATGACGAAGATAGATGTGACGAAACGAAAAGTGTAACTATATGCTATTAGATACGGTTTACCTACAATTGTGGAGTTTTAACACCGGGGTTAACAGTAACACTGTTAAATAATTATTCGATAAGTGAGATAATTTAATATCCCAAAGTTTCATATTAAGTCATCACGTAACATTTTTGGACGAGAATTTAGTGCGTATATTGAAAGATACGGTTAGCGTGACAAAGGTCTTTCAACGCTGTAAGACGGTGGCAGAATTATGTTTTCATAATTGACTTTTAAGTTCATACACGCACTCCTGTCAAAGATATACAGGGTGATTGGTTATAGTTGTAAAACTTTTAAAGGATTGAATGTATAGCTATTTTTTTACGTCCAAAAACAAAATTCAAATGGTGTCAGAAATAATAAATATTGTAAAGAAAATACTGTAAGAAAGAATGCTTTCTAATTTCGGGTTACTACATATTTAAATTGTTTTTTGTTTTATATACTTGGTACTGCCAAGAGTTGTCGGTCTGTGATTTTTGTTTTATCTTTTAGTTGTCAAATAAAGAGGTTACAAAATAAATAATTACAAGTTACCGTTGAAGAAGCAGTACCAAAAATTCGTATCTTAAGTCGAAAGCAACACATATATTAATTAAAAAAAGATAAATAGCAAAAATAGAAAATAAATTTTTATGACATTTAAAATACAAAATTATTAATAAGCGAAGATTCGAGCTGTTGCTTGACAAGCTGACGATATCATCACGATCATTGGATTTTATCATTTATTATATTTATATAAATAGTGTAAGCAGATATTTAAATATATATATTGAGAAATATTTATGTAAAACTATATTAAGTAGTAGCCATTATTTATGTAAGATGTTTTTATGCGTGTGTGATTATACTTTTTTATTTTATTTTTCGTCTTTTATGATATTAATTTGTTTCACCTCGTTTGTTTATTAATTATCTCTGCACCGCCCAAGCGGTTAACTGGTAGAGAATGCCTTCGGCATTGAGTTAGCCATCATACATAAAATTTATAATTTTTAAAAAATTAAGTACTATAAATATAATCTTTTGGCACAAAGCAAAAAAAAAAACACATTTTGGACCCTCACTGCTGCCGGAACTTGCAGGTTTGAAGCGACAGGGGGCTGAGGGTGCCTAACCAAAGAACTATCTTAAAATAGCAGAGCTCGAGCGATCCCGGGGGTGCCTTGGCTCGGCCGCTTTATTACATTGCTTCGAGCAGTGGACCTCTTCTTGTACTGTCACTCGTCGATATAAGTAGTAGTAAAACAAACATTACTACATTTATGTCCCGATAGTTTTCATAATGAACTTACTTCATAATTCGAGATTAACATTTTCGTTTAAAAATAGTACTAAAGAATGAATTTTGTTCACAGAACGGCCTCAATGCAATTCACCTAGCTTCCAAAGACGGCCACGTAGAAGTAGTTCGTGAGTTGTTGCAACGCGGCGCCGCAATCGACGCTGCAACCAAGAAGGGCAACACTGCACTGCACATCGCTTCTCTTGCAGGACAGGAGGCGGTTGTAAAGCTGTTAGTGCAGAATGGAGCTCAGGTAGAAGCTTAGACCAGAAAAAATCTTTTTTATAAGATACCCTGTATACTATAAATATTTGTCTAGAATTTTTAGGATTTCATATATCTAAATTCGTGTATTACCTGTTTTCGATTATTGTTTCTTTTAATTACACAATTATAAATCAATTCCCTGTAAGGCGTAAGCCCTAAGCAGGGAAGTTATTTTAACTTTTACGCCAGATTTTATCCTGAATGCGTTTAAGAAGTGTGTAAATATTACAGTTAAAAACTTGTGGAACTCGGACAGCTCATATCATGCAATATAAAATTTGCTTTTTAATTTAAAATTCGGGAGCTCTGTATTCAAAAATGCTTCAAAATAAACTGTACCATAAGATTTTTATATTAAATATAATATAGTAATATAGCGTACAAAATGTTGATTTCGATCTATTAGTTTTATTGCTCTACAAATAAAAATGGATTTGTTCAAAATCATGGTTTTCTACTTTCTACTACTTTTACTTTCAACATGTTATTATTCATATTTTAATTTTTAATTAAAGTTTTAGGGCTTTCGGGTAATATAAACTTAGGGGATAAATCTTTGCCTCCTTGTGTTTTTTGAAGTTGGAATAGTAACTAATTTTGGTGATTTTTACGCATTGGTTAAAAAAACAAGTGAGGTACTTGAGTGGTAATAATTTTTTGGTTTTGAGTAAATGATGTCTTCTTGTCGGTATTATTTCATAAATTCCAAGAACATTAAAAATTTATTAAAACACCAGAAACACAAGGTATTACGTTTATAAAACAGCTACATAAATCGGACGAACTTAACGATCCATCAATTTAATGCGCAAAGCAAATTGCTTCCGAGAATAAAAATGGCGTCAAATCATTATTCATATCGACCGCCAATCGTCGTGCTGTTGACCTCTCTTTCAAAGTCTGCTAATGTACACTGTTACAAATATCTTTATAAAATAGAATAGTAACAATAACTCGCATATATTCTAAAATATAAAATGTTTGTCTATAATATTAAATATTTTATTTAAGAACCATCTACAAACGCAGCGCGTAAAATTAAAATAAACGTTTTTCGATAAGATGTTCTGTCTTGGACACGTTTAATTTTCACGTCTTCGTTAAAAATGCTTGCACTTTTTATTATTAAGATACTTTTAAAGAAATTGAAAAGGGCATTCGAATTTATTGAATGCGAACGTCAAAATACAGTATTTTTTTTAAGTTGCTGTGATTTTTAGTGTAATACACTTAATATAACACATTTATATATTAGATGATAAATCAAACCAGATTTTATTATTAAAAAATAAGTAAATACCGAACAGTATAGTAAACGGCATTTGATTTTGCCCATCGGGCAGAAAATTAATACTTATGATAAAGAGTGGGAAGATTCGGTTTTATAAAGCATTGTCTTTATGTAACACTCAAATACGATTATGACAATAAAAGATTCAAGTAGTCGATGAAAGAAATTTTTGACGTGCCAACTCAAGCGCCGTGTACTATATTGGTTTGACTGGTACGGAATGCCTATACGGCATTAAGTCCGCCATTAACAATGTATAAAAGGAGTAATTAAATAAATAAAAATAATGATTATTACACTATTATTAGATTATTATTATATAATTATTAATTGATAGAGAATCAAAGTCAACATGTGTGTGTTGGTTGATTCGTTCTGGTTATCATATTTCTGAAAACTTATCGCCTTCCATTGCGAAACATTTTAAGCAATTGTTGCATTTCAGGTCAACATTCAATCTCAAAATGGTTTCACACCGCTGTACATGGCCGCCCAGGAGAACCATGACGGTGTTGTTAAATTTTTACTCGCAAATGGCGCCAACCAGAGTCTCGCAACCGAGGTGAATATTTTTTATTAAAATTATTTTAATATTTATTTATATATATATATGGATATGGATATTTAACCGGATAGCTGTGAGAAACCCGTGCACGTATTTTGTATGGATTTGGAATGTGGTATGTATGTATAGAGAAACTAATTAGATTGTGACTTTAACCCAAACACAATGGTGGCGACTAACTTACTTATGGTGTACGAATACTCATAACCTCGCTCTCCTATGTGATAAACAACCTTTACAAAATGTTAGCAAATACAAATACAGAAGATCATAGTCTCAAAATTAAACGCCGTAAACAACAAGCCTGGAACGCTTTCTTTAGGCTTAGGTCACTGTGTCTGTGTAATAAAAAGCTGAAATTACGTTACGTTTTTTTTCCTTTTTTCCTGTACGGCATCGAAAGCAAACGACATGAGAAAGCAAAGGAGATCCCGGAGAGATAAAAAAATAGAAGTAGCATTAGAAAACGAATATCCTGGCTGGCAACTTGCGCCAGAGGTTTAGAAAGAGCACCCGTTCAATTTTCAGAGCCGCGGTGTTAAAAATTAAGATTGCCTCAATGTTCATCGAACTTCGTAAGAAGATGGCTCTTTAAAAAGAGAAGTTGAAACACTCTCTAGAATGAATATTTAGCACTAGCGTATATATAACTTTTACTGTACTTTCAGTTAAAGCCGCAAAGAATGTTTATATTACATATTAAAATATTTACCTCCTAATAACATTTTTCTGAATAATTGTCTATTCTAATAAAAACTAGCTGTCTTGATATTATACTGCCAAAACTTGTAAGCCACGGTATTCCAATAGGAAAAATACATGAATGCTGCATTTTAGAAAGTGATCACTTTATTTTTAATTAAAATTTCGACGAGTCATAGAGAAGGTAGGGTAGGAAGGGTCAGGATTTCTCTAAGAGATCGAATCATCCGTAGACAAACGAAAATAACCGGCATAGCCCAACGGATTGGCAGTGGATAGGCCACATAATATACAAAACAACAAGATGGCAGGTCTTTCATTGACAAGGAGACCTTGAAAAAGTTGCTTAAAGCAGGTCTTTTCCAGTCTTATCGGAAATTCTAGATGTCCTAACGCCGCAATGATGATGATAATGTTGATAGTCTTGATCTGTCAAAGTAACAAACACGTGTTTATCAGGACGGATTCACACCCCTGGCAGTGGCAATGCAGCAGGGTCACGAGAAGGTTGTCGCTGTGCTTTTGGAAGCCGACACACGCGGCAGAGTCCGTTTACCTGCCCTGCACATTGCTGCAAAGAAGGATGACGTCAAAGCTGCTAATCTACTACTAGAGGTATTCTATTCTTGCAAATTAAAAATGGTCTTTTTATTACCCACTAAATGCTGTAGTCTGATACCGATAGTATTTTTATTATAGAAAATTCCTAAAAGTAGCGCTTTATAATGAGTTTGTTATGTATCGATGTGAAAAGGAAACGATTAACAACCATAAAGCAGAGGTTTTAGTAAGAAGAATATTGTATACCCATTTGCGACATTATAAAGTTTAGTGTTAAGAAATAATATTAATTTGCGTCTTTGAGATTGTCACCTCGAATTATTGTCATGGCAATTTAACTGTAATGATTTTGTGTAATGTAAATATTTTATAAATAGTAGTAGCTTATTTTTATAAAAGTATTAACTTTGTACACTGTTTTAAACGTCCCGAATTATACGTTACATATCGAACAACATTCCTTGGTTTAGTTAGTAACAACATGCTTTTGACGGCACGGAGCGGATGCGTTTCCTTTTCGTTTCGTTGACGGTTTGTTTAACCTGGGATTTGTCGAAATTTTGGACTGGTTTTTATTTAACATGTTATTTGAATTGATATATGATGTGAAAATATAACCATAGTTATAACAAAAAAAACTAATGACGTAGATTATAGCATGGAAATAATGACAGAAAAAAATTATAAATGAAAGAATCCCAAAAACTGATGATGAATCATATTGCTAAATTTTTGGATTACATAAAAGACGCATCTTTTCATTCATATTTTCTTTATAGTTGACGCCTACTATAATCATTTCTACCTTTTACTTGCTTACCGCTTGAAAGAGCGCGATAATAATGCTATCTGGCACATATGATACTTAGGAAATATTTTATATGATAGGATGTGTTAACTTGCTTTCTTTTGCTCTTTTATATAAGATCTCAACTACATAAAACGTTGTATTAAATTCACAATAACGGAAATTGTGGAATAAAAAGGTTTCGAACGAAATAAATATTGTTCTAAAATTTATGTTATACTTTATGATTAGAATGAACACAACCCCGACGTGACCTCGAAGTCCGGCTTCACGCCGCTACATATAGCCGCCCACTACGGCAACGAGGCAGTGGCCCGGCTACTGCTGGCTAAAGGAGCAGACGTCAACTGCGCTGCGAAGCACAACATATGCCCACTGCACGTCGCCGCGAAATGGGGTCAGTTATATTTTTATATACCTTACTAATATCATATATCAGCTATATAGGGTACTTCATCAGATTCAGCCTTGCATACTCTTGCGGAATACCCAGCTTGGTAGTCGGAGCGTCGGATCTTGGTAAATGAGACCGGATAAAAGCTTTACGTGCCAGTGATGACACATGGATCATCGGTGTGAAGGATCATAGCCACATTCTGTAAGACTGTTATAGTTCAAAAGGAGGCAGCTGAACGGAATCGTCAAATAACAGTTCCCGTTTAGAGACGATGTCCCCAGCGCAGAGAAAATGGCGTTCTTTACCACAAACGAGGCATTCGTCGTTGCGGTTGTTAAGGGTCGGTTAAAAGGCTTAAATTCCCGCTAGGACTCTGAAGCGGACAATGAATTGACGTAGTCCCGAACCATACTGAAATCAGCATGGATAAAACAATCATACTTCCAAACGAGCTATCTACCTATTTAAAAAAGAATAACTTTTGAAAGATTGTGTGACATTTCGAATGGAGTTACTGGATCCCTTTGCCAATGCAGAAAACTATCACTAAGGAGTTTTAATAATAAATTATCATATCATATAACCATGTTCTCGGTGTAGAGCACAGGAGTATCTTGTGCAGTTTTAAGATTTTTTTTCTCTAACAAAAGGTATTTTAATGGTTAGGCTAGGCAGTTAGGATACACTGTGTGGTAGGGTCCCAGCGTGTTCTACATAAGGACCTGAGGGTTCCGGAAGTGTTTGTGGAACATCCACTGAAGGATTTTACTGGATAGGAATTCTGCATTACACTTTCTTTTAAATTACATTGTCAGAAGGTACGTATATTGCGCAGAAAAGTTTTCCCCTAAACGTAAAATAAGAAATTATAAAAATAGACGTCGTAAACAAATTCGTAATAAATTTTGTATAACATATCATCTCTATCATATAGACATTCCGAAGTACCCAACTTTATTTGTTCTTTCTAAAACCAAAGCGAGCGTGCATATATATTCCCACTGGTAAAATAAAAGTAAAAATGTATGCAAGCATTTCAGTTGCCTGTTACTATTTTTATGTAGAATTGACGATGGAAAATTGAAGCTTACAGGAACATTATTTAATACACGTCCAGTAGTGATTGTAATAAAAATGTTTCAAAAGATTATAAGATTCTAAACTTCGGAAAAGACAGTTTACAGACTCAAAACCTATATGTTATCTGAATTAAAATATAATATAGTTTACCGTATATGTACATTGCCCATTATATATTCAAAATTGCTTTAGTTATAATTAAAAGTATATTACTAAGTATTTATAATAAACTTCATATAATTTTCTACCACGTAAATATAAAAAAAATTAAGTTTGTTATACATTTCTCTAGACTTCATAAAATGCATTTACATCTTCAACCTAGAACCTTTTTGTGTTTACTGTGTACGGTATTGAAATACATTTTCGTCTCTAAATATATGATGTCATAAATTTAATATTTGTATTAAATAAAAACTCGTAAAAAATCTTATTGAAGTTTAACTGGGAGACTTTGAATCCAGAGTAAACAGACATCATCTAGGCAAGGATGTAGCATCGTAGATTTCATCATCGCTTGACGTCAGTCGAGGCAGAAGTAAATTTCTTTGCCTATAACCATTAAAAAAATTTAATGGTAGTAAAGCTTGAAAACTAATTGATTTAAACATATTATTAAGGATATTTGTGAAAGCGACCATTAATAAAAATCTGGCTGTGTTTGTTGTGGTCTATTTATAGATCAGGGCGCGTTTGGAGTCCTCGTAGCTGTATCTCAAATTGAAAGATGTCGTGCTAGGAGAGCTTTATGTGATTCTAGTTTCTCTCAAATAGGGGTTTTCATGATGTACGCAAGAGATTGCTCTAAATGATCCTAAATCGATAACTTGAATCAAGAAATAATAATATGAATTTAAAATAACATGATTTCGTTTTTTCAGCCTATAGACGCCTATGGTATGGCATAGGCCTGCCCCAAAAATGTCTATGGGAGATATACCCTAATCGCCACTCTTGGCAGGCGGGTTGATAATCGGAGTGTGGTATTAAGGCGTGCAAAGGACGCTACTGCCCATCTTTTTGAAACTTGTTTATGTATAACAGTAGCAATCTTATATAATTAACGCACAAAGTTTGAATTATGTAAGGTTATATCCCGGGAAACAAACCCGCGATCTAGGATCGCAAGTCTTGGTACCTTATCGCTGGGCTATCAATCATATAATTTACATATTTATTTTACGTCAAAGTTTAAAAATAATACAAGCTCAAACAACATCTATAGTTTCTCTTTACTTTTCTGTTTGCAACATATTCTACTTTGACGTAAGACGTGACTGTACGTAATATAGGCTACGGACTACCAACCTACTTATGCCTCATTTGTTCTAACCCTTTGTTCAGCTTTACGTCGTCCTAGAATAGAGTTGTACTAGTTTTTATATCACCGTTCTGACGTGAGTTTTATTCATGTCAAATATGCATGATTGATTGAACGTACCTATTTAAATTAAGTTTAATTTTACGAACACAAAAATACGTACTTAAGATCGTTAGGAAATGATCACTAAATCATTTTATTTTTTTTAAGTTAATGTATAACTGGTGGTGACATCTGAGACGTGGTCACTTACAGAGGACCTCATGAGAAGACGCAAGGTGGCTCAAAGAGCAATGGAGAGCGCTATGCTTAAACAGGGCGTATATAGAGGCCAATTGTTGCTGTAAATGTTTCTATGTTGATAATAATTTGTAGAAATGAATAAATAAATGAATAGGCCATTTCCTCACGATATTGTTATCCGTATCAAAGTAGTTATATTACAGTTCGAGTAATTTTGCTGCCTATCTGTAATTGAATCTATGACCTACGACCTGTCTGACGTCATAAAACTATATACCACAAAATGTATTATATTACGCAATTGTATAAGATTGGGATTGACTTTAGTGGACTGTATTTAATTAGAAGGCCTTAGTCCAGAGAATGACTTTATTTATTAAGAATTAATTTTACAAGGAAGGGAAAACACGTGTGCTCGGTGGCGGTAGGTAGCAGAGAGAGCACAGATAAAAACATATTTTACCGATTCGCCAAACCATAGATAAAATCTTAACTAAAACATTTTTTGTTGGTGCTATTGCCAACAGCAATGTTGGTGGAAAATGTAATAAACTAAACAACTTTTTAAAACCAGGCAAAGAAAACATGGTGGCTCTACTTTGCGATAATGGCGCGAACGTAGAAGCACGCACTAGGGATGGACTGACGCCGCTGCATTGCGCCGCTCGGTCCGGACACGAACGCGTGGTCGAGACTCTCCTCGACAGAGGTGCGCCCATCACTAGCAAGAGCAAGGTGAGTTGGTAAAAATTTACTTACAGGTTCTTTTACCGTTAAAAATATTAATAATTTCAGTCGCAGAACGTCCTCTGCTAGACATTTGCCACCCCTATGGATTTTCAATAACACCGGTTGGAAGTGGTCTACAGGCAGTTTCTTCCGATAGCTTTAATAAGTTTGTCTATCCATGTTGTAGGTGAAAATCTTTAATACTCTTGTCAATTCGATATGTAAAGTCGGTTCCTTTCGTTGTTCTTCGGATCTCGTCTTTTCTGCTTCGATTTCCTAAGGAAATCCCGAGAGAAATCTCCTAGAGAGATCCAGGTTCCATTGAGCTACTGTGAACTTATTAATGGGGCTCGATGTTTAGTAACTATAAATTTATAACATAAATCCTAAATATAAATTAAGGCAAAACAAAAAAAAATAATAATTTGTAAACACACAATAATAATAAAACTCAACATAGTTGCTATTAATGGTATTCCTCTGGTATGTAAGTGCTGAAACTGAACACAAAAAAAGTGATTTATACAAATTAATTTAAATGTAAGCAAAGATCGCAAGCCTCACAAAGTTTGAATTATTCAAAACTAGAACAAAGCGGTAATACAACCTAAAGGCGCAAAGTTTAACTTCCTTTCTAGTCTTTGCGATTCTGTCGTCATTCTTCTTTATATTTCAACGTTAGTTGTTTCATTTAAACATTTTGATGCAAATTTTAAAAATAGAACAAAGAAATTGCACGATCTGTTTATACCGTCTCCTCTTTATATTTCCTGAAGTTACACCGCACAACGGTTATCTCTTTGTTTAAGATATTTCTCGCAAACTAAATTATAATTTAAAAAAAAAAATACTGAAAATAGTTTTAAGCTTTTGATTGCGATACAATGGCCACATTCAACGAAAACCACGTGGTAAAAACTGCCTCCCAGAATTCACAAAAGGGAGAGGGCGTCCAAAAGCTACGTGGTGGTCTAATATCTGAAAGGAACTGGAAACCCTTCAACTTGATGCAGAGACAACCCAGGATAGAGTGGCCTGGCGCAAATTGATAAGGAGACCCGACCCCAAATAAAGGGAAAAGGGAAGGGAGAAGAAGAGTTTTAAGCTTTCATCTTCATGTGATCCGATAGACGTCTACTGCAAGGTGTTACTCCATAATCACCACGTTGGCCGGTTTTGCACTACCTATATCCAGCGACTTCCTGCAACCTTGAATATGTCGTCTGTTCTACCTACGCAGCGTCTACCGGCTCGTAGTGGCTACTCGAGAATCTTTCGACTCCAATTACCATCAGCTGCCCGTGCGATGTGCTCTAACTACTGCCACTTCAAACAGACAAGCACTTCTTCGAGCTAGTTCTATTTACAAGCTATAACTTCTCCATATTCCTTACTTATGCTTTCTTACTTACACCCTTACTTGCATTTCGTTGACACATACCATTAGACAAATCTACAATCTTCCAAATTTTAATTTATTACATTATCTTCTTCCAAATCAAAATTGCTTTACTATCCGAAAGGTACCATTTTGGAATAAACTCATTGAAATTAAAGAGTCAGCAAACCGTAGTGTTTTTAAAAAGTAGGTTTAAATCCCATTGAAGGAAGAATTGGCGTAACTTTGTTTTACTTAAGTGTATTTTATAATACATGTGTATGCAATTATATCGTCTTTTTTAAGTATGCGTTCCTTTGTAACAAACATTGGTAAAAACAAGTATTATTATTTTTTTGTATATTTCATGCTATCACTATATAATAATTGGTTAAATGCTAGGGAATGGCTAAAAGGCATTAATTCCGCCACTGAACAAAGCGTTAATACGCAATTAAATTTAATAATTATTTAAATAAGAAACAAGGCATATCGTATCACCTCTTAGCATCAATTGTAATACAATCCAGCAATTCTTAGCTTTGGTAATAAACAAGATTTAACTATAGGAAAGCACTATGCAATAACGAAACATTAAAATTATCAGAACGGGCTAGCTCCGCTGCACATGGCGGCTCAAGGTGATCATGCAGAGGCAGCCAGGGTGCTGTTGTCACGACGTGCGCCTGTTGATGACGTCACTGTGGACTACCTCACAGCTCTACACGTGGCCGCCCATTGCGGTCATGCCAAAGTAGCAAAGTTGCTCTTAGACAGGTTAGTGAAAAAAAAGAAAAGAACCTTAAGGAAGCTCATTTTCGCGTATTTTTTTAAATGAGTTCTGGTTTTTGCCCATCATACTCCTTCCATATGCGAAGTTCTATGTGACAGAAATGACAAATAAACATGAAGGTTTCTGTTTGTGATTTATTTTTGTTTCAGTGATATATGTACTTTAAAGGCCATGATCTTATTTAAGCTGACTTATTTCATCATCATCATCACGTCAGCCGATAAGCACACACTGCAAAGCTAAGGTCTCCTCCAAAGATCGCCACTATGACCGGTTTTGGGCTATTCGAATAGAGCGATTTTCCGCTACCTTAACTTTGTCGTTGGTTCAAGTTACTTAGTGACTTTGGTTCTTCTGCGTTGCGTCTCGCTCCGCTGTTCTCTGGAAGACTTTAAGCCTTCTTATAAGGCCCATTGCAAACAATCAAATGCAGACCTCGCTGCAGCATTAAGAATGATATTTTTTTATTCTTACTCCTTATTTTAATGTTTAACAAATTAATAAAAAAAAAAACAGACGCAACGGATGAAGTACAGGCATAGTTTTACGAAAATTAGAATGAGATCAATTAAATTTTTCAATATTCATAAACAAAACGAATCAGAAAAAAAAACAACGCAAAAATAATTGAATAACTAATTTCGATGCAAAATTAATAATGTGTTTTAATTTTAAATAAATTTGAATTTGGAAATCTAAAACCAACTGACGGTAAAATTTTAGAAATATTTTTGGCTATTTTTTATAATTCTTATAATTTTTTGAGATAGTTGTTAGTATTGAGAGTAATTTCAATGGTAACGTTTTATTCATTTATTCTTTAAATATTAGAAATGCTGACGCCAACGCGAGGGCACTGAATGGATTCACTCCCTTGCATATTGCTTGTAAGAAGAATAGAATCAAAGTCGTGGAACTTCTTCTCAAATACGGTGCAAGTAAGTTTATTCCTAATTATATTAACAGGCTTAAAATTCAATATTTATTGAAAACTGAGCCGGTATATGAAATCGATACCACATATTACTTATCTTAATAATTTGAATGTATTTTTATACCAATAAGTAAAGAAAAATGTTAACAGTGTACAATATTTTACATAGATGAACTGCTGCGATTTAAATGACAAAAAATAACAAATCTTGTTTCTATAATCTTGTTAAATAATATTATAAACTAGTATGTACTTTAATTTTTATAAACCAGTCTACATATGTTTTTTATCTATAATTCTAGGTTTTCTCTTTAGTAAGTTCACTTCCGAAAAGGTGGTGCTGACGACCCGCGTAGCAGTTTAAATAAGACCTTGCAATGCAGTAGCGTGCATCTTTACTAATTAGACACTATCTAAATAATACTCTCCTCTCTAACAAAACAAAACTCTCCCTATCTAAACAAATCATATGTTATCTTACCAATGCTGCTTTAAAATCCCTTTGCAAAAAGAAAGTTTACGTTCGTTCTTGACAAGCCTAAATCCAGCAACGATGAATTATAAGAGAGATTTCATTGTTATACTCCTCGCCTCTACTTCGACCGCATAAAAATTTACTAATTAATTCCCAATTAATTTATTAATTAGGTCGTGGTACATGTTTACCTCAGTTGTGTTGGTTTTAAATATACTCTTGTTTAACAAACGTGTTTTTAACATAGGTATTCAAGCGACTACAGAGTCAGGCCTGACTCCTCTTCATGTGGCGGCATTTATGGGTTGCATGAACATCGTGATATATCTACTGCAGCATGAGGCCAACCCTGACGTACCGACAGTTCGTGGGGAGACGCCTCTTCATTTGGCCGCAAGAGCTAATCAGGTATACGCATTTTTTGAGGATAACCTTTTTTTCCCTGTTAATAATATATCCAAATTTCAATCACACTTCTTATGTTTTTCTGACTATATCCTATATTGATTAAAAATTGCTTAAATGATATAAGAACAGTAATAATTAACAACAAAAGAGCTGCCCACTGCACAAATCTCATCACTGCCATAATAGAAACGTATTATCATCATAATTTCAACTATTCGACGTCCACGATTGGACGAAAGTTTTCCTCCTGGATTTACAATAAGATGTTTTCGATGCTTCAATCTTCATATTCCGACGAGCTTAACAGGATTACCGTCCATTCTGCCAGTGGACGACCGGCCCTTGTTGGTGGTTTCTACTCTAGAATCCTAAGGCGTCAACAGCTATCTGCTCTACGTGCTATGTGGCCTGTCCACTGCCACTTCCGCCACTTGTACCATATATTAAAAAACTGATAAATTAAAACTATAATCTATATATTATAAGATTTCTACCTATGTACTGATTCATTCACTCTAGACCTATAAGGTTTAAAAACTAAAAATTTGGTAGAAATAACTTTTTGCCAAGTAATAGTCAGTTAAGGGTTAGTTATGTCTTTCATTAAGTTCGCAAGCTAGAGGGACATCTAGTATAAAATATAATTGACATTAATAGCAAAGTGACATGGATCTTTTGTACCATATTAGACGGACATTATCCGCATCCTGCTTCGCAACGGCGCGGCGGTGGAAGCGAAGGCACGCGAGCGACAGACGCCGTTGCACATTGCTTCACGTCTGGGCAACGTGGACATTGCGGTGCTGCTACTGCAGCACGGTGCCGACGTACGAGCTCTAACCGCCGACCATTACAACGCACTGCACATCGCCGCCAAGCAACATAACCACGACGTTAGTAAAGATTTTTCAACAATAACTGTGTCAATCAAATGAAAATTACATTATAGAATTTATATAAAAATTAAATTTTTAATATATAGGAAAGAACATAACTTGGCTAAGATTACAATCTTAAATATTTTAGTTGTATAAATAGGAATTACATAACATTTATTCAGAGAAAAAAAGACAAATATTACTTAAATAACTAATGTCCCGAACGTTATGGTATATGTTTTGAACGTATCCCACTCAGGATCATTATTAACAGGCAAGCCTTAAATAATTACTTGAAAATCTAAGTTATACGTACTGCCATATATATGTATCAATACAAAATAAATAAAATAAAGAAAGGTACCATGATTATAATAATAATTAATTAGAAATAATAATAATGACATTAAAAACTTTCATGGTAAAAGAGAAATTAAATATATTCGCAATGCTTGCTTCCTAAGTCGAGTCTTTAAGCAAGAATTTCAATAAATATTGAGACAATAGTAGGTCCATTCCTTCAATGGTGTATCTATTGGTTCAAATGGCTTTGTGTCTATATCTTCAGTGAATTCCTCTTTGCATCGTATTCCTCGCTACTAAGGATCGTAGCCAAAGTTTGTCGCGCATTATCTTACGTAATCTATGCCAGTCTTCGGTGGTATATATTACTTCGGCTACTTAGGTATCGAACGTTGTACATGATCGAAACAGCGCACAGGATTAAAGCCTCATGGCGACCGCCTATCCACTTTTCCGGCGGACCAAAGTTTTTTCCGAGATGTTATCGCTTATCTGGCTACATGATCTAAAAACTCAAAAATCTCTTTTTGTCTAAATAGGAGAAAAACGATTGAACACTTTGACTTCCTACTACGTAAACCGACAATTATTATAGAAAAAATAATTTAACACTTGGTTTTGATTTGAATTATATTTTATAAATATAATAATAATCATCATTAAAATATTTCTATTATAGGTGGCCGCAGCTCTAATTGAACATAATGCACCGCTGACAGCGACCACAAAGAAAGGCTTTACCGCTTTGCACCTGGCTGCAAAGTATGGAAATTTGAAGGTAAACAACATTTATGTTATATTATTAGCTTTTTTAAGTTCTTACTAATGGAACAACAGTTTAGTTGGCAAAAAAAAATGACGTAATATTTACGCACACCCAGCCTAGAAAATAGATTTTTACTTCAACTGTTTTGATAATTAGGTAGTCGTCAACTAGATGGCGTCATATGAAGGCAACTTCGTTTAATAAAAAAAGATGAAATTCGGACTAGGCTAGACAGAATTGATCAATATGATCATCATTATCATAGCCGTAAGACGTCTACTCGACATAGGCCTCCCTCACAGATTTTCAAGAGGACAAGAAGAGAATATCAAGCAGCCTACATCAAACTCTTCCGACAATCTTTATGCTGTTAGTCTACCTAATATGCTTGCTTAACATAGCTAATATCTTACTTCGACACGGCAGGTTGCCAACTTACTGTTGGCTCACGGCGCATCTCCAGAACAGGCGGGTAAGAACGGCATGACTCCACTCCACGTGGCAGCTCAATATGACCAACAGGCGGTCGCCACCACACTCTTGGAAAAGGGGGCTGATGCTAAGGTCAGTGGTTATCGTCATCTCGCTCTATGCGTCCAATGTTTGCAATGTTGAACACAAGAATAAACTTTAGTCCGTTAACAATAACACTGTTTTTAAGCTGCTTAATGTTTTAACAACTCTGAAACGTGGATGATAAACGACAGAGAATGGAAACGCTTCCATGACTTACTCGTAAATGTAGCGCTGAAAGAAAACGTGGCGGATATCGTAAACATAGTATCGCAGTTCTTTTTTATTCTCCCGAAGGTAAAGGTCAGGCATCGTTTTTCGTCAATGGTTTATCTCATTTTCAGTCGAGACGATTGTCATGGAAAAATCGGCCTCGATCCGGTGCTTCATGTAATATAACTCCTTATGCTCTAGCTTAGTTAGTACAGAATAGTAAGTTAAACAAACACCCCGTGTGTACCGTCACAACCAAACCAGAGAAGTTGTATATTTCAACGAATGAACAGGGGCTATTCGCGAAAAAAATTGTAATTACGAGTATATGCATGTATGCAACATGGTTCAGTTTATATATTGAACATCCATCTGTCCGAATTTAAAAATAGTAAACTATTATAATTTAACGTAATTTATGTTATTGTTATTAAACTAAGAATACAATTTATTAGAAAAAAATATTTAAGCTCCTAAATTATTAAAATTAAAAATGATGTGAACGCATTTCTTGTGAGTTATTAAATAATGTACAAAATATTTTTTTCTTTAATTTTCAGTCGTTGGTTTGAAAATGATGGGATAAAACTTATATTTATTTCATATATAAATTAAATACTCTCAACTATGTTTATTTTTACTTTATAGCTTTTTTAATGTTTATGTCCATTTTTTATGATGATTTATAAATGTAAAATGAATATATATTTATGATACCAACAATGTAACTATGTATTACTATTTTAAATTTGTGAAAATGTTTAAACGGCCTTTTTATGTTTATGTTCTATTATTATTTTTAAACCTACCTATTAGTTTTCCAAAAAGTATAAATAAACATTCCTTAATTGAATATAATATTTTTGAATTTTATATGCAAGTTTTTGTTTACCCCATTTAAAACCACGGCGTTATGTTTGATGCAGGCGGTCGCTAAGAACGGCCACACGCCTCTGCATATCGCAGCCCGCAAGAACCAGATGGAGACAGCCGCCACTCTGCTGGAATACGGTGCACTTACCAACGCGGAGTCCAAGGCGGGATTCACTCCCCTACATCTTGCCGCACAACAGGCATGTACCTTTGTACATTCTTACATGTTCGTTCGTTTCAGTTTTAACACGTCCACTGAAAAACATAAACCTGGCTTTTTAAAATTTCCAGATTAAAAGCAATCTGAATCCAGGGTCTTCAAACTATCATAACAAAGTCTATCTTGTTGTGTGTGGACGTTTCTATGTATAGGCCTCTCCTATAAATTTGATATCAGACCAGAGGGAAGCGACCTGCGTCAAGCGTCTTTAAACAATCTTAACAAAGTCATTTGTCTACCTTATTAGTGAACGTTGTACGTTGCGTTTGCCTCTACAACAGAATCTTAAGACCGCAGCAGTCATCTGTGCTGTTTCTGGTGTGGCCTTCTCAACGCTCATTCAATTTGATAACGCTTGCGTACTTGCGTTCGGATCTGCTCATTCTTCGACCACGTTGAAAAATCTCAATGTCTCTTCATAACTTGTTGAACGACTGTGAATTTGCTAATGTTGTTCGAAGTGAAAGAACACGTTTTAATATCATAAGTCATCATTCTTAACACAATTTATTCGTATTGTAAGGTCGAGTTAATTTCAATAGTTATTCCATTCTCAGGGTCACGCGGAAATGTGCTCATTACTGCTCGAACATGGCGCCGAAGTAGACCATCAGGCCAAGAACGGCCTAGCAGCTATACATCTTGCAGCTCAGGAAGACAGAGTGCCTGTCGCTCAGTTGCTCGTCAAGAACGGAGGACAGGTTAGATTTTGAACCTTATGTTATCACAATAAAGTTTATTATCGATTTAGAGAAAGACCATTGACCTTTGGTATAAGACCATTCTCCTAGAACAATAATGCTTGAAATACTGTCATTTTTTGTACTATTTCTAGGTGGATATTTGTACCAAAGGCGGTTACACACCTCTTCATATCGCAAGTCACTACGGACAGGCCAATATGGTTCGCTATCTACTTGAGAATGATGCCTCTGTTAAAGCTCAAACAAATCATGGGTACGTGATTTTACAATTATATTTCTTCTTATATAGCTTTATGAAATATTATCCATAAATAATTTATATATAGAGTTAATATTAGTATCGTTTTAAAGACAATATATAATTTATTGTCTGCATATTTTGAAGCTAGATAGACGAAGTAACTTAATTAACTTTATAGTTCCTTCCAGCTTATTCTACACTGATCTCTCATGAACGTTAGAGAAAATCGTTGAACATGCGTATTGTCTGTCTTATAAATCATTTTACTTAAAATATAGTGACTCTCTGTGACTTTATTCAAATTCAAACTATGACATCCTTTATTGAATAAATTTCTTCGACGATATACTTATACTATAGATATAGTACATACGTGAACTTAATAGTGCTTTCAAATATATATACACGGTCTATTAACGACCAAAAAGATTAATATACTTTATTACTTTGCCCATTATTATACTTACCCAGAATTGTTTTTGGGTGCACAGATACACGGCATTACATCACGCAGCACAACAGGGCCATATCAACATTGTCAATATACTTCTAGAACACAAGGCCGATCCAAATGCAACCACAGTCGTAAGTACATACGCACCTAACAGTATATACGAGGTTTTTTAATAAGATATTTTTTCCAACAGATAATAAGCAAGGAACTTATAACACAGACACTTGAAGCAAAAGACTTGCCTTTATGTAAAACTTTCACTGAAATTTTTGATTTGTATCAATGTCTGTTTTACATCCTTTTGCTTAATTTATAGACTGCAGTTTCCATTAAAATAAATTTTTTAATGATTCTATTTTATATTTAGGTAGATTCCGCACTAAGTGGATTGACGATATAGTTAAGGTGGCGGAAAGTTTCTGGATATCGGTAACTCAATACCGGTCATTGTAGTAGTCTTTATATGGCGATCTATATCTTGCAGTGACAAAATAATAATAGTATACTTTTTTATGATTTTCAAAATGACGTTACAATTGTGAAACTTCTTATGTCTATGTCTTCTTAAATATTTAATGGAATCAGGCGTTACCTTGCGGAAGTCCATCCTAAGTAAGAAAAGGACCAATATTTACTCTGTGTTTGGCAGTAATCGGTGTAACATAACTCCTAAAAATGTCCCTTGGAGGGGTGAAACACGTGTTGAGTGGTTTAACGGTGGCAGTTATGTAATTCGCATTGTTTGCCGCATACGCATTTATCAGCGGGCTGACGGGCGGTGCACTTTGTTGCACGTCTACCACTGCATGTGCGGAAGTGGCTAAATATTGGTCCTTTTCTTACTTCTTATGTTCTTATCAACACCACAATAAACCTATAACAAGAGAAATGATATACCTACAGAACGGACAAACACCTCTTGATATTGCGTCCAAGTTGGGCTACGTGACAGTGATGGAGACGCTTAAAGAGGTGTCTGATCCCTCCGTGTCGGCAGCTTCACAGGAGAAGTACAAGGTGGTCGCGCCGGAAACAATGCTAGAAACTTTTATGTCCGATTCCGAGGAAGAAGGAGGTCAGTAATAATGTATAACTAGGTGCAGTGTTCAGATTACTTTGATAATCTATCGAAAAAGGCTTTTCATGTTTATAATGATGAAAATAATGACGATAATATCATATAATTAACCTTTATTGATTCCCAACTTTTTTTGTGCCATGCACCAAACTTAATCTTTCTAAAATTCTTTTGTTCCCTGTGTAAAATTCATAACTATTTAAGAATTAACTTTAGACATTAAATACTACAGACATTAAATACTTTAGACATAAAACACTTGTAATTTCTTTTCCACCTTGGGTCGACTGGTAAAGAATACCTGTAAGACCAGTTAAATCCGTAATTACACAAAATGTAACAAGATAAAATGAATAAATTAATAATTACTCACCTAAAATATAACAGTTATCGTCGTTTCACCCCATAGACGCCCATTACAAACTATAAGCTTCCCCTAAAAAATTTTTAAGGATGTACCATAATTGCCATGCTTGGCAGATGGATTAGCGATCACAGTGTGGTAGTGTGGTACTAGTAGAGAACGCAACTGCCCATCCTCTGAAAACTTGTTTGTGAACAATAGCAATTCTATATAATTAATGTGAAATAAATATGGAGATTGTATCTCGGGAATCAAACATACGACTTACGATTGCAAGTCGTCGTCTTTACCGCTGGGGCTACCACTGCTCCATAATAGTTACAGTGTAATCAAATACACGAAAAATTTCGTATTCAAACTACATTTCTCTTTCGATTTTTTGTGACAAGTTTGCACGTTATAGATAGGTACAGTATAAAGTTTAACATCAGTGTTTTTCCTGCTATTTATTAAAATATATGTCCACGTTAACTTTATAGGGGAGGACACTATTCTCAACGACCAGCCGTACCGTTATCTGACAGCCGACGATATGAAATCTCTTGGAGACGACTCTTTGCCCATTGACGTCACCAAGGATGAACGCACCGAATCTGCAATGAGCCACAAGAATATTATGGAGATATCTGCTGGTGGGTTTACATCCTATCTCATCACATATATATTTATTTTTTAAATGTTCATTTCCCAACGTTTACTTTTTCCAAGGCCCCCTTAACTTACTTTCTCACGAGTATAAAGTATTGTAATTTTCATACAATAAGTTAATCCTGTTATAGTGTAAAGGAATTTTTAGTCTTGATACAACTTGATTATCATTTCCCCTAGTTATAGTGTGTCTTTTTAAATGTGTACAACTTAGATCAGGTTGTAATTCTTCTGTTAAGGATGTATTTGGAACCTACGTAGCTTTTAACTAATGGATTACTTAATAAGAGTTACTAATAACTAATTGTTTTCGTAAATCGTAAATTAGAAACCCGTGTCCATATTGACCAGATGAATTAAATATATCTTTTGACGTACAAAATATTTGCTTACAAAATATTTGACATACAATCTATTTGCTTTAAAGTGAAAATAGTGATAATTTTGACAAAATGATCAATTTTATTATTAACTAAATTAAGTGATTTGTTTTTTTTTAAAACGAAATAAAAAAAACAAAGATTTTATAATTTTGCATACCAAGGGTCTCATTTGTGGACGTGAAACGTACTTTGACAATGACGCCTATGCTGAGAAATTAAAACTTTACTGTTATAAAAATTGTGATTTGTTTTGGAGATGCACATATTCTGCTATGAACGTCCTATGACTGAAATTAAGACGATGATGCTGATTATATTCACAATATTTATCGTAAAATGAAGTTCGAAACGGCTTGTTATTTCACAGATGAGATTGAAAATAAAGAGAACTTAAGCAAAATGACACTTATTTAAAAAAAATGAAAGGGTACAGAAAGGTTAGGAATTATTAAGGTTACGAATAGGAGTCAGGAGTCGGCCTAAAAGAAAGTGTAATGTAGAAAAGTTGTCTGTCATGAAGTAACGCTTTTTCTCTTCGAAAGGATCTGTGAATGGAATCCCATACCAGCCGCAACAGGAAGTGGTGGTAAAGAGTGTCAGCCGGTATAGCACCGCACAAGCACCGAAGGGATACTGCTACAACGTGGATCCCACACAGCCCAAGTCAGTAGCCAAATTATTTATTAATTTTAGGATCGTTAAAATAATATTTAAATTAGTAAATATTAAAACAAAATTTATTTTATAATCGTTTTAATATAAACATTGGCAACGTCATGCATGTACAGAATACAAAAATAATAAAATAAAACTAATATTATTTTCATAATAAGCATAAACAAAAATTTTTATGTTTAAACTATCGTAACAATTTTTTTATAAGCTATTAGCTGTCCATCGCCCGGGGCGTGTGACGCGCAGTGCACTTTTTAATAGCTTAATTTCATAAAATCAATTACTAGTAATTTTTAATGTTCAAAAATGTCTAACCTGCTAAGTTGACAAGGTATAAGTTAAAGTTAAGTTTGAAAGTATAGCTTTTTTAAAGGTCCTCCTCAAGTACTCTTGCAGGAAGATATTCGTAAAAACCGTTTTTAGCTGACCACTACTTGGTAAAAAAAATCTACTCAATATTTTATATAATTCTTTAAGCCTTATGATTTTAAAGATATCATGATGTGTAAGTACATAGATGGTAATCTGTTATGTAATCTAAGTGTATAGGGATCATAGTTTTAATTCTTTTTTAACAACAGTATTGTTATTAGCTTTGTCATGCCATATCATGTCATGCCAGGTGAGTATAGAACAAATTGGTGGATATTTTTAGATCGGTATTTATTTAACAGTTTAATTTAAAAAAAAAAACATTCAAAATTATTTAATAAAACAGTGATAGTCACATTTATTATATATAGATGGGGTTTAATGCAACGTATAAAAATAAACTGATTTTGTAACCAACCGTTATCATAAAAAGTTAAATAAATCTTTTATGGCACAAAGTATACGTGTATACAATAAAATTACAAAAACTATTTTAGATTTGCCACTAAATAAATTGAAAAAAACATATAATTGAAAAAAGTACATTATTCTATCAAAGAATATTTTACTGATGTTAATGAGTGGAATTAAATGTTATTAATGCTCACTCAGGAAGCTAATTATTGTCATGGAATTATTGTAAAACTATAGTTGTAAAGAGCAACTATTTTGAGTTTCTGGCTTGCTCTTCTCAGCAGGACTACCTTTCGAGCGGGTGGTAGCTTTCACTAGGACTGATAACACCTATATTTTTTGTTGATTGCCGATTCGAAATTGATTGTAACAGCCCATTTGTATAAAGAATGTTTTGATACTAATAATTTTATTACGAGTACTTTGAAATTAATCTACTATAAACATGCAATATTTTGATGTAAAACATCTTTTATTAAATATTTATTGTGCATATCTTTAAATTATATAAAAATGTAAAATAATTCTCGTCATATTATTTCAGAAAGCTATTTTATACTAATTGACATAAATCGTGCGCATGCTATCTGGATTATGTCATAACACAGGAAGAAGCTTCAGTGGAAGAAGTAAGTCAATGTATATTTTTTACATTCAGCATAATTTCTGAGTTTACATAATATTACTATATATAAAACATTGATTAAGTTTCATTCATAGTTAAGCCACATTTGTATCCAACAAGGTATCTACCCATGAGAATTCAAGTTATATTGCCTGTTTCTGTTGATCACCAGTGCTAAAGCCAAATTTATTCTATACAGACCTAAGAGATGCTACAACATATTCTTGCAATATTAGCGTATATCACTTCATTTTTCATGGCGGCTAGAGAAAAGTCGCATTTTCAGGATAGATATTGTTATTAGAATACTTTTAGCAGATCTCGGGATTTCGCTTATTGTAATTAAAAATTCATTCTCCTATTAACAAAATCAATTATTCTCTTCTGTAAACAACTCATTTCTTGACAGCATAATTTCTAAATCTTCGGCAAGACATTTGCAATATCTCTGTTCTGTCCAAAAAGCCCAAACAGTAACATTATTTAATTATAATCCAAAAATAATTTGAAAAGTATTAAACAAAATTATCAATTTTTCGGTAATTCTTCTATCGTTTCTTCGTTTGTGAACCTACAAAAAGTACAGCGGTTTCGGTAGCACTAAAGTGCGTGTTTTTGCTTCTTTTATATATTTGGTGTCTGTATTTGGTGTATGGCTCATTTTTTATTAATCTTTTATAGTAATTTCACTTTAAACTGTAAAAGCATTACAGAACGTTTCATGAACAATATTATATTCTTCCTTTACATATTTACTTGCATATATAAATATATTACTAATTACATGACATAATACATCGATATATAATCTAGCACATGTTTGCAGTTTCTTAGTGTCGTTCCTCGTGGACGCCCGTGGAGGTGCAATGCGGGGCTGTCGCGGCGGTGGAGTGCGCGTCATAGTGCCTCCGCTCTCAGCGCAACAACCTACAAGAATCACTTGCAGGTAGGCTATATAGTCATGTAGCTACACAGGATCGGTAGGCGCTTTCAGCCTTTGGTTACCTTATGCGAAAAACAGACGACGTTAGAAGACTTATCCAAGGTAGAATGGTACATAATTCAGTCGCCCAGCTTTGCGTATGGCTGTCATACTAAATCTACATACAGTCTAGCTTAAATTTATCCTTAGCACTCTTAACAACTTTGTGGACTCGAAAGTCTTATCCATAAGTCTTCGGCTGCTGAAATCTATGACACCCTACTTATCACTTTAATTTCAACATTAGGACGTAAATAGCTAGAGATGGGACTCTCCCCATAATTTCCAACAGGATCACCTATTAGTAGCGGCCAACATCCAACATGTTCCGACCAGTTTCACGAAGTCGCCTGTCGTTTTTGTGGTTGAACGCCCTATATCTTGTCCTGCTCCGCTTATAAGTCCCTGGTCTCTCTACTACTACTCTAGAACCTTTAGACCTCATTAGCTATCTGTTCTGTACGTTATGTGACCTGCCCAGTAGAACTTCAACTTATTAATAAGGCTAAATAATATAATGCCTATTTACATAATTTTTAAAGGTCATTAAATTAATTTAAATTATTTTCCACAGATATTTAAAACCGTCTCGCATCAACCACATGCCGCCTCTGATGGAGGGAGAGGCGCTTGCTGCGAGGGTTTTGGAGATGGGCCCCGTCGCCGCAAAGTTCTTGGGGTAAAATTAAACATATTATGTTCATAATTCATACATTTTATCAAAATTTCATTAGTATACTTACATAATATATTTAATAACAATTAATTAATCATCGCTGGAGTAATATTAAACATATTTTAACTATATCGGTCTAAAGAAATATTTTGTACAAGACTTGATATAAAGTAGACTTGGGATAGCATATAGTTGGCGACACCTAAAAAGAAGCCAGAAGAGGTCGAAGTCAGCTGAACTTCCTCCAAACCGTTTTTGGGCCCATAATCGTACAGCATGAATGTTTAGTAGAAGGTTGTATTCCTACATACAATTTGATTGATCTCCAGGGTATTTTAATTAGTAGGAATCCCTATCAATATCTGTTTTACACAATTCACAAAGCGAAGAAGCCCCGACGCAAAAAACAATAAATATTCGGTACGTTGCTATAAAAGAGGTGCTTATTAGTTTTTGCTATTTTTATATCTAATTATTTTTTGCTTGTTAGTTTTTGTCCTGATAAAATGATTCAGATCTAATTAACTACTATAAGAGATTATCAATTTCTCTATCTTCAAAGGAATTAAGGGAGAAAAGAAAAAATGAAATAGCTCAAATTATGGAAATGATAATAGAGTAATACCAACGGGATAAAGTGCCAGTGTGGTATTAATGCTATAATAAGTTTTTCCGTCTCAAAAGAGATAGGGGGGAAAGCAGAGAAGGAAATATTTTGGATAGCAAAAAAGTATAGCACTATTAATTACTGTTTTTAAAAGCATTACGATAAAATGGAATATTTCTGATTGTAAAAATAATAATAGAACAATAGAAATACACGAATAAACAACTACAGTATTGACTTGTCCGTCAATGAACGGGGACGGGTGAATATATATATTATAAATATATATGTATATGTTCCCCTGTTGCATAGACCGGTGATAGTGGAAGTGCCTCAGTACGCATCGCTACGCGGAAAGGAGCGGGAGATCGTCATTCTGCGGTCTGACAACGGCAGCAGCTGGCGTGAACACAACGCAGACGCAACAGACGACGTGGTGCAAGACATCCTACATGAGACCCTTGAGATTGAAGGTGTGTAATATTTAGGAATTCTTGCTTCATGAGAGATTATACTTAATCTTCCACGAAGGTGGTGGAAAATTTAATCATATTGCTACATTAGGATACAATCACGAGAGATTGCTTGCTATAATTTAGTACATGAGCCTAGTGAAGACTAGTGAACGTAACGCATTTCATATTTAGTAAGAAAAGCCCGCTGATAAATGACGCATGCGCATTTATCAGCGGGCTGGCGGGCGGTGCACTTTATTGCACGACTAATATTGCATTGGCGGAATTAGCGATATATTGGTACTTTTCTTACTTAGGATGGACTTCCGCAAAATAACGCCTGAATTCATTAGGCGTTTCATATTTGATGAGTACTATACCTAATATATAAGACGGAACGTTGTAATTTCGAACAGTGTTGATAGATGGCGCTGATAAAGCATTCCCTCGCGCTGTCGTTTGCAATTAAGAATCAAAAAATATTAAACATTTTAATCTAGGATGATTTAATATATTTACCTCTTAACACTATTAGATTTATTTTTCAATTGATGTATAAATTTACGTCTTAAAACCATTACTATGTGAAAAAATGAGCAGCGGTACTTTAAGGATTAGGTAATTTCGAAAATATTTTGAGTTTTTGAGACCGTTTCCCTTACGTTTTCTTTCTTGTTTCGTAAGCAATGGCAATTTGATACAATTCAAAGATTTTCCCGCTTGATTTTAGTATGTTATTACGTTTTGATTAAGTCTTGTATAGTTGCACAAATCAAAAACTTGCTTGTTGCTTTTTAACCAACCTTTTCGTTATCTATGAGTTACGTATACATATACTATAATTAACACTACTTGTTTGTTCAGAAACGAACGAAGAGGATAAGAATTGGGATGCCCCGCGCGTCACACGTATCCTGACACATGACTTCCCGCAGTACTTCGCCGTCATATCGCGTATCCGACAAGAGGTACACGCGATTGGACCTGAAGGTAAATAGAGTTTTCAGTAAGAACTGTACTTTACAACAGACAAGAATATAACTAAGATTGATTTTGGACAGGACCGTGCTACATATCACACATCTAAAAAATTGATGGTACAATTTTACAAAATCCAGCTGTTAATTTTCCAACCTGATAATGACATTTTTCTCGTATTTTTTTTTAAGATAACAAAATTTTCGATCGCTTCACAAAATTTGACCTTTAAATGACCGATCACGTATTTAGGGTTGAACACAGATAATTGTTTTTAGCTTATGTTGATAATTTGTTTATTAGTGTGACACAAAAAAGAAATGATCGCTTGACCGCGTTGTAAAATCTTATTGAAAATTTCTGTGTACAAACTATCCATTTTCCTAACGGACATAGGCCAGCGCCTAGTTATCATTCTTAGATACGAAGCCTGTTCGGGCGGGCAGACATTTAATGCATACACATACACACATCGAAAAACTATGTTGCCACAGCCACACACGAGTTTGATTGGCGTTCCACGTAAAGGCTCATGCTCTTAAATAATGTTTAATCTTTTAAATACTGAACTTACATAGATTCTTATTAGAAATTTTATTAGTAACTAACATTATCGCTCGTGTATTTCAGGCGGTATGGTTTCCAGCTCCGTAGTGCCTCAAGTCCAGGCTGTCTTCCCACAAGGCGCTCTGACCAAGAAGATTAAAGTCGGCCTCCAGGTAAACTTATTCAAACCACGCAAAGGAGTTAAAGATATGAATTTAAAAAAGATTACCGTCAACAATGTCTCCAAGAAGAAGAGGTTCTCTTTAATTTGGTAGTATAAGCTATGTAACGTGTGTAATTCATTATTCTACACAATTAGGTGATATTATTGTTAAGGTGGAAATGGATATTGCAAACTTATTTTTGATTATTTGACCCGCATAATTATTACGTAATTGTTTATATAGAAATTGAAAATTTTGTGTGCCTGTAGGTATTCACCAGATATATGCTGGCAGAAAGTAAATAAGGGAAACGTTCGAAGTATATCGCATTACCGTGTTGTAAAACCACTTGATTGTTAAAGAATGGGTATCAATAACGATACGCTGACGGCAAGAAAAGCGTTCGAATTTCTTAAGATACAATCACACCGTTAGTCGAATAAAAGGTTATCCAAAATTGTATTACGTAATTGATTTGTTGTATTCACCAAAATATTGTTAAAGATGTCGGCAAAGCTGTCATCATTACTTTGAAAAACTTTTAATGTTGCTGAGGTTATTTCTTCAACAAATATTATTAATTGCTCCCACGCCCTTAAAAATTAAAATTCATGTTATGATCTACAAAATTGATCTCCCATTTTGCCAAAATGTGAAAATTAACCAATTTAATAAAGTTTTTGTGAGTGATTCTTTTGAGTACAGTTTTACGGATGTAAATATTTTTAACATCCAACAAATTACTTGATAAATACGAAAAATGCCAAAAATTGTTTCATAATTGTAAAAAAAAAAATTAAAAACTAACATAAAATGTATAAAAAATTCAAAGGATACATGAGTAGTATTTTTATTACAAAGTACTGTAGACATTTTTGATATTAGACATTGAACAGTACCCCAGTGGGAGATGACTGAGACATGCGAAAGTAGATTCCAAGTGCGAATCTCCGGATACAATTTTGTATAATTACACTTTGTGCATTAATTATATAGCATTGCTACTGCTGACAAACAAGTTTTCTGAAGATGGGCAGCACCGTCCTCTGCGTAGCATAATACCACACAGCGATCGCGATCTCGCTTGCCAAGCGTGGCGATTATAATACATACTCGTCTTTGAGGAAGGCCTGTGCTTTGTTGTGAAAGTCTACGGGCTGAAAAGACAACGATATACAAAGTTCTATGTTAGTATTACATATTATATTTGCCTTCTAACTCTTTGAGGAAGAGTTGGTTTTTTCTTCAAGTACTAATATCATAGCTGGATGCAGGCCGCTTACGACCAGTCCTGTTAGAAATCTATGAAAGCCTCTATATAGCAGTGGAAAACATACGGCTGAATTGACAGTAATGACGTAAAATTTGATTAGGATAGATGTCATTCTTAACAAACTTTAGCAAAGTTTTTTCTATTGTTAAGGCATAAGAGACCAACTTTGCTCAAAGTTAGATCTCCTTATAACCTTGCTGTCATTTTTAAGAGAATTAGTATGTTTTACGTTGTCATCTTACGTTATATTACTTTCCTCATTTAGTATCGAATATCGTTACTGTATCTTCAGACACATACATATATATTACGATAGTTAGTAACCGAAATAAATAATAATGTTCCGTTCGGAACTAACATACTATATGCTGTGCACTTAGTTCTGTTTTATCTGAAACAAAACGCAAAGGTCATGGCTTTGTCTTAGTATCCTTCTCTTTCTCGCTTCGTTTTCCTCGGTACTGAGTATGTGACCCTTTTTGAAATGATTCTCGTTCAATATGTTACTAGTACCATTCTTTAGCGGTTTGTATCGCTTGGTATATTTGGTCAATGTTAAACACACAATTGGTCCAATTATAAATCTATGAGGATCTTTTATTCGTGCGTTTAAACGTTGCATGTAAACGCCTTCTCAACTCGTTTGCTTATTTTGATATTACGTCCAGAAAAATCAATATCATAACTTTTAATGTTTATTTTATTGTAATTTACTACTAACGCTTTCGCTTCTAAAATAAAATTTAAAGGTTTTATGATTTATACATAACAATTTCGCCACAAAATTTGACTGAAATTTTAATATTTAACAATTTTTTTTCATAACGTTTAAACCAATTTAATTAGGAAATTTGTAAATAAAACGATCCATCTAGTTATATTATGTATTTGTCCAAGAAATTGCTTTAATAGTGTTTTTTAAAATGCTTTGCCGATATCGCAAATATAATATTTGTGACAATGACTTATTTCTATAATACTACACGGCTTCGAGGGTTTTTTGCATAATAGAATTTTCGCGTATGGAGCATTTTGAAAATTATATTTGGAACCATGTCCACTTTTTGTAACAAAATCACAGCGATTTCCGGCGACGTTAACTATCTCGTCAGTCTACCTAGTGGAAGTTCTACCCACACCACGTTTAAGTTTTCAGCACCAATTGCCATCGGTTGCACGAGGGATATGCCCCACCCATTGCTACTATAGATGAACATTTCTTTGAGCTACGTATTTACTTTACAACAATCAATTTTCAATATAATCTAATTCAAAAAATATTGAATTTTATTTTCGTTAGTGTCTATTTCCACCTTAGCAAGGATTGCCTTTGAATTAACATCCTAACATATATAATTTTAATTAAAAATTAAGCCTTATATTATCTAAGCATGATAATTAAAGGCTAGTCAAAGCCATATACCTTAGTGGCATGTACATACCACTAAGGTATGTGGTTTATTCTGTAACTATTTCCGAGTCTTATTAATAAACTATCGTGTATAAGAATAATATTAATATTGTGCTTTCATTATCACAATTGTTAGTTTATCTATACAAAATATATTGAAAAAAATTCAGATTGTTTTTGTGGCTTAATTGGTAATTGATATTTAAAATTAATAATCAATATAATATCTCCATATATAATTATTGGAGACTTACAAAATAAAGCCTACAAGGAAAGGTTTTAATTTAAATATACCTATTGTATTTGTAACGGTAGAGGTTTGTATTCTTAAATTTTAATTGTATTAACAGCTTAGCTCGTTTAGAATAATAAATTTGTAGTATACCACCAATAAATTTCAACAGCCGCTTTTTTATAAAAGCAAGAATGCTGCCATAGGTAGACCCTAAAATCGCCTATTTGTAATTGTTACAAACTTGAATTATAATGTTAATGTGTTCATTTATGATATAAGTTTAGATTATTTGACAACAGTACAAACAAAGATGCCAAATTTTCTTTTACATAATTTTTTGTAAACATGTACAAATTGAATTTTTGACCGAATTTGAAGCCACTAATATTATATTTTCATTAATGTGTTAATTTATGCGATTGTTTTACAAAGAACAATAGATATAGAAGTAACAAGTTAAATATTACTTCAAAGGTAAAATAACCTGAAACCTAAATTGAATATCAAATAAGTAACACATCGGTAATTGATGCTTTTATCTTAATACGATAAGTTAAAATCTATACGGCGAATTGCTCCGATTATAATGCTATAATCTATTTAGTAAATTACTTATACATATTATGCGTCTGCTGGCATCGATACCTTAAACCTGTTTAGTATAGTGCTTAACTTGTTTAGTAACTGGTTCGGTTTACCATAAGATTGTCAATCTATTAATTATGAATGTCTGTTTTAAAAACAATATGTGTTTTAGACATTTGTAGCTAAGTGTAGGAATTAGTATCTAATAAAAAGATACTGTGTCTTTAATTAGGCTCGGATAAATATCTTTTTGTTAAATAAAACGATTTTATCTGAGGTTGTCTTTACACCATTTAATAATATAAAGTAATATCTAATAACAATTTGTGTTACATGTATATCTAGAAAGTATATGGCATAGATATTGCTAAAAAACGATCTACTCGCGATAAGAAAATAATGAATCATCGTTGTTCTTCAGCTTATTAAAGCCCTTTGAATATTTTAATGAAAAATCCGTGGACACATACAACCGTTAAAGTAAAATCTTTAGAATACACATGTATCTCTAAAATGTATTATTATAGATGAAACATTTAAAAATATCGGTTGTTTGATCTGTCACTTCGGGTCTCATTCGGAATCTCACTGTCGATCAACGTGCAAAGGAGAGAAATCAAATCAAGAATGTAGAGATCCGTTGACGATCCAAAGTGGCAGTGGGCAGGCTATATGGCGCGCAGATTCGGAGGCTGCTAGGGCTTTTAGGTTTTATGGTACATACAAGAAGAATGGCAAGCATAGCGGAAGATGTTCACTAAAGTACACATGATCTTACTAAGGTTTGTGAAAAAGACAGATGAACAGTGAACACTCTACAGCTGAAATGATGATGACGAATAGGTTTTTCATTATTTTCTTAACGCGTATAGACTAAGATAGATGTTTGAAATGTAGTTACCAGTGTTCTAATTTAAAATAATATAACTAACATGTATACTTTTTAATGCGCCTTAAGGCACACTCCGTCAAAAGATCCGATCCATTGTTTTTAAAATTTCAATAGAAAGATCGAAATTAATTACGATGAACTTCGCTAAAGCTATGTTCTATATGTAATTATTATTTTTCGTCTGAAGTTATTGGCCAACTTACAATGTAACACTTTGATGGCGGCATCTACGACGTCATTATTTTAATTAAAAGCCTTTGTAGTAAAAAATTCGTTACCATCTCAAGAATTGTAGACCGATCTCAAGAATTAAATAGAAATTTAATGTCAAGCTACCATCGATGTTTTTCTCGTGTAACGACATTTGCTCACAGATGGATCGGAACGATTGATAATAGTGATATATACACAGTATTATTAACTATAAGTGTATTTAAATAAATGCGTTACTCCTATAGGGATGATGTTATACCCAATAAATTTAGAGTTGTCTTAAAAGTACTTAGCTCATGTGAAACTTAATTAAAACAATATTAAATGTAAATTTGTTTTTATCAGAGCGAATTTGAAATGTATGAAATCACTTGAGACTTTCTCACACAGCGTTTTGAGGCGCACTATTGTGTTTTGTATTTGAATATAGAAACAACATATTTTCTCTAGTTGGTCTTTAGGTTAATATCCAGCATGTATAGAATGATGTAAACTATAAGCTTTATATACAAAATTGTACCTTAATCGTGTAGCATTAAGTTTTAAATTTGTGTTTTTGTGAAAGCAACTTTGGAGTGACGTATCTTTAAGTATAATATGTATTTTTAAGATTGCTAAATTTATTGGGTAATTAAGATTTGTGCTTTGTTTTGACAATAATGAATGTTTGTTATTCGAAAATGAACTTTATTCCTAAAGACCAAACGCGAGAGTTGCATGACATAATTTTTGTTTTGCTAATTTTTGTGTGTTTCAAGCTTTTTTGATTTTCTTTTTTAAAGCGCATGTGTGAGAAATATGAAGCAAGACTGAGTTTCAGATGGATGGTGTTTAAAATATTCCTTTTTAAATGCTTTTCCCGTGATTTCATATGTTCATATTTGCTTTGCACAACCCATTTATTTTGAACCTAATGAGTCGTACACATTAGTGTTTTCATATTTTCGTTTATGTGTGCGAAGACCACGTATTCAACCTTTGGAGGTGAGTTTATTTTTTTTATAATGCACTATGTTTTTGCCCAGCACTGAATACATCCCCTGACATCACGTCTGGTCTTGTGGATTTTTTATGTTTAATGTAAATAACATTTGCGAGTTAAGATACGAATACAAAACATACAGATATTTATTATTGTTAATATTAGTTATAAAAGCAGTAAAAAGGGTGAATGTATAGTTCATTTGCTGTCTATTAACGTGTTATACACTTTATCTAATATAAATTGTTTTTGAAATAATGTAAAGTGAAGATGTTATACGTTTTCGAAATTCGGATTACAGCATATTACAAATTATTATTGTTTGCTTTTTGTTCTACAGACTTTGAACTACCAAAATTTGCCAGTCGTATATTTAACAGTGAATACTTTAGACATAGTGATTGAAGATATGTATAAAAATGTATAGACTTTTACAGATAAATGAGCTATACTGTCGTCTTTTTAAAGCCTATATACCTATAACCGTTCATCATGACTTCAGTATATTTATTTAATACTCGGAAACTCAAAAATATTATTAATATGACTTCATTAATCAAAAAAGTTTACATATAGATATATACGTTATTACATATAAATCTTTCATATTTTTTTTAAATCCTAACGTTGCTCCGTTTTAATATTATTATTTACTTGAAAAGGATATAGGAAATTAATTAATTAGTTTACATATACGTTATTTAATGTACAAGGTATAATATTATTGATTGTATTCGTCGGTGTTTATTTACCAGGCTCAAATCATAGATTCGGAACTAACCGCAAAGCTTCTCGGACGTGGCGTTGCAGTATCACCGGTGGTGACCGTGGAGCCAAGACGCAGGAAGTTCCACAAAGCCATCACTCTAAGTATGCCAGCACCAAGGCCACACACTCAAGGAATGACCAACCAGTACAGCACTTCGTCTGCACCAACCCTTCGTCTACTATGTTCTATATCAGGTAAATATACTTTCCTTTGCTTTTATTTAACTTACAAATCATTTAGGATATTGGAGACGAATAATCTCGCGTTTGGGTCCAAAGTTTTATCTTTAACGTTCATATTTAAATTGTCCTTTCCAATATCCAAATGATATAAGTCGAGTGTTGCAATGGATTATGGCTTATATTTGCTATTACGACTTAGCTTTGCTAAAAAGGTAAGCGAGCCTTAAGTAGGAAAATTCTGGCTTAGAAGCAACGAGGCTTTTTATAACCTATATTCCATTACAACACGATAGTGTAGAATAAATCCTTTTAAAGTTCAATCTGGTATATCGTATAGTTAAAATTCTTACCGCCATCATCGGTAGAAGATAGTTTTGAACTGTGAATAGTGTAATCATAGATTAAAGACATCCTTATTGTAATTTTATATTCATAGAGAAATTTTACTCTTTCGTATATAATAGTGTAGTTAAATAAAGTCTAAAAAAAAAGTTTTAATTTAATAGAAATATATCCAGTTAATTTAGATAAAGATAAGCATGTCGACCAGATAACATTTAGAGTAGTTATTCATCATATAAACCAGTGATTGACATACCGATAATCGAACAGTTTTGTTTTTTTATTTAAACACACAAACAATATATATGATGCGCTTATAGCAAATACACTGGCAGCTGAAGGGCTGTGAACCTGTATGTGCGTTATGTTCGTGTCTACATTGTCTGTGTGTCTCGTGTGTTTGTGTGTGTTGCACGCTCACCGTTTATGGAACTAAATTTTACGCGGGCCACGTAATGGACGCACACCAACAGGGGTTTTTCGCAAACGATCTCTCGAAGGTAAAAAATATAGAATTTACAAGTAACTTACAGACAGGGCTGATCTCGGTTTTAGTTTCACTTAACATTTTTATTTGGACCGTTTTTCTTTTTTAATTTCTGTTCTCACATCGTTTCTTTTAGATGTTATCTCAACGCGCTTTCTGTTCTGATTCGAATGTCATGTTTATACGACTTTTATTTGATTTTATAAGATTTATGAATGCTTTTTTTTCCATTTCTCGCTTCTCATACATTCTTCCTCTGTGCACGGGCTGAATATTTTTACGCTTTTTCAATTCACTGTCACTTTGTAAAATAATTTAACGATTCTTGGGACATCGATATGCACCGAGATGAACACTGGTAAATGTTGGTTTAGCAACTGATTTTGAAATACTATTAATACATAGATTAAATCGGCAAAATATAACAGCACCTTATCACTGAACACTAAAGTTTCCTTCTAAGCATCACATAGTTTAGGAATATCTTTTTACGGTGTCTCATTGATTCCTTCATCGCTTCATATTTCTACGACAAAGATCTTAAAGCTCTATTACTTTGCTTGTACCAATTCAAGTTTATTTCCAAAACGGCCTATCAGTTCTACTTTCACATCATCTTTTTATTTCTTTTTCAAATTACCTCTATCACCGATTAGGTCAGTTATACTTCAGAATTATTTTTTCACTGAATGCCCTTCGAGAGATCTGTTTTCTGAAAGACCAGACCTGCAATTTTTTTTTTAAATTCGTTTAAAAATTTTAATTCATGTTTTTGATTTTTACTTTAAATACAGCATTTGTTTTAAGATACCAGGTAAACAATAAGATATAAGGCCATACCATATCTTTTACCAAAAAGATTTGTACAAGACATTTTGTTTCTCGATTTCTTGTGTGATGTGTTTGTCTTTGCTTGCTGTGTGTTTGCTATAGGCCGTTTTGGAAATATTTGTTTTTTTTTTTAATTTTTTATCTACATTTTTGTTTATTATTTATATTTATTAGTTTCTTAATCCTTATACATAATAATAATATTAATAAAAACTAACTTTGATAACACTGGATGTACTGTACAATTTTGAAATATTAATAATACAATATCTATATAGGTATATTAATGTAGAATTTCGTAATGTAGATTGAATTTTGGTCCAATTGTAATAAGGCTGCTTTTAGCATGCATAGATAATAAAGTTACAAGGCAGTTTAAGCAGGAGATTGCTATTACTGCCGTGAAAGCTTTTTGATTAATTAAAAATTGTGTAGAGGCAAATACTTTGCGTAGCTTCAGTGCTACTTATGAAATAATACACCCGGTGTTTGTACAGTAAATTAAATATACCAGGTGGGACGAACCGGGCGCATTGGGAGGATGTGACAGAAAACACGCCGCTGACATTCGTGAACGATTGCGTTTCCTTTACTACGACTGTCTCTGCACGCTATTGGCTGATCGACTGCCGACATATTGAAGATGCTACTAAGATGGCTACAGAATTATACAGGTAAGAAAAACTTTATGCAACTGTAATCAACACCACCATCAATGTAGCTTTAAAAAACCCGTTGCTGGAGATATTCTATCCCCCTATATATCTCTATTACGTCCGGTAGGAAGTGACCTGATTCATCCGACCTGGTTAAAGTCAACAAATTGTGCTCGATGACCAAATTCGACATTTTAATTAATAAAATAACATTTACAGCACTTTTTAATTTATTCATTTATGTAATATCGTAAATGTATTCTTAACTGACCTCTCGTCAAAGGTCAAATGCCCTGAGATATTTTCATGTCAGTATATAGCATATGTACGTACATATGGTAAATGTATAGATCATTTGCTGATAATGTATAGTACGGTCTATACAAAAATCAATGGTTTTAGAAATAATAAACAACGTAATCCGTAAAAAGTTTGAGTCAAGTAGATTGTCGCGTATCAATAGAAAAAAGTAAATGAATGTCACATATTTCAGAGATTAACTTAGTACAGGGTGCTATTCACCATTTTAAATCTTTTACATCTATAACAAATCACGCTGTGTTGAGATATATATTAGAAATTTAAAATTAAATTAAATAATTTGATTCGCAGAGAGGCGATCCACGTGCCTTTCATGGCTCGATTCGTGGTGTACGCCAAGCGAACGGACGAATGCCAGGCGCAACTGCGTATGTTCTGCGTGACCGACGATAAGGAAGAGAAAGCACTCGAGCGTATCGAGCGCTTTATACAAGTCGCCAAGAGTCGCGATGTCGAGGTGCTTTCCAATACTCTTTAATGCTAGTCATTTCTAGGTATAGACCTCCGTGAAACTCGCCGCAACGACCAGTCTTGCACAACCCGTATACGGCAACTTCCCACGACATTCAATATATCATCGCCACAAAGTGCTTATTATTTATTGCTACTTACCAACGTTTATAAATAATCTAGCATATATTATTCGTAGATTATTTAATAATTAGGCGAGTCTTTCATTAACATTATTTTAATCTATTAAAGTTTATATATATGATAGAAGTTATGGCATATACGCCTACAATGGATAAATATGTTTAAATCTACACGAACCTAATCATAACTTTCGTTATGTTTTGTAGTTGGCTTGCCTATTATATAAATAAAAAAATAATACACGGGAAACATGTTAAGGAATGAACACAGGAATTGACTAATTTAATTCGAAAGTCTCCTATAATATACATTAAAGGCCGCTGGTGTATAAAAATATTGTATTTTAATTTATATTGCACTTTAGGTTCACGAAGGAAAACCGGTGTACTTAGAGTTCGGTGGAAATTTGGTACCGGTCGCGAAGTCTGGAGAGCAGCTTTCGATTCCGTTCCGTGCCTTCCGCGAGAACAGAGTCGCTTTCCCGGTCATGATCAAGACTCAGGACCTGGAGCCCATCTGCCGCTGCCAGTTCATGAGAGACCCTAAGGTTCCTAAGGGAGAACCTTCGCCGTCACCGGTAAGGATCTTTATCGAATGATTATACAATAGTATATTTTTAAAAAACCTTCCGTTTCCTGTAAGCTCCATAGAGTGTCTCACTCATTTGAAGGTCAATATATACGATTTTATAACAAACATCAAGTTACGCGGTATATTTATTGCTAATTAAATTCAAGAATTTTTTTAAGCACAGGCTCTGCCTTAAGACATAATATTATATTTCAGAGTATGTTCGGGATAAAGATGTTTGGAATTTAATTGTTCTAATTTTAAGGAAAAAAATCATTTTTGATAAAATAATTATAACAGAAAATCCTCCAAGGTTCTTTTTAGTTCTTCTTAATAAGCGGCGCGTTACAAATTAACGTAAACTTTATTTATACATTATAGTAACGATCCTATATATTAAAGTGTTTTATCTTTGATTTTGACTAAGGCTTTTTACTGGTATCTGAAAGCATTTATTTACAGCTTTCCGTCATATACAATGCTCTTCCGTCCTTCTCTATTCATCTTTTAATATTATAGTTACAAGAATAATAACACAAATCTTCGAAAAATTTAATTGCAATTCAGTGTAAAATTTAAGCATGTTTAGGTTATTGTACATGTGTATTTTCTCAACCCTTGTAATAATACTTCATCATTATTGAAACAGCTCGTAGATAAACATTTATTTTACATACATTAACATACACACACATGCTATAGCCAACAACAAAAATTAATACTGAAAATAAAAATCATCCCTAAGCATTTTTATGTATGTTTATATACATTTTATATTCCAAAATAAAGACCAATACTTAATTAAACTATTCTAGCGAGTATTATTTATGCGATTGGTGTAATTTTCTATTTATTTTACTGTATTGTAAGAAGAATATTTTGGATGCATCAATTACAAGTACAATAATACAGCCATTGTGTGTAAAAGGCGTAAAACATAATCATCAAATTTTAATGCATAATTTTAGATCGCTGTTCTGAACATCATGGTGCCCGACGATATTCCAGCTGAGAGGATATCCCCAGTTCAAACAGATGCGGTACCACGACGAACTGAAGAGCAGGAAATGATATGGAGACAGAGGCTCGGCGACCCAAGGTTACTTATTCAAAATTATTCTAAATAGAATTGGAGAACATTGACGCCGTTATAAAAAAACAATAAATTGTAATGGAGTCATAAAATCATTAGTATTTGTATTCAAGAGACTCTTAATTTACTCGATTTTTATTTCATAAAATATTAATTTTAAAAATAGTAGAAGTAATAGACTTCGTGCAAAATATTGACTCTAAATTATATGGCATTTTAATGGATTTGTGCATACCTAACAATTAGAACTTGGGGTAGCTATTATTATTTGAATTCTGCTACGGTAACCGCTTTAATGTACCAAATAAGCCGCGGCGAGGTGGGGGCCAAGGATAGATTAGCGGAGCGGCTGATGGTCACCCCTGTCTCGCCGCGCGCGTATTATGATTATAATTTAAAGTCTTCTTATATTTTAAGATTGGAAGATATATGTAATTTACTGGGCAAGGACTGGGTCGCCTTAGCTTACGAATTGGGCGTCAGTGTGGCCACCGTCAACCAGATACAAGCAAAACGAATAACTACTGCCGAACAGGCACAGCTAATGTTAAAATTGTGGAAGACACAATCGGGAACTAAAGCTCTGGGTATGTTTGCTTTATTGCCATAATTTACTAATTCAGAACTCCCTCTTTCATGGTTAAGGTAGACGATGGTGTGATAAGCATTTTCATCAAGTCTTCACTTTTATTTCAACGACGATCATCCTCATCATTTCATACTTTTTTGGTTTACAATAGGATTGGTTGAAAGCAAAAGCAAAAATCTTGATTAGAAATTCTCCGAGTTGCTTGCCGGTTTGTAGCCTCCACTTCAGAAATTTAACCCTGACCACTGCTACAACAATTTACCAATATTCTGAACCATGTCAGTAACTGTCGTTCGTCCACGAATTCCTGATACGATAGTAATGACGAACGTGAAAACCTAAATATAACTCCGTTTAACTTACCGGACCTCCTCAAGAAGAAAAAATCTACGGCAGAATCTTTTGATGAGTTGACCCGGCACATTGTCCTAAACCTCAAGGCATTTAACGACCTGTAGCGCTTGAGTAGCGACATCAAATAAAATAATGTACCAACTAATGTATAATTGAGTAAAACTTTCAAACTGTGTTGTTTACATGTATAAATTTTAGCTGTATTCTCGTAAGGGAGGAAATTGTAAATAATGATAAAACGATGTCGTGCTTCGCAGTTGGGAGAAGAAATATCCGTATCAAATAGCGGCAACCCTCTCCCAACTGTCTGCGTTTGGTAAAAAAGAAAAAAATATGTTGTAAAAAAAAAACACTAGCACTACACTTACAAATTAGAATTAAAGAAAAAGTAAAGATAAACGTTTAATATGAAAATTGAAATTTACAGATAACTCGTTAGAATTAGCCTTGTGTCGTATCGGCAGAGACGATATAATAGCACCACAGTCTGAAATAACTAATGAAAGGCGTATTCAACGAAATATATACCAGGAAAGGCAAGCTTCGGAAGAAATTGAAGCATACAAAGGTAATACATAAAAACCCACTGCGTGTAAACACAAATTTATATACTTGCCAAATATTCTCTAATAAGAGCCGTGGCAAAAAAACATTAAATTATAATTTAAGGTATTCTTAGTATCAAAACGTTGTACATCAGGTAATTGTTATTTAATTACGATATCTTATTCTAGATTTATTAAAAAAAAAACCATAGTATGAATTCGTTATATTTATAATAGATATTTTAAAGTTTAATGCCTGACCGATTATTTCGGTAAAAGGTACAAAAATAAGAAAAAATATGAATACGGCGAAATAGAGCAACACACTATATTAAATGGCAAATTTACAACTATTTTTGTCTGGTAAATGTTAGTTACTCATTTTACGTACTTTTTTTACTATTCAATTTACATTTTTTATATATTTAAGTAAAATTATATTATTGCTACAATTTCACAACTTACATTATTTAAAAACTTACACGATTTTCAAAAAATATTTTCTTTAAACAGCCGAAGAAGACAATAAATTAAAAGATAAAATATATGATGACAATCAAATAGCCGAGAGAATCCGCGAGTCGGAACTAGATCAAGATGAAGCAAAATATTCACCTGAAGAAAAATCAATCGTAGATAAAAGTGAGGTTGAGAGAACACCTAGTCCCAGCGAAGACAGCGAAGACGAAGGCAAGTAACAATTTCAAAATATCTAATGAACTGCTGAAAATGTAGCCCTTTCTTGTAATTAAAATTTCACGTTTGGTTACAAAGGATCATGCAAACGAAAATAATATTGAATATGAGGACGTTATTAGAGAATAAGGTAATATTTCTTTGAACAATAAATATGAAGTACATTTTCAAGTTATTTGTATTATATTTATAGGTGCTAGATTTAAATTAAAATCGTGTTTATTTAAGGGAATTTCACGGTCAATTTATTAATTCTAGATGTAAAACGTAGCGTAGCTGAAAGAAAGGAACAAATTACTAAAAAACTTAGTTCGAGCAAAATACCAGCTTCAAAGCAAAAAAAAGAAATCCGCGAGGAGATTATAGAAATCAAAACGCAAATAAAACCCGATATAAAGAAGTTCCAAGATATTGAACAACAGGTTTGTATATTCATTATTTATCTTCAATTGATTATTTGAACCTATACTTAAATATATACATATAATTTATAATATACATAATAAATATAAAACCTTTGTAAAATACTTCAGGTAAAAGATAAGGAACCCAAATTAGAAAGAACGCGATCTAAAATGTCACCGGATACAGTAGAAGAACAAAAAGATGAAGAAAACCTTAAAGAAAGCGTAGAAACGGTGGTGGAAAAAGTTAAAATAGAAAGATCAGTAGAACAATTTAGAAAATTTGATCCATCTTCACCAGCTAAACCTACACCCAAACATTTACAAAGACACATGAGAAATGAATCTATGAGATTTCCGTCGGGAGATTTTTCTAACGTAACTATCACACCAAAGAAATCTATTACTGTTGAAACTGTAGAAATAAAACCAGCAATTGATGTCAAAATGACGTCTGATTCATTTGCAAAAGAAATAATATCGCAAAAAGAAAAGGATAGCGCGCGAGTCGAAGAAAAATTAGATGATGGCGATAAATCACCTGAACTGGTTATTGATGCTGAAAAAGACATCGCAGAAGCAACTTTGAGAGATAAAATAAGTTCATTTGAATCAAAAATTTTAAAGGAACCGCCGCTTGATACGACAAAAACAGTAAAGTTGACTAAAGAAGCTCTGAAAAAACACACACTTGAACAAGATCAAAGCATAGAATATACTCAAGAATTTGTCAGGGAACAATCAAAACAACTTTCAAGTGCTGAAACACATGAACAGGTGTCTCAAAAAATAATATTTGAAACTGAGAGACATGTTGAGACTGTTAAATCGGTAAAGGAAACTATTCAGCACTTTGATTCTAGAACTAAACATGAAGAAAAAATTAAACCATTTCCTAAAGCCATGAGAACTGACTCCACACTCGTTCAAGTTTCATCTGAAGAAGACAGTGAATTTTTGAAAAAATCGACCGACTCTGAAACTGAAACTGAATCTCAAACTACAATCAAATTGGAAAAAGATAAAATTAAATCTAAAATAGGTATTGATAAACAACACCTTGAACGTAAATCTGATGACGTACGAGATAAACATGATGGAAAACTGGAAAAGGATCAAGACAAAGATGATTCAAAAAAACCGGACGACGATGAAGATAACAAAAAAGACAGTAAAGCTGTATCAATCAAGATGAAAATGGAAAAACAGTTGACGCAAGAATTAAGAAGTAAAGTTAGTGAAGAAGAAATTACAGAAGATATCGAACAGAAGGAGGTCTCGGTGAGCAGTAAAATTAAAGAAAAGGTAGTGTTTTATGAGGTTTACATGAAATTACAAATAAAAGTACCATGTAGATTTAGCATATTATGTCTGATAAGTCCAAAGCAGTAGGGCGGAGTCTTGTATTGTAAACTCTGAGTAGCTCACTGTTAAGAGCAAGAGCTCGAGTCTATACTTTACGGCATGCAGATAAGCTTACTAAGCTATTAACGTAATTATTCCATCTTATTTGTAACAATTTCACTATTTTTATGGCCTGTACTTGTTTTAAGGTTGAAACTCAACATTCTGTTGCAAGTACCAAATCCGATATAAGTAAACATACAAAGACAGATTCAATAGGATCGGAAGTTCATGATTTAATCGGTCATAAGACTTCTCAAGATTCTCCCGTACAATCTGGCATAGAAAAAACTGATTCGTTGATTGATTTGCAACAGAGCACTGAAAAAGATGTTAGTTTCATTTCTCAAACAGAGTCTAAGGTAATTATTTTATATTGTTTTGCTCTTTGAAAACAGATAAAAATAAAATAATTAAAAATAAAATTAACTAAATTTCTTAGGTATATTCCAAACATAGAAGTGATTCCTTAGACGAAGCCTCCCAATTTTCGGATTTAGAAGAACAAATTGGGACAAGTCCGGCTCATAGGCCAATTACCGACAGAGAATTAACAGATATATCTTCATCGAAATTTGAAGACAAGGTTCTTTCAATTTCTGTAGCCGAAATAGCTGAAGCCGGAAATAAAGAACGAACCATAGAATTTTTAACTTCTGAAAGAGAATTCAGTACACGTTCACAAAGTTCATCGACTGTACCTAAAGAAATGGAAAAGGTATGACAATGTGAATTTGTTAAACACTATATTAATGAGCATAATTGCTGACTTTCATAGTTTTTTTTTTTACGATAATTCCTTAGGAACTCTTACTTATGAAGTATTTATAGAAAATCGTTAAAATCTTCACAATGATCGATTTAATTCACTAAAATTATTTATATTTTTAGATAACTACAATTAAAGAATCTCCGGTAATAAGTTCGAAGGCACGACAATTTATTGAAACCGTACCTGAAGATGATTCTGTACAAGAATGTTTCTTCTCGAAACGTATTTATTCAGACTCTTTAGAAGATTCTGAGCATACAGACTCTAGAAGACATTCGGAGGCAGAATCATTGAAATCTGATCAATCAGATATGAAGGCAAAAATTTCCTCTTCTGATTTTGACGAACGAGCAGAATATGAGGAGACGGGTGATTCTGGTAGTGGATTTGGAGATGAGAAGTTCGAAGAAAGTGTTGGATTCACTGCAATTAAAATAGACCCAAAAGCTCTTGAGCGAGATAAACAAGACTCTGATTCAGATAAAGTGGAAGAAACCGATGTTGTTTTTAAAAAAGTAATTCCTAAACGTCACTCCAGAACCGAGTCCATTTCAATAACAAAATTAAGTGATTTACAGCTAGACGTGGATTTGTCTAAACCTAAACAAGAATTCCAAATGATTGTTACGGAAGCTGAAGAAATGGTCAAATCATTTGATAAAGATGAGACTTCAGATAAAATATCGTCAGAAAGTAGCAGAGATGTGGAAATATCTGATAGGAAATCTTCTGAAGGAATTTCTGACAGAATAACTTCTGAGGATGCGGTTACTGATAAAAAAACATCGTCTGATGAAGATGCTGCAAAAGAAGGTGAAAAGTTATTGGAACAAGATTCTAAAATATATACTGAATCACCAAAAATTGTAGAGAAAAAAGAAGTCAAAACAGATATTCCAAGGGAAGATGTTATAGATAAAGGTAAGGTATAAAAAAAAATGTAGACATTTAAATTTACTTAGCGCTATTTAGGTTATGCAATATGATATTTAAATAAAAACACTTTTTACTTCATGTTACTCTTTAATTTTAACTATATTTGTATAGCGCACAATAACATACACATTAATGTATACATTAATGAAAGTTTTACATTTGAATAATGTATGTATATTCTAGTAGTTGAAAAACGACAATCGGTAACATCAGCGGGATCAGGTTCGGTTAGTGAATTACGTCTAGAAGAAAAAAGATTATCAGATGCACATAGTTTAACAGAATCTAGGGATTACACATTCGAAGAATCTGAAGATGATATAGCAACACAAGGAACTCACGTTGACATCGTGAAAGATAAAGACATGGACGTTAAAATTGAATCTATAGGTATATAATCTTTAGCATTATAATTATATGTATTAAAGATTGGTTTAATAATTCTTAAATATTAAGCCAATGTATAAATAATTTTCTTAATAATTTTAGCCAAACCGAGTGAAACATCTAAAGCACCAAAGTTGACTCATGGAGATTCACTTGACGATGTCGAAGGATTTCCTGAAGATCATACTGAGTATATCCATAAATTACCACATATTTCAGAGACGGGGTAAAAGCTATAAACATGATTTCGTAGCTTTAAAAATGATTACATTCTTAATCGGTTTTCACATTACAGATCAGCAACTGATAAACGTATTGAAAAAGAAGTGACGAAGGTGGTTGAACCAGTGAAGAAAGTTCCAATACATCCAGAGACAGAGGATGTAACACAAGTCAAGTGTACTACCTCCACGACAGTTACAAAACATACTGAAATTAAATCAACTGACTTTAAATTCGATGTAAGTAAAATTAGAACAGATACACTTGGAAAATTTGAATTTTCAAGTGAAGGTAAAGATGCTGCTGATGAAAGAGACAGTACTACCGAAAAAGTAACTATAGTTGAAAGAAAAGGTATAACTAAAGAAGAAGTAAAACCGGTAATCGACGATATTTTACAGAAAGGTTCCGTTGTAGCTGCGGCTAGGAGCCCGACTGTAGAAAAAGATGTTAAAACTATCACTAAAGAAGTTGTGGAATCAGAAAAACGATCCTTCGACGCAAAAGTTCCACAAAAAGAAGAAAGAAGACATTCATGTATTAGCCCAGCTCTCTCACTGGAACGCATAGCAGAATCAGAAATCGAAATGGAAGATGAATCCCCTAAGCCCAGTAGAGAATTTAATATTGGCGATACTGATAAAATGGGATTGAAGAAATCGGATTCAGCTATGAAACAAATGGCAGATAATATAGAAATCATTATAAAACAAGCTTCTGAAGATGTGGACCTTTCTGTGGAAGAACCAATTTCCGAAGTACTTGATAGTGGGAAGCAAGAAACGCAAGATCTTAAAGACAAAGTTTCTGTAGACTCTATTATAGAGGAGGCAGTAACGACAGTCGAAGGATATCTTGAATCTACACATGAAAAAACAGAAAAAGATGAAATTGTGACTAAAGATATTACAGAGGAGTCAAAAAGGGTTATGAAAGAACGTCCGAATTTAATGAAATCTCTGTCAAGAGATAGTGGAGAGATTGTTATAATGCCAAAAAAGAAACAAACAAGAACATTTTCTGTCCAAAGTTCTCCAGAAGAAGTCGAAGAGCAAATTTACACAGATTCGGAGTCAGGTAAAATTTATAGTTTTAAGGTTAATTAAAGATATTTAATTACCGACTAACTTAGAGTAATTTTTATTTTTGTGCTTGTTTTTAGACATGGACAAAGCAAAAGTTCTAGAAATTATAGAACCTGGTTTCGAAGCTGATGGTAAACTACCCTCTTCCAGTTTTGACACAAAAAAACTAAGAACTGATTCACTAGACGACGCAGATGATATACCAGAAAAAGAGGTATTATTAAAAAGACCTGCTTAGTTATTCCAGGAATTAATAGGACTTATATGCTTTAATATTTTTTCAGAGTGAATATTTTGCTGAAGAAGACAAACGTATTGAACCGGAAGTTGAGACATTCAATCTAATTAAAGCGGAAAGTGAATTTGACGTAGCAGCTACAAGCACCCCCTGCGGCAGCTCTACTCATTTTACGGAAGAAGGAAAATTATCAGAAAAAGTTTTTAAGAAGACTCAGTTCGTAGATAGTATAATGCGATCCGAAATTGTATCTAAATCGACAACTGAATCCTCTGTAACTACAGTTATTTCAACTCTTACGAAATCATCAGAAGACGAACAAAAATCAGTAGTGGAAGATGCAACATCTGCTGATTTCTCTAAAATCAGTGGTGCTGATTTAGTAAAAGATCCATCAAAAACTTCTTTAGAAGCTAAAGAAGAATTCAAATTAGAGGAAAATGCAGACGAAAGAGTGTATACACCAGATTTATCTAAAAAGTCAATAGACTTAACAAAAGATTACTCAAAATCATCGATAGATAGTAAAGACACATCGAGAGATTTTGCTACAAATGAACTGTCTAAGGACTCCACTGCAGATTTAACTAAAGATTTTTCTAAAGCTTCAATAGAAAGTGTTAAAGAGACTTCAAAATCTATTGACGAAAAGACATTTTCCGAAGATCATTCCTCATTTGATGTATCTAGGACTCTAGCGTCAGATGCTTCTGATGGAATCACAGTAAGCAAAGAATTTTTAGAAGAAGAGAGATCAGTATCAAGGGTAATCAAAATATCTACTAGTTCATCGCAAGGTACCTCTGTATTAACCGAAAGTAAGGTATTAAGTGAACAAGAGTCTTTAGAAAAAACTAAACTCCAGGACAAAACAGACGTCGTACAAGAAAGTGATCAAGAGGCTGATGAGAGAACAGATCAACCTAAAATTAAAACACACAAAGACTTTGAAATCTGTCGGGAAATCGATAGTATTTCAAAAATTGATAAAAGCTATGATACGAAAGAGTTATTGGAAGAGGCTGATACAAAAAGCCTCGATAATAAAACGAGCACAAAGGAAGAAAACATAACCGATATGACAGAATTGAATCGTCGATGTTCTAATCTATTGGAGGATATATCTGCGCAAGGCGCCTTGATAAGAATAGATTCGACTCATGTAACACATGGTAAGCGGTTGTTTTAGATTCGAAGAACTTTGAAGCAAATAAAAATGGTTGCATTTGTATTAAACAGATATTTAAAGGTATCTCTTATATTAGGTACCTCAAATACATTTATGAACTCCATTTTACAAATATACCATAAAGGTTATGCTTATAGACTTATATATGCATAAGCTTATAGTCTTCGAAATTTAATTTACTAACTTCAAATTCAACTCCGTTTTTCAAACATTTATGATCTTTTAAAATACATAGAAAGTAACTGCAAGCATGTATAATATTTATATATATGTATGTGTGTATATATGTATATAACTATAAATATATATATGTATATATATATATATATGTATAGCAAATAAGGTACTCATTGATCTCAAGGTGGCGAAATAAAAGAACGCTATACAGAATTTTTACCTTTAGAAATTGAAGACATAGTAAATGTTTGAGAACCGCTAATTATGTTGTCACTTTACCGCAGCAAAGGTTAACAATTATTTTCTTTTCCTACTATTAATGAAGATTAAATAAATAAATGTAAAACATTTTTATAGAGCTGGCATCAAAATTCTCGAAAACTCCACCTCCGTCTCCCGTTGACTTAATTTTGAAAGATAAAGCCAAAGTAGACGACGGTACTGGCGACAAGCAAACCGGAATGCACCTAAAAGGTATTTAATTTAATATGCAGAGTTCTAATCATACTTGAAAAAGGTACATACATTGGCACGCTAATGCATTAAGCTCAATTAGCCAATTAGAATACATTTTTTTTATATTATTAGTTATCGTAGTAACCACTACTCATTACTTTTTAACGAAACTTACATGAGTTTAAAAAATAGTCAAAATTGTGGATATATAAATATTTTCCAACATGTGGTAATAAAATAACAATATCTAGGTTCCGAAACATCGTACCTCGACGCTAGTAGACAATCCCCACGAGCTTCCTCTGCAGGAGATAGCTTATTAAGTGAGACAGAAGCCCATCAAAGTGGTTAGTATAATACGTCTATATAAAATATTATAAATTATAGAGATTTAACGAATATTCTTATGTAATAGAATTTTAACTATAATGAAATGGGTGTATTTTGTATTTCTTCTCTTATAATATTTACATATCAACATATATTAGAATTTATACGATTATCAGCAAGTGTCAAATTTGAACATTATGCTAGAAAGTAATAAAAAATTCAAGCTTTATTCAGTAAAGTAGTGACAAGTAGAGTCATAGCGAAACTTTACTCTTATTTTTTATATATATACATATATACATAATAACGTAAAAAATCATTTGCCACAATGTTTGTTTTGTGCCAAATTTTAGCATGTCTTTTCACTTACACATTAGAATCAAAATAATTTTAACAACGTTGTATGAAAGACAAAGTACAAGTTATTATGTAAGGCCCAGTAAAGCTATTTCCATCGATTCATCAGAAATGATTAGCATCGTGTTTATTTGCCAAATTCACCAAAGTTTTGCCGAAGTTTATCAGCACAGTAAATTTTACTTTCTTTCTTGCGGAGCCCTTACGTTGCTTTAGGTAAGTAAACCTACAGCAGAAACAATGCATCATCTCTTTATTGTTGCTTTCGACTATTTTAGAAGATTCAACTCACACAGCTGTTTCTTTTTATTTGTACGTTTTCTTAATAATCACTTTTGAGTAACGTTTCGCTTTGATTCAATGTACTTGTTCACTATTTTCACTAATTCACTATTTTTTTACCATTGACAAGCTTAAGCCACTTTTTCTCATTCATTGTATTCTTACATATCTTTTATGAACCATGCTTACTATAACCATACCTCTATTTAACATTACATAACACTTTAAACAAAATTTGTTTATTCATTATATAAAATATGTATTTATTTTTTTGTAAATATGAACCCTTTTTATCATAATTAAATATATCCATAATCAATTTGATTTTTTTGTTATTTTAAGTGCATAAATGACAATTTTTGAAATATCTATATTTTTTATTGCAGAAATATTAACTGAAGCGTCGAAGGCACTAAGTGAAGCCGCCAGACCCAAATCCCCAATTAAACATTTAGCTGATAACCTTTCATTCGTTAATGTTGACCAACCTACTATTACTAGTGGAGCTATGGAACTTGTTGAAAGAACAATCGAAAAAAGCATAGATGTAATAGATCAAATAAAAAAGGAGCAGCAGGCTGTTAAATTGGAAGATATGCAAAAGTTATTACCATCAGATAACTTTTACACTAAATCAATCATTGAAACATCAACGTCTTCCTCTTCTATACATAAAACCATTGAAGGTACAGAACTTAAATTCCAAAATATCGACCCCGATGCTGTTATGTCAGATATGGTTGCTAAATTAGGGACATCTCAAGAAGAATTTAGCACTATATTAACACACAAAGAAACGGAAACCAGGAAAATATCTGGCCAAGAATTTTTTACAGAGACAAAACACGTTTCTTCTTCGGACGATGATTCAGTTGTTATAAAAACTGAAACTACACATGAATTACGAGGTCAAGAACACGAATTAAAAGAAAAATCTGTTGTGCGGAAAGAAGGAGATCAAACGGAGACGTCAGAAAAGAAATTAGAAAAAGCACATGAAGCTTCTGCTAAGAGATCAGATGTAGAAACTAAAACAGTGAGTAAAAGTTCAGACGATGTTGATATTGTTAAAGTTGAAAGAGAATTTACTGAACAAGGTCTATATTCAGGACGACAGACCAAATCCGAAGAGAAGATGACTGCTATAAAAGACGAAACAGTTAAGAAAAAACAGGAGGTCAAAATATCCGAACGAGAAATGTCACATGAACAATGGGGTAAAGAGTACTTTACTGAACCTGGTGAGTTGGAGGACATTCAAGAATCTGAAGATAAACCGAGAATAGCATTTGTTGATTCTGCACTAAAAATAATAGAAAAAGATGAAGTAGTTTCTACTACAGAAATTTCTGAAAAAGGGAAGGTAGTAAGTACAAAGGTGGAACATCATAAAGAAGAATCTGTGATTGAAAGTAAAGAACATGATGATCTTAGCTCTGACGCCTCTCATGCACCTAGTTTTAAAAGTGACTCGGCTGATAAGAAAGATACGTCTGAATTAAGTCCTAAAAGTAGATCTAAATCTTTCAAGAAAGATAACGAAGTATATGAAGTAGATTTTATTAAAGAAATTAAAGTTTCTACTTCACCAGTAAAAAGTTCATTTAGTCGAACAGGAAGTCAAGATACTCACTCAGAATCTGAAATAGTACCTGACTTGCCACATGATGACAAAACAGGTGAAACACCAAAAAAAGATAAAGTGGGTAAGACTCCTGTAAAATTACAAGAGAGCCAAATACAGGATCAAATATTAGAAGTATCTCTACGTAAGGTAGATTCATTCGTAATGGGAGATATTGAACCTCATTATATTGAGTTGAAACAAGTTGAAGAATCAAGCGTATTCGAAACTTCTGTTAAAAGCGATATTACAATTGAAATAAAACCTACAGAAGAAGTGGAAAGCGAAGTATTAATTAAATCTGTAAAAATGGATTTATTACCAAATTTAATAGAAGCAGAAAAAACTGAATGGGAAGATTCGGCCACAACATCTAAAGATTTAATGATTAAATCCAGTGAAAGTGTAGACACTGAATACATGGTAAAATCTTTAGAGTCTCACGAGGGTGAAATTTTACATAAATCAATGGATTCAACAGTAAGTGCAGAAACGTTACAACCATCTGACTTTTCAACGGAAGCCGACTCTGCTTTTTTAACAGGGACAGATCAGAGAAAGGAGGAAGTAAAGTTAGTAAAGGAAAAAAGTCTTGAAGATATCTGTAGCAGCGGATACGATACTGATTTCTCCTCTGCCGAGTTTCATGCATTGAAACTTGAGACAGAAAAGGTTGATTTTGACACATTGATGTCTGCTCAACCACTTGCCGACTTATCAGTTTTAGAAAAAACCATTGATGAAGTCAAGCAGTCTCTTGAAGCAGCACAAGTAGAAATTATAAGTGAAAAAAGTGATGGTAGTATAAAGTACAAGCAGTCGCCATCCGAATTTCAGTTTAAAATTCTTATTAGTCCTGAGAGGCCTGAAGTTATTACAGAGGAACCCCATCATACAGATGAACATTTACATAAATTAGTTGCTACCATTGAAAAGGAAGACACGATATTAGAAAGCCAACAATCCGATACTTTATCCCAAAAAATTAGCTCACAAGAAGAAACTACGACTTCAGAAGAGGAAAAAGATACTGTTTTAATAAAAGAACCCAGCCCTCCTTTGGACACTGGCGATTTGTCAATAAAATCAGATAGTGGGCCACATTCAATTTTAGAAACCGAAAGCGAAATAGGTTTCTCTGATCGAGATAGTTCTTCCAAAGGTAGCCCGGAAGTCAAATTAAGAGTTCACAAGCATATTTCATCAAAGTTGGGCGTTGCTGAAAGACGTTCAGCGTCTGAACTTGAAGGATGGTCAAGTTCGGGTGAGAGTCACTATCAAAGTTTCGAACATTCTGAAAGTAGGCCTTTATCTTCAGATATCGAAGTAATGTTAACGGCTCAAAGTGGCACAGAATTTGACACCGCGCTTACGAGCCACGATGTTTCTTCGCAGTCACTCAGGACTTCTAAAGATTATTTTACAGCGGGTAGTTCGCTTGCTTCAAGAGACAGCATGAAAAGTTTAGATTCTGATGGATCGAGTCAAGTAGCCAGCATTGATATTTCGGATGCTTCAGAGACTCTTGTACCCTCAGCTAATGAGCTAAAAGAGGAATTAATGGAAAGTAGTACATATGTTGAGCAATTTCTTCACGAAACTGAAAAGGAACAGGTTCCACGATCAAAGGAAATAAGTGACGATGATATCTCGGGTGATGAAGAAAACAAAGTTGATAATGTCGAACCTGTAGGGAAAATGAAAAGATCACATGAGATGCGGTTTCAACCAAAAGATATGATTCCAGAACATTTTCCTTTAGACGGAACTTCGGAAAGTGTCGAATTTGACGACGATTCATTTAAAGATAAAGAAGGTTCTGACACCACTATTTCTAGTCAACTTAAGACGGATGAAATTTTATCATCTTCGATTTCTAAACTGGATACGTCATCATCGCAATCACAACAAGAAATTGAAAAAGAAGAAACAATAGAACAGGTTATCAAAGGTTCAAGTAAAAAACTTGAAGCTATACCGTTCACCGTTACAAAATTCGATAAGCCACAGAGAGAGCTAGTTGATGTTGACAGCCAGATTATACCAGTCGGTTCTTCAGAATATGAAGATATTACTAAGTTCGGTTCTATTATGGCTGATAAAAGAGAAAATATAGTTGAAGATTCTGTTCACAAAACTTTAATTCAACTAGACGAAAGTTTACCAAAGGAAATGGAGGTAAGGCATGAAATAACCGAAACATGCATTAAAAAAATTGTCGAAGATGTAAGCGCCATACCTTTTCCAATAGTAGAACGACCCCCAAGTCAAAGAGAATTCGTCGACATAGATTCAGAAATTATAACTTCTGGAACAAAGCAATACGAAGAAATTTCAAAATCTAAAAGTGATTCTTCAGTACCAAAAACAAAGGCTGAGAAATCGAGTGGTATGACTTCAGAGTGTCAGTTGGAAAGTAAACAAAGTTCTTCTTCTAGCTTGAAAACTCATGAACATATATCGACACCTCATACACCATTGTCTGCACCTAGTCAAAGTTCTTTGTCCACTGAAAATGGCCGAGAATATGTTTTAGATGATATTTATGACATTTCTGAAACACCTGAACTAAAATCCGATTTGGCAACTGAAAGTAGCCGGTCAGAATTAGTTGTGACAACAGAAGATAAAACTGTACGTACTTATGAAAAAGAACAAGAGTCGCCTACTAGTGATGAATTTGAAATGGTTGACAAGCCTAGCGAAATGGATGATTTTGTAGTAATAGAAGAGGTCGCAAAAGAAGCCCAAGAAACAGACCCAGAAGGTAAAAGTGTTAGAATAGTAGCTCAGAAATATATAAAAAGACACGATGTAGAAGTTGAAGAATATTTATCAAAAACATCTAAGAAACAAGACAGCAGCAGTGCATCGGAGTCTTTATCAGATGAAGAACTCCTGCAATACGAGATAGAACAAAAAAAGCTTCAAGCTCAAGAGTTAGCTGAAATTGAAGCTGGAAAACGATGGATTCAGATGCAATTTGAAGGTGACCCACGATACGATTACGAAAGAATACCACTCGAAGATATAAAAGAAGAAGAAATGACCGATTTTGATGCTAGTAGAATTGGTAGTTTGAGTTCACAGAAAGAATCAATTGGAAGTTATGGAAGCTTCAGAAATTCTTATGGAAGTTTATCAGAGTCAGAAATGGCATCTCGTATACGATTTAGAGTTCGAGGAGAAAATGATGACATATCAATTAGTTCATTACAAGAATTCGAAAATCTCGAAAGAGCTTTAATGGAACAATATCAGCAACATTCTTCTTCATCACAAGATTCACTCAACGGTTCCCTTCCACGGCGTTATATTCTTAGTAAAAGTCAAGGTGATGATATTTCTGTTTCAAGTCTTAAAGAATTCGAAGGATTAGAGTCTGCGTGTTTAGAAGCTTTAAAAGCTGAAATTCTGGCTAAGCAAAAAGAAGCTTTGTTACATGCTGATCCTAAAGTAGCCACCGGAAGCTTTTTGGAACAAGAAAAACGTTCTTATAGTAGTAGCTCTGAGAGCAGCCCACCATTAAAAAGTGGAAGTCCAGGACAAAAATCTGGAAGCCCGTCACAAAAAGGAGGAAGTCCTTCGCAAAAAGTTGGTAGTTATGGTAGTCCATCCCAGCGTCTACTAGCCGATTCAGCGGCTATTAGAAAACTTATTGATCAGCAAATGGCGTTAGAGCAAAGGATTCAGGAACATGTGACACCGAAGATTGTTACTGTAAAGAAATATGATGATCGTGGCGCATTTTTTGTACCAGAACCCGAACCAGAGACTTCAGATGATAAAAAAAAGGAAACGGACGAAGAATGTAAGAAAACATCAGCTTTTACATGTGCTGCAGCGCCGAGTGATGGATCAGCTGAGTCAATACCAGGGGATTGCGAAGAGATGATGAAAATTTTAGACCAAGAAGAAAAAACTAAACGTCAACAACAACAGCTTCAAGCTATATCAAGAACTTTTTCAGGTAGTGGGGGCGTTATTGAAGTAGTAAGAACAACTACTGTCATACAACAAAGATTTGTTGATGGAAAAAAAGTGTCAGAAACTGTGTCAAGTACTGATAGCGATGGCGCAGTCGATATACCCACAAGATTAACCCAATATGATGATAGTTGTATGTCTTTAGGCTCTGAAATGTCTTCATCGTTGGCTTCCCAACCATCAGAAATGGATAGTTTAATGACGGTCATGGAAAGACAATCAGATGGTGAAGTCGTGACAGTGACGCAACAGACAATAATAACATCTACAGACAAGCCGGAGGATTTAGATTTCTCTCGAGAAGGAAGTGCTATACGTGAGTTATCGCCCTCCTCAGGGAGGTCGGTAGCCCATAGCGTTACCTCGTTTTCTGGTAAACACTTTACAGATCCCGCTAGTGGCTCGTGGAGTTGTCAAGACGAAGAACTCAGTTCTTCTGGAAGCTTTAGCAGGTCAGTACGTAATCGCATTTATCTAAAATACCTTGAGAATTTAATCTTAAAACTGTAAGTCTTCAAAAAATCTGAAACTGAACTTTAAATATGAATTTAAAGTTATTTCAAATTGCTTCTAAATAAATTATTGCTTTTTTATGAAAGGACAACTGAATAATGAAGAAAGAGTGTAAATGAACAGGAAAAAAAATCAAGCTCGAAATTTTTGTCTTTTGTTTTAAAAATAAAGTATGTTTGAAAACGTTACTAGTAATTTACTATTTTGCACAAGGACCTAGTTAAACACCATTTATATCTCTTAAAATTATATAAAAATACTACTTCATGGACATATAAAATAATGATTCATAAATTGTTCACGACTTTATGAAACTTTAATGTCAATTAATATTATAAATAAATATAAAATATAGTTTGCTTTTAGTCAGGGCTTATCCAACGCTCCATTCATTTATCGGAATCGTGCATATGTTTCTTTTTCGTATCGTTAGCAGAGAAGTAATCACAGTAGGATGAGTCTCACGCAATCTTTTCCTCTTTGAGGTTATTCGCACGTAGAGATTATTAGAGACGATTGCCCTTACATGTTCCACCACGAAGCTGAGCGTCCTCTGGATCTTGAACCATTTGTGGTTGCATAGCGTAGCCAGTTTTTTTTTTTGAGAGTGAATTAAAAAATTAGAGGAACGTTCCCTAGAATACTACATGCATTATATATGATTCGTTTTTCAGAGGAGCTCGGGCAGATCTCATGTTGGGTAGCACCGACAGTCTAGAGGCAACCAGCTCAAATGCTACTAGGGCCACATTTAACTATGAAATTGACACGCCTATGACAGGAAGTCTCACTTCTGGAGGTGAGAAAAATTTATTTTTATACATATTTAGGTATTCAGTTGATGTAGCTAAGTATAAAATTATAATACTGATATTAAAATTAATTATATAACGCTTAAAATGTCTGTTTTAATTATTTTAAATCATTTTATTTACAAGTAAATTCCAAAAACCTAAAATTTTTTAAAAATTCTCTTAATACTAAAGACAAAGCGTACAAATTCATGTCGGTTGGTGTAAATCATGGTTGCACAGACTTATTAAGACTAGCCATTCAGGCAAATCGTGAACTGATGGCGGGCCGGCCGCCAGAAGTATAGGTAATTAAATTTTTTGGTTTTATTCTGGAACAGAATTCAATATTTTTCGAATGTACGAGAGTATTATTTTTGCTGTCGGCGGTCCACCAGTATTAGACCGGCGGGCCGCGGTCTATGCATCCATGGTGTAAATGTTATGAGAATCGAAGCAAAATTGCAAAGAGGAATATAATAAACGTTTTGTGTACTTTATATAAATTACATTGTTGAACTATGTAAGGGGTGAAACTTGCTTCAATTCCTCGTGTTGTTAAAATAAATTTTAAAGCTGCTGCTATCGCCTATAGTGACAAAAATTAGTTTTGTATCCAGAGCGAATAAATTGTACAATTAATTTATTTATCGTACGAAATATTATAATATATAAATTCTTTCAAACGTATCATAAAATTGTCTAAAACATAACGAGCTATTAGAAACTTATATCTTAATAGGTATTACACTCAAATGTTTTTTGCTAATATAATTGACGAAGTTATTGCTATAAAAACACAAGAAAGTTTGTGTATCGTCAGACTAAGAGGGATGTTACTTATTTAAGCGGCTCTTGTTGAAATTATTAAAATATATTTATTAATTGTGTTACGAAAACTATTTTTATAACTACTTAAGTTTTTAGCGGTTTTTTAGCGCGTACAAACATGCTTGAGTGTATGTTACTTACGTTACCACATTATAATGCAATTTCGGTCTGGATATAAACGAATTAACATGCTTTTATTAATCATACTAACATTTTGCTACGCCACAAAGCTTCTTACTAATCAGAAAGATAACAGCGGTACGCCCTCCAGGGTCGAATACAATGGTCTCGTCTCTGGACACAATGGATCCAATTACGGCAGTGCAAATAGAGAGCATGGAATACCAGTCCAGTGAGCAGCATTCTCATGATTACGAAGTGCAAGAACCTGACACTGAAAAGTTGGTGAGTTCAGACTTAAATAATTTAGAAACTATAATATATTGCATGGATTGGCGGGTCATCAAGTAAACTTTAGATTTAAGAGGGACATACTTATTTAAAAATAGTAATCGATATGGCCCAGAAGAATGGCTAATTGAAGTGGTAAAGGGCGGGCCACACAGCGCGCAGAACAAATGGCCGGTTCTGGCGCAGCATAGGACGTCCATCCACAAAGTGGAAAGACACCCTAGTTAAAGTCGTCAAAAGACGCTGTTGTGTCTATTTGGGCAGCTATTCCCAATCGGTCCTCTTAGCATTCTTTGGGAGATGCCCACAGTGGAAGATTAAGACTGTTTTAGGGGTTTTAGTTTACTGTTAATTAGGGGTCTACACGTAAGGAAAGTGCTCCAAACCTCTTCGTATTAAACACCATAACTTTCCTCCTCCCCTGGCCTCGCTGACACCACATATGTGGTCATACCATTACACTTCCGTTTGCAGATTTTAAAAGCTATGCCGATAACTTTAATTCTGTCATATTTTTGATCCAGTTTCTATATCTTAGAAAAATACAAAGAATAACACTCCATCAATCAATGTCTATAAATTGGCTCTTCATTACTAAATTCATTAAAAAATATTATGTTTACAGATTTCGGTTGGGAATTATATCTTTTTAATCATGTTAAATAAATGCATGGAACAGCTAGTTACATTTAACTAAATTCAGAAATGTAACCTATAGTAAAACAAATATATTAAATGGTTAAACACAATTTTTATTGACTATTACATACTGAATAAATTATGCTATTTTTTAATCACTAATTTAGTTTAATAATCTTGGGCCATACATATTAATTTTAATTCTTTTTAGTTAATTCATAACATATCTACATAACAAAAAATTAAACAAAAATAGTAAATAGTACAGTAAATCTAGTGTTCACATGTGCAAACTATTTTATTTTAATTGCGTTCAAATAACAAAAAATGAAACATAAAGAATGATAGCAATATTTCAAAGCGATATGCATTTCAATAAACTTTCCCTTGAGATTAGAGAGCCATCAAAGTGGTATATGTTTAAAAATATTTGCGACCTATTTGTGGAAGAGTTGTCGTAACTTGTGTCTAATTGCGAATCATATACTCATAGTACATGTATATATGTATGTGTAGTTTATGTCAATATTATATCACGCCATTTATGTGCTTCTTATTGATTAGATAATAAGTAAAGTGTTTATTACAAACGTAAAGCCTTTTTAGTAGTACATAAATAAATATTTTTTGTTACTTTTACAAATCTGTCTATTTATTTCAACACCACCTTGAGTTCATTGAAGAAAGATGTCTATAAGAAAAAAGTCCGCCATTATACAATGTCTAATAAGAGTGAATAGATAACAAAAAAAATAAACCATAGGAACAGTAAAAAAAAAAAAGTAATGTAAATAATATTAATGGAATTATTATTATCGCTTCAGGACGCCGATGGCCGTGTACCAAAAGCTAAGGAACGTACGATAATGTTCGACAGCACTGATACACTCAGCGCTGTGAGTGGAGACAGCTCGGTAAGAGAAGCTACTGTCGAAGCACCAGCCCCGACATTTTATATAGGGGATACACCCATACTGAGAGGTAATATTTTACATATAATTAATTGATCAATATTTACTTTATTGAATAAAGCACCGAAGTATGTTCTCAACCAAAACACCACAATGCCTGAAGACTGGCTTTCGACCAGTGTGTGTTCCCAGTGACGATCCAAGACGTGGTGTCTTCTATTGGAATTATAAGAAGGTTCAAGTTACCCTGAGGGCAACTGAAAGGGCAATGCTTGAAATTTCGCTGCGATATCGAATAATAAATTAAGAGGTCACTGACGTAGTTCGACTTAAGTGGCAGTTGATAGATGACATCGCTCATGCAACTGATGGCTATTGGGGCCGAGAAGCTACAAGGCAGTGGGCGCAGCACGGGTAGGCCCCACTAGGTGGTCTGACGACATAGTTAAAGTCGCAGGAAGTAACTGGGTTAGGCAGACGCAAATCTGGTCATAGTGGTTATCTTTGGGCGAGAGCTATGCCTTGCAGTGGGCGTCTATCGGCTGAAATGATGAAATCATGATTTACCGTTTGAGATTTTAACAACTCTTCTTTCCAGTTCTTTCTGTGTGCAATTTTCGCTAGACATTATTTGTTGCTAATACATATTTGTACGTATGTACATATTCTATTTGTTCATTGCTTATTATTGTAGTTCTGCTTGTGAAGAGTTTGTAATTTTTTTTGTTAAGTTAATTTTCAAGTTCGCCTTTTTGTTTTCCAGTTGTTGCTAGTACTGTTAAAACATTATTTGTAATATACTCGAGAGATATATATTAGGTTAGGATAGTTAGGTTATCCTTTTTGATTTAAGAACTAAGACCGTCGATTTGCATTCCAGAAGCGGAATTACAATATTATTAATTTTCAGGAGAAAAAAGAGATGATGACGGTCCTCAACCGACTTTATCGGGAAGCTGCCCAGCATCATTGCCTCCAACTACACACCCCTCTCCACCCATACCTGCCCAGAGAAGGTAATTTGTTTTTATGTATATTGCATTATTTTTGTATCCGAATATCAGCTTTCTTTTATTATTAAATATAATACTTTTTAGTTGTTTCATAACCATTCGTGTTATCGCTTCTTAAAATTTCTTGATTTATTTCTTTATGTACTTATGAATTTCATATCCCCAAAGATTTTCGAACTAAAAATGCCCATGTTGTTATTGCAGCTGCTATTGTTTAAGTCACTCTCGAGAACAGACCGACAAATAGGTACACTTTTATATTGTATTGCTTCTTTCTTATTTTTTGCGAATTATTTAACTATATCATATACACAATCTCGCTTTTTTATTACGATGTTGAGTGTAACGGTTTTGAGTGAGTTTATTTTTGATTCTATTGAAATTGCTATTTATAATAACGGCATGTTAAACCTAATCATAAAGAAATATGTCAGTGTGGAAATTTCGTTTAGGACATATCTTACAATTTTAGTAATGCTTTAATTCAATTTTTAAAAGTACAATAAATAATAAATAGTCATTACATGTTGCAGTTATTTCCCATATCAAAATGCTTCATCCTAGAATTTCCTCTAGTTTCCTTTTATAGATCATCGTCAAATTATTTTTTTTTCTTCTCAACATGATAAAATAGTCCCTATTATTAGAAAGCACGCTTGTTGCCAAGTAGATTTCACAAAACAATAAATCAAAAAGTTTTTGCAAATTATTGACATAAATTTTCCAAAATTCAATTACTTTGGTATATAAAATGAATGAAATGATCTAGTCTTGACATAAAATAAACATTCGAAAAGAAATAATTACAATTGTCACGAAAACTCTATCATAATTAGCAACTTTCAAATACTTAATTAGTAGACACTTCTTAGATGAAATTGTTTGAGCAAATATCTGTAACATAATTATAAATAATAATCATATCATAATCAGAAATATTATAACATCAATTAGACTTAATTTCCACACAAAACGATTCTTAAAAATTAATGAATACTTTAACGTACTAAAATCTTCTTTTCAGATCCCTTACGATGATTGCAAAAGCACCACAAACAAGCCTCGAGGAGGTCGCAAAAAAATAGATTCTTCATTGCTTTAAAAAAACTCAAGTTATTATTTTAAAATTTTATTGTTTCTATCACTTTAGGTTTAAAAATAACGTTGACTTTTAAGCTTTACGCTTTAGCAAAAGCACTATTCGCCAAAATTAGAATAATGATAGGAACCGATCGTCAAAAAAATCGTTGATTTATTAAATAAACTTATTTTGAATTTCTATAATTATAACCCTGACATATTAGGAACCTTCATTGAAAAAACAATTAGGAAATATATCTATGTAATCTATAGAACTGAAACATTTTGTACAAACCAGTATCTTCAAAAACAAATTGGAGTAAATCTATCGTTGATTAGTGAAGCTGGAATTTTTGATAGCCGGCTTTCGCCAAAACATTGGATAGTATTTTGGTACTCTTTTTTCTACTGACGCGTCGATTTTATATGATGCTCGTCCATGTTGTTCGAACTATTGAATTTTTAGATAGACGCTTAGCTTGATAGTTTTCAAATGTCGCTTGTACGATGTTAACACTGTAGTAAGAGGAACGTACCGTGTCAGTAGGTATGGTTGTTTTGATATTGAACTCAGAGCTCTAAGAAGTTGGATATGAATCCCAATAACATAAATCTGACAGAGGGGCGATAAGTGATCAGTTTCGGGTTTTGCACAATTTCTCAAATAAGTAGCTAGGTAGACTTACAAATGGATAGGTTAAGGCGACTTGAAAGCTACAGCCAACTTTATTTAGGAAAAATAAAAACAGACTGCTTGGAATTTTATATTTCAAAAATGCGTAGATTGTTATGTACGGTATAATAACTATAATTAATCACTTTTTTAAACGCAAACTTCTTCACACTACGCATCTTAACACTATATTTCAAATAAAAAATGTAGTTTGATATGACATTGCAATTTTTATTTAAATTTTTTTGATCAGTTTGATATATATTTTACATATAGTGGTACCGAAACCGCTGTACCGCGCCTTAGGTGAGCGTGAAAGTATCGATCGGTCAGGTCCGTCAGTCCGTTAGTAAAGTTAGTGGCGGCGTCGCTCTTGATTTCTTTTTCTTGGACACCGCCCCGTTGCAGATTTCTAAGGCGCGGTACAGAAGTTTCGGTAACACTATAATTTACTTATAAAGAAGTTAATAGATATTTTTTTATTTCATCAGTTTTACAGTAATTGCCATTTTTTACGACTTTTACAACAATGAATAGGCGATATAGCAGATAAGCTGTAAGGATTGGCGTCCAAACGGTTGGTCGTAGACGGGTTTAACTGGAAGAAAGTGTCATGCTCAATTACAGAATGTTCTAGAAACATTGATATATCGAGGTGATGACGTAGAAAAAAAAACTGGAAAAATCGGAAGGCACAAGTGGTTAGAGACTGAAGTTGACTGTAAATCGGATTGGATAAAACGCTGATTAGGCCTCATATCAGCGAATAATCTCTGTATCTAATTATCTCGTGTAATACCCTTGCTAGTATATATAAATATAGTTAGTTTACGTTTTAAGAATCGATGTGCTTACTCTCGGTGTTGAAGCCAAGCGGAGGCTGCTACGCTGTATTAAGTTTCAAGGTCAGTTAAGTTGCTCTGTTCGATTGTTTCACGTTGTATTTGTAATATTGCTGAATATTCTATCGATAAAACTAAATTACTATTGAATATTGAATAAAAACGCTATGTCTCATATTTAAATCTATCGTTTTCTTTTCCTACCCCTATTTTAAATCTAGACCAACACATTATTATTAATTTATTTGGTTGAAATAAATAATAAATAGGCTTCTGTACAAATTTTTGAGCGCTAATGTAAGGAAGACAATTAAACAGTTGAACAGCCTAATTCAATATAAACAAATCAGATTGAGGTTCACTGTAATCATCACTATCATTTCAGCGATAAGTCCATTACTAGACATAGTCCTTCATAGATTTCCATTAGGACTGGTTGGAAGCTGCCTGTATCGTGTCTTCGGACTACTTAACAAGATTTGTCCACCTTGTGTGGAGACATTTCACGCTGAACTTGCTGGTCTGTCGTCTCCACTACAGACCCTTAAGGCCCCAGCATTAGTACTATTGTTCTGTTGACTGAGTTCTACACATAGGCATCGCTGGGTTATTTCGGTTAGTTTATAGGACTCCTCATTTCTGTTTCGATCACAAAACACATATCTTCTATACCAAAGTAATCGCAAACCTGACCATTTCTATGACTCATTGAGTGATTGTACTCACCAATTAGTCCCACGTTTAAATGCAATAATCACTGGTAATACACTTATGAATGTTACAAAAAAAAACTAAGAAAACCAGATAGTTATGTAAGACAAAACAAACCAAAAAACAAATCAAACCTTAAACCCAGCGTTTTTATCACAAGCTATTGTTTGCAAATTTTTCATATACAAAAATGGGAATAGAAAATGGATACCGAAGTAATAAAAAAACAATATAATTTATAATAAAATTTTAATAAATAAATAGGACTAATCATTGCCATATAGTGCCTTACAGACTCGATTTACTATAATTACAATAAATACTTTTTTGTACAAAAATCATTTGGAAGTACAACTTGAAAATTACTTACAATTTTATGCGTATACGTAACAATAACTTTACACTCAAAACAATTTAATCATCGACCGATATTGGCACTAAATTTGCACAATCATTTACACTTCTAGCTATTTTTTATTCGCTGGACACATTTAATAAAACGCTGTTTCTATCATAAATTTGTATGTGAAACGAATAGACAATTATAGTGAAGTCGATAATTGAGAAAATTAACGATTGCTTTACACGTAACTATATCTGATATATATAGGGTGGCTAAACTGAGGCTCGCGAGCCACATGCGGCTCTTTGAACAATAATTTTAATGCTCAGATTGATTGTCGAATTATTTCAATATTTAAATTTATATTACCTACGTCAGATCCTGAGTAAACTCAAAAAATTACTAGTATGAACAATAATTATTATTACTCCACTATAAGATTAGCGAAGTCTAAATGCCGATCATAATTTATTAACCGGCATCTTAAGTATTATTAGGAGTACTGACATATACATGTGAAATTATATCTAACTTAAATACACGTATTTCGTATTCCAGTTTAAATAATTTCAATAGATATGACTTTTGTAAAAATAAACATGCTTTGGCGTGTTCTAAATGCGTATTCAATTGCAATGAAAGAGCTTGGCCTACCCTGCTATATATTACATTCCTCTAATTCGTAATTATCGCCCTCTGTCATTTTCGTATAATTTTTCGTAATGAAATTACAAGATATTAACAAAAACACACACTAAATAGTGGGGCAAACAGGAATAACGCAAGACCAAAGCAACGCGTCCGCTCCGTGCAAACGACAAATGTAGACTAACATTTTACCCCCGTTTAAACACATCTTTACCAACCAGAAACAAAAGTAATGAAGTTTTTGGTTAATATTTTATCCAGCGAATACAATACAATAATGATACTATAAAAAAATAAAAGTATATTTTTCGAAATCCCAGGTCGGATCATGTTACTTTAGAAGTTTCTATACCATGTTCTAATAGCACTTTACATGCTTAAACAATGACATGCACAACCACAAAATGTACGAGAATTTGTAATTCGAATATTTTGTTAAACTATCTCATATACAATATTATTGGTTATAGATGTAAAATCTTTAAAGTTGTAAACATATGTAGCTAATGTGTACCTTATTTAAAAATCAATGATTTCAGAAACAATCAATAACGTAATGATAATATACTTAAAAACGTTTTAGCAATTTGAAATTCTATTAAAATTAACGAATGTTTATTATCTGTCCCTGCAGATTTTGTACTGCTGGAATTTATTGGCTTGTCAAAGGGATCACATTTATACAGGCTGTTTTTACTGACAAATAAGCATCCAAATTGTACATCGACAACCAAACATCCTGTACACGCTGTGTCAGTTTGGTACACGATTTATCCCGTTTAGTACATCGTAAATGATTGTCGTTTCACAGAGCAACTATAAAAAAGTCTATGTATCTATTTTCCAAATAAAAGTGTAAAGATAAAATTAGTGATCGTTGTAAATAGAAAATGTACTGATTTTTCTCACAGACACATTTAAATGCATTTCAGCCTCCATAAAATCACTTATTATATATTATAAAATAACGTAAATAATACTTTATTCAATTATACTTATTTACCTATAAAGAATCGCGCCAAATAAATAGTACACTTCTAATAAATACATATATATGAAAACTCTTCAAACAAGAAATCGTATGAGCGAATGCTATTCTAATAAAATTTACAATAAAATCGATTTCCCATTCAAATTATTTTCATACAATCACTTATGAACTACAAACTACTCATATTATGGCATTCGTAAACATTATTTTTTTGTATTTGAAATGAGATGAGTTTTAATGAATTCTATGGATAGTGTTGACTAATTTAAAAATAACTGTACTTTGGTGGTATATTTTTTACGGTTTAAACTGAATCTTACAATAATACATTTTAAATTGATTGGACTTTAAAATGGGGATATTTTTTAAAAAGGACATTGTTTTGTACACACATCTTCACATTGACATCAATATAACCGATTTTCTCGTTTAAATATTAAATTATTAAAACTATAAATAAAAATATCTTGAGCTTCTTTACAGCGAATCAAACTCCGACGTCTCGCTCGTCTGAAAAAATTACGAATAAAGTTGGATACATAATCAAGAGTTAGTTTTATGGTACAGAAGACAGAGACTTTCAGGTTCTACGATAAAAGGATTTCTTTACCAGAACAAATTAGAAATGTATGTAAACGTACGAAAGTCCAGCTTGGTAAGTTGAAGTGGCAATAGGCAAATCGCTTAGAGCGCATAACTGATAACCACAAAGATCTGGAGAGGAGACCAAGGTCTGGCAAGCGCAGCGAAAGACGTCCACACATAAAGTTGTCTGTCCGGCCTGGTTAAGGTCGTCATAAGACCCTGGATGCTGGCTTCTTCCAACCGGTCCTGTTAGAAATCTATGAGAAGACTGTCCAAAAGTGGACGTCGCATAGCTGAAATGATGATTATGACATTGCCAAGATTCATCTAAAGGTTTGCAAAAGGTTTTTACCGCAGAATGTTGTGATGATTAATCTATACTCTGACATTACACCGGTGGGCAAACAAGTTTACACATATACACAATATGACATTTGACGTTTTATTAAATTATCAACATCATTTCAGTTACCCCACGACCACTGCCGGACGTAGACTTTTACACCCACTACATATGCGAATTCCAGGACAGCTTGGAAGATGCTTAAATTTCAAGGCCTCCCTTCATATGCTTGTCTTACCGTTCCCCGGCCCCCACTCCCTACTTTGCACATGGCACCCGTACGAATCCATGTTATACTAAAACTGCTACTTTATTAACCAAAAGAAGCTAAATATTTATAGACTATAACACTTACAAACACTTAGCCTTGGTTACTTCGTCCGTATACAGTATAAATAAACTTAGAAATTATTTAAATTAAAACATTATCTCTATTTAAGGAAACTACTTAAGGATATAACAACAGAACAAAATGTCCAAATAATTAGTTTAATTGTCTATTTTACTAAAATACTCTTAAAATTTAAAACATTTCGGCATGACAAAATAGCCCGAATACCGTTGTCAAACCAATATTTGCTACATGCACTAAAATTTCTTATCTTTTTTTATACTATTATGATTATTTTACTAACAATATTTTCATTTGTATTTCTTTGAACTGTTTTATATTACTCCGTTGCTCTTTGGATGAACTTGAGGCTTCTTATGATGCCTATATTCATCACAAACATAACACCTGCATGTTTTTTATTCTCATTTATTGTTGTATATAACATGTATTGGTTTGACAACGAGTGTAGATTGTTTTAGTACTTTTTAGTATAGGATTTAAAAGTTAGTTTTAGTGCAATAGAATCGTGCAAGAATACCCACAAGGTCAGGTTTATAGAGATGCACGTGCGGTAAAAGGAACGTGGAGCCCAGATCTCGTTCAGCCATCGTGTTTGCCTCCTGAATAACAGTGGTCGAATAGTGATATTACAGATTAAATAAATTACATACTTCCGATTAGTAACCTGACATTATTTCGAAGGACATGTTGCCAAAAGACACATCACAATATATTTTACTAATTTTGTTTTTGATGTTCGGTCTGTACATTAGTTTATACAATACAGAATTTTGTAATTTTCGTGCTCATTTATAATCTTAAATTTTAATTAGACTATAACCAATTTGAACCAATTTGAAATGTCTTAACTCTAAGTGTATTGCTTTCAGTCAAAACTTTTAAATAGTCTTCTACTATATACTAGCTGTAACTTGTACATAAAAACAGAATAAAATTTAAAAAAAAAATTCGCAACTTATAACAAATCTCTGATGCGTATCTATAAACAGCCTCAACACGAAATACAAATAAGGATATACTTTTTGTAATTTGAATGCTACCTATGAATTTAAATATAACTCTAAGTGTAACTTGAACAACAAAATCAAATTAACATAAGCTATACGAAAATTTTTTGGTTGAAAGTCTTTTGTTTCCCTTGACATTTTTGGTGGCTAAACGTCTTTCGATATTATGTCCGAACATGAAATAAAATTAAATTATATTGAAATTATTCAAATTAAAAAAAACAATCTAATAATAATGAAAATCTACAAAGTAAGATTTGAAATATTATAAGAAGGAACGTGCATAGATACGAATATAAAACAAAAATGTACATGCAGTTTTAGTGAGAAAAATATCAATTTTGCTTATAGTCAATGTTTATGATTTCACAATTCACTAAAATTATTACATATGTGCATTCAAAATTCCTTGCAAATACATAATGATATTCGAGAATGTCATTGTTATGTGATTTTGTTATGTTACTATTATTTAGTTTTGTTGTCGTTGTTCAAATGTTGTTGTTGTGTAGTTACATTCATATGTTCCTGTTGTGTAGTTTAATGTAATTTTGTTGTTATTACTTTATCTAGTTTTGTTTTATTGTTATAACTGTTTAATTTCATTGTAATTTTACTGTTGTATATTTGCAAAATTAAAATTATATATAATATTGTAGTTTTGTTCAAATGTTGCTGTTATGTAGCAAAATTCAAATGTTCCTTTTGTGTCACTTTATTGTTGTTATTTTTGGGTAGCCTTGTTGTAATGTTACTGTTTAACTTCATTGCAGCATTACCGATTTTTATTGTATTTTTATTTTTGTAGTTTTGTCTTACTAGAAATGTTACTGTTGTGTATTTTTGTTATAACATTACTATTATGTTATTTTGTTAAATTGTCCCTTTTATTTAATCTTGTTGCAACTTTACTATGGGATATGTTACATTACTTTTTTCAATAATAGGCATGTCCAAATCTTAATTTTGCCTAATTTTGTTCAAATATTGCTATTACGTAGTTATATTCAAATGTTGCTGTTGTGTAATTTTGTTGTCAAATTAATGTGGCATGGTTATGTTACTAAATTACTGTTGCGTGTATTTTTGTTTAAATATTGTTGGTAAGTAGTTTTGCAAAAATGTTACTGCTACATTGTTGTAATATTACGGTTGTGCAGTTTTGTTGTAATATTACCTGATGCGTCAAGCGCGTTGAAGAAGCAGCTCTGCCGGTACTGGCGGGGAGTGTTCCGCCCACAGACCTCGCTTCAGACAGGGTTCTGCGAAAAAAGGTTACTTGTGCTTTGCTATGTTTGTGTTTTTATGTGTATGATAAATATTTTATTAAAAAAAAATGTCGAACAAGCACACTTACAACTCTCCAATTCTTCTCTCAGCGTCTGTCCATTCGGACATATCTTCTTGACTGGACATTAAAAGGAAAACAATTAAATAAAATTATACAATTAATCTTCTTTTTCTTTTCATGCAGCGAACAAGATTTAAATGTTCCTAAATCAATTATTGTTCCTAAAGTAATTAATTAATTTCTATACCGAAGAACAAATTGGGATACTCATCAAAGCTAATTGCAATACTCTTAAAAAACTATATGCTATATTTTTATTTAATAAATAATTAGTTAAATATAACTGTTAACTTGATACGAGAGTATAAAAACTTAAGAACAAACTGTAATGTCTATCAAAAATTAATCTCTTATGTAGATAAGTACCAGTACCAACCACTATCATAATCTTTGACAACATGCGCCATTTTAAGGCTCCATATTAGTTACGACATTACCTGAATTCGTAATCAATACCTATATGACTTCCTCAGTGTGTTGAATCTTGACAATTCTCCGTCGATGTCTGTCTTGTTGATAGAGGACAGGTCATCTCTGTCTTCCTTTCGCTCCATACCGGTCTCGTCTGGCCTTATCGTGGTCGAGACTTTGAAGCCGGCCGATATTAATGCTCCTGGATTGTAAATTGTATATACAGCACAGAAACTTAATGATTGCTTATTACTTTTTAAAATTTCAAAAGTATTAGAGTTATTAAATAATAAGATTTATTATTATTTACTATTTGTCCCTGCTAACTTTATACTGCGTATCAGAATTAGAAAATATATCATAATGTAACATATTTCAGAGTGATCATTTTATACATGGTCATAGGAAACAGGTGTCATAAGTGTAACGCATTTTTAAAGCTTTTATGCCTATAATAAATAATAAATTTCCCTGTATAAACTTGACATTTGTTAGGTCAAGCAAAAAAAATTAGAATTTAAAACCTAACCACTTTTTTATACTTTGTCAATACTTAATTGAAATAGAAAATTCTTTGTTGGTAACTGTGTTCGTTTTTGCTATAAACTTACATGTTATGCCTCACTATTTTAATACAATAAAATAAAATTTATAAAAAAAAAACTAGTTATAATATTAGTGTAACTAATACTTTTTATTTGGTTTGCCCTGCCGGGGCACAAATGACTATTGACGAAGCCTTGGCATGGGCCGCTATATACTTGTTTATAGCCGGATTTAAGTAACAATACAACTTTGGAACGAAATCCTCTTACTACTGTATGAAGAACATTTCTAGAAGTGATCACAAAAAAGGCCTTTGCAGGCTGTTCCTAAATCTCGACGGGTTTGTCAGGTTGTAGGGAAGCTCAATTTGTTAACGTCATATAAATTTATGAAAATTTTAAAGATATTATTATATATGTTATTAATATATAAACCATTATGTAAATTATTAATACCATAATACTTTATATTCACATATTCATCAAAATATACCTTGTTTATTATGTCGATCTTTCTGCGCACTGTAAGATGATTCCATGCTATGTTTCCTTCTCATCTAAAATAAAAAAAATACATTAATATTACCTATTCAAAATAAATTATCTTTTTCATAATTATTACATTAAACTGTGAAGGTTATAGGTAATGTGTATTTGTATACATATATTACAAGATTTGCTATCTATGAAACTATAATTATATATATAGAAATTCAAAATTTGATATTCCCTGCTGGAACCATCAAAACCAAAGTTTGATAAAATGATTACTTTAGTCGAATAAAGATCTATTTTGATCAGATACGTATCTAATAGGCGATAGAAGAGAACATTTTGGAAACGTTCAACCTGCGATTAAAAGAAGGACTTGCAAATATCTGTAAAAAGTGAATAAATAGTCTGAGCATACTGAAAGCGTCTTTGATCTAACACCTATACATGGCTTCGTTTCCAGTCGCGAACGTAAGTTACGTATAGGTATGTAGATTAATTAAATAATATATTATAGCAGAATAAGTTTTTATTTCCAAATGTAATACGGTCAAACAATAAAGTGCAGAAAGAGCTTTAGTCAAACACATTACCCATAAATATACATTAAATATAATTTGTTTTTTAGCTTATAAAGTGTGTTTGTAAGGAGTCCAGGTATATTTTGGCTAACTAAAAGAGATACATGACACGCAAACTTTCCAAGAAATATCTTCAAGCTTCGTAATAGCAAAGTAAAATTTTTAAGAACAATTTATAAATCTTAGCAATGTCAAAGGATTTCTTTTCCTTTTGTAACTTTATTTAGGTATGTATAACACAAATTTGTTTTAGCACACTATGACATATTATTTTTTCTGTTTTATTAAACTGTTAACAAGAAATAAAAAAGTTGCAATAAAAACAATATGAACTTACTTCGTCGTTAGTCACCGTGGCCCCGGATTCGAGGTAGCTGATGAGCTTGGCTTCGCTGCTCAATTCCAAGCTTCTCTTCCTCGCCAGGTTGTCACGGCTGGTAAACAATTGATGGTGAATAATCCACTTATTTATAAATTTACTTAATTTTACTTTTAATTGCATTTGCTGATGCTAGTAAAACTGGAATATCGATACTGATGGAACTCGCCGAAAGCGTCCACTCGCCTTTCCGCCACAGCTTGGATTTTTTTTCGGTCACATAGCAAGAAAAGATGGTGAAAACTTGGAAAAACTTTTGAACACTTGAAAAGTGGACGGTGACAACATGCGCTGGTTCAAACCTTACTCCATATCACATCAATCTAAGAAATACACTGCCGAAGACCGACACTAATTGCGTAATATATTTTTCGCGACAAATTTCCAATAAAGGATACGACGTACGTAACAAGGATACTGATTACATATAGTCCTAGATGTTTCTCAGTAACGGAGGTACATAACTATAATATGAGCCCACTGGGTTCTCAAATTAGAATGCTAAACCCGTCTCGAGTATTAATCAGACTGAAATCAGACTTTTATGTCCTATCATATTGTGAAGCGTCAGCTTAATACGTCATAAGAATCTAGTTGACTGATAAATCTAGTAAAAATATTTAGTGTAACTAACCTATACTGATGAGATCGGAGAAAATTGTATGATTGAATGATTTAAAACTATTTTAAGAATGAAATATAACAGATTCCTACTCGTAATTTTGGCTTCGACAACCATGAGTTTATAAGCCAGTTTCTCAAACCTTTTTTCTCATATAGCACTTTAAAATTTAACTGATTCTGGTGAACTACAGTTATTTTTCATAAATGCAGTATACTTTTTAAATTAGACATATAAGTATGTAAATTTGCGTTATTGCGTTTTATTCTTGACATTCGTATATGGTGAAGTCGTGAAGAATCCAATAATTTTAAGATTGCAACACTAACACCACAAGTTGCATTGCGACTTTCAGCAAATCTGAACATGCGTTACATACAGCAGAATATGAAATATGCCATTTTTAACAACAGACACTGAAATTTTAATTATTACCTCTCTTACGTTGACAATTGAAATCAGGCCAACATTTTTGTTCCTTACTATCGAAAGCCAATAAATTTTCGTGGACCTTCGTTTAGGAATTGTGAATATCAATTATTTTTGATTTTCTCTAGGGTTGCGCTCTGGGAACCACTGGGGTCAATATCAAATATTAAGAAATTAATTGAGGAGAGAGAGAGAGTACATGTGAGTGTATTCATTTACCTGTCGGAATGATGTGGGTGGAGACGCGCGCGTGGTATGATGACGGCTGGTGCGGCGGGCGCGGGGGGCGGAGGCGGAGGCGCATGCGCAGGTGGATCCGACATCGCAGCGCACTTCTTGCTCGACGACGGACGCTGTAACACGTCATGAGTATTATTAACTATATAAAATTATTAATATTTTTATATTAAATAGTATTTTGTAGTGTTCAAACCATTATCATTTACGTATTATTACTTTATTCAAACACTTATAAAGTATAACAGCGAACATAAGGCACCTTAATCGGAGGCATTTTCTACCTACTAAACATTTCTGCGGTCCCCTTCAGTTTCTTCTGTCTGAGACCTAAGGTCTTACATCCGAACAGATGTCAGACTAAAGATTACGTCAAATTACATACTTTCACTACATAGTGAGGCGCAATGTGTGTAACTGATTTATCCTTTTTTTTTCACTAAGTTCATACACGCGGAGTGCTATGGCTAAATTTTATGCTTTGGCTAGTTTTGGATATTTTTAATATGTATATCCGTAAAATTCTAAAACTTACTATGTATTATTTCGGATACATGCTTACATAAATAATAGGCTGTCCTCCGCTCTCCCCGAACTTAATTAACACCCCCTCAAACTTCCTTGAAAGTCTTATTTCGGGAAATCCGTTCTTAGCTGAAATGTGCTTGATGAAAGGAATATTCTCTAGTCTGATGGTCCTCGATATGTAGTGGTGAGTAACCACATAGATGGAAATACCTTATTTATGTAAATATACATAAATAATTGATATCAGCAAAGTTGTAGCCTACTGAATTTCATTATGTATTACTAGTTTAAGTGTTCTTTAAAAAGTAGTAAGCTTGGTTCAAATATAATTTGAAGAAAAATATAAGTACGTATACCTTAGATGGTAAGTAAGGCAATGACGCATTCTGAACACTAGACGCGTCACCAGACTCCGTCCGGTCATTAATGAGTGCCCGACGATCTGCTCTCTGCTTTGAAGGTGTCGCACCCTGAAATTGCAGAACATATAAATTAGTGGGTTTATTTCATATTATATATTAAGACTACCATTCCCTTTATACAAGTCTTAGTGAGTCTTGTGCAGATTTGTATTTATCGCTCATATGTATTTATTATTTATTTATGTATAGTTGTCAAGATTTTTTTTTGATGTTTTAGTTTATCATTTGGTCTTGCCATAAATATAACAAAGAAGAGCAACATTTTTTATTGTACGTGACATTTATTATTACAGTATTTTAGTTTAACACTTAAGTTAAATCTAACTTAATAACTTTTAAACATATAAAAAAAATGCTTATTCGAAGTGGTCTCCATTGGCATTGCATTGATGCCAGTTATCAGTAGAACATGCACTCTTTCTATTGGAAAATTCTTATGAAAATATAGCACTTAGATCAAGCCTTACTCAGATTTAGAATTTGCCCATAAATCATGATCAAGCAGATTAAAATTAGGCTAGATAAAGTTCAATCTTAAGACTGTCCAGCTCTTCTGATAACTTTCGAAGTGTTTGTTTCAAACCATGATTTGATCAAGCTTTATGACCAAGGTATTGAGTCTTGCTGAAAGGACCATTCTTGGTTATTGACCATTGTTTAAGAGCTTAAACTACCTTCATTTTAAATACGAGACGTGGTCCTAGGTGTTCTCTTCATCTCCCAAGATAAAATGTTTTGCTTTCGGACAGGATGGCCAAATCGTTTTCTGTCATAAAGATAGTTTTCATTGTACCTGTCAATAGCCACGGTATACAATTTGTTTGGTATTCAAATTTGACTAATACCAAACATATACATGATTTTCAAAAATTTTGTTGAGCGCCTACACCTACAATCACAGCAATTCGGTTCTCTTTATTACCCATTACATTTTAATATAATTATACAATATATTACCACAAAAAAAAAACACAATGAACTATCAAATAAAAATGACAGATTCCAAATTCAAAAGTAATATTTTATTCACTTATAGCTATACACCTTTAAAGCTGTTACGCCTATAACCAATAACCATATATATTATACTCTTTGCAGACTTAATGCTGATGAACTGAGAGATCCACAAAGTTTCTTATGTTCTTATTCAGAAAATTAAATCTGCCATTCACGATTGTGTTCGTTAATGCAATAATTACCATATTAGAAATAATCACTTCATTGTTTTGGTTCACTGCAAGGCATAAGCCTCCCCCAAAAATATATATGGACGGATATACCATAATCGCCACGTTTATCAGGCGGGTAGGCGATCGCAGTGTGGTATTATGGTACACAGAAAATCCTCTGGAAACTTGTTTATGAACAGTGGTAATCCTATATCTAATATCCACAGTGTGAATTATACAAGATTATATCTGGGGAATCAAACCGCGACATATAGTTACAAGTCTCAGTTTTATACCAGTGGACTACCACTACTTGTAATAACTGGCTTCTAATAATTTAAGTACTGTTATTGTGGCTGTTCACAGAAGGCTAAAGTTATATTCGAAGAAGTGATGCAAATCCAAATTTCATACTTTGAAATGGGTCCTAAACAGTATAAAATATAATAAAAGGCATTGTCTTACCTGATGCAAGCTCGGCATGCCTTGTATGCATGCGACGATTGATCGCTGCTGGGGACGAGGACGGCGGGAGCATGCAACCACGGCGCACACTGCCAGAACCACTGTGAGTAGTGCTCCTAGCACCACCAAGGCAATCAACACCACTGCGAAATAAATAAAAAAATACTTATGTATTAATAGAATAACGCCACGGAACACACTGGATGAAGAAATTTCTTCATCACACATCAACATCACAAAAGTGTAACAGCAGATGAACCATCATCCTGGTTCCCGAGTACAATGGAGACTAGGCACCTCATGCCACACCGCATCTTCATGATTAAAGAAGGTTCTTCAATAGACAATTATTTGTGAGAAAGTCTTATATATAACACTATACATTCATGGTTGCAAAAATGGTTGGTGTATGCAAGCCTTCCACTAAATAAAACCACTAAGGCCTTCTTTCAACATCTGTTATCTAAACTAGGACTCCTTCTTATACTGTTAATAATAAAATATCTTTTATATTCTTTTAAATTCTTTCCCGTAAAGATCTCGTGCCAGTGGTCGATATTTGATTTAATATGGCATTGACTATAACCATACTAAACCAAAACCTCAGATGACAGTCAGAAGCTTCACATTTTTAGGCTATCCAACATTTTACAGTACCACAGCTGCAATCCTGGAAGGTCTATAATTAATAAACCAGAAGGACATAAAAGCACATCCCTGCATTAATTTCAATTGTTGACTTAACCAAAAATAAATCGGCCAAGAAATTGTAAGAGGGCCACCAATGCGAGCCCTTACAGGCCCTTACGGCCATGTACTGCAATATAACTTAACCTAGCTTACCTAACCTAACCTGGATAAAAATAAAAAGCATGAAAGATATTGTGAGAGAAGAAAGAAGACAAATGTAAATAAAAATGTACCTGAAAAAATTATTAATTGAACTTGTAACATCCCTGTCTTACAAAAAGCAGCCGGAACAAGAGACCCCTAAAAAAAGGGGCCATTTTAAAAAATATAGTCTAACCTATATGACAGGTCTGATTTTCTGTAAGAGTTCAAGTAAGAATTACTTTAATTTTCGCAAATTAATGTTAACACACTGAGATTGTGATTGTATCATATTGGTCAATTTTGGATGTCACTCAATTTTAAATAATTAAATTGATATCAAAGATAAACCTGTTGAAACCAAAAAGTCCAAGTCCTAATGTTAATCAAATAAAAACAATCAAAGGTTAAGTGCTTACTGGACAAACTTCTATTGGATATTCTGAACTTCATTTGTCAAAAGACGGCAATTTATGAAGAAGTGATACTAAGATTCCTTAGAATTATCTTTTAAATAGATAGCAGAATAAACTGTTAAAACTAGAGTGAATTATATTGCCACCACTCATATACTTGATACTATAGTTATTATTATTTAAAAAAATAATTTACCTTTAAGATTAATTTGACAACTGCTGCCGGCATACCACTGGAAGCATTCACACAGTACACGGTGGTCATCTCTAGAGTAACATGCTCCATGGTAATTACAACGCTCGCATCCCACAGGCTCAGCTGAAAAATTTACATAGCATATTAAGTATTATCACTTAATCATCAGGAATAAATTAATAAAAACATTAGGAAGAGATAGATAGGGAAGAAATGAAATCTCATATAGTCATATCAGGCATTTGTCTATAAAATGTGTCAACAAATGTTTGATATATAATATCCATTAATTTATAAAAAATATAAGAAGCGGTACATCTAAATTTTGAATCTATTAAAGTTGTTATAATATTCTTCATAATCCATCTAATAGACAGCTTGTGGCAGAACATTTTTTACTTATTAGTCCATAATCTCCATTACAGACCCTAATCTATATAATAATAATACCTGAAAAAGAAAAATTTTGGACCAGTGTTTTGCCAGTGATAAGTATTGGATCAGTTAATGTGGTTGCTTATAGTGGGCCTTAAGAATAGGCTCAAAGTAACCCAAAGAGCAATAAAGAAAGCTATGATCAGAGTTTTGCTGCAAGACCAAATCAGAAATGAGAAGAAGCAAGGTTATCAACATAGATCTTAGAATTGTGCAACCAATGGCCATTTGTGCCAAAAAATGTTCTTGAGTGGCTCATGGTCACCCAATGGACACAGCGTGAGTAAGCACTCAACTAGGCGGATCAAAAACATAGTTAACGGCATTGGAAGTCACGGGATGCGGCCAGAGTAAGAATGGTCGTCATGGCGATCTCAATAGCTTGCAATGGGTGTCTTGAAAAGAAGAAAACGCATATTATCTGTTCTGTGTCCTCTATGCCAGCTGCAACCATTTTAACTTACCAATCCCCTGCACTTTATTGGTTACTTTCGTACATCTACGGATTTCCATATCCCTGATTCAATCTCGTTAAAAACCCCAGGCATAGCTCTCTCCGTAGCTGGTTCAACAAGTTACAAAAGAAGCGAGAACTAATTTACTAGGCTTAAATTTAACCATAATAACCTACCTGAGCATATTCTGCCTGGATACATCGGATTGACACTGAGATCTGCGTAACCTTCTAGACAACTGCACGTATAAGTACCTCGTAGATTGAAACATTGCGAGTGTTCTGAACAATCGTGGAATTGTGGACTCATACATTCGTCGAAATCTAAAATACATTTGAATAACATTATTTTTAAAACATTGATATTGATTTAAATAACACTAAAATATAACACTAATAATTGTGCAAAACTAACAATACAAGATAATAATCTTACCGCTGACATCCAATTTATCCATCAATTCTCCTGCCGCATACACATCAGTGCCACCAAGACTGTAGTTATTGTTTCGCAGATATTTTTCTATAACTTCTTTTAATCGACTCTCGTGGGCATTGTCTGAGAGCTTAAAACATAACAAATTCATAACATGTTTATAATCAGAAGTTACTTTATCTGTCATCATAAATCCCGAAGTAGGTTAAATAGAAAATAACAAAATGATAGAATGTGGAAATTGTGCTTAAAGAATACGAAAAGTAGAAATATAAAGTCTTTAAAAACATTTTGATAAGCGAAAAACAAAAAAAAAATCTTATAGTGAAACAACAACACAAGTGTGGCCAGAATAAAAAAAAAACAAATATTGCATTAATTGTTACCAAATATTTTCTAAAGTTATAGAATAATATTTTATTTTGAATAAAACAATGAGCTCTTTTATTTTATGTAACATTATTATGTAGGTAAGATGCAATTAAAAATATTTTCTCTTCTAGTAACAAACATATTTAAGCTTCAGCAATACGAGTCAATAATAATTGTTATTAAAGAAATAATGAATCAATATAAATATAATAAAATTTGTTCATACGTTAAATCAAAATTGAGTTTAGATTTTCATCAATTTCGTAGTTATTACCTGAACATAGAAATCATTGATGACACCTTGGTATGTCTTGCCGTAGGGATCTGTCATTTCCACAGGATAAAATCCTGTTATATGTACGCCGTGGTAAACATCTCTTAAGTCTGATTGCATTATCATTCTGTTAATGCCTTCATGGGTTGCGACGGCTAACGTTTCATATTGTTTACTTGAATTATCTGATAGACTTTCATGGAACTGAAGATTATCTTTGCCTTGTGACTTTAGAGCCAATTTCACAGAATACGTGTACGTAGCTAAAAAAAAAAGAAATACAATGATTGCAAAATTAAGGTTTTAAAAGCACTTACATAAAGTAATTTTGAAAGGCGACCGCGGCTTTATGATAATAGTTAAAAATGTATTGATTTCTTGCTTACGTTTACAGGGTCTATCAGGGAACATTCGTGCAAAACCAGGCCTGCAGACGCATTTCATCAGACTATCAATCCTTTGACATCTTTCATTTCTAGAAGCTTTACAATCTGGATGACACTCTTTACTAAATCCTAGAAGGCATTCAAAAATTCGTTTCATAGACAAGTACATTTTATAATTTTTTACATTTCATTCAAAAAATAAAGAAATAGGCAAAAAGGGGAGTACTAAAAATAATAATTACCAGGTGGATGAACAACATTCGTCGTTTCTAGATATGGCGTTCCTGCTAGTAATATTTCACCGAACAGAACTTGTGAAACGCCATTACTATTTACTTGTTCGTTTCTTGTTATGCCATCATAATCCCCTGTCTCAATATCTGTGTTTATAGGAGGAACTTTACCACCATTTTGGGACTTATTCATTACAACGAAGAAGGTATCGTTATCATTTTCTCCGTCATGTTCAATTTTTTGAATGATCTCTGTTGTATCACTATCCTTAACGATATAGTTATCGCTCTCTTCAGAAGACATAGAAATATCATCAAGAGCGCTTGTGGCTTTTGTTATTTCAAGAACGGGCGTTGGTTCCAATTGAGGCACAGGTATATGTTTCGTTACAGTTTCGACAATTGTTGTGGGCTGTACTTTTGTCTGGATTTTAGTTATAACGTCAATCATGGTTGATGTTTGGGTATTTGTAACAATCAGAGTTTGTGTTATAGCTCCTTCTGATTGGCTCACCAGACTAGTTTCTGTATGGGTTACTGTTAAAGTGTGTGTCAAATTTACGTAACCAATACTAGAAACTGTTTTTGGTGGCTCAGACAATGTTTTTGTCAAAGTAATAACTGTAGTTTTAAATTCCGTTTTGGTTGGAATTATATCGTCTGATATTTTTATTTCATTACCTGCATGGTGTATAGGTTCACTGCTTAAACTAATAGGTATATTAGATAATGATAAGGTCGGGGCATTGACATTTTCAACTAGAGTACTTATTTCAGGAAGTACTAAAGTTGGTAAATTAGTTTGTTGTAAAATTTCAGTTGAACCTGTGTAATCGTCTGTTATTGATGATTCGGAGCTTTCTATGATTGGAGTGGCGTAGGCAACTATAGGTTTTGAAGGTGCTGGACGAACGTTTCGAATTGATGTTACCCTAGGCGGATATAAAATTTCAGGACGATTATAAATTCTGCTCGGATTTATGGCAATCGTCGGCTTAGAAGGCAATTTTAATTTGCTTGTGCTTGTCTTCTTGTCTTCACTGCGGATTGGATATGGTTTTCGCGTTCTATTTTTATTCCCTAAAGGAATAACCTTTACTTTATCAGATGATTTGTTATTTATTACAGGAGTTGAACCATTTACAGTGTCTTTTGAGTTAAATTCTTCTGTAGAAGCCTCAATGCTTACTTCAGAGCTTATATCTTTAGAATCTGAAACGTTAGAGTTTTCAGAACTGTTCTCATCGAGGTTCTCAAGGGAATACTCGTTTTCGTAAGAAGACGAATAATTTGGTTTTTCGGACGAAATATCGTAAGGCTCTTCCAAAAGCTTTGTAGGTTTGGTAGTATGAAGAAAATGTATTGAAGTTGGAGCAAAATTAAATCTGGTCGAAAAATCAATACCAGCAGATGTCATCCAACTGGAAGATGAAGATGCAGGAAAAACAACGTTAGAGATCAATGAGGACAAAGTATTCATTGATGGCTGCACTTCAATTTCTTTAGCTATAGGTGGTGGTACTAATTGTGAAGAGGGTAAATTGATGTTTGGTCTAATTATTTTATTAATAATGTCATAAGCCGGTCTGTACGTAGATATTTCATCTTTGATTATGTGTAATTGATTTGGCCGTTGTGTTCTTGGTGGCAAGGTTCTTGGTGGTAGAGTTCTATGCAGTGGTGGTGTTCGTGGAGGTAAAGATGGCCGAGATGGTAGTAGCGGTCTTTGTGTAATTCTACCTGGGGACGGTGTTCTTGGTGGTGGTGGACTCATACCCATTATAATTTCCGGTTTGGTAGACGGTTTATAATTGAAGTCGAACCTTGGAGGAGGAGGTGACAAGTCAATAATATCGTCAATCTGAGTGTTGTTTGCATTCGCGGTAATTGTAAATGTTGGCCAATTAGATTTTTCTGTTACCTCTACTACTAATGGTTTTTTATCTTTAATATGTACAGTAGAAGTGATGATATTCGCAGTTTCGTTGACTATTTGGGTTTTATTATATGGAACTGTTTTAATGCTATCTCTCTGATTTATCTTTTCACTTTCATGGCTTATTTTAGTATAGTTCACATTAACCCTTTGTGTAGGTTTATGTATAGTAGTTATTTCTGTACTTAGATTTAAATCCATATTTTCTTCGTATGACACATTAGAAGAGTTTTCCATCAATTGATTTATTTGCCAGTGAGGTTGTTGTAACTGGTGATCAAGAGGTAACATGGTATTAACTGTAAACGGTCTAGGTTTCATGTTAGTATTTTTATTGTATTCGATCGGTTTTATTGTATTATACTGAATAGGTTGACTGTTGTTATAAGGATTAAAAGGTTTTTCAGTTTGAGAGCCAGAATTAGTATTATCCGATTTATCATTTTTATCTACATGTGTACTTTTTTGTGGTACAAATCCTTGGCCTCTATGAGACAGTATTCCCATATTTTGCACATTGCCAACTGTTTCACTAGAAGATGTCACAATAGGTATTGTCATGGATTCCATGCTTACTTCTCCATCGACACTTTCGTTTTCAGTTTCTTCTTCACCATCATAAATTTCTTCAGAAGTTTCCGAAGTGTACTTATTCTCAATTGGATTTAACTTAATAATATTTACGGTGGTAGTATCTTGACTATTGTCTCGTATGGGAATATCGTATGTTGGTTGCTCAATTTCGAAATTCGATGGGAAATAGTTAGGCCTATAATTATTATCAATTGATGGTTTTGGAGTACTGGTACTTTGACCGCCGTGTTGTTGCGTTTTAGAAAATGGTTTTCCTATACTTAAATTAGTCGTAAAAACAGGATTATTTTGCCAAATTGGTGGTTTACCAATACTTGCAATTTTTTGTCCGAATTCAGGAATATTATCATTATTATAATCATTAGAAATAGGTATTATTTTCCTAGTCGTAGCCTCGACTTGTATATTATTCAAATTTTTCATATTATTGTCATTTAAAAATAAACTCGTGTACCAACCATGAGAATTTGTTAATGTATTTGGCATTAATTTTGCTGGTCTTTTTTGATCATTTGTTACCCTAATATAATCCACTTGATTATTATTTTGTTTAACGGATTTTTGAGTGGTTGTGTCATACTCATTTATCATAGGGAAATTGGCATGACTATTTAGAGACGGTGTAATAGAAGGATACACGTCTTTTATAATATGTCCTTGAACAATGTTATTATTTTTATTGTATAGTGAATCAGAAACGAATTCTTTATACAAATCAGTTTTATTTCCTTGACTCTTATTCAATGAAATATCGGTAGGTCTATGACCAAAGTCATTATAATTAACTACTGGTTTAATATTACTATGTATATCCAAGCCTTCAAATCTTGTAGGATCATCTACAACTTTTATAGCAATATTAGTCCCAATGGGGATATCAGTATTAAGTTGACTGAATCGATTAGTAGAGCTTACTGGACTGGACGTAGTATAGCTTTGTCCAGCTTTTTCGTTATTGGCTCCATTACGAACACCATTTACTGTAATAGAGTATCCTGTATTTTTTCTGTCGCCATGAACCTGGGATTTATTGTCTATACCAGGCATAGGTAATATACCCAAAGATCCTTGGTCAATATGAGAATGAGCATTTTTATTTAATTGTAAGTTACTGCTATCCACGAACTTGACTCTTGTATTTCCATGCAGCGAAGGAGTGGGTGGTAAATGAACAGTGTACATAGATGTCGGTTTAGCATTTGGAGCTTGCGCTGCATAATAAACTTCCGAAGTTACCTTGGGCGGTATCTTTTCTTGTGTCGTTATCTTTGATATTGGACGTTGAACGTTCATAAACACTTTCATATCTTGGATTGGTTGACTATGAACAATAGGTCGCTGGTTGTAGGGTTTATTATTGTCTATTCGATTATCGTGGTTAAAGTTGTTCTTTAAAGATGGAGGAGGAGGTGGAACAGACAAGAAGTTTTCATACTCTTTATCAATGATTTCTTTTCCACTCTTAGATTTATCACTCTCTCTAACTGTGCTGAACTTCGGGTTATCAGATTTATACATATCAGGATTATAAATAACCTGTGGGCCTATTTGTATAGTTGTCTTTTGATTACTAACAGGCGAAGGTAAATTATTGTAGTCCGTGGGTCGGTTATTATTATTCCACTTTATTTTTACCTCATTTCTAGTTTGTTGATGTTGATGAATACGAGAAATGTTTTTCATGTAATCTGAAGATGAATTCGGAGTTTCCATATAAAAATTTTTGTTGTTAGGTCCAACATTATGGACGTTAGTCATTTGAGGTGCATCTATACTAAAACTTCCAAAATAACCTGGTTCAGGATAAGGAAGGGGATCATCAATATATTCTCCCGTTTTATGCGGTTCTGATGATCCGGCAAAAACGAGCGCCGTCGAACTTCCATGAGGTATTAATACATTCGCAACTCTTGAAGGCTGTATTTCAACCAAAAAAGGTTTATTCAATATATCTGGACTCGCAGAAACTGCATACTCACCATCAGTTGTGACACTTGTGCTTATTATTTCTGAAGAACTAGGGCTATTGTCAAGCATAACATCTTTTTTATTTCCATCCAACGGATGAAAGTTGACATGCTTTTCTAGTGGATATTTGTTAACAGGTATCGTAAGTGACGGGATGTAATCCAAAAACGCAGGTCTACCATGATTTCCTACACTTAAATCTTTAGTTGGTTCAGAAGACATCTGATGACTTGTTAATACTGGATTGTTTTTATTTTTATAATAGAGATTATTTTGATTAACTGACTTGTGCTGATCTCTATTAAACTTCAAGTTGTCTGTTGGTAAATTAGGAGGTCTTAAATCAAACGAGTCGTCGAATTTTGTTGTCGGTAATGACAGATCATTTAAAGGCGAGTTTTCCGCTATCACGTATGGTTCGCTATTTGACATATAGTTGTCAATAGGAGGAGGCTTGACCGAGTTTTGAAGCTTTATTCCACTTGCTGCCAAAGTTAGCGGCCCTCCTACAGCAGGCTTCCCCACTATAACATCAGAGTTCGCAGTAATAATATCCCCAGGACTTATTGGTATACCTCCATTCACTAGAGGACTTTCGTGAATTATTTTTGGTGGCGACTTATGAGATTTAGGGTGCTTAAATTCCGCAGCCCACGCAAAGTTTTGATGTAAAGTAGCATTCGAAAATGCAATTTGGGATTCCGATGTTTCCATTTCATCAATTGGTATATAAATAGGAAAATTATTATTTTTAATGTCTAAATCACTGTCAACTCTTTTGTTTGCGATATAAGGTGTTAATTTTTTAATAGGCTTAACAGTCGTCGTTGTTGTAGTGGTCGTCGTAGTTGTTGTTCTATTTACTTCTTGCCTTTTCATAAAAGTGTCTGTCATTTTTTCAATCACAGGTGCTAATTGTGATAACCCTTTAATACTTAAACTTCCCAACTTTAGTAGATCAGCTACAACAAATTTATTTTTATTCGGCTTCGCCAGTTTATCTGGTTTCGTTTTTTCAGGATCTTTATTAGATATTTTGTCTGTGGCAGATTGTGCTGGAGCTTGTTCGTTTGTAAGTAAATCACTTTCTTTAATAGAATTTGAATCATTTTCTTCTGAATAGTCATTAATAACTTCTGTGTATTTTTCTACAATTTTGTCTGTTGGAGCTGAATGAACATTGTTTTCAGACGCGTATGGATTATACTGACTATTTTTATCTTGGGATTCTTTTTGCGTTGGACGAACCTCTACCATAACAAAACCGGCGTTAGATGTTTTGGTATTATACTTTTCAGGAGCCGTCATTGAATTAGTGTATTTAGTTTTTAAGCTTTCTGTTTTAGTGTTGCTGCAAGAGCATGAAGTAGAGCACGGTAAATGACTTATTTCGGAAGGCTGAATCAAATCAAAACTGTGAATATTTTCATGTTCATTATCAATTCTTTTGTCAATTTTGGGAAAATTGCTAGCAAACATGCTGCTCGGCATTGATGGCTGAATCGTTTTAATTTCCATGAATTTTACCTGAAAAATAAATTTAATGTTAATGTTCTGTAAAATAATATAGTATTAGAGTATTTTTATCGTAGGAAAAATATATGGTTAATTTTATATATCTGTGTTAAAGGGGCTATAATGTAGTTGAAATTCCGTAACCATAAGGTCAATGGAATATTTTGAAATATTTTCAATTTAACGAATTGATCATCGTAATAACTTTTTACCAAAAAACATTTACCAAAACAATTCTAGCTTTTGATTGTAGCTTTATTTTCGATTGTTACTAACTTTGCTTAAGACGTTATTCAGGTATCATTATAAAACATTTACAGAATTATTTCAGTAATTCGAGAGTAAAATATGATTTTCCATATTTTCAAAAAACATATTCTACTTAGGGAAAATAGGGTTTTTTATATTATTTGGAAAACATGCAGTGGATTCGTTTTTACTAGCTGCTTACGAAATTAGATTAATAACATTGTTAATTCTAATTTTAATGAATTGTTACCATTTCATGTAATTATCGGAATTGTTACAATTACACCCCAAGGGTAAATAATGAAACCGAAGGAATTAAAATAAAAGTCAATTGCATTAGTAACCTTTACGGGTTGGGTTTGGTTTTGATATAATCCGTTAAGGGTTTTCAATTTCTAAATACTGAGGACTCTAAATCGTGTACCAGGGTTCCCAAACTGGTTAAAATCTTACTTTTGTCGGCTTTAACTCCCCTAATATATCTGAGGCGAACAAATTGGTCAACGACTCGGTTGTGATCACTGAAACTATAGTCTCGAAGGTCGAAATGGCACTTCGCTTGTTATGTACGACCGTTGTTAAATATGTGTAAGTAGTCATACACGTCTTGATTATGTAATTGTGCTGCATTAATTGTTTTATTGGGAACATAGCGTTCACTTGCTGATGATCAATAACCGTTGCGACGGCTGATGATATCAAGGACTTGTTAGGCGATAATGATGTGCTGGCGTGAATTTTTGGTGGTTTCATAGATGTTATATGAATGAACTTAAACTTTCGCTGAGAAAACACAATAAAATTAAATTTATGCAGTGAATGATGTATTAGTTGTAACATGTAATATACTAAGCGTAAAGTAAACTAGTGACTAAACAAAAAAGTAACACAAAGATAAACAAAAAAATTACAATTATTTTTTATTAGTGACTACGAATTATAATAATTGTAATAAATGATTATGTTACCTGTTCATGTTTTCCATCTGCACTCTTGTCCCTTACCAAAACCTCTACTCCATTTGACATGATCCTTGTAGCAACATTTTTCAACTTTCTTTCATTATCATCAGAGATTTCTCGGTGTTCTATTGGCATCTCTCTTCCCGGCCTCCATGGAGAATTATCGAATACAATACCATTTGTGTTAAAGGCTGAAATATCAATATATTATTACAAATAGTTTTAAAAACAACAACACGTCAATAATTGAAATTTTTATTCTTACTCTTTAAGATACACAAATAAAAGGTTGTCAAATATCTCCCTTCCGCCTTTTTGTCTTTTGAATTTCGCGGCTATGTACAAAGCGCTACAGAGCTCGTATCTGGCAATACTATACATAATTTGAAAGGTCTTGACATAACCTACAAAACGACGCTATGCATGATTATTTTGGATATTGCGTTCAACAGTTATAGACGTGTAAACATGGAGTTCACTAACGCCGAAATTCGCGCTATTTTAAAGTTTTCCTTCGTTAAAGGTAAATCCGCTAGAGAAACGTTCCGTGAGATTAATGGCGTATTGGGGGATGGTACTCTATCACTTCGAACCGCGGAGGAATGGTTTCGACGATTCAGAGCCGGCGAAAACGACACCATGGATAAGCCAGCCGGCGGAAGACCTGTGACGACAAATACCGATCAAATCATGGACTACATCGAGTTAGACCGGCATGTGGCATCTCGTGACATCGCCCAGGAGATGGGAGTTAGTCACCAAACCATTTTAAACCATCTGCAGAAGGCTGGATACAAAAAAAAGCTTGATGTTTGGGTGCCGCATAATTTGACGCAAAAAAACCTTCTGGACCGAATCAACGCCTGCGATATGCTGCTGAAACGGAACGAACTCGACCCATTCTTGAAGCGGATGGTGACTGGCGACGAAAAATGGATCACATACGACAATATCAAGCGAAAACGGTCGTGGTCGAAGGCCGGTGAATCGTCCCAAACAGTGGCCAAGCCGGGATTGACGGCCAGGAAGGTTTTGCTGTGTGTTTGGTGGGATTGGAAGGGAATCATCCACTATGAGCTGCTCCCATATGGCCAGACGCTTAATTCTACCATTTACTGCGAACAACTGGACCGCTTGAAGCAGGCGTTCGACCAGAAGCGTCCATAATTGGCCAACAGGAAGGGTGTAGTGTTCCACCAGGACAACGCCAGACCACACATTTCGTTGATGACTTGTCAGAAGCTACGGGAGCTCGGATGGGAGGTTTTATCACATCCACCATATAGCCCGGACATAGCGCCAAGTGATTACCACCTGTTCCTGTCCATGGCGAACGCCCTTGGTGGTGTAAAGTTGAACTCAAAAGAGGTTTGTGAAAAGTGGCTGTCCGAGTTCTTCGCAAATAAGGAGGGGGGCTTCTACGAGGGAGGTATTATGAAGTTGCCGTCTAGATGGAAACAGATTATCAAACAAAACGGCGCATATTTGAACTAAATCCGATCACTGTAACACTTTTTATAAAGCATTGAATAAAGAGCAAAAAAGCGGAAGGGAGATATTTGACAACCTGTTATAAGTCTAGTATCTATAATATATCCACAATAAATATTTTTAGTAAATGAAACGTAATTAGTTATTTTAGAACTCACCTCTTCAATATTTACACGATTAAGTACATATTTTAATAACACATTGTTCGTCTAAATAAATATCATGCATTGTACATTACATCTACGGTTAAAGATTTGTGCGTTATGATAAACTTTGCGCAATAGTCTCCTAGAAACATTCTAAATAGGTTATGTCTTGTTTATATACAACATGCGTCTAGTCAACTTCATGTTTACCTTTCTATAGTCTACAATTTTCATATATCAGAAGCTATATTCGATTGAGTGTATTGAAATATTATTTTATAAATTTTATTAGTAAGCAACTGTATTTCAGGAAAATAATTATTCAGGAATATAATTATATAGTTATTTCTTTATCAATAATAATAAAAAAAATCTTTCAAAACACTCATTTCCAAAATATTAACATTAATATGACATATAAATAAAACTCACCTATGGTGACAGTTGGTTGGATCATCTCGGGATGTGGATTTGGAGCCCTTCGTTAGAAAGAGGTCATCGGGAATCTTCATCCGTTCTCGGTCGAAGATATGAATTCATCAGTCAACTTTGAGTTCTGTCGTCGTCTTTTTAATGTCTTTTATCAATGTCTACGGGTATACTTAAGTCGTCGTGTACGTAAAAGTTTAATAAACTTGTCAGCTACAAGTTTTGTAGCAATAGTATTCATTGAAGTTATGATAGAATAAAACAAACCATCAAAATCTTAATTCGGTTTATTATTTAACATTTTAAGTCGTAATTTGCAATTTACAATCGTAAGCGGATTATGTACTATTATGTATTATTGTATAATATTTAAAATTAATTACTAAACTAAATTAGTTATTCTTAGGCAGTGAAAAAACAGTACAGTTACCTATAAGTATGTATATAATTCTTTCCCAGTATATATTAGTTGAAAGCTGGTAATGATACAAATTTGTGTTTTTTTTTTGGTAAGTAAAGGGAAGAATTTATCGTTTGACGTATGACATACATTTGACATACGTACGTACCTAGAAAACTATAAAAGAGTATTTGACATTAATTCTTGTACAAATAATTAAAACTATAAGGCACTATTCATAGTTAACTTACTATGATACATTGTAAATAAATAACTAATCCATTATTTTACACACCTAACCAGTTGTTACGAGCTCAAGAGATATCATCTAAGGAATTTTGTTCTTTTTGCCTGGTTACGGATGGATTTGCCAATTTTACAATGTATGTCGGTGATGCGTCATATCGTATGTGATCACTAATTTTACCGACTATGCTCTCAAGGCTCTGCGTTTCTTTCAGTATTTCATGTTCAGAATCATCAACTTTACCGTAAGCGACCATGTTCTCCAAGAAGTCAGATTGTGAACCAACAAGATGATCAATCGACGGTAAAATACTGGGTACTACTTGAACATCATCGTAGTAGATAGCTTCACGTTTTCGAACTGTTTGTGTATCATCTGATATTACAGTAGAAAGTACTGTACTAAACTCACCCGGGAATTTGCCAGACACATATAAGGTCACTACACTAGTCATTTTTGGCGGACTTGGTTTAGGTGTTCTTTGTCTATGCCGCGTGTGTGAGGATGGTGGAGGTGGTGGTGGAGGAGGCAGAGTGTCTTCACCACTATCATCAATATCTTCCGCAAAGTCCTCATTACTATTCAAATCTGATAAAATATTTGGTTTAGGGCTGTTGCTATAAATGTCATTATTTAGATTTAAATTGTTATTAGGCAAAATATTTAAATCCGGTTGTGCTAAGCCGAGTAGAGGATTTGCCGTTGGCAGCGACAGTATTTGATGTTGTTGTTGTTGTTGTTGTTGCTGTTGTTGAAGTAGTAAAGGAAGCAATAAAGAATTTAATTGTGGCGGAGGTGCCAACACGGTAGGAGTTGTTACAACAGTATCTGTAATAAATTCTGTTGCAGTAATGACGTTAGTTGTAGGATCTACAATTGTTGTCAATATAGCTTTACCCCTAAAAGTAATAGGTAAGACTGTTTCTCTAGCATCTGTAACTGTTGTAACAAAAGTAGTTGTTCTGGTTTTATATTCAGTCACAGGTGTTTGGACTACCGGTTGCTGTGGTAGCAATGCTTGTCCTTGTAATGCGAGCAGCGGATTAAGTGCCGGTTGTTGATTACCTAACAAAAGTTGAGACAGTAATAGATTGGCTAGTGGAACGTTAGCATTTATCTCCGGGCTAATTGTTTGAACAACCGGTTCAACACTGTAAACAGTACTAGGTAAAACATGCGAGTAGGAGGTTTTTCTTCCTCTTATTGTTGTTGGAGTGAAAATCACAGTAGTCGTTGGTGTTTCGTGCAAAACGTATTTTGTGATTTTAGTTGCACCGTTTTCAGCTAATTCGGTTGATTCAATTGCGAGAACTAATTGTTGGTTACCCAATGGTCCTATAGAAGTAGAAACTTGGTTTAATGGCAGGGTTTCTGTACTAGGTCTAGCAGATAAAAGGTTTTTATACTCAGTGATCTTACCGTTTACCACAGGGACCGTTACTTCTACGGGAATTTGATGAGTTATAGTAATTTTCCCATCATGTAATAAATGATTGTAAGTATCCTGTCTATGTCTTTCGGCGCTCAGATTTTCAAATGAACTTCTCTGTCTACTTGACGCTCTACTAGTAGTAGTGCGAGTACGGGATCTACTTGTAGAACTACGAGATGTACTTGGTCTTGATCCCGAACTTTTATTAGATAGCCGCGGTGCTTTTGGTCTGGACGAATGAGTAGTAGTAGTTCTTGATGAGGTTCTAGCTTTGCCTCTTCTGTAAGCAGGAGCTGAAGTTGTGCTTGTAGTTCTGCTTTCGCCACGAACAATAAAAGATTGTCTAGATGATGATTTTGGAGCAGTTGCAGTAGTAGTTTTGGTATTTCGTCCATTGAAGCGACCAGTTTTCGGTTTTGGAGTAGGAGCTTCTGTTTCTGGTTCAGGATCAGGCCGACGAGTTGAAGCTGGCTTAAGTCCAGGTCTTCTAAAATTAATCAGCTTCCGATTACCATAATCCACTTGTCGTTTCGTTCGCCGCCTAAAAGCAAAAGGTCTGATTTGGACTATGTTGTTCCTCTTTGAATTAAGCGTTGATGGTGTAGCAACTTGTTGTTCTTTCCTATCAGATGATTCGTAATCATTATCTTCTTCAAATTCTTCCTCTTCCAACAACTCCTCCTCTTCTTCTACTTTCTGTTCATTTTCTTTGATTTCTTCTTCAGGTTCAGGTTCAGGTTGCTTGAAAAGATTTCTTCTAGGAAACAAAGAATTTGCACGTTGTCTACCTAGCAGTAATAATGGATTTGAAGTAGATCGCCTAGTTGTACGTTTAGTTGTTGTAGTAGTAGTTCTACCACGAAGAGTTCCACCACTCCTTTTAACCGTTGGAGTTGTTGACCGGGGTAAAATAGCCGTGCCTGGTTGTCGCGCAATGGGTGGCCTTCTAAATTTTAATAAAGGATTAGACGTAGTTCTGAGAAGAGTTTCAGTCACTTCATCTAAAGATTCTGTGACATTTTCTTCAATTTGAGTAATGGCCGTTTCAGACTCATTTTGTTCATTAGGAGGGAAAAATACTGTCGAAGACTGTCTGCTATTTCTTAACCTAGAGGAAGCAGTAGGTCTTATTCTTGGTATAGCAGATCGACTAGCGTAATCTAAACTATTGCTTCTCAAAGAACTAGATCTAAAACCTGTTCTCCTTGATGATGGTTGAATGCTGGCTCTTCCAAAACCTACAGATCTAGACGCTGATGGTACATTAGCCGACAAATTCAAACTGCTACTTCTACCAGAAAATCTTCGCCCTGGCCCGGAAGATACGGGTGATATAGATTGTTTTCTACTAACACCGCCAAAACCTGACGGTCTGACCGATTTCAAAGTAGGAGTTGCAGTGATTGTTGGTGTAGAATCGGCACGTGTGATTGTAGTTGCACTGCTTAGTAAAGGCACTCGCTTAGGACTAAATGATGGCCTATTCCTTGAAGCGAACGGTATAATTACCGGCGTAAATGATGGTTTTTTCGCTGTGAAAGTCAGACGGCCCTTTTTTCTTGGGTTAGTTTCATCCTCTTCTTCCTCGTGTTCAGGTTTAGATTCAGTGGTAGTTTCTGCAACAGAGCTTTCTATTAACTCTGGCGTAGTACTGGCTATTAATCCCTCTGTACTCAAGGTCGGTGAGGATGTTGTTGATGTCGACGAAGTAGTTGCATTTTCATCCAAAGTTTTGTTATCACTGGTCACAATTGTGGAATCACCGGATATAACTGCAACTTGTGAAAACAATATTTTCTTTTCTTCGGGTGCCTTACTACTTTCAGGGGGCTTTACTTCTGCATATAAATTATCAATGTATGTTCCTAGCAAAACTGTTGATGAAACTGTAGAAATATTAGGAATCGCAGTTGTTTTAATTTCTTCTTTAATTATGGACGGTTGGATATTTATCTTATTAATGTTATCTTGAATAAGATTTTTATCAGCTGCTACGCCACCAACTTTACGGCCTAGTTGATTATCTTCAATTACTTGCGAGTTTTCTACAACGTTAGTTACAGTTTTCAAACTGCTTCTGATTTGAGATATATTACCAGCGTAAAAGGTAGTAAAATAAGTATATGTAGTGTAAAAAGTGGCTTTGCCATCATCTTGTTCCAAATTTTCATCAACTACTGAAGGTTTTAGTCCAACTTCTAATTCTTTTTGCGATATAACGCTGTCGATATCTATAGGTGTTGTATCAATAGGACTTATTGTAGGTATTGACTGTATGACAGGTGTTACTACATTTGAAACTATTTCTTCTCGGCTGGTGATTGTCGTCGATTTGTCTTTACATAAAGTGGTCCAATAAGTAAAGGTGGTATAATATGTAATAGGTAGATTATTTTCTTCCTCTGGCTCCGCTTTGGGTGTAATTGTTTCTGTCACCACATTAGTTATGGTTTCTAAACGGCTCTTTACATTGCTAGAGTCCTTTCCTATATACATAGTTGTAAAATATGTAAATGTCGTGTAACTTGTTTGTAATAAAAGAGTAGGCGAAGGCAAAATCTCTTCGATATTACTTTCTGAACTTATTTGGTCATCTAAAATAATATTATTATTATCTATTATCTTTCTGTCTCCCTTAGAAGACGAAGATTTAACATCAGTAACATACAAATTATCTGATTCTAAAGGATTCGATTCTATGCTAAGTAACATATCAACTTCAATAGGTGTCGGTTGTATTGTGTCTTTCTTTGAATCATCTGAGTCATAGGAACTATGTACTTTATTATTCGTGCTTTCAATAGGGACATCTGTAATCGATTCTTGATTTCTTTTTATCTGTTTGCAGTTTCTAAAATCAAATTGAGCTCTTGTATTTTCTACTAATAAAGGATTACTTTTGGTGGGAATTAACTCATCAGGACCAATATAATTTGTATATATTTCACTTCTACTGCAAACGTTTGCATCGGCACCTACATATATAGTAGTAAAGAAAGTGTAGGTTGTAAAGTAAGTTTTAACAGCGTCCGGTTTAATACTAGCAATACCATCTTCACCCAAAGATGGTGTGGGTGTTTGAGAGCTATAAATACCATCATTTTCTACAGATTCAATAACGTCTTTATTTTTAACTAGATCAATAATACTATTTATTGCCAAGGTTTCTGTAGAACGCCCTACTCCTACATTTGTAGGTGCAATATCATCCTCTCCAAAAGCGCCAAGTAATGATGGATCCAAGTTTGAAAGGTCAACCGTTGATGTAATGATATTCGTAACCACCGATTTATGACTTGCTACACTTGAAGTATGATCGCCAAAGAAGGTAGTAAAATAGGTATAAGTTGTATATAAAGTCTTGTAGATAAGATCGATTTCATTTTCAGAGACCTTTGCGTCATCGTATTCTTCGGACACAGGTTTTTCGGTAGGACTAGTTTCAGTACTGACAGATACTTCAATATGGCTCGTAGAAACGCGTTCCGTTGTTGTCGTTTGAGGCAAGTCGTTATCTACATGTTCAGTTACTTCTTTAACTTCATTATTAGTAGTTGTAGATTCTTCTTCATGTACTGTTGTTAATCTTTCTTTTTCCATAGGCGTTGTTCTAGAAGGATTCTCTGTAACCGTGTCTAACTGGGTTGGAGGTACATCATTGATATCAGACATCACCTCCGGTGTTTCTAAGTTAGTTTGTTCACTAGATTTTAATTCTACAGAAATAACAGATGTTGGTTCAATGTTTATATTTGTTTTACAGACAATATTAGTAAGAAAACCCATATCACTGGTGACGACTATATTTGACTCCACAGAAGTGGTCGTCTCCGTATTTTCTAATGGTATAAAATAGGTTGTCAAATAAGTTAAAGTTTTATAGGCTGTTGTCATTGTTGATTGAGTTTCTAAACCATCTGTGCAGTATATTTCTTCGTGCTTATCATGTTTAGTTTCTGTCGTAGTTTCAATGTCTTCAAAAGACTCTTCGCTATGTCCACTTTCAGTTGTAGTCATAACATCATGAGATTCTGTCGTATTTTCTTCTTCATCGTCCTCATCCATATCTTCTGACTCGTCCATTTTTTCTGTTACTTCAGCCGCTGTATTTTCCGTCTCTTCTTCGGAATTTGTGAAAATTTCCTTTATATTACTTTCTGTAACAACAGATTCATGCGATTCTTCTGGGACTGTGGTAGAAGGCTGTATGGTTATTAATGGTTCAGTTGCTTGAGTATTATATTCTTGTATAGGCATCACTTCTAATTCTTCCATTGGCCGCGTACTTTCAGTAGTAGTATACGTAGTTTCAGAAGGTTGAATTACATCTAAATTAAAATCAAATCCATTATTGTATTGAACGCTTACAGTCGCAGGCATTTTGGAATCATCGACCTCATATGAAAGTTTCTTTAAACTTTCTTCGTCATTGTAGACAGGTTGCTCAGTAATTTTCTCCTCACTGTTAAATGAAGTAGTTGTTTTAGTAGCTTCAATGACTTCGTGAGCATTATATGTAGCTGTGGCAACGGGTATATCAGCGGAAAGGAATGTTATTTTTGTAGCTAACTTATCGACTGGTTTTGCAGAAGGAAACACATTGACTTCTTCTGGATTTGGGGGTCTACTGGTTTCAGTATTAGGAGTAAAAATTATTACAGTATCACCTACAACAGTTGTAAAATCAGCAAATCCAGCATAAGTAAACGTCTTTTTTGGTCTTGGTTCGCTCTTTTGTCCGAATAACTTTTTAGGTGTTTTTGTTTGTTGATTTGTGTGTTGAGAGGAATGACGAGATTCAACATTGTCAATATAGTAAAATATCGGCGAAAACTCGTTTTTAATAGTAAACGTAGGTAAATCATAATCAGGTTTCACTTTTACGACATTGGACTCATTAATAGTGTCCTCTTGTTTATTACTATTTACACTAACCGATTCGAAAACAGGTTCAAAGGCTTTACTTTGACGTTGATTTGTATTAACATTATCTACACGAGACGGCTCGGCAATAAATTCAAACTTTTTCTCGCGTTCGATGACTGGACCATCAAGATAGTTATATACCTCATACCTAGGAATTTCGTTATAGGCTTGTATTCTACGCCCAGTTGGCTCCTCCACTATTTGATTATCAAATTGAGGTTCGGGAGCACTAGGAATATTCCAAAACTTCAAAGGTTCTTTAGCAAGTTTGCTAGCATAAACAATATCCATTTTACTACTAGGAACTAGATAATCCGTATTTTTTAAAATGAACTTATCGGGATCTATAATTCCTAAATCTTGTTTGACGTTCCATTGTCCATCGAAAGCAGAGTGCACACGAGTTGGTTGTACAATAAATGGGTCATCTACATTAGATGGCTTATTATAAAGTACAAGTGATGATTTAGTTAAAACCTGTGCATATATGCGGCCATTATCTAACGTAGTGCCCAGAATTTGCGTAGCAAATTCCGTTGTGACACCGTCTTGAATGAATGTTCTGGCTGTTGATGTTAGTAAACCGATAAGAGGTTTAACGCTGTGATATCTTCCTATCTTCGTGTTGTAGTCTCGCTTCTGGTCATTCACGAGCAGCACTGTCAGGTCTTTGTCGTCAATCGTCAACGTATCGTCGAGTCGTGGATAGGATACAAATCGTTAAGGGTGCGTTTTTTTTTACAAGGTCCATTTGAGTTCAAACGTTGACCACGACCGGGAATTAGATTTGAAAGAGAAAGAAAAAACATACAATTAATTGCGATATAAATAGAAAACAGTATAAAGTAACTAATAGAATATATGATGCAAATCACTGAAACTGTTAGCACTGATTTTTACAAGATGAAGAAATGTAAGTTTGTTTTGATGCTTATTCTACATTAATTTATTTCCTTCTTTAATATAAAACGATTTCGACATCTTTCTATTAAGTCATCTTTTACAACAAACATTTCTTATGCATGAAGAGAGAAACATACGGCAAATTTTTGAGAACAGATTCTAATTAATTACAACACTCTATTGCATAAATTTTTATATGTTAAGATTTAAAAGTGTAGTTCTTATTTACATTTACATACTTATGCGTTCTATAATCTTGATAATATCATGTTGTTTTTATGGTATGATTTATATCCTGTATGTGTCTATCGTGGTGCTTGTGGTATGGTATGATTTTAGTATATTATAATTGTTGATAAATACCATTAAAAAACAACGTAATTTTTAAACGCGTGTCAGTTTGTCTTTTTATTTTTAATATTATTTACCTATATATTAAATGAAAAATTTGTTACCATATGTTTCTGTCTTAAAAATATTTGAGAAAACATATCGACAGTTAGAGAAAATTATAGAAGTTAAAGATAGTATCATTCAAAGGCATCACGTATTAATGCTGAGAAATAGAAAGAAATTAGATTATTGAAACAAACATGAGGTTTCACAAGCGTAGCAGTATTTTTGTACAGAAAACTTTGATTGTCAATTTTAAATTACTCACCCCTATTATCCTGTACTCCTTCTCTTTTTAACCTCGATCCTTCAATGTATTCATTTTCGTTTATTTCTGAAACAAAAGAGAAAAACAAATGTGAATATCAAAACTGCATGTTACTAGTAATATTCTTTTATAGTTGCGAGACGTGGTCGCTTACGGTGGGTCTTATAAAAAATCTCCAGATTACCTAGAGAGCGGGGGAGGGAGCTATGCTAGGAATTTCGTTACGAGTTAAAACCAGAAATATTGAGAACGCGAGAATAACCAAGGTCACCGACGCAGTGGTAGCAGGCTGGGCAGATCGTCCGTGTAACCGGTGGCCGTTGGGGCCGAAAGGTTCTCGAAGTGGCGATCATAGTTAATGTCGCCGAAAGTCGCTGAATGCGGGCAGCGCAATGCCGATCATCATAACGATTTTTCGGGGAGGCCTATTCCTTGTAGTGGGCTTCTATCGGCTGTTATGATGATGATAATATTGATTCCATTTACGATATTTGAACAGAAGTGTGATATATTATTAATAAAATATCTATAAATTAATCTACCCGAGACATTACTTATGCGGTTTTATTCTTGGAATAGAATATTTACTTCTTAATTTACTTAAACAGTTAATTAGATGTACGTCTTGTTTCTTGTTACAAGCAGAGGTTGTATGCCGAACGCTTCCACCCGGTCTGGGGGACCCGAAAGTGATGTAATTTCTGTCGAAATATTTTATAGAAAAACAGATTGATTTTTTCCGCTCCAGCATTGAAAATTTGTATACTATATGACAAAAGGTTTTTGATAACGAAGATGAATATATTGTTGTTTACCAATAAACACTTGTTAAAAATTTATTCGTGTGAATTTAACTTAAGAAGGCGACATTACTTTCCGATCTTCTTAATATTTGTAAGAAAAGTGAAAACTACCTTAAATCTACTGTAGTAAACTTACTATACATGAACAAAGATTTATACTCAGAACTAAATAGAACAGATTTTAAATAAATTTATAAAGAGCTGTTTTTGTATTAGCATACATCAATATAAGCGATTTATTTGTGATCGAAACTGTATCAAAAGTCATTTCGTAACAGTTACGTTAACCCAGATGTCTCGAAAGTCGCTGTCACAAGGTCGCTGTGAGTTACTCGTGAGTCGCCAGATATGAAATCACGCCCTCCTTAGTATATTTTCGTCATTCGAGACCTAAAATCTGGGGTCGAAATGCTATTAATCAAAAAAATATTAATACAAAATTTACCAGATTACAAATAGCCAATAAAGTATTGATATATCATAAAGTAATACATAAATACAATCATACAAATAATTTTATAACAAAACATATTCTAGCATTTTATTGATAGTGGCGCATAATTTTTGAAAAGGAACGCATAAATTTCGTTTTAAAAAATCTAACATTTTCATAGGTGAGAATACGCATTTATTATAAAGTTCTTAAATATACGTTAGGCCTTCCTTTTCTTAGTTTTAAATCTAAAATTAAAAGTAAATTATCAAATAAATCTCAATATATATATAATTCAAAGAGTTTTTAAAAGAACGAAATATGTGATACATGGTTTGTTGATTTATCGGCAGCGAATGCAGCAAACATTTTTAGATTGCATTTAAAAACAGTACTTGTTGAATTTCTTGCCGACTCTTCTCAGCGGATCAACATTCCGAGCTTACTCAAACACTGACTACACCAACCTTTTCATAATGTTATAAATAATCATCGATTTAAAATTGCATGTAAATGACTATGTGAATAAAAATTCATAAAATCAGAATTTGAAAATAAACGTAAGCACGTAAATGAATAAGCCGTACACATGGTAGATTGCACGATTTTTATGATAAAAATAAGTTATTTATGCATTTGAGAACCGCGAGTATCGTCATCCGTAAAAATCAATTAACATTTCTACTTACAGACCGCTGTAAATATATAAATACTTCTATCAATTATGTTAGATTTATTTCCATTTACATGAGTGTTATACCTTAAAGAATATTATCTATTAAAATAAATAAATCATAAAAGTTCATTCGCACGACTGTACTCCTGGCATCATTGCGAGTGATTTGCGTAAGTTGTTTCACAAACCTCTCATCAAAATACAATTCTAACAATGGTAGTACAATTTCGCAAAGAAACCGTAGAATGATTCTTAAGTATATGGTAAAAATCTGAATGAAAATTGGGATACTTGTAAATTAAACCAGGGGTGGACAAGCCGCGGCTCGCGAGTCCCTTGCGGCGTTTCATTTTTCTGTCATTATATTACAAAATTTTGTTACTGTGAAATTCAAACACTTTATTGACCAACCCGCGTCTGAAAGAATCACCGGGAAGAAAAATACATGTTTTCAATCTTTAATTTTTTTTAAACAAAATTGTTTATATGTTGTGAATTTAACTTCTGTATTTTTTATACCTTTTTGCATAAGTTTTAAATACGAAAAATTACAATTATTGCAAAATGGCCCGAACTATTAAGGTGCTTGGCCACACCTGGATTTAACAATCTCCTCTGCATTGTTCTAGATCAGAATATAAGCACAAGTACCATAAAATCAAACAGAATTTCTCTTTTTCATCTTAGTTCATAATTTTAGATCTTAGTATAGCATAAACAAAATATCGTCAATTAGATGACTAAAATTGCTTAAAATATAGCCTAGATAACACTACCGATGAATCAAAGGTAGTCCAGGGGTAAAAACTCACATAACATATTGAAATAGCCTATATTCTTTTCCTTCTTTACTTCTATAAATTAGAACTAAATAATGTTTGGGTTTTACGAGTAAATCATTGCTAATTCCTAATAATTATAAGCTATTTTTATTAATAAATATAAGCCGTAACTTTTATTATTTGTTTTTTAAACACTACTCATAGAATGTGTGTAAAACGATGAAGTCAGTGCCGAAGTGATTTTCTACCACTTAACCGAAAAAAAACTCCATGACGTGAATAAATCAATAATCATAATATGTATTTACTTATAATATTGCTTTTACTCAATAGTGATCGCATTAAAACTATTGTATGATCCAAAGAACGTGCATTTTCTTTTAAAAATGTTATCGGCTCGGTGGTCAGTATGCGCTAATGGTGCCGATGTGCTTAGGCCCGGATGCGCTCGTAGCTCGCTGACCCACTGAAGAAGCGACGGACATACAAGGAGTTCCTGTTACCAAGAAGGTTGACATCTTGCTTTTTATAACGTATTGTAGATGCCTACGCCTTAACGAGAGCCCGGTCATAAAAACATCTACATTGTATTTTAAGTACTGGCTATTTATTATTTCATAAATCCAATGGTTTTGCTGTCTTCACTGCTTTTCAAGGCAGTAAATTTTTAACCGCAATATCGAAGCATGTAAACACAAAATATTCTTACCCTTTATGCTTTTGTTTGTATGAAAGTTATTCGTAATATTAACTCTACACTATTCGAGTCCTAGTCGAATAATAAACAGAGAAAGACTAGCAATAAAGGAAACCACTCGTGAGCTCCTTCTTTCTGAAAAAAGAAGGCAAATATGTCCTTGGTAAATAAAATAATATAAATAAAAACACAAAAAAGGTTTTTAAGAGATCTAAAACAATCTTTTGCAATAAACGATGAATACTATTATTGATTTATTTATTTAATAAAACAATGAAACATTAACAACCATACAATAATAAATACAATACTATACAAAACAAATTTTTTGCTGTCTGTATTGGTTTAGAACACTGTCGTAGATGTTATCGCCCACTTTTTTAATTTGACGAAAAAGTTGATTCCGTAATACATAAATAAACAAAAACTTTTAATAAAAATAAAAAATATCAAAAAATAAAATTAAGATATGTGGTTTTTTTAACTTTTATTTGTTAAATATTTCTAATTTCATCTATCCTAGCATATCTAGAATTGAATCGTTTTAAAAAGATGACCGACTGTTTCTCATTCACAATGACTTTATATGGCATTGGCGAGTTTAGTAGAAATACAGGTTTTTATTATAAATAAATCTAAATGTTTCTGTTTTCTGAATAAATTAAACAATATTCTTTTCTGTGAATCACTCTAAATTAATATCCTTTAAAGGTAAACAACTTGAGATTTAAATATAATAACGAACGTATATATTATTTTAAATTTTATTAGCTCCGCTTAGCTTATTTGGTTAAGACTTATGTATTTAGTTGTTATCAGATTTGCAATTAGATCAAATGTTCTTCCGGGGAAGTCGCTAGAACACTTCCTAGAAGGCCCTCAGCTGTCACCCGATACACGTTTAGTATTCTGATATGATGGTGCTCAGAATTGCTGAACCACGGTTCGATCCGTTCCTATTATCGTAATATCGGAGGAAATTTTATCACAAACTGGTAACACTTACACTTTTAGTTATCCCTGTTACAGTGGCAGAATTTAATAAAGTTGGTCATGGGTCATATTCATTTATACTTAGGGCATCATCATTGTGAAGCCATAATTATATGTAATATTCTTGAAATGACAGTAGATGGCGCTACTTGTAGCATTGTGATGATCAAGAACGTAATAGTTATTACATTTTTTTATGGACTGGATCTATACTTTTGCCTTATCGTTGTTCGGATAGAGTTTAGCATAAATCTAGTTTATGTAACTACCAGTGTTGCCCTTTGAAACTACCGCTCTTACCATTACGTCACATGTTATTATTATAAGATTAAAATTTATAAGATGTTACAACAATAAACATGCCAGTCATCTCGAGTAACGCATTGAACTACACACACGCACAATACTTTTCTAAAAGCCTCGTGCATACGACAATTCCGACACTAATTTGTGTCAATACGATGGAGCCGCTATACCAATATATTTAACGGCGACACACTGACATGAAACGTGATCGCGATGGAGGTTAATTTAACTTATTATTCATTAAGACGCCATAGCCTCTGTGTACGAGTAGGCCACCCGAGATATCTTTTTATGGGAAAAGAGTCCGGATGCAACAAGTACGTACGTAGTTCGAAAGAATATTTATTTTATATAGGTAAGTCAACAGCAAAACATAATATAAGTTTATACTATCTTAAAACATACTACAAAACTAGTATGTCTGCCTATTGTAGGCATACATCTCTGGCTACAATTATGCAAGCATATATCTAAACGTTAAAAAATGAGTAGCAAAAAGCAACAAAATTAAGCGGCTGTCTAAATAATAATGATAAAAGACAAACAATTTATGCTTAATTAATAGAATAGATTATACACTTTCATTACATTAATACTTTTTTTTGTGGGTTGATCCTGGCAGCATTGCAATGTCGGGCCGATCCATGGCGGGAGTCGATAAAACACTGACCATCCCGTCACATTACAAATATCAGTTAAATATAATATTCCGCGAATTTTTTGATATTAGGTTAAAAACAACAGATACGACACTTTGTTCTTAGCCAAGGGACCGAAAAGCGATCACAGTAATATTACAGACAAAAAAATTTATTATTTCACGAAAAGTGTTCAAGTATTTACTTCAAGCTATTACGAGTCTTTAAAAATGTCTACCTTTTTATTTCTGTATTAAATTGATTGAAGTAGTGTATAATCTGTGAATCAAGTAGAGTCGTCCAAGAACGGTATTGTAGTGCGAGATATTAAAACTTTTTGTTATTTTTTTGTTTCTTTGGACGACCTGATGATAAGGAACTTCCACATTGATATTCTCAAGTATACACGATGACGTAAATTTGTCGTTTAAAATTTTATAAAGAAACGTTAAGTAAGAAATTATGTAACGGTTGTGATGGGCTTTCGTTTTAAAAAATGTAGGCGGTTTTTTTAGGACTGGACTTGCACTGCTGCCCAAATAGTATTTGCGGATTCAGCGAGTTCGAGGCGGCAGGCCGCAGAGAGCGCTTAACCTAAGACCTCTTTTAAGGGATCGTTGCATAGGTCATAAGGTTGCTTATTAGAAATCTTGGTAAGGTATATGCAATAGTGTGTACCCGCTGAATTACTTTTTTCTTATACAGTTCAGTTTGTAACCGTTTTATGACTCTCTTTTCTATTTAACTAGTCAGCCGACTACATAAAGCTCAAAATTAATAGATTAATTACAAAAACCTCAAAATCACAAATATAATTTCTTTATATGACTACCTAATACAATACTTCATGAGTGTGTTTTATCCGTTCTTTTTAGTCATTTTACGTTTATGTGATTACCTGTTGCAGTTATTTTAAATTTTTGTATGTTTTTAGCTTCCCGTTACTGACGACTTCCTACTAAAAGCGGTAAAATACTTTAATATAACTAAATTCATATTGCTAGTTTTAATAGAGTTTATTCAAATTTGCCCTTTAATGTAAAGGCATAAGGTTTAATATAGCAAATATCATTTAGCACATTAAATAATTCTTAATTAGCAGTGCAACTGTTAAATAGTTTTAGTCAAATTGTCACACGTTCCGCTTTCATATGTGTATTAATTTGATAGTTTATTCTTTTACTTAAATATAAACCTTACAAACTAAAGCATGAAATTTATTATTTTTTGAGTGTAATGGTATAATGACTAGTAATTTTTTTTAAGTTTGCAAAACTTTGAAGAAGTATTACAGCGTAAAACATAACGTAGTGATGATGTTTAATTTTTTTTATTTTAAAGTTTAATTAAAATGATTGATTTATGATTGTTTTTCTGGATACGTTTAGCCTGTACGAATATAATATTATTTCATTACAACAATAAGCAAAATTTTATAAATACCAAAATCTTACTTTATGAGCTAACACATTCTAATATCAAAAGCTGTAAAATTGTAAGATATATGGTAAAAATAAATAAGTGATTAAAATAAAATTGTCAACCATGTAAACCCAGAAAAAGACCTAAACTTAAAAATAAATTAAAATAAAGAAACTGTAATAATTAAGGTATGATGAGAAGAAAGAATGATATCGAACGGAAAATATGAAAGGGAAATGTAGAAAGCAAGAAAAAGAATAAAAGATAATAAGAAGAATGACAGAAGAGCGTGAAAATTAAATGCTAAGTGAAAAAATTATTAAAAAGTAACCAAAGTCCTTGTCCCAAAAAAGTTGGGGTACCAGAGGTCACCAATAGCGAGGATCATTAAAAAAAATTAAAAGCTGAATCACATATTAATGTTATTATTAGTATTATTAGGTTGCATAGCGCGCATAACAGGTGGCCGCTGCAGCCTTGAGGTTCTACAGCCATAAACCACTAGGAGGTTCACCCTTAAATTGAACAGACGACCTTTTTAATGTCGTCAGAAGACACAGGAAGCAGGCCACTTATAATATATGTCGATTACTAAACGTCCGAAAAATAAAACGAAGATATACATCGCTGGATTACTTTTATTGCACGCGACTGTACAAATACAGGTGAAAATAAAATGTAGTCCGTTTTTATGACTTGAGTTTAATTAGCAATCTTTTAAAGTTAAACTTAATTTCACTTTTATTACCTATTGTGTCAAGGGAAGTATGCTCTGTACGGCATTTACTTTACTGTTAACAATTGTAATTTGAAAGTTTTAATTAAACTTTAAAGTGCTACAAGCTTTTACTTGGCGAATTATTATTGTCATTGTACACAGATAATAGAAAATATATATATGAGATTTTCATTTATATACTAGCTTATCATGACGTCTTTGGAAACAAAAAGTAACGAGACTTGAAATTTGTTAGAAATATTCCTTTCGAAAAGTAGAGATCAGTTAAAATGTTTATTTAATTCCACCTGCAAGGAGGTTTGAGGGGGCGTTGATTAAGTTCCCGAAGCAGAAAAGGGGATAATTATTGTTATAATTTAGTTTTAGTGGTGATTAATAATTTATTTATTTATGGAAGTCAAAAAGAATAAAATACGAAAAAAAATTTTTTTTAACTTGTTTAGTTTAATTATTTTGTTTAACATAATACCATAATTTAATTTAATTAATATCACAATTTTGATGTACAATATTTGAGAAAAGGATTTAGATTTATGTCATCTATTAAATTATAAATATTTATAATGTATATATACACAGTATATATACAGTATTTTATTCCACGATTATATAATAAGTTAAAAGCGTAAATAAATTAGGTATTATTAATAATTTATCAATTAATTATAGTGAATTTCAAAATATTTCCAGATATCTTTAACAGTATCAACCAGGAAATGAAAAAGACTACCAAAGAATGTTTAAAGAAAAACTACTCACTGGGAGACTTTAAACCCTTTCAAAACCGGTTATCGGCTTAAGCTGGAAAAGTCATGTAAAAAGTTGCGTGCGAAAGAGACAGTTTTAACTTATCATTAGTGCGAGCGAGATACAAATTAGATGTCACTGAGTCAGTGGGTGAGGCGGACAGAGTCAATGCACTAAGCTTCGCAATACAGTTAGTGTTACCATGATTCTTTTAAAAAAATACTTCAGGACTTTTCTATACATATACATTTATGATAGTCATCGATGGATCGGAAACTGGAAGTCTGTGGTGGATGCCTATGTCCAGTGGACTTCCTATGGCTGAAACGTTTTTATGATTATATACTTTTTTCTCCGAGGCACTTTACGGATAATTTTTTAATGTTTTATTTACCCTATCATCCTCATAAATGTACTGATTCCATGGTCTCATATCTACCATTAACGGACTTCTAGGTCATCAGTCCGTGTAAATACTTATTGCATGGTCATGCTAAATGCATTTAGCCGCTGCTGAGTGTCAGACAAGTTAACAAAACATTTTATTGCCTTCAACTAACCTTTCCAATAGTCCGCAATCGTCTTGCAACTATCTTCTTAGCACATTCAGCGTAAAGAGGTTTACAATACTATGGTATATTAATTTCGAATTGATTTTCTGGTATCGTGTATAAACAACTTGAAACTTAAAATCAAATGTTTCGTAGTTAACTTTCTCTTTTTAAGCATTTTTTTATTTATTAGTTTATCACTTATTAAATTCCTTAAGTCATTTAAATTCCTACCAATATTTTTATACAATAGACAAATGCCATTTGCCTCTTTGGTATTCACAGCTTCATGAGATTTCACGTAGGTGAACGCTGATGATACTACGCCTAATTATTTTTATGGACCGGAGTTCCATTGCTGCTCAAATGGCAGTTGCGTATTATGCTGGTTTGAGCTGCTGGTTGACGCTCGAGGGCTTCTGTGGGGTCCTCAGCTCGGACCGCTACATACTACTATTTTACAAGATCAGGAAGCCGTCGAGTTCCTAGATAACTTTGGTGGAATCCCCATAGAGTTACTATGGTCAAGGACCCCACCAGAGGATCTTAGCTTGGACTGTCATTTGTTGATAATACTTGCTTAGCATCCGATAGAAGCTAGTCCGAGAAGGCAAACCTCGATCTGGTCGGTTGCCTGGCTAATGTCACTCCTAGCATTGGAAGCTAAAGTGAAGGGAGAATTTCTGGCAATGCTTTTATCTAGTGTGATCGAGGATCCCCTGCTAAGCTAACCCTTTTTACAATTGAGCTCGATGACTTGAACCGTCACTTTTTTTCACCTTATTGAGACACCCTTATACCTCGGCTTAACTAACAGAATCCGTACGGTATCGAATCTGGGTCCTTCGTATCAGGCAATAATGATCTATTAAAAAAATAAGTCACTCTTCAATTTTTTCTTTATCTTTATTTCTTAATTCTCTATTTTTGGTCTTATCTAAGCATTTATCATCATATGTACTATTATGTATCTAAGTATTTTAAGTATCAAATATACTATGGCAGTGTAAGTTCGCGCGCCCATGTTTCTCGAAAAGTTTCGCAAAAAATTTATTCCCACAGTTGAAATGATAGCATAATGGAGTGGACCGCAATTGTTTGCACAATAGACGAGCTTAGCTGATGACACTCCTTACGACATCATAGATTTCGGACGTCGCATTGCGAGAACACACATTCTTGAGTTAAAACAATCAACTGTATCTATTGATTTTTAGTCATTAGTACTAATGTGGTTTGTTTTAGCACATAATAATATGATCTATCGACACTAACGTATTCTTAGGTACTCTCGAATATTTCTTGCGTCCATGCAGTGGCCGCCCATTCCAGTGAATTAAATAAGATCAGTCTTTAGGACTAAAGATTTTCACTTTGTTAAATGAAGTAAACTGGCGTAAGAAGTAAACCATATGGCTGTTAGATGAAAAGCTTATATTGACAAAATTAAAAATAAAAGATACCGTATTTTGTGGCGAGTTTGTCAAAACGCAATCTCCGGTACGGCGTTCTCGATGACGCGTCGCATGTCTAACAAAACAATTGTTTAAAGCGTGTTGACTTCCCTCAAACAGTACCGTCAGTTGGGGCCCGCGAATTAACACTTGTGCAATAGGTGAGTAGCTTCTAGTGTGGCAGATATATGCTCAAGAAGTGGTTACCGAGGGAGCCCACGAGCTATGTCACTATAAAGAAGCCTTCAATGCTCCGTCATCTTAGAACCGATAAAGATGTTAATTTGATAAGATAAAAAAATAGGATTTCTACTAAAATTCGTAAGACTTATGTAATCTGCTTCTGGACAAATCAGACACAATACAGAATACGTTAGGATATACGGTGACGTCATCTGAACCGGACTTATTTCTACTTACAAAAAAAATTAAACGTTTTCGTTTAGAACTTCCATGCTTTACAAATATACATAACTATTGTGAAAAAATAGTAGGACGTAGTGAACAGAATTACTAGAAATAAATGCGTAGTCAATCTGTATTCATTGGATGAATAGAATAATGGTTGTCTGGAAGATATCGTTGTTTACGATTAAAACCGCTCTTTTTATATTTTCGCTTTCTAATATGATTTATTTTAATTTTCTTCTTAGATTTACAATAAAGATAAAATAAACGAATAAATATCAATGTTTCGCTTACATTTTTTAAAGTCTACATATTAAATCTAAAAGTCCTCTGTCCACCCTCTTACTATAACAAGGTCGTTAAATGAATAACTTAGTACAGACTAGAAAGCCTACTAGCTGAACTGCTTGCAAAACACGGGTGCCTTATTTTGAAACCGAATGCTATTTGCTATTAAACAAGACGCTAATCTCGCTTACTAAACGCCAGTTAAACAAACATACTTTCGATTGATTCATAGGATCGCGATAAAATAAAATTTTGGAACCTAAGATTACAAATTAGTGTTCATTCATAAAACGGAATCGTTGGTAATGTCGATTTAGAGCCCATCTTCATTTGTTAACTCTGTTTATAAAATACACTTTTAACTTAATTTAAAACTTGCCTCCGTTCTATTTTATCTAAAGATGTTGCTTATAGCTTATAAAATATTCTAGTTACTTCTTGCTATGGCGAATGTTGTATTAGCCTATTACGGCTGTACATATCAGAAAATGAGAACTATGACCCGATTTCGGTTTGGCTTTGATTTATGGGACACCGTGTATAAATATTAACTTGAAATACATGAATAATTTTAAAAGGGTAAATGTAATAAATATTGATAATATATAAAGAAAAAGCGATTTCAAAAGTTGTACTACTACACCAAACCTTGATTGTCTATCTACTTCTGCAAACTTTGTACTATCAAAATTTATTGGCCCGCCGCATTTCAATAATAAAAATAATGTGATATTATTCAGGGTTATATTTTTTTTTTTTGGGGTTGATTATAAATAGTTGTAAATGCATCAAAGCTTTTTACTGACTAATGAGCTGTACATTCGTCGTCAATCGTCTTTTACAGATTAATAAACACCATCCATAGAATAAACTAATAAATACCTTATGTTATATAATACAAAAGAAGGAGGATGTAAAATTAGTAATATCAACTCACAATCAACATCTTAAAACTAGAGACAATATTGCTTTTAAAAACTACTTAATTTGTGAACAGATTCCGTCAAGGATGTCAAGTTTTTTACAACTAATGTTTAGCTAAGCCAAACTTTGTATTCGATGACTAATACTGACATCATCAACGCAGGTCGAATTTTCTCGAATGAACGATATTATTAACAATCTGGATAATAATTACCCCTTATATGGTGTACACACGGTCGTTTATTTAATACGAAATCATAATAATTATTTTGAAAACATAGATATTAACTAATGTTAATTAATAGTAAATTTATGACAAAGACCTTGCATACCTATATGTAGTGTTGTGTTATATGCTACGAAATGTTAATAGTGAACCAGTGGTGGTTCTAAGTAGCTAAGGACTATGACAGCCTGTATAGCTTACTAACAAATAGCTTTAATGAACTGGTAAGCCTGGAAATCCCAATAGCTTAGAACTGTTTTTTAACAACCTTTCTTTAAAAATGTGTAGCAATTGGAGGTACCCTGACTCTTATAAGAATAACCTGTATTTTGCTATTTTAATTGCATTAAATCTGTATTTATAATTTAACCCAAAATAAAAGCTGTAATATATGTGTATAATTTAAAATAATTAAAATGACCAAAACAAAAGTGTTAAATATGGATATTGTAAAATGTCGAATAGCGTGAAATGTGGCGAAAAGTGGGAGGCGAGGACAAGACTGAAAAAAGTTTTTAATGCCGCAATAAGACAGAGAGAAAGAGAATTTGATGGATAAGAGAAAAAAAATGCAAATTATACAAAAAAAAACTTTATGAACTTACTTAGAAATACAAGTCCCTGTCATGGTATAAATGATAATAGAACGAAAAGCTATAAAAAAAGATAATTGAGCATTACCAACATTAGCATTACAAGTAACAATAAAGTTCAGTACCGTCAAGATTTAGATCAATTGAGGTAAGGACCAATAAAATTGCTATTATCAATAGATAATAGCAATTTTATTGGTCCTCTATTCTATAGGCTCAATATAAAAGTTAAGTTAATTATTAAAGTTAAGCCACATGTCAACTAGGTATGAAAAACTGATTAGCCGGGTCAAAGACTATTCTGGAATAAAAATAAAAACCTGATAATATGTCGATTTCCGCAAATGACAATATTCAATACAGTTAGATCAATGAGTAATATTGATTGTTTTTTGGTTATTTACGGTAACATGTTGTTTTTTCATTAAAAAAAATTTAAGTATTAAAAACAAAGTTACATAAAAATACTGGGTGATTAATGGTAAAAAAATACATTGATACATTCATTCAGTCGTAGTTTCAATCCATAGACGCCCACAGCTAAGCTTACGCCTACCTCAAAGATATTTATGGGGATATACCATAATTGTCACGCTTGACAGGCGTGTTCGCGAACTCGGTCTGGTATTATGGTACACAAAGGACGCTGCTGACTATCCTCTGGAAACTTTTGGCCGAGCAATCGCAATCTTATTTAATCAATGCATAGAGTGTGAATTACATACGATTGTTTCCCAGGAATCGAACCCACGACCTACAATCGCAAGTCTCGGCACTCTACCGCAGCGCTACCACTGCTCAACTCATTCTGTCAACTAACGATATTTAATACGTAACGAAATGGAACTATTTGAATAGCTGATTTCGTCAGATAAGATAGCTGATAAGATATGAACAACTATCAAATAATAAATAAAACTTTTACTTTCGATTTTACTATAGAACGACTTGTCAGTGTAATTAGCAGCCGACTGGACGATACAAATAAAGTGGAATATTTAAATTTAGAAAAAACAGTTTAAAAGAAAGGCATTTGCTGCGGCAGTTTTTAATCATTTATTAAATATTTATACCACAGACATTAGCACCTTTGTTTTTACAATAACAGTCAGAACTCCCTTTTTCAGCTCACGTTCTTGCATGTCAGTGTTTACTCGGCTATTCTATTCTCTTCTTAAAGTTTTTTTCAACGCCCTAGCAATGTCCAGTTTTTAACATTATTGTTCCTGCGACCACTTCCTATCTCTACTCCATATTGCTATCCTTAGGTTGCAAGTCAGTATGTTTACGGTGGTTGCCAATTTCACCACATCGATGAATCGCATCTTGGGTCCGTGTAATATATGCACAAATTCGTGTGACATGATATTTCTACCACCACATTATGGACACTGTTAGGGTATGTCGACACCATCTACAGAGAGAATGTAAATGCAATGTAGAACATATTATTATTATAATTATATAGTATTACTACTAAAATAATCCAAGAAACAACAAATTTAAACGTATGTACAAATATACTCCTACAACCTACTATTATATACTCTTACTATATAACTCCTAGAGCTATTAGAAAGACAGAGTTGAGTGTAACTTATTATTAAATTATTTTATTTTAAGTTTTTTTACTCAGTGTCAACTTTGTTAGCAAAAATTAAAATATAAAATATTATCAACACATTTGGTGCCAGCTACTCATACCCGAGTATCTGGCCCGTTCATTTTGCTTAGGCCAATCAGATATTTTATAATTTAGGCATAATTCTCAGTCATCCATGTATACCTTAGCAGATTTTTGGGGTTAAAAAATCTCATTTCTATGGCACTCAATGTGTTAAAGTAGCAAAAATGGTCACACTTATTATTATCTTTTGAATAAGATTACATCGAATAAAAATAAGACATTAAAGTACAATTGTAAATTCCTCTAGCATACGAAATATTTATATAAAATGAAGGAATGAGATGACGTAATAGTCTTGAGATGATTCATACACACGTATCGGTTTCTTAATACACAATGTTTGTAACGGAGGAGAGATTAGGAAATTATGTTCTTAATATATGACATTTTCAATAAAATTACGACATGTACATCACTAAAAAAGATTACAAATATTTATATCTAAAAGCTTATATTGTTACTTCACCGTGAACACACAAATTACCACATTAAGCGTGCGAAGTAAAATCTAAACAAATGTGAATTTCTTCAAATATTTCACCATAGACTTTCACTGGATATCGCTTTCTACGGCGTCAATTTGCCTTTGAGGCGTAGCAAACAAGTTTGAATTTGGAATGTTTATGTTTTTTTATCGCTGATGAAGGCATTTGATGGTTACAAATGGCCTGTTATATTTTTTTTCTTATCGAACTACACGAAAAGAGAAAATTTTCAATAGAAATATTTTTAATGATTACGATGCCACAAAGCTTAAATTATCTACACAAATAATGTCATATGAGGAAATTTACTTTTGGATTGGTCTGTCGAAATGCGCACAATGTTCGATTAACGAACGACTAGTTGTTATCAGAGTATTTTAAATTTATTTTAACTATTCATATATTCTATTTTCATTTAATGATGAAACAGTTATAATAAAGTTATTTTTATTTATTTTAATATTCTTTATTGTAAACACTAGGATACATTTAAATAGTTTCATAATAATAAATGAAAAAGTACAATGGGCCGTCTTATCACACAAGGCAATCTCTTACAGACCACTATAGTATGGGAAAAGTAGAAATATAAACAATTAAATAATAATAATAATTAATAATTATTGTATTTAATATTAAAAAGGCAATAAAAGATACTGCAATCGCTAAGTAATTTGAATTCAATTAAAAATAAACAAAACTTTCAAACGGTCACCAAATTTAGCCGAAGCTATTTAAATTAATGAGATTGTTGGATAACAATTGCGTACAGCAAAGTAAATACCAAATAAAACTTTTACCATTGATTTCACGTCTGAATATCTTATCGATACAATTAAAAGTCGTCTAGACAAAATGTAGAAAAGAAGTCTTGATAATTATAAAAGGTTTGTTAGATAATTCTGTAAAATGGTCTTATTAGTTAGTATACTCAGGGACAATCGATATATGTACAATAATCTTAAATAGTGACATTTAACCAAAATACTAAGGCCAATTTTATAAATTTAAGAACAGAAAATGATTGACAAAATATGTACTGTGGCTAACTAATATAATAATTTTCGGATTATGTATAATCAACATACGAGAAGGGTAGGGTTCATAAAGAAATGTTAATAGTCGTTCTGCGCATCTCAATTTTAGGTCAATTTTATTTATATGTTATTTTAGATAGATCTATCGTTAAAATTAGAATAAACAAATCAGTTTAGCAATTTTCTAATTTAACCAATGATATCCCAAAGATTACACCAATTAGGACGTCCATTGATGGATTCTAGCCACTCCCAAATATCTTACAGCCATTTATGGAAAAAGGGCCAATTCAGTAAACTGTAAAAAAATATTTTTAGGACTGTTCCCATTTACATAGATATAAAAATCATCAAAATCTTCATTTTCTAAAGACATCTCTAAAACATAAACGTTTACTTTTGTAAAACTGAATAACAATAAAATTTATTTTAAATCTTAAAAGTATCTTGCATCAATATACCTTAAACATGTACATAAAAATATAATTTAAAAAAAAAACTTTATTACAATCGCTTCAAAATCTCGTAACAACACCGAGTAAAAGTTGTTGACGAAACATTCAAGGTCAAAGAAAGTATAGTTTTAAAAAACAAGAAAAAGGAACCGAAACACCGAAAGCAAAAGAAATTGTAAATTTAAAAAATCAAGTCACAACATCGCACGTTTACCAAATTCAAATGCATGAAAAAACAGATCAAACACTATTTATAGGATAGAGCACGGTGTCGCATAATGAATTAACCTTTGTCTTTACCGAATACCAGTTATTTTATACCTTATCACGTAAACAAAGGATACAATATCGTATGCAGCATTTCTAAAAGCAGGTTGATTCGGTACATTCCAGCCAAAAAAGACCGAAAAATATTTTAAGTCTTATTTATTCCGCGTAAGGCAGAGAATGAATTGTATTATTTTACAAAAGGCAGGTGATGTGAATGTCAAGTACATGAAATCGATTACAGAGAATCGTTTTGCTAATTTTTAGGACACTTTCGAACGGAGGCCGTTGGCGTCGGTGAAAGATCATTAGCATTTTTATGGTTCTGAATTCAAACTATTTGAGAAATGCTGAATTCTTAATCGGATTGTTTCCATTCTGATATCATAGTCATATATTAGAAATTAATAATTTTAAATAGAGTTTACCGTACATTAAAAACCCTTTTACAGCTTTTACTTGCCAATCACTATAAGTACAAATGTAAGGACAGCCCGACGTGTGCATGTGACTCGAAGAGAAATGAAAGTGTAATCCACATAAAAACCGAGTGCCCTGTGTATAGTAGAGCAAGTAGTGATTTAGAAACTGATTTAAATATAGAAGTAAACAAAAGAAATATACACAAATTAATTAGTAATAAACTTGTGTATTATATTTATAAGTAAGTACGTAACAAGTAATTAAGATAAATAAGTAATTTGATGTGAGCTGTGACATATATATACATACATATATGCTATATGCCTAGAATAATCGAGAAAGTTTTAATTTTTTTGACCTGTCTCGCACTGCTGTCCGTATTGCATTTACAGATTCCAAGGGTTCGAATCTCTAAGGCTACATACTACAATATCACCATATCAGGAAGTAACTGTGCATTTCTAGCGCTTTGACGGACACCACTTAGAGTAACTAAGTCAGGCCCTACCAGAATACTTTGGCTTGGGCTGTTGCTCGTCGATAATACCCGTTTAGCATTCCGTCTCAAGGTCTCCTGTGAAGATCTTGGTGGGTTAATAATACCTGACTAATGTTACTACGACTGCAGAAACTTGGGTACTGTCCCTTAGTTCTGTAACCAAACACAAACCAGTAATTGTTTATGTTTACACCAATGACCCTGAACATAAGAGGAACTAGAATAAAAATGTCCACCATCATAATAACATAAATGAATATTTTAATTACATATTTGTCTTCTACATTGACCAATATTATCATAATTATTTATTAACAAATCACATTTTAAACGTAGGAGTGTGACTGAATTAATTATATCTGGGTCATAATAGAACCTTGTTGATAGAGAAACTACATTATTTTTTGCGTAGGCAACTCGATTGGCCGTCACACTTTGTAAAAAAGGGAATCGCATTCCAAAATAACTGTAATCGCAACAACCATATTCAATATTTTTCCTGGCAGACACGAGCTCCTCGTATGTATCGCTACTTGGTGAAAACGTCGTAATGACGTCATCAGATGAAAATGGGTATCATTAGTAGAAGCTCGAGCTATTCATAAAAGATACCGGTACTCCAACAGTGAGAAAATTACCAAGGTTCACATTACAAATCATTTTGATGCATACAGTTTCACGTGAAATTAAATTTCACGGTCATAACACCTATTAATTTCCGGTGACATTTAAATAGTTTCTTTATTACCAGAAACGTATATAATTACATTTTAATGTTAGATAAACAGTTATATAATATTTAATTGAGATCATTTCATTGATTCCCATTCATTCATTTTCATTGATTTCAAAAAACTTTTAATTTAACAATAAACAACGATAACTTAAAATAAGTTTTAAGACGTAAATAATAATGTGAATAAATTGCTTTATGGTACGCAATATTTTTGGTTTCATTATATCCTTTTTGTGATTTATTTTTGTTTTATTAAATCCTTTTTGTGATTTTGATTAATGTCAAATGTTTTATTTATTTTATTCTTTTATAATCCTTGCAACTTTACTACCTTTTATTTCCATATGAACCTTTTACGTCCCTTCAACAAGACATTAAAGCACATTTTACGAATCGTTTTTACTTATATATTGATAATATATCGCAAAGATTTGTTTGTGTTAATAAATATGTGCATTATTTTATTTCGTTGTTTTTAAAATTATGAATAGCATTACATAACACAACAAGAAATAGTTTTCTTTCGGGTATATGTCTAAAAACACATAATAAATTACCTTCTTTTTTCTCTCTGACCATCGAATACACATGTTTTATGCGCTCATTTGTTATAAACCGTTAGCTTCGGGTAATACAAATTGCATAGGGGCAGATAGTAAACAATAATTAATTTTAATATGTAATAATACGAATTTTGAAAATTCTTTTTCTTACCAATTTATCATTACATTATTGTTTATTTCTGTAACCGCAGATTTTTAGAAAGGGTATACCATGCATTAAATGATAGCAAATAAGCTATGCATTCATTCCATTGAAGCTTTAGAAACTTTATAACCATCCTTTATATCTAAATAATAATAATATTCACAAAGTTATAATTGTCGCCTCACGTTGTCTTGTCGAGAGAATGTATTAATATAGGGTCAAGGGCGAACCGCAGTAATAATGTTGCAAGACTGCACGAGATATATTGTCATACTAATAAATATTTTAAAAGATTATATTTATAGAATACTAACAGTCTCCCACACGCTTCGCGTTATGTATCTATATAGTAAATAATAAGAGCTCCCTCTTATGAACGGAATTTCGTGAAATTTTTACTGGACAAAAGAAATAATCTTATCAAATTTCAAATCTCTAAGCTTTATGATTTTATAGATTTTATGATGAATAGTACGTAAGAGTAAAGTAAATAAAATTAAAGTATTAATTAACACATAAAACTCTTATCATTTACATAAAATAATGAACTCCGCTAGATGGAATAGGAAACTTAATAAATCTACGAAGTCTAATGATTTGTCAATGATTTGAGTACTTGACTAAAAAAATGATAGTTTTAATTGACCTATTGATAAACTTTAACCGGACATAAAAATGTCTAATACTAACTGATAAAATACACTAACTTATAGACGATCGAAGAAAAATCATACTTATTATTGCATTAAACCTTATAATTATAATAGTTACAGTACATTAGCATTATAAGGCAGCACATAATACTTAACGCTTAGTACTTAGTAAAAAAAGGATGCCGTACACATGTATGGATGATTTCTCATAATAAAAATTCATTAAACAATCTCTGTGGATTAATTAAACTTGATACGTGTCATCTGCTGGTGGATAGAGGCTTTCCTTATAGATTTCCAATAGAACCGGTTGGAAGCCGCATCCTGGGTCTATCAACGGCCTTAACAAGATCCTCCCTTAAGGATTCACCTATTGGATGGGCGTCTTACGCAACACCTGTCGTTCCATGATCTCTACTTCAGAATGTTAAGGCCACAGCGGCCAACTCTTCTGGGCGCTATGTGGCCTGCCCACTGCCACTTCCACTTGCTAATCTGCTGGGCAAAATGGCCAATTAGCCATGTCCATTACTTTATTCATCTACAGATGTCCTATTTGAACCTCGGAGACGAGACAATGTTGAATTCGATAACTGACAAAATAACTTAATCTTTTATAGGTAGAATAAAAAATATAATATCATGAATGTAATGCATTAAGCAAATTATACTTTATTACAATGCAATAAAATTTAAAAACACTTCAGATCTATTAATTATGTAACTAACTGTACAGAGACGTTCATTCACGAGTCGGAACAAAAAGAGGGCAAGAGCTAGTGATACGTCAAAATCGAAAGTGAACTGCGAATTCGGTAAAAAGGTCTCGAAACGGGGTCGGGTGAAAATCTTAGTGCGGAGCAGGTTTCCGATTTTAAATTTGGACAGGTTGGTTTCTCTCGCCTCGGGGTTATTTGCGGGCACCTTTTAATGCCTCTATTCATTATTCTATTATCATACTCTGTGAGCGTTTCGACTCTCGACTCTCGGACGTTCTGTAATAAGACAGTGGGACTATTGCTTTATTCTCTATAGACGTGTGTTTATTTGTGACGTATGCTTTCTCTTCTGTTACTCTTGCTTTTAGTATTAATACTAGGTAAGAGTTAAATCCTACCTACTCGTTACTCCAAGATCCATTATATATATTAATTATATTTTTAAAAGCCTTTTAACACTAACGGAAATTTCTTAAAGGCAACCATTAACCGAGCTAATTTACCTACGAAAAATATAGCGAACTGTCATCAAATGATAAAAGATTAATTTCGTACGCCAATTAAAGCCTTCATCTAGTCAAAAGTTGTACATTTATTCAAAAAAGCCTTGATTTTAAATATTTTTCTTTACAGAAATTGTGATTGTGAAAGTGTTTGATATAACAAAAGGAACATTTTTTATATAATTGTATTCTTAAGTTAGATTCAAAATATAATAATTCTTCATAAAATATCATGTACAGGGAATGTGTTTTTTTACAACTTCTCATGTGATGATTAAATAATTACATACATTAGACCTTCGTTAATTTCGAAGAAAGACTGTTAATATTGTGCATATACTTTTTATAGGAAATTGGAATAAATAAATTGCTCAATATCATTACGAAAATATTATACTAAAATAAATGCCATGAAATCGCCAATAACCACGTGAACAATACGTCACGTGCTTGAGACATTTCATACGGAGTGTGCCAATTAATCTATATATTGTATAATATTAAGACACAGCCTCTTTTGAGCAGGAAACCGCGCCGAGACCAGATCAAATAGAAAGTAAGGCCGCACCGAGGTCAATATTGAACGTAATGCTATTTACAATACAACACTGTGGCTCGTGCTTGTGTCTATATTTACTTACGAAGAGACAAAAAGTTAATAGCTCGAATCTTAATTAAAATATAAACTATCTATCTGTAACTGTCCATCTTAATAATTGACGCAAAATAACGCTATACTTTCTTGCAATATGTCAAAGTATCGTTACATAATAACGATAGTAGGTAATAAAAAATAATAAAAATGAACGTCGGGCAAAGAAGTTATAGAATTAAGACATATTCCAAAACTAGAGCTGTGAATAAATGCTTTTAACAAATTGTGAAATGAGAATTGCAAAAAAAAAAACGTAAAGAAGGATATAAAATAAAAGGTATTAAAAATATGTGGCGAAGGATAAAAGGCGATACATATATATTGTATGTATATCGGTGGATTCTGCGTGATCTCAATATGTTTATTTACCAGCTTTTGTACCATCTGCGTGCGCCGTGTAATTTTTGATTAAGACGTCGTAGTTTCATCAGTTAGTTGGACCTAATCCGCTCGTCTCTTGATACTAAACTCTAAGCTGCGCTCAACGCCGGCTAAGGTAGGAACAGATAGCGCAGTATAATCAAGACGAAGATAAATACGTATCTGTGAGAACACGTTTATCAGTAATGATGATAACGATGCGAGAAGAGCTTAAACATCGATTTATGTGCTATAGGTATATAAAAAACGAACTTTTAAACATATTGGGAATAGAATAATTTACAATAAAAACGTTTATTAAAATTGCATTGTTTATTTTTTTTTTGTTTCTGTAGGGAACGTGATATGGAATATTAAAGAAGATTATTGTACAAAATGCACTTTTAAATCTAATATAATACTAATATTACAATATTTTGCTTCACAAAAGGGTTTTTGTGAGTAAAAATATTGTACTTTTATAGTAACGGATTTGTGATTTCAACGTATTTTAAGAGGTGACATAGCTTTCGTTGCTTACTCTATAGCTTATTTACTGTTCTCTTGTCTTTCTGTTTTCGCAGGCAAGCTATTTACAGACGAGAGCGAATAAGTGAAAATATTGAAGGTTATATAAAAGGGAAATAAAGTCCATGTACTCCGGCGTATTGTATTGTTAAAAACAAGAGGTAAACTGCTGGTATGTTTTAATTATTATGAAATGAATTCATGTAATTTTTTTTTGATTTACTTTTTCCGCATTGCTGTGTTTATTACTGTATTATTTATTCATTACGTATGTGTCGCTAAGGCAGTTTACATTTCGAAAAGTTGCAAAGCAAGTCAGTGGCTTAAGCAAGATCACCCTTCACTACGAAGTTGCACAACTAAGTTATAACGTTATGTATTGTTAAGTGGTCAATTATTGATTATGTTATCAACTTATTCATTTAAGATTTTTTGTTAATTATTATAAACAGGTACAATTTTAGGTACTAAGAGAAATAAGGAATTTTACAAGTCTATAATTTCTTCCTAGTACTATTATCATAGTGTTTATATTTGCAATTTTTTTCATCATCATTTCAGCGGGTTAGGACGGATAAAGGTCACCTGCAAAGATTCCCACTAGGACCTGTTGGAATCGGGATGCATCCAGTTTCTTCCAACGATCTTACATGGGCATGTGTCCACCTTGTAGGTGGATTACCGACGATGCACTTCCGTGGTTTCCTCTCCAGAATCTTAAGGCCGTACCGACTATATGTTCTGCGCGCTATGTGGCCTGCACACTGGCACCTCGACTTGCCAATCAGCTGAGCCATACCGGTTACTTTTGTTCACCTTTGGATATCGATCGGTCTCGATATTTTGTTATTTGTATTAATATCGAAATAAATAAGATGTGTGACAACATTTAATGAGAGAAGAAATAAAAGAAGTAAATAAAAACCTAACCTAACCTAACCTTCAGTTAATAGATAAGTATTACAATAACTTCATGTTGGTATTTCATTTATTCATTAATTTTAACTGATATAGACGTCCAATGCAAGGCTTAACTTAAAGATTTTCACAATGACCGATTCTGAGGTGCTCGCATACAGTGACCTTTCGCGACCTTGATACTATTGGTCTGAAAATTAACAATGAATTTGTTAACAGAATAAATTATTATTATAATGACTTGGTAGTAACATTCATGTTTTTTTAAAGTCTTTTGATTATATTAATGGTATGCTTAATCCTATCAAGCTAATCAGCTTGGTACTGCAATGACAGTTTTTTCTGACCTAGCGTAAAAACAATTTTGTTTCTTTTTTAGTCCCTTGCTGCGCTGAATGTATAAAAAAGTAGAGGTATGAAAATAGCAAATACTTTTAAAAGTATTGTTATAAAACAATATGATAATAAAATTTTTAATTTTGAATGTGCAATAGCGAGAAGTTATAAATGTTTGAAATGTTTTGACAGGCGAACAAAATATTAGACGTCTTGTAACCGGACGTAATCTACAACGCATCACAATACCGTAACGCGGGTCAGTTACGTGTCGTTACCGTTACGAACCGTTAACTTTGTCTAATCACTTTGTGACTCGATGTTTTGGGCCGTCTGTACTTTTAATTGTTTGAGGTATTTATTACTCATTTGCTGTCAATTGATGTATGGTACAGTCTATCTAAAAATAATTATGTCAGGTAACAATAGATACCTTAATAGTAATAAAGTAACATATAGCGTTTTCAAAATTAAGATTACATATTAATAAATTAATAATCGTTTACTGCCAAAAGTTGTTGGCCTGGCATATTACAATATAAAAAGTAAATTAACGTTGTAGATTTATCACTATACAGAGTGTTTGGAAGTAGGTGTAAAAGCTGATAATTTAGCTATATATTCACCCCTTCAGTTTTAACATAACGTTATAACTAATCAATTCTGTATATCTACACATTTATATCATATATTTTAATGCTAATTATAAAAGCAGTAATCAACATAATTACTTACTAATATTCCTTCCTTACTCATCACTGTTTTAATCATCAGAATGCATTGATACTTTAAGTTGATGGATGTCCACTACAAGGCATAGGCCCCTCCCAAAGGTATCTATGGGTAACATAACATAATCACCATGCTTGGCAGGCGGGTTGGTTATCGTAGCGTGGTATTATGGCTCGCAGAGGACACTGCTACCAACCCTCTAGGAACTTGTGAGCAGTAGCAATCTTATATAAATAATGCGCAAACTATAAATTTTATAAGATTGGAATTGAACCCGAAACCTACGTTCGCAAGTCTTAGTCCTCTATCGCTGGGCTATCACTGCTCAAACTGAATTTATAACTTATAACTAATTTCATATTCTCTTGTGAAATTAGAGAACCTGTATTCCTTAATGATTCACGATTTAAAAAGATTAAATGTACATCGGAAGATACTGGATACAGACTGTTCCTAGTGGGCGTGGCGCATCGCTCGTACAGGGTATGGAAGCTGGGGCCGAGAGGTTCTCGAGTGGCGACCTTACATGGAACCTAGGTGGAACGACGAAATACTGAAGGAAGTCGCTGAAAGTAGGCAGCGTTAGACCGATCCCAGTGGCGATTTTTGTGAAAGTCTTTGACTTGCACTGGGAGTCTATTAGATAAAAAGAAGAAGGAGACAAAAAGATAATTTTAAAATTACGTTACTTTTACGGATATACTATTGCAGGAAATACTTTAAAAATAAGATCAGTTTCTAACGTCTGTAGATGCAGGTCGATATAGCGATTATATTCTCCTATAAAATGTTCATCGCTGTATCATTAAAATCACATCAGAACTGTCTTTGGAATACCATTCCAGTCGACAGCGTCAAGCTGTACTAGGCATTCCTCTGAAATTGTCTTAACGCTTTACTTTATTTATGAAACGACAATGTTAAAAATTATATAGAATTTATACACATAACTAGTGATTCTTATTTAATTTCTACGCACAACCACCTTCATAAACTACAGAATGATTAGATACAAGTGTAAATATTTTCAACTTATTTGTCAACAAGAAGCTTTTAAGCTTTTACACATATTTTTGATCATCCTGTGTAAAGTAATTATTCTGTAATGCATAGACAAATTATAGAAAATAATTAATTTTAATACAGAGTACTCCGAATTTTGCAAACACTTTTTTTACTATATTATAATTACCTTATTTATTATTACTGAAACTGAAATTTTTTGATAGGCTGTAGTGTAGTATTGATTGATGGCTAATATGCTACATATTCACTCTTAAAGCTCATACACCTATAACTAATTACTCTGTATAACAGCAAATTTCAATAAAATATACACAATAATTACAAACAATAACCTTGCCGTGTGATAATCGCATTGACTTTTGTTAAAAAGTTATTGCGTGACACGGGGACAAATATATAAGTATTTGTACACACATATAAATAATAGATATTTATAAGTAAACTGTACTATTTAACTACGTAATTGAAAAGGGATATACTACCGGCACACATAAAATTCATTAAAGGTTAGGACTTCGATGAAGTTGCTATCAAGGCGTTGTATATACATGTATAAAAAGATTATTTACTGTACGAACCCGATCGCAGTGGCAGCTGTTACATCACTGACAGCATTAAAAATCAAATTGGCGTTCAATTTGGCACAAAAATAATTTAACACAAAACCTTAGATGTCAGTAATAAGGAGTGGGAACGCTACATTATTATCTATTGATATTATTCGTTCCTGTACATATTATTCCATTGGCAAACATATAATCTGTATAAAATTTGCCTTTCTAGCATCAAAACGACGTGGACATTCTAGCTGGATAGAATAACCTACTTATATCACAGATAACAGCTTCGAAGCGGACAACAGTAACACTAACAGATTATTAGCAAAAATAAACGCCCGAGCACCATCTAGAAAGACATGTGGCAATAACACCGAAGTCATCATTATCTTGTACCTCAATGGCAAATTGCTTGGCACGCGTTTGCCGGCGTCACCTGCCACTCAGCTGGCATTGCGGTCCGACAAACCACCGTAACGTATTTAATAGTACTAACTTTAACAATTTTACTTTGCACGCATTGACATATACGTAGTAACAAGTTAAAGGTGTAGAAGCTTTAGAAGGGGCAGATGTATCCATTAATGGATTCAGAAATAATAAACGTTTTCAAAATTTAAAATTATTTTTGCTATCCTTCCTTGCAGGCTTATTACTGTCAGAAGTTACTGACCTGTTGTATTCCAATAGAATTAATAAATTAATATAGTATATTGCACATTTATTCTTTTATAAATAGTAATCTTAAATACGTGTTTTAGCTTTAAAACTTTTAGCTGCTATCAATGTGATATACATTCTTCAAACTTTCTTTAACCCATAAATCTGTATAAATATATAATATCAAAAGATGTTACCGCATCATAATCAAAAATAAAAGATACATATTTTTATATAAAATAAATCTTGGTAAGTATCTATAAAGGAAATACATTTCGTCACTAATGTTTAATATGTTTGTACCTTGTACAAGATCCATTGGAAATTTTTCGAATCCAGGTATTAAGAATCTTCTCCATAACTGCCTCAGAGTAACATTCTTAAGATACATGCGTTCTAAAATCAAATATCTTTGCAGAAAACATATACGTATTTAACATATAGGTATATAGACAAATTTTGTTTTAAGAAGGATTCAATAATTGCGGTGTATACAAGAATCTATAAACATCATTCTATTATATACATTTATAAGTGATTTGAATGTTTTTAAATAAAAAATACGTATAATGTACAGGATCAATAAGAGAAATAATGTGGTGGAATAACTCATTTCGCACTATTAACTGTAACAGATATAGTTATATTCGTCAACGACAACGTACCAAGAAGACGCTGTCATTTCTTGAAGATTCCACTACCGGTAATTGCCTAGATTACACAGCAAAACCGTTTGTATAAGTTTTAAAAATATTTTCCGACAACTGAACATATTAACTGTTCAAAAAAAATATGCACACAGACATCAAATTGTTTTAACGGAACTGTACAGTGGCGGACACAAATATGAAACTCTGCATTTAATATGCCACAAGGACGAAAAGTTTACAAGTTAAATTTACATTTTGCAGCTGATTGTACCGAGCTTATTCCGTGTAACTGCATTGCCACAGGACGGCCTTGCCGCGTATGGCCTTGGTATTTCGTTTCTAGAACTTACGGACGTACCTGATTAATTTAATGATTTAAATATTACTCGAAGTGCAGTTGTAAGCACGTTCTACTTGATAAACGACATAAGCTAACGAGTTGCGTTTATCGATGCGAAATAACGTTATTAAACTAGATGGTTGGGTTAGTAATAACCAAGAAAACAGCAGTAGCTTTAATCTAAAACTTTCTTAACTTAAATAGCCTAATTTAATTAGCTATTTTAACAAGTTAACGATGTCATATTTTTACAATTGTTTATTGGACAGAACCAAATGAAATTAGTAGCTGGCTTTCGTACATCAAAGAGCTTGGGAGAATAAGTTACTACATTATCAGACTTATTTGTTTACGTACCTAAAATGTAGTTAATTTATAAATGACTATGTTATTCCTGCATACTAATATACATCAGATATCATGTGAATACATCTTTGTAGCATAAATCCTGAACACAATGTTTTCATTTACCTCCTGCTCTTCCAGGATAGAGACAGTTCTTTTACACTGTTTATAATAAATGCCATTACGTATTTTTGCCTGCACTGGTAACTTATGCTATCTCTTGGTTTTCGACACTATATCTTCTCTTATGACCGCATTAAAAGTTTTTTTTTTAATATATGCACTAACTGATAGTGGGTGCTAAATTTACAAATTGCCAGTGTCATTAGGTTATTAATTTAAATCACATATATTATCTGTTATAGCGCCGAGTACGCTCGGTGAGGAAATGTTGTTAAACAGGAATATGCAAGGCCAACTCCGATCATAAGCACAGACAGCACAAATATACATAGTTTATTTTAATAACAAACTCACTAAGATATAATAAAAATATTTTTTTTCTTCCAAGTTACGATTACAGACACAGACAAATACTGTTGGCTAGATGTACAAGTTAACGTGACCGCGTTGTAAAATATCGTACACATATTATACGTACTACGTCTATATTTTTCGTAAGCACATAATTATTAAGAAATGATTATTGATATTAGACGAATATAAAATGCTAGTTGATGTATACAAATCATATTAGATAGAAATATTTTTGGAGTATCTCCCACAACTTCTTCCCCCAGCTAACTCTTTCCGAAATAGTAGTATTTTTAGCCAGTCAACGGTAACTAACAAAGTCGACAAACGGCTCTCACGGGCTTCCTTGATTAGGAATGCTAATCGGGTATCCAGCCCAGGCGAACGTCTTCTTTCAGGGGCCCTTGCACTAGGTCATTCCATACACTCTACTTCACTCCATGCTGAAGTGATCTAAGAGCTCGGCGGCTATTGGAAAGGCGCACAAGAGAAGATTTATTTCGTTGATCTCCGAATGTTTTGTTACGCTAGCAATCGAATAAAAGAATATTCTCCGAAACTATAAGGCAAGAGTGTTATACCTGAAAATGTGTATGTATAAACTGAAATCGCACACTTTTGTAAAACACTACTAATAATTGTTTTCCTATTCATGTAACAATGCTATTGTGAATAGAAAAGATTTCATTTAAATATGTTTTCTTTTATTATTGTTAACAGTAACAAGTCTTACAAAATGATTACCTGACATGTTAAACTTGATATAATTAAGTAGTATCGTTTAGAGTTTTAATATTTAAAATAAAGGATAAAGTTACAGTGGACTCTATAAAACTAACTTTATTTTTCTTCTCTTGGACCGAGAATTTCATTAGCTTTATTGGTGTATGTAATAAAGAGAATACAAATGTAGAGTTTGAGTTAAACACTCAATATCACTGGCCACTACGGGTTACAATACTTTTTATTCTTAATTAATAATTACTCATTCGAATTAAAATTCGAAAACCGATTTAAATTCGGACGCTGTCAGTCAAATAGTTTTTATACATCGTGTATGGGTCAAGCACAATCGTAAATAGTCTTAAAATAGTCGCATTTTCCTCACTAATAAAAACGTTTTGAAATGAATATATCTCGAGTATTTTTAAGAACATTTAAGTAATTTTGCTAGCTTAAATTCACTATATATTGTTGACAACTACATGAACTACCAAGAAAAATGTTGTTACTGTTTTTAAACAAGCAGTTACGAATATTAGAACAGTAGTTGTTACACATAAAGCTATAGATCGGTCAACGACCTCGCTCTTGTGCGTCGTCGAGCGTGAAAACTATGATAATTATAATTAATGAATGAAACATTTAGTTATATTACCTTACACAGTCTAGATTACATCTGGCTGTTAACTTTTATACACGTTCTCATATCACAATAGAGGCGTATAATTATGTTACAATTTCACAAAATACTAATGTTGTATTTATTATTAATTTTAAAAATTTATAATAATCTTACTAAAGATGGTTTTTAAGAGATCAATACTTTTAACACCAATCCTGATTCGTTGACAAAAAATAAAAACACAACTAAAGTGAATGTGTGTGTATATGTATGTTAAGATTTAATATACACGAATACTAATGAATGTATTTTTATACATTGTATGTAATGTATTTTTTAATTGATCAATATGTAAAGGTCCTAATTTTTTCTAATATTTTATTCCTTTATCCTTATTGATTTCAAAATGTTATGTTTTTCCTTTGTTTATCACGGTGTATACATAGCTAGGTTGTAATTCTAGCTATGTATACACATTACATATCTGGTTTCTTCTGTTCAGCTGATAGATTCCTACTACAAGGCACAGGCCTTTTCCAAAGATCGCCATGATGACCGGTCTTTCTCTGCCAACATCCAGCAACTTCTTGCGACCCTGTATCGTCGTTCCACCTACTTTAGAACCTGTCGTTACATTACATATCTATTTACTATCTTAAAGTATTTATTTTATGTCGACTATTACATATCTCGTTGTCTATACCTATTAAATACTATTATTAAATTGATATAAAAGTAAAATGTTAGTTCTTTATAACAAATTAAATAACCTCCTCAACTGTTCCTCTATTTCAGGGCTTCTTAAACTATGGGTCGCGACCCCAAATGGGGTCGCGTGACAAAATTCTGGGGTCGAGGGATTTTCATGTCAAACTAATATACATACAATTTTATAATTTTTTGTGCAATTTTAAATTTTAGATTTTTGTATGTTTTAAAACGAATTCTAAAACTGTATATTTTCATATGTATATGCATATTGTTACCTAGTAAATAAAGCATCAAATAATATTAATTTTTTTTATATTTGTATGGGGTCGTTAAGAAACTTGCAATCATAAATGGGGTCGTGAATGACAAAAGTTTAAGAAGCACTGCTCTATTTTACTTAAAACGTGTTTATTTTTTTTCAGGCTACAATTATTAAGACAGAGAAGCCGAATTTTATACAAACTAGAGCCAAATTGAGCTTGTCTACGTGGCTGATAACGAAAAGAGCCCACAACAAAGTCTAAGAAGTGCTTTTGTGATAATTTTCGCAATTTCCTTAATAATACTTAAAAATCCTTAAAATTTTTACTTTTAGAAGATTACTTATTTAGTCTTTCTAATAAACTTTTCAAATTTTATCATCAATATCATCATTTTCATCCATAAGACGTCCAGTGGACACGGACCTCCCCCGAAGGTTGGAAGGGGCCTTGATCTAACGTCTTCCCGCGAAACTTACATAATATTTTAATATTATTAGTTTTAATAAATAAACTTTGCAACAATAAAATTGAAAGAATTGTCTAATCATTAATTATTCTCTCTATGTTGGACACATATTTAAAAACGAACGAAGTTTTTAAGTCAACCAATAGAGTGTAACAATATAAACTGATTTCGCCTTCTCTTGTTACCAAAACAATCTCCAAATGGTTGATCGTTTAAAAACTTTCACCTGCTATTTATATTGAGCATACAGAAACGTAAGTAACGCGTATTATTTGCTTTCAGGTCATTCATATTGCAATATTTGATTTCGTAAATGTTAAGTTAAAATGTTTAATTGTTGTGTTAAGTGTTTTCTTTTATTCCTTATGAAACAAATGTTTAGGATTTTTTAAGAATACCAACAGCGGTTAGAATGATATTTCAAACACACATACGACGAATACCATGGGCTAGTCTTATTGAAAATCTATGGGAGGGGGAGAGGGCCTATGTTCACCACTTCCTACGACTGGAATGCGGATGATGATGACCATGGACAATCATTAGCAGAAAATATATTACAACATATTATATTCCCTTTTTGCTATGAATTAAATGTTTATAATATGGCACTATAAATAATGTATAGCATTTATCTCACGAAAATATTTCACAGAACAAATCTACCACTAAACATAAAACATAGTAAATATTATCACATAAAAAGAAATTAATGAAAAATAACGTCGAAGTGTCTTACTACACCTTTATTTCAAATCGAAAGATACGAAAAACAGTTATGAAGGTTATGTCAGATATTTTTAATGCGTAAATCTTGTGAAATAAAAAACAATAAATAATATATTACATAACTTCTTATATTTAAAAAAAATTAAACATAAAAGACAATATAACTAAACTGTGTGTAGTATAATTTAAAATTGATACATCTTTAGACGAGTCACGACTGTTTAAATATAAATAAACAGTTGACGCGTATGCAGGTATAATATTCAGATATTAGTAGATAACAAAATGGTTTTTTTCTTTTATAATTCTTTCATAAATAGTGTTTCAAATAAATTTGACGCTTTACTAAAATTTATGATGAGTGAAACAGCTTACAATCAGGTAGGCTGTACGTGTAAAAAAATAAAGAAAATTAAATTAGTGTTCGTTACAAAAAAGTTTGCAAAATCGTTCATTTGCAGCACTATTCCGAAAACTATAAAAATTAAACGCCGTAACTATTTTATTCTGGAAATTCTGTCACTTCTTCCTCTTGTTTATTCATTTTCGTTCCTGAAAATCGCGCAATTACGGTTGCCTCCGAGCTCTGTGGTCGAAGTAGTCCAGAATCCGCTTACTAAATCGCTTTTATGTTGAGAAATTTGTTTGCAATGAGTTTCTTAATTAAACGTTCCTTTAACAAGTCGGAGTGCGCTGAAAATAGTTCCACTTTAGTGTCAATGTTTAAAATAATTTCATTTCATAATTTTTTGACAAAGTTTTTAGAAATAAGTATTTCAAAAAAGTAATAAGTTAACAGTTACATTACAATATAACAAACAATATGACACTATACTATAATGGAATGCCGAAATTCTATTAACAAAACATTTGTCAAAATGTTTTCAACGACATTTTATATCAACGCTTTAATCAGCAGATTTTATCAACAAAACATCACGCATTTTATGACCAATTAATTTTTTTGTCAGTCGATTTAACTTATCCTTAAAAGGATCATTATGTTTCGTCCTTCAAAAAACAAAAAATAAACATGTTTTCGCTTACCTCACTGCGGAGTTCTTTGTAAAATATTTTAATATTTAACATATTTTTTTTTTAATTTATTTACCTGACAGAAAACGTAATTTACGGATGTAAAACAGTGTCTTTTTTCGGACCCAAATTTAAATAGGTTTCCACCCATGCTCTTAATTATTTTTTAAATACCTTAACAGTACCACATTAATAAAAACGTATCAAATTACACATACCATCAGGTCAATGCACTGCTCTATTAAACTTTACATGACGATTCTCTTTTTAACAATGCCAATCGACAGGTACATATGGTTCCGACCCGAAAACTAATTTATCTGGCTTTCATAGTTTACCTTAAAAAAGTAGTGTCAATAGAAAAAGCTTTATTAACAAAAACATCATATTTCTCTGCCAACAAATCGCAATATTCTAACACTGCAAAAACCGTGGCCTTTTATACCAGCTTAATATTGTTGAATCTTTTTTAATGGCTTCTTCATTAAATCTTTAATGAATATATTTGTTTGTGTCACTTTAAGGACATTTACAAAATTCTAGGGAAGCTATTTTTATTTTAAACATTATTAAGATAAATTAGAAAAAAATATTTATGTAATGGAATGCAATTATTTAAATTGCGGATGTATTTTAAACAATTTTTACTTTATTGCAGAGTGCATATAGTGCGGTTTCTTTTTGATGTTCGTATATTTTTTCTCAATATAGTGCCTGCCTGTCGGTAATCGAAACCTTTTTACATAGTTCATGGTCCTTCACTTCCTTCCAATCCTCACTGCTACTCTAAAAATATGCATTAAAGTTACAGTTTCCACTTCCATAGTACAACTCACACTCTGGAATTAAATTCCCAAACATAGTTGCATGTTTGAAAATTGGATTTCTTGGACAATTCATTCACAGTTCAGGCTACACGCTTGTGAAGGTCTCAATTTTTGTCAATGTAGTATTTTGAAACCTACAATGCATATGTTATTTTTAGTCTGAAATGTGTAATTATTTCATGATATTCATATAAATAATTTGTAATATATATGTATATCCAATTCAAATACCTCACTTATATATCAACCAAGACTATCAAAAGGTTGTTTGGAAAAAAATCGCCGTTTTAAAGTCTCATGAGTAATTTTAATTTCCTACAACAAAAACGTAAAATAATTTATAAATAAATTTATAGATAAATGCCAGTAAAAAATAATTATGTAATACGATTTAATAATCGGTAAACAAAGAGGCAATCTTTAGTACAGTTAAAGCTCATCAGCTAACTTAAACGATTGCACTGCGGAAGTAATAACGTATTAACCTAAACGTGATTTGCAATACTACGTTACCAATTCCGTTATGTAATATACCCACATATAATTTCTAACGTAACAAGGTATGGTCGTACTGTTAGCGTGTAAGAAAAAGCTTTTAATAAAAAAATGAAGATGAACTGAAATCGAAATTCATGTTGTAATACGACCCATAAATGTGTAATGTGTGTGATTACTAAAGATTTTATAATGTAAAGTGTTTACTACAAATTAAAAATAAATATTAATAAATAATTTGATATTTACCTCCTCTATGGGCCTACGCTCGTTATATTGATGAATAGATATCACTTTTATTCACCTTAAATTATTTAGCTGGCCTCTTTATTATTTCAATACTTTATAGACAAATTATTTAAGGGCAGAATTAATAACTATTAGAAATATAGAACCAATTAACACAGACTGATGTGGAGATAACCAGTAGGCTGTTTGACTAGCAACTTGCGACACTAAAACGTGATATCTCGCCCAAGTCCTTGTAGCTGCCATTTCAAACTTCATATTTGCTAACCCGCGAGTCGTAACCGATGCCAACATAATCGTTTTATTGATAGATAATGGACTAATAGCTGAATTCATGCGCCTCTCGACTCTGGGAAATCTTCATCTTCTATTTCCTTATATATATAAATGGTCAATTTCAATTAGAATAAAAAACCTCTCTACTTCTAAGATTTCTACTCCTAATCCTGATTGGCAAGTTAGCTCAATGACCCATGGAGAGAGGTAGGCTCGAGATTTCTCGCGTAAATGAGAAGATCCGTAGGTAAACTAAAGTAACCGATATAGTCCAGCGAATGGGCAGTCAACGAGGCAGTGGACAAACCACTTAGCGGGCAGAACGAATTTTCCACTGAGGCTTTAAGATTCTCGAGTGGAGACCACGGTCAACCGGGCGCAGCTTAGGACGTCCACACAGAGCGCTTGCCTCATATATAACGTTTTACGTTTCGAAGACATATTTATTGCATTGAATTTGGACCTAAAACTTTTTTTTTAATCTTCGTAGGGATCTTTGAAATCAACGCTTTTTTATTCTGTTTACGAATGTAATTAACATACGGTCTTGACTTATAAAATCAAGATAAACTAGTTTCCTTTTAACATATCGACGAAAACGGTGCCGCCCCAAACTTCGATAAGTATTTTATCATTAAAGGGGTGACATTGGTCGAAACCTTCGCTTTTTTTTCTACACCGTTTAAACGAACCTAATTTGAAATATTAAAAGCAATAAACAAGTCATATTTATTGTGTTGGTTCATTTTTAAGAGTTGTAAGATTTATGTTTGCAAATCATTAGCACGCTATTAAGTAGTCAAGATAAAAGTTAAATATTATAAAACATTAGATCATTGAATACTTATTTTCCTAAGTTGGTTCAAAATATCAAAAACTTATCTGCTCTAAAATATAACAGTAGCGTTACAACAATATATAACAAAATTATGGATAATTATTTATATCGTCAACATAATGAGATTACAACTTAAAACGTTTGACAAATAAATTTTCAAAAAGATAATGCGGAAGACGGAGCTATTTTTAAAAAAAACATAGTGACATTCTTTCGAATTTTAAAATTTTCATTATGTGTGCTTTGAATCGACGAGTATTTTAACATGTTAAATACTAAGCTACCATCGACTATCGTACCCTTTTAACTATGACGTCGTAGAAGTAATAAAAGTATAAAATTTGATAAAATTTATATTTTTCCCGTATATTATTTTGTAATTCTTTTAAAAGTGTATATATACTATGTACTAGCAGTCCCCCGCTCGAATCGCAAACTTAATAATTGCCCGAGGTGGGATTTCGTAAAATCCGTTCTTACCTCTACTTGACAAGAGAATCTTCCTTTCATATTTTAAGTCTTTAAGCCTCATAGTTCCAGAGACTGCGTTATGATAATGTGCTGCGCAGAGGTGAAAATCCCTTATATGTGTGTGTAAAGAAACATAATATTCTTTATTCAATTCGATTTTAATTTTTTTAACAACTTTAATTGTAGGTATGTTACATATTGTAATGGACATACTATATAAACGGCGCTGTAAGTAATAAAGAATGTCGCCGCCACTAAAATAAATTATTTTTATTTAAATTACAGAATTCGTTATGGTTGAAAATGTTGAATATTTTATAATTAAATTGAAAGTTTAAGCGACCTTTCTTGGTTTTCAGGTGGGATAGAGCGATCTTCACAATGTTTATATATACTATATATATGTAGATATAGAGATCGCTAGCATGTAAGATGTAAATACTGAAATATTGTATGTTTTAAGAGCAACATTATTTTTAATTCTTAATAAGTTTTGTGAAATCGCCTTGCATATACATAGATATATTGATTATTATGAAATACTGGGTTTGTATTGTGTATATCAAGCGACTAGTCTCGTACAACTTTTACAAGACCTTGAACCTGTTTACAAATAACTAGACCGCTGGCCATTATTATAATGCGCCCACATTGATTTAATCTTTAGACTTCTTAATTAAACATTATAGGTGTACGAGAAAATACGAAAGAACTGAATGTTTGAAATTCCAGTAACAATTACTCTCATAGATTATACTTCATATTGTTTATTCGAATGTACAAATAAATATTTTTGGTTCATTGATAAATTCTATTTATCCTTTGGCATTGTGATTATTTGGTAGAGTAGCAGTGAATTCGCTTAGCTGAAAACTACTCCCTAAATGTTCTGAGAAAAGAAGAAGCCATCAAATAATAGACTTGAAAGTATCTGAGAAAATCCAACCACTGTTTAATCATTGGTTAAACATAATTTTTCTCAAACCATGGCCCTCACCCTCATCATTTCAAAAATGCATATCTACTGCTGAGCATGAACCTCCTTTATAGAGTTCCAATAGGACCGGTTGGAAGCGGTCGGTGCCTAGGACAAAGATTAATATGGTAACAAACGGTTTATCTAAAATTATTTGTTTGGGCAAATTTGTCGAATGACCGACATTACCTTATTAAACGCCCACTATTATCTAAAACTGTATTTTTAACTGTTCGTCCTAGATGTTATAGGATTAGTCGAAACTAACCATAATTAGTAGATAGCCATAATTAAGGTAGTCGTATGACGCTAGATGCAGAGCCTTACCAACCGTTCTGTTAGGGAGGCCTATGTCCAGCAGTTAGTCGTCATATGGCTTAAACGATGATTATATAGATGAAGCAATCATATGGGTATAATATATTTCTGTAAACTATGCACTTAGCAGGAAAGAATAAGACCACGATTTTTAAAACTTGGGCTGAAAATTAAAAATTTAAAATCTACTTACAAGCTCAAAAAACAACTTAGTCGTCGTAAAAAAGTTGTAACAGTACAGATTTACTAAATATAGCCTCTTCATAAATATTACCGTTAACAGTTTTTTTTTTAAAGCAGAGGCCAAAATTATGGGTTTGCTCCAAAAATATGAATGGCCGATAAAAAACGCTGTTTATGAGTAAGACGAATACGGGCGAAGTATGTAAATGACGATGGCACAATTGTAATTGGATGAGATTCTACCGCAAGACGGCGTGAAGTCGGCTGGAAGATGTTTACGACTTTTTATATTCGACTGCATTGGGTCATGGGAGCGACCGCGTAACACATAGAACCTCTGTCGTGCTATAGGGTGTCTATGATAACGGAGTATCTACGTACATAGTATTTAATCAAAATTCTATTTTGCATAATAAGATAAAATTAAATTCAACTTCAGATCATTACTATAATTGGTATCGATGAAAATAGTATTAATAATAATAATAATGCACATAAACAGCCGTCAACATCTTAACTACTAAACTTAATCTTAACTTAAAGCAACATTACCGTAAACTTTTTTAACTTGCAATGCGCTTCAACTGTTATTTTCTTCAAATAAAGTAGTAAAAGCAACACTTCCCGCAAATAAAGATTATTTTGAACAAAATCATACATATCTACACAACTAAAAGTTTATGACACCACAATAAAATATTTGATTACCATATAACTGCATATGGTTCATGACTTATTAAATCATCGCTTAATACTTTCTAGCCTTCTATTAAAACAGACAATTTATTGACGAACCTAATATAACAATGTTTAAATATTAATAACTCAGGAAGTACAACTTAATGGCTTGATTCCAACAGGACGGTTCGAGTTGGGTCACATCTAATTCCAGGATAGAGATGATATTGTAAATGTTTCTAAGAAAAGTCATCTTAGAGGCATATCGAGTCCACTGTGACACTCCGAAAATATTTTTAAAATAATGTAAAATAATTGAGAAGAAATGGTTGGACACCTTCAGTGTCGTATTAAAGAATGTCATCGAAGGTCTGAAGGACACCTTGGCAAAATAATTTAAAAAAAAGTTACAATTAATCCATTGTTTATTAAACAATATATATTCGGCAAATCACAAGTATTTATTTGTTTTCTTTTAAAAGTTATATTTATTACTAATATATAAATATGCTAAAACGTAATTTAGTTCCGACATATAAAAATTCACACCTTATAAGTCAAGTAATACGGCAAAAAATAATCGTCAACTGCTCAGGAATTTCTAATTTTTACATTGCAGTTCCAATAATACAGTAAAATATTGAATAATCCCCAACATGTTTGTTTGGCTATGATTGTGGTCACCATATCGTACCAAGTTCGGATGCGACGCCTGGCTACGCTCCAGTGCATGCGATCATCTATTGTTCTTAGTTCATTCAATGGTTGTACAAAATTACTCCGTTTTATCGATATCTTTATAAACCAATACTTTTATCCTAATATCAATTTATTCACTATTTCTTGTACATAAAGTTAGAATAACAATTTTGTTTAATAAAAATCTTTCAGAGCATCTTTAGCATTTAAGTTATAAATATAACTGTATAACTACACTATTATAAAATACTGCAACACAATATGCTATATATGCTCTAAAATCATATTGAATTACAAATCGCATTATGATCGTTCGATATATAACGTCTTTCACTAGATGAAAAATAAAAAAATCATGTTATGTGCAAGAAACTTTACATTATATAATCTACGTGAATCTTAAGAGTAATTGTAATATAAAAAAAATCATAAGGCACGAACATAAAACTTCAATTAATTAAACACTTTAAGCGAATTATAATATCATATAAATCATGTACACGCGTTCTTTAGGAGTATTTAAATTTTTATAATTTTTACTTTACATAAAATGAATTATTTGACAATTTTTTTTACATAGTGATAACAATAGATTCGAAATCGGCATAGGTCACGAAATGTTACAAGGTCACATTTGATCTATTATCTTCATTGTCCGAGTTTACGTTATGTTTCATAACACTAAAGTACCGTTTAACAATTGTTATTATTTAGATAGTACTATGAGTATATTTTTAATCGTTTATTAACATTTATTTATAAGCTAAAACAAATGGCCAGTGTTTTGCACGCATACTATAAAAAGATATTTAAATTTGTGCAATGTTATATGTGCCACGCTCGAAATTTTTTACGATTTTATAAACCTGGGATAAACATTTTTGACCTGTGTGTGTTGCCATTGGTAACGTATGAATCCAAGACTTGGTCGCTTACAATAGGCCTTATAAGAGGGCTCGAGGTTACCCATAGAGCTACGGAGAGATTTATTCTCGGAGCTTCGCTACGAAATGGAAACCGAACTGAGGAAATCCAAAGAAGTACCAAAGTTACCGAAGTAGCGCGAAGAATTGTTCGTCTGAAGTTACAGTGGGGAAAGCGCATCACTCATGCAATTGACGGCCGTTGAGGCCAAAAAGTTTTCGAGAAGCGATCATAAGCCGATAGATATGGCGTGGGTAGGCCACAGGACATTACTGAAAACGAGGAGCACAAGACCGGTCATTGTAGCGATTCTTGGAATGGGCATTGCATTGCAGTGGGCATCAATCAGCTGACACGAATGAATGCTATATGAAAATTATAGAATCATGTATATAATGCATTAGTGTTGACGTGTCTGATTAAAGTAATATAAATAAAAGAAATTATGAAACAAAATTTAACTATATCGATATCGACAGTCGTTGGCATCACTAATTCCGTGAGTTAAGAACATCCCATATGGTCTTAAGTGGACCACCGTTATAAATGCGTATGGAGTAAACCATTAGATTTAAATATGCATGATAATGGTTTGATAACCTTTGTAATTTTGGGCCTGAGTATTATCGCTTAGGCTTATATGTAGTGATCGGTATCTTTTTGCAATTTTATTACATATTTTACTTACTGTAGTTTGATGATCTCAACCCGACATCAGTAGTGGCAGAGAGCTTACCTGAAAAAAGAATTAACATAAGTGTTTTGCTTTTTTAAATATACAAAAATATGCTACAAAGAAAAAGTAAAAGGTAAACAAAATGGTTCGCAAAAACTATCATTGTACTTTTGATTTTTATGGTAATATGTTTGTACTTTAAACTATAATCTGGAATATATGAGAACAAATCTAATAAAATGTTAGACTTCCTCCAGTCCATTCTTCAAGTATCTTAACATTTTATTCATTATAATTGAGAATGCAGTTAAGTTATTTTTTTATGTTTTGAAATATTTTAAATTTCTTTTTCATTTAAAAAATTACTAAAATAATTTAAGGTACGTATTTATAATTCTGTTTCTAATTACTATAAAAAGTCAATGGATTCCGTAATTTTATTATCTAAAAACATAGTAAGTTTATTTTTGTTCCGCGTAAAACTCATTACGAGGAAATTCCATTCAATACGCCACTGGTTATTTATCCACTGAACCGATTTAAGCCACCACTATGCCTTTATTACGTTAGAATAAAATGTTTACAATCATTTAAAAGTTTATCTATTTATTGATTGAATCTTCGTTAATTTACGAGTTCTATACATATAAATATAATAACGATGAATTAGTTTTAACTAGTGCTCTAGGCACCAAAGTGATAGGTAGAGCTACATTTTAAAATGACAAAATTTACGCATGCGCTATGATAACCGAAGGATGCTTAAGACATAAACTTTACTTGTCAAGTACTTAAGGTGACGTGATCTAAATAAAGTTTTATATATTTTGAAGATGGTAAGAACTATTACGATTTATATAGTTAGGTTTTTCGCATATGGCATATGACACTATATTTTGCTATGAATAGCATGCTGTGTATCTTACGTTATTACATATGATATCTCTCAAAAGTGCAAATTATCCATAATTGGATATACCTTATTAAGGTAGTATTAAATCATTTCATCGTCATAGTCATTTACATTGCTAGAAATAGGCCTTCCTTATGTATATCTAATAGAACTTGTTAGAACCTACAACCAGCGTCTTTTAATTACCTTAAAATCATTAAGTAACTCTTATTTCACCAAAAAATAACGCAGAGGAGTAGAACACATCAAGTCTACACCTGTACGGCCTCAAACTATAAATTCATAATTTTAATTCAAAGTAATAAATTTTCGTAAATCTTTTTTGTATGTAAAAGAACTTAACTTACCGTTATTATATGAATATTTATGAATGTACAGTGAAGTTATATGTGTAGGCCTACTTTGTGTATGGTGAACATAAAACAACATATATTTCAGCTTTGTTAAATACCGTAACATATATCTAAGTCGCAGTTGGTGGTAACAGTATGCGTTGGTCTCTGCACACATTGTAATTCCATTAATCAATATAAAAAGATTCTTCGCAAATATGTTTCATTAAAAGTATGTTTTTATGGCCCTCGTTATTGGGGTCCTCTTTTACTCCACTATCTGATTTTGGGACGGGGCGTTGATAGTTCTTTTCACATTCTTTTTTATTTCTTTACTCTTCTTTTATTAGTCATATGATCTAACTTTCCTATTCTTTCATTCTATAATTCTCTAGCATTCCTCTAGACACTAATTTTCCTTTGCATCGCCTCTCTTCCTTCATCTCGTTTCTCAATATTCTCAATATTTATAGGTAATTGTCACATTTTTTCGCTTTTAACTTTATTTTTATGCTATAATGTTTTGTGTATTTATTTTATATAATTTTTAATACTGGTTTTTAAATTTATTAACATTACTTCTATCTTTATTTCATTTATGGTTCCTATTTGTTTTTGTATTGATAATCTTCTATTTGTCCTTCTTTCTATTATTAAAAGTATGTTGTAACCACCAAGTTATATTAGTTATGTTGCAAAGCTGACATTGCATACTTTGCAGAAATAATTTAAGTAAGGCTATTTTCCCTACAAATTCAAAAGGAAGTTTTTAAAAATATTTTTTTTCTAAAAACGATAATGTTTTATTATCTTATAAAGTGAACACATTCAATTTTTCAACACTAAGTGTATTTCATTTAATTAAGAGCTTCCTAGAAACTACTAATGATAGATGTCTTCTCTTGTGTTTAAATTTTTTAAATAAATTAGCTAAGGAAATCGCCATCTAACTAATTATGATGTCTCCATAACTGTGATATGTTTGTTAAGATTTTGCAATACAAAATCATGTACACCATCAAATTACTACTTTAAAACTTGGGATTATATATTACATTATTATCTTAACATTACTAGCGAAACTGTTCTTTTACTAAACGATTAAATATATTGTATATATTCTTATCACAAATAAATGGAAATGCTGGCTTTATAAATTAATAATTTTTACATATAATTAAATAATTTCTTTTGTAACATTCAAATATAGGTTTGAATATCCGACATATCCCAGCGGATTGGCAAGTTGAAGTGACAATGATCAGGCTTCAAAGGACACAGAACAGATTCCACTAAAGCCTTAAGGTACTTAAGGAACGGAGGCCGCAAACCGGCAAGCGCGGCAACGGACTTCCGTCCACAAATTGGATAGACGATCTTGTATCTAGTCGTCGGGAAGCGACGAATGCAAACCGCTTCAACCGGTGCTATTGAAAATTGAGAAAGGCCCATATCGAGCAGTGGATGTCCTATGGCGGATAAGTTATGTACGAATAATGATATTTAAAAATGTTTACTCCTGTCACTTTATTAAATAAATAGTATAAAATCTACGTTATTTATTGATTGGTTAGGCTGTTACGTTATAACGTAGAAAATCTTACCGGATATCGAGTTCTTATGGAACTTTCTAAATCCTTTTTCGCTCCGGAACGTGTTTGAGGTGGATACGGACGCGCCGTTACTAATTTTAATACACCAGCGACGGGCACGCCCATAACTTTCTTCTGTTTGCTCACTTAACAGTTGGGTTATGCATACTGATTGCTTAGTCAAATGGTGTATGATTGTCGTCTTCCAAATTTAAAATCCATTGTTGACACATTTTCGACAACATCTTCCTGAAAGAAACGCTACGAAAAGTGCTGCCTCTTATCAGAATGTCTAATAACTTGGTTGCTACTTCCCAATCCGGTTGATATGTAATGTAATAGCACGAGCTAGTAATTGTTAACATTACATCTGTATTACTAATATATATATATATATATATATATATATATATTTAATTTATACAATCTATTTACATACATATTAACAATGAACAATATTAGTGTATGTACTTACCTACACAAATTTTGTTGTATTTTTTAAAACTATTGTATATGCTTATATACAATATGTTTTAAAAAAAATTATTAACCTGATGTTTACGAGTCAGGTTTACGTGCCTAGTGCAAAGAACATTTTAAATAATATATAATAAAAATATATATAATATAAATATATAATATTACACTGAACCATGAATTGGACTAATAGTAAAAGAGAGAAAATAAATTCACTTATCTTTTCCTTATATTTTATAAAGATAAGAAGCATTTATCAAGCTCATTCCGACAACAGACGGATAAGTAAAAAACTTTTCAGCGGACGCTTACTTTTCACCAGAATGTCATTCACTGAAGGCAGCGCGTGCGGAAGCGAGATGCAAAATTTCCAACAGATTTCACTTAAAGAGACGAGTTTGTTTTGCTTGTGAATGTAAACTTATTTCATTCCACGAAGCTTCTTGTTCACTTTCTTTGATAATGAAACTGGTATAGTTGTAGCACTGTTAACACTTGTTCTTATCGAGCTCGATGAGTTTAGTTAAAAATTGTTGGATACATCAATATTTTATGTGTATTTCGTATTCATTTCATTTTTATTTCAACAGGAAATTTGTTAGTTCGCATTGTTGCAAAAGCTTCTTCCAGAAATAAAATATCATTTGTTCTTAATAATACAGATAATCAAAAGATATAATAACATTTTTCGATGGCCCATTAAAACTTTTTGCCAAAACAATTAATTACTAATGTCACAGGACGAATTAGTTAACACTCTTAATATTGTGTTAAAAAGGATTTATTTCAGTAGTAGTTAAGCGGCTAGAAGCCTTTTAGAGTTTATTGCGCTGCAGCTTCCGTGCCATTTGCCACAACGCGCCAAGAAAGCCATTCTGCGTGGACGAGTCATTAGACAACTACTAATCCACTTATCCATAAAAGATTTTTAATTGTGTTTTTTTTAAATACTCAGCTTTGAAGAAGATAGCTCCCCGGAGGAAACATTTTAAAATTAAAAGCTCTTTTCGTGTCTAAAGTCGAAACAATGTCAGAGACGTAACATTCCGGGTCTATCGCGTTATAGGGAGGAGTGCCGTTCGTTGGTCCACCTAGTGGCCCACACTTATATTTATCAAATGATAAATATCTCATGAAATACAATGGTGTATAATACTATCAATATTATAATTAATAAAGCTTTTATGCTAAAAAAAATAGTAAAAAACAGGACAGACCGTATATGTTCTGGAAAGGGAAACAAGGTGCAATAAACCCACCTCAATGAGGATTGGCTATTAAAGAATTTTTAAGGTTTATAGTGGAATTTAAATTTACATATTTATGTATTTCAATTAATTTTTTTATTCAATAAATACTCATTTGTGAAGGCAGTTTATCTCAAAAAGGATCGAGAAAAATAATAATATAGTAACGATATATTATAAAATCAATATTTACTTCTATAAATTCTTACAATTGAAACGACTTTTAAATACCTTACGACTGACTTTCGTGTTTACCGTGATTGACCTTTATTGTTATGTTGTTATTTATATTTTAACATATTAATATAACATTATATTAATATTACCTATACGAGATACATATAAAAATAATTTAAATCACTTTAATGGTCAATATATTACAGCTCTGCCTATAATATGTCCAGATTGTGTAGAATTTATAACATATCACCATTTTATCTCATGAAAAAAAGGTATAACTCTTGAATCTAGACTGATGAATTTGGTCCATTTTAAAGACTGTCGCCAAAGGAGCTTGTATAACAAAAGCATGTTGTAAGAACATGAGGAAATAAAAGACGCTCACATTCAGTATAAGATATATATCAGTTTATTTAAAAGTATGTAAAGTGTATATTATCTATCACGTTACAATTAATATTTAATATTATTAAAAATTCTAGTGTATCACACTTGACAGATATGATTTTTAATTTTAAATAAACCCAAATCTTAATACTAAGAGCATGTAAGATTCTTAAATTATAACATCTAAGTCTTAACAATTCGGTTAATTTATTTCATGTTTTCGTTGAAAGTATGAGGATGATATATGCTTAATAGGTTAATATAAGAAATAATGGAATAATTACGTGGGAAATAGTTAAAACACACGTTTCTTTTCCCGCAAATAAAACCATAAGTTAACTAAAATACCTAGACCAATAAAAGCCCCGAGAGTATATAAATAATTAAAAAATATCATGTAATGATATTAAAGTAAATATAATCACATTGTTATAAAAGTGTACCAATACACGAAATATAATAGAAAACTAATTTTTATAAAAATTAAAAGAATAAATAAATTGATTACTTTAAAATAATTATGTTGTTATATATTATTGACTCTTTATTTATTTACTTTGAACTGGAACAGTTACGAGTCTGTCGGAGCAACGAGTTAATAAAAAATAAATTTGATTTTAATAAAATAAACAATTTTTTAAATAAACGTCGAAAAATTCAATGGTAAGAAAATCAAACACAAAACAGAGCACAACGAGCGTTTAAAGCGATTTCAATGGTCAAACGATACGGAACATGAATTATTTATAATTCATCGAACTGCACTACAATGTCTTACTAGGGCTGGTTTAAAAGTTGTACCCATTATGTTGGACAAGAGGCACAGTTTGCCGGTCAGCGGGCACGTGGCGACTCGGGGTCCGGTTGCGTCTACTTTCGATTCGCGAATCAAGGTCAAGTGGTAGAAATTTTACGCACCTACGACTGCGCCTTGAGGCGACTAAAATGACGCATGCCTACAAGAGTTTGACTAACACATTTATCCTTTTTTATCATCATATTATTATATCCAAATATTTCTTTTTGTTATTGTAATAGTTACACCGCTAGAGTGGTGAACTAAACACTAAAATGAGGCATGCAGAGCAGTATACTACAGTAATTATGATTATTTAACGTCATATTATATGTCCAATTAATTTTTTTGTTGTTACTTTAGCTACAGCACCTGCAGTAGAGTTCCTAAAATGACGCATGTCGAGAACTAATTGACTTATGCTTTAAACGTATTTGAAACCACGAAATTGACTATGCTCTATTTATCCTTATTAATTACAAGACTGTCGCAGGGCGACTAAAATGACGCATGCCGTCAGCTTTCCTATTTATAATGATTTAATTAGTTTTGATAACTTATTATATATTTGTTTTGGGTTACCTAATTTTGTACATATTTTAATTTTAAAATTACTATTGCTACATAGTGTAAAAAAAATAGTTCCCGACTTAAATAATGAAAAGCATTTGTATAAATTAATGATAGTATATTCGACCAGTAAATCAAAATGTCAATAAATATGACGAACAGCCTGATTGAGAAATTCCTGAATAGAACGAAGTCACGACATCGTATAGCATATGCTAAATGAGACAAAACAAGTTTTTATTTAAATAATAAAACGAAAAGTGGAATAAGCGGCGAAGGTGAAACTAAATCTAACACAAAGTTTTAATAAATCGATGTCATAATTTAGAAATGAAATTTGCTTTAAAATGTAAATCCGAAAACATAGAAATGCCGTATCGTCTCTTAACAATTCTATTTAAAATTGTTTAAAAAGAAACATGTATTCCTACTTTAAAATACTATGCTTATTAAACAGCCATAGCGTGTTCTTTAGAATGTCAATATATCATACAAAATTTAATTGACAACTGGTATTCTATATGGCATTCCTATATAAATATTTGGTCGTCGGACAGACGCGGGAAGCATCCCCCTTCCAACCTGTCCTATTGGAAATCTATCGGGGAGACCTCTGTCCAGCTGTGGACGCCTTATGGCGGAAATATTTTTACCGGTGAATACTAGATGAACAGATGTGCAAGAAAACATGCCTTCTAGAGGTAGACAGAGATATGTGAGGAATTTCCGCCCACTAAAATTTACTTGGAAGTCCTCCTACTTAATGGTAAGGAGCCTCGGTGTTTTTCTGGATTGCCTGTCCCAAAATATACGTTCTTCGTGCTGTGATTGGTAAATTATGGTTCATAATAACTATCACAAATATTTAATCATGTCAGCCGATAGACTCCCACTGTAAGGCATAGGCCGCCATCAAAAATCGACACGATATATATGTTTGTATATAAGAACTTACCCAATTAATAAATGAACATTAAATTTGGGGATAGCAAGTAACTTAACTAATAAATTAACTTAGGTTAAACATTTTAGGTGGTGATAATTTCTTTAAATCGTTTTCTATATAATATTTAGACAATCGTAAGAATTCAGGTCAAAAGATTCATAATGTAGTCACGTAGCTAAGGTTGTTCACAAGAAAGTTGGTAATGACCTTGTAACTAGACTCGAGACAAATGGCGGAGACGTGAGATTTTAAGGTGTTGTTTCGAAATCTCACGGCATTTAGTGAAATTTTTAGATCCAAATTAAAGATTACCTAATTATTTTTCAAGCTTATATTTATATTTATGTGTATATAGCTTATAAAAGTTATATCTACAATTTCAAATACAAAAATATTCTTTTATGAAAGAAAAAAAATATCTTTATTATCAGTATTTCAGCCGCAAAACATCCGCTGCTAGACATACCAGTTGCAAAACGTAATTGTTTGTTCGAAAACTATGTCTTTGAATACAACTTATTTTTTAATTTTACTTTCGTAATAAACTCCTCGTGTTTAATTTTTGAGCATTATTCCATGTGAGGAGTTTATGATATGTAATAATTAATAATAAACCTTTGGTAAAAGCTATCTTCGCAAAAGATAATAGTATATAAATTCGTAAAATTTGTTTTTGATATTATATCAATGTTTATCCTTATAATGGCGGATTTATTGCATTTAGGTATTTTCAACCTTCACTACCTACTACTTTTCTACCTTAGATAATTAGTAGACAGGTGACCAGATGTTATATAAAAGATTCTTCGTTGTATAAAATATATACACAACGAATACATTTATTAAGAATACGGTACAGTTAACTGGAAAAATCTACATTATAATTGAAAAAGCATATGTCAGGGTAATCGATGAAAAGAATGAAGGGTGAGACTGCACGAACACACTGCACAATATTTCAGACGATAGAGACAATGCAAGGTATCGATTACATTTTGAGAAACATAATTCACCTGCGGAGGTCAGCTTAAGTTGTTTTTCAATTACCAGTCTAAGGTCCTTAACACATTGGTACCAAAGAATATCAGCTCCTTCAAATCGTTATTATAAACCTGAAACGTAAATATTACTTAAATTTTATATGACATTATTAAAACTGTTATTGAGGAAATTTAATGGCTTTTTTCAATTAACAAGAGTTTCCGGTTTAAATTACAATTCTTTATTAAAAGATGAAAAAAATAAACAGGTCGAAAAAACTTTTAATTGTTAAGAGTTAATAATTGATTTAAATTTGTTAACATTATCACTATTCAATTATATATATATATTTTTAATATACACTAAATTGTAACGACAATATGTTGTTTATAACAATGCTGTATATTTTAAAATTGTTTCTGAAAATATACACTATGTAAATGTATATTTCGATTGTTAGCAAAAAACTTTAAAACATTATAATATATTTACAATCACGCTTTATAAAAGAATTAATGTGCGATATGTTATATTATTTTATTTTTCTTATTAAATTTGGAATGTGATAGGTCAATAACTTTTGACAGTACATAGTGTGCAGGGATAGATTGTGATAAATAACATGAATAAAGTAATTATAATATGTTGTAATCCGAATTTTGTAAACACTTTTCCATGATATATTATCGTAACTTTAAATTAAATGCTCACTTGAATAAAGAAATATTGAAGATATATTTATTTATTAATTCTGTGGTCATTAACTTTTTAATAAGGTGTATCATATATTAATTGACAACGAATGAGCTTTTAACCATAACCAAACAACCTGTGTAAAGAAATTTGATGTATTAAAAGTATCCGAGGAATGTTGAAGTGGGTTAAGACTTTGTTCAATACTAGATAATAAATGCATAACAGAGTGGTAATAATGTTCATGTTATTATTACGCGAGGTCCAAAGCAACACCGCTAGCTCTGTAACGGGTGTCCGGGTAACGGCGACGTTCATGTCGATATAGCTCTATCGATATTTTCCAGTTTACGTTCTTATGTTTACTTCGAAGTTAAGAAACTATCTCGAGTCTTACGATCCTTGGAATTAGTAGCTTAGGGTTTAAAAGCTCCGTACTTCTGACGGTGGATCGCGGATTCGATCCTCGAGAGGTTGATTACTCTGTGAAAGTTATTTATGTACATTGTAATGAAATTTTCTCCAATGAACAGAGTTGTGTGATGCCAGTAACCCAGTTTCACGAATGCTACTATACTTAAGCTAACGATTGTAAATTATAGTAATGAAGTCATTTAACAAAGCAACTTCGACTATAACTTTGACTAATATAATACAATTCATACCGATATGCAGTTTTTAATTTAAAGTTTATGCTTGAATTGTATCAATCAACGGTGCTATTGTCCTGCCACTTAAACTCTCTTATCAACATTGCCAATTTAAATTACAACATAGCTCGCAGAACATATGGTCATTGAGGATAGTTTCCATAGCGGAGATCATGGGCCGCCAAGCATAGTCTAAGACGTCCACTCACAAGGTTGACACATAATCCTGTGAAAATCACCGAAATATGCTGAATGCAGCCGATTGTAACCAGTGCTTGGAATCTTCTGGAGAAGACGTTCGCTGTGGACGTCTTATAGCGATTATAAAGTGGCTTTGTTATATAATTCTAACAAAAAATACAGCTGTTAGCTATATAACCCTCAACCTACGGCCCTCACAATCCATTCTTTGTAATAGACATATTCTTGCCAATCCCGGAACTGTGTTTTCCTACCTAAAGGTAACTTTAAAGGTAATCGCAATCTAGCGCTTATATAACACTAATAGCATTCTCCTATGCAATTTAAAATGGAATTGCAGAATGACGCTTCTCGAAGGAATTACGATTACGCAATAAACGATCCACCTTTATTGCATTATTAAATCTTAAGGATGATGCACTATCTCTAGATTGCTAATATTAAATTAAGTTAAATAAAGAGAGACTTAAACAATATACGATTAAAAAATATATTGTATCATAAAGTAAAAAATATAAATATATATAAATTCTGTAATTAAAAAAAATGACAAAGAAATAAATATTTTTTTAATAATTTCTAATCTCCCTGTATATATGTATATTTGCATAACCGCGTTTTAAAATAGCGTAACATAATTACATAGACTAGATGAATATAAGTTGCTTGTTGTATAAGTAATTTGTTGGTTAGTATGAATAACAACCGAACCAAATTATCTCCGTGATCTGTGTGAAGACTATATTCTCCAAAACTGTGTGGTAATCACTGATATAATGTTGGTAATGAATCACAATTTTTCAAATGCTAATAAGTCTGTTTCTCCGACACTTTTTAATATTGGGATAAAGAATACCAGAGACTTTTAATAGTTTATAAATAATTTGTTAAATTAACAGTTTCATTTTTGCGATAGCTATGCACTGAAATTAATTAGCCTACACCTATTTACAGAATCCGAGCTCATAGGCTCCCTTAATGTTATTAATTTATTTTAATGGAGTACCTTTCTTTTTAGAAAACTATCATCATCATGATTTTGGACGTTCATTGCTGAACATAGGTGTCCCCTAGGGAATAAAAGGCCGATTGGAAGCGGCCTGCATAAGTCTTCCGACAGTTTTACTAAAGTTGCCTTTCTGCTCTCGAAACTTAAGGCTCCAGAGGACAATAGGCCTACTCTGCATATAGAAAAAATAAATTGGGATTGTTTTTTTTATGAGAAAGCTAATGTGAAGAATATAGAGTGACTTGAGTTAACAAAGAACCTTGGCTACTATTACCAATCTATGTTTAGTTTTCTAATTCAAACTTGATTCAAAAGAAAGAACCTTGCTTATATCTGTTGCTTTTTCGGTTTATATATGATTCAGTTTTTAGTAAAGACACCAGAAAAATTAAAGAGAACATTGTAAGTCACACAATAGCACTTTTCGTAAGTGAATGGAGTCTCATTAAAACAGACAATAACAAGACACTGATTTAATTCTGTGGTAAAGGTTTCTGCCCAATTATATATTTACATTTAACCTGACATTAAAATGTTTCGCACATCTGGCATGTGAACGTGTTGAGCCAACAAAAAACTCATTCCCATTGTATTGTACGAAAAACTTTCGGTTTCTAAAGCGTTCGCCTCAATTAGCACGATCTTCCGACACGAGATCTTATGTAAGCAGGCACGACAGTCATTTTTTTTATTCAGGACAACTAATAATCTACAATATAATCTTTGACAATGAAAATCGTGTCATAATAATTTTCTTATTTAAAACTTGTCTGCTTTTAAATATGTAGTTCGCGATCGTTCTCTGATACACGGCGGTAAATGTAATGTTCACGGACCTTTGTATTAATGCAGGATACATTTAAAATAATTTTTTTCTTTATAGCAAGTAACTACTCCTGGTTGAGATTTTTACGTAAAAAGAATCGCGACCTTTAAGAGATTTCTTTTTTCAATACATATTTATAAGTGAGAAAAATCGAAAATCATATTTCTTTCATCGAAAATAATCTATGTATAAATAACATAATATTATTTAGGATTTCGAAAAACAAAATTATGTCCAGTATTGTTAGCGCTTTTTTGTATAGACGTGATTGATGTCTTTAATTCAGTAACCCCTACCAAACATATATATATTAACACGTCATATATCTTAACCATGTTTATTTATTTATTCATTCATTCACAAATTATTTAGAGTCATTACCTTCAAGTTAATATAAATTGAAATCAGACTTACGACCCTTACATTAATATTGTTTAGAACAGAGCTACACGGATTACAAAAATACCCTGGTCTGGGATGAGGCCTCAATATATTCAGACAGGTTTCTGTGGTCACTTTTACGAATAGAATATATCTTTAACACATTAATAGATGTTTCAGCCTATGTATGTCCACTGTAAAGTATAGGCCTCTATATTGGGTGGATATACCGTAATCGCCACGTTTAGCAGGTGTGTTGGCGATCGCAGTGTGGTATTATGTTATACAGAGGACGCTGCTGCTCATCTAGAAACGTGTTTGTGGGCATTGGAAATCCTGGACAATTAATATACAAACTTTGATTAAATATAAGATTTACCTACCACTGCTAGTAATACAGTAATACAGCAAATAATTTATAATATAACCTTTACTTAGACTTAAAAAATCCTTCACGCGTTAATAAAAGTAATGACTTACTTTTTATTTATTATATTATAATTTACAAATATTACATAACAGTTTATTGAAATTTTTTGTAACCTATGACGAAAAATTTAACCAACTTATTTTTATTTCTAATGTAAACTTTATGTACATCGCTTTTTTATACATATTGAGAAAGCTATATACATGTAATATCTTTTAACATACTTAAGGAGAATTTGGTTAATAAAAGTGAGGACGTAGACTAATTGATTGACAAATAGTCAATTGTGATCATCGTAACCGACGACCGGAACCTACCACGCACCACTTGCGACGAAAGGAGCTCAATGACCCCGTTGCTGAAACGTTTCATTACCGCCTAACCAATGGCGCTTGGCCGAGGTGACTGCTCATTAATATGTACCATGAGCTGAGGTAGTCAAGTCGCTTTCGATCACTTTTATACACACGCGATTATATATCATCACCACTTATTATAAACAGAGAAAAAACATGAAATAAAAACCTTTAAACATTTTATATTTTCCATTTTTTTTCTTTTTCTAACTTTAAAACAATCCTATGAAATGACTAAAACCGAGGCTCCCGTAGCTTTAAACTTAGTTACCATGCAATTGAGTAATTGTTGTTCATCATCACATCATCATTTCAGATAAAGGCCTCTACTGCAAGGTATAGGCCTCCCGAATGAAACTGATCTCTATTTAATGTCATCCTTACGCCTTGGTGTCTAATGTGGTCGTATGTTTATTTTGTAAACGCGCTACGCTGCTCTCTTCTATTCATAGTCTCATAAGTTCTGCGTACTTTGTGGACTTCCTATTGCCAATCTTCTGGACTGTGTATACTTTCCTTAGTCTACTGATTATCTCATTCCTGATTCAGTTCGACGTCTTTAGTTAATTTAAAAAAAAATCATACTGAGCTCGTTGGATAACAGCTTATTTCATCCGAGAGATAGCTTGCGCCCCAACAATAGGAACTTTACAAGGCTAATACTTGTACCATTGTTCAATAAAACAAGTGGTTTCAATGCTATTTTCAAATTCATTGCTAATCTGTAATATGATCTGTACAGGGAAACATTTTACATTATTTTTTTTCTATTCAAATGCGACATGCCAATTTAATATGCAGTAATCTCAATTTTAAAAACAGTTGTACACATTATATCATCATCTTTATGATATTTATTAATTTTTGAAACCATTGAATTTTGGATAAAGTGTATCATACATTAATTGATAGAAAATGTGCTATATGTGCCCCTTTAAAGCTTTAACATACATATAAACAATCACTCTGCATACACTGTGAAACATCATACGGATATCAATTAAATATAAGATAATTTAAAATGAATCCTTAAACTAAAACATCCAACAATGCTCAATATAATAAAAAAATACAATTAACAATTGTTATTTTTAATAACTACAATACCGACTGTATATTTCTTTTGGCTCGACTGGTAGGGACGCATTTTTTTATTTATCTGGCCTTCGTTATTAGGGACCTCTTGTACTCCTTTATCTGATTTTGAGACAGGGTATTTCCTCTTTTTTAATAATTCTTTTCACATACTTTTTTCAATTCACTCTTCTTCTATTCGTCATATGATCTAACTTTCCTCTTCTTGGTGCGTCCGTACCGATTAGAGGTATTAAGCGTGCAATTAAACAGGTGGTAAAAAGGTAACATAAATAAATAGATATTTGTATGTGTATAAGCACTACATTTATTATTTTCACTGTTTTATCTGTTAAAGTACTGGACTATGTACCTAATATAAATTTTAATTTTGTATTCACTAATCATTACTTCTTTTCAGCTGACAGACGCCTATTGCAAGGTATTGCTGGTCTTCTGCTGCCCACATCCAGCGACTTTACCAGACTTTAACTAATTAGTCGGTCCATCTAATGGGAGCCTATCCACATCGTGATCACCGGCTCGTGACCGTCTCTCGAGACCTTCCGGTCCCAACGACCATCGGTTGCATGAGCAATGTGCCATGCCCACTACTATCATTACTATTCCCTTTAAATTCCATTAAACTGTGTCAATGTAAATTTATTTAAAATAATTCGAATCCTTAGATATAAGACTCCGTTTATATAGTTATGTTTACTAATTTAAACACAGCCACAATTACAAATGATTGTTATTTTATTGATCGTAAAACAAGTAACGCCTAAATTATATTACAAGCAATTACCGATAACATTTAAGCACAGTGCAGCCAGTTATGTTTTCTGAACGTGTTGACATTATCCATTGAACGCGTTGAACTCTAATCCTTCCGCATTGTTCAACGTCGTGTTACAATATCATATAGCAAACGCCAGTCATAGCGTTCGCCACAAAGCTAAACTATAGTCTTGGTATTTAATCATGAATAAGAAGACACGACATGGAAAGCTGACTCATAGAAACAGCTGCAACTGGCTAAACCGGATAATACTAAGCTGCTAGAAAATTTGATCCTATCGAAGGGATATATTAAATTTCTCGAAGTGCATGAAATAAGAAAATGTTTAATAGATAAAGCTTATGTGATATATCAAAAAAAACCGATACTGTCAAACTTATTGATTTGTAGCGGTACTATAAAAATCCTACATTAGGTTGATCAGTTTAATGATATTATTGATGTCTTAACAATAACGTTAGTAATAAACAGATAAGAGAGCCATATGTCGAGTAGAGGATGTCTTTTACTGAAATAAGAATGACAAATAATGATATTGAATTTCCGCTGTAATGTTTTATGGTACTCTCACATTTGGACATTTTTTATTTGATTACACAACTAACCTCCTTTCATATCTATTTCTAACTTCGAATGTTTGACAGTTGTTTTATTTTATTTGTGTATATTGTTTTTATTGGAAGTGTTATTATTCTATCCCCACTTTCTAACCACTAACTTCCTACTTTCCTTAAAAATTAACGTTATTATGAAAAATATGTAGTCTATGTAGTCAATTGATTGGACCGTTTTTTTACTTTAGTACGCGATTTTTTTTATTTATGTAACAGTTACTTCAGTTATTTCTGCTAATATGCGTTTAAACAAACAAATAAATATTTGTACGTTGATTTTATTTAGATTACGCGTCAATCACCGAGTAACATGTCAAATAACGTATGTAAATATATTATAATTTTTAATAATAAAAAATTATAATTATTATTATGTAGTTATTAGCTTTATCACCTCTGAAACCAATTTTTAAATTCATTTTTGCTATATAATGCATATAAATATAACACGTGATATAAATATAACACAGATTAATTAGACATTTTACATATTTTTTAAAATAAGCTTTTATTTTTGTAACCACTTAACATTGTAATTTATCAAATTTCTGCCATGGCATGTCTTCACGCTCGCTTGCTATTATAAAATCAATTACATTTACAATTCACAATTAATGTAAAAATTTAAATTACAAGCAATCAACAATCAAAACAATTCAACAACCTATATTTATGTAATAAAACTATTCAGTATCACCTAACCTTGGACCTAATATTTAATACTAGTTCAAAATGTCTATACAGGTATTTTTTACGTAACGAGTTTACCTTCATCAATAACAAGTTGCCATTTTGTTTTTAGCTCAAATAGTTACCCGTTAGTTTTCTATATAATGGAATGCAATGACATCGAATACGAATTGTATTTATCACGTTTGAACTTCCATTATAAAGTTGATTTATTGTTTGTAACATAACCTAACACAAATGGAGGCCGCTTAGCGGTTACGATTGATTGTCTAAATTTGTTTTATTATGGGAAAAATCGACATAAACATTTATTTTAAAAAAAAACAGACTTTTACATTTATGTTTAATTATACACATCCTTTGCAAACCTGTTTGAGCCACCACGGCTCTCTCGATAATCGAACCTGAAACTTACGATCAGTCCTTTACCGCTGAGCTATCATAGCTTGTGTTACTCAAACAGTTGTTTTACAAAAAATAATTTAAAGATTACAGTAGTTATTATATCAGTAAGCCGAACATTATTAAAACTATTTAAATATTATGTTTCTTCATAACCTAATAAAACGTTTTAAACATGTATCTAGAAACAGAGGTAATAAAAAACACATCATTTAACAGTTCTTATTGCCGACGCCGGATGCTACAGTACGTGTTGCAGCAGGAAAAGTTAGTTACAAGCCCTCTCTATAAACTCTCACTAACGCATTTCACGTACAAAACGTCTGTGGAAATAAACATACGATCTTCTTTGGAAATTTTGCTTCAAGAAATTTTATCCATACAATTGTTTTTAATTTCATCGTTGAAATGTTCAAGAAATATTATTTTAGGATCATTTTTTATTTATTAGTTTAGTTTTACCCCTTCAATTAATGTCAAGATACATACACTACGAGTATTTACAAAAGAAAATATAAACCATTTTTTATCACCAAATATATTGATGCATGTAGCAAATCTGCTTCTTCTGCATTTGGGAGTATCAGAATACAAACACAGTCTTCAGAGATATTTCCATAACTGTGTGGATCGGTTTTTTTATTTATAAATAATTTACAACTTAAAATTACTTTTAAACTCAGTTTTCTTTATATTGTTTTATATTCTTTATCTGTTTATATATTATTACGAGCCAATTATTAATCTAATAGAAAAAGCACTAGCACTATCAAAAAAAAAGATTTACCGGTTATTGTACACCATAGTTAGATCATCCATGGCTTAAAGGTATTCAGTCTTAAAGGAAAGGTACATCACATAACACATTGTAACTATTCATGTCAGAACAATGTGCTACGTTGTTATGAAACAACACGATACCGTCAGAAATTATTTACGAAAGCTGCCGCGAAGATGGCAGGGAAAGGGCTTGAAAGTCGTCAAGCGTAGAAAGTGACCCCATTACCGATGCACTATGATGCAGCTTAGTGCAACGTTTGACGGACGTCCGAACGAGCTTTCCCCTTTCTAGGAAAGCTTTCGTTAAAAATGTGTTAAAAAAAAGACACTTGTGAACGATCCACAGTCACACTCGCGCCGTGCACGTGTTAGTGTAGTTGGAGTCATGTGGTTTCGACGTAACTAAATACAGACAGACCCAATTACTTCGAGTTGATTCAGTATGCATCACAAGTACATCTCGACTCTTCGATACGAATTATAACTGATACTTAAGATTTTATAATACTATTTAGTATTTAGATAAAATCATTTTTTTTAGAATTATTATATGTACGAGAGATTTTTTTAATATACATAATGTTTGGTTATAAGTGCAAAAGCCTTGAACAGATGAACATATCCCATCATTTGCCGTCAACTAATGTATAGTTCACCCTATCAGAAATAATAGGTAACTTAATAACATTATATACAATCAAAAATATTATATAATACCGAATACCTGTTTTTTTTTGCCACTGCTTACAAACAAGATTCTAGAGGATGGGTAGTAGCATCTACCATAATACCCCACAACGATTGCGAACATGTCTGCCAGTCGTAGCGATTAAGGTATATCTCCCCATAACAAATATTTTTGGAGGAGGCCAATGCTCAGCAGTCAGCGTCTATACGCTAAAACTACGATGTAGACATAAATACATTAGATATATTAATTAATGTTAACTATTTGTGTCTGTAAATTTAGTACTGATTGAATTTATTCGATTATCGTATTACAAAAAGAATTATGTAACATATTTCAAAGTAATTGCTTTGTACAGGCGATTGAATGACATGAGCAATACTTTTACCAGTTATTAGCTTTTACTCTTATAATCCCATAACCCTATATATGTGATTAACAAAAAGAGCTTGTTAATAACCTGATAAATAGTAATGATAAATAGAAATGAACTCCCGTGATAGTGGCTTTAGTGTCACAAAGTGAAATAACTAATTTGATCCATTGAATGTATAAGAAATAAATCCTTCATCCTTACATTACACATTTTAAAAAAAAGCCTGTAACTAAATCTTTATTTATACTAAACTATACTAAACACTTCTAAAAAGATTTCTTGAAAATTTTTTAAGTAAATTATAAATTCGACAAAACAAACAAAGCGTAAGAAAAGCGTAAAACCCATTGACTATGAATCTGTCCGAACAAAAGTGGAGTGTGAAAATTCATTTAGCACGGCTAATTGTGGCCACAATTTCCCTTTTGTTTTGAACTGGTCTTCAATAAGTAGGTAAGAAAGAATAACAGGCGTGTATTACACACACACACACACACACACATAAAAGTAATGCTATAAAAATATACACATATCTTTTGTATAAATCAAATGAATTGCCAAATGTGTTACCAAACAAAACACTCGAAAGCGCTGCTCCATTTAGTTTTTCAGATTTCCTTTAACATTTGTGGGGACATGAAGTGAAAAAATTGAGAAAAAAATATTAAAAACGGTTTTCTTATTCCGTACAAGCACACAATGAATAAATTAATACACCAGTCTCTAGCCGCCAAACGTTTGATGCCGATTGGAACCAAAATAGGCGTGTTAAGGTTGTTATATAATCTTTGGTTTATTACCTTATTACTAAAATCTGATGTATCCAGCGATCGATTTTCGATATTATGTCGAGACACAGGGACTTACAGCCAGATTCTAACTTACGATATAATTGATTATATTATAATGTAGAGTATACATTATAGTTCTCAACAACAACCTTTTATTTATTTTACTATTGATAACAACTATTACTTTTTAACAATAATATTTGTTCTAGTAATATTCATGAGAAATTTCTTTCCATTTTCTTAAAAAGCTTTTAATAACATCTTCAACTCGACGAGAACGTACATGAGAACGTAAAGCAGTTTACGAAACAAGGAGGAAAAGTCGTAACGTAATTAAATTGAAATTATCTTACGTTATATCATGTCTGAAATGTTTATACTCATAAACGTAATGCAAAGTAAGAAGCACTATACAATTTAATTCATTTTTGAAGTAATTCCTTTCAAATTTCATTTAACTTCTTTTACTATTTTAGTTGTCAAAGTATGATTTTTAATTATTTAACTCGGGAATCGAACCCGTGACTTGCGATTTCAAGTCTTAGTTCGTCTTAGTTCTTACTTTCAGCCGGGTCAGCATTGCTCGCTCTCTTTCTCTCTCTCCAAACATTTTTGGTTTTTTAATTTAAAACATAAAAAATTAGAAGCATTACATGGGAATATTTTATGAACCTGTGCACAGTTGCTCGCTAAAGAGAATAGAGAAGAGTGTAACAAGTTGTCATGACATTTAAAGGTTTTAACTAAGTTAACCATCACCCTTGTTATACTTTATACAAGAATCTACATATACTTTGACATATAAGGATTATAACAACTTGTTTGCGAGTAGATTTGAATGTAATTAGATTTCATGAATACGTAATATACCATCTACATATGGTTCCAAGACATAGAGGTTGAATTATTAACATCGATAATCTGAATCAAGTTAATTCTTCTGAATTTAAGCTTGAAGCAAGTAAAAGTATTCAGTAAAATTTAAAAATAAACGGATTTAAAATAAACTAAATACGGCCAAAGAGCTTATGCTAAAGCAGATTTCAGTTTCCAAACATATTATGTCTACGAATGGCGCGCAGAGCAGGTTGAGGAGTGGCAGCAAGAGCCTGAAGGTTCTCGTATGGAGACCACGGACTGGCAGTCTATGTTAAGGTCGCCAGAATAAGATATAGGTCGCTTCCAACCGGTCCTATTGGAATTCTATGAGCGAGGCCTATGTCCATCAGTGAACATCTTACAGTTAAAATGATGATGATAACAGATTTTTGGAAAACAAGACATCTTTCTACCCCATTGAAATAAAATAACAACACCTAGAAAGCCCACGACCCTTGATACTGGTGAGTTATGCATAATCAATGTCCTTTTCAACATTAGCCAGGATCATAATAAGCATAAGAACTTCATTAATATTCTTCCACGTGTTATCATATTAAAACTATTGCTTAAGCAAATAACGCAGATTTATATGGATAGGTATATTACTACCTACGATATAATTTCAATAAGCGATTCCTTGCCCCAGTTGACATTACTTCGCTGCGTCGACTTGCTGTTTTACCATCCACGGTGGTAACAGTTCACGACAAATATTTAGAATAGGTAGTCAAGGAGTACGCAAAACATTTTTCTTAACCATAAACATTACAAGTATTTACTGGAATAAACAAATCTGGAAATTCGACGTAAAAATCACAAAAATCTCGTCAAGCATCGATTCGCAGTATTTTTATATGGTTCGTGATATAAATAATAAGGATTTGCATGTTGCAACGTAAAAATCAACTGAATCTTTTAGATTTATTACTAAAAGTGTTAAACCATGCCTTAGATATATGCGCTGAGATGGGTAAAAGAGGAGAGTGATTTTCTGAAAGTATAAACCAGGTAACATATTAGTCTTTAAACATTCACCTGTCGTCAACGTCGAATTTTGATTCGTTTACTGTATTTAAAAAGTATATGTTATCAAATATTCGTTGATTACCGTATACAATGATTATAACAAAGAATGTATTTTCCTTGTTTATTTTAATTACAAAATTTGTTTGACTGTTGAGAAATAATCTTCCATAAAATATTGGTTTTAAGCTGCAAACACCGCTTCTAGTATAGCTTGTAAATATTACCTATTTTTTTAACAAATTATTTAAAACTATTTTTATTCATAATGTTTTATGATTAAATAAGATTTTTGTCTTAAAAACAATGTGAATGTTTATCAGCGAAAACAATTATTAGGAAAAAGTTAAAATTAACCTTAACCGTAATGTATTATTTTTGACCACCGTATAATTAAAAAGTTAATTTTAATTATATATACATATTATAAAACAATAATTACGACCTCCAATTTATATATACTTTTAAGGTTATGTAAGGTCATTTAGTATGGCCGAATCGTACACCACTCCTCTCTGTTATATTCAATTGATTAGTGTTTTTTCTCAGCGCAATATTCTTTGTGGGCATGGGAATCCCATTGTTCTTATTTGTCCTGTATCGAGAACACCTTGACTGATCTGTCGTAACGTTGAAGATAAATAACTAAGAAACAATTTAAAAAAAAATCATTTGTCATTACTTGTGAAATTTCGTAGTTAGTTACTCGAATGTTGTATGTGAATTGCCGAAGTTAAACAATTCACTATTTTAATAGAAATACTCTTTATTGGGAACAAAGGTATGCCAATTGATAAGATATGAATATTTCAATAAATATATAACGCATCGACGGTCAAAAGACTTGTTTAGTTGATCACGAAGTCGTCTGTTAATCGAAGGTTTTTGTAAAGGTGTCATATTGGGTGTGTTTTGTAATCGTTGTAATAATATTAGTGATTTCAAATATGCTGATATCACGCTTTTCAAAATTAGTCTAATATATACGGAATACAATTTCTGATGCTATATACTTACGTTAGTACAAATCTTTGAAAAATAGCTTTAAAACGTGGCTTTTGTGCTGAACATGGTGCGCCTGTTTAGTGACGATATTGCCTCACACACTCTTGCACATAAATGTCATGCTGCATAAACAGACATTCCGATTGCTATTAGATAAAACATTCAATTAAGATAATCTACGGCGAGGGAACGGTGGAAGGTGGTAATCTTCTCATGCTTCCGTCTTACGTGGCGATGTTTCGTGACGGAATCGCTTTGCATAACACGCGGTCTGCGCTATTAGTTTAGGCGAGCTATTGCATCAATTTAATTTGAATGTTGTTATTGACTTCATGCATGAGTGGCGACCACGAGTCGGTAGACGCGGCGTTGGTAAATCCCACGTTAGGTAGACGAATGACATAGTCAAGGTAGCGGGGTATGCATGTAGGCAGCGCAGGGACCAGTTGTCGTGAATATCTCTGAGGAATGTCTCTAGGGAAGGTCTTTACTTTGCAGTATATCTCTATCGGCTGACATTATGATGAAAATTAATTTCATAATCATAACACCAACTAGTAGAGCAAAGGTAAGGACATTTCAGACGCCCACAAGTATGACAGACTAATTTAGTGTAAAGGAAATTCGGTACTGTCACCTTATTCCTGCCAAATTATAAATACAACCAAATGATAATCATTTCAGTCATAGGACGTCCACTGTTAGATATAGGCTTTCCTTACCGATCTCTTAGAGGACCAGTAATTTAAATATATGCTTTTAATATCATAGTTGTCCTCTACCCGCTTTCAGTATAGTATATTTTTAAAATATACATTTTGTATATAAACGCTCATTCACTTCCCTTACGGTTGGAATTTTGATAATTACGTAATATTTGTTAACAAGGTTAGTTGAATTCTGTACATAAGCCTTCCCAATAAAATACCAATAGGATCTGTTGGAAGCGGCTTACAAGTAGAGTCTTTCGAAGATAAAACATAAACACAATACCAAACACAACACGTGAATCTTCAAAAATTCTACCATCATTTGTAACGACATTTTTGTTCGACCAAAGTGTATGCCCTTTTAGACCAAAGCCTCAATACTTGCCTATTAACGAATTGTCGACAAGAGATATTAGACTTTGTTACCGGAATTATAGTTACCAATTTCATTAGCACCAGCAATATGGTAAGCGCTCCTACGTGCTTTGATAGTTTTTTTTTTATTCCAATCCTTATTGATGGTGAGTGAAGCGAACAGTAACGATTGTCAAGATGACGAAATGCACTGCTTTCACCCGACGTGAAAGTAAACGGACTTGATGCTGTGCCGGCGGCGGTTTCCGTCATTTTTTTAGATAGTACAAGGTTGTAAAACAACTAATTTGATCGGGCCTCAATCACGATCGAGACGTGTAAAGTTATATTGCCACTATACATAAATGCTCCAATATGAAACCTTCTATAGACTAACAAAGATATTATTTTTCACTTCGTTAATTTTTTTATATTATTTATAATCCTAATGATTTCCTCTAATCGTAAATAAATTAAAACAATATGCGTAAATAAAGTTAAAGCTATAGTTTTATTGAAATATATGATAAGACTCTTGTGTTTGTTTATTTCATGCTAAATAACCAATGAATGACGTCACTGTCGGAATAATTCAGAAACTTACATTTGTTAAGTTTTTTTACAAGCTTCCTAGACGGAGTTCGTACTTTTTGAAGTTATTTTCCAGTACAAAATATCTATTTCAGAGCCGATTATAGTATATGCCACCATAGATATGTTTGAAAGAGGTCTATGAGGTTCGTACGCGAATTTTTATCTTCATAAGAATTTTCCTCATTCATTAAGGAAAACTTGAAGTAAGAGCCGTGTTGGTAAATTTGTTCTCTAGTTTTGCGCCACCAACTTATTTAAGGTTTTATTGTATTTATGTAAGTTAAGAAAGACTGTCTCTTATTTGATATGCTGCTGGTTTTTATCACTTGATTATTCTGAAATAACGGTCACATTACAACAAGTTCAATAAGCTTATTATTTAGTTTTAAATTATTATTTGATATTAAATACATAGTTAACAATAAAGAATATAGTCATGTACTTAAGGTGCGTTTAATACGTATCTAATTAAAGTTAACAATGAAATCTTCAACAATTTAAAATATAAGAATTCTCCGAAAAGATAAACATCATTGCTGCAGACATCTCTGACATTTTACATTTATTTCACATGCTTTCTGAAATGTAGGCATTTATCAAAGATCTTATCACGACTGCAACGATTTTGCAAATGTCGGTAGGGTTTACATAACCAAAGAATACAACCTTACTTAAAGAACACCGTGACTTAATCCAATAGAACCGTTAGGAAACGGTGTGTATCCAGAGTGTTCCGACTATCCTAACAATGCCGTCTGTTCTTGCAGGTGGATGTCCAGCGCTGCGCTTGCCGGTCCCTGGTCTCCACTCCAGAACTTTAGTACCCAAGCCATTGTTCTGCATGTTATAAAGCCTGTTCACTACCACTTTACCTTTTAGCGTAAACCGTTAAATAATAAGCATTAATTACAAACGGCTCGAACTATCGAATTAGAGATACAGATAATTGATTTTTAAATTGTAATTATTAACATAAAATAGAGATGCAAAATATGATGTAAATGATTATTTTAAGGGGCTGATCTATATAAGATTTACCATCGATGATCTACTTGAAACAGTTTAAACGTTTTAAACACATTAAAATAAAATAAAATTGTAATAAACCAAATATGTAATACACGTTGATAATTTGTACAAAATTCATATAGGTAATTTAATTTTCTATGCGTAAATCTTACGTATAATTATTGATTTTAACATAAAACGCTAAGGGGCAAAAGGGAAGATCAGGAAGTGACTAAACTAACTGGCTCAATTTGCACGACCAGTTAGAGCACTATATTTGCCAACTTCGTCACTTTCTACTAACAACCGGAAGGCTGCCGGTATAGAAACCTGTTTGGCAAACTTCCTAACGTACAGTATTTGATCTGGTGATAAAAGTATCTAAAGTGATGGAAGTGATATAAACGATGAAAGTGATGAAAGTTATACATGTCCATCCTATGGTTGTCTAAATGATATCGCCGTTTGCAATAATGCGGTTCTTCATATTTCATACAATTTATTTAAACGGTTAATAAAGGATAAACATTGGTAACTCGATTACCTTTCTGTAACAATCTTAAGGGCAGGAGACGTATCTTGGGCCTCAACCTACTATTACGAAATTGGGAGGCCGTCGAGCTCTTAGGTCGTTTGGACTGTCATGCAATATGAGTGTATTACGAACCTAAAGGGTGCCCAGGAGAATTGAACTTTAACTTGGTCGGCTATAGTAATATTACTGTCAATATTTAAATGTATAAATATAAGTCGGAACACTGTTACTTCGGAGTCGACAGATGGCGCTAGTTTCTAATGCAATATCGTTTGATATAAGGGCATCATATAAGGGCATCGCTCGGTAATATCGGAATCAACTAACCAATAAAAATCAACGATGACATTACATATATGTAAATATGTACCACTTTTAATGTCAACTCAACTTTAATAAATTATTTTAACAAAGATTCACTGCATTTAAACCCTTCACCTATCAACTTATAAAGGTTAGATTCGCGTGATCTTTGTTCAGATATTTTTAAATATAGTGTCAATGTACAATATAGCGTGTGCTCTAGTTTTAGATGAACCTAATTCATTGCACATCCGTATCCTGTTCTAATGAACCTCAAAATGAGAAGTATTGAAGTAATTCGATTTAGAATATCGACAAAATATTCATTGACCGTTCGACAGGTATCACTAATACATTCAGTTGGTTTCGACTTGAGGAGTAAATTATTAATGTTGCTATCATAAGGTCATTATTGCGGATCTTTAAAGTTTATTCAAGCTTTTTATGTGTCTCTAATTTATCACGATTAAAACGTTGATTCCAAAACTAGATTTTAATATAGAAAACTTTACACTAACATACTTTACAGGAATTGGTTAAAATTTGGTTAACTTTACTCAAAAAAATATTAAATATGCTTATATACAAAATATCATCATCATTATTAGCTCAAGGCATCTTTGGACTTCCACTGCTGGACATAAACCTAGATTTCCAATAGGGGCGGTAAGAAGCGGCCTGTGTCTAACGTGTTCTGGCGACCCTAACAAGGTACAGAATATTTAAGCCTTTGCGGATATCTGTTAGCGCGCTATATGACCTGTTCACTGTCATTTCAATTTACTAAGTGGAGTTTCTTCCAGATTCTTCTCCGCACCTATAACACCTTGCGGAGCAGAGTAGAGTCAAAAATGAAATAGATTAAAAAATATATATAAAGTTGTCTATCAATAAAAGTTTGGTTAAAACTTCCAATGTTGAATAATTGATTTTTTAATGTGATTTTTTTATCTTTATCTTTATCTAATCCGTTGTTTGGCTACGTCGATTAATTTTTTCTTTCTATAGATCTCCTCATTCCCGATTCAATTTAAAAATAAATTTAGAGCATACATCTTTCCACGGTTCTTTGTGCAACTGTGAGCTTATCGAAGAGGCTTGGCAATAATACATATAAATTGATAATTAATTTACATAGATATAAATAAAGACACAGTTCAAAACGGAGATAAAAAGTGATGAATTTTAACGAAATGAATATTTTGATTGAATAATTAAAATTTAGACGTTCTTAATTTGAATTTGCTTTCGGTTCTACCCGAGGCGATAAATAAACTAGTTTTTTTAAGCCACGCCTTTTATTCGTATTGTAATTAGTTAGGATAATTATTGTATCTAGTATGTAAATGGGTGTGGTATGCAACGTCGGCTGATTAACAAAATCATTATAATTTTAATTATTCAATACTTATAATTTACGATTGATTTTAATGATATATACATAGTAGTATATTTAAAATAAAATCTCTTTATAAGCTGCTGAAGGATTTAGGCCTGTCAAGTGTGAATATCGGCACATTTCTAGAACGGACTCTCAAGCATCATTATCAGAATCGTATCAAATCAGGTTAGACAGGAAGAAGGGTCTGTTAATTGATTTTGTATTTACCCCTGGTAGATCTAATTTAATAATAGACTCTTAAAGCAAAGCCTATGCCTTACAATGGGCCTTTATCAGCTGAAAGAAGAAGAATAGATGCGAAACCTATCAATGCCAAGAGGATCCTTTTAAACAAACACAACTCCCCCAGCTAATTAAACTCCTCTACAAGTTGTAACTAATTTAAAACCAAGTTCTTTATGGCCTTATTAGGCTTCCTGTAAGATATAATCTAACTTCTGTAGTCGCTGTCATCGATATTGATAGGAATGTTAATAATCACAAACATACTATCGCATTCATGAAATACAATAAAAGCTTTGTTCTGTAAGTTATTACGTATTTGTACTGAATTTGTAATAATTTAATTATTAAACTGTATTGCAAAACAGAATAAAATTTGTACAAACTGCGTATATGTTTATTTTTACGCTACCTGACACTAAACAATAATATCGTCAGTACAAGGTCCATTGCGGCGTCGATACTCAGCGACTGTGATATTTTCCACATTTTACGCGAAATGCATGTGTGGTGCAGCCGTTGTGACAGTATTTGATGTGTTTAAATACCTTGTTTGAAATGTCAACCGCGCCGGTGAAGGGACTTACCTGAAAGTAAATGCAATGTTTTAATACAGTATAATAATAATATTTTTAAAGAATAAAAAAAACTATGTATTCCTCACAGTGATATTGAACAAATAACTATGTATAAAAAGCTAAATATTTATAACAAGCTCACAAATAAAAGTCAAATTTGATAATTCCAGCGGAGTTCAGAATACTTAAAAGTAAATTCAAAAACAAACGCCTAAATAACTCTTTGCGACCTTATCAGTAATAAAATGATTTGAAACAGCCTAATAGTGAAGTTTATTTAATAGTTTATTATATAAGCAATCCAATCTGGTGATTTTGTATGTATAATTGTGGGTAATTCCCAAGGGGTCTTCGAGCTGAATTACGTAACTAGGTTTAGGCTAAGCGCCTTCATTCTCTACTCTGACAAACTACAAAAACTATTTAAAAATATTGATATTATTACGTCACGTTTTAATGTGAAAAAAATATTATGGCCGCTAGGCTTTTAAGGTTCTGGCCGGACTCCACAACCGACTCAGCCCAGGATGTCAAGCCTATGGATTGATGACCTTGTTATTGCATTGATGATGCAGACCGCTTGCGACTTGGTCTTATTGGGAATCTGCGGAAGAGGCATAAATGTCCAAAAGCGGGCTACTTACGACTAAATTGTTGATGATGGTGGATCAAAAGTCCAGTAACGGCATAACTATTGTATATAATCGATATATACTGATAAAAAACTTTAAACAGCCTATTAAGACGGATTTGACTTATGCTATAAAAAATCATTATTTCATAAACTCGATTTAGAGAATTAAAAATTGTTCATCAAGTAACATTTTTCGATTGAAAACTTGATTAAATTATATTTTTGAACACATGTTTCCGTTTTCTTTCAAAAGACTCAAATGTTCACGAATCATTGAACTTCGAGATACTTCCTGTAACACCACGGCGACGTTTGCGCAAAAGCGGTAATGTTTTGTCACTGTGATATAATATTCGCTGCCTTTTCTACAAAGTAATGTCAATTTCAGTTAAAAATTATGTAACATACTTGCTTAAAGCGAATGCGTGTCAATTCCTTATTTAATAACCTACATACCCAGTTTGAAGTTTATACAATGGCCAATTAGTTTCACACGTATAGAATATGAGGGTTTAGAAGTTTTCATCATATTTATTAAAATCGCTACGGTTTTAGGTTTTCAGTATAAACCAAGTTTGAATTATTTATGTATGCAATTTAAAGCTAGTAAAAATGAATATATGTTTTTAGTATATTCATAATAAGCTCGCAAGGCATCTCTACTATTTGTTATTGAAAACGTAGATATTCGTATAAACGTAGAGATTATTCGAAAAAATGTTTAATGTCATACAATTAATTTGTTAGCTTTATATGAAACCTTATTTAAATAAAAATTAAATAAAATTAAAAAAATATAATCTGAACTATTGGTTAGTTTACAATTCTTTTACTAAAAAAAAACTTTAAAATTGGTCGTATTTAAAAAACAAATACTTTGTACTAATTATCAAGTAACTATAATAAAGTAGTAATTTATTTTATTTTTTCTTTTATTCTTCTGCCAGTGTTTTCTAAAACTGCACATCGGTCTAAATTGTTATTTCAACCTAAGTGGCCTGGTGTTTAGTCTGTCATCAACATTTCAGCCATAGGTTCACTGCTGGAATTAGGCATTATATTTTCAATAGGAACGGTTGGATGTGGCTTGTATCCAATAGCATCCAGCCTGTCTATTATATATTTTAAGGAAAAAAAAATTTATGTGTTATTTTTCTTATTATTAAAGTTCACCGTCATTTCATTTAAAATACTATCTACAAATAATATTAAGAATATCGTACTTAGTTGAGAATTAAGGAAATAAAAAAGCCAAAGTGTCAATTAGTTAGTGTGTTTCAATATCAAAATTTTTATTCGACGTTCTAGCGGTGAATAAAAATGATCATCGACTCTTAACAATGAGCCGCTTTGAAACAGAAAAAACAAGACGTTGTAAAACGCTTCGGAATGACTGGTGACAGAATTCGCAAGGGCCTACTTACCGCCTCTTCGGGCGGTCAGATGGAATTCACTTTCTCCGCCGCTCCTACCACGGTTCCTCGTTCGTCGACATATCGCTCCGTTTGAACGGATGTGAGATCTCGAATCGGTGTGCCGGTTCGTGATTTGAATTTTTATTTTCCTTTTATTGTATAAACATTTATCAAAATAACCACATAAGGAAAATTATGTGAAATTCAACCCATACATGTGAATATATGGTTTCGCGAATTTTAAAATATTATTCTGGAAAGTCAAAAGTAGTGAACGCTATTCTAATTTATGTATTTCTCCGTCGAGAAGACTGAAAGAAAAATTACAGTAATTGAAAATATTTTATCGGATACAACTTTTAAAATAAAACACATTCATTTATATGGTACTTATGTAAAACATACTACTTTCATGTATTTATTAAGCTTAAGCAATCATCGTTAATTAATACGTAGAGGCTTACAGAATATTTCATTTATATGTTGAAATATAATCCGTATTTCTATATATTTATGTACAGTTTGTATCGGAAATACAGTGTTTTGAGATGAGCTTAAAACAGCGACAGTTTGTTCCGTGGTTCAGCCCTACAAAGCATTCAAGGAATGCTCAACACCCATTAAGTGACAGTCCTGAGGACTTCTTTTAACATTTTTTTTATTAAGTGATTATACCAGTCGTGTATAACTTCACTACACTACTGAAACGTAATAGTCCGTGCTTTTTTTTTTTTCAATCACATTTCAAAATTTTCTTCTTTTTGTTCGTCTTTTATAGCTACTCAGTACTTTAAAATATTAAGCAATTTCAAACTATTTTACGTAAACAAATTTTGGATTTATTTTTTGTGATTTTAATTTTTTTATACTATTTCACCTCTTAATCTCTTTAACCCTGGTATTCCACAGAATATTTATACAAATAATAAATATTACTGACCGAGCCGAGGATTTTTTAAACCTTAGGACTAGGTTTTTATTTTTATTAAAATATTTTTTGAAGTTCTCGTTCTTTAGGGGATTTTAAACTAATTTGTACCAAAAACAGTGTCCTTAATAATAAGTGGCACTGTTTTTCAGCGCCACAACAGAACGAAGGGAGATTGCGTCAAACGCTTGCACGTTTCCCACGCGCGGTCTCCCTCCACGCCCGGCTGCGTCGCGCCAGAACGGAATGCGTTGCCGCAAGATCACTCTTAATTACATCTTCCACTTCACAATCTGTTAAATAACGCTTACATATTAGCGCAATGATTTTTTTCTATTTACATTAACACACACGTGACACAACATAGCTCTAATTGGTCTCAAGCGCGTGCTCGACTTATGTATGTTTAATTCGATTCATGGATATGAAAGCCTGATGCCTAAACACGAAATTACAAACAGTGTGAACTAGTTACCAACAAGCTCTAACTTCTAGCATTAGCTATACTCAGGATTTCTCTACAAAATCCTATCGGAAATGAGATAATCGGTAAGTAATGTAACCGATATTGCCCAACGCATTGCCAACTTCAAGTATAGTAGGCAAGCTACACTGTACCTGAAAGATATGGTTGCTGGGGCCGTGGCGTGAGAACTCCACCCACAAGATTGTACGAGTACCTTGTTAAGGCCGCCGAAAGACGTTGATTTCAGGCTGGTCTCATTGAAAATCTACGGAAGAGGTCTTTGTTCAGCAATTGACGTACTTCGGCTGATATGATGATGATGGCTCGTATGACACTTTCGGGTAAAAATATGAAAGGATTTTTGATCAATACATAACCGAGCAACTGTATAGCTTTCTTGAATGTTATAATATGAATGTTAGCAATATTTACACGTACACTAAGTTAAGCTTAATTACTTAATTTAGTCGTAGGATGACCACTGCTGGGCAGAACCATTATCCACACATTTTCAAAAAGGCCGTTTGGAAGCTGCCTGCATTCAGCGTCTTCCAAAGGCCTCAAGAAAGACTTTCTCTCCATTTCGTGGATAGATGTCTTGCACTTTCCGGGCCGTGGCCTTTGCTCTAGAATGTTTAGGCATCAGCGACCATGTGTTCTGCGCGATCTTAAAGTCATCGTAAGAGCGCCAGATATTCTGACGTTGTTAGAGCGTCGTCTGTCCTTCTCAAAGGTGAACGTCCTATAAAAATGCACGGAGCATTCTAATATTCTCACCTTTTTCTTAAACGTGACCGTCGGCCAAAGACTCAACGTAGTAAAAAAGTGAACCCAGTATTTACGTTTATATTACATATATCTATTGTCTATTGTTTCGATGATGTTATTACTTTTAGCCCTAAGGCTTTTACAGCTTAGTCTGATATGAGTTCACGGGGCGGAAAGGTCCGTAAACCATAGCATATATTTAATAATAATGTAGTACAGCATGACAAGTGTAGACAAACAACTGTATTTATGTAAATCCGTGTTAACTGTAACGTTTAGTAAGAACAAGGTCATTAACTAGAACATCTGCGCGTTAACTGTACGGTTATGTAATTACTGCCTATTAACTATTACACGTATTGCACAAAAAGCAATTATTTTTGACTCATTAATTTCTTTTTGATTTCCACACATTTCTATGTATGCAATGTTATTGTGAAATATTATATCCTAATCCTAATTAAATTATAGCTAATTTTTCTCCAAAAATCTTTATAGATTTTCCACATATTTTAAATCATCCTATATAAAATGTTTGCTCTAAAAGTTGTTACATTTTATTTCCTATTGAATGCGACAATTACTTATGGCAATACAAAGTCTGCAAGGACAGATGGTAAATAATAATTAATGTTTATATGAAGTAATCCGAATTTCGAAAACTTTTTCTCACTTAATTGTCACCACTTTATTTATAATCACTTACTTATAATCAAATTTTTCAAAGAAATTTTATTTTTGGAAAGAGTGTACCATAAATTCATTGCAAGTAAGTAAGCTAAACTATTACGTGTATCTAATACTTAGTATCATATACTATACAATTAAAGTTTCACATGAAAATTTTGAACTAACTTTGAAAAATTCTTATTGTCTACTTTTATACATCTCAAGACCTGGTCGAGTTTATTCAACCACACCACGCGCGGGCGGAGGATATAAGAGACTAGATTATAACGTTTTTGTTTGTTTCTTCAATGCTAATATGTGAAGAAGAAAGCAGAAAGTTTCTATGTAAATATATGGCTATCTATGTTTTCCATCTTTGCTGTCGTTAGGATCTTGTCTCCCACGTTCCAATTGCATTTTATGCTATATGACTTTTTTTCTTTTTGAAGGCTCCAAAATCGACCTACAGTAGTAGCAACTGTAGTATGAGACAGTAAACATTAGTAAACTATAATTAATAAAAACAAACGCTTTTTCTTACTATAATATAATTACGTTAAGCACCATACATTAATTGACAAATGAGTTTATTTGTATCCCTCTGTATTTGCCTTTATAACTACAACCAATCATCCTGTATACAATTACTACATTACATTGATCATGTGATATACGTATATAGAAAACATAAAGACAAGGGATATATTTCTTACATTACTAACTCGCTTTTAAACTTTTGGAATGTTGACTATAAACGTTAAGGCGCATATGATATCGACATCTGTCATCTTACATGTAACAGAATTTTGTAACATATGTTGGCATACTTAACACATATAAGCAGCCACAACTGCCTTAATCGATTTGTTCTTCTTAAATTACTTGTCCGCTTAAGCGTAAATATAGTTAACAAAAACAGTCGGCAAATTTGTATTTGACATACGCTTAATGGTATATATTTTAATGCAATTATATATATTAATTGAACAGGAAACTCGTTCGGATACTTGACACGTAAAAATACGACCTTTAAATGACCTTGATCGGTTATTCTGTAACCGCTGGAAGTAAATTACTACTTGTCATGCACTTCCCGATCTCCTTAATTATATTTGGACATTTTTAATATCGTTTAACGCTACGACATTCTATAAAAAACTTGCCCACAAGGTATAAAGTTACGTGCATGAGAATAATATAGTTGATATATACAATTTATAAATGATATGAGTATTAAAATGGATAATTCAATATAATTGATAAGTGACAAGGAAACATTTGTAATTTCTATTATAAATAACTGGTTTACTTTGCTTTGATGAAAGGTTCTACTTTTCAGCCCCATTGAAATTGGGAACTAGTAATAATAGAATTGGAGCCTGTATTATGAAAAACTTGACTTATAAGTAGCAGTAAATAAGCCATAACGCTAAATAGTGATGTTGATAACACATCTTTGTTCAATCTGAAGCCTTCATAAGTGGTGGTCCAGCGTTGGACGACTGAAACACGCTATTGTTGGTCACAGGTTCGATTCCCGGATACATTCTTATATATTTCATATTTTATGCGTCAGTTACGTACGATCGTCACTGCTTAAAAATAGGTTACCAGGAGGTGGGCAGCACCATACTATAATACTACACTGCCATCGCCAAGACGCCGGCCAAACATGGCAATCCCTCTATATATAGATATCTTTGATGAGGTCTATGCCTTACAGTAGCATCTATAGTCAGAAATGAGGCCTATATATGAGCTCTTAAGCTTTGCTCTATATAAGTCTGATACTGCTGATTACTGTAAAAGCAAAACCTCAATAACAAAAAAATTAAAAGTCGAGTAAAGTATTACCAAATTTAACTATTTATTTAGTCACATTTGTACATTCTGTGTACCTAATGTTGTATAGACAATCGAACCTAAGTGGTGCTGATATAACAGATAATTAGATGAGTAATTTTACATATTATATGCATGATAAATAATAGTATTTCTCATTTATAAATAGTTTATAATTTTTATATTAGATATTAAATAAAGATTCAATATCTTGTTACTAATAAACATGTAATTATTTAAGTAATTTATATTTTACTTAAATAAATATACATTGTACATAAGCGAAGTAAACACATATTTAGGAGGATAAAGTATGTACATGTATAGAATATATGTATATAACTTCCCTAATTTGTAAGTCTAAAAGATGTTCATAGTTGGACATAGACCTCCTCATAGATTTTCTTTAGAAGCGGTTGTCCATATGCACAAAGCGGTTGTCCGTATGAAACAATTAACAATCACTAATATTATTTTGTACTTTAAAACGAATTAGGTTGTAGCATTCGTTCGAAAGAATCCATGTCAACCGTGCCGTGGTATAATTTTGACAGACGACGATTGTTGTCTACGACGAGACACCGGCGAGAGTGCTGGAAGGTGTTATTGTGACGTAACACCAGCCATCCGGCCTCAGGCGTCTCCTACGATTATATCACCTGTTCGTAAAGGTTGTAATGATAATTCGTCATACGTTTATTGTGGTTATACAATTGAATGTAAATATACCTGGGCTTTTAAAACATAACTGCGTTTCTCGTTCTGTTTGTCTAGTGTTATTATTTATTTTCATGGAATATTTTTAAGCATTAAATATTCTTCCTGTCTAAGTTGGAAAGTGTATTATATGACTATCATTATTTGACCAGACTTGTGTCCATTACTGGATATGTCATAGATTTCTAATAGAACCGGTCATAGGCAGCCTCGTCTGTCGACCTGTCGACCTTGCAGATAGACGTCCTACGCTACGTTTGCCGTTCCTTGGTCTCTCCTCTTGTTCGAGTTATAGATGAAAAGAACCCAAAAAGACTGTCAGATACGTTCTTAAGTCCTTGATTTTGGTCAAGCCCCACTGTAATAATAAAAGACCGTGAGGAAATTCACATACTCTAGCACTTCCTGATTAGTTATAAACATTTGTGACATTCACCAGTCTTTGCTCAACTGAAACTAATATTCTTTTATAGAGAAGCTTATATTACAACGGTAAGGAAAAAAAATTAACACACTTTTTAAAGGAGTTTCCCCTTTAATTTTTTTATCCTATGAATGAATGGACCTTACGCTGCAAAATAGTCTCTTATAAAGATCAATTACTACCAATTAAATTTAGCAGTATCCCCTTCACTCAGAAGTCACGATCTACCTTCGACTGTCTTCTTATTCATGCTGTGTTAAATCTTTACGCAAGAATATCTTTAACATGCTCAAGTGGAGCCGAATAAAAAACGTAAATTTCGAAACCATTTATTACTGCAATTAGGTAATCGAATGGAAGAAGCACTAACACGATCTTAGATACCCGCAGACGAGACTAAGCAAACCGAAAAATTAGAAAGTGGATAACATTGGTTCACTAGCGCCCATCATGCACACGCACACACACTACAACGTAACTAACACAGACGCGTAATACATTTGACCTTTCATCGGTTATTGTGAAAGTTGAGAATTACAAGAATGATAGCGAATATATTACTATTTAAAAACTCATGAGAAATATATGATATTGCTGCTGTCTCACGCCCCCTTCGCATGGCCGCAAAATTCATTCTTGGTAATTGTTAACTTACCAAAAAATATTCTAAGCAATTATATTAGTTTAAATAATATAGTTTCATAATAAGCAATGCCCCTCAAAACTTAGCAGGTGGAATTTCATAAAATCTATTGTTATATTTTAATCTTATATATCTTAAATATCTATGGGATATACGATAATCGCCACATTTACCAGGCGGGTTTGTGATCGTAGTGTGTTATTATGGTATGCAGAGGACGCTATTGCCCATCCTCCGGAAACTTGTTTGTGGGCTGTGTTTGTATATAAGAATCGAACCAGGAACCGATCCCACGACTTGCGATCGCAAGTTTCCTGTATTGCTAAGTTACCACTGCTCTAATAATTGCCTGTAAAAACACACTTTCGCTTAAAATAAGACTAAAAGAGTTGCTAACAGCGCCAGGCATTATTTTCCTGTGATTATTTTATGAGTTGGAAAGTCTCTGAATTATCGCAAGTTAGGTCATTGTAACGATCGTCAGAGGAAAGCTATGCCTTGCGTCTATCGACTGATATGATGTTCTCATTTTAAAAATTTCCGTAACAGCTAAAGCAATTTATTTCTTAACTATATTATCACTAAAACATGTTTCACAATGTAATAGAATTTTACAACATACAATAATGAATTTCATCAAAAGCTGTCCATTGCAAAAGGCTTTTTACAAGTTTACAACTAGCTCTCTTTACTTATCGCCAAACAACAGTGCCTATAACATTGTTGCAAATCGATTTTTTTTTCACAGTAACTTAAATTACTAGAGCCATGTTATACTACAGCGCGGCTTTGTAGTGTAGCATGAGGTGTTATTTATCATTGATTTTTAAAATATAAAATAACATAAATAATTACGTAAAAGATTTCCACTTAAGTCAATTTCACTGACTATTAAAGTCTAACTATGAAGTTTGGAGAATTAAAATTTAATAGACATGTACATTAAGTTAAGTTATGTTATTAAAGGTAAGTTCCTTTTATTAAAGTAAATGTTGATGAGGAACGGATTCAACGAAATTATTCCTTGAAATGTCTTGAAGAGGCGGTCATTAAGTTTGTAAGGATTACTATTTATCTTTAATTTGATTATGTTTATATTGATTACATGCTTTACAAAGAAATAAAAAGACTAATGCAAATCATTTTTCCTGACATATCGTCACGGTATTGGCAAAGAATCTAGCAGTTGCGACATCACAAATACTAAGCTGCGATGCGGGCAAGAGGTGAACGTACGAACCTCTCAAATGACCGCTCATTTGAAAGGGCTTAACATATAAACAGGTTGTATATTTTATATATAATACAGATTAAATATCACAGTGCTCCCGAATCGAGTTTGAAGATTTTGTAACTGTATATTAATTATTGATTATGCGAAATTATTTATTTACAGTAATACGAAATCAATAACGTTGTTACTAAATTCTCGAAACCAAATTAACTTTAAATATATTATTTCGTGAGTTATTTTTCATCTCATTTTCAGTAAGACTGAGATTTTGGATGTACATATATCATGATTATTATAAGGTACGTACTTATTATAAAAATCAAATCCTCAACACCCTCGGACAGTGTAAAGACACTTGACGTCTTTGATAACCGTGTGAGAGGGATGAAATAATTTCTTCAGAACATATTACTTTGTCAGAAGAAATCATAAATAAAATCCGAATCGCTTTCAAACAAACCGTAAAATCGATGATACCAACCGTTAACCTCGTGCTCTACATTTAACGTTTTTGGTCAAGAATTCTATATTTTAAAGACAATCAATGTTCCATGTTTGTTATTAAATGCTGGATCGCTAAATGCAGTACAACCTCGCTACTAATATCGTGTGATAAATAAAGGATTAATTAATTCATGTTAGTTATTTACTTATACTTGTATGTATAATTATACACTTTAAATCACTTACAGTGATCACTAATGTACGTTAAAAGAAAAATACTAAAAGAGTCCAATTTGATAAAAGCAATTCAAATAAAAGTTCCCTTTTGAAACATCCTCTAACTTCAAAAAGTTTTAAATACGTTCTCATCTGAAAAGCAGACTGTGTTTTGTGACATAAAATGTTGTTATTACATTATTTAGAGCAACAACTCGGGCTGTATCCTTACTTGAAAATTCTTTTACGCTCTTATAGTTTTTTCTTATAAATTTTTGATTGATGAAAAATTTAAATTAATTACACGATATTTCTGAAACTTAACGTGAGAAGTTAGAGCAAAAGCATACACAGTTAAGTATATCAAACGTGTTATTATTTCTATACGAGGTTAACATATTTAAAAAGGTTTTTTTCATTTTATTAAGTATTCAATTTCTTGTATTATTGTTAAACACTACATTGAATTTTTTATGTTTATCACTATTATTAGGCATAAAAACAAGATTCTCATTTTATGTAAATATGATTTTCGTTATCGGTATTTATAAAAAATAGTAGTAATATCAAGTACCAGAATCCAGATAATAAAAAAAACGATCCCGCATCGACATCCGTATGAATGCCCATCACTAGTCCCGCCCAGTCGACTGACCCAGTGAGGTGCAGGTTTTTGTGCCGCGAGAAATGGTGCGGTCCCATTTACAGCGTTGCGACGCGATACATTACCTTTTTCTCTAGCGCAACGCGTATAAATTGTTTAATCAGTTCACTGTGACGACAGTTTAAATGTAGAACACCGTAAAAGTAAATTTGAACGCAAAATCTAAAATTAATTTAGCACGACTTTCTAATACTTGTTTTACTAATAACTTACTCTAGTTTGTATATTATTATTAAAGTATAATAAATTAAATGCAAATTTCTAGTCAATTTAAAAAAATGATAAAACGTTAAATTTGTTAATACAGTTTTTTGGTAATTTTTGTGTTATAAGTTGTTCTTGAACTTGTCATTGAAATGTTATTGATCTTTGCTAATCGTACATTAAATACTATTAAGTACTTTGAATATAGACATTAAGATAATATAAATTTAAAAGTAGTCTTTCTAAAATACTGTATAAATTTTATTGTAACTTTGTAAATTTACATATACATACATTTTCCTAACATTTTGTTAGAGACCCGAAAAATATTAAGGCCCACGTGTAGTTCTACTGAACAGACCAATCGTACACTTTTTACTTTACTTACATGTTTTGTACACGTTTCATAGTTTTTTATTACTATTATTAATGATTTCGAATCATATTCTTACGTCGGATCCTATACGTGCAAACTTAAAGCACGAAAGCATTCTAATATAAGATTTTGATTTAGGTAAAGGCATGAGGGAAGACTATATTCAACAGCCACAAAGCCTAGCAAGACCACAGTCGCTACGATATGGCTATGTTCGGTATTTATCTACAAGATCGAATTTGAGATAAGGAGGTAGGGAGGCACGAACGAAAGTGACCGCCTTAGCGCAAGGGATTCACAAAATGTAATGGCAGTAGGCAGAACAGGTGGTTTCTGGAGCGTTAATACTCTGGAGTAAAGTGGGGAAATCGATAAGTACAACATGTGATGTCCACCCACAAGATGAATAAATGACCTTGTTATGGTTGTCTGAAACGCTGAATACAGGACGCTCTTCAACCGGTCGTTTTGGGAATCTGGGAGTACGGATATCCAGTGGTGGAGGACGTGAAATGAAGATAACCAACAGGAATTATAATTAAAATGTCGTTAAGATACGATTTAAACAGAAATGTAATTACCTATAGATAGCTAAAGAGCAATTTATGCATATATAAGTCCAATTTTAAATTAAAGTTACGTAATCTAAATTATAGATTACATAAATTATCATTAATTACTTTTAATTTATTGCCCAAATTCCAATAAATATTTATTTAAGTATCCTATTGTACGTACAACGCAATAATGAAAATTTATAAACATTTTACATCCATCTTCAAATCTCTCACAGTAGCGACGAACCCTATCCAGAGTTGAATGTAACGCAGTCGGTCAACTGCCTATAAGTGTGCATTGGGATAAATATCTCCAACGCTCTATCAGAAAGTAGTAAAGCTTACATATCGATTAACAAGAATCTCGTTGAATGTGAGAAACGAATTGCCACATTTTATCTGTACTGCGGAAATTTACAGATGTAATTATAATTTATAACATTTAATACGTGGTTATATGATATTTACGTCTAACATTAGTAACTTATTGCTAATTGCTTACTTATGTTTTAACCTATTTAATTTTATACCAGATCAGGAGATTTCCATCAATCTACTGATTCATCAAGAAATCTCAGGTGCCATATATTTTAGAAATTTGTTAGAAATATTTCGTTTGCTATAGGTCAGATAAAAAAGTATTTTTACAAAATAGGCTTATAGGCTTATAGGCTGTGATGGCGTAAGTTAAGAAATGCATTTATCATACTATTATATACTATCATTACATTTTGATACAACTATTTTGGCGTATACTTTACGACAATACGATATGTAGTAAAATAATTTACTAATGGTTTTATTTTTTACTTGGCTTTATTTGATTCAATTGGATTCTATTTAATTGTAGTCTTCTTGTATTTTTCTCGAAACATACACGGGTGACCGTTATAAATAATATAACTAGGAAAATAAAAAGAGTAAATTGATATTTGAATGGGTATATATTGAATGTGAATAAAAATGCAAGTCATTTTACATTTTAAAAATACAAACGTTTCTTTTATAATTATTAAAAAGGAAAAATAATTATTGATTTTTTTAAAATATTATGGAATGTCTTATAGGTATTCTCTACCGATTAATGAAGAAGTATGAATATATTCTTAATCGCTAATTCTTGATTTAAATAGTAATATGAACTTTGTAAAAGCATTTAACACCTTATTAACAAATAGAGATAGAATTAACTTTGAAATCGTAACACTTTTTATATTATTATATCAACTGCATACTTGTAGTTACAATTTTATGGGTAAATGTCCAATCAACTTTAAGTTATTGAATCATAAAACGCCATTTTGACATAGATTTAACCATTTACATAAAAGTACCATAGACTCTATCGGTACTCGATAATTAGTTGGCAGGTTAAATGCAAGTTTAGTAGGCCAATAACATAGAGATTGAAGTTAAGAATTCAAAACGACCTTACGTTTACAAATAAAAATTACCCTGATACGGTATACTGTTAGCAATAAATGTTGTACTGTATGTTTCATTTAAATGCAATAACATATGAAATAACGGTAATGTGTTAGACTTATATAACTTCGGTAAGGGAAAATGTTATGAAAAAAATTTGCATAGTTTTTTGTAATGTTTATATTTGTGTATAATTGATTGCTCAATTACCATATGCAAATGTTCATACATCTACTCATACAGTAAGAGTGTAACTTGGTGATTTGATTCTAATTTTTAACTATAAAAATATGATATTTAATTATAATATAATTTATTATGATATGAATGATTTTGTTTTATACAATATATCATTGGGATGCCAAAAGAAAATTTAAATTTAAAAACTGATAAATAAATGACAATTTATTTCTTAATATTTATAAATATAAAAGATTCTTTCATATTAGTCGAATTCGTAGTATGCGGCGTTGTACAAAGTGGAAGCGTTCCTAGATCAACTACCATACAATTACATCGGTGCTGTGTGCAATAAAAACGAACGTACAAAAGTCTATCGGTGTTGACGCAATGGTCATTTCACTTTTGACTCGTTACGTCGTGCCGTTGGTGTGGCGCTCGTGAAGGGAGGCCCACGTTCGATTATTACAGTGCATTGAGATTTTCTGACGTGAAAATCGTGAACAAGACAGATTGAGAGCTAAGGAGGTTACATGTAGTTGATCGGTATTGCTTTTATGATTCTATATATATTTTAGATATATAAGAAGTATGAGAATTTATTTTATTAATTGGTGTTTTATTACAAGTCATAGGCTTCATAGGCTATCACAACCGATCTTACATCCAGAGACTACCCGTGTTCATAATAAGTAAAAAGTTAATAAATAATCAGACCCTTCATGGTCTCGCTCGTATCAAAATAATGCTTACAAGATATTGTATTACAAAATTAGATAATTCATCAAATTAGTAAACTTCCTAATGATGTCTCCGTATCATTAGATATATGGGTACTGGTATTGTACTTAGATTATATTAAGCAGTGTTCAGGTCCTAATGAACAATTCAACACATACGAATAAATAAGCAAGCTTAAGGTCACATGGACAAAAGTATTAGTTTTGGAATAATGCAAAAATAAACATCATTAAAAGAGATTAAATAAAATGAAAAAACGAACACAACATAACAAAATACTTGTAATTAATAGTCCGTTGGACTTAAGATTGAATTGTTCGCTAGCATAGATTCTAAACCACTAGTTTAGGTTTTTAGCTGACACCTACTTGACAAAGAGAATATTTTTACCAAATTTTTAATTTCTTAATCTTATAGTTCGTGAGACATCTTGATGATTAAGATTATTTTATATATAATTCAATAATTTAGAAAGACTTGTTCATACTGTTCGGATGATATTAGTCCTGGCAAAATTCATAATGATTCTCTCTTTGTTCAAGGTGCGATGGTATAGCTGACTTTAATTTACTTAATTTCGGGAAAATCCTTTAGAAATATAATAATGTCTTGATGATAATCGCAAACCTTAAATTATTGCAAAATAAAACAGTCAACACTTATCTTTATGTGCCTTCATAAAGCGAATGAATATCCAACCGCAAATAAGTGACATTTGCCGGCTTGACCGCTCACCTATGTTGCGCAAGCGCTTACGAGATAGGGTCAAACGAAGTTACACAGCTAGCCGAAACCTCTGCCGATAATTGATACCTAAATGACTTAATGAACCGACATGTATGGTCACGGGCTACGGTACATTCTTTTTCCATACATGTGTATTAATTTGCTCGCAATAAGGCCAGGGTGTTCGTTTGACATTTTCATCGTGACAACCCAAATATATATATACTCATTTGTAAATATTATTACGCATTTCGTGTTCTTTTTTAATATCAACTATATTAAATCGATAAACACGTTTTACGGAAAATACTGCGTATATACGAAGGTCACATTGTGATTTTTAGCTAAAAATTTGCAGACATTCGATTAGTGCATGCTTTACTTGAATATTAATCAATATCTCTACCTATATATATATCTCTACTAATTAATAACAACTACTCAATTAAAAATGAAATAATTCATCATAATTATTTCAGTCATAGGGCATCCACTGCTGGGGAAATATTTCCTTATAAGTTTCTATAAGGTCTGGTTAGAAGGAGCCTGCATTCAGCTTCTTCTGTCAAACTTAATAAGGTTGTTTGACCACCTTGTAGACGTTACGTGTTGCGCTTGCTGGTCTATCGTCTCCACTCTAGAACCTTTAGGCTCTAGCGTTATCCGTTCCGCGCTATGTGGATAGAATACTATCACATTTGTTAAATTTTATGAGAGGCTCATACCGATTATATGTTATATATCAACCATCAAAGATAAGAATGTATCTAAAAAGAAAGAAAACTATTTTATGTCAAAAGGCATTTACATTTTAAAACGCGGTTTACATAGTTACAGTAAAGAGAGGGCAGAACCCTAACAAACATTTAGTAAAGTAATGCCTTTTATTTTTATCGACTATAGGAAAAGCATTTGACTTCAATCTCGACTGATATTAAGTGATGACGTAAATCTCACCATGTTCTTCTAGAAAAAACGTATTCATTCTTGACTTGAAGACTCCCTAGTTATAGTTAGCCAGCAGATTAAACCTTGACTGTTCGCATTATAAAAGTAGTACCAAAACTCTTAATGCAGGTTGCAGAGATGAAGTATTGCATTCAATAAAATAGTATAGAAGTTATAAGATATACCATTATTTCTCAGTATATAGAATGCAAATGTACTACTACACTAATCATGTATTATTATTCACTTATAATCATTCATGGTGATCATACGTCTATTTAAAGTGAAGAATGTTAGGTGAGTCTAATTTGATAAAAACAGGAATGAAATTGGGCTCACCTATCAAGACATTTTTCAAATTAATAACAAAGAAAGGTTAATGTGTTGACATTATTTATTTCAAAAGGATGTTGAAAAGAAGCATTTCAGAGCTTCAGTGTTTCTACATTCTATAAAAAAAATGTTAAAAAAATTATAATCTGCATTAACTTTTATTACAAAAATTAAGTTTCGTCGCTCGCGTGTAGCAAGCTCATCTTTCCGTAAGCAAACACCTTGACATTATTGCGTATTGTATTAAACATATCTCCGAGTCATTAACATATTATTATGAGCACGGCTAAAGTTTCGCCACTGGATCTACGTAGCGAAGCGATAATGAAACATTCAGTTGCAAAATATTACGGGAACTTTTTTCATCATCGCATGCCTCAGTATGATATAATTAGTAAAAGCACTTTAAATTATTCTCTTGTAAAAATGCTTTTAAGTTTTTTTTAACTAAACTATTCCATAAAGGAAAGAAGCCCTAAGAGTAGAATATAAAATAAAAACGAAAAAATTACGCTTATTTTTTAAATAGTACACACATTACTGTTCTACATAGCAAAGTAAAACGTAATAATATAATATGTTATTGGAGAAATCTCTAGAAGCTTTCACATAAATTTTATAAAACGATAAATGTAAATTTATACGAACGCGTTGATGTCTTTTCTACAGAGGGCGAGATGAAAGAGCCGAATTGATAGTTATTATTTCCATATATGAAAGTGGATAACGAAACGTATTATCGGGTTATATTAATAGTTAAATTAATCAGTCGTAATCAAAAGTAAAATTTTAACTAATAAATTATAAAAAAATACTTTTTTATAAATAATACATTACGTCAAAGAGACCTTTAGAGAACCTGCTCGACGACACTACATAAAGCCTTACCTTGACATGTCACTAGATTCGCGCTTAGAAGTATCGCGGCACATACGATTGTCCAC